>NW_027526295.1:19663203-20981084 GCF_048455015.1 Haemaphysalis longicornis | reverse complement strand
CTGTCCCCTTCGTATTTTGTCCTTGTTTTGTCCCCGCTGTTCGCACTCTCATCGTGACGCCCTTTTAAAATTGAGAACTGTACTGTAGAAGCGCCCGGACAGAGTGGCCGTCAGGTGTTATTCTTTTGTTTTCTATAATCTTCTGAAATTTACAAGCCCGTCATATTTTGGGAAGGTAATGGAAGAAGTGAGCGCCTAAACAATAAAACTCCCACCTCCCTTCACGAAAACCCCTGTGTAGATGCCGCGCATAGGGGGTTCACGTTGCAGCGTTGGACAGCGGAGGAACGGCACTGGAACGATGGAGCGGAGCGGCGCAGGCACCGCGTTTTATAGCGCGCATAACGGTGAGGGGACGCGCCGGCGCCAGTGCGTCTGCCGCGACTATGACGCAACACAACCCAACACAATCCACTGTAATCCAATCCAATCCAACTCCAATCCCAGCCAAGCCAAGCCAAGGCAAGCGAATCGAATCCAATCCAATGCCCCTCGTGGGAGAGTGTTCGCTATCGGAGAGGAGAGGGGGTGAGCGGCGGAGAGCGCAGCTGGCGCGGCGAGGAGAATGGGCGAGGGGCGGACGCCGACGACAACGCCGACGACGCCCGAGGAGGGACTAGGCGAGTGAATGAGATGCAGTCGCATCTAAAAACTATGCACACAATTTTTGTTCCCTAAATCCTCCAGAGAGACAAATACCACTAAACTAATGGCTGTACCATCCGAAAATATCGTTTTTTTTTTCGCTGGTTGTCTACCCGACAATTATATGTTTTTACACTATTTCAGTTCCCCCTCCATCAGTTAACTTTGGAAAAATGCGGCAAGTATGAAGCGACTGACAGGTTCAACGACATTTCCAGTGCGTCCCAGAACTGGCGCCCCGTCTCGGCTAAGTTGTGAGCGAAGCGGCTCTTAAAACGCAACAGGCAAGCTGACAGACACGTGGCGCACAAGTGGGTGCAGCGTTCGCGACTCGGGAGCAGCTCGGGAGCAGTGACGTCAGGCGGGATATCCGCCGGCGCCCGCAACGTAGCGGATGACTACTGCCTTAACTAAGCCTCCCTACCCTTCCCATTGAAAGGCGCGCGACGCGTTAGGTATTCTATATACAGGCGGCGTTGGCTTGGGACACCGATAGCACCGCCTGGCGTGGCCGGGTAGTAAAAACAAAACATAAACAAACCCAATGCGTAGTTCGCGGCATTATTCCCCCTCAAAGTGTACATCAACCCGATGCTGAAATGAAACAGCAGTCCGAACAAACAACAACAAAAAAGTCCGTCATCTTGCCAAGTAAGGTTTCAGGCGAACCACGTTGACGAATTCGGGTCGCGTGCGTCGTCGTGATGTGCCGGAATCCCCATCGGGGATCTCATCGTAGGAAAGTTGACCAATACGCCACAGAATCCGGTAGGGTCCGAAATACCGTCCCAGAAGCTTCTCACTAAGTCCGTGTCGTCATATGGGAGTCCAAACCCACACACGATTCTTTGGGTGGTACTCGGTGTCTCGGCGTCGGAGGTTGTAGCGGCCGCAATCCACCAGCTTCTGGTCCGTTGTACGATCTCGAGCGAGGTGCCGGGCCTTCTCCGAACGCTGAAAGTATCCTTGGACGTCGGCGTTGAGGTCTTCGTCTTCTACGTGCGGAAGCATGGCGTCAAGCATCGTGGTCGGCCGTCTTCCGTAGACATGCTGAAACAGTGTCATTTGCGTAGTTTCTTGGATAGCAGTGTTGTACGCAAACGCGACATATGGGTTCACTTAGCGAAGTGTATATTCAACGTCGACGTACATCGACAGCATATCGGAAATCGTCTTGATGAAGCGTTCGGTTAGTCCGTTCGTTAGGGGGTGGGACGCCGTCGTTCTTTTGTGATCCGTGTTGCTGTAGCGTAAGATTGCTTGCATCAGCTCCGCAGTAAAAGCCGTTCCGCGGTCCGTGATTAGGACTTCAGGGGCGCCGTGACACAGCACAACTTCGTTTATGAAGAACTTCCCGACTTCTTGTGCAGTCCCCCTCGTAAGCGTGACGGACTCTGCGTAGCGCGTCATGTAGACTGTCGCTACGACAATCCACCTGTTGTCGCATGTTGACGTAGGAAACGGCCACAGAAGGTCCATTCCAATCTGCTGGAAGGGCCTCGATGGGACGGCGATCGGCTGCAGAAGTCCGGCGGGCCTCGTAGGCGGCGTTTTTTGTCGTTGGCAGTCACGGCAGTTCCGGACGTAGTGGGTGGCGTCAGATGTAAGGCGGGGCCAGTAGTACTTCGCCTTGATTTCTCCAATTGTGCGAGCTCTGGCGAGATGTCCGGAAGACAGGTCGTCGTGGCACGCTTCCAAAATTTCGTCACGAAGATCTGCCGGGATGACAAGAAGATAATTGTTTGTCGTTCCGGGGCTGAAATTCTTCATCATGAGGACGGATTTTTTCCGGCTTAATGCATGTAAGTTGTGTTTGAAGGCACAGGGCACGGCGACGTTGCATCTTTGGAGGTAGTCGATCATGACGCGTACATCGGGGTCGGCACGCTGCTGGGCGGCTAGGTCGCTCTCAGTCATGACTCCGACGAACGCGCTGTCTTCATCGGAGTCTTGTGGTGGTGGGTCGACGGGGGCGCTGGACAGGCAGTCGGCGTCAGAGTGTTTCCTTCCGGATTTATAGACGATTGTAACGTCGAGCTCTTGCAGGCGCAAGCTCCACCACCCAAGAAACATACAGGGGTCCTTCAAATTTGCGAGCCAACACAGCGCGTGGTATTCTGGCACAACCTTGAATGGTCTAGCTTACACGTATGGGCGAAATTTTGAAATCGCCCATATAATAGCGAGGCACTCTTTCTCAGAGGCTGAGTAGTTTTTCTCCTCCTTTGACAGACCACGGGTTGCATAGGCGATTACTTTCTCGCAACCGCTTTGCTTTTGGACGATGACGGCACCCAAGCCTACATCACTGGCGTCCGTGTGCATTTCTGTTTCAGCGTTTTCGTCGAATTGAGCGAGCACGGGAGGGTTTCGCAGCCGCTCTTGCAGCTCAAATAATACTTTTTAGATGCGACGCTGAGAGGAGCATCTCTTGCCGGCGGCCCTGTCCTTCCTGCGTCTCTCCTCCGCTCGCATCCTCTGCTCTCTCCGGTAGCGCCGATAGCGAACGCTCTATCCCAACAACTGCGCGCGGCGCAAGCACGCTGTGCGCATGTGCAGCGCCCTCTCTTTCCGCGGTCTCCTCTCCTTCTGGCGCGCTGCACTCTGCTGCGCGCCCGAGTGCCCTGCACTCAGCAGCGCGCTGCACTCCGGCAGCTGCGCTGCGCGCTGGGCTGCCGGAGTGCCGTGCTCCGGCCGGTCTCTCAGTCGACGGTCGTCCGCGCTACGTTTGCTCTCTCTCTCTCTCTCTCTCTCTCTCTCTCTCTCTCTCTCTCTCTCTCTCTCTCTCTCTCTCTCTCTCTCTCTCTCTCTCTCTCCGTCTCTCTCTCTCTCATTACCCGACGATTGCTCACGCAATTCGAGTAATCGACCCAACGGAAATGCACAATGGAACCCCCTTCAGCGTCGCCTCACACCAGGGATCCCGCGAGGAGAGGTGGGCGTAATTTTTCTTTGGCGTTTTCCAAGCTAAAAGGGGTGCATCCTTCGTCAAGCGCGTGAGTGGCTCTGCACTGCATGCGAAGTTTGCTACGAAGCGTCGGTAGTATGCGCACAGTCCGAGAAATCTTCTCCCGCCCTTCTTTTCTTTGGGTGTTGGGAACTTGGCTATGTCTGAAGTTTTTCCCAGGTCAGGCAGAACTCCTGCGGCGTTGACGACGTGGCCCAAAAAATTCAGTTCCTTGTACGCGAAACCGCACGTTTCAGGCTGCAGCGTTAACCACGACGTACGAATGGCCTGGAGTACAGACTCCAACCTTGCAAGGTGTCCGTCGAAAGTTCGGGCGAATACCCCAACGTCGTCGAGGTATACGAGGCAAGTGTGCCACTTCAGGCCAGCTAGCACCGTGCCCATGACTCTTCGAAACGTTGCTGGCACCGTGAAAAACCCAAACGGCATCACCTTGAACTCGTATAGGCCGTACGGGGTTATAAATGCAGTTTTCTTTCGGTCTGTCTCGTCCTCTTCAATTTGTCTGTAGCAGGTCTTCAGATCCATCGATGAGAAGTACTTCGCGGGGCAGAGGTGGTCGAGGGTGTCGTCGATTCGGGGGCGGGGTTACACGTCCTTTTTGGTGATTTTGTTCAGTCGCCGGTAGTCAACGCAAAACCTTAATGTGCCGTCTTTTTTCTTCGCCAGGACGACCGGTGCAGCCCAGGGGATTTTCGACGGCTGTATAATGTCGTCGTTGAGCACGCCGTCGACTTGAGTCTGAATGGCTCCCCGCTCGTGTGAAGAGACGCGGTACGGCGACTGTCGGGTAGGTCGGGCTGCATCTTCGGCTAATATTCGGTGCTTCGCTAGAGATGTCTGACGTAGTTTTGAGTTCGATGAAAAACACTCTCAGTAGTGACGCAGCAAATCCAATTATACCTTCCGTTTTTTTTGCGGTAACTCCGGATTCACGTCGAAGGGATTCGGAAGCTTGAAGGTATCTTCGCGTGCGCGTTCAAAGTCGGCAACCGCGATCACGTCACTTGCTTTTCCCGTTTCTTCGAGGAACGCAATTGCAGCGCCCCTGTTTAAATGCTGGTATTCCTCGCTGAAATTATTAACCAAAACTTGCAATTGGCGTTGCCTAAATGGCGCAATGCCTCTTGCCACACAGACACCACGGTCGAGGAGCAAGCTTTGGTCACTCTCTACGATAGCGTCGACGTCAGGAACAGCATCTTCACAGTAGCCGGTGATCTGCAAGCTTGCGCGGGGTGGCAGGGTAACATGAGCATCGGCGATCCTTAAAGCAGCACGGTGTTCGAGGCGAGGTTCCAGTATCACTTATTGATCGGCAAAAAAAGTTATGGACTTGGCCTGTAGATCAAGTATTGCACCGTTGTCCGTGAAAAAGTCCATTCCAAGAACTACGTCGTGGGAGCAGTTGGGCAAACTGACGAACGCCGCAGGGTACGTTGGGCCGTCTATGGTGGCGCGCGATGTTCGCGTTCCACTTGGCGTCACGAGGTGGCCTCCTGGTGTGCAAATGCGCGGACCGTCCCATCTTGTCACAACTTTCTTCAGCTTAGATTCAAATAGTCCGCTCATGACTGAGTATTCGGCTCCCGTGTCTATTAGGGCGACTACTTCAAAGCCGTCGATGGACAGACGAACGTCGGACGCTGCCTTCTTCGATTTCAGGGTGCGACGTGCGTCGTATCTCGGCAGGTGCGTTTTGATGGTCGGGCACTGTGCGTCGTGGTCGTCGTCTTCTCAGCAGCAATTTCGGTCATGTCAGGTACGCGTCGCGCCGTGTGGTTGTCGTCGTGTTGAGGAGTCACATCCGGGTTAGATCGGGTCGTGGGGCTGAGGGCATGTCGGGAATCATCGTCTTCCGCGAGTTCTTGCGTCGTTGGGGGGGTTTCATTTTGCCGCGGTCGTGCAACTTTACCTCTAAAAGTTACTGCTTTTAGTTTCCCCCGCGTGGGCTGGGGGACCTTCCACATGCGAAATCAGCATTGCTGCGGCGGTTGCGTGACTAGTATGGGTAGGGCGACGGCGATTGGTTGGAATGGGCTGGTCCACGGCTGGTGTTGGACAGGTATTGTTCGATCTCCGATAGGCGCTGGCTGGGTCGGGGGCGGGGTGCGTCGACGGAAAACCCTCGCAAACCGAGCCTCTTCTAGGGCAGCGACGGTAGATGTGGTCGGCATCACCGCAGTGGTAGCACAGCGGACTATTATCGTGGGTTCGCCAGACGTCCGTCTTCCTCGGGTTCTGGTTTTGGGCTGCAGGGGGTCGTGCGGGCGACAGTGGACGGCGGTGCGGCGGGGATTCTTGACGATGGGTTGAATCAGGGCGGGGTCAAATAACAGCCGCGGAGAAGCTCATCGCTTGTGGTTCATCGGGTTCTTCCGACGGCGTAGAGGTTCCCAGTGCGTTTCGGACTTCTTCTCGAATTACGTCGGTCAGGGAAGCCACTTGAGGTTGCGGCGTCGTTGGAAAAAGTTTCCGAAGCTCCTCCCTGACCACTGCTCGGATGGTCTTGAGCAATGGAGCGGAACTTCCAGTTGCGGCACCGATGGTCTCCGAGAAGAGCTCGTTGACTAGGTGGTCGTACTGCCTCGTACGAATTTCCAACGTCATCTCCAACTCAGCCGCCTCAGACGCGAATTCTCCCACAGTTTTAGGGGGGTTGCGGACAAGGCAAGCATAGAGTTCTTGCTTGACTAATCGCATAGGAAATTTAAGTTTCTTTTCTTCCATCATTTCCGAGTCAGCACGGCGTAATACTCGCGCCATTTCTTCAATAAAGATCACGACTCCTTCGTTGGGGTGGTGCGTTCGAGTTTCAAGCAAAAGCGCAGCTCGCTCTTTTCTCACCACGGTAGTGAAGGTCTTAAGAAACTTGCTTTTGAATTGAGTCCAGTCGGTCAAAGAGCTTTCGTGGTTCTCAAACCAAGTTCGAGCTGCATCTTCTGAGTAAAAGACGACATGCCGGATATTTTCTTCATCGTCCCAACTAATGAAGATGAGGACGCACTCCAGCTTCTCCAACCATTCTTCGGGGTCTCCGCTAGGCCTCCCCGGAACGATGGCGGTTCCCGGGGCTCCAGCAGGATAATGGGAGGAGTGGCTTGGTGCTCCATGGGGTTGGTTGCAGCGTTCGTTCTCTTGAGTGACCTGCCGCGGTGGTTCAGTGGCTAAGGCGTTGCGCTGCAGATCACGAGGTCGTGGGTTGGATTCCCGGCCGTTCCGGCCGGTTTTCTGGTAAGCAAAAACGCCAGTGTGTACGAGATTTTGCCACACGTTAAAGATCCCAAGGTGGTCAAAAATAATCCGGAGCCCTCCACTACGGCGCGCCTCATCGCGAAACGCTCTCCGTATCACAATGAGATAACCCGTGCGGCATAAAAATAAAGAATCGAACACCGGCTTCACTTGGGACACCGATAACACAGCCGGGCGCGGCCGGGCAGTAAAAGCAAAACATAAACAAACAAACCCAATGCCTAGTTCACGGCAATATGTATGAGGACCATTTTCATCTTCCAACTGAATGTACCATATTTTTAGGTGCAAAGTAAAATACTAATTAAGGAAGTAAAAAATGTTCAATAATTCTACCGGCTTCACCATATAACGAAACAGTGAGAAGAAAATAAGAAATAAACAGTAAAACAAAAAAACAGTAAACAAACGCCAAAGGTGTAACGCCAGAACCCCCACAGGAATTTTTTTCGGGCTGGCTTGCGACGACATTTATTCCCTAGTAGGGTGTAAATGTAGATTACTGGTGAAAGTAATGAAAACAACGCGGGGAGCAAATACATGAAAATTATAAAGAAACGAAAAGTCAGACGGCGGCATCAGTAATGGCTTCGGATCAAAGGGAATCACGGAGTTTCGACAAAAATAGATGCAACCCGAAAAAACTAGCTGAAATCTGGAAGAACAGTACTATGAAACGCACCACCCTTGAAAGCCTCCTGTCGGTGTGAAAATACTTAAAGAGGCACGTTCAGGGTCTGCGTGGCAAAAATATTCAGTTCCGATCAATAAACATTAGCAAAAAAAATAGAATTATAAATAGATACGAACGCAACACAAAGTCTCCTGATGAAGCTGTGTAAGTCCAAACGTTATATAGGCCGAGGTGAACTAAAAACGGGAAAAATAGCGCCATTTGGGAACCCAGAGCCGACTCGGACTATGAAAACATCAAAAGGCAAAGATTAGATCTAAGATTGGTTACCACCAGTAAAGAAGTATGAGAGTTCCTGCCTAGTGCCTCTCTTTGAAAGAAGAGGCAAAGATTGATTAAAGGAGGCCTTTACGAAGTTGGGTGTTTCTCGAGTTGTTTTTATCTTATATTTTACTTAATCGTGAGGGGGTGGATAAAGGCTTTTGGCGAGGATAGTTCATTGTTTACTGCTGAGATTTATTATTGTTATTAGTATTTCCGTCTAATATTTACCTCACTTTGCGCGATTTTAACGTTTACTTTGCCACGCATGCATTCCTGCTCAGTTTCAGAGAGTTACATGACTGTTGTTTTTGTAGTGTTTTTAACACCTGTGATGTTTTTTTTAGTTTTGTCTTGATATTACAAAGACGTGGAAATAAATTGCCGTTTCTCGGTTAGCTACAAACTTTATTTTAAACCATTTCTTGTCTTTCGCTTATTTTCAACGACCATGATTTTAAATTTAAATTATACTATGTAGAATGAACTGATAAATCAGTTGTGTTCCCAGTTATGCCGTTTTTCGTAGATGATGGGAGCTACACCGTTGATGATCCGTGCCACTGGCAGATGAGGAGTGCAAAAGCCATCCTTGTGCTGTTCCCTTCCTTGAGTTTGGTCTTTTGGGGCTGTGATTTACGAATGCAGTCTAACTGTAGGTAATCTTTCCCCACGGCAAAGAATGAGTACGCCTTCAAATTCGAGGTATGCTTAGCGCGAGCGGTATCACAGTGGAACAGAAAGAAGACGCTGGATTTCATCATGTGCCGCCCATTCGTATTGGAGCGCACCGCCGCGGTTCGGCCTGACATCCACATGCCTGCCGCATCTTCAACAGCGAAGATTCGGATTATCACCGCTGCTTCAGTCAACGGCGCCGTAATAACCAGATATGCAGGACGCTACGCCACGTAGCCAACTGAAGCGAGAAATGAACTGGCGGCCACAAAATAAAACGGGCCAAGCGAGTGGCGCGCAAGAGCTATCGGCGCGCTGCCTACCGCCCCAGCGCCGGTTGTCGAGATAGCTGAGTGCGCATGTCCTTCATTGCATATCATTTTTTTTTTTAATTTCGGCCGTAGCTCTTTGGTTCTATCTAAAGCAGCCGACGGCGGCGCCTTACATGGCAGGACGAGCGAGCGGCACAGTTCATGGCAGCGTGCGGCATGCGCTGATACCGTGCAAGGGTACTTTTCTCCGAGATATCTTTAATTCGTGGCTTTCTTTGCCGAGTAACCCCAGAGCCAGGACCCCGCAACGCCCTGCATTTGCACAAAAATGCAGATATCGTGGAAACTCCCCCTGTAATCGCTATAATAGCGTAAATGAAGATAAGTGGTCGGATATAAACTTGAAGAAAAAAAGAAAAATAGCGTGAATGGCTAACCGTGCAACGTCCTGCATTTCCACGAAAATGCATATTTGGTGGAAATAACACCATTAATCATTATATTAGTATAAATTGAGAGACTTGGTGGGAAAGAATTTCGAAATAGCAAAAAAAGGAAAAATAGAGAAAAAAAAACTAGAATAGCTAATCGTGCAACGTGCCGTATTTACACAAAAATGCATCTTTAGCGGAAGTAACACCTTTAATCATTATAATAACGTGAATTGAGAAAATTGGTCAGGCAGAATTTTTAAAAATCAGTTATTAGAAAAAAATGCAAAAAGAATTGCAAAAATGGCGAACTGTGTAACGCCGTGCATTTCTAGAAAAATACAGATTAGGCGGAAGTAATCGTTATAATACCGTAGATGGAGATAGTAGGTCGGACATAATTTTGAAAAAAAGAAAAGTTGTAACGTATTGCGAGAATGGCGAACCGCGCAACATCCTGCATTTACACAAAAATGCACATTTTGTGGAATCGTTTTATTAGCGTTACTGGAAATAATAAGTCGCATAGAATATCGAAAAACCAGGGGCGGTATTCTCGAGTTTTGTCCCTTTTGCGTCCCTTTCAGAAATGTCCCTTTTGGCGAGTCCTGATTGGCTAAAAGCAAACTACCGGAAGTGACGTAACGCAAGCGCGGCAAACCTACTGTTAACGCTCACTGCTTCACCGGAAGTACGTCACGATGAAAGGGACTCAAAAGGGACGTTTTCAAAAGGGACTGTTACGGGAATACCGCCCCAGAAATAAAAAAACAAGGAAACAAAAAATGGCGAACCGTATAACACCGCGCATTACCCCAAAAATGGAGATTTAGCGGAGGTAACCCATTTAATCGTCAGAATAGCGCAATTAGAGATCATTGTACGACCAAATGCTGAAAAAACACAAACATAAGAAAAGTACAAAAGAAATTGTGAAAATCGCATACATTGTAACGGCCTGCATTTACAAAAAATACAGACTTGGCGGAAGTAACACCATTTATTGTTATAAAAGCATGAATGAGGATATTTGGTTGTAGGGAATAACAAAAATCAAGAATTTAGAAAAAATACAAAAAATGGCGAAAATGATGAACTGTGTAAGACTCATTTGCACAGAAATGCAGATTTGGCGGAAGTAACTGCTTTAATCATAATAATAGCACAAATGGAAATAACGGGACAGAATTTTGAAAACCCCAAAAATAAAAAAGTTCGAGTCAAACCCTGCCGTAACCGGTATGTAGTAAGTGAAACGATCCTGGGCAATCCCCCAAGTGGGTATGCGCCACAAACTGCGCAGGAGGCCGCCTGGTTCTTGCTGCGGCAGGAAACTAAACATCCCCCTCGTGAGGGGCACGATCAAATGCAGAGCATTTCCGGGGGCGCACGACGTTAATTAGTTTGCGTTACGTTAATGTTGTTGCACTTGTTGCTGTTGGTTGTTGTATTGTAATTAAATGAGGAGACGTAATTACGTGGTAACGTGACATCATTTATTAGCAGGTGGGTATGACATCATTTATGAGCAGGTGGGTATGATTATTGTGGCGCAGTGGGAAGAGCACCATGTACCTCGCGTTCCGCCAACAGGTAGTGAATGCGTTGTATCAGCAGCTTCTTGACGTAGTTTGAATGAGTCAAGGATATAAGGCGCGTTCATAGCCCTCCATTCTGTGTCGGCTTTGTGGCGCAGTGGGTAGAGCACCATCTACCTTGCGTTCCGCCCGCAGGGTCGTGGGATCGAAACCAGGGACCGGTAAGTATTTTTTCTTTTTATATAGTGTAGGGGGAGGGGTGCGGACTACGATGGACAACTAGAACGGGTGACATCGTGAGTTAAAGAAATGCTCTGCATTTAAAAGATGGAATAAATAGCAAAAATGGGCCTTTCATTTATAACGCCCTTCATTTTCACAAAACTGCTTGTTTGGCGAACGTAGTACACGTCATCGTTTTCAAAGTGTAAATGGAAATAATTTATTGGACAGCATTTTCGAAAACCAAAAACAGGAAACCCAAGAAAGAAAAACAGGGAAAGAAAACCGAAATGGGGTATTATGTAACGCCCTTCATTTGAACAAAACTGCTGGTTTGTTGGACGTAGTACGCGTAGCCGTTATCAAAGCATAATTTGGAATAATTGATCGGACATAATTTTGAAAAACCAAAAAAATGGCTGAACAGAACTCTCTCTCCAGACAAGCGGCGTGAGAATGCAACTAATTAGTCGAGAAAGCTCTAAATTTCTGCTTACTTTCTTCATACGCTCATGTATGACGAACATTTCGAAGCATGCTTTGCCGGTTACTCACAGCAGAAACCATGTGACGCCGTGAATTTGCTCAAGAATACATAACTGGTGAAGTTGACGCATTTAGTATGTATACAGGAAAAGTTCGTTATTTCGAACTGGGAGGGGACACTATATAAGTTCGAAATAGTGAAAGTTCAAGCGAATGAAAGTGAAAAATAGCAGCAGTGCACTGCAATTGGGAAGCAGTAGGGCCCGTCAACATTGTGATTTTGCAGAACGTTAGTGATTCTCCGCCGCGTTTTGTGTTTATAACAGCGATAGAAAAAACGTTTCGCTCTGACGAAAGAAGAAAGCGAAAAGCCCCATCTTCGCCTTCTCCACAACTGGAGAAGAGACCGGTTGTATTCAATTGGTGGTAACTTCTAAGTGTATTGCGATGATGATGATGGTGATGATGATGATGATGATGTCCTCAAAGTTTTGCCACGTACTGACAAAGTGCTAACTCAAGGGGGCAGGGCTAACGTGTTGAAATTAGCAAGGACTACAAAATAATAATTTATTTCCGGAAAGGCAGATGCCATAAAATGACTCTTCATTATGATTAAAATCTCAATTACCCAATAATTAGTGCTCTTCAGCAGTACTCGCTTCTTGATGGACGTAATTCGCAAAGTATTCGTCTCCCTAAACGTGAGCCCTGTGGGATTTAAATTTGTTTACACCTTTATTGCCTTTTCTGTTTTAGGCAGCCTTCTGAGTAGGCACATGCTGCCTTTCTGTGGTCGTGTGCCAGGCGCATGACCATGGTGGCGCATGCTTCGAATCATCCCTCGCGGAACCTATTCCGGTTCCAATTAACGGGTTTCTTTATACACAGACTTCTATGAATGTTTGGCAGGACCAAATCGTACAGCTCGATTCATCCATAAATTAGAAATATTCAAGTTGAAATTAACCAGTTTTCACTCTACAAGTGGGAATGGAGGTAATTGGGCAAAATATTTTAGATGCGACTGCATCTCATTCACTCGCCTTGTCCCTGCATCCGGCGTCGTCGGCGTTGTCGTCGGCGTCCGCCCCTCCCCCATTCTCCTCGCCGCGCGAGCTGCGCTCCCCGCCCCTCCCCCCCTCTCCCCTCCGATAGCGAACACTCTCTTGCGAGGGGCATTGGATTGGATTCGATTGAATTGGCTTGGATTGGCTTGGCTTGGCTTGGCTTGGATTGGATTTCGATTGGATTGTATTAAAGTGGATTGTGTTGGATTGTGTTGCGTCACAGCCGCGGTAGACGCACTGGTGCCGGCGCGTCCCCTCACCGTTATGCGCGCTATAAAACGCGGTGCCTGCGCCGCTCCGCTCCATCGTTCCAGCACCGTTCCTCCGCTGTCCAACGCTGCAACGTGAACCCCCTATGCGTCGCATCTACACAGGGATTCCCGCGAGGGGAGGTGGGAGTTTTTTGCTAAATTTAGAAAAGCAGAAATCAATGCGAACGAACAAACTAAAAAAATTACTGCCCTTGCACGCTGTGGAGAAGGATGATCTGCAATGCTGGATGTAGTCCACGGATTGTACGAAACAAAACACGCTTATCGTAATTTGCGCTGCAGCATACTTCCCAGACAATTAGCTGAATAAACCTCTGAAGGATCCAAGCTTTGTTCTTACACATAAATTTGGAGCTGCCTGTGCCCCTCCCGCGTCGTGAGCATCTTACTGTGTAAGGCCCGGTTCAGACTGGTGCCGCAACTGCAGTAATAACTTTAAAGACTGACCTCATTTCACATCTCAGCCAACCGAACTGCGTGACGTGCCATTGTTTTACGTCCATAGATCACGATACGGCTTTTGCGTCGATAGCTTGAACATAGCATAACACACAAACCTAATCCGCTGAACCCCTAAGGAATCCGGACAGGTCCAATTCAGCCGTTTAATGTCCGCGTTTAAATTTCGCACCAGCACAACGGGCATGTTATCCATCAGTACGGGCATGAAACCTATAGCTGCGAGTGCACGCCCCTCTCCTCCCTTCCACTATTCTCCATTACGGACCTGCGCACACCTAAATCGGCAACCTGTCATGTGCGCGTGCTTAGAAGTGACAGACGCGGTCGAAAATATACCATGAAAGCCCTCTAAAGAAGTGATATTGGTTCACGCCAGCCTTCTGAGTGGGCAAGTTGCTGTTAATTCGGGAGGGATTCTCCGCTACTCGACGAGGTCAACTTCAGGCGGTAACGGCGGCGCCAGCAGCTTTTCGTTGTTTTTGCGCGGATTCACAATTGTGTTCCGGCCAACGCTTCAATTCTTGCGCTTCTTCCTCCAAACGCACGCCATGCATACATCCCACCAAGATTTAAAACCTGGAAGCCCTTGAGCTTATTCTCGCGTACAAACATGTGGCTGTCGGTTTTCCTTCCCCCTCGTATGCATCTTAATGTTTGTGTAAGATGTCTGTGTAACACATCAACCCACACCCGAACCACTCGATTAAGGAAGACAGCTGAGTAGCCGCATTGGGCCATGTAATTTCGACATTTAAATCTCGCATAAGCACCACCGACATTTCATTTCATGGCTAGCGGCACGCGGCCTAGCTGTGTGTGCACGCCTTCCCTTTTTAAGTGCGAATGCACTTTATAAGCGACCCTGAATTCCGGCGACCGCCGTCCGTCCACATAGCAACAGCTGCGGGTGCGCGCGCTCCTCGTCTTCCTTGGCAACGGGGGGAGATGGGCGCGCGCTGCCTGGCCGCTGACAAGGCACATACCCACGTGGGGGATTGGCCAGGAATCTCCTCGTCTTCCTTGGCAACGGGGGGAGATGGGCGCGCGCTGCCTGGCCGCTGACATGGCACATACCCATGTGGGGGATTTGCCCGGAATCGGTTGATGATGATGATGGTTGGTGTTTAATGGCGCAAGGCCGACGAGGGCAAAGAGCGCCAGAGAAGTTATTAAATGAAAACAAGTGATTACCACAAAAGGTACGTATAAAATGTGTAAACTGTACATAGTAAGATCAATAAAGATAATGGTGATGGCTGGTGTATACGGCCAGATGCGATTACGCATGATAGGAAATGAGGTTTAAAAACAACATCTGACAAATATTTAAAAACGCGTTTCACAGAAACCATGGCATCGTCACCTAGAAACAGCGATGGGTGTAGGGGAATATGTTGTCTGTAAAGTTCTCTGAAGTGTTTGTGTCGTGTTGTGTCAAGTGCCTTGCATTGTACGAGTATGTGGACTACGGATAGGCCCTCCCCACACCTGCTACACAGGGGTCTTGGAGATCCCGTGAGCAGGTGCGAGTGTGTTACATGCTTCAAGAAAATTAAAAAGAGCGCAAAGGACGAGGACAAAGAAACACTGTAGACGGGACGCGCCCGTAGACGGGAAGCGCGCGTCCCGTCTACTGTGTTTCTTTGTCCTCGTCCTTTGCGTTCTTTTTAATTTTCTTGAAGCCATGAACCAATTCGCCCAACAATCCATTTTATTATGTGTTACATGCGTATGGCCTATCCGTAACCTAGCTAAGGTAACTTCAATGTGCCTGTTGTGTGAGTCAGTAGTATATTGTCCCAAGTGTGGTTTTATTACGTGTAGTTTGTTGTCTGTCTGTTCGCTCCAGTCTGCTTGCCAAGTTTTACGGAGTTGTTGTCTAATGTGTGGCTTGAGGTCTGTGTAAGGTAGTGTTGCCATGTCGACTGTGTTTCGGAGTGCAGAATTGGCGGCCATTTCATCCGCCACTTCATTACCGCCAATGCCAGAGTGGCCTGGCACTCAACACACAGTCACCCCAAGGTTTGAAGAATTAGCTACCATAATCGTTTTGAAGACAAGATTAATGACATGGTTTTTTGATGACTTTCCGGATGATAATGCACGGACGACGATCAACGAATCTGTATAAATGACGGATGTAGGAATATGATGTTGAACTATGTGACTTACAACCAGAAATATGCCATATGCCTCTGCCGTAAAAATACTTGTATTGACATTCATTGTCCTACATGCTTCGAAATTGGGACCATGCGCAGCACACGACACTGCAGTGAACGTTTTAGATGCATCACTGAAGAACTCTGCAGCCCTGTATTCATTCTGCAGATGCATGAAATGCTGCAAAATCCCACTTCTTGGTGTCCTGTTCTTATTGTATTGTACAAAAGACAAGTCACATGCTACAGGACGAAGATGCCATGGTGCTACAAGATCAGTGTGAGATGATTTGAATGTGTCTAAGAAGGAGACCTTATAAATAGTCACCACGTCCCTCACTCTCTGCGAGAAAGGAACAGCAATGGATGGGCGGTTTAAAAAGAGTTTAGTTGTGGACGTATCATTAAAAACCAGTTTAAAGGGATGGTTATTCATTGATGAGATTTTGGAGGCATATAGGAGGTCAACATAAGTTCGCTGGTACGCTAAGCACCATTTGTCGCACTCTGCATAAAGACTGTGGACAGGACTGGTACGGAACGCCCCACAAGACAGGCGAAACCCTAAGTGAAGCACTGGGTCGAGCATTTTAAGTGCTGTTTTTGTGGCTGAACCATACACAACGCTTCCGTAGTCCAACCATGACCCTACCAACGCGGCATAAAGTCTAAGCAGGAGTTGTTTGTCTGCACCGTACGATTGGTGAGACAAGACTTTTAGAATATTCATTGTTTTTAGGCATTTTTGTTTAAGTCGTTTTATGTGGGGTATGAATGAGAGTTTCTCGTCAAACTCCACACCCAAAAACTTGTGTTCTCTTTTTACTGGAATCGAGTCACCAAAGAGTTTTACGTCGGGATCGGGCAGGATGCCCCGCCTTTTTGAGAATACAACGCAGGTACTTTTAGAAGGATTAAGTTTAAATCCATTTTCATCTGCCCAGCGAGAAAGTTTATTTACCCCAAGCTGGACCTGACGTTCACAAATGGATATGTTACATGATTTCAAAGATATTTGAACGTCATCTACATACATCAAGCAGGATATGGTTGGCGGCAGTGCCTTTCGCAGAGAGTTCATCTTAGCTATAAACAAGGTGCAGCTCAATACGCCACCTTGAGGCACGCCATTCTCCTGCACGTGAACATTTGAAAGTGCCGAACCGACCCTGACACGAAATGTTCGTGAAGATATGTAACTACAAAGAGTGTTCAGCATGTTACCCGAGATACCAAAAGCTTTTAGGTCTCTAAGAATGCCGTAGCGCCATGCTGTATCATATGCCTTTTCAATGTCAAAAAATACTGTCATACAGTATTGCTTATGAATGAATGCATCCTTTATGTAGGCCTCTAGAGAAACAAGTTGATCATTTGTGCATCGCCCCGCCCGGAAGCCTGCCTGGCAGCTCTCGAGAAGACCATTGTACTCAAGAAAGTACACGAGCCTACGGTTTATCATCTTCTCGAGGAGCTTGCACAGGCAGCTTGTCAAAGCAATGGGCCGGTAACTGGAAGGAGAGGAAGAGTCCTTCCCTTCTTTTAGGAAAGCCACTACTATGGCCTCCCTCCAAGAGCGAGGAATGTGCCCCGAAAGCCAAATCTTGTTATATAGGTGGAGGAGTGTTAGAAGAGTGTCTGAGTGTAGGTGCTGTATCATTGTATATGTGATGTTGTCTGGGCCTGGAGCTGAGGGTTTACAAGTGCTCAAAGCGGTCCTCAGCTCGTGAAGTGAAAACTCCGAGTTATAAGAGGAGGTTGACTTATCATTATCAAGTAAAGACTTCTTTTCAGCCAATTGTTTGTGTTTAATGAAAGTGCTAGTGTAGTGTGCTGAACTGGACACGTGTTGGAAGTGTTGTGCGAGTATGTTAGCCTGGTCTTCCAGTTTGTCCCCTGTTGTACTAACCAGGGGCAGGCTGTGTGTCTGTTGTCCTTTTAGTTTGCGTATTCGTGTCCAGACTTTGCGAGAGTCAGTGTAAGAGTTTATGGATGTTACGAATGAGCGCCAACTCTCTCGTTTTGCCTCACGGCGCACACGTTTTCCCATCGCCTTAGCCCTTTTGAACAATAAAAGGTTTCCCGACGTGGGGTACCGGCGCAGGATACCCCACGCCTTGTTCTGGGCCTCTCGCGCCCGCCTACAGTCCTCATTCCACCATGGCCTCCTCTGGTTGCGCGGGGCACCAGAGACGTGGGGAATAGACTATTCGGCGGCGTCGAGGATGTGCGCCGTGAGGAGTTGGGTAGCTTCTTCGACGTGTAGGTGTCCTATGGATGTGTGGTGTAGTTTGGATGTCTCTGTAAATGTATTCCAGTTAGCTCGTGCTTCATTGAACCTATTATGGGAAGATGGACTGCATGGGCCTTTACCTATGTATGTGAGTGAGGTGGGGAAGTGGTCACTACCGTATGGGTCAGTGCCCACAGCCCACTCGAGGAGAGGAAAGAGAACTGCGGAGCCAATCGCCAAGTCAAGACATGAGTATGTGTTGTGTCCTATGCTATGGTATGTAGGCTGTTTATTGTTGAAAAGGCATGCTCCTGAAGATGTAAGGAATTTCTCTATAAGGCGACCTCGGGCATCCGTGCGAGAAGAGCCCCAAAGAGTGTTGTGAGCATTAAAGTCGCCTGTCAGGATGTATGGTTCGGGCAGCTGGTCAACCAGCGCCTCGAAGTCAGAGCTTAAAAGTGAAACATCAGGATGAATGTATATGGAGCATACCGTTATCAACCTATTAAATATTATCAAGCGTATTGCTACAGCCTCAAAGATAGTGTTCAGTGTGACAGGGTGGCAGGCTAAGGATTTCCGGGCAATTATGGCCACACCGCCAGAAGAGTGTGTGCAGCCATCCCTGTCCTTTCTGAAGACCATGTAACTATTCAAGAAATTTGTGTGCTTGGAATTCAAATGTGTTTCTTGAACACACATTACACTTGGCTGATTAGCATGCAGTAGTTCGTATACATCGTCAAGATTTTTAAGAAGGCCTCTACAGTTCCATTGAATTATGTTTTCTCTTCCCATTATTTAGTGTGAGAGCTACTGGAGTGTGTGTGTTTGTTTATGTGTCGTCTTTCGGGGCTGTGACTCTCGCCTTTTTTGGCTTGTCGGGAGGCTTTGGCGTCGGGACGCGTTCCTTGCGCTGCGTTGCAAGCAGGAACGGCCCGACATCCATGTCGTCGTCGGAAGTCCGAGGGGTGCCCGACGGACCGGGCCTCCCGGACTTGGCCCCCCTCGGGAGCCCTTCGTTTGCGCCGCCACCGCCGAGGGCGTCCGGGGCGCCAGAGGTGGCACGGGCGGTGCGGTGGCGGTGGGAACCGGTGCGGGGCCCGTGGTGTCCATCACCTCGGTACCCTCCAACGCACTGGAGGATTGGGGAGACAGAGGCGGGAGCGGCACCGGTCCCGACGGAAGAGGTTGCCACCACAACCGCTGCTGCCTCAGCAAGCGGCGTGATGGCGGGTTGGGCTGCCAGAGGCAACCCAGGGGGGGGGCGGGGGCGGGACCAAGTCCGACTCGCGGTACTGGGTCCCCGCCGAAACCAGACGCCGCCCCGCCCCCCGGCGAGCTGCGTCGGCGTACCTCCCCAGGGGAAAAGAGGCGAACCTCTTTCGCGCCTCGCGGAAGGTGATGTTTTCTGTTATCTTTATGTTAATGATTTTTTTCTCTAGTTGAAACTTTTCACAGGCGCGAGAGTATGCTGCATGTGGACCCTGGCAATTCGGGCAGGTAAGGTTGGTTGCAGTGCAGTTGTCAGATAGATGATCATGCTGGCCACATTTGGCACATGTTGTTCTGCCACGACAGGAGTTGGTACCATGCCCGAACCTCTGGCACTTGAAACAGCGCCGCGGGTTCGGGATGTATGGCCGGACAGAACAACGGATGAAACCTGCGTTGATATGCTCGGGCAGTGTGCAGCGGTCGAAAGTCAGAATCAGATGTTTGGTGGCTATTTCTTTGTTATCTCTCCTAATGACGATGCGCCTTACGGCTGTCACGCCTTGATCTTTTAGGCCTTCGAGCAGATCAGTCTCTGTCTCAGTTAGGAGGTCTGGCTCAGATATCACACCCTGGGAGCTGTTGAGGCTGCGGTGGGGTGTGACTCTGATATCCAGGTCTGCCATGCGGGTTTGGCTCATGAGAGTTGTGGCTTGCTTCTGTGAGTTAACCTCAACTAGGACCTCGCCAGTTCTTAGTTTTTTAGCATTGTATGTGTTGCCTAGGATAGATTCAAGAAACTTGGATACAAGGAATACAGATTGTGAGGAAAGAGGCTTGGATTTGTCAACCGATTCAACTATCAAAAAACGTGGGTAGTTGTCAGGTTTCGGTGAGTTGATGGCAGGAAGAGGTGGAAAAGATTCTTCGGTGCGGACCCTTTTCAAGGTCCGATCATGTTTGGGGGGGGGGGGGGGTTTACGATTTACCATATGGCATGTAATAGAAGCAGGGGACGGGGGTACTTTCTTCTCAAACCTTACCCTGATAGCCTGAGAGGTCCCGGAGCTCCCTGCCTGGTAGACAGACAGGGAGCCCATCCGCCGGAGCTTGACCTGGGCTCCGACGGCCACCGTTTGAGGCTTCTACCCTTCACCTTTAAACACATCACCACGGTAGGTTACAGTTTATGTTGGGGGCTCGGGGTCCGCGGTGTCGCCAACACCGTCACCAAGATTGCTCAAGGTGCCCCGTGCGGGGGGCCAGGAATCGGGCGTGAGAAGGGCTAATGCACCCGCTTAAAGGAGTACTGACACGAAATTTCAAAGCTGAGATCCGCTCTAGCAATCAAGTACAAGGATAACACAAATAGGTGTCTGTGCATGGCACATACCCACGTGGGGGATTGGCCAGGAATCGGGCGTGAGAAGGGCTAATGCACCCGCTTAAAGGAGTACTGACACGAAATTTCAAAGCTGAGATCCGCTCTAGCAATCAAGTACAACGACAACACAAATAGGTGTCTGTGAATAAATGCATCTTTCTTTCTTTGTAGTTGTGTGTGTGTGTGTGTGTGTGATCTCTCTTTCGCGAACATTACCGAACAGCGCAAATTCAACTCGTGCATTCGCACTTTCACATTCTTCCCCTCGGGGAAATGCGGGGAAATTTTTATACCCGTAAATCATGGACGCACAATCTGGCAATCGGTGATGGCGCATACGTAGGCGTGAAAGACACCGGCGAAAATGTCGTTTGGAAGGCCTTCCAAGGTGAAAAAAAAGTATGGACTCAATCCGGCGTTCCCACTGGGGAAGTTTCTGTTCTACCTGGAGAGATTCGTAGCTACTGGGGAAGTGCAATTTGAGCGCAAACATCCACGGCGCGATTCGGTCGGTTTAGCGGGCAGCCTCTAGGCAGCCGCTACCTGGGCTTCGCGGGAGCGGCGTCTGCGTATGCCCGCGTAACCGAGTCAGCGAACGCAGCAGTGAAAAAATAAAGAAAACGGAAAGGAGGGTCTAGCGAAGGGCGAGGTGGAGTACGACACGTGTAGCTACTGGGTCATCTCTGCCACGGCCTTTCCCTCACACGTCTCATGCGTTGCCACCAAGAAACGCCCTACCCCTGACACTTTCCCCAGACGCTGTTCCATTCTTCGCTATCCAAACAACGTGACGTTCGCGCGGTAGGTTCAAACACGATATGCAGCAACGTGCTCGCTTCTACCTTGTGAAGGGCTAATCCGAACCACGTGACATTTTCGCGGGAGGTTCAAACACGATTTGCAACATGCTGGCCGGCGGTGTCGGTGCACTTCGAGGTAGCAGCAGAGTAGAAGACATCGCCGTACGTTAGCTGACTCCGCGAACACTTCCTGAGACGCAGCAGAAATGCGCCGTGACCGCTCTCGCACTGCGCCCAGATTCGGAATTAAAGGGGTCCTGAAATACCTTCCGCCGATAAGTGGATGTACATGTAACCAAATAAAGCAATGGATTATCAACCTCCTCCCGCAAAAATTTTGTTGAAGCGATGAGTATTAGCTGAGAAATCGTAAATCAAAAACCGCGTATTATCGTCGCGCCGCGTTTCCTCCTCCGTTCAACTTACTCTCCGCTGTTGACGGCGAGCGAGCCTTCCCTCCCATGATGCTGCGCTCCTCGGCGGTGACGTACTTCCGCTATTGCGCTGCTCAGACAGCCGTCTGCTACGGGCAAGCTTTGTTGACACCATGAATCCCTCTCTCCGCTCAAGACTGCAAAAGCGAACGAAAAATCTGGCCGCATGTGTGCGGCGGCCTGGCCTTGCCCGTTCGCGGTGTACGTTGCTGCAGAACTTTGCTATCGGCGGCACGCGACTCTTTATCGGGGGCGAACTCGCAGCCGCACGGGGAGGATCCTGCGCTCGCTCCCTTGGATGCACAGCGCACTGTTTATCCAAAAAGCGCCGTATCAGATGTGGCCCCGCTGGTGCCGGGTCTTATTTTGTGGCGGTGGTAATTCCTGGCGGCGGCACGTGAAAAAGACATTTTAAACGGATACAGAACCCATGCACAAAACGCCAGTTCAGCTTGGGGCGACGCGTGGTGGAGAGCGGCAACGTTGGCAAAACATGCTCCTCCGCGGCTCTGAGCTTTCTAGCGCTGGAGCGAGCACCATTTCTTTGACAATATCAAACATCGGTTGCCCTAGAAACAAGGCACAAACCGCTCTAGAAGTCAGTTACGGTTGCGTGATCCCGGTTCAGCTTGGGGCCCCACCTCGCGGCAAATGGGCACTGCAGGCATACTACTCACTCCCATTTGGAAGTGCGAGATGCGTTTGACATTACAGGAGGCGATGGTGTGTGTGTTGTGGACGCCTTTGTTTCGCGATGAAATGCGACGTTGTGCTTCTGCGGGTGAATAGTGCTTCCCATGGTCTGGATTATCTTTCTCAAGTGGCGTACGACTCAACCTCGCATGGCGTATGTGCAGTGTGCGTGGCTAAAAGCCATCTCGGCTTGTGCGCCAGAGTTAAGTGACTTGCTGTTCGTCCCCGCAAACCGCGCGCGAGGTGAGTGCCGAATTTACGAGGGGCAGGAGGAGGCAACCCATCGGCTGTCAATCGCGGTTCGGACTTGCAACGCATGTTGTGACGTTGTGTTCGTTCGAAACGCATCTCTGGATTGTTTGGAAGTGGAATAAAATGTATGCGTCGAAACCCGGGCATTCGGCTCAGGGCGTTCTCTGCGATTGCAAGAAAGAAGTGCCACGGGGCTTCAACGCTTTCTTTATGGAACGTACTCAAGTAAGAGAATATTCATGTCGTGTTATGGCCCTGTTGCATTCAATACAAACGATTAAGCGTTTGTTTACACTTGTTTCGTTTGTCGTAAAATGTCCAAGCACTCCGTCACACCGCTGGCAGATCAGCCGGCGAGCCGACGCTGAGCAGACGACTCATCTCTTTGCCGGAAGTGCGTGAAAAAGCCGCCCAATAGCAGGATGTCTAGCTCATGACGAACATCTGGGAATCGATGATGTAGACATGTGAAGATGGCAGCGTCCAAAAACACGAAGGAAAAGGTGAGAAAAAAGCGACAAACTTTGCAACAAAAGTGTGAGCTTTCCGCTGCGCGTAAAAGAGTAATACTTGGCACAGATGATGTTGACGACCCAATCTAACGATTGCGCTAGTCAATTTAGTGTGCTCAAAACGCCTTTCAGGGCCCCTTTAAGGAGTGCAGTAGTCGTCAGTGCAATTTTTACGCCCATCCATGCTGCTGTTTATTTGTAGCAATCATATGATAACCGCCCTACCACTGTTAGCCGCTGACTGCAAAACTTGCCAAAGTGGCATTGGTGGAGGCGAGGGGGAAAATAGTTGTGAAAGAGTTGTCAGCGGTGGTGAGGAGAAGCCCCGGAGCGGCGCCGGGTAAATTGATGACACCGGCATGAAAACTAGGGGGGGGGGTGTAAACATATCTGGCATTGCAGTAAAACGAAACATGTCTTTTATACCCAGGATCACGCGATGAAGATTAAAATAAGAAGCCTTAGAAACAAACATTAACCGGAATAAAAGGATACTTGAAACTCCAGCTACCGTGTAACGCCCTGCTTTCCCTCAAAATTGGGTAGTTAGTTAAGTAAACGTGTTTAATCGTTAAAAAATAATGTGCATAGTTTGTTGAAATAATATGAAGGCCAAAATAAGGGGAATAACCGCAGTAAATCTTGAAATCTGCTTCCTTGTCGTCACAAACTGACCGGCAACCATTAAGACATGCATGAATATTTATCACCGATTTGCTACAAGGCCAGTCTACTGTAGAGAGAACAATGATTACTGCTTTGTTCTTTGCGCACACATAATGTTCAAGCTGAACACGTGTTTCTGAATACGCCGCACGCTGCCGGCAGCTGCAAAGAATCGTACCGCTCGCTCGTCACGCCTCAGAAGGCACCGCCGGATTCCTTGAATATCTGAAAGCAACCATGCACTGCCGCCGAAATGAAAAGGATGGACATGCACTGATTAATATACCAGGGATTCTTATGCGCGCTCAGATATCTCGACAGTAGGCGCTGGGCCGGAAGGTGTCGCGACGATAGTTTCCGCGCATGATGCGCTTTGTGTGCTTTATTTTGAAGCCGCCAGCACATCTCCTTTCAAAGTGTACATATTTCCTATAACGCAGTTGCTGTTTCATTTATATAAGCGGAAAATACGCCGTCTACCTGCTTGATGAAAAAAACGTATCTTTAGGGTAAAAGGCAAGTAAAGTTTTAGTTCCCCCCGGAGTTATGTCTGCTTTTGATACTAGTGACGTCATTACCAACCCGCATATACAATGCGCAGAGTTACTGCATATTTTACCAAATTGCATTCCGTGGTAGCGCAGGATATGTCACCGGGGTTTACGTCATCATATTAGGATGTTTAAAGGGGGCCCTCAAAGGAAGTCATTTCATTTGCTTTGTGACAGCGCCATGTGAAGGCCGCGAACAGTGAAGACGCGTGAGGGGAACGTCAGTGCGAGCAGCGGTGCAGCCATAAGGGCGTTACCTTTTCAACCGTTCGATATATTGCTCTACGGACGTGTTGCAGGAAATAGCCATTTCAATGCAGTCCACCATTTTCACAACTAGAAATCGGGCTATGCCTTTTCTCTCCCCCTCTTGCTTTCCGGATACTGCACGTAGTCATTACCCACCAACGGCGGCGCCTGTTACGTTTGAGTACGTGACAACTGTTTAGGTTACATCTGTACTTCTTCACACCTAATTATCTTGCTGACCAGACGCACAAGGGAATTTCCTCGCCATCTTGATCTCACGGGTTATATTGCCAGGTATATCCATTTGGGGGTGTACGTGCACGTCTTTGGGAAGCAACAAGACATTTTTGGCGTTGCTGTATTCAGCTGCTGGAACCTCTACATGACAAAACAATTTTTATTTCTTCCAGAATAAAACGACGCGGTTACGCTTACGTGCCAGGGAAGCGCCGTGTTGGTGTTGGTTATTTCCCGTCTGAACGCCCCGTGGCACCCATGAAATACCCACAACTTCCAGAAACGCCTCGGTATTATATTTAAAGGAATTCGAAAGGTGTCCATGCACGCACGAACACATGCATGCATACTTAAGGTATGTGAAAAGTGAATGAGTTTGCTGAAGGCTTTTGCTGAGGTAGGGTATGATATAGAGTCTAGAACTACTCCAGTTTACGTAATCCATGCAACACGAGAAAGGCGTGCATAAAGCATGCCTATGTAATTATTCAAAGAAACTCTGCATTTTTTCACGAAATAGCATGCTTAACTATGTCATAGCCCCAGTAATTTTGTTGCCGGTATACTTTACCCTTTGGTGGCCGAGGAAATACGCAGGTTTAGCCAAACATATGGGCGGGATATCTATTAAGATCCTATGAGGGGTAATGACCCTGTTAAAAGAACTAATTTCACCATGATTGAATATTCTTAGTGAGCCCTCAGTACCTCTGCCTGGGCTCAACATGTGCATACTGTGTCCTCTACTAGGAATCACTGGTCAATTTGTCAGGCGCAAGACGGGGTATCAGGGAGCCCAAACTTTCTTTTCTAAAAATAACATCTATCTTACTCTGGCCAAGTGTGTATAAGTGAAGTTGACTATGTTTTTTTTTACCTCGAGATCATGTGTTAGTACTCCTTAAAAATGGATATCTTGTTTGCAGTCGCATTGCTGTTTATAAGCTTCCAAGAAGCAATTGTCTTATAAAGGAAAGCCTCAACGCCGAAATAAAATGCTGTTGCCAACTGAAGCAATTAGCTACACGTAAAAATTGTTTGTTACATCTCTGGTTATGTTGTATAGGGATATACTATCCATTTACTTGCATTATTAGGGGTAAGAAATTAGCGATGCCTATAAATAATTAAGGCTCTCTCCGATATTGCGAAACATAAATTTCTCGCGTTCTCAAACGCCCTTCTGGTCTGTAGACAATTAAAACTTGGTGCAAATGATGATTATTGCTGTCGTGTACAATGGAACATACAATAGAACATATATGATGTTGATACTATTATAGAATAATTTCGAAATTAACTTTGAAAAAAAAATGCCATATTTCATGTTCCTTTGCAAGTACCGAACTTCACTGTGTACTCTGTGAATTCTTACAAGAAGCAGGGCTCCCGATTTGCGTTCATCACGATTACTCACCTATCTGTGTGGACGGTTTCCTATCAGAGATGATGGGAATGCTTAATTGAAGATCCCTTTCCGACCACCTAAATAAAAAATAAATCTCACCCCATCCGACGAAGGCGTAAACGTGCACCCGCACGAGCTCGATTGAGAACGTCTTCACGACGAGGATGTACAGGTAGAGGCCCTCCACGAACATCCAGAAGAAGTTGGTTCCCATCAAGTACGTTAGCACGATGTAGAGGAAGCAGGCTCCCTGAAAGGCAGTAGTTCAGAAGCGTTCAGTAAATTGCGGAGAACACGGGCACACACGTGCATGTGTTCAAACACGCGCACACATGCAAGTGCATGTACATTTAAAATTTCGCAGAATAGTTCAACATCACTCACACGACTAAAATGTCATTGCATATTTTTTTCTCGTTTATTACAGCATCCCAAAGACGTCCAAATAAATTACATATCCTTAAAACCCAGACTAAAAAAATTGCAAAAGAAAGCTTAGTTTTTAGTCCTGTTTGGAGACCATTAGGACAAAATAGAATGTTCCTTAAACACGCGAATGAGAAGTTCTTGCGGCACTCCAGTTTTTTTTTTTTTTTTTTGCGGGAACAACACTGCACCTACAAAATAGGGGGCCTTTAAAGAGCGAAATACAAACAGAATTCATGCCTGTTGAACAAATATAACCGCTTAGGGAGAATTAATATTACAGAACCTTACGGGGCATGCTACCGGTCGTTACGCTGACTATATTTTAGTGAACACAGTGAGGCAAGCTCACGGGCCATGGAACGCCGACTGCTAGGGGTCACATTGACGGACAGCAAAACAGCGGCATGGATTAAGGAACAGACAATGGCGGAGGACATTCTATTTCAAATTAAGCGAAGGAAATGGGCATGGGCGGGTCACGTAATGCGAATGAGGGACAACGGGTGGACCATCGGCTTGATAGAATGGCTGCCAATAGACCACAAACGCACTAGGGGTCGGGTGATACTCATTGGCGATATGAGCTACAAAATTTTGGGGAAAAACATGGATTCAGCTGGCGCTCGATAGGCGTGGATGGAAATCTTTTGGACAGGCTTTCGTCCTGCAGTAGGCACGAACATGCTCATGATGATGATATTTAGGCGAGAACCTGGGATCTGTGTGCATATATTGTCGTAAGTGTGAGTTGATGGCATAAAGAGATCTTCAGGTGAAGAATGGCAAGACTGCTCCGTCGTTGTACATCGTTACATTATAGCATAAAGCTGTTATGGATTCATACTGGTGTGCCCAAATTGCTCAATATATAATTAGAGGCCGGACTTTTATTCAATCAAAGTGCGGGATTTAGGCGTCTATAACAAGCAGGCAAAACCACGTTTTAGGCCTCCAAGGTCAAAAATATAGGCCGGATACATTTTTACACAAATGCAAATGTCAAACGAAAACATATGCGGACTTCATCTACGACACGAAAACGAGAAATGTTGTTCATGATGGCAACAAGGCGCAAACAGTTGAAAATAGCCGTTCCGTTGTCCCAAAAATCGCTGAACTAATCACGATCAAAACTTAGTTCAGCTAGCGCACTGGTCCGATTAATGTTCGCCTGCCAATCTTGCATGTTCGAGCGTCGCATATAGTGAAAAAGGCATGCATAAGAACATTGACAGCGGGGTACGCCGATTTTAAAAGCGGTTCTTTGTGTATGCCTGACGCGACTAAATTATGACATGGTAAAAATAGACACAAATAATAAACGCAAGAGACAGAGATTAATCAGAATTTAACTTGTTCTCACACGAAATTTTCTCATAGATGTTACCCGAATTATACTAGCAAGACGTCTGAAAACTGCCGATTACACTTCACACATTGCTATAGCATTTTTCGAAACGGGTTTAGCAGTCCCATTTTGTATTAAAAGGCAACATTTACAGCTCGTCACGAGTATGAATTTTGAGGTGTAGGGAAATTGAGCTGCGCAGTGATGTTTCGCCGCTGGGTGTTCAATATGGAAGTGAAGTTCTAACAAAACTATGTTCAATGCTCAACCGTCGCGTTAAATATCGAGTTTCGTTGGAGTGGGCCTCTAGAATGAAGGAGGCGACTGCAGATTTGTGAAGACATGTGTTGCGAGAGTACGTAAAACTTAGTCTAAGAATCACTGTGAAATTGTGGAAGCAATAGCAAAGAACACAATCAGCAAGTTTTTAACTAAAAACTCTTTTTCGCCCGTGAGGGTAAGCGTCCAGTTTCATTGCTGCCAGTGGTTGTTTTCCGGTAGTTGGTTAAACTGGTCAATGAAATGGAATCCCATAGAGCTTCAAACTGTCAACTGCTTCCCCGTAGCATGTCAATCTAAAACTGCATTCGAAAGCGAAACTTGAGGCTAAATGACGCTCATATGGACACTATTTTGTAAAATCAGCAATTGTAGGCATTTATAACCAATCAAGCAGAAATGCCAAAATCCGCATTTATAGGGACTATACAAACTCCATGAAAGACCTTGTTAACCTCTAAATTAGGCTCATATATAAAAACTGTTGCGATGGGAGCGAAAGGAACAAAACAGGCAGTTGCGTAAAATCCGGCTTTGTATATGACTTTCACCATTATCATTCGAATCGAATTTTAGACCACTGCAGGATGACGGCTTCCCCCAGAGAGTAAAACTAACTCTTAATGCGGGCTTCTTCAGTCACTTCTGTACTCCATATTATCGTTTTTCATCCCTTCATTGTGTTCACGGTCTTCCCTATTTCACTTTCCAGGACTTCGTTGCAACTCCGTTAAGGGGATTTCTAGTGCTTTAAAATTATCTATATAGATGAGGGCTTATAGGGCTTTCTGTACGCCGATTCCGAACATAACTTTGAAACTTATAACAAGGTTGTCTGAATGTCTTTTACAACCAAAACAACCAATCTTTGTGTAAAGAGGCGCGCGTTTCCAAACAAGAGCCCGTTTTAAAGAGCCCCAAAACAGGTGCAAGAGTGAGCGACCAGAACACCCGGTCGAGACTCAGTGGTGCTTACGCAATCGAGTAGGTGAGGCTACTACACAAGCACGCCCGTGTGCGGTCGATAGACAGGTGGTGCAAATAGAGCTCATGTGTGACGCTCAGCGGGGCTTACGCCCTGGAGGTGGCAATTATAGGTCGTAAACTCGGCTGCCTAATTGCGCTGGAGGCACTAGCGGAGCAGGATGGACTTGTGGCGGAACGCACGCGCGTTGGTAGAGCACAGACGCCCTCGTCACACTGAATCGCGCCAGACACTTCAGTATCGAAAGAGGCATCGGCCCAGCTCGCCTGACGTTTGTCGTAAGGTCGCGCATGTTTGACAGCTCCTCCGGGATCCGTGGCAGTGTGTCTCGAGTCCCAGTCAGTGTGCCTATGTTGCTGCCGAGATAAGCAACAAAAAATCATGCTCCGACATAATGCTGGTGACCGCTACATGCAGGCATCTCATTTATGGTGAAATATGTATACCGCGCCAGTCTGTGCAGCCGTACATAGGGGGGATTCGGCACAAGGAAATGCAGTGGAGGTCGCGACAGTAAGCTGTCCGGCTGGCGATTTGCCATGGAGTAGGAGCGTAGGAGCTGCGGTCGCGTAGGAGCAGCTCCTAGCGTAGGAGCAGCGGTCGCAGACTGAGTCCTTCTTTAAACATGCTAGAGTACCATGGGCGCACCAATCCTTCCTCTACTTCTAAACGCGATTCGTCCATCATTCTTCGTAAAAGCTTGGATGGAGAGCTTTTAAGACCGATACGGCCATCGCTACTGGCGAAAGGTGTCTGTAATGAACCTCGAGGTCCTCCGGCTGCCAGGCCGTCGTGAGAGAGCGGAGAGCGCGATTCTAGTAAGAATGAGGGCTTTCATGGGAATGGTTTCAGGTGCAGCGCGAATACGTGAAACCACTCGGTCGGTGCTGATGAGACTGATGATCATGAGTGCCGTCTGCTACAGCGCAGAACAGAAAGAAGTTCCAACACTCTCGCCCGCCGACACATAACGTAAGTGGGCCAGAGTTGGACGGTCTTTGTAGAGCCGAGGTGTTTCTTGCCCTAGGGGCTTTGAACCCAAACGTTGGGAAGGAGAGCCTCGTCGAGTTTTCTTAATAACAGATTGTCGGGTGCGCGTCATTCGAAAAGTGCGGCTAGCTTGGGCCAAGAAGGTTGGTACTCCTCCATGTCCAACCTCTTCATTGGCGTGCTGGGTCACGATTGTTGCAAAGTTCGCGTTGTTCGGCAGAAGTGTGGGGTACTGTGCTCCATATGTGTCGTTGCTGAACGCCTGCCCCAAACTCGCAATAAATCGTCGCCGTCAACGAAGAGTTCCAACTTCTCGGTTGGAGTATGCGAGAAAAGTTGCTTCTTACTTATACAGTTCACCTCGACGTCAAAGTGATCCTCTTCCATGACAACGAGATAAGGCTCTCTCCGTTGTACTTCGGTGGTTCTTTCATCCAGACATGTTAGGACCGTTTCTTCATCATTCTTGGTATGCTTGGCAGCTTTGCGTCGATGATTTCTTAGGCTCCGGAGTGCCATCTTTGTAACGCCAATGTGATCCGCCGGGTAAACCACTGCTTTCGCGGGAGCGCTATCTCATGTCGTTCGTCCATCTGCGGTAGTTTTTTTTTTTTTTTCAAACCGTGTCAATACCAGTTGGGTGTCAGAGCTTTATTCTGCCTGGTATTTTATGCCGATGCTTTTATAGACTGAGTCACGGTTCAGAACTTTCAACTCCCCGTCTTTCACCGTCGCTGCAAGCACGGTAACGCTTGCACAGGGAGTAATGTTGCCTCCTAATGGCATTGGTCTTTGAACCTTCCAGCCTAGCAATGTTTCCACTTATTTTAGCGTCATGGTGAGTGGTTTTACATTGCCCATTACTAGTGTCCAGGCGTAGTTCGCAAAATAGCAACTGATGTTTTCATTTTGTTGATTCATCATGCGTTGACGGCCAGTGCGTCCAAGTGCATTTCTCTCATCATCTTGATGATTTGGTCATTCGGTATAGGAATATGCTCGTTGCATGTATCCTCAAATTCACGTGCTTCGATCTGCACGGACGTTTCTGTATTTTCAACAACGATGACCATGCGTACTTTTCGAAAGGTTCTCTCCTCCGATCACCCACAGTTAGGGTTTCCTCATCTAAAAAGTCGCATCCTAGTTTCTTCGATGCCTCGGCAGTGATGAAACTGCATTGGCTTCCGCCGTCGAAAAGAATTCGGTGGCGTCCTTAGGATGCGGAGGCTGCTACTGTTGTGGTCAAAGTTTCAAGCAGTACGGTAGAGCCAGTTTGTCAGGAAAACAGGCTGACGGGTGTAGAGGTCAGGGTGTTGCTGCTTGGGGCGTCTGACGTGCACATGATCGTTGCGTGCTTCCGTGCACACTTGCCGCACCGCAGTCGACCTCGGCATTCCTTGGAAAGTGGCCTTTCTTGGCGAGAAGCTGCTTTTTTCGTGTAATTCTCCGTTCATCGAAGTTGCAGACCTCTGAACGATGCTTTGTGGACTGACAGAACAGGCACATCTGAGTGTTCTTTGCTGAAGTGTGTAGAACCGAGACGGTGTGTACGTAACAGTGTTGCTGCTGCCTAGGTTGCTCTTCTAGGTTCACAGCGACGTCTGAGGTGTGCTTACTTCCGTATGGTGCTATACGCTTCTCGACACTGCACTTGATCGTCGATGAACTCGAGAAGCTGCTGAAGTTCTTGTTCGGGCTGTGCCGCCTGTTTCGGTCAGTCCCTTATTGCTTGACGTGAGGTGAATGTCGTTGGTGGAGGCGTCGGTGGCTCAAGCGTTTGTGAAACTTCAGAAACAAGTCGCATGGAAATACTCTGAAAAGGTTCTCCCGCATCATTAGGCAGTAATTGGCGGGACTAGTGCCAAGCGCCTTCAAACTTTTTAGGTGTACTTGGACCTCGTCGTATAGCTGGCGAAATTGATGTACTTTCGATGACGACGAAACTGGTCTCAAGTCCAGAAGGCTTCTGAGGCGATCTTGTACGATGAGCCTTGCGTCACCGAAGCGCTTTCTTAAAATGTCGATGGCGTCTTTGTAGCTCTCCTCGCTCGCCTGGATTCTATAGATGGCCGATGCGGGAGCTCCAGTCACGAGGGCGTTCAGATAGTTCAACTTCTCTGTAGTGCTCAGGTCGCCGTTATGCACAGCCGACACGAACTGCATCCAAAAGCGCTGCCAGTTTTTCCGGTTGCCGTCGAACTTTACAAGGTCAGGCTGAGGACACTTAGCCTTGCTGGTGGTCGGAGCCTGGGAACTCGGCGGTCATGTAGGTTTGGATGCGAGTGCGTCTTGCAAACTGAAGCGCAGGGCCGCTGCCGTGTTCACAACATTGTCCCCCTATTTGTCCACGTCTGAGGTCTCACTGTCGAGCAGGTCGTCTGGCGTCTCGTCAAATATCTTGTCGTCGAGACTATTTATCTGCACGTTAAGCCTCACCTTGGACGCCGAAAGTCCTGGTTGCACTCGCAGTGCCCCTTCCGCTCCGGTTATTATACCATCCAGTTGTGAGCGGAGCGTCTGGCGACGTCGGAGTAGCCGTTCCTTAGCGGTCAGCTGGCGGCCGGGGATTCTGGGGCCAAGGTCGCAGGTGTCGCGTCGGTTTACAGGCTTACACGGTGCGGTGCGTCGATGAAGTTGGCCTTGGCTTGAGATCCCGGGTTTCGGCATCATGTATCGAACCTCGAGGTCCTCCGTCTTCCAGGCCGTCGTGATACAGCGGAGAGCGCACGTCTAGTAAGAAGGAGGACTTTAGTGGAACTAGCTTCAGGTGCAGCGCGAGGGCGTGCCACCGCTCGGTCGGCGCTGATGAGACTGATGGTGATGAGTGCCATCTGCTACAGCGCAGAAGAGAAAGAAGTTCCAACAGTGCCTGTTTCCCTTCTTTTAAAATTCACGTAATTATTACGTATTTCAATGATGTCTTGGAAACACGCTTTGTTCTAGATTGCTTGATGTATTGTTTGTTGCGTGTTTTTGGGGGTTTATTAGTAGTATGCATTGTTGGGTGAGGCGGACTTATCCTTCTAAAACTGCCGGCAATTGCGCCGCCTAATCTTCCCCAAGACCATATTAGAGAGCCGCAAACTCACACACCCTATTTAGCCCTATGGACTGCAAGAATACCAGTAGGATACAACACACCTTTCTTCGCACAATCCAGTGGTCCCTAGCAAAAATATTGTCATCCGATGTAGCATGGGGCACTCCTAGCTTGTGGAGATAAGGGAAAATGTTCGTCCGCTCAAGGCTGGTTTTTGAGCAGTTCATAATGTATTGATCAATGTCACCAGTCACACTCCACAATCGGGCACAAAGGGGATGAAACAATGTTGATTTAAGTAGCCAACCTGGTGTACGGGCTGAGTCTGTTCTTACTCGGTGGAGCAGAGAGGCTTCGGCTCTCTTGAGGCCTTTCGTTACGACTGGCTGGTGTACTGGTCGCCATGGCTGCCTAAAGTGCACGCGAGTGGTCTGTTTCTGTATATGTTGGAAATCGCACCGCGCTTGCACCATCTTTGTCGATGATAAGGTGTCCTTGGCTAGGCTGTCAGCATTTTCGTTTCTCGGTACAGCGACGTGCGATGGGATCTACTGAAATTTCTCAGTGAAGCCTTCATGCTTAAGCCGCTTTATAAAACTAGGAATCACTGTCTGGTTTTTTTCACAGGTATACTCCGCTGTAAGAGGGGAAGGGCTCACTTTGAGTGGCTGAATATTGCGCCCTTTTGCCATTGAAACGATGACAGTTGACACAAAGCAGCTTCTATGGCAGCAAACTCAATCTCTCTAGACGAAACCAAAGGCGTGTCCCTCGCTGCCCACGACATATTCAAACCGGGTAAGAAAAAATCCACCGCGCACACCCCACATGTTTTGTCAACCAATCCATCAGTGTATATGTGCATAGGGTCCCCACGCTTTTGTTCCAAATGCTCCAGCACCAGTGATCGTGCTTCAGCAATAGGTATACAACGCTTCGAGCGCATATGAGATAGTCAATGCACAATCCACACTCTCGTGAAACCAGTGCGGGTCCAAAGTAGCCCTTTTCCCAGGTCGTTTGGGACACAGCAATCCAAGAGTATTAAGGTTTGCATGGGCACGAGACTCTGCTTCTAATCGTAGATGCCTCAGTAATGCTAATGCAGCACTTGTTTCTTGGAGGCGCGACACTTTCATAACAAAACGTTGAGACGCCGGAAGACGGAGAGGTGCTGCCTGCGCCTAATTGAGGATCTTGTTGTTTCCGGCTGCCTGTGGAACTCAAAGAGACAGCCTAAGCCCCTTCCCGTGTAAAGATTCTCACCGCTCGTATTGTGTCTCTGAAGGCGATATGAGAGACAGCTGATAGAGCATGCTGTTTAAGATCAAGGCTTCGTCGAACTTGGCCGTAGATGCTGGGGGATTTTCCCACGTCACACCGCCTATTGTCCGCAGTACATTTAGTGTAGACACCACATAGGAAACCAGAGAGTCGACAACCTTTCGCTACTTCAACCTATGGTTGAGAACGATTCCTCAATGTTGTACAGAAGTAGCTTGGTTGGTCGGGATGTCATTCAGTTCGATCCAGAAACGTGCAGACCTGCTTCGCACACCAGCAGATAGAACAAAGCACGATTTCTCCACTGACAGCATGGGCCCTACTGTTTAAAGATATCCTCAAATATACAAAACAGCAAGTTGCGCTATTGTGACACACAAAGGTACCCTTGAACAGACGAGACAGCATGTTGTGCTTATGTGGCACGCAATCCCTTTGTCTGGTAACCGGTGTGTGCAATCAGATACAGCAGCTCCAAATTCCATGCTTGCTGTGCTTTTAAACGCCACTAAAGGAGGAGTGTAAAGCGCTGTGCCACTAACGACAGCGCAGCTGGATGCCACTAGCACTACCGGTACTTACTCCCATCACTGCGGCGACGTCCTAGGCTACCTTCAGCCGCCAGCGTAAAGCCAGGGCTAGAGGAGGACAGCCTCTATGACCTCGGTGTTGACGCATCTCCAACGGATGCCTTTTTTATTTAAACTAAAGTGTTTCTGACTGCGAAAATATTTTCCTTATTCTACCTTCCGCAAGAAAGCTGTTACATAAAGAGCTTTTGGGATCATAACGGTCGCATTTATTCGCTTTGGTGGAACATGGGGCTTTTTAAGGGGATTTTACCTTTTTGAGTTGTAAATAACGAAACGATATACGTGAACATGTGTTGTTTGGGGCATTAGCTAAACATTTCAACAAGCGTCTGTAGGGTAGGTTCTACCTTTCGGTATCCCGGAGACGAAAGTGACTGCAGAGTCGCGGTCGTCATCCAGATGATAGAAACAAGAAAGTACGTCACCATAAGGTTCACATGAATGGTATTCCGGAGGCAGCGTAGATCCCTGGAAGGAAATAAGTGGCATCATTACTACCATTCGCTCAGAAAAAGGCAGAATCTGTATTGTCCATGAGCAGCCGTGGTCGGAAGTGGCGATTTTGTCATCGATACACAGCCTCCTAAATATGTTATTGGCCATACGCAAGTAGTCAAAAGTTCGTCTAGCACTGCTGGAGTTTTATTATCTACATAGCAGTCGAGGGCTTTGTTTTCTGCCGAGAGTTTTGAGCTTTAATCAAATGACACCTTTTGCATTTTTTCTATTGAAGGCAGCCCGAACAAAATGTGCCCTTTAGTTTACAAGGCTCGAACTTCCCCTTATTTAAAAGCAAAACTGAGGCGCGAAGTACTCATTCAAGAGGCTCCAATACAGAGGTGCATTGCAAATAGCAGCTTCGGAACAGTACATACAATGATAATATATGTAATCTGATGGAAATCGAAAAATAAAACAAATCATAATAAATGACGTTAAAAAGTTAATATTTTTAGTTCGTTTTTTCACAGTTATTCTTACTCTGAATATTTCTTGCGCTGGTGAAATGGAGCATGCGTCTGTTTCTGCTGTGGTATAACGCGTCTGCCAGCCTTGCTTGATATGCAAAGACTGTAGCCCTCTGTTTGCGAACCTGCACTGATCCTGTTTGATGGACAATGTGTTGAATTTAATTGAAGGTTTCTGATATTGAGAGATATCCGATATTTATACATGCAGAAAGAACACCTAGGAAATCGTGTGCCACACCATTGACTGCTCGCAGCTCTTTTTTACCGCTACTCCGATGTTTATGACAGCTTGCTATTCTCAATTGGTCGCCATTAGTCAATCATTTATGATCGCTGGAAGTTTAATGAGCTTTTTGATGAGTGGATTGCACTGCTCTGACCACACTGTCTATTTTTACTTGAAAATTAGTCTTGCTTTCAGCTTTTGTTACTTTCCTTTTTCCAAAGTTTAGATGTCTTCACATGTCATGTCCTTTCCAGCTATAAGGCATTCGAAATGTGCAGCTAAATGGTTGGCAGTAGTCTGCTGTCTTCCCACTTACCCTCCCGGGCATAGTTGCGCCCCCCCCCCTTCCCGGAGCTAGAAATATTTGCTTTAAAAATACCCAGCGCACGAGAGAGCGTGCCGCGCGGCGATGACCCGGCGTCGTGCACTCTTGTGCGTGGGCTTTCGCCGCATGTGGAGCTTCTGTCTCCATAGACTTCCTAGTGTAGTGACCAGCGCGCCTTGAGGCCACCGCACCGAAGATGATCAGGACGAATTTGTTAAGCCATCCCCTCCCAATTCCCACATCACGACGGCCACCGGACACGCTGACGAACAAGTGGATGTCTACTGAAGCGAACACGCGCTAAAAGAGGATTTGCCCTACGCGGCTGCGCTGTCGGAAGATGCCGATGACGAAAGGGATGACAACGATTGCTACCGAATAAAACACTGTACATACTGTTACGGTGACATTTAGAAGAGTTTAGTTGTAAACCAGCACGTCATAAAAGGGGAAAGGACGTCCGAAAGGTGAGATAGGTGAGTTGCGAATGATGGTGAAAACACAATCATGTCATCCAACTAACCCAAGCACGTCGACCATTTCAACCCACGAAGTAGGATATCCATCATTCTTTCGAAGGTCGCTGGCGCATTGCACAACCGAAACGGCATTACCTTAAATTGGTAAAGACCATCCGGTGTGACAAAGGCGGTCTTTTCCCGGTCCATCTTGTCGACAGAGACCTGCCAATACCCCGAGCGGCGGTCAATTGAGGAAAATATTTTAGCCCCATGAAGGCAGTTGAGAGCGTCGTCTATTCTTGGCAGTGGGTATACGTCATTCTTGGTTATTTTATTGGCGTGGCGGTAATCGACGCAGAAGCGCCAGGTGGCGTCTTTTGTTTTTACTAGAACTACTGGGGACGCCCACGGACTGCAGGTAGGCTTGATGATGTCTTTATCAAGCATTTGTGCTTCTTCTTTTTGGATTACATCACGTTCCGCATGGAACACTCGATAAGGTCACCTGTAAATTGGCCTGGCATCGCCTGTGTCAATCCGATGCTTCACTGCATGTGTTTGACCAAAGGGGCGGTTCTGGAAGTAAAATATTTCACAATACGATATAAGAAGCTCGCGTAGTTCTTGGGCATGTGGTCCTGAAAGTTAGGCGCTGATCATTGTGCCAAATGTCTCCGCTAAGTTCGTTTTATATATGAGGTCACGAGAGGAAGCGGGTAGAGAAGTGTCGATGGGTAGCGCAGAAATTTCAATGTCGTTCAGCGGAGAAACTGGGGCGAGTGAAATTCCTTGGGAATGTAATCCAAACTTCAGAATTGGAAGGATGGTCTGGATGTTTTTGATGGTTACAACAAAGTTCGCCAGGATCACATTGCGCATTAGGAGAACGTTGGTGGCAGGGGACACGAGGTACGCACCGTCCGGGAGAGGGCGGCGGGAGGACAGCAGAACATCGGTGACGGCTTCAGGGCGCAGACGGATGAACTCTCCTGAACATAACTACGGAGGAACTTAGGTGTCTGGAGCATCGGGCGAAAGCTTTTCCTCGAGGCGTAGTAAACCCGTTGCGCAATCTATTAGTGCAGAATGTTATAACAAAAAGACAAGGCCCAGAGTCAAATCACGCGTGCACGTTTCTAAAACAGAGAACAAGACGGTCGTTGCGTGGCCCGCAATGGACACACGGCCCGTGCACATTCCAGTAATGGACGGTGTCCCTTCATCAGCGACACGAACATGCGACATGGTTGGCGTCAAAGCTTTACGGAGGTGATGGCGAAGGGGAGCACTCATTATGAAGATATGTGCGCCAGTGTCTATGACAGCGGTGATCGGAACGCCATCTATTTCAACGTCGATTAAATTGCCTCTAGTCGGCACCGTCAAAAGCGGATTTTCGGGCTGGGGTCGGAATGCAGCGTCACCTATGGGCGCTGCATGCATCAGTTTTCCGGTGAGAAGCGTCGAGGGGGCGGTGACGGGGAAAGGTGTCCGCTCTGCGGCGAACGTGACTGGTGGCGCCAAGTGGTGACTGGTCACATGGCCAACATGGCGACCGGTGAAACAGATAGGCTTATCGTCGGCGGTTCTTCAGTCAGCGGGATTTCGGTAGCGTGGAGGGCCGGACACACAGCGATGTCCAGGGGGAGCATAACTGTGGCGGGCGGCAGGAGGACTCGGTGAGAATACTTGCTGGAGACCCATGTTGCTAATTTCGTCTCGAACGACAGCTTGAATCAGCCAATTGGCTGGAACAGGGCTGTCGACCGCATGGGGCAGAGTAACGGCGGGAGTAGTGGCTTCCAGTTCGCGGCGCACTATCCTTTGGACGGTGTGTTCAAGGGAGTCAGGGTGAGAAGTCGCGGACCAAAACGGCTGGGGGGATGGCGGCTCGCAGGAAGAAGTCACAGCGGTGTTAGGCAACCGTTGGAACTGCTGCGTGACGCGGCGGCTCTTCATTTGCTCGAACAGTTGGCATTCGCTTAAGGTGGCATCGACTGTACTGCAGCCCTTACTCATGAGCAAGTGAAAAGCGTCGCCAGCTATTTCCTTAAGCACATGCGCAACCCTGTCCTGCTCCGTAATCTTCTCATCGACGTGAAGGCAGAGAGCCAGGACGTCGTAAATATAGGAAACGTACGGTTCAGTTGATGTTTGGGCACGGGATGCAAGTTCCGTTTTTGCGCGTAGCTGACGTTGGATGGCATTGTCGAATATTCTGAACAGTTCGGCTTTACAGAAGTCCCAACTGGTTAACCTGGCTTCATTGGTTTCATACCACGTGAGTGCCGTACCTCTCAAACAGAAAAAAAGATTGGCAGGCATGAGCGCCAAGTGGCAACTTTGTGGGCGCTGACCCGCTCGTGGCGCTTTATCCAATCTTCGGCGTCAACATCGTGAGTGCCAGTGAAGAAACTGGGCTCTCGGGGCTCCGAAACGACGACCAGTGGAGGCGACGACTTGCTCGGCGGAGCCACGCTAGCAGGAGGATAATGACGCCCACCTCGGAGATGCGTGATGAAGGATCACGACGCCTTTAGGATCGGATAGCTGAGACGAGAGGGAGGGGATGTCTGGCACCCTCCACTAATATGTTAGGTGGACGTAAAGGAAGACGTGTAGCCAAGCGGAACAAGAGGCATCCACACAGCGTATTTGCAATCCCGAGAGCAGCAGCGCAAGTTCCTCTTCTACTTCTACGTCTAGCTCGTTTTCCGAGTCCGAGTGCGCTACCGTTATCTTCTTTTGGCTAGTACCTGGCACATGCCCCAATGTGGTGCATAGGCTATGCCCTAACTCTTCCTCCCCTTAGCTTCTTCAGCTAAGACACCGTAGCAAAGCTTAAATGGTCTTTCCTTTACAATGCCTTACAAAACGGCTTTGCAGTGCAGGGGTCCGGCTGCTCCTTCTATCCTGGGATCCGCTGTCAGAGTGGAGAGAAGCCAGGTCGATCCTCAGCTCTGCCGTTTCGCCAGCCGTGCTCAACTTGTGCAAGCTGTGCCAATTTTAAAGCGACTTTTTATTGTCCTCAGTGATACCCTTGTACGCCAATACGTCTCCAGGAAAGCCAAATTGATTAGAACGGATGTTTTTGGGCCAGGTCTTCTACGCCGATGGAGTCCTTCCAGATCACACGAAACGTCAGCCATTGCGAACCTCCAGAAACCGAAGGACAAGAAGGGCGTGCGAAGATTCATTCGACTGTGCGGGTGCTACCGGCGTTTTGTGGCTAACTTGGCGCGCGTGGCAGAGCCACGTACACGCTTGACAGAAGACAGCACCCCTTTTTGCTGGGTAGGCAGCCAAAAGAGAAGCATTCCGCACGCTGCAACAATGCATTCCTCACGCTGGCTCATTTTGACGAACTCGCCGGAACGGAAGTGCACAAAGACGCCAGTGATATAGATTTGGCTGCCGTTCTTGACCAACAGCACAGTGCTTGCAAAAACATATTCGCTTGTTCACGCCGCGCGTTTTCAAAAGAAGGAAAAAAATACTAAGGTTTTAGGAAAGAGAGCCTTGCCAGACGAGGGCCTTACCCTTAATTCGCCCGTACCCATATTGCTGACCATTTAAAGTTGTCACAACCCATTAAACGCTGCGTTGGCTCGCCGATTTGAACGACCCGTCTGGCCGTCTTGGACAATGGAGCCTGCGCCTCCAATAATTCTATGTGAACATCGTCGATCACTAGCGCAGGAAACACTGAAAGTACGACATACCATCGAAGAAGCATTCTACTGAGTCCAGGTCGTCGAATCTGGATCCAAACCAACAAAAGATAACCTGGGTGATACTCGACTTCTGGTCATTGGAGGCATGAAACGAACAGAATCCTCCAGTTTCTGGTCCGGTGTACGACCTCAAGCCAGCTGGCGGGCGTCCTCCGCACACTGTAGGTATCCGTGGACATTGGCGTTACAGTCATCATGTTCTGTGTGCGGTAGCATAGCGTCACGCATCTCAGTTGACTGTCTTCACTGAACAAGTAAGAGCGGTGTCATCTGCGTAGTTTCGTAGCCAGACGCGTTGTGCGCAAACGTGACATTACGGACGACTTTGTCCCTTGTCTTTTGTTTAACGTTGCCCTACATAAGACAGCATATCGATATTTGGTTCGTTGAGAGGTTGCGTTAGTCCTTTCGTTTGGGTGTGGTACGCCATCGTTCTTTGTTGATACGTGTTGCTGTAGCGTAAGACTCCTTCCATGATCTCCACACTAAAGGCGCTTCCGCCATTCGTCGCGGGACTTTATGGGCTCCATGTCGCAGCCGAGCTTAATTTATGAAGAACTTCGCGACTTCCTGTGCAGTGGTTTTCGGAAGGGCGGCGGTCGCTGCGTGCACGTCCTGTAGTCTTTCCCTGCGACAATCCACTTGCTCTCGGCTAGTGACGTAGGGAACGCCAGCAGAAGGTCCATCCCGATTTGTTGGAATGGCACTGACGGGGCTGCGATTGGCTGCAGAAGTCCTGTGGGTCTCGTCGCCCGCGTTTTGCGTTGCTGGCTGTCACGACAGCTCCGTACGTAGTTGCTGAGGTAGAATGTAAGGTGGGGCCAGTAATATTCCGTCTTAATCTTTCCGATCGTACTTTCCATGCCGAGGTGCCCTGATGATGATTCGTCGTGACACGTTCCCAAGATATCGTTGCGGAGGCCGGCGGAGATGGCGAGAAAGTACTTCGTTCCCGTTCTTGGGTCACAGTTCTTTACCAGCACCAAAGATTTCAGGCAGAAAGGAGCGGAGCAGCGCTTAAAAGGTCTTCGCAGGACAAGGTTGCTTCCTTCAAGGTAGTCATTGGTGTTGTGCCATTCACGGAGGGCCGCTAGATCGATTTCGGTAGCGATACCGAGAAACGTGGCGTCTCCGTCGGCGTCATGTGGCGGCGGGTTCATAGCGGCACGTCAGGGTCATATCGGTTGGTAGTGGTAAGGTTATGTTGTGAATCGCGGGCTTCGGAGCGTGGTTCAGTCGTCGGGGGGTTTTCGTTTTCTCGACGTATAGCAACTTCACCTCCAGAAGTTGCTGCTTTTAGTTGCCCCTACGTGGTTTTCTGGATCTGCTTCGCGTAAAGTCAGCGCTGCTGCGACGGTTCGGTGATTGATATCGGTAGGCAGACGGCGATCGGTTCAAGACACCTCGGCGCCGGCTTGTCTGCGACATGTACTCGCGACCACAGTCTGGCGCTGGCCAGTTAAAGGGTGCGGTGCGTCCACTGGAAAGCCTCGTAGTACGAGTCGCTTGTAGTTGTAGGGGCACCGACAGTAAATGTGGTCAGGCTCTCCGCAATGGTAGCAGAGTAGCACAGCAGACGGCAATCTGTGGTTCACCACACGTCGGTTTTCCTTGGGGTCGAGTGTCGCGCCGTAGGCGCCAGGCAAGCGGCAGTGGACGGTGATACAGAGCCTCTAGAAGACGAGTTATAGGTGGGCGAGGGCGACGAACTGCAGTGGCGTATACCATCCATACTGTGCTGCTCTTGGGGTGCTTCCGGCAGCGGAGATGTTCCCGGTGCTTGTTTCACTTCGTTCCGGAGCGGGTTGCAGCGGCGTTGAGATATGTCTCGCGGCTCCTTTCTTGCTACTCCTCACCAGCCTTACAGCTCCTCCTCAGCCTTGCGCGGGTGGAATTGCGTAGGGTAGTTGTCGGAAACCACAAACAGTCACGTAGTCAGCATTGGCCCTGCCAACACAGTGGCGGCCATGCTTTTAGCTCGGAATTCTAGGGCTTCTCAATTTCTGCTTGCCTCGTAACGAAACTCAGCGACGGTTTTGGGTTGCTTATGGAACGCACACAGTCGTTCCTTCAGACCCCGCATTAAGAACATTAAGAAACGTAACTGCTTTCCTTCCGCCATTTGAGGGCAGGGACAGCACAACTTGAGAGCCTCTTCAGGTCTTCGACAAACAAAAGAAATAATTCGTTAGCGCGTTGTGTACGAGCCTGCAGCCAGGTCTCGAACCGCTATTTCCGCACAACCGTGGTTAACGTCGTTAAAAATTGTTTTAAATTCGTGCCTGGACTCTAAAGCGCTCTCATGGTTTTCGAAACAAATTCGTGTTTAACCTTTAAGGTAGAGGAACTCTTGCTCAGTGTGTCGTCATCGTCCCGGCGGTTAAACATGCTGATTCGTTCGACTTGCTGTAGCCAGTATTTTTTTTACCCGCCGCGGTGGCTCAGTGCCTAAGCCGTTGTGCTGCTGAGCACAAAGACGCGGGTTCGATTCCCAGCCATGGCGAACGCTGTTCTAATGGAGATGAAAAGTAAAAACGCCCGTTTGAACGAGATTTCGACGTAGGTTAAAGGTCCCCAGGCGGTCAAAATTAATCCGGAGCCCTCCACTACGGCGAGCCTCATCGCCTATAATGAACCAATCAACCAATCAAACCCTACAATCAACCAATCAAATCAATCTGTAGCCAGTTTTCGGGCTCCCTGGGGTTCTGGAGAATGACGGGGGGATTGCTAGCGTGTTTCATTGCAGTGGCCACGAGGTCTAACTTCACTTTTTTCGGAAGCAGTGCAAACTCCGGATGAAGACCTTGCTGTCGGTTGCTGGCGCGACTCGCGCTTGCCTCGGGACTTGCCGAGGGTGCAAGGTTCATGTACACCACACCTTCCCCTGATGTCACGGAGGAAAAGACGATGCATGTTTCTTCAGATGACAAACTAAGCCTGTGCTGCGCTAAAAACAGAAAAAATACCCACGCGGCGAAGGCGCAGGCAAAAGTGACGTGAGCAGGACGAACGAATGGAATGCCACGGCGTTTGCCCTCTCATCATTTATAGTTTTGCGTGTGCATTCTGGAACCTCCAAATTAGATCGAGAACAATTCAAATTATCTCAGTCTAGCGACAACAGGGTGAGACTCTCTCCCTAACCAATCAGAAAGCCTGCGCGAGGAGGATAGCACGCGCTCCGCTTGGTACACAGATAACACTCAGGACCGCAGGCAGGCACTCAATATAAACACGTAAGTAAAGAAAACCAATGTATGCCATATTACATGAAATTACTTACTTGTAATAGACGAATATCCAAAGCGCAATGGTTAATGCGCAGAGAGAAATTCCGTACCCAATATAGTACAGCGTTGTTTCGTCTACCTGGAAAAAAATAGACCACCGTCAGCCCCTACGTCAGGACGCTAAAACAGTCGTGGCTCGTACCGCTTCATTGCATACTGTGGGGCCTAACGCGCGGAAGGTACACCTGGACAATGAGGTGCCCCGAAGTAGAGAGCTCTGAATTAATTTTGAGCGCCTGAGGACTTTTAACATTGGGTGAAACGTCGACACACATGCCGTTACCACCTTTCGACTCCTTCTTAAAAGCAGCCACCATGGCCGGGATTCAACTAGAGTTCTTGGAGTACGCAGCATAACGCTTTTGCTACTTAGTCGCAGGTGTACCACTGTATTGAGCAATCGCATAATAAAATTCTGCTCTATTTCGAAAGACTTCGTCGCATGCTGTGTTGACCTCCTGATAGGAACGAAGCCATAACTCATCTACGGGGTTCGAGATTTCCAATTCATTACTAGGAACAGCAGAAACATGGATTAACTTAAAACTATTACGCGCAGTAATAGGTGCGCTTTGAAAATTGAGGGGGGATTGGGGTAATTTAGAATACCTTGCGAGTCTTACAGCAACGATGAATTATGAACACAGCAGTATATTGATAGTAAATATCAGCCAACTAAGTCAGCTCTGTTCCGGAGAGGCAACACGTAGCATTTACGAAAAAATATAACTAAAAAATCGGCGAACAGCAAAAACTCCTGCGTGTACGAGATTTCGGAGCACGTTAAAGATCCGTAGGTGGTCAAAATTAATTCGGAGCTTTGCACTATGGGGCGCCTCATCCCCCGCATTGCATTGGCGCGCTAAACTGTACAATCAAAATCAGTACTGAAAATTCAAATTTCGTTCTGAAGACTGTCATCAGTGACGTCGTAGAGGAAATTCCAAAACCGCAATTATCAGTACCTTTACTTCATTTAGTTGTCTATTCTTGCGATCGCTTGACCACGCAGTTGACATTGCAATATATATATGATCGTTCTGAAATAGACGTATGATGGTTGCTCACGAGTATGAATTTTCTGGGCAGAAAAAAAAAGGACCACTCAACAGGTGAAACTCCTATTACAAGGTCGTGATCATGCACCGTGGCGAGAAGGGTGTTTTTAATATGGTTAGTGACTGGACGGGGCACAAAAACAAGACAAGACAGATGACACACACAAGGCCATGATCGTGATTGGCTAACGCCGCGCAGCCGAAGCGCACTGTCGCTCTGCATCGATCTTTGTGAACCGTCTGCTTGCACTATGGGCGCTAAACGCGATCAGTAATGGCTTTTTTTGTAGTTGCAGTACTTTCAATTCAGTGACAAAGCAAAGCGATGAAAAACCTCCGCACGGGGCACCTTGAGCAATCTTGGTATGGTATTGGCGACACCGCGGACTCCGACCCCCTCAACATAAGCTGTAACCTACCGTGATGATGTGTTTGAAGGTGAAGGGTACGAAAACACAAACGGTGGCCGTCGGAGCCCAGGTCAAGCTCCAGCGGATGTGCTCCCTGTCTGTTTACCAGGCAGGGAGCTCCGGGACCTCTCTCGGTATCTGGGTACCCCGACCGAAGGAAGTACCCCCGTCCCCTACTTTTATACTATAGCATAAGGTATTTTATAACCCTTCCCAACCCTCAAATATTATCGCTCCCTGAAAAGGGGCTACACAGAAGTCTCTTTCCCTACAGTTTCGTCCATCTCTCTTCCGAAGCCCAATCATTTTTCGCCCTTCTTGGTAACGGAATCACTGGATAACTCAAAACCTATTACCTCCCAGTCTGTCGTTCTCATTTCCAAGTTTCTCGAAAGCCTTGTAGGCAAATTGTACAAGGCTAAGAAGCTCAAAACGGGAGAAGTCCTAATACAAGTAGAAAACAAACAACAATCATCTAGCCTCCTCAAGCAAACGCGCATGGTCAATGTTGACGTCAAGATCGCGCCCCATCGCACCCTTAATAGCTGCCAGGGCATTATCTCTGATGGGGATCTAATAAATGTGACTGAAGCAGATCTGCTCGAGGGCCTACGTGATCAGGGCATGACAGCAGTGACGCGAATCACGATACGCCGAAATGAGCAAATAATTGCTACTAAACACATATTCTTGACGTTTGACCGCTCAACACTTTCTGAGTCAGTCAACGCAGGTTTTATGAGATATCCGATCCGACCTTACGTGCCAAACCTACGCCGCTGCTTCAAGTGTCAGTTGTTCGGGCACAGTACAGCCTCTTGCCGTGGTAAACATACGTGCGCCAATTGTGCGGCACGTGATAACGCAACAGACAATTGTGCATAAGGCAGCTTCACCTGTGCAAACAGCCAGGGACCGCACGCTGCGTATTCTAGGAGTTGTGAAAATTTCAAGCACGAGAAACAAATCATTGCCTTTAAAGTCATCGAGAACATCACCTTCCCAGTTGGCGCAAAAGAGGTTCGCCTCTTTCCCCTTGGGGAGGTATGCCGACGCGGCTCGCCTGAGGGCGGAGCGGCGTCTGGTTTCGGCCGGGACCCAGTACCGCGAGTCGGACTTAGTCCCGCCATCCCCCCCCCCCCCCCCCAAGGGGTGCCCCGGGCAGCCTAACCCGCCGCTGCACCACTCGCTCAGCCAGCAGCGGCTGTGGTTGCAAGCGCGCCTGTTGGTGATGCCACTGTATCCAATGCTTACTCTCCACCGGCCCAAAGCACACGCGAGGGCACGGAGGAGATGGAGACGGAGGTACCCGCGGCAGTTCCCACCCCAGCCGCACCGCCTCTGCCATCCGGGGCGCTCCTGACGCCCTCAGCGGTCGCGACTCGAAGGAAGGTGATAAAACCAGGTGATAAAACCAGGTGATAAAACCCTGGTGATAAAACCAGGGTACCACAAACTTCTATTTGGCAGCAGTTCTTGTCCCTGCACTATAAGTATCAATGTACAGAGTTCTATAGTGACGCATCAAAAACAGCAACCATGCTGTCTTGCGCTGCTCGTGGGCCAAACTTTGATGCATGCAGAAACATGAGCACATACACCACAATTTACTCAGCTGAAGCATATGGAATCTTATGCATTGCACAACACATTCCTAAACAAAAAATTCCAAAGTCCGTCGTATATACTGATTCCTTGAGTGTTGTGCGCGGATTGGCATCACACAAGTCGTGAAAAAACAGAATTGTCAGTATGGTCCTCAAAACTATCATGTCTATATATGCCCAAAAACTTTTTATGGTCTTGTGCTGGGTTCCAGGCCAAGCTGGGATTACGGGCAACGAGGTTCCTGATGAGGGCGCTGCTGCCGCCGCAATCAGGAACACAGTAGACATAACAACACTACCACACACTGACCTTAAGCCACAAATTCGATAACACCTTCGTAACAAATGGCAAGCACAATGGAATGAACAGACAAATAACAAGTTACACGTAATAAACCACATCTGAAATCGTACCCTACTGACTCACACAACAGACACATTGAAGTTACCTTAGCTAGGTTGCGGATAGGCCACACACATGTAACACACTCGCACCTTCTCACTAGCTCTCCAAGACCTGTGTGTAGCAGTTGTGGGGAGGGCCTATCCGCAGTCCATATCCTAATCACATGCAAGGCACCCAACACAACAATACACAGACACTTCAAGGAACTATAGAGACAACGCATTCCGCTACACCCTTCCTTGTATTAGGGGTGAAGCTCCTCTTGCTCAGGCCCTGTCCCGTCCCTCGTTGCGCCGTGTACATACCGCTGATGATGATTGTGGCAGGATGCCCCTAGGGATTGGCCAACCAAAGATTGGACGAAGAGGTCAAAACGCTAAACGCGTTCGTTGCTAGCCAACAAGGAGGAGAGGAAGAAGAAGAGGTCGTTCGTCGTCTGCGAGCTCAAGACACGTACCGCGGGTACGCGATACAAAACGCTCTGCAGAAGGCGACGGCCAAGGTGGCTAAAATGTCACACACCGAATTTGCCAACTTACCCATGGAGATTCTCATCGTCCCAAACAAGCCCTACATGATCACCACAAACATCGACGTCGTCGACGGGCTTGTCAACGGAGCGGTGGGAAGTCTCAAGCTTTGCGAGGAGTGGTGGTCTTTACGCGGCAGCGCCCGGTTTTGATCCCACGACTCTATAGCCGCTACTGCAGGTACGTAGCGCTCTTCCCACTGCACTACCAACCGAGACGCGAGCATGGCTATGAACGCGCCTTATCTCCTTCACTCATTCAGATGATGCCCGCCGTCAAGAAGACCTATAACAACGTGTCGAGTAATTATATGATGTGCCGGCGAATGTATCACAGTTTTACCCATAAGCATTTTAGCTTCGCCCCTCTCATCATCATTCACTTCGCGGAGATGGCGGGATTTTTTTGGGTGACAATGCCATGGTTTCTGTGCAACGCGTTTTTGAATATTTGTCTGATGAAAACTTTTTAAACCTGATTTCCTATCATGCGCAATCAAAACTGGCCCTATACACCACCCATCACCTTTGCTTGTAATTGATTTTACTGTTAGTCTGGCTTACACATTTTAGTAGCCACTGTTTCTGTTATATACTTTTGTTTGGTGCTCTTTGCCCCAGCTGGCCGGAGAAAAGAAAATCCAAACCATCAATATCATCAAAAGAATGAGAACCCTCTTTATTCGCGTTGTGCCCATGTTGAGCTATTTTCCGAATTAAACGTTCGCATATCTCCAGCAGAGTTTCCAAATCATGCTGTCTGCTTATCGTGCCATCGACCAGCAGTGTTAGATGGTGAAAGTTATTCTTCCATACCGTTTCGTCGTGACAAAAGTAATAAAGTTACGACTAGCTTTTAAGGGGGTTTCGTTTGGTCGCCCATGTCGCAGCTGTGGGTGTCTTCTTGCCGTCCAAGCAGTGTACTGAGCGGAAACGGGAGTTTGTCGTTGGTACAAAGTATTTGCGGTTTATCAACTGCATCCATGTATATCTCAAATCGGGGTCGGGTTTGAAGCGGTGCAGCAAATACATATCGCAACCACACATTTTCGTCACAGCATGTCGTCCACATTTCCTGTCGGCGACTTTATCTCGCTTTCTGTGATTGTTACCTACGCCACCACCACACAGTGCTGACCAAGCGGCGTTTGCGACATAAATGGAGCCGCAGCATAAAAGTAAAACAGCTTAAGTTGCGCAAGAACTAAGCCCACGGTGACAAACACGGTGACAAACACGGTGATAAGCACGGTGACAAATGCAAACACTAAGGTTTAGCTGATCGCATAGACAGCCTCGAAAAGAAATTGAATCAACTTAACAGTTTGTCTACCGATGTTAAGAATATGAAGTTGTCAACATCAAAGCTTGAAAAGCAGGTATCAACGCTTATTGACAAAGTAGATGACCTTGAGAATAGAAGCCGCCGAAATAACTTACTCATTTACGGGTTAGAGGAGCCCTCTGAAGAAAAGTATGAGGATCTCAAAGCAAAAGTACAGGAAGATATTTTTTCAGCAGAAATTAGAAATAACCGTAACGGCATTGAAAGATGTCACAGGCTTCGAAAAAAACAAATGACCTGTGATCATAAAATTTCTTGACTACCGTGAAAAAAACTAACGTTTTGTCGAGTGCATTTAAATTTAAAGCACATTGCCACTGTCTGAAAACTTTTCCAAACGAGTTCAAGAAACACGGAAGCAATTGTGGAAAAGTTCAGAGGAAGAAAGACTGCGCGGCTGTAAGACAAGACTAGTTTATGATAACCTTAAGGTTAATGACGTCTTGTTTTTTCATGGGAAGAAGGAAAGGGGTCACGCTTTAGACTGAGCAAAAAAATCGAATTGAAAAAAAAAACACTCCGGCCTATTAAAATACCAAATGTAAATTGTAGGAGCGTTCTTAATAAGGCCACTGAATTAGAAGCAATAATACTTTCTCATGATCCAGCTATTGCTGTTTTGACGGAAACGTGGCTAAGGATCTCGGTTCGGGATAGTGAGTTTGTTCCGTCTGGCTCCAGCGCATACAGAAATGACCGGGGTAGTAAAGGCGGCGGTGTTTGTGTACTTTTTAAAGAAAACCTTAAAATATGTAGAATGGCAGATATACCAGGAGTAGAAGGTATTTTTTGTAAGGCTTACCACAATGATGTCCGTTACGTTATAGGAGGTGTTTATAGGCCCCCAAACGCTGCTGTTGACGTGCTGAATGAATTGAAAAATTATTGGAATTTGAATATTAAGCATGATGACCGGATTATAATGACAGGAGCTTATAATTTACCTAATGCAGATTGGAAAAGTTTTGCCTTGAAGCAGCGTGACCTTTCGGGTGAAGCTATGCTTGATATTTGCTACAGTTTTGACCTCCTTCAGTTAGTTGAAGGCTACACGAGAATTCAAGTTGCCACTCAGTCAACCCTAGATCTTTTCTTCGTTAACCAGGCAATTACACCTAAAGCAAGTACTGAGATATTTCCTGGAATTTCCGATCACCATGCTGTGCTATTTACCCTACGTATCACAGTTTTCGGCAAGAAGTTCACCTTTTTATCCTTCCCTAGTTTCGATCCTGCGGATTATACTGCTATTATAGATCTCCTTTCATTCAACTTTCACGATGTTGCGAATAATGAAACTGATATACATAATTTATGGATCTGTTTTAAGGACACTGTCAAGGAATGCACAGAATCATTCGTGCCTCTGGTAACTTAAAAACCGAAGCGAAAAATTCGTGGATTTCTCTTGTGACACTGAGGTTATGAAGGCAAATAAAGTGTCTAATGGAAAAACAAAGTCTGAACGTAAAGTATTCAGACCAAATCGCCAAGCTTTCAGTAAAATTGAAAAATCACATTCAAACAGATAAGCAATGTTATTTTGGGGAATCCTTGCCGAATTACTTGACCTCGTGTCCCGAGAAATTTCGGAGGAGCATTTCGCCCACGTCGAAAGAGTGTGACGTCTTTAATGTCGGCGGTATTCTTACGCACGACAATACTCGAATTGCAAATGCTTTTAACGATCATTTCAAGTCGGTTTTTTCTTGTGACAACTCTGTATTACCGCTCTTTGAAACTATTTCGCCGCGAATGCCCGATATTGTTGTTAGTGAACAGGGTATATTGAACATGCTTGTCAACCTTCTAGACGGGACAATATCACTAACGCGTTCTTAAGGAGATACGCTGAATGAATGTCGAAGTACCTCCATGTTTTTTTTTACAAAATCCTTGCGCGAGGGCCAGATTCCCGACGACTGGAAAACAGCCAGAGTCTATCCATAACAGTCTATCCATAAATCAGGAAACAAGCAGAGTGTCAAAAATTATCGTCTTGTCTCGCTAAGTTCGACCGTTTGTAAGCTTCTCGAACACATTATCCACAATAGTATTTCACATTTTCTGGACAAACATAACATCCTAAATAAACATCAGCATGGATTCAGGAAGGGATTTTCAACAACGACACAATTGGTATCAACAATACACGACTTCGCTACTTCAAATAATAATGGCAAACAGACAGACGCAATTTTTATGAATTTTTGAAAGGCTTTTGACAAGGTTTCGCACAATAAATTAGTATACAAATTAGAAACAAATTCTCGCGAATGATCAACTTATTAAACGGATATCGGCGTACTTGAAAAACCGGAAACAATTTGTAGTTTTTAACAATCATTCCTCTCACAATGTTGCTGTTGACTCTGGCGTCCCCCAAGGGTCGGTTCTGGGTCCCCCTCTATTTATTTTGTATATTAACGACATACTAAATGATATCCCTGTAAATATTAGGCTCTATGCGGACGATTACGTTATTTACTCTGAAATCAAATCCCCGAAGGACCACGTTTTGTAAACGAGTCGCTAAACAAGGTTGTTTCCTGGTGCGAGGCTTGGCAAATGTTAATCAATTTTGAAAAAATAAACGGTGTACATGTCCATTTCTCACAAGAAAAACAAATTGAATTTTCAATAGTTTACAAACAATGCCATTCTTTCCGAGGTTTAATCCTACAAATATCTTGGGTTGTGGATAACAAGCGATATTAACTGGACAAAACACATTGACATAGAAACTTCCAGGGCTAATCAGAAACTATTATTTTTACGAAGGACTTTGAAATTTTCACCTCCATCCGTCCGTATTCTCGCTAACAAATCGATAGTCCTGCCCATACTTGATTATGCCGTCGTAATCTGGGACCCATTTGCTCAAATTAACGTTCATAAAGTAGAAAAAATATAAAGAAGAGCAGTTCGCTTCATAAATAACAGTTATGGACGAACCTCGGTAACTGAACTGTTAGTCAGAGGTAACTTACCCTAACTTTCAGAAAGAAACCGCATATCCCGATTAAAATGTCTATATCAATTATTAATGGGCATTACAAGATAGATATTGGAAAAATTATTTCATTTTCTTCAGGTTACGCAACTAGACAACGCCATGATCATAGAATAACTTCATTCCGTACCCGCAATATTTGCTTCAAATATTCTTTTTAAGTACGAATGCACTTTATAAGCGACCCTGAATTCCGTTGACCGCCGTCCGTCCACATAGCAACAGCTGCGGGTGCGCGCGCTCCTCGTCTTCCTTGGCAACGGGGGGAGATGGGCGCGCGCTGCCTGGCCGCTGACATGGCACATACCCACGTGGGGGATTGGCCAGGAATCTCCTCGTCTTCCTTGGCAACGGGGGGAGATGGGCGCGCGCTGCCTGGCCGCTGACATGGCACATACCCACATGGGGGATTGGCCAGGAATCGGGCGTGAGAAGGGCTAATGCACCCGCTTAAAGGAGTACTGACACGAAATTTCAAAGCTGAGATCCGCTCTAGCAATCAAGTACAACGACAACACAAATAGGTGTCTGTGAATAAATGCATCTTTCTTTCTTTGTAGTTGTCTGTGTGTGTGTGTGATCTCTCTTTCGCGAACATTACCGAACCGCGCAAATTCAACTCGTGCATTCGCACTTTCACATTCTTCCCCTCGGGGAAATGCGGGGAATTTTTTTCCATAGAACTGTGCAGGATTGCAATAGTTTAAAGAACCATCAAGTCACAAAACAATCTTTAGCATCCTTTGCCGCTGGTCTGGAATAGCAGAAAAAATAATTTTACTTGTGTGCTAGCTTTGTTTTCTTTCATAAAATGAGAGTGATGTTTCATCTGTACTATTTTGTTACGTTTGTTTACGTTTGTAAAACTCAAGTGATGGTTCTTTGTTTGCCCTGTTTTATATGGCTGCCTACTATGTGAAATGTGAGTGACTGTTCCATCTGTTTGCCTGGTGTTATATGCTAATCTTTTCGTCTTTTGTACCCACCTGCTAAAATAACTACAAAGGATTGCAGCACCCATAAATAAATAAATAAAAAAACAAATAAATAAATAAATAAATAAAAATAAAAAATAAATAAAAATTAATAAATAAACAAATTGTACTACGCAGCGGAGCACACCACACCGAGTGCACTTTACAGCCCAGCGCTCGAGTTTGCAAGTATTTTCCTCCTATCCCGGCCTCTGATGCAAAATGGTGTATATACGGAACTATGTGCTGCTGCTCCAGAAAGCAAGGACGCGGGTTCGATTCCTGGCCGCGGCGGCCACTTTTCTGATGGAAGCGAAAAAGGAAAAAACACCAATGTGTTCGAGACTTCGGTGCACGTAAAGATCCCGAGTCGGTCAAAACTAATCCGGAGACCGCCACTGCAGCGCACCTCGTCGCCTGTGAAGCGTCGGCGTGTTAAACCCCACAATGACTCATTCATTCATTCATTCATTCATTCAATCATTCATTCATTCATTCAATCATTCAACCAATCAACCAATCAATCAATCAATCAATCAATAATCAATCAATCAATCATGGATTTACGGGAAGACGGAGTTCTTACCTTTCATGACACAAGGCATACCTTTATTAACACATGACCATAAAACAATGCATACTCTTCCAAATTCGATGGTATTTTTACTTGTATAAGGATTCAGAAACGCCAAATCATCCTTCGTATGAGTTCCGTTTATGCATATTACACGGAAAATGTACATAGCCTTATTTCGCCACAAGTTGATAATATAAACATGAGCACTATGCCTACTTATTATTGAGAGAATTCATGTGATTCGACGGCTTTTGTAAATAATATACCCTCTAGTTTCTCCTCTTCGTATTCACATAAGTCCGGATACATGGAAATTTTCACTAAGAATGATACAATTTCCACTTTAAACTCAAATATTGAATGTACTGAAGGATAGAAATGAAAAACCTTCGGCTGCTCTCACCAGTTGTGAAACCATTGCGAGGAATACAAAGTATGTAGACCGCCGATCAACTAATAATGATAGCGCTGATGAAGACGATGATTATGTTGAAACATGACTTAACCCACGTGTTCACAAAGCGAAAGTTTGGCAGGTCACAGAGACGCTGAAAGTACATAGCAGCAGGTGAATGCGGAGATGGGGAGGAACTAAGAGGAAACAGTTCAAATATCCAATCTACACGAACATACAGTGTTCGGCAGTAGTCAGGAAGAGTCCAGTAGGCATTCCGTGGTCGTTAACGTTAGCGGTTGCTCAAACGGTGCAGTCCAGGTCGACAACGAGGTACCGTTGATGATGTGGGAGAAACCTGTGGTGATCGAGGCTGCGAGTGCAGCCGCGGCCTCATGGGTGTAAGTGGTGTTGCTAAGCCTACAGTCCGTGGGGTGAACAGCGGTCACAACTTAAATGGAAGATGCAGGAGCAGCCGCTCTGTAATGCCAGGTGAGTTCAACCGACTGCTTCAGCGGGCTCCATCGTGGGGTGACTCCATCGTTTCTGGGCAGCTTGCACACCGGCGGTGCGAGATGGAATCGCAGAAAGGGCCACCGACCTGTTCTGGCAGAACTGCACACGCATTTCGTGTATATGCGATTTTCACGTCTTGTTCGTTGTAGATCAGCAGAGCTTCTGCGGCGGCGCCTGGAGAGCAATGTCGCTGAGCAGGTCGGGATATGGTGACAGGATTATGTTGCGTGCGTTGATGACTGGAAAACACGTGATGTGTTTTTGGCGACGCTTTTTGGTAGACGTCCGTCAGTAGTCCGTCAGAGGCAAGAGCCTGCAAAAAGACACAAAACCGTGGTACAGATGGCTGGTGAGAGTGACGTGCGAGATCTATGCCTCGCAATCCTTCCGTCGGTTCAGCCATTGAAGCCAAGTTGTGGCGGCGGTGCAGCGCAGACGGACCAGCTACGAGGATACAATGAGTACCTGTAGTACTCGGAAGCAGTCAAGGGCTGCTGGAAGCTATAGCATTTGAGTTGGAGAAGAGGGCTGCTGTATGTGGGGAGTCGAGAAATCTTGAAGATCACCCTGATAGGTGCCCTGCGGTGAAAGCGCTACTACAGCTAGTTGCGGAAGGGCAGTTGACACTTGCCACTTGCATGGGTCTTTGCAATGGACGCAGTATCATGCGGCCCTGCATCGTAATGTTGAGTCGAATCAACAAAGTGAAAGGTCGTCTACGTCGCGCCGCAAGTCGTAACGTGGATTTGAGTTTCCTGGCGTGGAGAGGGTGGACAAGGTGGCAAGTTGTCCCTACAAGGTGTGCTGGTAGAGTAGATGGCATAGGTGCAGGGGTGACACTAACGGGCATGTCAGCATAACCCTCGCTATGAAATAAAGAATGCTGTCTGAGACGCCAAATTGCCCCAGAGCAGCCTTCTTCAAGTCGTCATAGATCTGTGGGCCAGATGGCGGCAGCCGGATGGGCACGAGGAGCCCGTCAGGTAGCCGCGTCGTTGCGAGGTAGTAGCGCTGTGCTTGGAACCGCACGTCGTTGATTAATGAATGGCTCTCGAACTGGAGGAACCAAATGTCACAACAAAGCTCTGGGACACCGTATAGCTCTCGGACCGCTGGGTGTCCGCTCAGTATTACGGCTTCCCCGTCTTGTGAAGATTTCGTAACAAGGGCAGGTGCGGCAACTGGCGAGGACTCGTGGCGGCAACGGGAGAAGTTGCTGTTGCCGTTGTCGTCTGCCAGATTTCTATACTGTAGCGTTTGAGAACTCCAGGCTGCAGATCGTCGTATGCCCTGGGGCCTAAGGCCGGAAGCTGAATGCGCTCCATGAGGTCGTCAGGTACCTTTTATAAGGTGACATGGTACTTAATGTTCTGGGACTGCATGCTGTTGGCTTAAAAATGGCTCTCTAGACAGGCGGCGTGGCTACCGACTGAATCAAACGGGATGAGCTTGGTTGATCTAGGAAGGCGGTCAATTTGCGTCGCATGTACTCGTACTCGTTGAGACTGGGGCAGCATTGAACGCCGCCATGGCAAAGCTGTTGACATAAGAAGTCTGCATCACCAATTCTAGGCGGCCGACAGAGTAGTGCGGCTGAGCCCACATTTATTTTGGTTGTGATGGCTGTCCCATGGCAAGGACAAGGAGTGTAGAGCTGGAAGCCGCTCCATGTCAGGTTCCAACCTCGTTATGTGCGCATTGCCGGCTGATACATCTGATAATAATGGCGCTGATAAAGATGATGATGGTGTCGCTGCAAGTGCTCAATCAAAATCGCGAGTATGGAGTTTTCCAGGTAAAACATTACAACATTATGTTTTAGATTAAGACGGGTGCTACAATTTCAGCTGGGAAGTTATTGCAATGGAGTACAATATTTATCAGAATAAATTATATTCGAAATTAGGAGCAGCGGTTAAAGTGCACGGATATACGACTGAAGCTTGTGTGCTCTAGTCACAGTCCCCGGTTGCCTGAGTGGGGACTTCCTATTACGGGTTCTTCGTACATTTCCCACCCCAAATCGATCCGAAGCGAAGCGCATGTCCTACGTGGTAGTTAACCTCCTCCCTCGCCTATAGTGTTCGCATCTGCATCGAATATACAGAAGCTGTACAACACAGGCTGACTCTTCCGGCTGTTCACCAGCTTCTTCAGCCGGCCCGGCGGCGTATTCCCAAACTGTATCCCGTAGGGGCCCAGGCCGACCACACCCCCTCCAAACAGCGACGTCACAGCGTGACGTCACTTTCTCTTCGAGCGTGACTTCATGCGCCGTGGAATTTTTTTTCTCTCGTTTTGGGCGGCGGCCGATGGCTTCGCACCGTGCGCGAAGCTGGGGCTGCGGCGCTGGGCAGCTGACGCACATTTAGTAGAAGTTAAAGGCCCAACCACATGCAGCGTACTTTCGGCCTTTTCTCGCGTGGCGGCGCGAGCTGACGAGCGAGCAATGCCGAATGTCTACGCTCGCCAGACATCGGCGTCGACGTAGCGCGAGAAAGCAGCGGAAAGCTGGCCAGCTGCCGCCATCTGGCGTACACGAATGCAACCGGTGCAACTTCTCGATCGTGATTTAAACGTGCCGTGTAGCAGCGGCAGTGCGTCGAGCGCGTTCGAAACCTCGATCGCGATTCACATTAATCGCGATTGAAAGTGCCCGTGTCTGCACGTTGCCGCCGAACGACGCTCGCGCGACGCGTGATTTCGCGTCCATGTGGTTAGGACTTTAACCTTTTCGTACCTATACGTTCCGGAAAGCACTCTCATTAAAGTAAAGACAAAATTTGTTTTGGTCTCTTGTGGCCGCGCTGCTTCGCGGTGGTCGATGGTTTCGCTCCGTGCGCGAGCATGACGTACGCGCTGGGAATCTTCAATCACGCAGTCTATCTTTGCATACGTGTTCTCGCTTCTCACTCTCTTGCAAGCCTGCAGACTCTCGTCTTCCATCCTGTTCCTAGTTAAGCTAGCGCTGGGCGCGGTGCTCTAAGTGCGCGCGCAGGTGGACGCCTTTTCACGTAGATGTGGTCATTGTTTACGTTCCTAAAAGCGAACACTCTCGACCATTACAGTGAAGACGAAAATGTTTTTTTGATCTTGGGTGGTCTTTTGGATTCCGTACCGAAGCGCAGAACGTTTGCTCCCAATCGGTCGAAAGTACACGCGTACGTCGGTCGCTGATGTGCTGTTAACATCAGCGAGCGTGTTGATCCGTTTTTATAATTGTGTACTTACCGTCAAATCTGTATAAAGTAAAATAGGATGATGAACGAAGACGCCCTTAGCACAACTTTACTTGCTACTTGATGTAAACTTAATGTTATGTACCAACTGCAGCTTCATGGGTATTCAAAGTGTGAGCAAAGCAAATTTCGTGGCTGCCTTGATACTAAGGGTGCCGTCGAACGTCACTTGTAGGTTAAATGGCAAGGCACTCTGGTCCCCTTTGTTTAGCGTGAAAAAGATTTGATTGTGGGGTTTAACGCGCCGACGCAACGCAGGCGATGAGGCGCGCCGTAGTGGAGGGCTCCGGATTAATTTTGACCACCTGGGGATCTTTATCGTGCGCCGAAATCTCGTACACACGGGCGTTTTTGCTTTTCGCCTCCATCAGAAAAGCGGCCGCCGCGGCCGGGAATCGAACCCGCGACCTCGTGCTCAGCAGCGCAACGCCTTAGCCACTGAGCCACCGCGGCGGGTAGCTTGAAAAAGAAAAGAAAAGCCGGTGAAACCCTCATTGCAAAAAAAAACGAGGTTTCGCCAAAATTCTAACCATGGACGTTCAAAAGTAAACGCCCGCACACAAGCGCGCAACCGCTCGACCGCGCCAGGAGACCACGCGGGACCCAAGAATTTGGTACCCCAACAGAGGCTGCCAACGAATATTGTCGAGCGATTTGCTTCGGTCATGTTTGAGAAATTTGAGCCGTGGTAACGGTTGTTTCTTACGCACCCATCTTGGATACGAGGGCAGTTATGCTATTACTACAAGCGATGTAACCACAGCCCCCTTATTTGAGTCAAGATACGTCATCGCAAAACCTCGTGCTTCCCTACGCAAGCCACGGTAGCAACGAATGAAATGGCATGCGCCACTAGCATTCTGGCGTTGATAAGGCTTGGTCATCACGCACCAATCTTGCAGCGAAGCCCCATCATACTAATACTACAAGCGACGTAGCCAGAGCTCCCTTATTTAACTAAAAAATCAATCGCAAACCCGATCTCCCCGATGAAAACCAAACAAGCCACAAATGAATGAGCACTTTCGAACAGAAATAGCGTGCAATTTGTCTCAAGGCAGTGGATAAGCGCAAGTTAAAAAGAAATTGATTCTCTTCTGCCGAAAGGAATGACTCCAAAGCACGAGAAGGAAGTGAAACCCAACCGATGCTGCCAGCTTTCCGCTGCTTTCTCGCGCTGCGTCGACGCCGATATCTGGCGAGCGTAGACATCAGCGTTGCTCGCGCGTCAGCTCGCGTCGCTACGGGAGAAAAGACCGAAAGTACGCTGCGTGTGTTTGGGCCTTTAACTTCTACTAAATGTTCGTCAGCTCCCCAGCGCCTCAGCCCCAGCCTCGCGCACGGAGCGAAACCATCGGCCGCCGCCCAAAACGAGAAAAAAAAATTGGCCGCGTATCTGCACCTTTCGTTGCAAATGCCGTCAAAAGACAATAGGCTTTATCGGCTTTTGCGAAGTAAATGCCTCCCTTCGCTTTCCCGCTCACCTCTCATGTTGTTCCTCTTGCGTTGAGCTCCTCCCAAGGTAAAGACGCCAAAGGTTTGCTTAAATCATTTTAAATTTCCCGCTTTCCACTGCTCCAAACCGGGTGTCTCTATGCGAACGCTGCCGTACGGCGAAGACGCGCGTTAATCGAGACGCCCTACTTCAACGTTTATAGCACCGCGTTTCACTACCCCACGTGCGTTGCAAGCAGAACGTGGAGCCTATCTAGTGGAACCTTGCGTAGCTGTTGCCGGTTGATTTCTTAAAATGGCGCCAGAAGCTATAGTGGCGCGGGCGACAGCAGGCGACGGCGGAGTGAATTCTTTTTATGCAGTTGATGAAGTATTTAATTTCGCAAAAGTCAAGCCTGTTTGATTTGTTATAAAGGAACACTGCAAATATCACTTCTGTTTTGATTTGTTGTCTCATATTTGCGTAATGTCTTGTTCTTCTTCAACAATGTTGACAAGTATGAACATTACACCGGATATAGACGGGTAGATTTACCTGTGACTATATAAGACTATTGCGCAGGCATTGTTTTGCTTTGGCCGGGTGGTTTGATCGAGTCACAGTCAGACAGACGGACAGACAGACAGACAGACATACAGACAGACATACAGACATACAGACGGACCAAAATTTCTTGGTTTAAGTAGTCCAAGAAAGACTATCGTCTTTAAAAATCCACGGCGCATGAAGTCGCGCTGCGACGTCACTGTTTGAAGGGGGTGTGGTCGGCCTGGGCCCCAACGGGATATGGATTGGGAATACGCGGCCCGGCGCAAGGATCACACTTCGAGGTTGCAGGTTCTGGAAGCAATCGTCAAGTACGTTCGCCTCTTCCCGTATTGTATTGCTGCCTCCTGGTTATTGGTATTGGTGCCTCCTTAAGTTAACCTAGTGCTTTGCGCATGTTGATATGTGCAGAAAAAGGTTATAAATGTGTGTATATTTGTCGAGTGCTGCTTTTGTCCTGTTTTTCTTTTTCCAGAGGGTGGAGCTCTGTCAATCTGCAGTAAAGCAGCTTTTTTCCGACTTTCCCTCAGAACAGCTGCTGTAGAACACCTGCACAAATTTTGAAAAGTAAAAATTCAATTTCATTCAATTCAGGTTCGGGGACGCAATTCATAATCTTACTGTATCAGGGCGAAAATGTTGATCTTGCCGTGGAATCACAAGTTCAGAAGTTGGAATTTAGAACTCTAAAATTTCGGCACTTGCGATACGGCGAGCAAATGTGTACTTGTATACCAACATTGCAAAGAAGAATTCCGTAGTATTATGTCAAATTTGAAATCGAATTCAAGTTGGTTGCAAGTGTGAACGGCTCAAAGTATTTTTTTGCATACTGTAAACGAAAGCTGTTTGCTCATTCCCTCGGAACGCCGAAAATAAGAATAAGTGAATAACCGGGAAATAACATAATACATTTCCGGCGTTTCGAAATTTCCAGACATATAATAGAACAGTTCTACGACGAAATCGTGCCGAAGAATCGGGCCATCCATTCAAGTGCCAGCAGAGATAATACACTCAGAAGAATGTCTGGGGATTACGGCGGGGCTTCAATTTGGACTCCCAGCGGAAAAAAAAGGGCGACGAGGGGAAAACGCTCATTCGATCGAGGCGTCCTCGGAATAAAAATGTGCACGTGCGATCTGAACGGCTCCCTTTTGATAACTTAGCGTTGACATTTTCACCCCAACGGGATGCCCTGCATCAGTAAGCTGAAAATACATCAGATTGGTCGGTTTGTCCGCGGAATATTAAACTGACAGCTCCATTATAAAACATCCCTTTATCTGGCAGTGGAAGAAACGCTGCCGGCTTTCGAGGCTGAAACACACAGATAAGCGGGCAATTCATTTTTTTTTCAGTCGGGTGAGTTTGACAAGCTCTGCCTCCGCATTACACATCTCTCGAAACCGTTCAGTTATTTTTTCAGGTTTCTGCAAAGCCTTGGCATGTCCGCAGCATATATATACACCTTTAGTTGGTATGAGCCTCAAAGAGCATTTTTAACACGAAAGGAGCAGCTACAATGATCAAGCAATGACGTTCATTGGTCTCTTGCCGTCTTTAGTTGTTTTTAAGCTGAAGCATACACACCGCATAAGAGGATTCTTCTCCGTAGAACTAATAATTATGAAAAGGCTCTGCATAATGACCTGTGATTTCAAAAATTATCTGCGAAAGAGTTGAGATCTCCATTGCCGACAAGCATGCTTTACTTTTTGAAATCTTTTCCAAAAGCGTGTTACTGTCATGCCAGCACGTGATTAGTGCGAAATGCAATTTATGCATAAAACGTACCCTTCCCTGGCATTTCGTTTCCGTTCTTTATCGCTTGTAAACAATTTGAATGGGCCCAGTTAACTATATCTTTCAATTCGCGTGTAATACTGAAAATACCATGCTCAACTCTACCAAAATATTCCACAAAGAAACATAGGTTTCGAGAATAAAGCTGCTGTTATCAGCCTTGAAGTAATTGAAAATTGAGTACAGGAACGACTGACAATGCTGAAGAAATGCGAAGAAGTTTTTTGTTCCGAGAGTGCTGAGTAATCTGACCCCAGGCGCATTTGTTTTCTCTGTTGAAATTGGGTTGTAATGTCCGAAAAAATATCACTACAAGGCGAAGCATACCAGTTTATGGAAGGAATGAGCAAAGGTGGAAAATGAAAACGATCCACTTTCTCCAAACAGCAACAACCCTATTCCAGGTGAATGTCATGCGGCGAGTACGGGAAAATTACTGAAAAATTGGAAATTGGACTACAGTTTGTCTATCTCTGCAATAACTCCGCAGCTCACGCCATGGAAATGGCAATGCTGAATTTTGTGAATTTTTCAGTTACACGCAGTCATATTTCGCCGGGAAAAGTTTGCAGGGCATTGATTTGGTTCACGTTGTGGCGTTATCAGGTGTCGCCGAATTAGCAATAAAGAATTGTCTTACTATTACGATACCACTTCCTGATGCGAAATTGAAGCACAGCGCGGACTTTAGTCTTCTCGGGCACGGCGATTAGCAGCTGTGTCTGAGTAAGTGACCCCGCGATCAGTGAGCGAACCAAGGTGCCCGCTACTCTCCCATTACCTCGCAGCGCGTTTCAGCCGCCGAGCATGTTTTCGTAAATCATGTTTGAACCTCCCGCGCAAATTTCACGTGGTTTGGATGGGCCACGCAACGAGGAGGTCGAGGAAGATCCGGTGTACGTGTAGCACGGCGCGCATTCTGGGCTACTGTGGTTTTTGTCAAATTGCAAGAACATGAAGCGTCCTTTCCTGGATGCCCGGTTTTGCGTCTCCTTTCTCAGACACCCCTAAGCGCCAAGGCGCGGTTCACATTTTGCGGGTACACAGTGCACTGCCCTCCCCTCACACTTTTGTCATACTTCCGACCTCTGCTCATGGTCGCTCTATGTCGTCTAGCATCGGTGTCCTCTCCGTTCGCTCGTTTATATCGAGGGATGACGGCGACGCAAAACCACAGGAGCGGGCGTTTAAAGGCGGGTTTATGCTCCGACGTAGCGTAGGCGCGCGCGCGCCCGTTCCACGGTTACGCCACTTCAGTGAACACAGGGACTTCCGTACTTCAACGTCATATAGCTGCGTTCCAATTCGGGAACAGCTTGGTAGACAGCTTACGAACTAGTCTAACTACACGTCTAAAGGAAAACAATTAGAACGGCACCGCAGCCCCAAACGCAACACCAACGAGGTGACTGCTGCGTGGAATACATGTTGAGTAACACAAGCTGCAGGTTTCAAAAATATATTTTTGTTATTACTACAAACTATAAAGGACGTAAAAACTAAACAAAATCATTCTCACAACTAGTAAATTATGCTAAATATTTTAATAAAACAACAACTTATTTGTCACATTATTACTATACAAAAAAATGGCGCTGGCGTCACTTGGTAGTTTAGACAGGAAGGTAGCCTGCATCGTTGCTGACTTCGATGCTGTCTCTTCGAAGTACTCTTCATCGACTGCTTCGTTGAAATAAAAGTGGACGTAACATGGCAGACTGTCGGCGAAGACAGAACGAAACTGTCTAAAGGGCACATCAGAACGCACCATAACCACCAGTGCGTCCGACGGGGCTCGGCGCACTTCGGCGACACGGGCGCCTATATAGGACGTGCGTCTAATCCGCGAACAGCGTGTTCGACACGTCGGCTGTGTATCCCGGGATGCACCTCAGCATACCTTCTCGCTCACTCACCCACGGCCACGCCTGGCCATGCGTGGCAGGGCTAGTGCGGAGGGTCGAACGTTTCGTGACGTTCACGAAAGTAGGCGCACTAATCGCGAATCCTTCTGCAAACGCTCCAGCCCGCGCCAACTACAAACGGTTCACCCTTGCCACGTTGTGAAGACGTGTCATTGTTGAATAATGTCTGTATTGATAGCGCGGGTGCATACAATGTCCACTTACAACCGTGTTCGTGGACTTTTCCGGTATCCCAACGGCCCATGTATTCAGAAATGGCCACGCAGTAAATTTGACAGCCTCGCTTCTTATCACGGGCAACTTAAAAATCCGTTGAACCTCCGCCATTTTACCTTGGAACTGCAATTGTTCGAGATGCTATCATCTAAAGGATTACAGATGTGCGCAAATTCATTTTTGTGTACTTCACCCGTTCCTGAAAACTTCCGTCTAGATTTTGTGCATTCGTAATATGCGAGAGCAAGAACGTCCGATGCTCCAAAGTGTCTTAGCGTGAGGCGTTGCATAGCGAAAATGCATTAGAACACAAATTTCCCAGTGCGGGGGCTATTAGCACGTGGTCGCGCTGAAAGTCGGACGCCGTTCCAAACATGGAGTTCTACCCTCTACGACTCGTAAATGTGCACGTTCACATGTCTCGACCTATTTTTTCGTCATTCTAACGGATGCGTGTCTACTTAGTTTACTCCGGCTCTACGGGACCCCTGTCTGTCGTCGCGACAAGCAGCCGTTCCCCTTTTAAATTTCACTTCTGTTGTTGCACTGGCCCCCAGCTTCGTTGGTCACTGCTTTGTGTCAGTGGAATGCATCATCACATTTTCAGATATAAATAACCGCGCAGACACGCTCAGCCGTGGCTACGATGTTTCAGTAATGCTGAAACATATTTTCATTAAGGAAATAATATTGTACGTAAGATATTGTACGAACACACAAAATAAGACCAGATCCCAGCGTTCTTGTTTATTAGCACTTCGCCGCACTCCCAATTCTAAGCTCGCTAAAGAAAAGAAAATCTTTGCGACTTTCCGTAAACAGTGCTCGTCCCTGTTCGGAACTGCAAACGTTACACAGTTAAACAATTTCTAAACGACAATGTCATCGGTGTTGTTGTCCCCCAAGAGTAGTAAGCTCAGAACAGTGGTGCAGAAACTGCATATTAAAATTGACAATGACATTCTCTGCGGCAAAGAACGGGGAACAGGCCGCCCACCTGTAGCACAAGTGTGTGCTCCGTTCTGGTACCGATGATGTACTCACCTAATTTATTGTTGCACTGGATGAAGAAAATTCCTAATATGTTGATCGCCGGACACGTTTCAACACCTTTTGGCAAATATTGATGATAGAATATATAGATATTTAGTTATCGTAGCACCAAAGCGTTACATACCTTGTTTTTGGCCTACATTTTCAGAAAGTCGCTTGATAGAGTATTCGCATAAGTGGCTTTGTAAAAAGGTCCTCAGTCGAAAATGAAAGGATTCGCGGAAACCTGCTTCGCATACAACCGGATCAGAAACCGGAATCCTGGCCTTTCAGTTTGAGTTTATTTACCACGCGCCACCAAAGTAAGGAAACCAGCTGACGCTTCCCCTTCACGAGTGGAAGTTAATATGCAATACCTTTGCATATTATTGCATGCAATAATACGAAATGCAATACTTGTATACCTGTCTGTTTTTTTTTTTCTTTTCTTCCTTTGTTTTTTTTTTCATTTCTTTTTTTCTCTACACCTGTACGACTATGTAATTGGTCATATCATTATGGTCGTACCAACTCCCACTCCTTCTTGGGCCATTTTTATGGCCTGCAGTATTTTAAAAATAAACAAACAAATAAATAAATAAATAAACACTTCTGAAAATGGAAATACCGAGAGCAGTTAGCTTTAGCACTTTAGTTAGCTTTAGCAGTTAACTTAGCGTTCAGCTCCGCACGTCTCAAACGTGCTTGAAACAGTGCTGTCAGGAGGGAGCGGCATTCGTAGCGGCGCTTAGTTTCCCTTAAGTAAACTACATTAGTAAACTACCGCAACCTAAGTAAGTTGCGGTAGTTTACTAATGCGGTAAGTTAGCAGTTCTGCAGTACCGCAACTTAAGTAAGTTCTGGTACTGCAGAAAGGAGCGCAATAAAGAAGCCTAATAAAAATGGTTTTCATTTTCAGGTCCGATCGCCTTTATTTAGTTATTTGCCAATGTTTATTTTCTTATTGGTTTACTAACAATTAAACTAAGGACCCCTGAAGGCGTTCTGAAGGACAAAAGAGCCAAGCACATAATAGCAGAATACGGTGAAGGTCACAAACGATGCGCTGCCAAACAAAAAACCGTAAAGACGGCATTTAAGGATGACATTCGACTGCCTCTCACACAGAAATACAGACTTTGCTTTCCCGATTTGGGAAAAGTTTCTATCCATTTCTAGCAAACGTTTTCGCTCGGGTACATATCGTTCTTGAGCTTAAAGCTTTTAAGCGTACTTTCGCTAATGCTTACCTTGAAGGTCTTATTGGCTTCGCAGGCTTTGAAATATAAATTGCTTGAAAGTCGTTCACAAAACTTTTTCACCGAAACAACTACAAATAATTTAGGCAAGTACAGCTTGCTCAGCCAGAGGCTATATGTCGAGACCAACCTTTACTATACCGCCAACCTAATTTGCCCGTAAAGTAACTTGCAACGCCAAAAGAGTCCATGCCTCTCTAATGACGTGCGGTGCAATCGGTCATTGCTTCCGTAAGAGGAGCCGCCAAAAGATTATTTGCATGAGATCTGTTTCTCTTCAGGATATCCGTGTTCTAAGAGAAGACGCTATGATTGTTGTTACGATTCTGCGCGCCGCTGCCATGTTCCTGCGTCTGCAAATTTCAAGTGCAAGCCTGCCTCGGACGGATAACAACATGCCGCCGAACGGCCAGCGCAAGGGCGACTCGCTGTCAGCGTGATTCAAACTTCAGCAGCTGCAAACGCGGCGTGTAGCGACTTGTCTCGCGGGCAGAGACGCCGCAGCCGAGATCTCCCCTCTCCCAGACAGCATGCGCTGCTACTGCCAACCCCTCACGAACTCTTTAAAGAGCGTTTTGGGTGTTTGTACTATGTTCGCGCGGTTTGCAAAAGCAGGTGGGGAGTTGTTTGACAATTAGCGCTTTCGAGTCCCCAGCGCAGAAGTCCATTCGTTTTGGAGCATCGATTCCATGCTGTGACTCGGCTGGAGTCTGGTAATGTAACCTCGTCCGCAACGGTATTTTTTCTGCACTGCTTCGGCTCATCTATCGCCATGGAGAAAAACCAGTTAAGTTTGCCTTCGGCGTCTTGTCGTCGTCACAAAGGCAGCCACTCTGCTGGCCGCTTTCCGCTACCACGCATGACGGAGGAGACGGAGCCCTCTTCGGGGACGCCTTCCCGACAGTATGAACTGGTGGCAGCGGTGAGATGGCAACTTCGCAACAAATGGTTGGCAGTGGTCGGTTGGAAACTTTGTAACAACTGGAGCCAGCGGTGCGCCATCTAACAGAACGGACGTCAAGGCGGCTTCGGACTTCGCAGACCTCACGCCGGTCGATGGTGAGTGCGGCACCTTTCTTCATGGAGTTTTACTAGGTTTCTGAGGATAGCTAGTAGAACGGGTATTTTTGTCACGTGGGTTATTCGCGCCTAACAATTTTGGTGCAGCGGGAACGCAGCAGTTTAGACCAGCCATGAACTCGCAGTTGTTGAAAAAATCACAGTTTTTGGAGCTTGCAAAAGAGTTACGCTTGGTTGTTTCAGATGGCCTAAGCAAGCCAGAACTGTTACAGGCAATACTCGCTCTTGGAGCTGACGATGATCAGCTGTCGGAATGCATTGAGCTTACCAAGGACGTCAGGCTGCAGGGGCTGAGCGCCAGCGAGAACAACGAGAACAGCAGCTGGAGATGAAGAAACTAGAACTTCAGCTAGAGAGGCAGAAGCAGGCGCATGAACTCTAGCGCTAGAAACGAGAGCACGAGGAAACGATGAGAGAGTACGACCTTGGGATCGAGTCACTCCAACGGAAAAGAAGCTCAAGCGAGAGAGAGTTCAGGGGCAGAACAAGAAACTAGAGCACGAGATTCACCTCCAGCGGGAAGTAGTGAAGTTGAAAAAGCCGGAGTTAAGACTGTCGCTTAAAAGAGGCCTCGTTTTCGAGAAAAGCAATGTGCTAGCGCTGTCAGTAGCAGACGCTCCGACGCGCGAGTCAGAGGCGACCGTTGCGCAAGGAGGTTATACTCCGTGCCGTTGCGGGCCGGCAGCACGGCGTCGAGGCTAAGAGGCATAACCAAGACACATTAGCTCAGGCTGTCGAGAGAGGGCCGTACACGTCCACTGAGTGCGATTATGTGTTGGAGTTGGTTTCGGAGTTCTCCGCAGATTAATGAGATAGTTCAAATTCGCGAGAGGCACTGGGAATGGCTACCGAATTTAATGTGAACATTTCGCAATATTTCGTTTCACGACGTTTCGCAGGAATGCGTAAACGCATAAACGATGAGGCCACTGATATGCCCCACGAGTCCGCTAAAACGGAGGGTGCTTGTTCCCACGGCATTTCTGAAAAGAGCGACGTTGCGGCAAAGCGTGTAGTTGAGCCAGTGAACGGTTTTCCACGGTTCAATCAGGAGTAATGATTATCTCGCCACTCAGCAAGCCGATTCCCTTGTGCCACCAGCTCACGTAAACGACCTCAAGCAAAGGTCAGCAGAGCTCGTTGAGATTTCGGCGACGCGGGCGGCTGGGCTGTCTTTCGAGACCGGGGAGCTTATAGTGTAGTCCTCAAAGTCGGAAAGGAGAACGAAAGCACCCCTCGATGTTCGTTTGATGAGGGCGAGGGCTTGCTGTAAGGCCGAGGGACAGAGAGGTAGAGGCTGATGAAAATCACAAGGTGTCTAAAGAACATGTCGTGGGCTTGTGACTCCCAGCTGAGGCTACCGATGACAAGCCAATATCGGCTAAACTAGATAAGATTCCGGTGTCCCATGTGGCTCAGCCGAAGTCGGCAACCGACGAGCGGGAGCGCAGAAGAGACAACGAAAACACGTTTCAATATTCTCTTGCTGAAGGGATTTGTAAAAAGGCGCAGAACGAGGACAGGGAAAACTTCCACGCGTACTTATGGCGCGTGTTTCAGAGCGGGAACGCCGGCGAAGAAAGCCGTGAGCTCGCATCGCGCCAAGGGAAAGCCGCCTGCAAGATGGAGTACGCGCCTCTCATTTGAAAGCTGGAAAATGTCGCTGGCTTCCCAGCGCGTTCGGCCTTTGTTCATAAGAACGGGCGGTGTCCTCTTACGCGGTGCCAGCAGTTTTCTGGGAACGGGCGCACCGAGGTGCGATTCAAAAAGAAGAAAGCTCAAATGGCAGCTCCCAGCGCCAGAGGTGGCCTGTGCACGTCTGACTTCCGCGGTTGTATTGTTTTTTATGATGTAGGTTTCGCCCTTACGATTACATTCCTTTATCTGTGGGACATCTCCGATTGAGCGAAATGTCACCCCTAAAGTTCGTGCGCTTGGCCAAAGTGCTGCTTGGTAAAAATATAACTAGTCTATTTAGTGAATCGCGTAATTTTATAGCGAATAAATACCTTGTAGAGCTTCAGTGTGGATTCGTCTTCGCACTGGCCAGCGATGCGGTTGTGTTTTTAGTGTTGTTCTGTCGCTTTTGCCTGACCATGCCAGAGATGTTCCTGGGTTGCCCCTATTCGTCCAGTGACCGGTACGGCGAAGCTCCAGCATGGTGTCGTTCCGCTAAGGGCTGGAGCCGAGCGTCTGCCCAACAATTTGCTTCGAGAGCATCCCTCTGGACAACGCTTGAAGACCCTTATCTATCAGGATCTCAGACCCGCGGCGGAAAAGCAGTTACGATTCTGCGCGCCACTGCTATGTTCGTGCGTCCCGACAATTGTGAGTGCAAGGCTTCCTCGGATAGATCACAACATGCCGCAGAGCGGCCGGCGCAAGGGCACTCGCTGTCGGCGTGATTCAGATTTCGGTGGCTGCAAACGCGGCGTGTAGCGAATTGTCTCGGTGGGCAGACGCCGAAGCCGAAATCTCTCTCCCCTCTCTCAGACTCTGCATGCGCTGCTACTACCGAACCCTCACGAGCTCTCAAAAGAGCGCTTTGCGTGTCTGCACAACGTTCGTGCTGTGTGCAAAAGCAGGTGGAGAGTTTTTGAGCGTTAGCGCTTTCGGCATAATTACGGTGCCCGAGCGCAGAAGTCCATTCGTTTTAGAGCAGCGAATGCATGCTCTCACACGGCTACACTCCTGTGCTGCAACCTCGCCGGGAAGGGTATTTTTGCAGTATTTCTTCGGCTCATCTTTCACCATCAGTAAAGCGGTAACGTTTGCGTTCGGCTTATTGTCGTCGTTACCAGGGCAGCAACCTCTGCTGGCCGCTTTTCACCACGCTAATACCCATGAGGGAAGCGACGGAGCCCTCTTCGGGGACGCCTTCCCGACAGTAATATTGTGCACAAGAGAAAGACCCAGCATTAGGTGGTTCTTACTTGGTTTCTTGATATGACGGTGGCTTTTTTTATTTGAAGTTGGTTGTTTGATATGACGGTGTCCTGTGGGATGCCTGGGTTGCGTAGTTTCCAGCTAACACGATATTTTTTTTGTTTCAAAAATCTTCTTAACAAATAGGCAGCACAAAGCATCACGATATTTTTGCTTAACAAAATATTTATGCGGTACAAATGCGTATTTTATATTGAGATTTTTTTTCTAATTTCCTTATTAGGTTTTCCTTACAGCTAATAAATTCAAGATATAGAAAAACTCACCTTTTAAAACCGACCGAATCCGAGTTCTTGTGCTCATCACGCCGAAACAAATCTTCGCCTATAACACAGACCGCAGCCTAAGGCTGTGGATTATTTGCGTCAAACTCGAAATCTTTTGGTTGAAATATCGACACACGGGAATTTTTCTAATCATCTGAAAAGCGGCCATCACTGCCGGAATCCTACACGTGTCCTGGGATTAAAACACAATGCCGCAGCAATTAGGCCACCCGTTCTAAATGCCAGCTGCTCCCATCCGCCGTCGTTACACTCTCTTCTGCCGGGAATCCCCATTGCTTTGCAAGCTCGTCCCTTTTCTAAATTTGAAGCTCTGCTATTTCCTCAGCTGCTTCCTACTTGTTTCTCTCGCCTTCAAGTGCGACAGTGTTTCCAGGGCACCTAATAGCCAGAATATTGGTATGGCTCGTATTGTTTACTCAATCCAGCTACCCGGTCAAAGAAAAGAACGCTAAGACACGAAACAGGAGCGTTCCAGACTACTAAAACTCAAGGCATTGCTTTGTCATACCTACATTACTCAGCGGCAAGGAAATCTCCGAAATATTTGAGTAAAATGTGAGTTCTTAACTGACACTATTACTGTTCTGTTAGGTAGGAATCCACGCTGGATTTTATGGTTGAAAACAGGAAAAGGATACTGTTTGGCTGCGCCAAACTATCAGCATCCTCCGAAAGCTGCACAAATCCGCGTTTAATTTTTTATTCCCCAAAGCTCACATGTGCTACAAAACAATTTCGTAGCCTTGGATCTAAGTACACAGCGAGCGGGGCGCTATATTCCGTTCCCGTGATGCTGCAACGAGCTCTGAGCTTGCGCTAAGGGGCTCAACCTTAGTTAACCATGCTGGTAAAGCGCGCCGGGCACACAATCCGAGTATGTAACTGAGTACCAAACAAATGTATCAGACCACCTGCACTTCCGAAAGGGATGCGTAGAATTGACCGGAGGAAAACTTAAAATAAAAATTAAAAATGGCAAAATTTTGTTAGAACCCCTGTGGCCGGCTTTTTAGCGTCAGAATCTGTGAGCGCGGCCGTTGCTTTCTTTCTGCAGTTGCTGAAACGAAAAGCGCGAATGTTGAAGGTGAACCAAAAGATGGCGCAACGCTACGCCGTTTCTGCTGGTGAGTACGGAAACGAATTTCCTGGGTTCGGCGGCACTGCTTGAGTTCTAAGTAATGGATCTACGTACTGTTTTATTGGCTTAGGTGGTGGTTGTGGTTTGCCGGACAGGTATGCCTCTTCAGGCAACAAGCTTATAAAGCATTGGCCAATTCCGCAGTACGTGTTTGTGGTAGTCTATAGGTATGTGTCACTCTTCGAGATCAACAGCAGCAACTGCCGGGCATTGCCGAACTTGCCCACAATTTGCGTATGAGTTATACAGCGTTAACCAATAGCCACAGATTGGCATAAATTGGCACCTAGTAAAGCGAAGCTATAGTGATCTTACCATTGGCGGTGTCGTTCTAACGCAAAGCTTATTTGGACTCATGGCGGTGTCGTCACCAAGTGGACTTCGGGACAGCTAACTGTACTGAGTGGGAAGGGATTGGTGACGATAATACAACATAAAAAACGCCACCCGTGGTTGGATTTGAATCTGGATTATTCGCGCGATGAAGCTGGTATCTATCAATAGCGCCATCATCGGTTTCATCGCTTTAATTGGACATCAACAAAAAGGCACGGACAATGTTAAAACGACTGACGCTGCGGTTGCTAGAGTAGCATACTTGTAAACGTGCTTGTTCAATACTTTTTGCACCGCGGGCAGCCAGTCCTGTACACATGGCTGGGCCTTCCGCACTTGTACGATTCTCCTGCCGTCCTCGGAGCAGTACTGCTTCGCCGGCTTGGCATCAATATCGCTTTTACGGAAATCTGTGGGAGACCTCCATATACCGTGCAAGACCACAAGCTAATCATAAGCTACACTTCATCGTCTTCTACACATAGGAGCCGAGTACCGTGACAGTCAAGGTTTCTACAACTGGAACGTTACTAGAGCCAACGTCTATTCTAGTAACGTTGGTAGTGATCACGAGGGAAATCATTTTAAATCAAAAGCACTCGTAGTGGGATCGATAGCGTACATTTAAAAAAACGAGAGCATTTCCACATAGACTGGTTGGTCGACCGAAAAGCGCTGGTAATATCTCTGGACACACAGCCCGTGGGTGAAAATGGGCTTCCACTGTCTCAAAATGGTTACTTGGAAATCACAAAAAAGGAACGGCTCGAGATAAAACAATACATGCACCTATCACGAAGAATGGGTACACTAGTAGAGCTTTATTAAATGAACCCCGTGTCGTTGTTTTAAGTGCGAATGCACTTCTTAAGCGAGCCTGAATCGTCCGCCGCCGTAGTCCGCATAGCAACAGCTGCGGGTGCGCGCGCTCCTCGTCTTCCCTAGCAACGGGGGGAGATGGGCGCGCGCTGCCAGGCCGCGTCCCCATGGCTCATTCTTGTTGTTGTTCCTGCTGACATGGCACATACCCACGTGGGGGATTGGCCAGGAATCGGGCGTGAGAAGGGCTAATGCACCCGCTTAAAGGAGTACTGACACGAAATTTCAAAGCTGAGATCCGCTCTAGCAATCAAGTACAACGACAACACAAATAGGTGTCTGTGAATAAATGCATCTTTCTTTCTTTGTAGTTGTGTGTGTTTGTGTGATCTCTCTTTCGCGAACATTACCGAACCGCGCAAATTCAACTCGTGCATTCGCACTTTCACATTCTTCCCCTCGGGGAAATGCGGGGAATTTTTTTAAGCTCATACTGGAGCGCGTCACAGAGAAAGACCGCTTCCCAAGAATCCAGGAACACGTGTTTGGTTATTTTATGCTTCTTCTAGAGAGTACAGTCCACACCCTATTAAACAAAGACGCCCTTCTCCAGCATCCACGTTTTCACGGGTGGAGCACCAGGCTGTAGTAAAAAAAAAAAACGGGTTTTAAACCAAGCGGAACCGCCATTCCTGTGACCCGTTTCAATGCGTTTTGCCAAGGTTTTGAACGGCACAACGTAATATACAGTGGAACTAGCAAACACAGATCAATTAGATCTCTATACAACGCTTTTATCTCGACATTGCACAGGTATTCTATGAAAAATCGTATGCACAAAAATTGAGTCGCTTGGACAACTTCATGGAGATAACCGCGAATATCTCCGGAAAAAGGTTCTATTGTACAAACAACATAGTGTGACAAAGGCCTGCTCAAACGTAAGTGAAAAACGGTGCGAAAAAAGAGTATTTTGCGCTTCGTGCAGAAGGGAAAAAAAATTAGCAGTGGCTTAGCTCGGCTATGACAGGATATACGTATCGTGAGCTAAGGTTCAGCTAGTTATTCTTAGGCTACCTGGTTGTCTAGGATTAGCAGATTACATGCTTACTGCTGCTAAAACGAGTTCCAATCCAATCCAATCCAATCTAATCCAATCCAACCCAATCCAATCTAATTCAGTCCACTCCAGTCCATTCCAGTTCTTGCTTCTCGCGCATGCGCAGCACCGGCTCTCCAGGAGCCACGCGAAACGGATATCTAGCGTCTCCACGCAGCGTCAGACTTGGCTACTGCGCAATGGAGGCGCACAGCTGGGCACGCGCCGGCGCCATTGCGTCTGCCGCGGCTATGACGTCACTCCGCTGGAATGCGCAGACTGGGGAATGTGCAGACCCAATTCTCTACACATCCGTACTCCAATTGGATTGGAAATCCAATCCAATCCAATCCAAGCCAACCAAGCCAAGCCAAGCAAATCCAATGCTCCTCGCGCTTGCACAGCACGGCCCTTTAAGGTCCACGCGAAACTGCTCAAGCTCGGCCAGTGTAGCTTACGCTACAAAACCAAGTTCACCACTTTACGCAGGAAAAGAAGCGCCACTGACAGGGCCCCGGATTGGACGCGTCGAAACGGATTCGTGCGACTCGTGCGTTCCCTGGTAGATCCCCAAATACAGACGCCAAACACACCTTTGCACATGGAGCCATACACAGTAGATCACCACCAGGACGTACCCGCCGCGGCGGTTCAGTGAATAAGGCGTTGTGCTGCTGAGCCAAAGGACGCGGGTTCGTTTCCCTGCCGTGGCGGCCGCTTTTCTGGTGGAGGCGAAAAGCGAAAACGCCTCTATTCGGCGCACGTTAAAGATTCCCAAGTCTTCAAAATTAATCCCGAGCCCTCCACTAAGGCGCGCCTCATCGCCTGTGCAGCGTCCGCGCGTTAAACCCCCATAATCAATCACCTGCAGGACGTGCCATGCATACCTTATCCGCAAAATAGATACACGCTGTCGTGTGTGCGTTCTACCGTTCACTTCCCATTTTTCCGTCCTGTCGCGTAGCTCTGCCATCTGCCTTCGCAAGTAACGATCGCTATCACAGTGGCATTATAGTGGCGCACCGAGATATTTCGGAGACGTCAGTTCCCAGCTTATGCACTTCTATACACTTGGTGTTACCATGCCACATGTCCAAGCATTTTCCCAGTCTGCAGGGCTTCTGCTGCCGTAGCAGAATACTTTTCGTGTCTTAACGGCCTCCCCTACGGTCACCTAATACGAGAAAAAGAGCGATGTTATCAGCGTGCGGAAGCACGCGTTCTTAATACTCAAAGAGAAGCATACTATGAACAAACAGAGCGGTACCCTTGACGCACAGATCATGACACTTCGGCTGGAGTAATAGGTGCCTTGTTTATAACAAGACTTGTAGCGCACTCCTGATGTGACATAGGAACTCCTGCAGTAATAACCCTTACAGCCTCGAGATGCTCTATATAATAACAAGCAACATTCGTGTGACACCTGGTCGACAGCTTTTTCAAGGTTGATTTCAAGCAAGGCGAAAGCGGACGGCATGTTATCGCTGCACCGTTATATGAATGTTGGTTGTACTTGAGCGTCCTCTTAAACAACAAGTTTGTTGTCCTACCAGGTCTTTATCAAAGCCCCTAGCCTCTTAGCGAGTACTTCCATTAGTATCTTTTATTTCACATTTGTTAAAGTATGGGTGTATACGTGATTATACGCATCAAGTCCCTATCATCCACTGCATTTGGGATGAGCACAGTATGTGATTTCGAAATGTATGGGGTAAAGTACCCGGCCCGTATAATTACAAGTATTCACATGAGGAGCACACAGCCGCCCGCTTCGGGGTTTGTCCGCTTTGTGTAGCCCTTGAATGTGGAATGCTTCGCGTTACCACATAGTTGTCGTTTTGACAGAAGGGTAGTTGTTTTTTTATGCTGAATTGTATCACAGAGAGTTATTTACCCTGATAGTTTGCTTTGAGTAGGTCTAAGATTGACTATATTAGCAGAAAGTACAGACCTTCTTCTTATCCCCGCAGATGTACATATGCGACCGATGAGAAACCGATGAGTGCATAAGAAAACATTACAAATTAAAGCATTCTGACGGGCTAGTTGGTCTTACATGATTACAAAACTTATAATATTACAAAACGTTGCCATGTGCATTTATTTGATATCGCAACAAGTTGTACAGGGACGAGATTATAAAACTTTGCCATGAGCATTTCTTTGATAATATAAGTTGTACACAGATGAGTAAAACCGCGGTAATCCTCGCTGAAATTGGCCAATGTTTAAAATACCCTCGAGAATTATCACAGACTTTGCGGCGGTAATGCGGATTACTCACCTCTCGATCGACTTCGATGAGGGGCTTGCAGCTGGAGTAGTCGGACCTGTCTGCCCACGTCCCGTTCTCCAGGCATGTTCGTGTCACGTTGTCTGCGATAATGAACGTGAGAAAACGTTACTGTCTTTTGAACAGCAACCATCTCTTGTTCGTTCACATTTGGGCTCATTTTGAGTACTGTTCTAAAAGGTTGGAGAAGGAGAAAGAAGTGACTCCAAAGAAATACACATTTTTTTGTCGCCAAGTACTTTCTCAAAGTAACACTGAGATACTCCTCTGCACAGGAAATTACTGGTACTCACCCCTGGCTTATTTATTTGTTGTATTACTTACCGCTAGCAATGCTCATATGTGCGCACGAGTTTTCCTCAGTAAAACAGAGTGTATTGAAAGAAGAAAACAATAATAACCTGTTATACTAAAGTTAGTGGTAATCGGTAACCCTGGTAGTGCACAGAAGTACTCGCACAAATTTCTTGATTCTTGAAACAATTGACTCAAGTGAACTTTCAGTCAAAAGTGTTTCGGCGAATTTCTACTCATACTGAACACACTGAACATGTTCTATTCATGTCTAAACTGTATCTATGGCTTTGACTAAGTAAGACGTATGTAACCACCAGAGTCTGTGCAAACACTGCTGCCTGTACTGGCTGTTAAGAAAAGTTACTACGATTGTAGAGCATGTTCATGCAGTAATAAGCGTCGATAATCCGAGTAGACGGTCTGATTGAGCCCTAGCTATTTAAAACATCATGAGGCAAAAATATCAAGATGTTCCCGCGCCCAGCATACACGTTTGTGATGTTTTAGCCACAATTTGATACCAATCGTTGCATGCTACAATAAACGCTACAATCAGGAATACGTCACACGCCGTCGTGCAATTGCGGGCATCCGCCACAAATGCTTTGCATAGGAGATGTGACATCCTAAAAAGCACGTTTATATTTTGTTTGCGCTAAAGAACAAATAAGTGCAAAATAAACAATTATTTGAGAACAGCTTGGCTAAAGATAAGAAAAACCAAAAGCAACCTTCTCAGGCCTGAAGAAAGCGAAGCTTCTAGCACCTGAATCTGTATTATTCAGGAAACATTTGTCGAAGGTCTTAATTAAAAATACAAGGCTTTTGGCCAAAAACAAGAGCATACAGAAGGCATCGCGCACACAGTAGCCATGATCGGCCACAAGCTGTGGTTCATGAGGAAACACAGGAGCAACCCCCATCTGCTCCCGCCGCCTATGGTGGGATTACGCAGGAGCAGCTGTAACATAATTCAAATAACTACAGTGTAACATAACCACAGGATGAGCGGCGGATGTGGACGCAGAGAAAAAAGCGAGGTGGTTCGAATATGACTGACTGCCTAAATGCGGAGTAATCATTAATATACATTTTATTCGGTGGAATCAAAAGCAACAGGTTCTTTTCGTGCAGAGTGAGCGATACACTCATATTAAACGAACAGAGACATGCACGTTTAGCGCACCGTATGTCTCCAATAAAAGTAGAACGTCACAAGTAAATCTCACTTTCAACCACCCATTCCACAACAGCCTGCCTGGCACGTTGAGCAGACAAAATGGCCGCTGCCGCTGATGGTGGTGGTGATGATGATAGTGGCTTCGTCATTTGCTTCTGGATGCCGCTGCTTAAAGTGCGGCGCGTTTCCTTTCAGAGTGTCCCTGAAGAGAATCGACACTTCTGCCCGGCCAAAGTCTCGGAGCCTGACTAGGGCTCCTGCTCCGGTGGCAGGCAGGGTGCGGGGACTGTATATTAATTGCTCACTTGCAGTCGAGTGTACAAAAACAAAAAAAAACAAAAAAGAAGGCTACAGAGAGTTCAGTTGCGGTCGTGCTCCTCGAACGCTCAATGTGCGACCACTTTGGACAAAAAAGAATACAGAACCAAATTTTCACACAGGCTATGGTATCAAAACACTCGCGTGTTTTTCTCTGCCGTGCAAGGAGTAAAAAAGCAACATAATACACCCGAAAGAGAGACGTACTTCAGCATAGATATCTACAATTTCGCTGCAACAATTTATTGTATGCTTAGGTAAATTGCAATTAACTACTCTAACAGGAAATTTTTAATCTGTGTTTTTGACAACCGTTGGCGAAAATTAATGTGTTTCTGAACTTTGTTCAATAAGGAGGGGATTTGATAATCTGTGTGTTGCCGGCCATAGTTTGTTCTTGTAGACGGCATTGGTCGATGTAGTCTACGTAAGTTATGTTCTGTGGCGGTTACAGGGCTGGACGTGTTGTATAACTTGTTATTTCTAATGTACTGAAGTAATTTGTAGCAGTATATTTTATTTGCCCTAGGAAGTGAATACTTTATAAAGAGTTCATGTGTAGATAGGCATTGAGGCCTGCCGTACTAATTTTCGAATATTCTTAATACCTTCTCATGCAACAAGGGCAATTTGTTATAGTTCTGGGTAGTAGTTGTGCCCCATACTAAGGCGCAGTAGGAAAGCTTAGAGAAAAAAAAACGAATAATAGAGCGTCTTTTTTAACCACAACGGTATGATATCTCGAATTTTATATAAACAGCCCACCGTTTTGCTCAGTTCAGCGGTTAATATACACACATGTGTAATCCATGACAGATTATTTTCAAACCACACTTGAAAATTTCTGTGCTTTTGATTGCTTGAGTCTGCTGTTCCGATAGATCAAATCTATAGTATAATTCACTGGTTTATTAATCGGTGTGAACACGACGTAATTGGTTTTACTTATTTTTAATTGTAAATTATTGATAAGCAGCCAGTGCGATTGAACCCTAGGTTCCAATTATGGCAAGGCGATATCCGTAAAGAATATATTGGTGTCGTCGGCATACATTATTATTTTGGGTAAATCAGGTATCGCCGGTTGATCATTGAATATAAATTAAATAGCATTGGTCCGAGTATCAATCCCTGCGGAACACCAATATTTTGCGAAGTTTAGCTGAGGGTATACCATTTACTAGCACATACTGATACTGATTTGCTAAGTAGTTGCGAAACAATTCAATGGGATCACCACGAATATCGACACTCTCAAGTTTTCTTATATTCTAGTTACACGGGCGCAGTTAACCACGGTTAAGCAAACCACGGTTAGACAAAACCGCAGTTTGCTGCGTTACACGACAGACGAAACTGTGGTTACCCTGCTAACCATGGTTAACGCAAATTGAGCTTGGCCACCTCAGTTCGGACACGCTAACCGCGTTTTCCGCAGCGCCAGTGTTCCAAATCACAGCGGTCAGTTAGGACGCAAGTTGCGGCACGCATCAGCGGAGGCGAAAAAAAAAAAGAATCACCCGGTGTTCGGAGGAGACGGAGGCCCTCAAATAATCGGCTCTCCAAAGCGGCCTCCAAGGCGCTTGCGTTCTTTGTGTCGCTCTACGGCGTGACTGCCCGTGAGCAGTGGCTCGTTTCCCGATCCACCCGATAAACTACTGTAAAAGCCGTGCTAAATTTGAAATTGCGCGCGCCGTTCGCCAAAAAAAAAATGGATAAAGCAGGCAATCATGCAGCGTTTCCAGCACTCGGAAACGATTCGCGCGCACGTCGGCCGTGCCTGCAAACACGCTGGCGGGCCTGCCCGCACGGCAGTGAAAGCAGCTCGAACTAGCGTCACTAAATAATCTAGGATTAAGAGTACCGCCACTTCGTTAGGAGCCATCTTTTTTCTGGCTTGCAGTGTTGCCATCTCTCCCAACAAAACCGCCGCCGGTTGTGACGGGCAGAGTGTGGCCCGGCCGCTCTAACGTCCGCGCAGCAGAGAGAGAGGGAGAGGAGAAGCACCAGATACAAAATGGCTGCACCCATATGTAAACAAATATCACGTGGTTCCGACCAACCAATGAAAATCCTGGCGGCACATAACAATGATAGAAAAGAGTGCTGATACTGTAAAGGCCTTTATTTAGTGACGCTAGCTCGAACAGGCCCAGACCACGGCAGTTACAGCTTGTCGCCGCTCTTCGAAATCAATCCGATCACGGAAAAGAACATCCACATGCGAGAAAGTGGATGTTAGTGTGGTGAAAAAGTTGGTTATGTGCTGTGATTCGCAGCTGTAAAGATATGGGTGGTCAAATATCCACCGCGATGCTAAGCCTAAAGTTTCCAACACCGAGCCGACCCATGAAAACCAAGCCGGTTGCGAGCTGATAGGGTAGCCCCTGTCTCGCCGCGCGCGAGTGCGTCGTGTTTGCGTCTGCAGCAACTTTTTAAAATATATTTCCTTTTGTCTGCACAGATTCCTTTTTGTTTTTTATTGTGAGGTTAAAAGTTTGTTAATTTATTTTTGTTACGATCACAACCAAGTCCACACACTTGAAATTTCGCGTGTAACAGCCAAAACCGCAGTTTGCGATAACCGCGGTTAAAGTTTAGTAACCACAGTTAAACGTAACTGCGGTTACTTCCGCCATGTAACTCGGGTATTAGAAGGATTTGGTGGTTTACCGAATGAAACGCTTTTCGTAGACCAAGAAACAGATGAATAGCGTACAGTCTGCATTGAATGTCTTCAATGATGTCATATTATGTCCAGCAATGCCATTTCAGATTACCCATTTTTCCTAAACCCATACTGCGCCTCTCAAAAAATATTATATTTAACCAAAAAACTTTGTAGCCATATTTTTAGAATTTTTCAAATACTATGGAAAGCACAGACAGTACCGATATTGGCCGATGATTATTGCATTACAATCATTTCCTCCATTATGAATTGGTGTGACCCTCGATATTTTTAGTTCATCGGGAAATATTCCCGTGCCGATAATATTATTACAAATATTAGACAGAACATAACTGATTAGATTACTAACTTATTTTCAAGGGGCTACCTGGATGTCATCGAACCCAGCAGCAGTATTGGGTTTGAGGTCGTTTATTATATTTGCTATTTCTTCTGGTGTGGTATGAAAGATTAAAAAAGAATTTCTCGCCTTTGGGTTTGGCAAGGACAGTGTGCCGCCCACAGGGGGAGCTGGCAAATTATATTCTCCACTTTGTATAAAATACTGATTAAGTTCAGCTACCGTGTCCGCCTCACACATCGTGCATTGGGATGTCAAAATATTTACACTGGTTATTTGTGGTATTCTTCCAGTCAAGTGATTTACTTCTTGCCAACTTTTTCTAGCGTTTCCTTGCTTGCGTTAAAATAGGGATTTGTTATAGGGTAATTTAGCTTGCTTAAGGTCGGCGTTAATTCCTTTTCTATATTTTTTGAATGCCATAAAATCAGTAATACCTTGCGTTTTTCAAAGGAGGGATACATTTTGTTTTTCATTTCTATTTTCTTGAGTGAAAAGCAATTAACCCATGGCTTTCGTATCTTCCTCTCACGTTTTTACTCTTAGTTTTTTTAGAAAGGCTTCTTCATAGCAATCTTTAACTGTGCGCAAGAAAAGACTTAAGCCATATTGGGGTCAGGTTCACAGAAAACCGATGTCCAAATCGATGCAAAGATAAGAGAACGGAAGCACTCGAGCGTGTCTGGCGTTATTTCATGTTAAAAGGGCGTGGGTGAATTTTTTTCTCTGTCTTGTCTTGTCGGCACCAAACAAAATATTGGAAGGTGGTCGCTGATATCGGCACTTATCAACCCAGCTGATACATTGCGGGATGACACATTTGTAATGCATAAGTATAGAGGTGTTGCACTTTGTGCCGTGTAGCCGCGTAACTGATGCGATGAGATTTCTCGGCAAGTATATGTGCTAATTACTGTGTCTAGTTATTTACTGTAGGTATAGTCTGCAAGCATGTTTATGTTCATATCACCCATAAGTACAATTGAGTTTCGGGTATTACTAAAGGCATGCAGCATATTTTCAAGAAATGCAAAGAACTGTGCTCTGCTGACACATGGTGGCCTATACACAACGCCAATTGTGACAGATTTAAAACGCACAGCAAAGCATTCCACATATTGGTCAAAAAATGTAAATTCAGCGATTAACTCGTGCCACAGCTGCCGCAGTACATATGCAGCGACCCCACCACCTCTTCCAGATTCCCGGGTATAATCATTAAGTTGTAGTGGACGTTCATTTTTTGATAACCATGTTTCAGACACCAAAAGAACATCAAACTTTAAATCTATACTTGCACACATTTCGTTTATCTTCTCAGCATCGTTTCTTATGCTTCGCGCGCTTAAATGAAGTGCTGAAAAGGCATCTAAAGAAGGCCGAAATGTTTTGTTAAACAAACGGCAGTCATAATTTTTCATGCCCTAGCATGGTTAGAATTGTTCCTACTAAGTAATCTAGCCTTATCTGCCTGGTCATTTTTTTCAATGTCATCCTTTTCGGCAACGCGAAGTAACGGCGAATTCTCGTCCTTCCTAGCATACACCTTGCCTCCGGCGGTCCATGCGAACTTCGAGCCTGCTTTCTTTTTCTGGGCAACAGCGCCGAGTAGTTGCTTTGTTAGTCTCGTCAGATGCTCATTAATAAATTCGAGTTTGGATTCGTCAAAACCAGGGTCATTTGTGGCAATCCTAGCCTTTCTGGCCTTCATAAGAAAATCATTCCTCTTCTGCCTTCGAACGAATCTGAACGTCTCATTGTGCTTTGGGGTCGGTACGTTGTGACAGATGTCGATGTCAATATTCCAGTCTCCTCTTTGCCACAACCATGACTACCGCCCGTGTGACTCTGCCTGTCATGAAACCATGAAAAAAAGCCTCCATGCCGGATATTGGGTGGTACGCAGCTTCATCGTGCGTGCGGGAGGAATGCTACACCACGCTGTGATCACGTGTTCCGGGGTGATTTTCACGCTACAAACAGGCGGCCGCAATCGTCCGGGGTTAAGATGTGAACCATTCCCTTCAAACCCGCGGCCGCAACATCCTCGTGAGCCGTCAGCAGCAGTCCACTGCCCCAAAAGCTGTGTGACATGTATTCTAAGCGTATTTCGTTCTTCTCCCTAATCTACATACATGTTCATTTCCGACTTCTACTTGGCCAACTGAAGGTCACGTTGCCACGTGCAATTGCCTTTGCAATTGCCAACTTCCAAAGGGGCGGAATCATCAAACCCGTCCGTTTCACGGATACCTGTTCAGCGTCCGTTTCAACTAGGACGTAGGTCCGCTTGCAAGGCCTCTGCCCAGTCACAAGCTCAGAAAACGACGTACCGGCTTTCTGGCGTCGCGCAGCGGTGGGGTCGGTCGTTACCTATCAGCCAATGTACGGGTGCTCGAAATGGACTCTTTGAACTGGACATCAAACGGGAAGAACTGAGAATGCCGTCCTGGAGAGAAAGAGAACTAAACTTTATTGTGATACGTAGTTAGGAGGGGGCGGTGACCGGTAGTTGCAGTTTGCCGGTGACCAAGGCAACCCGTTCCGTCAGACTTTACTGCATCTGCGGGTCGGAGCTACGCAGCGCCGCCTCCCATTGCTCGGTCGTACGAATTAATAGGAAGGGACATTTGTTACATGCCCACATGGTATGAATGATGGTGTATTTCAAGCCCCATCCTTGGCATTCGGGATATTGATACAGGGTGGGGTGAATGAGTTGCAGTGTGGCGCGAGAGGGAAAAGTGTTTGTTTGAATGAGGCGCCATAAGCGTTCTTCAGGGCGTGAGAGGGTAGGATGAGCCGGCAGGAAAACGCGGCGGGCGGGGCGGTGATGCTCAGTTATTTCCCGATAGCCAAGCAAGCTGTCTCGGGCTAATTGGGCTCCGTGTATGGGTGCGACGCTTGGCCCTGCTAGGATAGTTAGTTCTCGAGCTGGTTTGTTGGCTGCCTCGTTGCCTCCCAGCCCTGTATGGGCAGGAGCCTAAAGCAACTCCACGGGGTCTGTAGCGAGATTTTTGATGAGAATTTGGAGCTCCTGAGGAGAGATTGTACATCTGGCAAATGAATCTGGTAATGAATCGCCGTTTTAAAATCAAAGATGATGATTCTGGGGGTTGGGCGTTGCGTTAGTGCTCGGGCGATTGCCGTTTTCTTCGGCTTAGCCGGATGACGGGTGCGTATTGTGACTGAGTTGATGAGTGGGGAATTAGGGCTGAATATTGCCGCCACGGCATACGTGTCGTGATGCCTGTAGTCTGCCGCGTATACGAAAAACGCGCTCGGCTTAATAGGGTATTTCTCAGTCAAGGCCCGCTCTCACTGTTCCCTGCGTGTTTTGCTGTGCACTGGGCGGGCGGATGCAGAGGTGCGCGTGAATGATTGAGCGAATGGGGACTTTGGGATCAGTGATTACCGGAGCTCGGAGATTTTATCTATGCATGATCTGTCGACCAGTGGGGCTTGTCGATAGGCGCTAAAATAGGTTGAGCTTATGGGCCTCAACTATTTCTTCTGCAGTGTTGTAGATGCCCAGATGTTCAATCTGGCATTGAGAGATCTGTGGGGTAACCGCAATACCGTCTTGTATATCCGGCGCATGAGCAGCTAATTTTTGCCAACTCTGCTTGAGATGTATTGAGGTATGGCAGAGTTCACAAACGCCCTGTGGCTTTGTGACAAGTACTCCTCGACTGGATTACACTTACTCGGCAAAGCATGCTGACCCTCTCCTCGCATGATACCCGAACGCCTGTTTTTTTATGTGTACATGAAACCATGTTCTGGTGTACTCGAAAACCCCTGTAATCACTCCATAGGGCCTGTATATATTTGTAAATAAGGTTAATGTTACGAAAACGTTAGCCCCCCAAAGAGTAATGAGCTCGTCGACGTGTGGCTGCCACTTCACCTGCGCGGTATTCGGCAATGGGCCGAGGGCGTCGCCACCGTTCTGGAATAGCGGCCAGGCATCTTACGCGCCGCGCTTCCCCTCCTTCGGGAGTGAGGCTCTTTTGTTGCACTGTGAGACCCGGCTGTTGCACTTCACATGGATTTCTGAAGTTGTCGCGTGGAGTGCCATGACTGCCAGGCCCCGATCATTTTGTCGTCAGGCTTTCATATCTTTCCCAAAGTGGACCGCGTTAGCACGCGCTAGAAAGAGCCGGAACCGGCTTCGTGAACTCGGCGTCTGTAGCGAGCTTTTTGTATTTCGCAATTGAGGCGCGAACGCTCGTGAACTGGCGAGGAGAACAGCACGCGAGAGATAACGCCGCGAACGCTGGGCAGAGCGTTCTCGGAGGTCGAGTGGTGCCGGCGTACGGGATGACGCCATCGCTCGGCTAGGTTTTCCAGCGCACGTATAACGACCGAACCACCAGCTTAAACAGCATTTTCTGTTAAAACCGTACTCTCACCTCGCCTGCAATGTGGGCAGGGGAAGAGGGAGTAGTAATAATTGATACCGCTTAGAGAACTCGAACCCATGCCGGAATCTGGTCACACCGGGACATTCATTTTTGTCCCAATCAATGAAAAAGCCGCCGCGGCCGTTGTCGAAATCGCGCCCTCGGGCTCAGAGACGAAATGCCGTAGCTGTGGAGCCACTCCGCAGGAACGAACTGGGATTACTACGACAGCATTGCTACGTTCTTGACTATGTGCAATGGGGTGCAGGGGTGGGTTGTTGTCACCGCTTGTAAGGGTGCGATGCGATGGGCAAGTCAACTTTGGCGAGGAAACACACCCATCGACTCTACAGAGCGCCGGTGACGAGGGATGTACGTCTGATGCACGACTTTCGTTGGCATGAGCAGAAAGACGGAGACAGAACACTGAATCTCAGAACAAACGCAGAGAGGCTTATATTAAAACAGGTGAGTAACTCCACAGGCACGATGGTATGAAAGATTATCGGGACGTAAAAAAAAACAGTACAAAATCGAGCGATGTTACACGTTACAGGATGATACAAGAAGACGGGCTAACAAAGAATGCGACAAAGTAGAGGAGGTAACTCAACAAAAAAACAAACAGTTCAATGCATATGTAAGACATTAAGTTTTCACTATGTTCACGGACGGGGCCGGATGATGCACCGCTGTCCGGAGGCAAGAGGTTGACTGTAAAGCATTCTTACGGCGTACGCCAGGCCGTCCGATGACGAACTCGGTGGTTCAAGAACACGGGAGTACGGTAGACGCGGTTCTGCAATGACGATGCACGCATGGTCAAAGCCACCGTAACATCGTGGCATTCTGACTGTACTGACCTGCCTCTGCATGCCGTACATTTTATAGCCGCCCTAACACAGAGAAAGAAAAACAACACAAAGCGCCCGCCGCAGTTTCCTTGAATAAATTTGTTTCCCCCTTCTCCAATAGTCTACCGATCAACTCTGATAAAGGTTTGCCGGCTTCGAAAGTATCATCGAAGTTTCTGGTTCCTGCAGATCTGTCGGGATTTTATTTTGTTATTTACTGTGAGCACTTTCACGCCTGAATGTGCTGTGTCTCCTGCTAGGGGCGGGGGCCGAGCGATGGTTCATAGCTGCCAGCATGCAGAAGTTTCTTGTGGTATTTAGGGGGAATAGAAAGACTCTAGCGGATAGAGCGACTGCACAACGTTAGTAGACGGCGTACAACACTATTAAAAGTTCTGCAATAGAATTAGACGCCGTACGCGGCAGTTTGCGACAGTTACGAAAGCAATCGCCCCCGTGCCGCGCAGAGAAACGTCAAGCCAGAGCAGGACGACACAGTCAGGAACAGAAAGGTCGAGGTTTTGGCTACCAGAACAATAAGCAGCATGTGTGCTTGCTTGGCTGCAAATGGCATCGAAAGACTATCTCGTGTATTACACCGCAAATCCCTACGGTACGAAATACTGTCCCAGCCAAGCAACACCCACTTCTGGGCCCTTTCTACTCCTCACGCTACTGCCTTCTCCTGTTGCTCCTGCCATGGTGTATGAAATGGCGCTTTGCTGAACACAAGTGAATTTTTCTGTATTCGCATACTTCGCGCGCCGTCTGTTGGGACTTCCTCTTGTTGTTGTGGGTGCAATGGCCTGAGCCGACATCATTTCTTTTGGTGCTCCTATATATACACTGTTTCAGCAGCAGGGCTGTTTAAGCTTCTCATTGCTCCGTGGAGCATTACCGGAAAACAGCCCAGCCGTGCGCACATGAGCATACGCCTCAGGAGGAGCACCCGGCGTTATCAAGGCTTGCACGTGGGCATGTGCCACGTGAGGAGCTCGCTAAATACAAAATAAAAATACCGAGCTAACCTGAGAATGCGGCTCGTGAGGAGCGCCTGGAGTCGGCCAGCGCGATCTTCGAGAACACTCTGCCCAGCGTTATATCTCGCGTGTTGTTCTCCTCGGCAGTTCTCGTACGTTTCCGCCTGAAGTGGAGAGCACTACACAAACAGAGTTTGCGAAGCCGATTGCCGCAGGTGCTAGAGTTTGCTAACGCGGTCCACTTTGGGAGATATGCGAAAGTTTGGGGATAAAACAATCCGGACCTGGCCCTACAGGAAAATTGCGTAGTTTTTACCACGATACTATATATCTGCTGGCATGATAATTTTTCTGCGTAAAGACAGCCTTCACGTGCAGCACGAGTAAATTCGAGCGCTACGTTAGTGGGTGGTTGGATGAAAATTGCAGCAATAAATGCCTCCCGTGGGACGGAACCAGGAGAAAACGCAGCGCTATCGGCAAACTCGGCGCCGCGCCGTACTTATTGCCTTCCCGTCGCCATGTCTGAAATGCGCTGAATAGTTTGTGCGATTACACCTCTAGTGAGGATGTCAACCACTATTAAACTCTGTGAACAAAAACGTTCCGTACGTTTAGGAGCTTGATTCCAACCCAAACAGCAAAAACCGAAGAGGTTCATCCCAGTTGCTGTGGAACGGCCTCGACACGTCGGGAGGAGGTTTTACTTCTCGTTCAAGTCACGGCACTTTTGTTCTCTTTGCCATTTTGCTATATTTTACGCCAAAAGAAAGGAAACTGTACACGTGGCAGGGTTCTTCACCATATAAAAGATATGCCATCGACACTACTTGCAATTATCGCCGCTATTTTTACAAGCGATTGGGTGTTTGGAAGGAGACGCTAACGTAGTTTGGCTAATAATCATGAAAAGAAAATAGCCTCTTTGTTCTGTCGTGGATCAAACTTTTACTCTAGTTAGATTATCTCTGTGCATTAACGAAGCTGTCAAGAGCAACATGAAGGTAACCCTAAAAGTAACGCGCTTTGGGAGCGCTGTTTTATTTTTGTATTGTACCGGCTTGTGCACGGTCCCGACAATGACAAACTCACGTGCTTGATCTTCTAAGTTATCTGCTGAGGAGGTATTCGAGAACTGCTTTTAGGCGCGCGAACAAGATGAGAGAAGTACATCCGTGTCCTACTCCGTGCGACAAATACAAAAAAGAGGGCGGGAAAGGCGGATTCGCGAAGCTTTCAGCTGCGCGCTGGGAAGGTCTGCGACATGCGCCGTACTCGGGGAAAATGTTCGACGAAAAGTAAAAGGTTAAACCGCCAGAAATATACGAGACGGAGGGTAGATAGCTTTGAAATAAAAATGAGATTTCGCCGCCCTCAAAGTTGCGAGAACATTTTGAACATTTTCCTTTTCGTCTCAGTTTCCCGTGTTGATCGTGCACGTCATGTTTCTTGCTCGGAAAATTCTTTCGAGCAGCTTGGCGTCCAATTATGGCGAGGGCGGAACTGCAGCAATATGATTGCGATGGTGGAGAGCTTGCCTAGGTTTCAATGCCTTTCTCGACATAGCGAAAAATGAAAGCCTTTTGGTGTTCTTCCGCGCAGTGACGTTTTCTAGAATAGGTTTCAGTGCATCTTGCTACGACGGCTTCGTGATTTCGTTGTTTGATCTGCGAGAGCGCGGCAAACAACATCTTAACAACATTGAGAACAAAGGCGTATTCCGAGTGGAAACCTAATCCTAGGGACTTACACAGACAGAAAGGGATGGAGATTCAGCGTTCGCGTGCCTGTGTCATTGAAGACACGTTTGCGCCCTGAACCTCTCATTTGGCGCGTTTCCTATTTATTCATTGCGCAGCGTTTATTGGCGCAGTGTGACTCCAAACTCGATTTCGAGCCTTCCGAATATCGTAACTAAGACAAAAGCAGAGAGGTTGCAGGGATGTCCTTAGACGAAATATAAACGTTGAAAAGAGCGCAGATGCAAGCCAAAAGTAAATATTTATGAATAGAGAAATTAACAGCGAAATGATCACGTCTTTTCGCGTACGATTCTGAATGCATTCACATATTCAGTACGACTGCAAAAAGAAAATTCACGATATTTCTTTGCTTTGAAGCTATCGGAACCTTTACTCATTTCGAATGGAGAGTAATAATTCAGTGCGCCGCCGGCATGCAAGCTTTTGGGATGCTAAACATGGTAGACTCCTACTACCTACACCACGGTCTGAATATTTGATCTCTCTGAGGACGGCCGTCTTTTTTTTATCAGAGCAGAGAAGAAATCTGTAAATGCTTAAAACCGTGTCGCGGTCGCGCTGTGAGCGGTCTACTGGGAGATTTCGACCTAGGTTTAAATCCACCCGCAAAGGCTCCCAACCGTGCGTTAACGCCAAATGCTGAGACGTGTAAGAAAAAATAATAAGTTATTTTGAGTATTATGGGCAGCCGGCCGCGTTCAATAATAACACGAGTTTTAGAATAATTGTTTTGGCAGAGCATGTATAGATGTGTCGAAGGATGCTGCTTCGGCATAGTAGCGGTGAAAGAGAAGACCTGCGTGAACGCACTGCGACAATAACGGTTATCTCACTCCAGGATTATAATGTATTAATTTTAGTTTTCTTGCCAAGCACACGCGTCGATTGACCACAACTAAATGACCACGGAAGTGATGTGCCTGTCGAAAACCCCCCTTGTTATCTCCGAAGAACTCCGCGTGTAATAGTGGAGGCTACTCTGATATTCTTCCGAAGAGTTTCAAATTAGAGTATCATTGCACCTAATTCACGCTTCTTTTCGACCCAAACTGAGATGTAGGGGGAACAGGCATGGCGTCCACTAGCCAGTTTATCTGTGTGAACGGGAACGGAAAAATAGGCACACAGGAGAGCACCCAACGGCACACGGAGTGCAACGTCCCCCAAGTAGACCCGCACCCACGCCGTCGGAACGAGGTGGTTTGATAGCAGAGCTGTTTAGGCAGACACAAATCGGCCAGGCGTATAGAGTAAGCGCCGAAGTCTCACGAAAAAATGTAGTTAGGGAGGTCCCGGGTATCGAACCCGCGATCGTTACGCCATGAAACCAGCCACCTAACCGCTGGGCCAGCCCAAAGGTCCGACGGGTACGGGTTAGCAGAGGTGGGAAACGACAACATCTGCAGCCAACTGTAAAGAAAGAAAAATACGCTTCCCGTTGTAGCAATCTAACGTGGTTCCCCCGCGCCATGAAACAGGCGTCTGTCGGATTGAGCTATTCTTTTTTTTTCTTTACTGCATGGAAGACTGCACTTATTACAGCCTACAAAAGTTATAAGTCACTGCAGGTAAAATAAGCCGTCCGTCAAAACTCCGGCAAGCAGAGGCACGCGTCCAACAAATGCAGCCATTCTGGCGGGTCACTTTGCGCCGCACAAATACTCCGCACCAACGCAGCTTGCTCCCGACAAATGGACTTCGTTGGGCGAGGGGGTTCCGCGTGCCTGTTCGTCATGCGGCACTTCCACAAGCTATGCAGTCCCAACACAACAAATATGAGATAGGGCACTCCAGTAACATCTCGAAAAGGGAAGAACCGAATTCTAATGTCCACATTCCAGAAAAACACCACCTCCCGGCACAAAACAAAACAATGATCAATGGTTTCAGGTTGATTGCATAAACGGCAATTGTCCCCTCAAGGAATAGACATTCCTTTCTCGCGCAACCATGTTTTCACTAACGGCACTATGAAGTACTTGCAGCACATAAACAAGCTTCGCGACAAAGAAGACATTACAAACCTGCGCACGCGCAAACACAGAAAGTTCTCGCCCTGTCCATACCTAAGAGGCACGCTTGACTTTTTGGAGTGTCAATGACCAATGCGGCCCGGTGTTTCGTATTTGGTGCAAAGGTACGCCTAGGCATTGAAGTGCGTCCTTATCCCAAGTACTGCCACCAAATAAGGAAGATTTCGCACCCCATTCACCAAACCTAAATCTCTTTGTTTTTTCCATATTCACTGCCGCTCCAGACGCGTCACAATACTGCCTGGTCAGATTAAGGGCTTCTTGAACGCTTTTTAAATGCAGAGCATTTCAGTAACTCGCGATGTCACCCGCGTTGACGTCCGTAGTCCGCACACTCACTGCGCATGCGCGTCGAGTCGAGGCGATAGCGAACACTCTCTCGCGAGGGGCATTGGATTGGATTCGAACACTCTTTCGCGAGGGGCATTGGATTGGATTCGATTGGATTGGCCTGGATTGGCTTGGCTTGGCTTGGCTTGGCTTGGATTGGATTTGGATTGGATTGGATTAAAGTGGATTGTGTTCGATTATGTTGCGTCATAGCCGCGGCACGTTGCGTCATAGCCGCGGCAGACACGCTGGGGCCGGCGCATGTGCAGTACTCTCTCTTCCGCGGTTTCCTCTCCTTCGGGCGCGCTGCGCATATAACCGGTGTGCCGTTCTCCGGCGAAGCAACATCCGCGCTTGGCTCAAATCCGCGCTTGGCTCAAACACCTAGAGTCCACGCCGCTTTACAAGTACGCCAACGTCGTCGACTGGGACCGGCTTACGCAGTCCCCTCAACGTATATAAGCGGCGGAGCTCGCGTTCGGAATTCAGTCAAGGGCGTCTTTGCTTGGCTTTCGCTTGACGTGACGCTTTGCTTGACTCGAGTATATGCGACGCATTTACTCGAGTTCCCCCCGTGGGAAGATGCGGGCGGCTTTGTTGTGTGAAACTGACAGGGCATTCCGTCAATGGCCCCGGGCTTTCCGAAGCATCCGAATGTGGCCTTGACTGCACTGCATATTGATTTCAAAATGTGCCATTCTCGCGATACGCTCTCCGGACCATGACCAGCGCGTTCAGCGCTGCTGGAAAATATAAGATGTAATCGAGGACTTTTTTTATCAGCACAGAAATAGGCAATGTTATCCGCGTCAGCAAGGACCTTAACCTCACAGGATAGTGGTTATAGGTTTTTCTCACATTGAGGTATCATTGTCTTCCGAGTGCAAACCATTTCCTACGGGTTCGTATCGCGAGCGTTGGATTTGGACTTGGCCGTGGGTTATAGCGCGTGCTAACGCAGTCCCCTTTGCGATAGTTGTGAAAGCCTGCGGACAAAATGATCCGGGGCTGCCAGTCACGGAGAAGTATTAGCGCCAAGTTCGGAAATAGAAGTGAGGTAATGACATGTGTAGCTTGCCGGATTACTAAACAACTTTAAAGCAAACGTAGGTGGGCTCAACGGGCCATGGAACGAATGAAATTCGGAGTAACACTTAGAGACAGGAAACGAGCTTCCTGGATCAGGGAACAAACTCCAGCAGATAACATCGTAGTTCAATTAAATATTTTTTTTCTTTACTTCATGTATGATATCTTCTATCATATCTCCTACCTTCAAGATATTTTCTATGATATCTTGGAGTATAGTATCTTCTAATACGATATTTTCTACTCATAATAGAGTTCGGATGGCCACGTAATTAGGCGAAATGACAATCTGTGGACTGACAGGGTGGCAGAGTGGATACCGACAGACGAGTCTAGAAATAAATGAAGGCCAATTGGTCGATGGAGGGACGAATGGGGAAATTCGGGGGCAAATAATGGACTCGAGCGGAGCGGGAGAGGAGCGCTTGGAGGTCGATGGGAGAGGCCTTCGTCCCGCAGTGGACCTAAGGGGCTGCTGCTTCTTATGATAATGATGATGGAGCAGCCAGGACTCCGACGCAGAAAGAAGGGCCACCAGCTCCGCTGTTTAGCAATCCTTGCACCACTGTGCAAGCTGCACCAATTTTCTTCATTCCGGTTTCTCTTTCGTACGTGTTTGCACGCAAAAAAAATTGAGATTCATGAAACCATGTTAAAACATGTTAAACTTTTCGTTAGTAGTTGAAATGCACAAACACCTAAGCCCTCCCCTCCCCTCTTGATGACGCACCTGCTGAGGAAACTTAAAATTTCGACCGTGGTCCCCGAAAGTAATGCCGGAAGTCCTCAACCTGGTAACCAGGTTAGATGCTTTGGTAGATAAAAAATTTTCGAGCGGTATTTGTTGTGGGGCACGCACTGATTGGGTGAAGTATTTAATTGCTAGGTGCAAACACTCCATGCCGCCAGAAAACCACCGTGCTGCGCGCGCACGCTCCATTCTTGAGTACGCACCTTGGTCTAAGACCCGAGCACAACACTATTACAAATAAAATTGAGCCAACTCAACATAATAATGCGCTTTGTTTCTAACTCGTACATTTCTCCCAAGGTTAAACACACTGTCTCACGAGATGTTCTAAAAATCCGGTGCACCTTTTCTTAGTTTCCAATCTTAAGCGAGATTGTATGAGAGCAGGTAGCAACAGGTGAACCTCAGTACCTTCATACCTTCACGTACAAATCCAGTAGAGGTATAGCGGCGAGAAAATTGGTGACTATTTCACGGCGCACATGCACGTTCTGGGAGTCTTCTTCTGAAAACTACGAAAGATTTCAATTCCCCCATGACACTGCTCTTTCCGCCCCTTGTGAAACGTGGCCCGCGGAGCTCTCACAGCTCTTGCGTACTTGTAGCTGTTTCCATTAGGTGTGCCTCGCTAATCTGCTGTTTTTGCTGCTAATTGTGCATGGTGCAGTAACCACAGCGAACATTGTATTTTTTTATCACCATTTCGCGTTTCAAAATATTCCTGTTCGTTTATGTACAACAGCTACGCACAACGATGCCGTAGGGAGAATGTAGCTGTGCCTAAATAAATAAATACATAAGGCTGCCACGACAGCATCGCAGTCGTTACACCCGACTACGCACTACACACGACTACGACTATGCACGACCACGCACGATTACGCATGGTTACGCATCAGACGACCGCGTGAGGAAATCAGAACTAACCGTCGACACACACTAAAAGAGTATGGAAGCAGGCAGCAAGCCTGCCGAAAGAGAGAGGGAGCAAGCGAGACGAAGGATCGTATTAACGCACCCATGGCAGTCTCGCACCCCGCAGCATGGAAGCGGAAAGAAATCTTGATATTCCTTAACTTTCTACTTAAACTGAGAACGGAAACTTTTTTTTTCGGTTTCGCTCTAGAGGGAAATAATACACAAATTCGCTGTCGTGCCAGTCAAAAATATGATTAAGTTTAGTTTTTCGGTTCCTGTTTCCGTTCTGCGCCGACAACCTGCTCGCAGCCGTTTGCGTATTTTAAAAGCGGTTCTGTCAGTTACTGCCTGGTTGGGTTTTTTTAGTCAATACGCGAGAAAAAAAAATTCCCGACCCCCGAAAGGTATCAGCGCGCAGCCGAAAATTCATCCCTTCACTCACCACGTCGCTTATCATGTGACAGTACGCCACGGCTTCGCGCGTATTCAGAAGGAACCGTCAGTGCAAGCGCAGTTTACGGACCTTCACGGTCTCCGCCGCGGCAATTGGCGGTGAGCGAGAGCGCGGGCGACGCTGCGAAGAGCGTCTCCGTGACGCCGGCTTATGGATTCTGGCATTTGTCGTCTGCGTCCCTCAAGTTTGCTTTCCCTGCTGTTTCTTTACTCTCGCTTGACTTTTGATGGTTGTCAGCCCCAGATTTTGTGCGTGCGTAACTTTTTGTCATAATAAAAGACCTAAAATCGCATGCACTGGCGCAAGGCCTTATATAAAGTGCAGTTTTTGACACCGCTCCGGAAAAAAACATTGCCAGCGTCCCCCATTCCTTGCGAAACCGGTACTGTGGGGAACGCTAAGGATCGGAGGTAGGCGTCAGCTTCTGTATCCATCAATCTTTAGAAGAAAAGGAAGAGCGAGCTGCTATTAACAGACAACAGCAAAAATGCAATACGAAAACAAATTCCAGGCCTTCGGGGTTAAGATTCCCAGTAATCGTATGTGAGAAGATGGTAAAACAGTTTTGTAACCTTGCCGAACGCTCGACATTATTCTGTCACATCACGTTACGATGTCATGGCACGAGAGTATGCCGACATGCAATCTGGGCAGAAAAATGTATGTTAAAAGTTCCCAATAAAATAGTGTGCGTATGGGCACTTGCGGTTTTTATACCAGGGTTGCAACTTACTGACGTTGGTTAAGCAAAACGTTAGCAGTTGAGCACGATAACAATAGCGTGATTGGTTCAAGCTCAGAGGCTGTGCTTGTATACAGGATATGGCACCATAAACGGGTCATCCACAAAGCAATCGTGGTTTAAACCAAGTCTCATATCCGTTTATGTAAACCAAATCATGCGAGACTGAAGAATGACACACCCATCCTGCATTACTGCTTTGCTGTGGACCCGCCGCGGTGGCTCAGTGGCTAAGGCGCTTCGATGCTCAGCACGAGGTCGCGGGTTCGATTCCCGGCCGCGGCATCCGCTTTTATGATGGAGGCGAAGAGCAAAAACACTCGCGTGTACGGGATTTCGGAAGACGTGAAAGACCCCCAGGGTGGTGAAAATTCATCCGGAGCCCTCGACTACGGCGCGCCTCATCGCCTGTGTTGCGCCGGCGCGTTAAACCCTACAATCAATGAATCAATCAGCTTTGCTGTATAGTCACTACGAAGAGGAGCTAGTGTAAGTCGGTTTCCCTCATTTCTTCAGGTGCGGCGCCATAAGATGTTTCCGCCATACCACACACACGCATGCACGCACACGCATACACCAGCACGCGCGCATGCTAATCGCGTATGCGGTAAAATTACAGTAACACTATATTTGCTCAAAACGGGAGGGATATTTACGGCACACTTCCCACGTTAACATCAATTAAGAGACATGAGTTAGAGTAAAATTGCACTCAAGAGTGCAAAAGTAAAATTTTGTTTAAATCATGGAACGTCACCCCGACTAGGCCATGATCTGTTTTTTTACAACTGAAGGGGTTGGAAAAGAACAAAGGGGTGCTTGGACATTCATCGGTTTCGATTCTTGTTATACTAGAAACCGGCGCGTACATTGCGGTAGTTAGCGATTATATCAAGCTTCGAAGACCATAATCGTGCCCTCATCGTTCGAGTTAAGAGTCAGTTCATTGGAATTTCGGGGCACAAAAGCCGTCCTCGAGTACTGTGGAGAACGTTTTCTGCGTCGTTTCACGGTGGCCTAGCACAAACCTCCTTGCAGGTGAATAAACAACGCACGCTGCGGATATGCATCTTCTTGCACGCAGCTATAATGAAAGCCAATATGTGATGATGATTGGATGATTATCAGGCTTAACTACATTATGACCCTACACGAGCGATGAGGTGTGCCGTAGTGGAAGGCTGCAGGTTAATATTGGCCACCTGTGGATCTCTAACGTGGGCCGGAAAGTCGATTTGCGAGAAGGATTCAGAATTATGCCATACGACCAGAAGAAAATATCCACACGAACTTTGTCAGCCTGCCAGACATCCCCAAGCCTCCTAATAATTCGTTTGTGACGGTGCAGAAAAACTGAAGCGTTGGGCACAGAAAAAACTGGCGAAGCTTGCACTACTACCCTATTTACACGGACACTGTTTACCATCATCATCAGCAGCAGCATCATCGCCAGCCTATATACGCCCACTGCAGGGCAAAGGCCTCCCCCATAAATCTCCAATTATCCCGGTCCTGTGCTAACTGCGACCAATTTATTCCCGCAAACTTCTTGATCTCATCTCCCATCTAACTCTCTGCCGCCCCCTTCTACGCTTGCCTTCTCTAGGGATCTGCTCTGCTACCTTTAATTACCAACGGTTATCTTGCCTTCCCATTACATGCCCTGCCCACGTCCATTTCTTCTTCTGAATTTCTACTAATTAGTCCTTAACACGCGTTTCTTCCCTCCTGACCCACTGTTAACCATGCTTACGCAAACCGCGGTTAGACAAAACCGCAGTTTGCTGCGTTATGGTTAACCCAAACAACCTCACGTCAGGCCACCTCACTTCTTCCACGCTAACCGCTGTTGCCGCTGACGCAGTGTTCAAAATCGCACAAATCAGTTCGCATACATGTGGCCGCGAATGAGCGGAGGCACAAAAAAAAATCACCTGCCGGATAGAGGTGACGAAGGCCTACACACAGACGGAATGACGGGCGCCCCAAAGCTTGAGCTCCTTGCGTCTCTCTCTAAGCGCGACTGCCCGCGACAACGACTGAAGTGAAAGCATCGGCTCGTTTCCCGATCCACCCGATCAACTACGACAATGGCTGTGCTGAAATAGTAAATTCCGTGCGTCGTTCGCAAAAAAAATGGATAAAGCCGGCAATCATCAAGCGTTTTCAGCACTCAAAACGATCTGCGCGCTCGTCGGCGGCGCCTGCCATAGTGCCTGTGAACACGCCGGCTCCTCTGCCCGCACGTCAACGGAGGCGGCCCAGAGCACGGGAGTAACAGTTTGTCGCTACTCTTCGAAATCAACGTGATCGCGGAAAAGACGTTCCCCATGCGAAAAAGCGGATGTTAGTGTGGTGAAAAATTATTCTGTGGATTGTAATTCGCAGAGATAGCAACGGTCAAATATCCACCGTGATGCTCAGCCTAAAGTTCCCGACACCGAGCCGGACCGAGAAACGCAAGCTGGTTGCGAGCTGTTGGGGAAGCCCCTGTCCTAAAACTCGCCGTGCGCCCGGGCCTTGCGTTTAGGTCTGAAGCAACTGTTGTGACGATATTTCCTTTTGCCTACATGGCTTCTTTTTTTTTGTTTTTTATAGTCACGTTACAAATGCGTTGATTTTATTTTGTTACGCTCACACCGACACGTCCGCTGTTACTAAACTTGTCGCGTGTAACAGCCAAAACCGCAGCTTGGGATAACCGTGGGTACAGTTCAGTAACCACGGTTAAACGTAACTTCACTTACTTTCACCGTGTAACTAGCGTATAAGTCTCGCAAGGCTTGGATCATAGTAAATGTGCAGTATTGCTGTCTACGTGAGCACTGAAAAACACATCGCCACGGATTTGTACAAGTTTGAAATTGTTTATTTACCGTCGATTTCCGCTGTTCCAGTAGCAGTAATCGTCATATGCATCGATGTCGTCGTGTTCGTCATGCCAAGCATTACATCCACAGTAGCGCTTGACGACAGCTGGGGCGCGGCGGCGTCGCGTACATGCAGGAGGCATGTTCGGCGTTCCTGAAGTCGCGTCGAGGTTCCGTGGAACAGGTGTTCCGCTCGCTGTGCAGTTGTTGGTTGCTAGGCAACAGGAGGCGCTCCTAGGGGTTTTCGCCAATTCCTCTTTTTTTTTTTTTTGTTAAAGCCACTGCGCGAGCCGCGGACACTCGACGGTGGCCGCAAGGCACGCGTTCATAAGCGCGCGGAATTTTAGATGCGACTGCATCTCATTCACTCGCCTTGTCCCTCCATACGGCGTTGTTGTTGTCCGTCCACACCCCTCCCCCATTCTCCTCGCCGCACGAGCTGCGCTCTCCGCCGCTCACCCCCTCTCCTCTACCTCTCTCTCCTCTAAAGAAATAAAGAATACATCATACGCGTTCCTCACACGTTTCACGCAATTAGAGAATCAACCCAACGGAAACAGCAAGTGAACCGCCAAGATGCGTCGCATCTCCACAGGGTTCCCCTTGCGGGAAGGTGGGGTAATTTTTCTTCGTATTTTATCGCCTTACGCGCCACACATTAGGGCCAGCCACAAAAACTCCGCTCTTAAAAAAGATTCATCTGATACAAGACAAAAAAAACAACAACAACGAAAGCAATACTACACAGCCTACTACAATACTATTTCCTGCTGTGCCATGCGCGCGTAGGGGCACACGATCGTTGCGTAGCAGTACAGACGTTTTAGACTTCTTAAGGGCTTCTCAGAAATACTTTAGCTAAGCCTACGCATGTTGAATAGGTATCGAGGAGCTCTGAGCACTCTACCTCGCAAATAAGCTAGAAAAGACGAGTTACACGCGATCTTCTGACCGATGCTCTTCCCTCTCTCCTCAGTGTTGCAAACTTGTGCTTGAAATTAATCAGAGGTATCAGAAGCTGGCGAAACAACTAAATTACGGAAAATACGCTTTTCAACGCATAAAGTCCAAAAACGGGAAATTTCTAGCTGTTTTCTGCACCTCAAACATCTCCCTGCCAATCAAGGAATGCTTCTCCAAGCTGCCAAAGCGCTCCCCGCATCGGCCTGGATTTATTTGCCGTTGACGCAATAGTTCTCTAGCATCTGGAAAGCTTGCGAGCGCACTTTTCCCGCGCAAGTTGTTTGTTGAGGCCCTTGCAAGTAAAGTGCCTGCACTAAACTCACGAGACACTACTGACATCTCCGTCGTATCTCGGCTACTTCCTCGCGCCCCGTGAAAACACTCCAGTGGGAGGGGACGCACGCTGTGTCTTTCGCGTGGTTACGTCACCATTATTCCTTCTGGGCGGCATATTCACGATCCATATTGCGTGGTCCCCGCGGCTGCTCAGAAACCTACCTGACGCAGATCAAAACCATCCTAAGCGAAATAATAACACGCTAAACCACGGAAAAAAGGGCTGAACGACCCAAATTACAAAAACATATTCATGCACAAGCTAGCTCTGTCAGATACATACGGAACTTGTAAAGCGACCAAAAGTCGACAAAACCATCCAATCTGAAAAACAAAGTGTGAACCAAGACTTACCTAGCCAGATATAGAGCCACGCTAAGGCACAGAAATACTCAAGAAAAGTATTCGAAACGAGGATAAAGTGGACCACACTGCGCAAAAGTACGGCACACAACTGCTTTTGAAGGACCCAACTGAGCATTTGGGGTAGACTTTTTTTATTCCCTTTGTATTATCTATTGCCGCAAAAAATCTAGGGTTCGCAAAAAGGGATATATATAATTGCATTCAAGATTTCTTTCCGAGACAGGTCGTTGGAATTGCTCGGGGGTGCTAATTAATGGGTAATTCGGGTTTTATAAACAACGAAGTTTCTTCTTACGGCCTCTTTCCGGAAGTACATTAGTATTTTGATGTCCTCACGTGTTTCAACAACCAGCTTAGCCCTAGCCGATCCCCCCTTGTGAGTACGTGCCAAAAACATTGAGGGCACTATCATCATCATTATCATTAAGAGCTGTAATTGGAGGAAAGCGAACAAAACCGCAAACATTTTCTTGATATTTCAGAAATTCGCAATAAATACACATAACCCCTGCTAAAAAAATGGGTTTGAAGTAAAACGAACTATTAAAAAGAAACAAACCTTGGCTGTGAGTTTTGAATGCGGTTAATGCAATTTCTATGCCAAAACGGTATATACACTGTAAAATGACCTGCAGTCGCATGGTGAACAACATTTATTGTGGTTCTAACGTAGTATATACTATAAGAGAGAACGGTGACTACACAGATCACGTCAATTTAACCATACAGCCGGCCACGTCAAAGTGGCTCAGCCATGCTACATATACCATAAGACCAGACACCCAACGTTCGTTTAAACAGAGCATACAGGCACCTGTATACACTTTCAAATGCGCCAATATTACTGTTCAAATGCGCGAAGTTCCGCTACACGTCACGGGCGCCTACGGGATATGAAATGAGAATGCACCTCCTGGGCCGAGTTCCCACAGGGTACCCCCATGTAAATGCCACTCCAAATGCTCGCCAAGGAGAACATACGCGCAGAAGCCTACTGGGCAAAATTCTGCAAGCAGAACCCTTTTAGGGGCCTTTGTCAGGGCAGCGTTAGACCGCATTGCTACATGGATCCTAATCGACCAAGCGCGCCTTACAGAGGATATTTCGATGTTCCCGATGCCAATACATTCTCCGCAGAGCTGGGCTCCGGTGACAATGGCTTCGCCGTTGCTCAATTTCCTGTGGCATTGGTGCTGGCGCGTGCCACAAACAACAGCGAAAGTGAAGGTTCAAAGGATATTTTGTGCGCTCGTGGTAAGTGCATCTGTTATGTTATCTTGGGCAAGTGGGGCAAAGTATTGTTCATTCGTATAGCTTTATTTTTATTTCTGACACCTTTTCCTATTAGTTTTATTAGTTGGCATTTTTACAAGCCTGTTTTTTACTGCCTTTTTGCACCGTCAAACTTTTCAAAGGGACCCCAGTCGTAATATTCATGGATGAATAGATGACCATAGCTTGAAATATAAAACTTAAAACAAAACACATGCAGAAATTTAAAGAACTGTCTAATAACTCGTATCATTTCGTGCTACATACCTACAGTGTAATTTCCTTCCAGCCAATTATGGCTATCAGTAGTCCAGGGCGTTCTTATATTTTGTTATTTTTACGTTTGTTTTTGTTTGTTGTAAAATTATGTAAATTTATACCATTGTAGCCATGAAGTGCCATTACCTCGATAATATTGTCACGAAGACAAGGACGAAGCAGTTGTCTTGAATGAGAAATACGTTTATTGGAGCGAACTTGTGCTCCCCTAACAACTCAAAAGAATACAGAGGCGGCGAAGCAGCGGTCAACAAAGTGACTTGCACAGGCGAGTGTCGTCGAATCGAATGCCCCGGCGTCCGCACTGCAGGCTTTTTATCTTTCGGCGCGCGTGGTTCTCGAAACGTCGATTCGCATCGAGAACATAGTAGATCCAAGAAGATTATTCTGGGCTGTTCACGTTAGATCGGAATGCTCTCCCTATCACAACAGATAGCACATGCGGCACAGAAAGAAAGAATGGAACACACGCTTCCCTTGGCGCAGAGATAACGCAGACCGGCGCAGCCGGGCGGTAAAAGCAAAACACGAATAAACAAACCCAATGTATGGTTCCCGGCATTACCCCCCCTCTAAGAGTGCATCGACCCGATGCTAACATAAGCGACAGTCCGAACAAATGAAAATAAAAGTTCGTCATCGTCCGTAGAAAGGTTTTAGGCGAACCACGTGGACGACTTCAGGCCGCCTGCGTTGTCGTGATGTGCCGGAGTCACCATCAGGGATCACTTCGTAGGTAAGTTGGCCAACACGTCGTAGAATCTGGTAGGGTCCGAAATAGCGTCGCAGGAGCTTCTCACTGAGTCCGCGTCGTCGGATGGGAGTCCAAACCCACACACGATCCCCTGGTTGGTACTCGGCGTCTCGGCGTCGGAGGTTGTAGCGGCCCGCATCCACCAGCTGCTGGTCCGTTATACGAACTCGAGCGAGCTGGCGGGCCTCCTCCGCACGTTGAAGATATCCGTGGACGTCGGCGTTGAGGTCGTCGTCTTCTACGTGCGGAAGCATGGCGTCGAGCATCGTAGTCGGCCTTCTACCGTAGACAAGCTCGAACGGCGTCAGCTGCGTCGTCTCCTGGATAGCCGTGTTGTACGCAAACGTGACATACGGGAGCACTTCGTCCCAAGTCTTATGTTCAACGTCAACGTACATTGACAGCATATCTGCGATTGTCTTGTTCAGATGTTCTGTTAGTCCGTTCGTTTGGGGGTGGTACGCCGTCGTTCTTCGGTGATCCGTGTTGCTGTAGCGTAATACTCCTTGCATCAACTCCGCAGTAAATGCCGTTCCGCGGTCTGTGATTAGGACTTCCGGGGCTCCATGTCGCAGCACAACTTGGCTTATAAAAAACTTTGCCACTTCTTGTGCAGTCCCCCTCGGAAGAGCGGCGGTCTCTGCGTAGCGCGTCATGTAGTCTGTCGCTACGACAATCCACTTGTTCTGTGATCGTGACGTAGGGAACGGGCCTAAAAGGTCCATTCCAATCTGTTGAAATGGTCTCGATGGGACGGCGATCGGTTGTAGAAGTCCGGCGGGTCTTGTCGGCGGCGTTTTTCGTCGCTGGCAGTCACGGCAGCTCCGGACGTAGTGGGTGACGTCAGAGGTAAGGCCGGGCCTGTAGTACCTCGCCTTGATTTTTCCAATAGTGCGGGCTGTGCCCAGATGTCCGGAAGACGGGTCGTCGTGGCACGCTTCCAAAATTTCGTCACGAAGGTCCGCGGGGATGACGAGAAGGTAATTCGCTCTTGTTCCGGGGCTGAAATTCTTCTTCACGAGGACGGAGTTTCTCAGGCTGAATGCTGGTAAGCTGCGTTTGAAGGTCCTAGGAACGGCAACGTCGCATCCCTCGAGGTACTCGATTATGACGCGTAAGTCGGGGTCGGCACGCAGCTGGGCGGCTAGGTCGCTCTCCGTCACGATCCCGAAGAACGCGCTGTCTTCATCAGAGTCTTGTGGTGGTGGGTCGACGGGGGCGCGGGACAGGCAGTCGGCGTCGGAGTGTTTCCTGCCGGATTTATAAACGACTGTAACGTCGAACTCCTGCAGGCGCAAGCTCCACCGCCCAAGACGGCCAGAGGGGTCCTTCAAATTGGCGAGCCGACACAGCGCATGGTGGTCTGTTACAACCTTGAATGGCCTTCCATACACGTATGGGCGAAATTTTGAAATCCTCCATATAATAGCCAGGCACTCTTTCTCAGAGGCAGAATAGTTTTTCTCCTCCTTCGACAGACCACGGCTGGCATAGGCGATTACCCTTTCGCAGCCGCTTTGCTTTTGGACAAGGACGGCACCCAAGCCTATATCACTGGCGTCCGTGTGCATTTCCGTTTCGGCATTTTCGTCGAAATGAGCGAGCACGGGCGGGCTTTGCAGGCGTTTTTGCAGCTCGCAGAATGCTTTTAAGTGCGAATGCACTTTATAAGCGACCCCAAACATTCCACCGCCGGCGGCGGCGGCGGCGGCGTCCGCAGTCCTCCTCTCTCTATATATAAAAAAAAACAGCATCCGGCGCCAGGTTTCGATCCGAGGACTTTGCGGCCGCAGCGCGACGCTCTACCGACTAAGCCACGGACGCGACGCTGATATCAGTGTTAGTAACGCGCCTTATATCTTTAACGCAGTCCTCCTCTCTCTATATAAAAAAAACAGCATCCGGCGCCAGGTTTCGATCCGAGGACTTTGCGGCCGCAGCGCGACGCTCTACCGACTAAGCCACGGACGCGACGCTGATATCAGTGTTAGTAACGCGCCTTATATCTTTAACGCATTCAAACTACGTCGTCAGCGGCGTGCGTTCGCGACTCAGCGGCGTTATAGCGGTTTGATAACTGCGTGGTGTACACGTGATACTACAAACCCGATGGAAGAGATGGAAGAGAAGGCGGCGAGGCGGTGGGCTGCGGGGGCCGAGCGCAAGCGCCGCAAGCGGGCCGACAACCGTGCATTCGCACTTTCACATTCTCCCCCTCGGGGAAATGCGGGGGAATTTTTTTTTTGGTCGTTTTCCCAGCTGAAAGGGGTACTGTCTTTCGTCAAGCGCGTGAGTGGCTCTGCAATGCGTGCGAAGTTTGCGACGAAGCGCCGTAGTATGCGCAGAGCCCGAGAAATCTTCGCACGCCCTTCTTGTCTTTCGGCCTAGGGAAGTTGGCGATAGCTGAAGTTTTTGCCGGGTCAGGTAGGACTCCCGCGGCGTTGACGACGTGGCCCAAGAACTTAAGTTCCTCGTATGCGAAACGGCACTTTTGAGGCTTCAGCGTCAACCCCGACGTACGAATAGCCTGGAGTACAGACTCCAACCTTGCAAGGTGTTCGTCGAAAGTCCGAGCGAATACCACTACGTCGTCGAGGTATACGAGGCAGGTGTGCCACTTAAGGCCAGCTAGCACAGTGTCCATGACTCTTTGAAACGTCGCTGGTGCTGTGCACAGCCCAAACGGCATCACCTTGAACTCGTATAGGCCGTCTGGGGTTATAAATGCCGTCTTCTCTCGGTCTCTCTCGTCCACTTCAATTTGCCAGTAGCCGGTCTTCAGGTCCATCGATGAGAAGTACTTCGCGTGGCAGAGGTGGTCGAGGGCGTCGTCGATTCGGGGGAGGGGGTACACGTCCTTTTTCGTGATTTTGTTCAGTCGTCGGTAGTCAACACAAAACCTTAATGTGCCGTCTTTTTTCTTTACGAGTACGACGGGCGCAGCCCAGGGGCTTTTCGATGGCTGTATAATGTCGTCGCTGAGCATGTCGTCGACTTGAGTCCGGATGGCTTCCCGTTCGTGTGAAGAGACGCGGTACGGTGACTGTCGGGTAGGTCGGGCTCCATCTTCGGTTATTATTCGGTGCTTCGCTAGAGGGGTCTGACGTAGTTTTGCGCTCGACGAAAAACATTCGCTATAGCGACGCAGCAAAGCCAATAATTTGTTCCGTTGTTCTTGCGGTAGCGCCGGATTCACGTCGAAGGGCTGCGGGAGCTTGAAGGTTTCTAAGGGGGTGCGTTCAAAGTCGGCGACCGCGATCACGTCACTTGCTTCTTGCGTTTCTTCGAGGAATGCAATTGCCGCGCCCTTGTTTAAATGCTGGTACTCCTCGGTGAAATTAGTAACCAAAATGTGGGATTGGTGTTCCTTGAAGCGCGCAATGCCTCTTGCGACAGACACACCGCGGTCGAGAAGCAACCTTTGGTCACTCTCCACGATAGCGTCAACGTCAGGAGCAGCACCTTCACAGTAGACGGTGATCATCAAACTTGCGCGGGGTGGCAGGGTGACATGATCATCGGCTATCCTTACAGCTGCACGGTGTTCGGGGTTCGGTTCCGGCGTCATGGAGTGATCGGAGGAAAAAGTTATCGACTTGGTCTGCAGATCAATTATTGCGCCGTTGTCCGTCAAAAAGTCCATTCCGAGAGTTACGTCGCGAGAGCAGTTAGGCAAGATGACGAACGCGGCAGGGTACGTCGTGCCGTCTATGGTGACGCGCGATGTGCATGTTCCACTTGGCGTCACGAGGTGGCCTCCTGCTGTGCGTATATGCGGACCGTCCCATCTGGTCATAACTTTCTTCAGTTTAGACGCAAATGGTCCGCTCATTACCGAATAGTCAGCTCCCGTGTCTACGAGGGCGACTACGTCAAAGCCGTCGATGGACACCTTCACGTCAGATGCAGTCTTCCTCGAGTTCCGGGTTTGTCGGGGAGTCGTATCTCTGCTTGTACGTGTTGACGGTCGGGCACTGTGCATCGTCGTTGTCGTCGTCTTCTCAACGGACGTCTCGGTCAGGTCGGGTACGCGTCGCGCCGTGTAGCTGTCGTCGTGTTCAGGAGTCTCGTCAGGGCTGGGTCGGGTCGTCGGGATGAGGGCATGTCGTGAATCACTGTCTTCGGTGCGTCCTTGCGTCGTTGGAGGGTTTCCAGTATTTCGCCGTAGAGCAACTTCACCTCCAGAAGTTGCTGCTTTTAGTTTCTCCCGCGTGGGCTGGGGGACCTTCCACGTGCGAAATCAGCATTGCTACGGCGGTTAGGCGACTGGTATGGGTAGGGCGATGGCGATCGGTGGGGGCGGGCTGGTCCTCGGTTGGTGTTGGACAGGTATTCGTCGATCTCAGTAGGGCGCTGGCCGGGTCGGGGGCGTGGGGCGTCGACGGAGAAACCACGCAGTCCGAGTCTCCTGTACGGGCAACGACGATAGATGTGATCGGCCTCCCCGCAATGGTAGCACAGCGGACGATGATCTGGCGTTCGCCAAACGTCAGTCTTCCTCGGCGTCTGGGTTTGGGCTGTGTACGGCGGTACGGTCGACGGCGGCGAGAGTGGGGACGGCGGCGAGAGTGGACGGCGGTACGGTGCAGCTTCTTGTAGACGGGTTGGAGCAGGGCGGGGTCGACGAACAGCCGCAGAATAGGTCATCGCCTGTGGCTCGCGGGGTACCTCGGATGGCATAGAAGTGCCCAAAGCGTGTTGAACCTCTTCGCGGATGACGTCAGTCAGGGAAGCCACTTGAGGTTGCGGCGTCGTCGGAAAAAGCTTCCGAAGCTCCTCCCTGACCACTGCTCGGATGGTCTCACGCAGTGTGTCGGAGCTTTTAGCCCCGGCACCGATCGTCTCGGAAACTATCACGTTGACCGGGCGATCGTATTGCCTCGTTCGAGCTTCCAGCGTCTTCTCCATCGCGGCCGCCTCAGACGCGAATTCGGCCACCGTCTTGGGAGGATTGCGGACGAGGCAAGCAAAAAGCTCCTGCTTTACCCCTCGCATGAGAAACCTTAGTTTCTTTTCTTCTGTCATCTCCGGATCCGCACGTCGAAATAACCTCTTCATCTCCTCAACAAAGATCACTACCCCTTCGTTGGGGTGCTGTGTTCGAGTTTCGAGTAAAAGCGCTGCGCGTTCTTTTCTGACCACGGTAGTGAAGGTCTTAGTGAACTCGCTTTTGAACTGAGCCCAGTTTGTCAAGGAGCTCTCGTGGTTACCACGTGCGAGCCGAATCTTCCAAGTAAAAGAAAACGTGGCAGAACGTTTCTGCGCCGTCCCACCTGTTGAATTTCCGGACGCGCTCCAGTTTTTCCAACCATTCTTCTGGGTCTTCTGCGGGGGCTCCTCGGAATGATGGCGGTTCCCGTGGCTGCTGCAGAACGACAGGAGGATTGGCTTGGTTGAGCATGGTGCTGGTTGCGACGTCTTTCTTCTTCGTCTTCTCCGGTAGTAGACCGAACTCGGGTGGTAAATCTTGCACGCGGAGGCTGGCTCTTGTTGGACTGGCTTGGCGGCTTCCAGAGGTTGTAGTGGGCATGAAGTGTGCGTACCCCGCACCTCCACCAGATGTCACGAAGACAAGGACGAAGCAGTTGTCTTGAATGAGAAATACGTTTATTGGAGCGAACTTGTGCTCCCCTAACAACTCAAAAGAATACAGAGGCGGCGAAGCAGCGGTCAACAAAGTGACTTGCACAGGCGAGTGTCGTCGAATCGAATGCCCCGGCGTCCGCACTGCAGGCTTTTTATCTTTCGGCGCGCGTGGTTCTCGAAACGTCGATTCCCATCGAGAACATAGTAGATCCAAGGAGATTATTCTGGGCTGTTCACGTTAGATCGGAATGCTCTCCCTATCACAACAGATAACACATGCGGCACAGAAAGAAAGAATGGAACACGCGCTTCCCTTGGCGCAGAGATAACGCAGACCGGCGCAGCCGGGCGGTAAAAGCAAAACACAAATAAACAAACCCAATGTATGGTTCGCGGCAATATATATATACTTGAAGATGCAAGTCGTACTGCAGAGTTTTTTCTTTTACGCTATTCCTTAATTCATATTTGCAATGTTCTTCATCGGGCATTTTTGGTTTATTCTTCGGTTTGGGGGGACGATGTATAAAATGCAGATTTTTTATTTTGTCGGATCATTTTCACGAAAATGGTATTTTTCTTTTCGTTTATATTTGGTTTTTCAGAATTTTGTACAACCCGTTATCTCCATTTACGCGATTATACCAAATGTTCGTTTTTCAGGCAGTGCAGGTCATCGCATTTTGCGCGTTTTCCTTTATTTTCATTTCATATTTTGAACGTTGTTTCCGATTTCTTGTTCATTTTTCGTTTTGCGGGATATGTATAAGGTGGGTATTTTATATTTATTCGTGTCATTTTTGTTAAAATTTGATAATTTTTATTTTTCGGTTTTCAAAATTATGTCCGACCGAACATCTTCACTTGCGCTACTGTAACGATTATTGCTGGGGCTCCCGCCAAATCTGCATTTCTGTGGAAAAGCCTGGCGTTACAGTGTCCCGATTGTGTGGTTACTCGGCAAAGAAAGTTACGCATTAAAACAGGGACAATTCCTTGAATCCAGCTGCCGCGCTGAAAGTTGGCGCGTATAAAGCCTTACAACATGATATTGTGGTCGCCACTAAGAGGCAGCAACGTCCCAGAAACAATAAAGTCCGTACACAAGAAAGAATAGATCTGTGAAAAATAAATACGTGAGCTGCGGTATTTTCTGTTTAGTATTGGTGGTTGGAGTAGAGACACATTATTGGACAACTGGAATCCAGATTTCATAGGCCCCAGGCATTCAGAGTAACCAACGCTGTGTGAGGTAGACAATAATGACATAAAATTAAGCTACAGGGCTGTTTCCGACTTTTCCCCTTTTCCCCAAGCCTTGTAGATGTTGCGGATACAGCAACCAGCCCACATAAAACATTGTACCTTTTATACAAGCATTTTATATAAGCTTTGTAAAAATTACAAATTTTAATATTTCAACACTTCTCATCTATATTATAAATTTCCTAAAAAACGTAGCCCGCAACTTAATAGGCGAATCGGAAAAATCGTTTACACTATGTAACTCCGTGTTGGCATTGAAGTCAGGATTCCAAACAGCAGTAATAGCACCACTACAATATCCCGTTCATGGTTCTTAGCGGTGCCTTCGGTCACTTGCTGCCCATCACACAAACAAATCTCTGCAACTTCGTAAGGACCCAAGAAAACGCGCACGAAAGACAGAGAGAGGACCACAAAGACAGCGCTGAACATCAAACTGGTTTTGTTGCCAATGAAACAATATACACAGATAAGCCGCCCCACCGGAGGTTCTCATCTGCGCATGCGTAGAAATTTTCGAAATCATTTTAGGAACGTGATTCTTCAGAGAGCACTACCGACAGAATGATAGAGGCCATGCTGACGCACGCGTCCGCAAGCGTTAAAATTCTTTATAATACGACAATTTCACGTGATAGCTGTGAAATTGTGAATATTTTTAATAACGGAAGTATTTTTCAAAGCTGGGTAGCAGTATTTGCAAGTAAAACAACGGCTTGACGAGAAGCCTTCAGCATCTTTTCTCTCCCGCGCATTTTTCACATTGTCCTTGTGCTCTCTCTACCTATTTGGCGCATTGCAGAGTTTGTATACGTGTGCTTTTCCGCACCTTAAAGGAAGTTGACACACTACGCGTGCTGTGCGTTCAACAAAAGGTTTCCGATGATCTATTCCGCCGCCGCTTCGCTTGGCTGCTTCCGGGGCGGTCATTCTGCAGAGCTTAGAAAGCTTATGGGAGGAGAGGACAGAACTTTCATGTTATATGCTTGGCCCACTTTTTTTTTCACATTGTGCGGTACCGTCTGAACGTAAAGTATCACAGCTACATAGTGCCTAGGCTATACGCAGACTTCACACGTCTGTAGCTTAGTGCGCATATTTTTCAGAACGTTCTGTGCGACCAAAAGGAGCCGATGCTGAGAATATTCAGAACTCACCAGTGTTCCGGCTTGGTGACTGAACGCATTCGTGATGCAGTGCGTACCGTCTTCTGTGTGTCCTTGTCTTTTTTTTTTTTTTGCACTGTTTGCTCGGATCATGTAGCAACCCGCCCAGTTTCCACGTTATTTGTAAAGAAACGGTGAGAAATGGCTGATGATTCTCCCCTGCTTTATTTATTTTCCCTAATATATTGAAAAATGCTTTGAAATTTTGCAATCAAATAGCTACCATTGTTATTGCGAGAAAGAGATGTTTTTCTTAATCCAACAGGAATTTTGTTTTTACGGCCACTTTATATGCGCATTTTCATAAGTTAGGTTCTCATTCAGTGTGCTCGTTGCCTACAGAAAAAAAAAACAAGTGCCCCTACTTGAGTACGCCTCCGGTAGTCAGTGTCGCATTTTTCAACACATTTTTTAAGAGGGCAGTAAAAGTGAAATTGGTTTTGTGTGTGTTAAGGTATCTGCACAAGGCTTCTTGGATTTACTATAGCACTATAGCTCGCGTTCGGGTACTAATGTCTCAGTCATGAAACCATAAAGAGATCCTTCTTCCAATTGCAGTGTGAATGTAAAAAAAACTGGTTTGGCAACGGAGAAACTGAAAGTTCTTATGCCAAAAATATTTCAACACTTTTGTCAGTTTCCCTTTTTATGTTGTGACATGGATTGAGACAGTTTATGAAAATAAAATTGCAGGCTATCAGCTTTGAACGCTAATTTCCTACGTTCCAGAGAATCCCTGAGACAGTGAAAGAAAGCCTTAAAGAAAAAAAAACGGCTAACCACGAAGGATAACTCGTGGAGGGTTGCACTCACTGGAGGTGTCGTAGTAGAGGTCGTTGAGAAAGGCGAAGCAGGGCAGCACCGCCACAGAGCCGGCCGTCGTCATAGGCCAACACGAAAGGCCGTCCCAAGTGCGGTGGCACGACAGCGGCCAACCATTGTCCTCTGCATCGAATAAAACGTGAGGAGGTAAGTTCATTAGCATCTTGACATCAGCGTTGAACAGGATGTTACTCGAACTATAATAATCTAAAAAATTACAGACACTTTTCAGAAAACTTTCAAATTTTAATTTTTAGGTACCTTGTTTAGTTGCTGTCTTCCCGCTTTTTAAGCTACATTTTTTCCTGTGCCAGATGCTTTGCAGCTTTAACCTTTACGCCAAGAATATAAGAACAACTTGTGCTTTCAAACTGATCGCTTGCTGAAAAAAAGAGGCACTTCGAGAGCCTACAAGCTTGGTGGGAATACTGGCCGGAAAAAAAAAAATCAATTACAAAGCGCACCATAAAAATCGGAAGTTATCCTAAGCCACGGACCCCGCTATGTAATCCGCGGGCAAATAAACATTAGTCTTGGAGATCACACAATGTCTGAAACAGAAAAATAAGAATCCTAGAGATGTTCATGCAAAGTAATAACGAGGCAAACTTCAATATCTAAAAGATAAAAGAAGTCAACTGTGCGAATCGATAGAATAGCGAGAAGACTAACTAAAAACAAAGTCGGCATCAAGGAGGAAGAAACTCTGCAAATTATGTAGGCCTTGGCAGTCAGCAGCCCATCATACAGCTTGCCTTTCCACTGCCTTAACAGACAGAAGACAGATGAAGCCAACGTCATACTCTGTACGACTTACAAAGCGGCCCTCGATCCCCCAAATAATGCAGTAAATGGAAAACCCATGAGCTTTGGTTTATCCAACACCTTCGAAGAAATCATAGAGGCACCACTCATCTCGCAAAAACAACGCCTACAAAAAACAAAAGCCGGCAGGGCTACCTGATAAACGTGGGGTCTCTGGCGGACGTACACCCAATTATTGACAAAGTGAGCAGAGAAGTACGAACAATACTGAAAGTGCTCCACCGCCCCCCCCCCCCCCCACTCGAAACATGGACTCATACCTGCACAAAGAGAGAAGAAGAGGACGAGTAGCCTTTGTGCGAAAACAACTTCAAAACAAGAAAAACGACATCTACACCGATGCTCCTTTCTACAATGAGAACAATGCTTCCCTCGTTATACTTGATCACGAAGGCGCCATCAACGATTGTCTCACACTAGCACAAACCACTGCCGACGTAGCCAAAACGGATGCTCTCCTCCTGGCAATAAGGTATGGGCAGCAAAAACACGAAATCCTCCTAATAATCACGGATTCTAAAAACTCTATGCAGAATATCATAAATTGAAGAATTCCCAAACGTTTTAAAAAACTAGAGCGGAAACACCGAACCATCATCTGGACTGCAGGATACAAGGAGCTGGAGGGAAGCGAGAGGGCCGACAAGGGTGCGCGAGATCTTATAAATCCGCGCGGTAAACAGTAACCTTCTGCAGCTTTTCAAAAGCGGCTTTGGAGAATGCCTCTCAGTCCGAAGAGGTGCACGAGCCCTTTTCCCCAACCCGTCCAAGCACCTCCTTTGCGCGGTAACGCAAACACTGAGGCAGATCCAGGCAAACAGTTACCCAAGCAAATCCCGGCTATCCAAAATGTTCTCTCAAACATACACAAACGTATGCTTTAAATGCGGAAACCCTTCCGACCTATTTAATGTAACAAGGGCCTGCCTTATTATCTGACCTCCAGTAAACACTACTACAAAAGCGGGCGTGCTATCAGAGGCAGCTCTGGCCAGATCCGACTTGGGGATTCAGAAAGACTGGACTGTTCAAGCCTGGCCAGGAGCAGAAGAGTATGGGGCATTGGAAGGGGGGCAGCACCCAAGAACAATCGCAACACCTGTTTTTTATTACGCGATTCTCTCTCTCTCTCTGTCTCTGTGTGTTCCAGGTAGCTAAAAGAACAGGTTTTCCTAGGGAATAAGCCTACCGCATCAGGACACCCCCACGCACATTCTTTATATTTCATAAAATAAGAATTGGAAATGTTAAGGTATCCCAAGCCGAAAGGTTGCTTGAGGCCGGCAAATATAATGGATTCTTTTGTTAGAACAATGCACATTATTTTCATAATTTAGAAGCAATGTTAACACAGTGGGATGAACCCCTTAATGGCATTATTAGAGCTTTCGAAATGGCGTTATGTCTCTCTGGTATCCGTTTGCCTCGGGTTGTTTGTTGGCTGATCACGGACCTAATCTCGGCACAAGATGTAAACAATAAATAGTAAGTGCATGTGTGGTGGTGGTGGAGAAACATTTATTCAAGCGAAAGAGGTTCGCGCTTGAAAGCGGGAGAAGCCCTCAGTCCGGGGCCCCTGCGGCGGCAGCGGTTCTGCGTGCCCGGTCCACCAACTGTCGCTGGTCCTCAGGGTCCGAACTGCACAGCGCGGCCTCCCACTGCTCGAAGGTGGGTGTGCGAATAATGGGCGCTGCTGGTGTGTTTTGGCAAGCCCACGTGGTGTGGTGCAGTGTTGGATGTTCGCTGCAGTGTGGGCATGTTGGTGGATACATTGTGGGGTGTATGATGTGCAGGAAGCTAAGGTGGGGGTATGTGTTTGTCTGTAGTTGCCGCCAGGCTACAGCCTCCACTCGGGTGAGCTTCTGGTGCGGTGGTGGGTAGGCACATCTGGCAAGGCGGTGGTGTTGCAGAAGTGTACGGTATGTGTATCCCTGGTAGTTTAGAGGGCCCGCTAACGGAATATTAGTCTTTACGGAGGGAAGGCAGAAACGCAACGCCCATTGGAAATGTTCAACACACTCGAGAAAAACTGGGGCAACGCGGTTACTTCGTAGATTTACCGACATCAGCGACCATTAAAAGTAAGGTTTGTGGGAACCCCCGCTGCAATGCCACGCTGGGGCGCGTGCTCGTGTTTACGTGCGAGGGGAGTGGCAGCGTGACCGACGTATTTCCAAGGTCGGGCCCGCCAGGAAGGCGCTGCACAATAACCCCTATGCAGAACTACATGCAGTGGCCCCTTCAGTTGCTTATAATGGGCGCGCGCCAGCACGGGCCTCTTTTCTTTCAGAGGCAGCTGCTGACGACTGCACCGGACACCACACTTTCGGAGCACGAGCCACGGACGGGACTCTGGCAAGCTTGGGCTTGGGCCCTCTGCTATAACCCCCGGGTTTTAGGAGGTCATCTGTGGTGGCACCGATCGACCGACGTACATGGTGAGCCGTGGGAGCCACTTTGGCCGGCGTCGTTTTCCACGCATGGTTCCTGACGAGAGCACCGGCGACGGCAGCTGAGGGCAGCCAGTGCCGGCCATGAAGCAGCGCCGCCGCTACTTCGGGGAGGATCACCCGGTCTTTCAAGATCATCCCTGGCGCCAGTCTTCAACCTTGCGGCATTAGCGGTTCTAATCGGCGAATAAATCGCCGTGTTGTTGAACCGCTGCTACAGCGTACGCTCTTTGCTGGTAGCAGCAAGGCCGAACTGCTTCAAACTCTATCGTGTAGCTCACATCGCCCGAAGTGTTGTGGCAATAAGGCGAAGGTGTAGCCCTCCGGGACTCAAATAAATTGCTACCGAATACTTTAGTTTATGATGCCTAGTTCCCAACAGGGGCCAAAAAAAAGATATCACGCACTTGCAATTCGAAAGGAAATCAATTCCTTCCCCCGTTATAAGTCGAGCTATGGAAAACCGCTGCGCAATGTTCTGAGTTGCTTTCTTGAAAAAAAAACCTGTGGTTGAGTCCTGTCATAGGAATCGGTGAAACATGCAAATGAAATGTTCAGCGAAATCTGCAGCTGAGCATGATTAGCGGGTCGGCGGCTGTCTTGTGAGTGTGCTTGGCGAGCGACGTGCTGCTGCGGGTCGCTTCAACAAAGTTGTACTGGCGTCATTTTCGTGACGGATATGACGTCAGTGAAACCTTGGTGTATTCCGACATAAAACACTTTCGTGGGAAAATATAAAATCCTAAAATGAACGACCCTAAGTATAACGTACTCTTTAGTACTCAAGCTTGCTTCCCCGCAAGAAGACCTGTGTGCAGGGGTCACGGAGCAAAAATAACGCAGGGGCGCACCCTTTAGAAACCGCTGGCTTTGTTGTAATGGCGTCACGTCAGCGAAATCTTCATGTATCCAGGAATCAAACACTTTCATGCTAATAATTACTAAGAATGAGTTTGACCTTAGGCTTGACAAGTTATATCCAGCAACGAACCAAAAAGTTCACATATTTTCTGGTGACGGCATGATACTCACAGCTTATTACGTTGATTATAGTCTCCATTTCGCCAATAGGTTTGCTGCTTCTGGATGTAATTTGACAGCATAGTGTAACCAGTGCTTGCGGATATTTTTTTAAAGGAACACAAGTACAAGCGTAAAACGTGTTTTTTGCCGCTCTAATAATTTCCATGCTAGTATTAACAGCCTGATTTAAAGGATAATCGGTATACAGGGCTACAATACACGTGAGCTGTTGTGGACAATAGTCAAAGTGGCAAGAAATGCTTATTCAAAGATTTGGGGGTATTGAAGGTTCTGATTGCACATTTGCATTTTTTGTGAGATGCCCCAGGTAGTCCAATAAAACACACACCTTGAACGGTAAATCACAGGCATCTCGATTGCATACGGTGGAACAGCACGAGTATAAACTTACAGGGCATGTGATATTTGAGAACTACGCCCACAGAAACCACGATGCAGAAGCAGAAAACACTAGCAATTTCTCAAACCGGGCAATAGCGCAGCAAAAGACATGATGCCATCAGCAGGTAACAGATAAGTCCGGTGTGTGCCATATTAAAGGGACCCTGAAGTGAATTTGTCAAGCTCCCGTTTTTGCTTGCACTGCGTAGACTGGCTCAAATTAGCACACTTTTCATCGTTTATCCGGTTGACAAATCGGTAATTATTTTACAAAGCGCGAAAGAAGAAAAACTACCATGCGCGGTTTGCGGCGGCCGCACCAACTAAAGCTGTGACGTTAGGAGGAGCGGGCACCGTGATTTGACGATGCCCAAGGTGAGCGACCAAACAAGTTTCGGTTTCGGTTCTGTAAAACACAACCGGTGGCGTTGTTGGATGGGCATTTTCAATAACTCAGTAATCATCGTACCGCGCTTCTACCATGTTGTCAGCTGTAAAAATGCATAAAGATAAGCCTCCCAGGACGGCTTGGAATAGTAGCATTCACTAGCCGAGACCTACGCAGTACATGAACGCCCTCCGCGTACCCACAGACGCCCAAATGTCATGCGCTTTTCCCCCATATTTCGAGCTTGCCTCCCTCATGCCTGTATCGTAAAAAGCGTGTTCGCACCAGGCCAAGGGTCTGTTCATTCTGGCCTGTGCCCACTGCCTGCAAGCAGTCGGTGCTTATGGCAACATCACGCCAACGAGAACTCGCTAGCGCGTCAGTGCCAGCCTGCGCGCGTTCTGTGAACTAGTTCGTGGAGCCATGAACGTTGCGGCCCAAAAAAAGGTGCACTCAATGTAGAAAACATCGGCGGAAAACGAAAAAGTTAACTTACAATAAAAAAGCACGTACCCCCGGGGATTCGAACTCGTGACTTGCAAAATGCTTGCGGTGACATACCTAGCACCTCAGGCCACTTGGCCACGGGCCGAGCTCTGCTAGCCTTGGTAATATAGGGTATATATTGTACAACCAGTTTACACTTTTATTTAGTTTTGGCATTTCAAGCAGCTTAGGTGACTATTTGTTGTATTGCGCTCGTGCAGTAAGCGTCGCCCGAGTTTCCACAATAGCTCACGTCTAGCAATTGCATTTCGTATACGCAAAAGCGTTCGCAGATGCGTAGTCGTGCTGCTGACCGCTGTGCTTGTTCGCCCAGCGCAAAAAAGTGCTTCCCGCACCCTAGTTTTACGCTGTACGGTAAAAATATCAGTTGATTTTATTTCCTTAGTACCTATATTGACTTCGCTGACTCTTCTCCCGCCTTCAAGAGGCCTTATATTTTCCTACTGGCGTACCAGTCAGCGAAGCGTCGCATGTGCGCTTGTGCAGCGCTTGTATGAAGCGACCTTGACTTGGAGCTAGATGCAGTGTACAAACTAACCAAGTAAAGAAAGGCCCATTCTTCCATTCACAAACGTGTCCTGGCTTCGTTTCAACTGAGCGAACGAATTGCGACGACCCGTCGGCGGCCGGCGGACGAAACGCTCGGCCAACTGACTCTGTCTGAAGGCCGGGGAGCCGTGCAGTAGCGCAGCCAATTTCCAGCTTATCCCCTCCTGACGTCACACGAAAACGCCGCAGAAAATGGGCGAGCGTAAAGAGAGGCGGACAGCATTTTCGAATCAATTTTTCTACTAAATAAAATCGCGTAAACGCGCCCAGAGTGGTCGTAACATGGCCTGGGGACTCCGGACTACAATTTGCGCAAGTAATCCCGCAATGTTTACATATCACTTCAGTGTCCCTTTAAGCCAGTACTATGACCGTCCTTCATGTTTGCACTTTGAGCAGGTTGTGTGAGACCTAAGCACTTCAAATTATTGGAAACAAATAAAAAGGGCTAGTGAGGAATACGTCTTGCCGGAGCGTAATACCCTTTTTTAAGTCTCACGGTGAGCAGCAGCTTTGGCTTTCCCCTGCTGCGTCCTCCGATTCGCGATCACCCGCCTGGCCACAGTGTGAAGCTACGGGGTGGAAGGTCGCACCTGTCAACACGCCCTCCTTGTTTTTCTGCCGGTGCAGGCCGCAATCATGGAGTTTCATACTAATATACGCTAGAGGGGACACTGCCGCTAGTGTCTACGCGAGTCGGTGAATGGCGGATTCAACCCCTTGGGAGGCGGCCATGCCTGGAGGATACGTGATTTTCGAACATGGCTTGACCCAGGTGTCATCTTGACTTTACTGAAAGTACTCTGTTGAGATAAAACAAGGTATAAATAATATTGAAGGATTTCAACATTATTAATCGTGTAAGCAACTTATGCTTTGTTTTATTTTGATATAGAGGTTGATAAGAATTTTATTAAACGGGAAGAGATTTGTAAACTGTGTAACCGGCTAAGTTTCGCAGAGCCAGCGATTCGGAGGCGGAGCGTTTTTGGTTTTTGTTTCTTTTTTGCGTGCGACTGCGATTTGGCGATGGCGCGCGGCTGAAGCAGGGCGGCTCTACTGTATTCCCCAAGTTTGCATGGTCACGGGCGGTGACAGCGATTTTGCGTGCGTCTTGTGCAAATCAATGACTGCAGGCGGCTAATTAACAGCGGAAAAGGGTTGTGATGTGCTTGCGAGAACAGCCTAGCAGATGGCGGTTGGATTGACGGAATTGCTTTGTACATGTTACCTGTTCTTTCTTGTTTCTCCCCTTTCTGCCGTGCACCTGTGCTGAAAAGGCAGCTTGTTGCTGACCCACCCTCCGGTCGACGCGATATATTGTTACATGAAGAAAAATTATACAGCCGTACGCGTGTACTAAGTGCAGGTATGAATTTTTTTTGGCTTAGCCGCTACCGCGTTCGTGTTGTCTCGCAACCGCCGTAATGAACGGGACTAGAATGGAACAGCATGCTCGTACTGTCTACCAATCCCGAGTTCGCGTCCGTTTACATAAATGCTGTAGAACATGGCTAGTGTAGAGTAGGGGCTACACAGCGATGCTGCAGCTTTGCTCATCCATTTCATTCCAGCCGAGAGTATTTTCTTATGGCAGCCACTGGAATCGGGCACCTACAGTAATTCTGCCCTTGAACGAGCCGTCGATGCTTTCGATACCGAAACCGAAACTGATCGCGCAGAAAAATCCGTAGCCAAGTACGCATAACAAAAGCCAAGCCTCAAGTTAAGGCATGGTTTCAAATCACAGGTCTACGTGACACAATCAGCTCCATGGTGATTGAAGGATTGCAGCGCCAGTATCTCCTCTAGTTTTTAGTATGAAAGTCTATGGCCGCAACAAAGTGTGGCGCGGTCTGAGCGCCGCAGCCTATTAGCAGCGATATTGTTAAGGTGCCTTGGCACACCGTTGATATCGGTGCGCTACGGCCGCCGTTGCAATAACTATCGCCTGCATAGACCATATTTATGGGAAATCCCCAAGGTGGACTAAGTTGCTGCGAAGGAAAGTTTGACATCCACCTCAATGCAGCCGTACTGCAACAAAGGAAGGCTGTACAGCTTTCTCAGAAACTACGCAGTTGATGAAAAGTTTGTCCTGCTCCATTATTCGAACCCGGGACCACCGTTTAACCGAAGCAGCCGCTCTACCAACTCAGCTAACGGAGAGGTTAGCAGTTTGTAGCACGAGAGTGAACTGATAAACAACTCGAAGTGAAATATTTCCTGGACATGGACGAATTTTTAAACGCGAAGTTTCTGAGAAAGCTGTACAGCTTTCCCTTGTAGCCGTACGGCTGCATTGAGGTGGGTGTCAAACTTTTCTTCGCAGAAACTTACTCCATTTTGGAGATTTTCCCTAAATCCGGTCGATTACACTTGTCCATCACTTCGAGTTGATCAATTCGCTCTCGCGGTACAAACTACGTGCCACCTCGTTAGCTTAGCTGGTAGAGTGACTGCTCCAGTTAATCGGTAATCCCAGGCTCGAATCTTGGACAAGGACGAATTTTTATTCAACTGCGAAGTTTCTGAGAAAGCTGTACAGCTTTGCTTTGTAGCCTTATACGGCTGCATTGAGGTGGATGTCAAACTTTCTACCCCTTCATTTAGTTCGCATGCCGGAGATATCGTATCCTGGCTTTCTTATTCGGTAACAAAATTGCAAGGGCATGTTCTCACTTCAGTGGGGGAAGAAGGGTCACACATGATCTAGTACAGGCACAAATTTAGGCCGCAAGGGGGTAAGGGGGATAGGCAGCTACCCCCACCACCCCCCGAAATCAGCCACTGCAGTGCCAGCCATATTCAGGGCCGGTCGGAGGGCCTTGCAAGATAAAGGTCGCTACCTCCTCATGGAGACGTAGTTCTTCGTGAAAGCGCTTCGGTCATACGCTCGGCATTTACTATATCCAAACAAGATTGCTTTAGCACTTGTCCAGCTAGAGATACTAGAAAAGATGAATGAGAAGAAGTGGCAGGTGGGATATCTCATATTCCCAGGGTCCCAAAATAAGTTCCGTCAATCACACGCAGGCACAGCTGTGCTGTTGACTTTTCCCGGAGATCCGCCCTTTGCCTCATATCCGGCACTACTCCATTCTTGGGTGTCATAACTTCAGTGCGTGACGACACGCCCAACGAGATCGGTAACTTGGCCTCATTTCATGGAGACTTGCTGAAGTAAGGGGAGCGTCGATATTCCTCCGTACTCCCGTTCAGCAAGCTAGGGCCCCATTTCTCACCTTGTTGACACGGGAGGGACAATATAGTTGCCCGTTTGGCCCACCCTTCGGGTTGTGAGGAGCGCCAACTCTGTTCGCAAAGCCGTCGATACGTCCAAGTACCTCTAAAACTTTTGCAACCGTTTAATTGCATCGCGGTGGCTGGTTTTCTCGGAATGTGCCCCACCTAAAATATTCGTCGCGTTCAAGAAAAGGAACAGTAGCAAGCATTCTAAAAGGCCACATCAGGCTAAAAAGTTTCTGGAGGTTTGTTCATTGAAGGAGAAATTTCGAGGTCTAGTTAGGGACCAAGAAACAGCTTACAGCACACTACCGAGGCTCTGTGCGCGCTAGCGGCGTGAAAATGCTCTCACTCCTTCCCCAAGATTCACGCTCCCAAGGAGACAGCGAGGCAAGGTTTGTGAAGATAGAATTAGTTTCCGTCTTCTATTTAGTGTCTGCAATTGTGATAGTGACATTGAATGCCTATTTTATAAAATTCACCTGCAGCCTAATTAGGTTGCAGGTGTTCCGGCGCGAGAAATCTCAACCATCCTTGTCGTTGGTATTGCGTGAGCAGGAAGGCCACATAGCAGTTTTTGGCGATATTAATATTGATTTGGCATGTACAGCTTTAAATAATTACGTTTTGGTTTGGAGTTCTTAATTTGATTAACACAGTGACGGAACCTGCCTCGATTACCCTAAGTAGCCGATGAAGGTTACCTAAGAGTCATCTACTTTTAATAATGACAATATTTTATGTGCCACATGTGTCTTATTTTATTCTTGATCCCTTTCCAGCCTTACTTGTTCTTGTAACTCTGTTTGCAGTGGGCGGGAAATAATTTTGGTCTGCGCTACTAATGTCAAAAATATAGTACAATGTATATTGTTGCCACTGCGAAAATCCCGCCATGTATTCTGCACCCAGCAACCGGACATTCCTTCCAAATGGCAGGCGGGACGGGCAGCAAATGAAAGCTTTAAGTGAGTTTGGAGAGAAAAACTAAATATCACTATACAGAGTCCTGTAGACAGATAGTGATTATGCCCTCTTGGTCACCACTCATGTCACGTTTTTGTCGCTTCTTCCCGAGGTAAGATAATGATTGCAGACGAAAGATTGCTTTGAAAGTTCCAGCGCGAGCAAGATACGAAAACAAGCTAATATGACGTTTTCACCACAGTTCCAGGTGAGGGGGCGGAGGATGTTGCATTTTGATGAGTGTAAGAATCCGAAATACAAACAGGCATTCTTATTAAGTCGCCGAGTGACCCAAGCTGTGTTTATTTTTTTCTAAACCTTGCAAGGTTAATACTTACTACCTACCGTCTTTTGATAAAAGTTTTTTTGTGTGTGTCACACAGCGCAGCCTTACGCAAGCTGGGTAATTTTGCATCCACTGTTTTTTTAGAATGCTCATCCCATTACCCCTTAGTTTATTCTATCTAAAATATTTCTGACACCCTGTTTTCACCTCTTGGCAGAAAACCAAACATCATGGTTCTGTACTTGTAGTGTCATTTGGCACTGTGCGAGACAGCCAAACTAAATCGATTTGTGATATCTATTTTCGGTTTTTCAAGAAGCTCACCTCGATTTCTTCGCTGGACTGGTATGACCTCTGCCCCTGTCTCCCCACCTTGGCCGACTATATATTTCCAACATCTGCCCTAAGTGAGCAGTTGGCAAACCGCCTTTATTTCTCTTGCTTCTGTGATGCATCCTCAAGCTTCAATTATAAGTAAGTTGAGACACATCAGTGAGTCTTGCTGTCTGGTTTGTCGATATACGTAGATATATTCTCGAACGGAGATCATTTAAATTTAAAAAGGGCAAACCCACAGATTCAACGTACAGAAAGTGTTGTACCCGAGCATAATGCTTCGCCCGTTGTGTGGGTTGAATCTGTTTGTCGACTGTAAATTTAAGCGCTAACTGTTCAAGCATTGGCAAAATAATATCCCTCGACTTTGCGAATGAATTAAAATGTATCGACTCCCAAAAATGTGCACCAGTTTCGGACGACCGCTGCGTAGGTTGTCCTCAACGCACACCGAATTTTTTAATCGTTTTCTTCCGAAGTGCCGATGTATAGAAAACAACTACGGCGAAATCAGATTGCTGCAAGTAAAAGAAACAACTTTGGACATTTGTAAGTTGATATAAAGCACTAAGCAGTATTATTGCTGCTAAACAACACCGTTACAGACGGACCGGACACATGAATCTGAGTCACACACTTGCGCTGTGGCTGCCCCTCGGTTTTTTCAACGCTCATGTACCACCAACCTAACTTTCCAAACACTTGAGTCTTGCTACTCTGATGACTTAGCAGTAACTTTCTGGTGTCAATAGAACGCCTTTGAATTCCAACAGAAGGCCCAGGTCCACAATGAGTATGTAGTGCTTAAATTGGAGTTCCCTCTATCAGCGCCCAGGTATTGCAATAGAGATTGGCCATGAGTACTTAAACGCGTAGCAGAACAATAGGTGAGCGAACAGTGGCAGAAATTCCTGCTTGTGTGGAAGTAAGTGGGCTGCTGAAATCTACACTGAAACACTTCATTACTGAATGTCGCCCGTTGTTGCTACATGAAATCAAAGTAAGTGGCGCTCAAGAATAGAAACAACTACTACAGACCACCACCTCTACCACATTTTTCGTCGCATAAGCGTCTCCAGAACTAGATATGTGTATTCTATGCCCATTTAACGTTTGTTTAGGGCTGTCGTAAAACCACGTTAAATTTTGATGAGTAATACATCGAAGCAAGGACGATAGGCTACCATAGACTAAAATACCTTAGACTCTCATAACATAGACTACCATAACATTCTATAGCCTCCCATACCATACTTCCCCCATAAATGATCACATAACTTATTCATAAGTCGTCTTCTAAAGGTATCTACGCTATTTCAGCGCATTGGTTGAAAAAAAAAACAGCCAAAATTGTCAGATAAACTAGCCGACACGATTAATATATGATTCAGTGTATTTTTCTCGCCAGTCTTCATCGACACATGTTCGCAGTGCATTATGTTAAAAAACACGACTCCTTTATACTCTGGGCTGTACAGTTAAACACGCCCAAATTGGAAAGATAACTTCGCCGATATTCACAGGGACGTCATCGATCACTCAGTGAAAACTAATGCACAAGGTGAGCAATGCTCTAGCTACGCGCTATACCGTATTCACTGCACAAATGATGTCCCAGGAGCATTATGTTTGATAACGTCTCTAGAAAATCGCACAGAAATGTTCTGTAAGTTAACCTTCCGCTTTTTCGCCTCTGAATAGCGTCGCCGCCGCCAGTGCTTGGTGTAAATTAAGTAGCTCACATTTCTTTACTTACCAGCTTTATAAGTCGCTACCACGGGTGTAAGGGCTCTGTTACATTGCACCCTATTTTAGGGTGTACGAGTAGCGCTTTTATTTCAGAATAACTGCTTAGCGTACTATTCAACTTGCCCACTAGGTTGGGAAAAGATTCGTTTGCCATTGTAAGTGACTTGAGTGAAGATAGCTTGGAATAAATGCGCCGAAATTTTCGCAATAGCTTCTCAGCTAAATGGGACGGCCACTGCCGCACTTCCTGCAAGCATGCTGCGTGGGAAAAGATTTAAAGACGGCCTGTGTGCCAAAGGTACATTATAAAATAAACACTGATCATAAATTTATCTGCCTAATCTCATTGTACATTCCTCGCTTCAAGGTACCACTTGGGGTGCTTCCATCCGCTAATCAAAGATATGGGATAAAATTTGCAGACAAGAACATGCATCATGCGGCCTCCGTTGGTGAGCCTAATTGCTGCAAGAATGGGCGCTCCTGCTCCAGCAAAAATACAATCCACAACGTTATTTAGCTATTTACACATTGTAGCGTACAGCAAATGCGTACCCCGGGCGGTGGGAGGGGGGGGGGGGGAGGGGGTGGCCTTGCAGTTTAATGGGGCACAAAAATACCAAAGAGCGACAGCGAAGGGTCTAACCTGAAAGCGCTCGAAAACCGAGAGCAAGGCACCAGCGAACGCGATCCGAAGACGATGGTTTTGCTTGTTCTGCCTCATCGTCGATCACCGTTGCGTGTGTCCTTTCTTATAAAACATGTGACAATATATTTTTTTTTTCAGCCAGTATGGCAGAATTGCCCGTGCTACTATGAAGTATTATCAAAGGGTTCACCGCCCATGGATATGAAGAATGACGAAGCCCATATACGACCTTATCTGTGCGCTTTATTACCAAGCATTTGATACGAATGTAATACTGATACAAAAGTTTCGACTAGTCGGCACAATGTTCCATCAAATGACGAAGAGAGAGATAGAGAGAGAGAAACTTTATTCACAGTTGAAGTGAGCATATTTGTGGTCGGGGTCTTCAGTCAAAGACTCAGTTGGTACGGCCGGCTGACTTCACCTTTTCCGCTAGCAAAATCTGCGTTTCAGGGCAGGAGCTGGCCAGCGTACTCTCCCACTCCTCGCGTGAGGCGTTGGGGATGGGGGAAGACCTGGGTTTTGTTGGCATTCCCAGACAATATGGTAAAGTGTGCCTGGGGCTTGGAAATAAGTACATAGAGAGTCACAGAGAACAGGATGGATGACGTGTAGTCTTGTTGGGTGTGGTTACGTATTAGTTTGCAATCGTCTATTTTTTTCGTGGCCTATTTTTCATGGCCTGATCGGTGGCTGGTGGATAGAGTTGTCTCGCTAGTCGGTAATGTTCGGTTATGTCGGCGTATGTGAGGAGCCGTTGCCAGGTTCACTCCGACTCTTCTTGCCGTGCCCGGTGGGCGAGTTCTCGGGCAAGGACGTGTGCCGTCTGTTAGCCGCGAGGAGCAGAGTGGGCCGGGGTACAAATGATTGTGACCTGCTTCTGTGGTGGTCGTTGTAGGAGAACCCGAAGCGCTTGTCTTGAAATCAGACCTGCTTGGTACGCTCGGCAGGCGGCTTGGCTGTCCGTAATAATTACTTCGGCCTCTGTCTGGGAGCGGCCAAGGGTGATAGCCGTCTCTTTCAGTCTGCTTGCTGTTAGACGACCGGAGCGTCATACTGCAAAGGAGGTCGGTTGTGGAGGTAACGGCCGCCAATCCTACCCCCTACCTCGCGTAATCCGCCGCACCTGTATAGACGACGTGGTCTTGTCATCCGTACTGTTTTTCTAGCGCAGTACCTCTTGCTATGCGTCTTCCCTCATGATGTCGTTGGGACATGTTCCGGAGTATGGGATGGACGAGAATTTTGGGCCTTAGTTCGGGCGGTATGTCCACTACGTTTTCCGTGATGTGCGGCGCCGTGTAACCAAGCGTAGCTAGCGTTTCCCTACTCGCGGGCTTGCTCCGAGTATTAATTTCTGCGCTGTTAGGTGAGCCTCTATGAGCTCTTCGATTGTGTTGCGCAGTCCCAAAGCCGTGCGTCGTACCGTAGAGGTGCTCGCAGGAAGTTCCAGGGCTTGTTTGTCAGGGACATCTAAGGACATCTAGCTCTTCGCGCTCCAATGCCCCCAAAACCGCATGAGGGGCCTCGTAAACGATTCTCGAGACGACGAAGGCCTGCACAAGACGGACCATGTCTTTTTAGTTTAGTCTATGGCTCCTGTTCGCTACCCTACGCGACATCCGAACAATTTGAACCGTGGTTTCTTGAAGCCTGTTCAGAAGCAGGGTGTTTTGGCAGTTTTTCTGGTACGTCATTCTTATATCTTGATCGAGGATTTCGGTTTGATGAGTATGCCGTCGAGCCAAATTTTGGTGCTGTCTGAAGGGTCCCGGCGGCAGTTCTGACTTCTGCGGGGCACAACTTAACCCACATCAGCTGGCGTAGGTTCGGATGGCATCCGCTGCCATTTCTAGGCTGTCTTGCATAACGTCGGGAGAACCTTTGGCAATTCAGATCGTTATATCGCCCGCATACAGGGCATGCTTAATATTGAGGATTGCCTCTAATTGTCGGGAAGGCCTATGATGGCTATGTTGAAAAGTAGAGGCGATAGCACTGGCCTTTGTGGTGTACCACGACTGCCACACTTTCTGAGGGAAGACTTGATGCCACCAATTTAAATGATAGCAGTTCCATTGGACATAAAATTTTTGATGAAGGGGTACGTCTTTTCCCTGCAACCCAGGTTGCCAAGATTGGTGAGCACTGCTTCGTGTGTTACATTGTCGAACGCACCTTTCAAGTCTAAAGCCAGGATCGCTTTGGGTGTGGTGTGACTGGCTGCCTCAAATATGTCCTCCTTCTGGTGCAGTTGTACGTTCTGAGCTCAGAGGTGTGGGCGGAACCCGAACATCGAGGGAAGCATTTGGTCCGTCGTTTCAAGAAACCTTTGTACAGGGTTAAGAACGAAGTGTTCCATAAGGTTTCCTATGCACGAAGTGAGGGAGATGGGGCGAAGGTTATCCGTTCAAGGTGTTTTGCCTTGTTTTGGAAGGAGACGAATCTCTGCTTCATTCCAGACCGGTGGAACCACCCCCTTCTCCAAAAACTCGTTCATTTAGGTGGTCAAAACCTCCACGGAGCCGTCGTCCAGGTTTGTTAGGGCCTTGTTCGACTCGCGGTCCATGCCAGGGACGTGTTCCTGCGGATCTTAAGCAAAGCCACCCTCACTTCGGCTGATGTTATTAGGCTATCGAGATCTGCACTCGGACGTCCCCCGTACTCCGGAAACTGCGCCCTGGGTGTAGGCGGAAAATATCTTGCCTGTAGCTCCCGTAAGAGGCCTTCTTACATGCCAGGAAATTGATGAATGATGGCTTGCATCGTCTTACTTGTTTCCCTCCGACTTTTAGTACGGTCGATTGGGTAGCGGAGGGTGTTCCACGTCTTGGATGTACTCAGTCTTTCTTGAAGAGCATCGCACATCTGAAGCCAGTTCTGCCAACAGAGCTCAGCCGTGTACGTTGACACCTCTTTGTTGAGCAAAGCTATTCGTTTTCGGGGTCTCTTGTTATGCCTTTGTACCTTCTATGTGCGAAGAAGGCTGCGGCTTGCCTGCCATAATTGACGAATTTGTAGACAAAGCCCCATTGAGTCAAAAATGGTTGTGCGAGACTGGATAATACGACAATACAACCATATATTAGTATAAATTTACACGTGAATGTAGACAATTTGTCGAACGTTTGGGGACATTAGCTGCATGCATTTCGTCTTGCATCTTTAGTGCTTCAATGTTTCAGGTGTAGTGTAACGTCCCTGATATTCATTTATTTTGGGCTACGTTTTATAGCTCTTTGGATAGCGCGGCATCGACAGGTTTTTTTCCTGTTGTCTTCCTCAAAATATTCTCATACAGAGAAAGATCCGTCAATATTTCGCTGCTAAAAAATCTGAGTTCTTAGCAGCAAAGCCGAAAAATATTTGACGTAAAAATTTATATTTATTTCGAACAGACGGTTTGTCTTGCTCACCTTGATAGTAGGCGTGAGATTCATTGAGGGCGGCGATGTAGCAGCGTATCTGGGCGAGAGAGAAGTTGGCCAAGTAGCTCTCGTCGAAGACCGGACCAGTCTGCCCAGTGACGTCGTGGTCAACCGTGAAGTTCTCGATGGCGGCCACCAGTGAGTCAAGAGCTGCGCTGTGCTCGCTCTCGGTCCACGAAAGGCCGCCCTCGCTTCGTCCGCCCGTGCTGTCCATTCCGTCAGTCCGTAGACGGTCGCACTGTGTCGGGCCTCACTTGCGGCGGAGACCTGAAGGTATAAGAAAAAGTATTAGATGTTTATGTCAGTCCGTGGAGACACCAAACTTTTTTTCTAATTCACAAGGTTGCGTTCAGTTTCACTGGTTATAAATGTAGCGTGGATTGGTACTAGGCTAAAGTTCCCTGTACATGTTTTTAGTGGGAAGCACTTCAGCGCCCGATTCCATGGTTTGACGGCGCCGTCATCTTCCGTAAGTAGGTGAATGAAGGAGACGCCGAAAACAGAAAGAAAACGCAGGAGGAAAGCGTGGCGGAAGTGTGAGAGTGAGAGTGTTATGCCAAAGTGGTGCAAGATGCTCTACGACGCGATGCGGGACGAGATAACCAGGAGAATCAAGAGGCCACCGAAGATGTGCCCGGAGGAAAGCGGAGGATGAAACCCGGCGAAAGCGGGAGGGGGAGAGGGGAGGTTCCCGTTTGAACCCATTCCCATTTCACCCTTCCCGCTTGTTCCGTCCCGTTTCAACCCGGTGCAAAACGACCTTCCCGTTTCGCCCTTTCCCACTTGGCCCGTTCCCGTTTGAACCCATTCACATTTTAACCTTCCCGTTTGTTCCTTCTCATTTCAACCTGGGGCGAAAGAACGTTCCCGTTTCGTATTTTTCTATTTAGCCCGTTCTAGGAATAACGTACCCAGTTTATGAAATGTTATAAAAACATTTTCATATTGTTTTTCATTTATTTCCGTTTGTTCACAGCCGCTGCGATAGCATGCTAAGTACATCCAGAGTCCTTGACTGCTTTTCAAACCTGGGCTTCACTTTCTGAATCTAGAGATGACGACATTTGGTTACAATTTGTCATACCAATAAACAAACATTTTAAATTAACAAACAAATCTTTTAAATTAACAAATCAAAAAACGATAAAATCAAAAGGCCAAGAAAAGCGCCGCGGAAGCACAAATAAAAAATCGCAAAAACACCCTCACTTTGAAAGAAATCGTATTTGGTGGACTTACACATTTAATCATTATAATAGCGCAAGTGTACTTCAATGTCGAAAAGAAACAGATGAAAACTGTAAAAGATAAAAAGATATGTAAAAATAAAGTAACCCTATTTATCTGGATACATATGCCACATCTGGCTATAAAAAATAGCAGTCATGAGAAGCGGCGAAAATTATAAACTTAGCTTTGCGTTTTATTGATTCTGTTTATTCCCGTCACTCTAGCGTACTCAATTTTCATAATAGGGCAAACCTTCAGAAACGTAAGCACCGCAGGGTCGTCTCTAGCCTAAATTTTCTTTACTACAGAAACTTAAAAATTGTTGCGGGAATACTACCTCCAAGGGCTTTTCAGACGTTCAGCGAGAAGACATCATAGTAAGACTATTAGGCAGCCAATCAGCTGAATCACTATTCGAAAGTTCTCTTTGTTTCCTCGTGCAATTTCTTACTGGAATAAGGTAACTGAACGAACAGTGAACTCGATATCGTTAAAAGAATTTTCCCCACGTATTGTAAATATGTGTTCTGGTTGAATCGTCGTATTTTAAAATTGGAATACATTACGAATGCATATCCTTGTTCGGACCCCTTTGCGTCTCTTACATATTTATGTCTTTTACTTATTTGTGTGGGGCGTTTTTAAACTGCGCCAACCAATCCTGATGTGTTTTTATGTTCACTCCTGCATGAGCCCGACCAGGCCGTAAAGTATCGGTAAATAAATAAAAATATCTGCCCATTACTCACTTAGGAAAGGCATCAGTAGCCAATTCTCAGATTTCTGCACATGTTTTTGCCTTTTTTAAAGTCTCTTTTACGGACATCTTTGATCTATAGGTGTCTCGAACCCGAAGACGAAGCTACACTCCAAACAATGAGCATAAGAGCGGCTGATAAATAAATTTGAGTCGCACGTACGAACACCAACTGCAGAAAAATCCAATGCGTGCATTACTCAAGATATTGGGTATCTTTATAGTACACTTTTGCCGCTACAAATTTTGTGTCAAGAGGGCAGTATCGGCCTAAGGCATTCGGAAACTTTTATCGGCCGGAAATATCGGTCGATTCCTGAAAATTTGGTGCATACAAGTTTTTAGTGCATGACCCTTTGCTTGTAAGCACATTTTGGGGAACAGTTTCGAAGACGGTAACGCATATAATTTAGGAATTCAAATGGGTTGCAACGATGCGGGTTCAAATGAGAAGGGCGCTTTGGGAGCGGGTTGTAACGAGAAGGGCGTTTTGGGAACGGGCTGAAACAGGAAGCGCCCAAACGGGAAGGTCGTTTCGGGAACGGGCGCACACGGGACGGGTCAAGCGGGAAGGGCGTTTCGGGAATGGGTTTAAACGGGAAGGGGTCAAACGGGAATGGGTTCTTTCGGGCTACACCCGGGGAGAGCAGTATGCCGACGCCGCGACAGACACGTGTGGAAAAACCACGCCTCAGCGACTAGTGGCGGCCGAGGAAGAAGGTGCAAAACGAGGCATCTATGAAAGCTAGCGCCTTGTTCTTTACAGTTCACAAAAAGCCCAGAAAGCCCAGTACGTGCAGCATGCACTCCGTGCTGCACGTACATCGGTTCTTCGTCGTCCTCCTCGCTACGTGGCTCATTCGAACCCATATGACATTTGTCCAGGAGGTTCAAACATAGATTGCAGCAATATGATGGGCGGCGACGATGCAGTGCGAGATAACGGCAGAGTAGCGTGTGCCGCCGTGCGTTCGCTGACCACACGTTCACCTTATGAGATGCAGCAGCTATGCGCCGTGGCGCATAGCTGCTGCATCTCATAAGGTCAATCGCAAAACTGCGGTTTGCGCAGCGCCCAAACTTCGCATTAGGGAGTATCTTTATCTTCAGCCATTTTTATTTTCATATCACCACATCTTCTCTCTATATAGGTTTGAATAGGGTTTCTCACTTAACGAAAAACCGCAGTCTACTGTTATGCTTTAGCAACTGAGCACTAGACCTGTGGGCCTTTTTATTTCAATGAAGAATTGCCTGTGACACTTCCTCGGCGCTTTTTTGTGTTACTAAAATTCGGGAACATAAGTAGCCACCTGTTTGTTTTCCAAGTGAGTTAATTCTAGTCATAAAATACGGCGCTACAGCGTATACATATCACCATGCACAACACTGTCCTGTGCAACTGAATATAGTTGTTTTTCAAAAACTCCACCCGAAGAATCTGCTTTCATGTGGTATGTTTTGGGGATACCAGGCTGTTGATTTGGCACTCTTCGGCTGAATGTTCTACTAATGCAGTGTTTCGGGTATGCATTCTGAGGTCCTCAGGAAAGATTGTTTTGGAAGTGGCGTTGAAGTGTTACGGCAATCTGCTTTGCCCTCCTACACGTCTTATTTCTTGTACTTGACTGTGATTTGTATGTATCTACGCCCCTGTTCGGAAGTGTACTGTAATGTTGAGTTATCTGGTTCTAGTCGTCAGACAAACTCTGCTCTCTAATCACAACGTTTGACTTGCTACCTCGCTGGCGGCCCATTCGGCAAAACAAAGCTAAACTACAAGGCTAAAACTACAAGGCTAATAGAAAGTACCCTCTGCCAAAAACAAAACTTACACTGCGGGTCGAGTAGTGTGCATACCCAGTTTTGATTCGGTCATTCTTAAATGAATTCAGATGACCCCCCCCCCCTCCTCCACCCCGAAGTCACAAGGAAACCCACTAAATAATTACTATGCCTCGGCTACTCCAATACTTTGAGCGTTTGTCCTAATTCACCTAAAAATAAATACCGTCGTTCTAACGAAATGCCCCGCATCCGTTAGCATCAATATAAATAGTACTATATAACTCTTTTAAAGATAAAGAAAACATTTTCACAGAAAACCACTGCATCAAAAGGAAAGGAAAGCATCTGGATTCGTAGATAAGGGGTCTTGGTGTGGACTCATAAATCCCTACGGGCGGGAACATTTCCCAATAAACGTAGCAGCGCAAAATAAACGCGAGTACAAAAGAAAGATGTTGACATGGGTGCTTGTAGTATTTACGAGCAATGTGTTGGTTCAATGCAGCTGTAATATCGCCTAAGTATATGACATCCGCAAAATTTTCCGAGATAACCATATTCTTCTACGGATATGAGTACTGTGATAGCACCTCTATTGCCGCTTTTGGCCATCGCCACATACAGCAGCTCCTATTTTACTAAGCACCACGCGAATCGTTCTCTATATTGTGGCGAATCAGTCACAAAAGGGTGCCTTTGAAAATTTTATTAATGCATTTTCGAAATCCCAAATTCTGGGCGGCTTTTCTGGGTATATGCTTTGCGAAGGTGTTCAAATGTAGAATGATTTGTAGTCCTGCTGCAGAATTTTATGCTGTCTCTTTTCCTCCTTCAGAACTACTATACTTTAGTTGATCGTGTTATTTATCACGTTGAAACACTTGCCATTATGTTTTCCGAAAATTTAACAGGAGACTTCCATGTCCAACAGCTATTCAGGAAATTGGGCTGAGCTAATTGCGTGCCAAACAAGTATGAGCACGTGTTTCTCTGGCCGTAACACTAGTTGTGTGTAATGAACTATTTTTACTTACGCTGAATTTTTGTTGCGAAATAAGAATAAAGTACCAGTTTATTTGTTTCAATCAACCCTATTTGGGCACTGAAGTGGGGAGTGATACCGCGTGCATTTTTTCAAGCACCAATGTTCATCAAAATAGTTTACAGGCTTCAAGTGCGCAAAAGAAACCATTAGGGTTATCGATTTGTTATTCAGTAAAGGCGGAAAAGCGGAGGATTTTTCGATAACAAGCAAAACAAGTTACAGTCACTTGAAACCGTACAAAAAACATAACAGGTTCTACACTACGGTGATGAGAACGCAACTCAAGGAACAAATCAGCCTCTCGTAGATTGAAAAGGTCCAGCGTAAAACACCCCAGCATGGGGTGCTTCGTATCTGAGAAAAAGCGATGGGACAAGCTGAGAAAAAGCTGACGAAGCTGCACCCGGGCCATGAAGGTGCCATAGTGGAGGGCTGCAAGATTATTTAGACCACCTTGTTCGATTTGCGCCTCCCTCCAAAGAGGACTTCCTGCGGCCAGAATCGAACCGATATCTTTGGCCTCAGCTGCACAACGCCTTAGCCACTGAGCCACCATTGTTTCTTTTCTGTTGTTTCATTATAGCGTTTGTGCGCTGTATGGTCCGCTACGGCAGATATTGGGCGGGTTAAATTTGCTTGATTTTCACGTATTTGCTTAGTGTAAATTCATTTTTTGCATATTCAATCATTTAACATCACTTTTTAAATTGTAGCTTCACTCTCCGCTCAAATTCGCAGCAGCGCTCTGGCCGTCCGCAAAAGTTTATCTCGCAGTTTCAGGAAGTAAAGTTAAACTTAAAACCATTTCCGCATCTGATCACCTTGGATTCAATACCAAAATACTAAACAATGTTTCTCAAGGCATCCATCGTATCTTATCAGCTCTTTTCACTCAATGCTTGTCATCTGGTTTAATCCCCGAAGACTGGCGAATCGCTGAGGTAATACCCATCTTTAAATCTGGCGATTGTTCATCCCCACTTAATTATAGACCAATATCGTTAACAAGCACCATTTGCAAACTTCTCCAACACGTCATTCACTCGCAGGTAATTAACTACCTAGAAGAGCATAACATCATTTTCAAGTACCAGCACGGCTTTCGAAAGGGCTACTCGTGCGACACTCAACTTGCCGGGTTTATTCACGATTTATTCTTCCATTGATGCTGGCATATAAACTGACGCAATTTTTCTTGATTTTTCCAAAGCCTTTGACAGGGTCCCTCATCACAGGTTGCTAATCTTAATTACCACAGCTTAACATGCACCCGCATACTCGCATGGAATAAAGATTGCCTTTCAAGAAGACTTCAGTTCACATCCGTAATAACAGTTTCTCCTCTTTTGGGGAAGTGTACTCCGGCGTTCCTCAGGGTAGCGTGCTGGGCCCCCTGCTTTTTTTAATTTTCATTAATGATTTGCCTAACACGGTTTCATCCAAAATCAGGCTTTTCGCGGACGATTGCATGATCTATCGGAAAACTTTGTTCAAAGAAGATGAGCAGGCCCTCCAGGCTGACCGAGATGGTATAAGCTCTTGGTTCTCTAAAGGGTTATTGTGCTTCATTAATTCTAAAACAAAGCTGATGTTCTTTACTAAATCCGCACGTCGCATTTCAACCTCTTACTCTTTAAATAATACTCAAGTTGAATTTACTAGTAATTACAAGTACCTTGCGCTGGTGTTTACCTTAGTTCGGAGTTATCCTGGAATCATCACATTGACGTCATCATACTTGCATCGGATAACCACTCACTAGGTCTTTTAAAACATAACTAGAAGCATGCCCCATCGCACCTACGTATACTCGCTTGCATCACACTTATACGGCCTAAAATCAAATCAAATATGCATCAGCCATTTCGGACCTTTACCAAGCTTACATAATCAACAACATCGTACCACTTCAAAACCATGCAGTTCGCTCCATCTTTTCAGGCTACTCCCGTCATTCAAGTGTCACTGAGTTGAGAATTCGTGCAGAACTGCTCGAGTTGTCGCAACGACGCACAGATGCAAGGTTATCACTTCTTCACAAACTTTATCACCACCCATTGCTTCATGGCGATTTCTTTTTTCACCGGCTTCCATTCTTCCCAGAGACGACCATCCTTTCAAAGTGAAGCGTTTACCATGTTATACATTGCACTATTCTCGGTCATTCGTTCCGCGTACAATCATTGACTGGTACGCATTGCCATCATACATAGCCACCATCATTGATGCTGTTAAATTTAATCAACTAATGCTCACGGAAGTTGCGAATTGAAAACAAAACTATCGGTTTTTTATCGTATAACTTCTGACAGATTGTTCTTTTTCTAAAAAGTTTTGTTTGTTGTTGCTTCTACTGAGTTTATTTTTTACGCGTTATTCGAGCTAACATTACATTTATCATATTTGTGTTCGCGCATGCGTTGTCCTTTTATGTTCTATTTCTCCCAGTGTATATAGTTTTGTTCGTATGTTTGTTTCTTCTGCATTGACTACCTCCTAGGTAATACCCTCTTGCGTGAGCGCCTTTAGCGGTACTTGAATAAATAAATAAATAAACCGCCGGGGCCGCAGCTAGTGGGTGATGTAGAATTTGAAGTGGCAACGGCCGCGGCTACAATCTCCGCGGCGGTGGTAGCGGCGGCTTTCGGGCGTCTTTACACCCATTAACGCTGGTGTTGATTCTCCGCAATCATCTGATAACGGCGCACGGTGTAAGAATATTCTTACACGTGTAACGGCGCTACGGCCGCTGTCAGCCGACTGTGCGACTTGTGAAAGAGGCTTCCGTGGTGGCGAGGGGAATAATCGTTGTAATAACTGTTGAAAAGAGGGGTCGGCGGTGGCGACGAGGAGCCGCGGAGCGGCGCCGAGTAAATCTGCTTCACCGGAACGAAAACTCGGGGGCTGAGACATATACTGGCTGAGACATATAAAAACCAGCCATCTTTTTGAAAGGCGTACTCTCACACCATTAAACACATTTCGGTTGCTGACCCGCCGCGGTAGCTCAGTGGCTAAGACATTGCGCTGCTGAGCACGAGTTCGCGGGTTCGATTCCCTGCCGCGGCGGGCGCTTTTCTGATCGAGGCGTAAAGCAAAAATTCCCGTGTGTACGAGATTTCGGCGCATGTTAAAGGTCCCCAGGTGGTAAAAATTAACCCGGAGCCCTCCACTAGGGCGCGCATCATCGCCTGCGTTGCGTCGGCGCGTTAAGCCCTACAATCAATCAATCACGTTTCGGTTACTATTCAGAATGCTGAACGAGACTTTTTTTCGACACCTCCAGGCATTCTCAAAAGTAACCCTAAAATTTCCGGAAAACTATAAACCCAAGTAACGCCGCGCTAATAGCCACATCAGCTCCCAACGATGAACCTTTCGGCAACGTAGATGCGGCTGATACCTTTAACAGCGTCTTTTGTGCTCTTTTCACGATCGATCAATCACTTAATGTAGCTTGTGATATTGATATTGCCACATCAGATCCCATGAACCAATCGTCATTTCTGCGAACGGAATATTTAACATAATTAACAACATCAAATCTTTATCTGCAAGGGGGTCATGATTGGAAACTGGGTAAAATCGCTACATTATTTAAGAGTGCCAACAAATCATCCCCATGTAACTGCAGACCCATATCACCAACAGGTGTCTCATCCAAAATTATGTAGAACATTTTATTCACCCACAAATCAATGACCTGGAACAGAGCAGCGTCATTCACCCTTCATAACATGGTTTCGGCAAAGGCATGCCCTTCGAAGTGTCACTTGCACCCTTATTTCAGGATCCGCATACAAATCTCGGCCGCAATATTCAGAACGATGCCATTTCCTTCTACTTCGAAAAAGAATTTGAGAAACTCCCACATCGGCACCTAATGAGCAAACTTTCATTTCTTTAGTAAAATATGCTGTTGGGCTAGTTGCTGCATTGCTTAAGGAAAAAGGAGCGCTACAAACGAGGACAGAACAACGAAGAACGACGAGACAGAAGCGCATCTGCCTCGTCGTTCTTCGTTTTTTCTGTCCTCGTTTGTAGCGCTCGTTTTTCTTTATTCATTGCTTAACTTTGACCCGTCCATTTAACCCTAGATTAATACCTCCCGCTGTATTAAAAAACAGTTTGTCATTATACACAACGCCCGATCTAGAACTTCCTCCCTCCTTCCCGGTGTTCCTGAAGGAAGAGTACTTGGTCCCCTATGCAGACGACTCTGTTCTTTATGCGACCATCACCAGTCAAGCCGGTGAATGAGCCTTACAAAGAGACCCTAGAACCCTACAACAGTGGTGCCAGATGTGGCAAATGTCTTTAAACGTGTCCAAATGCAGATCACTTTCCTTTCATAGAAGCACTAACCAATTTTCTTAGAACTACGCTCTCGGCCGTTCCTTCCTACAATCCACTAATTGTTACAAATATTTCGGCGTACACATTACAAGCGATCTATCTTGGTCAGCCCATATCAACCATATCATTTCTGCACCGAATAGATCCCTAACGTATTTGCAACGAGCACTGAAGTTTGCTCCCACCCCTTTGAAAATACAAGCCTTTACCACATTTACCCAACCAAAACTTCAGTACGCGGCAGCACTATGCGACCCACACCAGAATTACCTAGTAGAATACATTGAAGATACTCAAAACCGCGCTGCCAGATTACCGTTGTCATATTCTTTATTGTTCACCTGTGTGAAAGAATAATAAAAAAACGTGCCGCCCTTGCTCCCCTCAGTCACCATCAAAAAATGTCAAAACTTACTCTGTTTCACAAATTCTACTACGCATCCCCAGTGAGCATCTACATGACACCGCGCCCCCATTCTTCTGATCGTAGTAGCAACTCGAAGCAGGTTTAAAGCTTTAAAAGCAACGGATTTGGACAGTCATTTTTTATTCTAACTGCTAAAGTCTGGGGCGTTCTACTGGATAAAATTGTTAAAGCCAGACATGCAGAACCATTAAAAAAGTCACCAACAAAGGTTTCCGAGCCCGCGTGGCAATTTGAGGTTATTGTTTTTCTGCTCCATTTTTGTTTCTTCAAACCGTGTCATACTCTTTATGTTAAATGGCAGTACTGATCTTCACAGTTGGCCGTTTGTATCTGCTGTTCAGTTGTAGTTGCTAATGATTTGTGCCACTGCGATTGTATTTCCCCAACCGCGTCTAGGATTCTGCCTATGCTAAGTTACATTCCGAGTGCATTCACACATTTTTCTGTCTTCGTTTGCGTGGACATTGGTTAGCAGTTTGCACTGTTTTTTGCTCCTCGCCCTCTGTACTGTTCAAACATTTGCATCCCCACCCTTCATGTAATGTCCATTCAAGGAACCCTTAAGAAAAATAAGATAAATCAATAAATAAATACGTTCTCCCGACCAGACAGGCTTCCGTCCAACTCTCGATTTCATAAACCTGAACACTCAAAAATAAAAGAAAATACTATTGCTCCAGTTTGCTGAAAAAGCTCGGCCGGTTGTTTAAAAATCGCTTACTTATCTTCGCCCGGCTGATATTCTCCAGGTTCGCCTCGGCTTTCACGCACCTTGTAGACGAGACAATTTTCGTACAGAAAACCCTGGGACTTGCCTATGCAGGCAGAAGTCCCCTCGTGAGGTCGAAGACGCAAATAATACAAGGAGATATCCCCGTTGACGCCCCATAATTTACCAGCAGTCGCAAGAGGGCGCAACTATAGCGGCCTTAATTTTGGGTGAACTAGATAACGATGTACGAACAACGTTGGCATTATGAAACTCCGGTATGCTTACCATTCTGTGTTTGCATTCGTAAAAATACGTTTTAGTGTTTCCACGGATGTATCCAGCTAAGAGAAAGGAGATCATGGGTAAATTTAGGGGATCATAGACTTTGTTTTAAACATTTCAAATTGGGCGGAAAGCACATGTTCGTCAAAGCGGGCGAAGTTGGTTTCTTGTGGAGTGAATAAGTGAACGGTTGCCATAAATTTGCGTGCTGTTTTTATCATATCTTGCAATTACTCTGTTGCCAAGATATTCTAATAAATAGTTTTGCACTGACGAACTTTGATATACGATTTCTAAAGCGTTCAGCGTTTCAAAAGAAAGGGCCTCAGAGCAAAGGGGGGGGGGGGGATGTGCATATGAGAATATGTTTGCAGTGACGTGAGGATGCGTTGCATGTAACTGCCGTTCATTGCGCCACCCACGCCATTGCATGCTGTGTTATAACTGCGGACCGTCGCCGCTTACGCGCTGAATTACGCGCCTCGTAATTCTTCATGAAGCAACGACGAGTCAGTGCTCCGACAATACAACGCCCTAGAGAAGAATGACCACAGCGCCTGAAGCGTGCCGGATTCCCAGTCCCTGGTAGTTATGAAAGTGTGAACTGTGCACCCACCACACCGAGGGTCGAGTAGTCCGTAATAAAGTGGCATTCACCCCCAAGCATCCGTTACAGGAGCACCAGAAGGATGAGGCAAGGCGGACCTTGAATACGCAGTCGGTGTCCGTTCTGAGCCAGCGCCAATGCAACCAAGGAAGCGGGCATTGAATCGTTTGAGTGGTGTGATCACGACAGTTTGACTCAGTAGACGCAAACGCCGAGAACCGAGTTCCACCAGTTTTTGAAAGATGCGGTTTTCGTACAGCTATCCTACTCCTGAGCACATGAAAGGAATTCCTAAATCAGTCTAACCAAATTGGTTTCAGAATCAACCCATGGAAATAAAGGCTAGCTAGAATATACCAGGTATTAGACGAAATAACTGCTATTTTGAATAGACCCGCCCCGGTGGTGGCTATGGCGTTGTGCTGCTGAGCACAAGGACGCGGGCTCATTCCCCGGCCGCAGCGGCCGCTTTTCTGAGGGAGGCTAAAAACAAAAAATCACTATCTTGCGGTCAAAATTAATCCGGAGACCCCCACTACGGCGTGCCTAATGGCCAGCGTAGCGTCGGCTCGTTAAACCCCCAAATCAAAGAATCTATTTGAATACACGCCCAACGAGGCGCAATAAAACGAATCTTCACCGAGTTTAATGAAATGTGGCCTAAGATATATAAGGGAAGGAACAGTATACTTTTATCATTTGACTCTAGTTTTACACGGCGTTCAAGCGCACCGTCAACTTATATTTCTGCTTGACCCATACATTAAACACTCTGCGCAGGCGGCTGAATCCGCGCAGACATTCTCCAGGAACGTTTCCTTCAGAGATAAAAACTCTGCCGCTTATTTATTAAGGTCGCGCGAGAAACGCACTGTTGCGGAGTTCTAAAGCCCAAGCAAGCCACGCGCATCGGGCCGATAATCAAGTTTACGATGTACGCGGGTGAGATGCCCACAAATTTTAAAGGCGCAAAATTAGTCCTTCCGCATGTTATTTTATGCAAAGGGAGGCCGTGCGCCACGTCGGCAGCCGCACCCTGGCGAATGTGGCGTGCAACATCAATATGCTTTGTGTTGTCCTGGTGCCCACAATCTTTGAAAATGATACCCTTTTCTGAGACACCAAGACGCGAAACTCTGGTCTGTCTGCCTGTCTGCGTGCCTGTAACTAACTTTAAGTACCTCCCATAAGGTCAAGGAAAGGTACCATTATCTGCTCGCTTGATTGAAAATGAACTGCTGCCATAGATCATGCATGTCCACATTAGCCAGCAAAATATAAGTACTCAAACTAGAGTATCAGCGTTCTTTTAATTAGGCATACATATGTGTGCTGAATTTGCTTTGTTCTAGGAAATGGAAAACGCTACATTTTGAAAATGGTGCTGAAGAGAAGCGAAATAAAAGGGTGCTGTGGAAAGTGATAGGGCGCAAGGAGCCCAGAACACAGGAAAAGTTAATTGAATTGAACAAAGCTACATTGCATTCCTCATGTGAGCTGTCAGAGGGGTAACGAGGAGCAAAGGGAGCAGAGAGGAAGTTGTGTTCAGTGTATGGGGTGGCAGAATATTCCTACACTTTCTGAGAAGCAAGGGGCTATAGGCGGCCATTTTTTTCCTATGCGAGTTGAGTGGAACAGGCAATCAAGTGTCTATTTTTAGTAAACAGAACACTGCTACCTTCGCGTTTGCGCTTCAGGTCCTCTGACCTAGCCTCTATTTACATGTGGGAACCATGTCATGAGTATTGGGGAAGTTATTTGGCAACATGTAGCGTGTTTCTGTAGAGACTGTCAAGTCGAAAATTCATGTCAAAAGATTTTATTGTAAACAGAAGTTGAGTACACGGTTATGTTATGCACAAGAAGGTTCCAAAGTAACAGACTGCAACGGGACCTCCTATAAAAATAGATATACGTGATTTTACAAAGTGCAGGAAAGAGGAAACTCGAGTAAAAGGGTGTTTTTGGGATAAATATCTGAACAGTTCCGTTTTTGTTAGCAAGAAGGTAGATTGTGTGTTTGAATGAATGAGAGTGATCAATAAATAAAAATTTTAATACAGATACCTATAAAACATAACTAAACAATGGGTATCAATCAGAACTATATGTAAAACCGAAGAGCCCAAACACATCATTCAGAATAAATATTACCAAAATTTATGACTTCTCTTTGATGATATTGAATTTCGCAGCAATTTTGAAAGGATGCAACGTTTTCAGTTGTTCCTAAATCTTCTTTAGAAGTGCATTTCAAATGCTAAATGCAATGAAATGCGCCGTTTGCATACCGTAATGATTTGGAAATTTACCAGGACTAAATTATCATTGGCATGAACTCTCGTGAGGTTGTGGTTAGAAACGAATGAGGCAGGAAAAATGACTGGGGGAAGTAGGTTATTGATAGCTCCATAGAGGAAGATACCAATTCGCCGGTGCCGAAATGCAGTAGTTTTAAAGCAGATATTTTTACCTCTACCCCCCAAGGGTCCTGTCGCAGCCGTTTGTGTCAACAGAAAACTCCCACGAACAAATAAATGAAGTTACTGGCACCGCCAGGAATCGAACCTACAACGAATACAGAAAAGCAGCGAGAGCTCGTTTCCGTAACGATTGAGCCCCAAGACCTCGCGGAGACTGAAGGAGACAGACAGTGAACTCCTCGAGCGCATCTGCGGATTGACCCCATACGTTCTGGCTGAATCCCACGTGATAACGTCACGTGACCTCTCACGCCGCTGGGCGCTGCGCCCATCAAGGCGTGTAGAGGCCGCGTGCACGCCTTGCGCACGCGCTAGGAGTTCGTAAAAATTAAAGGAAGCTCACACCAACGCACAACATCTCACCTCTCCTTCGTCTCTGCCGCCGATGTCGTCGCCTCTGTCGGCGGCGGCAGAGATCGAGGAGAAGTGAGGTCGTCTGGGTTTGAACTTCCTTTAATTTTATAAAAAAAAAAAAGAGTTTGCACTCATGCGCTTTGCCAATACAACTGAACCAACCAACCACCATTCATGAATTATTCATTGCCGTGACCATAGAAGAGAATATCTCATTGCAATAATAAAGGGTGTGGTTAGTGCATTTCACTTGTGTCTGCTTCCAGTCTTTGTAGAGCCACGTGTGTGAATTACAGTGACGTCGCATGGTAATCGTTCTGGGTGTCGTTTACAGCTTCGCTTTTCAACCACTTCACAAGGTGGATTGGCGCGCTTTTCTTTAAGTATAGGCTTGGCATGAGCGAGGTACAGACTGGATCTCAAGCGCTTGATTCTGGATTGTTTACACTGACGTGAGATGACTTTGGTATGTGTTGCCCAAGAACTCATGCACTAAGTAATATCAGAATGAAAAAAAGGAATAATACCGTGTGGTGAGTATCTGACGACTGAAATATGGTCGGGATTTGATTATTACGCGTATGCCATATGCCATTTTCTTTAAACATATTAACTACAGTAGATCCCGTTACAACAAATTCGGTTTATTCATTTATCGTTTTTATCAAGGTGACACGTGGTCCCGACCCAAATGCATGCCTCAGAGTGAGCTAGAGTCGCTGCGCCCTGTTTTCAAGCGAACCTTTCTATGCCTAAGTGGTGGCGCTGAACGCCAAAACGCACTGAAGGCAAGCAAATTTTACGCAATGGGAGGCCGCAAAGTGATGATGATGATACAAATGATGATTAAACACGGCTCCTCACATGTTCCCTCATATGGCCAAAACGCACTGCAAGAAAGTCCACTTACACAGAGGGTTTGAACAAAGGCAGATCAAGAGCATCAAGAAAGAAAAAACGCTTCCCGTTCGGAAACGAACCTGGGTGCCTCGCGTATCATGGGTCGCCTCTGATAACCAAGAGAAGAGATCACTCCTAGTGCAAGCCATGGTTGTTTTCCCGCAGACAGAGCAATTTCCTTGTATTTTTTTATTTTGCCTTCTAGGATAATTTTCACCTACCCACTTATACCCGATCATCTATCAAGTGCAACGTCCGTAGCTGTCAGGCCACTCACTTCGCCGTTTGCGCATCGGCAGTCTTGAAGAAAGTTTTGCTGAGCCTCGCGGTACAGCAAGATAACACGAGAGCAGCGAACTGTGTTGACGATGAACGAGACAAAGAACGCAAAAACGCCGTTGTGGCGCAATTGCAGTCCCTTCGGGATTGTTATTGCGACTCGAATAAGCTGGGAAGAGCAAACGAACCCAGTTGCAAGCCAGTTCTGGCACCGTTCCCCCCCTCAAAAAAAGGATTCTTTGGTTTTAGCGCTTAAAGAATTCAATTCAGTGAGCGCAGAAAGAACGCACGAGGAGCACGAAACCAGTTTCCTGATTTTTACTGGGTCCATTTCAGAATGGCGAGTGCGTTCGCTCGTATGTGAGTGTTGGCGCCTCAGATACGACTTGACGGAAATTGATCCGAAGGTTGTAGCGCTAATAAACAACAATTTTCAAACCTTGTAACCACTGTTGTTTTGGTTTCTCTTCGAACAAAAATCATTTTCGTGTAAATATCCAAAGGAAGCATCGTCTAACACTGAACAAAAATCCTCCTAAAGATGGGAATCATCTCAGTTTGCACTTCCCATTAGAAGATTGACAAGAACCGACATTCACTGCAGTACGCTTTATTAAGGTTTAGAGCCACTGGAGTGCGTAAATTGATGCGGTAGATTTACTGAAACTTATTTTGAAGTTCTTTGTTTTGTTTTTTTACCACACCACAGTTATGTGCCGCAAAGGAACACTTGCGAGGCGTCCCGTGAGGGTTTTCTATTTTTTTTATATTCCTCTTGGGAAACACACTGGTAAAAAAAGAAAAATCACGATAACGACAGACGCCAAGACCATACAAAATACAGAAAATCTGAAACTGTAATGAGGAAGTCAGTTGTGCGGAGCAGTGTCCTCTCGTTCTGGGAAGCAAAATAGCACACCCACGGCGTTAGGAACCTTTTTTTCTTAACAAGAGAAATGCAGCATACAAAAATTTGTCGCACCTCCTTGCATTAACATAACGACAGCTACAGCCGTCTGCTCAGTCGCGGAACCTACTCGAGGAGATGCGGTGCTGTTTTTATTTCTTGTTTGTATACCAGTGGAGAAGTCTTAACGCGAACCGCGTCGGTAATGAAAGGCTTTCTGGAGGGCGGCCGTTTGGGGCCGCTTCGCTCAACAAATCTGCGAGAACACGTAGCACTTCTTGAGGACAATTTGGGATTGCGAAAAATTATGTCTCATTCAAAACGCTTAGTGCTGAACTGGAGTTTTTTGCTGTGAGTATTTCACAGAGTTCTGCCGCGGGGAATCTGCGGTGCAGTGCCGCAGGGCCGCGCACGGCGATAATTCGCTGCTGCCGAGGGTTAAACCGCCGACGTTGTCGACATCTGAAACTTCATACAGGTACGGTTCGCGATGCACCGAGAAGCAGTCTGGCTGGCTAGTCGCTCTAAGAGTTTCTCAGCAGCGCGTTCCTTTGTATTTTATAAATTCCGGTTACGCGTTACGGAACGCGTCATAGCCAATGGAAGCCATGACGTAAAAGAACTTTAAAAGGAGCCGTGGCGTAAAAGAACAACTTTCTGCTATTTACAAGGCTCTTTGGTCCCGATGACAATGATTCCAATTTTGTCAGATATTTGAAACAAATATTGGAGATAATAAGGAGTACAAACTGAGGCGACTACAGCGGCGCTTCTCGGCGATTTCTCTATGAAGCCAAGGAATATAGGCTGCGTTCCAATTCGCGGACAGCTTGGTAGACAGGCTACGAAGCCGTCTAACTAGACGTCTCAAGGAATAATATTGGAATGGCGCTGCGGTCGCAAACGCAATAGCAACGCAGACGACAGCGTCGTAGCAGACATGTTGAGTTTCGCAAGACGCAAGTTTCGTAACTGATATTACCGTTATTATTACAAACGTTACGTAATTTGAAAATTAAACAAAGTCATCTTCATCACTAGTAAATTATACTAAATATTTCAATAAAAGAACAAGTGCTTTTGTTTCATCAATAATACGCAAAAAGGTGGCGCTGGCGTCACTTATTAGTTTTAGACAGGAAGGTAGCCAGCATCGTTGCTGACTTCGATGCTGTCTCCTCGAAGTAGTCTTCGTTGACTGATTCGTTAGAATTGGAACGGGGCTTAACATGGCGTACTGTCCGCGAAGACGGCAACGAAGCTGTCTAAAGGGTAAATTGGAACGCACCCATTGTGTGACCAATTGGCACTGCTCCCCAAAGCCACCCCCCGTTAGCACGACTGGGCAATTGCAGCGGGCTATCTAGTTTCGTTTGGCACGAGAACTGGAATCCAACATACTGTTAGTACGTGCACTCCCTCCTGAAACGTTCCGTACACAGTAGCCGGCCGTTTTTAGGACTCTGAAAATTCGGACTGGCTGGATATTCCGGACTTTCCCGAGGAACCGCCCCTAGGAGTAACGTATATGGACAATAGATATTTCGGACGAAAAAAAAAAGCCGAAAATTAGATTTTTCGGACAACATTTTCCGCGACAGAGCCACGGTGCGACTCCAGGACGACCCCATATTGAATCCTACCTACCTGGCAAGCTTAGTATTGAATTGGGATTGGCCTCAATCCCGCCGGGGTAACCAACATTCATCTTTCACGACATTTCGAGAGTTTGCTACAGGGGACAGCAACATAGTGTCGTACGTGGAGCTGACGAACGACGAGATCATGCGCAAAGTGACTGCGCTGCCGCAAGGTGGCTCTAACTCGACAGGCACTCCCGAGCGCCTGCCACCGTCAACGCAAGACATCGCTAACGCTTTGGCGTTGTTGTCTAATGTTTACGAAGAGAACGTGACGCTCGCAGAGATGAAAGCCGACGCTGTCACTCGAAGGAGGAATTTAAGACAAGGAACCATACGCAACATCTTCAGTCCTGTCTACATAAAACGAAGATCGCTTTTGTTATTTGCGGATTTTTCATACTGCTCTATTATTGGGACTATTTTTAGTTCCCCTCCAGATCCGAATAATCTGTCGGCTGCTATATACGGAATTAAGGGAATACAAATATTTTGCTTTTGTTGACGTGGCGGAATAAAAACAGGGATATTCGTCCGGAACACAGAATAATAGAGTACGAAATAACCTCAAAAAATTGACAGCGGTTTTATCTCTGTACGACCACTATAAACGCCAAATCATGGTCCGCATGAATTCCGTATGCACGGAGTATTAGAAAAAACTGTGGTTGATTACTATGTCATATGAATCGGTAAAACACTAAAGTAAAATGTGCAGCGAAATCTGCAGCTCAGCATGAGTTACGGGTCGGCGGCTGTCTTGTAGGTGGGCTTGGCGAGCGACGTCCTGCTGGCGGGTCGCTTCGACAAAGGTGTATTGGCGTCATTTCCGTGACGGATATGACTCGAGTGATATCTTGGGCTATCGCGGCATAAAACACTTTCTTGGTAAATATAAACCCTGAAAACGAGCAACCCTAAGTATAACGTACTCTTTAGTACTAAAGGTTGCTTCCCCGCAAGAAGCCTCTGTGTGCAGGGGTGCACCTTTACAGGCCGCTTGCTTCGTCGTACTGGCGTCACTTCCGTGACGGATATGACGTCAGCAAAATCTTTGAGAATCCGGCAACTTTCCTGTTAAGACAGACCGAAAACATAACCTGCCGTATTTCGCCCTTCAATTAAGACAGGAAACGAAAAACTTCGTCATACGATTCTATTGCGACAAATCAATTGGTTGTATTGTTTTTGGGAAGATCATCTGCATTACGTACGCCTGAAAGCGTTCCGTACTGCTGTAATTCTGTACATACGGAACATTCCGGTAGGGCTCATGACTATGTTTTAGTGATGGCCCATATCAAAACACTCCTGCCGAAAATACGCAACTGCAGCGCGAAATTTCACAGTTTCTCAATATTCCCTGCGGGTTCTTTCAAAAACGTTTGTTGAAACACTAGTTATTTCAAATTGAACAAAGTCAAATTGTGTTCCTTGGTCCCCTAAGGAAGCGGGTTCGCTGATTGCGACGTTGGACACCCTCCGTCTGATTTTTTCGGTCAGTGCGCTACTTAACGCGGTGACTAGCGTCAGCAAGTACGTCTCTGAAGATATAGGCAGTTCTGAGAAGCACGCCCAGAAATCCTATTTTCTTGGGAGCAAAGCGGCACAGTGTGTCCAGTAGTTGCGCAGCACAGACGGTGTCTTTTGCCGCTCTCGCAGAGCTGGCACTGAACCACTGGGCATATCAAAGAACTTCCCTCCCCGTTTCTAATAATGCCTTCTGTGGCACCAATAAAAGGGTGTTTTTAGCCCAAATATTTGCAGCGTTTGGTGACATTGGACTGCGCAAGAATTACTAATACCGTCTGTCCTCGTCGCTTGTAATCATCACCAGGTGACTGACCCAACACTGTGTCTCTCATTATGGAAGTGCCATTGTCCGAGACTGCGCCACATACGTTCCCACCACTCAGGGGAAGGTCACCCTTATACTGTGTAACGTCATGAAAACCGATTCACTCAGGAACCAAACCTTAAATACTGACTGTATATAAGAGTTCAGGTAGGGTTAGAATAGAGGATTGATGCAGCAATTTAATTAACAAAGTCTTACAGCAAATGCAATTTTCAGCAGCGCTCATAGGAACGTTGAGAAAAAAGAGAACATGAAGTCATTCTGTGTTCAAGCATGTTTTTTTATGCACTACCTCGCCGAATTAATCTGGCCCTGCCGTAGACTGGGGTACAGTTCCGAGAATAGTTGCGGTGCTGGAAGGCATCCTCTGCATAAACTTCTGTTTTGCTCAATGTAAACAGGCATATGCCGTAACCGTAAAAACACGCGAATGACGTATTCGTTACTCTTTGCTAACAATGCTAATTCATTTAGTTTCCGGCTGCGTAAGTGGCTTGTGAAGTATGCTTGTGGTAAAATCAAGTTTGCGCACTTCCCATAAAACGTTGTCTTCGCAAGACACCAAGCAACTTATGCCCTTGGCCATGCCTGTAACTCCTGAAGTAACCCTTGTTCTGTGCCAAACGAATGCTGACCGAAGCTTAGTTGTTAATGTTCTAGAGAGAAAGTTTGTAACACTAAAACAGCGCACCCGTACTGGAAAAGGCATGCGCAGTACATTTCTTACATTGAATCAGAACTTTAAGGTTGCCCATCACCTACAAATACTCGCCGAAGGTTGCGTATGCGTGGAAAATGGGCTTGCAGTTGTAGGCAGGCGTGGGGTCGCGCAATGTTTTTCGATGTTAATGATGATGATGATGATTCCTATTGGTTTCCCCTTTGAAGCGGGGTGATGACATGTCATCTTACCAAAGAGGACTAATATAACCATGTTTTACACTCTTGGTTTAATACTAGCGCTGCTTAGGGCAGGCACTAAAGCTTATTAGGCCCGAAATACTTTCTTTTCCCTGTTACAGGTGGTAACTGTCCTAGGCAATATTCCCCTCTGTGCTTTTCGTCCACCAGCATTCTAATCTTCTTTTCATCCCCTCGACAGCCTTGAAGTTAACTTCCTCTCTGATGCCCTTAAATCCTAGGGCTTCTGAAAGCCCAATATTCCCTTCATGTAGATTTGGATGGATACCCTCACATTCTAACACTATGTGCCGCATAGTTTCTGTTTCTTTTCCGCAGACCACACATACCCCATCATTTTGTGAATACTTCCTCACAAAACTCTTAGTTCGCAGGCAACCTGCCCTAGCCTCAAAAAGCAAAGCACTGCCCTGGGAATTATCGTAGAAATTTTCCTTTCTGATGTTCATCTTCTCGGCCCTGTTACATCTCTAACGACGTTTTAGCTTCCATTTTTTCCCTCCATTTATTCCTTTCAATCTGCCTTGCCTCTTTTTGGTTACCTTGGCTGTTTTGGATTCCCCACTGTTCTTTCCGTATTTCATCGTTAGTTTTCTAGTCTTTCTTAACCACTGCGTGTCCACGCTTTTCAAGTATAGGTACCTAAAAATCTTAGCTGCCCACCTTCGTTGATCCATTGCCCTCAACATCATCTCAAAGCATATTTTACTCTGAGCTTCTCTAACTTCAAACGACGCCCAGCCCATATCTCCATGAACTCCTTCGTTATTTGTTTTTCCATGCGCGCCTAAGGCCAAACGTCCTACCGTTCTCTGGTTTACTTCAAGGCCTGATAGAACGTCTGACCTATACCCCCCAACCCACCCCTTCCCCCCAGTACGCCCTTCCACCTTATCCTTCCCAACGAATTCTTTCACATTGCTTCCTTTCTAATGTAAAAAGAACCGTTATAATTCTTTACTCTGCTCGGAATGGGTGTAGCAATATTTTATTCTAAAAAAACACGAAATATTGTAAGTAAATTGGGTGCATACATTAGTGTGCTTCAACTGTCAGTCGTCAATGGGCGAGCTGGCTGTACAAGACTATGCGTAGGACTGCAATTGGGTACAGAGGAGCGATGCCATTCGCGAGCGCGGAACATCGTGAAGGTAATTTGCCATCCCAAACACACACACACACACACACACACACACCTTCCGCTGTCGACATGTGGCCAGGATGTACTGTAAGGTCAACTGGAGTAATCTACCGCAGTCTCCAGGCTATTGCTTTCAACGGTAATTGGTATGGCAGTCTTTCGGAAAGAATTGTAGGAATTATAAACTTCTGATTGTAAAATAATGTGTAAATATTTCGATAGACTGCTAGATTGCGCGAGCAAAAATTGGCTCATTTTTTTGCTTACTCCCAGTTACTGAAATCTGAAGCGAGTAATGTTATTGCTGCCACGTACGCTGTACGTCCAATTTCTGGATCGTCCAACAGTAGCGGGGTGTGGCTTCAGTGATGCGTTAGTAGAAATGGTACCCATCGGGACGTCGCGATATTGTAGTGATAGTTAGGGGAACGGTATATGCCACTTGCGAGGAACCCCGATCAGATACAGCGGGAGCGACTACGCCCAACTGCGAAAGACACAAACTAGTTGGCAGAAGCGCAGGGGAGAATGCGAGCATGGCCGATACTGTCATGCTCAAGAACAAGAAATGTATGGTGCATTTCCCGTTCTTAACAATATGGAGCAACCAGAGTTGTATGGCAGTGGCATAGACAGGGGGGGGGGGGGGGCTGACTGGGCTTCAGCCCCCCCCCCCCCCCCCCGAAATTTGTCCGGCCGTCACCATGCTGCCTGTACACTCTAAGCTGGGTAACCCTTAATAGAGGTATACATTTTCGAATTTTTGTAACCTATAATTTATAAGGTACAAATGTAACCTATATCTTTGTAACCTTTATATACGTATACACGTAAGGGTTACGCAGTTATGGGTTACTTTGCAGCTTTCAGCATGTATACCTTTATATAAGTTACATCTACCGCCGTCCAAGGCCACACAAATTGGAAGGTGTGATGTTGCGCGCCAGGCGCGCTTTCGCCGGCGCCGCTGTGGCGACACCCCCAAGGCGCCTTTCCCGCGTGGTAAACAAACATTGCGTTAGTGGAGAGAGAGAAAAAAATATTTTTATTTCTCCAGCAGAGATATGTGCGACCATGCTGTCCATTGCGCCGTCTAAACTTTTGCGTCGGGTGTCTCTTCTTCGTCCCTTGAATAAACTGCCGGCCAGACGGCTGGGGCTAAAAGAGAAATTACTTTTATAATTCCTAAAACAGCAGTGCCAAAAAGCTTGAAAATGTTCTCTTAATATATATGCATTGCATTACCTGTTCGTTAATCGTTACCCATGTTGTCACCCAAAAATCTTCGTGAGTATTGGCAACGCTTAAGTCCTATAAACAGGCATAACTAAATTTGATGTTTGCATCAGCTTTGTGCCGTTTAAGAAACCGGTATCAAACATGCATGATAGGTCTTTTGCTAAATTGATCTTTAGTTAAACAACGTTAGGCTTTAGTGAAACCAAGCTTGAGTGGAAAGATGCACTTGATAGCATACTTCAAAAGGACGCCAAAGTTATGATAACATAGCCTTAAGCCAAAAATGTTTGTCTGACAACCTAGGCCATGATTATCAAAAGAGAATTGCAGTACATGCACACATATTTGCGCATTTAACAGGAGCACATTTCCAGAAGTTTCGCATCGGTAGTTTTGAACATTCACATTTATTATTATGAAACACCTGTGGGCTATTTATTAAAAAGCAAAGCGGCGAACCACCCCAACGTTATTATCGTTCCTTAATGAGTATTGGACGAGTGCGGATTCCTGGGCGAATTGGTGTTTCCTATATTGCTTTAGACTTCCAGGTAAAATTCGGTTTATTCATATATCCTTATTAAACCTATTTAATAAATGTTGCGTGAATAGCTTCACAAACATGGCCAAATATACAAATTCTTTACCTCAATATTTGCACGGATGTATGCAAAGCATTCCGAATTGTTTGGATACTGCCATTGAACAATTTCAGACGAATTCGAGTTTGAGCTACATTTATAAGATGGTTCTCAGGGGTGCACTTTCCCAGTACAGTGTTGTTGTCATGGTTCCCCACAGAAAAAACGCAGAATGTGGAAAAGTAGAAAGAACATTTATTACAAATTCACTTTTTCATACAAAGCAGTGTTTATGGCTATGTTCCCTACATTCTCCGTTTCACTCAGTCTAATATTACACTTGGAATTCACTCGCCTTTACGAATCCATCTTTACACTTCCCTCTTATGTTCCTCTTTACAGTTCCACCTGAGTTGTGATTCCCACGCCAAGTTATCGTTTTTTATGCAGCACTAACAAGTTTCTAGGCCGATTGCAATCTGTCTTTTGGACAAACTTTAAATGGTATCTATAATTTCCTGCACGAAAAAAGGCGCTTGGAAAAATTCAGAGATAAGCTTCGCAATTTACGCAAGATTTCCCGCGGTCATCTTGTTCCCTGCTGCCGCAGATGGGGGTATATATGTGAGGGGCCGTCACTTGGACTTCCCCACCTTGAAGAGACATCTACAGAAAATTTCAGAAAAAAGAACAAAATCCAGTGCAACCATAAGCCCCTCACACCAAACCACAGGCATGTGAAGTACGAAAAATATATTGCACGAAAATGAAGACGGAGACCAGAGAATGAAATGAAAGGCCACACCAGAGGAGTGATTTACGGCCTTTCCTAATAATTTCACATCATTTCAGTAATCGTTACACAGAGCAATTTGGCCGCATTGTTCAGAACAACGCGAAGCCACTATAGTCATACCGGCCAACCTTCCCGAATTTTAATCGTGCCGTGTTCCAGTTTATCTCGCGAAATGTTTCTGCATGCTCACCCAGAACAGGCAGAAACTTTGGGCTACGAGATAAACTGACATACATTTGCAAAAGAGAAAACAAAAACGTTTCCGCGCCTTCATGTGGAATCACTGGTACACGCAACAGAGCGAACGTCGCACTAAACCCAGGAAACGTGCTTTCACGATGCTGACGCTACCTGCGTCACATTTTTGGCTGTACTTAAACATCCTCCTCCTCCTCCTCCCCCCCCCCCCCCCCCTTGTACTGGCAGTTTCATTTTGAACAAGGATCCCACGTGGAAGCCGAAACGTTTTTCATTTAAGTAAAGTGTTCTTATCGGTGGTTTCTTCCTCGGCTATCAGTAAAAAGGAATCGCCAACTTACATTTTTTCTTCGTCCAGATGTGTTGTGGGAGAGGATACATCTAGAACTTGCACCGATCTTCAAGTGGCATTCCCAGGATGTCTGTACCTGTAATGACTCGAAGGGTTATTTGGGTTGAAATGTAATAGGCTTTAGAGCTGGGCAGTTGGTATACATTCATAATGAAAGAACACTTCAAACTTGACAAGACGAAAAAAAGACCACAGCACAAGCACTCACTAACAACTGGAGATTTCTTGCAGAGCTATTTTAGAAAAAGTTCTTCTTGTTGGCTCTGCAAAACCACGCATCTTATAGAATAGCTAGAGTTGCTGAAAAACATCAAAGCTCCATGCTGAGGAAATCGTTATGTGAATTCATAACGTTCATGTAGTAACGAACTGATAGAAAGAGTCACTAAACATGAGGCAAAATAAGATACGAAATATAACATCATAACACTTGATGAAAGGCCTCGCATTTTTACAAGTGAATCATACCTTTGTCTGTGCAGGCCTGGGTGCCATCTTTACAAAGAAAATTTTAATGAATGTGTTTTAGTTATTGCATTTTCATACCGTTGTTTACGGTGAAATCAGACTTCATTTCAACTTGTGTCATACGCAGGGGAGTCCTGGTTGTCAGCTAAAGGAACACTGCCTGCAAGAAAAAACAGTAGTGCTGATAAGTCATAGCATAGGTAGCCAGATGCAACCACACTTTTTGAACAGCCAGGATCTGATGGGAGTGCAGAACCCATTTTTACACCTGCACCTGTCTCTGTGTAATTCGTCACAATTTCTGTATCATCAAAAAACAACAATCAAGCAGCCTGCATGCTGGCTCATACATACTACCATTCTGTAAAGTCGCTTTACTGCACTACACTAGGATCACGCGAGACAATCATTTGCCCTGCAATACCACACGAATAAATAAACGACTGATTTGTGCGAATGAGAATAATAAACCACTTAACATGGTGTAAATGGCCCGCTGTCTCAAAATGTCTAACACCAAATTTACCCACTCAAGGAAAAGAATGAAAAAAATGAGGAGTGTTGTACATACGAAAACGTTTTATTGTGCCGTAAGGCAAACTTTCACAAAAAAGAGGCTTGTGCTGGACAAAAGTGAGTTTAGAAATTTCGGGCAGCATTAAGTGGACTACTTTTCTGTAGCACACACCTTGTGTTTATCCGGATATATTACTACAAGACCAATAAACTAGACACCATTCCGAATATATGCAGCGAGAAAAATAAACATTTCCCGACGGCTGAAACAAAATGATAATACCCAGAGAATAGCGCGATAATTTAAGACTTTAATGGGAAAAAATTCAATTATTCAAACAGAGCTACCTGACAATTACATGGGCCAATAACTCGTCAAGTGCGCCCGATGCAGCGAACAGCGTAAACAAAACGCTCAACACATGACGAAGGCGCGCAAACAGAGCAGAAAGCAGGTCACGGGCGCCGTTATCTGTGCTTTCCCGATCGTCCGCTCTAGTCTGACGCAACGAACGCAAGCCCGTGAGTTCATTCAATTGCCGTCGCGGACAACAGAAAACGTCCAGCGAAGCAACCAGTCAGGAAACGAAAATCCCTCTCGAATGCTGCAATTTCAAATTGAAAAGTCCCCAGCGAAAAGATACATCCAATGAAAGCACGGGAACCGTTAAGGGAATATACTCACCGAGTTCGCTTTCACTGGCGCCGGGGTATTGATCCAACATGCGAACTTGATGCTGGTCGTAGAAGAACGGGCCGTGAAGCGCTGCCAGTCACAAATGGGCTCGCCGCAGCCTCCGCGACTCACGCCGACAAATGAGTCTTGTAACAGCAATCCTCGCTTCATCGTAGGGGTATCACAGCGGTTGAAAGGCTCGAGTGGCGCGAAAACGCGGCCACCGGGCCTGCCGGCGCCGCCATTTCTCTATATCCCGTCATGCAACGGAGAAATCAACGGCCGCCGGGAGAGAAGGCGCGACGAGCATCTCTTATAGGTTACAGGGCGTTTTATAGGTTACAACGTAGAGGTTACATGTCAGATTTTGTTGATGTAACCTATAAATCATTATTGTAACCTATAAATCGCTTTTAACCTCACGCTTGTAACCCTTAGAACGGACTGGGATAAAGAAAACATCAAAATGAATCCATTGTAACCTTTATTTTATAGGTTACTTCCGTGTAGAAGTTACATTATCGGTTACCAGGATTAGAGTGTATGCCTGGTACGTCGCCTGTCAACAAAGCTGCATATCCTTCGAATGTGCACTAATAGAAGCCTTCACGACTTAATGTCTGCCCTACGTACGCAAGGGTGTTTATACAAAACCACGGCCGGACTCGACTCTTTTTCCGCGCTGAGGAAAGGGAGTCGAGTCCGGCCGTGACCAAACGAAGCGCCTGAAGGTTGCGAACCGCTGAGGGATGATTGCGGAGGAGGGCAGCCCCAAAAGCCACGGCGCCTTCGGGTAAGCTCAGCGCACGGGACGCCACAGGCATGCGTTGTGTCCCTTTGTGCGAGTCATGTGGCAACACAGAGAATAATTGGCCGGCTGAGTCGTTCTCAGCAGAGGAGATAGACTAACTCGCGACGGAAAAAAAGAGGGACCGCCGGCCATTGATGGTTGAAGACTGGTGCGATGCAGGCCCGAAAGGGAACAGACGATCTTTGTATGTTAAGCAACGTGCAAGCGGCGATGGCTGAAGGGGGAGATCAAGCGGCCGTGGGCACACATTCAAGACTTGTGCAAGGTAACTGAAGAATGCGATGGGGCTACGTAATGGATGAAACATTCAGTTTAGCTGGATGAATGTCGCGCGCGGGCAGAGGACCTTTGCGAATGAGACACACAGCAAGGTATGCCCCTCTTCCTCGCGTCAGCCCTTCATTCTTCCTTTTTCACGTTTCTGTCGAGCCCGGGAGGGTTATGTTGGAGTGGGCTCAGATTGCACGCACTGGGTTTCCCCTTCTGACGGCGATGCGGCGACAATCAATTTCACCCCTGCGTCTAGGAGCTTTGTTCGGCGGTATTCTCCCCTCACCTAGGAAACTGGAGAACAGCGGGTCGACAAAAAAAGGCGCGCTGCGGCTCCCTGAGCCAGTCCCAGACTTTATCCTAAATGTGAAGGCACGACGGTAACCAGCCCTGCCACCGGCAGACGGCGTCACGACAGCAACAACGATCAGATGGCCATGTTCTACGTCGATCACAACTAAAGCACCTCCATGGCGTCCACGGCCGCTTTTTCCCTGGACGGCGGCTGCCCAGAGCAGTGTATATTCAGCTAGGGGCCTGAAACACAACAGCAATATGGCGCGAGGATAGATGCGCCCCGGTTTTGAAAATCTCATGTTCCAAGTGCCAACACCCAAAAGTGGCCTGGAATTGTAAGCCATTTTCTTCCAGTGATTAATCCTTGCATGATCACTGATATTTTTTGGCAATGGAGGTTGCATTGTACAGTTGTGCAGTGTATATCAGTTGTGCATTCTTTGATATTTAAATGATAATTTCCTTATATTTACACGATGCCACAGCACCTTGTGTCTGCAATCTAAAAATATGTATCTCGTTTTATTTCGTTTTATTTCGAATGAAGTATTTGCGTTTGAATTGGTCGTTGAAAGCGCCCACGGTGGGGCGGATAGGTGATTTTTAACGAGGGAAAACGTAAATGCAACTCCTGCAAACGCCTCAATAATTTATTATGCGCGAAGTTGGAGAGGGTTACTCAAAGAGTATCGGGACAGCGTTAGTATCAGTATATGAAAAGTGAAAAATATATTTGTTCTTGCTTCAGTTTTAATAGTTTGCTTTTACTGGGACAAAACTCCATGTGAGGTAGCCGCTGTCGCATGGTGTGCCCGTTATCGGGACTTTTGTTACCGCGTTTCATATCGACGCGTGAATCCACTGCTACACCCAATTTTAAAACCATAGCAGCGTGCGCAGCGCAAGTGAAGGACCTTCATACTGGTGGCGAAGAAACGAACGTGCCTTCCTGGTAGAATTTTCCTTTAACTCTTCCTGGTCTTCTTTGAAGTTCTGTGGACGCAGGAGTATCGTAGTATCGTTCTTTCGAGGCTCAATTGGTCGTGCAAAACAACAGAATTTCCTAATTAAATAAACGGACCACAGGCCGCCCCCCCACCCCCTTCCCACATACGGGTGCGCGCTGTTGTCTTTCTTCCTGAATCCAGAACTGCTACGTATACATTCTAAAATGTTGCATGAAGGACATTTTGAGCAATCATCAGCATTTCTTATGTAACCGAAATGACCGAGGAATTATCACGGTAAACAACTTCCCAATTTTTAGCCATTCTATCCTGTCGTAGCCTGAAATCATACTTCAGTTTCAACATCACCGTCGCTGTCAACGAAGGAAATAGTCTAACTGTGTCATTACTGTCGACTTCATGCTGAAGCATAGTCCTTTGGCCTTTGTGTCAGCAAGGTCATGTCAAAACGCACGTTTTCTTGGTGTACTTCGGGAAAGGGAAACAAAATGCTGACTTGTTTCGGGCATCGCACCATGCCCGAAGGTCATGCTGGCTCTGCACAGCTGCCCAATCCTCCGTTTTTTTTGTGTACCAAGGAGATTTCCAACATAATTTCCGTTTCCCGCGTCTCTAAGGAAAACTACAAAACTCCTGTGCGCCCTATACACCCCAGAGACGCCCATGCTCATGCACTGATACATTTGTATCGTTTAGCTTTAAAACCGGCAGTCTGTACTCTGCTGGAAAATGGCAGCGCACGCGTTAGCCGTTTTTTGGTGTACCAAGGAGATTTCCAACATAATTTCCATTACCCGCGTCTCTAAGGAAAACTACAAAACTCCCGTGCGCCCTATACACTCCAGAGACGCCCATGCTCATGCACTGATAGGTTTGTATCGTTTAGCTTTAAAACCGGCAGTGTGCTCTGCTGGAAAATGGCAGCGCACGCGTCAGCTAAAACAGTGTGTCCTTTCATTAAAGTTTGAAACCAAAATGGTAAGACCACATTATAACTGTTTCCTCAGATCTCACGAAAAAAATCAAAACAGCAATATTTTTCTCAGATTGCACAGAACGTGCCTAACCGCAAGAGTATGGTTAGACATCGTTGTCTTTGAGTTGTTATTTTTTCTGGCTACATATAAAGTTCGATACAGCATCGAATGGTGAACTTTGCAGTGATTTGCTCTACCTCATCTGGGAGTGGTAACTAAAGGGGGAGCTGCACCAGAAAGGTTTCTGGATAGTACACGCCTTCGGGCAGACTATAGGGCATTTATGCACAAAGCATTGGAAACTTCACAGGTAATAATGAAACTATTTGAGAACACCAAGGTCATTACAGCAGACTCTACATTTGGGCTGTGCCGAAATGTAAACCAGGTTCATTATGTTACAAAGCACAAGCTTCTCATGTCCGTCCGGAGACCTTATAGAATCTACGAAATCGACTGCGTTGAGACTAAAAACAGAAGCGCACATTTAAACTGGAATGACTTAACAAATACCGATGGCTGAATTATTCCGCTTTGCATGTGGACTAATCCTGCCATGTTCGTGTAATTTTCGCCGTTATTAACAGCGCTGTTATTGCGCGTGATGTCTGTGTGTTTAGGGTTGATATTTGTTAAAATTATTGCTAGAGATATAACACTTCTTGTATGCATAATTCATAGCCTCTCGTTTTTTAAGATAAGACCTGCGCTACACATAACGCAAGTGAATAGATTTGATGTACACTGCACAGAATGAGCTCCATTGGCCTTACACTGGATGCTACTGTACGGGCGTTTAATGCAAAACATTTTATTTTGCATTGTGCACAAAAACCACTAAATAAAAAAATCTAATTCTCACGGCCTACGTCATTTTATTGCGGATGTCACACTCATCATACTTCCCACGTTGAAATAAAGCACGTAATTGCATTAAACTATCACCGTTTAATGCAATGCCTGCACAAGGTTCCCGTGCGTGCAATGTACGTGCCGTATCACGGGCAGAGATTTGTACCACGTGGTCTGCGGTTTTTCGCCCAGTTCACTACTTCGGCTGGCACAAATACAATCACAATGAACACCAATATCGTGAGAGAACCTTAAACGGCCTTTGAAAGACAAAATACAACCTTTTGTTCAATTGAATAGCAACTAGCCTTTGGTAACTCGCACAGCTCCATTCCAATCACAGGCGTTTTTTCAACCGAAGCAATGCAACAAATGTCAAACATTTTCAAATTTAGCGCTGCAGTGAAGTGATATCGGCAGGAGTGGTATTTATATGGGCTAGCACTAAAGCGTAGTTCTGAGTGTGTTAACTGCACGTTAGAATTCAAATGATAAGATCAATGGAGGCCCCTCTCATCATCATCATCACCAGCCTATCTACGCCCACTGCAGGGCGAAGGCCTCTCCCATTATTCTCCAATTATCTCGGTCCTGTGCCAACTGTGACCAATTTATCCCCGCAAACTTCTTGATCTCATCTGCCCATCTAATTTTCTGCCGTCCCCTGCAGCGCTTGCCTTCTCTAGGGATCCACTCTGTTACCCTTAATGACCAGCGGTTATCTTGCCTTCGCATTACATTCCCTGCCCACGTCCATTTCTTCTTCTTAATTTCTACTAATATGTCTTTAACACCAGTTTGCTCCCTGACCCACTCCGCTCTCTTCTTGTCCCTTAATGTTACACCTATCATTTTCCGCTCCGTTGTCCGATGAGTCCTTCTCAATTTAAGTTGAACCCTCTTAGTGAGCCTCCAAGTTTCTGCCCCGTAGGTGAGTACCGGTAAGATGCAGCTGTCATACACTTTCTTCTTCAGCGACAATGGTAGGCTGCTATTCATTATCTGAGAAAGTCTGCCATATGCACCCCACCCCATTCTGATCCTTCTAATTATCTCTGCCTCATGGTTGGGATCTGGGGTCACAACTTGGCCTAAGTAGATATATTCGCTTACCACTTCCACTGCCTCGCCGCCTATCTCAAACTGCTGTGCTGTCCCGAGGTTATTGATCATTACTTTAGTTTTCTGCATATTAATTCTCAGGCCCACGGTTCTACTCTGTTCGCCCAGTGCGGAAAGCATGCTCTGCAATTCGTCCCCCGAGTTACTTAGCAAGGCAACGTCATCAGCAAATCTGAGGTTACTGAGGTATTCTCCATTAACCCTTACTCCCACCTGTTCCCAATCCAACTTTCTGAATACTTCTTGTAAGCATGCTGTGAATAACATTGGAGAGATTGTGTCTCCTTGTCTGACACCCTTCCTTATATGTATTTTACTGCTCTCCCTATGGAGGATGATGGTAGCTGTAGACCCATTGTAGATATCCTCTAGTATTCTTACATAATGCTCATCTACCCCCTGGTTCCGTAATGCCTGAATGACTGCTAGGGATTCGATCGAGTCAAATGCTTTCTCATAATCTATGAAGGCTATATATAGTGGTTCCGTATACTCAGCGCACTCCTCTATCACCTGATTGATCGTGTGAATATGGTCCATTGTTGAATAACCTTTACGGAACCCTGCTTGTTCTTTAGGTTGACGGAAATCTAAGGTTGCAGAGATTCGGTTAGCGATTACCTTGGTAAATACCTTGTAGACGACTGACAGTAAGCTGATCGGCCTTCATGTAAGCTGATCGGCCTTCGGCCTTAAATACCTTCATGTCGCCTTTCTTATGGATTAGGATGATGTTCGCGTTCTTCCAAGATTCCGGTACCATTGCGGTCATTAGGCATTGCGTATACAGGTTTGCCAGTTTTTCAAGTACAATTTCTCCGCCATCCTTCAAGAGGTCTGCTATTATCTGATCTCTACCAGGTGCTTTGCCCCCTTTCATTTCTTTCAAAGCCTTCCTTACTTCTTCGGTCGTTACTGGTGGCATGTCTATCTCCTCTGAACTACTGTCTCGTTCGGCATTATCCTGTATGTCCCGGCTACTGTACAGATCCCTGTAGAACTCCTCGGCCACTGTGACTATTTTGTCCCTATTTGTGATGACATTGCCTTGCTTATCCTTAAGTACATACATCTGATTTTTCCCCATGCCAAGACGTCTCTTCACTGCTTTCAGGCTACCTCCATTCTTTACAGCGTATTCGATCCTCTCCATATTATACTTCCGTATGTCAGCTGTCTTACGCGTATTGATTAACTTCGAGAGCTCGGCTAGTTCTATTCTGTCAGCTGCGGTAGAGATTCCATGGTTTGCCGTTTCCTGATTATATCTTTCGTCTCCTGTGAAAGTTTACCAGTATCCTGTCTAGCCAGTGCCCCCGACTTGTACTGCACACTCCGTGATAATGCGTGTAAGGTTGTCGCTGGCTTCCTGTGTCGTAAGCTCGGCTTCCTCGTTAAGGGCGGAATATCGGTTCTGCAGCGCAATCCTGAATTCTTCTACTTTACGTCTTACTGTTAGCTCATTTATCGGCTTCTTTCGTACTAACTTGTTGCGGTCCCTCCTCAAATCTAGCCTAATTCGAGATCTTACCATAAGGTGGTCACTACACCTTATCCTTCTGAGCACTTCCACATCCTGCACGACGCCAGGGTTATCGCATAATATGAAGTCTATTTCATTTTTGTGCTCCCCATTCGGGCTCCTCCAGGTCCACTTCCGACTCTCCCGTTTACAGAAGAAGGTATTCATTATGCGTAGGTTATTCCGTTCTGCAAACTCAACTAGTAGGTCCCCCCTGCTATTTCTACAGCCCAGACCATAGTTCCCAACTGCCTTGTCTCCAGCCTGATTCTTGGCTACTTTAGCATTGAAGTCCCCCGTATACGGTATACTGTGTTTTTACTTTTTACAGGCCGCCAATGGAATCTGAACCTGGCAACGTTTAACGCGCGAACCTTATCTACCGAATCAAGTCTCGAGGTGCTGTTCGAGGAACTAGAGGGCATTAAATGGGATGTAATAGGGCTTAGCGAGGTTAGGAGGGCAAGCGAAGCCTTTACGGTGCTGAAAAATGGACACGTCCTATGTTACCGTGGTCTAGAGGACAGAAGAGAACTGGGAGTGGGATTTCTAGTCAATAAAAGCATAGCTGGCAACATAGACGAACACTATAGCATTAACGAAAGGGCAGCAGGTCTTGTAATTAGGCTCAATAACAGGTACAAGCTCAAGGTAGTGCAGGGCTACGCGCCCACATCCAGCCACGACGGCCAAGTAGTGGAACGCTTCTATGAAGATGTGGAATCGGAGGCCCCTCTACGATGGCGTAATCATGTTTCTTCGCGGTGACTTAAGTCGTTAGGCGCCAATCGCACAAACAATATCCTGAACTGTCATAGTACAATCGCCGCCGGAAAGAGGGCGGGGTTTCGCCATTGCTTCAAACGTTTAATTTAATATATCGATTATTCGCTTGAAGTTTGCGATAAAACTGGCATCTTTGTTATCTGGACAAGGCAGGCTTTTTAATGAACCAAACATGTATTTTATTTTCATAGCCTTTAAAGGCGCTTGCAAACTACCGCGCTTTTTTTTTCTTTGAAGGGCGGGGGGCCGGAAAACAACCTTAGCCCCCCCCCCCCCTCCCCCCCGAACAAAAATCCCGGTTACGCGCCGGTTGTATGGGAATTGCACGTATGGCCAAAATAAACCAGAGTTCTGCTTAGGGGTACGTTAAGCGAATACAAAGCCCGAAAGCTTCATGTGCGTCACATGACCACAAGAAATGAACCATCTTTGGCCGCGGCGGCCGCTTTTCTGGTGGAGGCGAAAAGCAAAAACGCCCGTGTGTACGAGCTTTCGGCGCATTTTAAAGATCCCCAGGTGGTAAAAATTAATCTGGAGCCCTCCACTACGGCGCGCTTCATCGCCTGCGCTGCGTCGGCGCGTTCAACCCTACAATCAATCAATCAAATCAATTAACCATCTTTTTTTCTATTTCGGACGTATTTTTCTTTTATTCGAGGGATTTAGAATGGCGCACCGTGCAGATTATGTACTCCTTTCTAATTTTAACCGAATGAGAGACAATTTTACTTCAAGGGTATATGTCTAGGCAAGAAGGCTAGGCAAGAAGGCTGAAGTAGGACCGAGAATATTGTATTTTACGAAATGATTATCTAGCGGCTACTGGTATCTCGCCACCAGAAAATCAGCTCGTTAGTTTAATTTCATGCGCCCGGAATGCGCAGTTGTGTTTTTTTCCCTTCTCTTTTTGTGTTCAATGGCGCTCTTCTAAATTTCTCTTATTATTCAGGCAAGTAAAAACAAGTGATGATGACGCGTCTAGTTTCGTTGCCAGAGAATGAGTACGTTAAGATGACAGCGCTTGCAAAACTCGGTCAGTTTAAGCTGCCAATCCCACAATGACGCTTTTGTCGACTCAAAAGCCGGGCTCCACAAATTTCTTGTTCACTTGTTTAAAGCTGTATCCTCCCGACGCAGAAAAACGGGACCAGAGGCTGCAGCACGCAGGGGGCAAGGAAAGAGTAGCCGCCCGGGGCGTTCGACGTCTACATAATTTTGCACTAAGCGATTGCACTTATAACCAATTAAACAACAACTCCCCTCCCATTTCATTTTGCAGCTTGCAAGATTGCAATCGAGATAGTTTTTTCCAAACACAGGCTCTTTCGATCAATTTCCAACCAGGTAAAAGCCGCTGACATGTAACCATTCGGTTTAATATCTCCCCAAAAAGGGTCACGAACACCGCTTTGAATCGACGCAATATAGCTACTGGATCGAAGGGATGCGCCTCGGAGCGCCGGGCGGGATAATTCTTCAAGCATCGAGCTATGCATGTTTGTAGGTTCATGCTTGCCCAACAGACCGCCTCAATAGACAAAAGAGAGAGAATGAGGCAGGCAATTTCAACTTTTCCCTGCCCGGAGTACAATATGACTAGAATGCCTTTGGAGCTATTTTTTACTGGCATAATGTAAAAGGGCAATGACACAGCAGGATGTGCTATGACACAGCAGGATGACCTAAACAAAGTCATTCAGTTCTTAAAATAATATAGCATCAAAAATAAGCGAACTCAATGATGTTTGAACTTTACAAATATGCGCACGACAGGATCCGCGCCAGTTGATGCCACTGGCCGGCATGACGTATCACCCAGTATCGATCCGATCTTAACAAACCGACTAGAAAAATGACACGTTCGAAAAGGCCATGCCAAAACCAGGCGGCGAAGAAACAGTGGTCCCTCACAAATACGTACTTTGCGTGTAAATAAAACCGGGCTCGGCAGAAAATACGGCTTTCTAATTCCGGAGCTAGGTTTGAAAGTTGGAGAAAACCGTCGTAATCTCCTCGCCAGTAACTCTACGTTCGAAACGCGGTTAAGAATTGCATCCTTGTGCATTCGCCGACTACTTCATCTAAGCCGACTGAGAAACTGGACGAAGGGCGGTAGAATTACGTGATTGGAAAGTGTGGGCACCTACGCCGTTCACAGCAAGCCAAAGGTCGCGAAAGTGCGAAGACCATTGAAAGTAGGGAAGGTGTTTGCGAGGAACTAATTTGGACGTTTGTTTCCTATATATCCGAAGCGTGGGAAACGAAGCTGGCGTGGCGGTGCAATTGAACTTCCAGAGAACGAAAGGAGGCCGGGCGGACTTTAGGATCCGGTGCACCATTACGGAACTTCGGACAGTGTTTGGAAAGCAGCGGGTGAAGATTGGCTCCTTTGAGAAAAGGACTGCGGTCACCATGGCAACTTCTCGCGTCGGCGCCTTCTCGTAAACCGCTCGGCGGTGTCTTCGGCTGCCCTCCGAGATATCGTGGCGGGAACAAGGCCAGCCTGCTTCGCAATGGGGACAAAACAGCTGCTCTGGTGTGAGTGCCGCAGTAGCCTTCGCAGCCTCGAAAAACTTGCCATTTTCAGAAGAGTGCTGCTGCTGTCGCCTGGTGGCTCATGTGCAGACGCCAATGTACAAGGCTCCGCAAATTTCTTGTCTTGTCTGTTTGCGCTGACACATGAAGTACTTCGTGATAGACGCGACTTCGACCAGGATGTGCAGGAACTGACGGCGATTTATTCCGCACGTACTTTCCAAATGGCGTACAAATTAGCTCGTCAACATCATCTGAGGGATATACAGTTGCGACGATATCACGATGCCGCAAGTCAGTTGCTCATTTTGGAAACTAATGCAGATCTTTAGTGTGATATCATTGCCATGCTTTAGAAACGGGGTAACTGAATGCGTGGCAAGAAGCCATTTTTTGTTTGTTTGTCTGGGCGCACAAGGTTAGAGGATCCGCAGACACTTCCGCTACTGGCTTGTGTGATGATGTCAACGTATTGTGTGACCGAATAAATGGGCGAGTTGCCACGTCGTACGGAATTTCTTATTTGCTGTTGGCTGTATGCGTATGAAGCATCCCTTAGAAAAAAATTGAGGACTACCTTAAGAAACTTCAAGCGCCATCAATTCATTTTGTTTAGCTAAATATGTAGGGGTTGCATTGCTCGGCGCTACTATGTCTGCAACAATTGCCATTATTGGTGCTCACGCATCGCTGCAATCACGACGAGGTGTCCTTTTCCGTCAACACTGTGATAATGCCGTAACTTTCTCACCGACGCTACAATATGGGCGATTTTGAGACGAAAGCGTCAAGTCTCTCACAGCGCGGGCACTGAGATATTCATAGAATGAGTGGTTTAAAAATACTGGCCGTAGATTACGGTTCTCCCTAATGCGATATTTGGACGCAACTGTTTAGCAGTTTTTACAGTGCAAAATGTGTTGAGACAAGGAATTTCAGACGCACAAACGGTTACAGAAAACTTGTATTTGCAGTGGCTTTAGATGCACATGCACCGATGACCTCTCTCATTGTTAAGCACTCGATCGGGGTTAAAGCGTCGGCGGTACTGAGCCTCCACTCCGGCAGCTCATTTAGCTGCAACGGCTGACGACGCCCACGACCGGTTGCCTTACCCGCGGTTCAGCACTCACTCCTGATGGCTGCAGTGCGCCGAGGCAGCACTCACTCATGGGTTCTCTCGACGGCAGCTATGGTGAGCCTCTGCGTCGGCGGCGCGAAGTGCTTCTCGGGAAGTGACCGCGAACGGCATCTTAGGAAGTATTGTGCCAGAGCGCCCGGCCCCAAATTCGTTGCACGGGACAACGCGCGAACAGCGGGGCCGATTCGCGCCTCGTCCAAACCGGACCAAACCGCCCACGGCCGAAGTGCCCACACTTGCAGCGCCGCACAGCCGCCTGTCGGTTTGCGTCACGGCGGCTCGGCCGAATCGTGCATCGGGTGAACGACAGGCAACGGACACGCCGCCACCCGCCTGTAGGCGGCCTCGCGGAGACGGCGTGGATGTCGCCCTCCCTTTACCCATCGTGGCGGCTCGGCTGATGCAAACCCTTCGCCTCCATTCGTCGTATTTCAAACTTCGGCCAGCGAGAGTCCTGATTGGAGTGATTCAAACTTCTCGGGGCCACAACGAATTCCTGGGGGTATAAAACAAGCCCGGAGGCACTTATCGGCGGCATTCCTCGGATGCATTCTTCGGCGGTGCTTTTCGGAGCACCGAGTAGAGAGGTACCGTCGCCTTTAATCGACCCATGTAACGTTTGCTTACCCTTGTACGTACATACTGTATATAAATGTTACTTATACTTTTGGTCCGCTCGCGAACTTCATTGCTCTGCTCTGCGCCGTGTCGGTGGCGGACAGAACAAGGCAACGCCGCGACACCGGTGGCTGCACTCGGATGGCCAGTCGCAACAGCGGTGACAGCGTCGGGAAGGCCGATTCCCGACATTGCTGACAAGCCGGGATGCGAGTCGCGACATTGGTGACCGCGGTGGGATGGCCAGTCGCAACCTTGATTTCAGCGCTGGGATCTCCAGTCACAACAGAAGCGAACGCACATCATAGTAACGCGCACGCCCCCCTCACGTTTTCACCAAGCGTCGTGCAGTCGAGCGTTTCGTGCGGGCACAGCATACTGCCCCCTCCCCTCCGCACAATTTCGGAGAAGCATCTGTCACCACCAGGGGGTACCGCCCTCCCCTCAAAATTTCGCGACTCTCTCCTTCTTTGCTTTCTTTCACACTTCACCTTGCCGTCGCTCGCTCGGTTAGAGCGACGACGACGGAAGAGAATAACTGTGGTGAAAACACAAGTTGCAGATGCCATCTACGTTTAGGTCTTAAATGTACGACACGGTGGCGCTATTTAGAAGACCTGGGCGCGTTTTAAAAACGCAGTTGCTGCGTTTACCTTCTACGCCTTACCAGCACTGAAGATCAGCGAAGGAGGAAAGACTAGCAGTAAGGGTTTTGATTGTCGTGGCTGAGGACAACAGAAGCCCTCACTGCTTCTGTGTCTTAAGATGTGATAGTGAAAGCTAGCGACTGACTGCAGGGTGTTGACCTGTTTGAGCGAGAATGCGACGGTGGCACTGTTTTAAAATATCTATCCTGTAATTTATTGCCCGGCCTAAACGTTCTGACTTTTTTGCTTAGAAAGAGCGAGTGCAAATCTTTGTCCAGGAAGAAATAGTACGGGTTGAGGAAAACGGGTAAACAGACGAAAGGAAACTCAAGGGTGGAACCTTCAGGTTCCACCCTTGATATCAGAGGCACCAGATGCAAAATCTGCTTTCCTTCTTCCCGCCCCCCTCTCAGTTAGCTCACGCTGATCTTCAGGTAACGAGGCGGGCAAAGATGCTTCCTATGTCTCAATAGATGTTGAATATATTATGTTTGAGTTGTTCTCATTAGGTATACTGTTAGACATGGCTGGGTTTCTTTCAAGAGGGAGGATGTTTCCCGGTGTTTACCACAGGTAATGTCTGATGTTCCCACCTAATATCCTTGTCCACATAGAATTGTAAATAAGCGTGTTGGTTTATTTCCCAATGAGTGGCAATTTATGTGCATTGAGGCCCCTTTTGGCACAGCGAATAATCGTGTCAGAATGATCGTAGGGTGAGTAATATTTTTAGCGTCTTTCTGTTTTTTTTTTTTTTTTTGGGGGGGGGGGGAGGGGCGGGAGGGTGCGGAAGAAATGGTCGGAAGATGCACGGTATGTCAGTTGGAAGAGGTGCTTCGACCTCTTCCAGACCCTTGCATCAAGGTGTCCTGATGGCGTTATAAAGTTGCTTCATTGTTGATTAGAGTATTTTACCTAAGTGGTTAAGTATTCTGCCTGGAGGCAACAATCTAATGCCCTTCGAGAGCATGTAATGATGTTTACGCTTCTATTTGATCTTTGCGCTTCTTGGATTTCCAACTGGATGGCTCCAACTTCCGATTCTTTGTTCCTGTAAATAGAGGCTCATGCAGCACAATTGCTAATCAGCGACGACAATTGCTGCCTCGTACTTTTGTACATCCCGCAGCCGCTGTATTCTATGTTCTCATGGCCGAAGGGCTTGGTGCTGGGCCTGTTGATAGATACTTGTATGGAACTACGTAACCCAGCCTGCAACTTTCCTTTTGAGAAACTTCTGAATCTGCAACTCTCCTCGTATGAATTTGATGCTGCGATATTGCCAGTCTTTGTGTAGGTTTGAACCCATGATTTTGGTAAAGGCGAGTTTTTAAGTGTAGTCGCTGGATCGGTAACATATCCATCACGGCTTCCAGTAGGTTCCTTCCCCGGGGTGGGGGGCTCCTTTCCACGATAGATTGTCCAGATTTTGTGTACCCAATCGCTCTCTTGGTGTTTCAAGAATGGCTTCTCTGACGTCATAACAGGCGTTATAAAGACCCAAATTGAGGAGCTTTTTATCATCATCATCAACAACATCCTATGTTGGTCCACTGTAGAGCGAAGGCTTCTCCCATTGACCTCCCAGCGCTCTTGTCCTGCGCTGTGCATTTGTCTCCTCCAAATTTCCTCATTCCGTCCATCAAGTTAATGGCCGTCCCCTTCTTCGAGACCCGTCTCTAGGCATCAATTGTGCCACCCTGGTGATCCACCAGCTGTGCGTACGTCTCACGCTAAAAATTGCGAGGTTGACGGCTGTCTTTATGTGTTCTCCTGATCATCGTCATAATCATCATCATCATCATCACGCTGTTCACGTACACTGCAGGATAGTGTTTGATTTCCTTCGGCGCTGGTAAGTTTGTAGGCTCTGCGATATCCTGCTGATGATCAGTGGCTGCTTCAGTCTTATCCTTTCTCCTTCTCTAACTCCTGCTCTTCTTTTAGTTAGTTGTTTTAAATTGTGAGCAATTTGTTCAAAAAAATTTTGTTTTAGCAATGTCAGGCATTATAAGTGGCGCTTGAAACGGGACGACAGAAGAGAAGACACACACGATAGCGCCGTCGTGTGTGTTTTCTCTTCTGTCGTCCCGTTTCAAGCGCTACTTACGATGCATCAACACCAACTCGCCCAACTGTCAATTTTACTGAACTAGCAATGAATATCGGTTGTGCCAATTTATTTTCAAGTGAAGCTTACCCGGTATCCTTGATCGTGGTGTAGTAAGCAATACACGCTGCAGGAAATCTAACTTCACAAAATTCGAGGTCACACGATGAGAACGATGATAAAACAAGAAAAAAAATCAGGAATCGCCACGAAGTGAACCATGACCAGTGGCCGAAGCACTAGGAGTTGTTCTTACCGTAAATCACACGTGGCATTGGCAACTCGCGCATGTAAATGAGTGACAACGCGAGTGCACAGTATATACAATTCCAATCCAATCCAATCGACACAATTCAGTGTAATCCAATCCAATCAAATCCAATACAATGCTCCTCGCGCATGCGCAACTCTGTGTACACGAACGCCAAGCCCCGAACAAAGCGAGGTCCTATAGTGCTTCGCCCTAAAACGCTTTCCGTGGTCAAAATCAGAGCTGGGTCCATTCTGTTTTGAACGCGACTGTTATCCGACTGCGACATCATCGTGTTCGGGTCGCTCAGCATTTTCTTAGGGCTTTTACGCGGGTATTGGCTTTGGACTTTCGCTGAGTTGAAGTACACATTGTCTTTTGATATTGGTACTTTGTATTTCCGACTTTCGGAGCGTGGATTTTAGACTTTGATTTGACTGAGTTCGCATGGAGAAAGCTGCGCGTTTTAACTATTTCGCTCATAAGAGAGGGGCTTTGAACTTTGAGGGATGATTTTTAACGTGGTCGCGTGGCGCCGTTGGCTTGTTCACAAACAGATCTTGCCGCGAATGCCGAACCGCGGGAGTTCCCCTCGGCTAGTTTGATAATTGGTGTAACTATTCCCTATATACTGGGTTTTGGTTTACCATTTTGTACCTATAATCTGTGCCTTCCTTGATTTTCATGATGCTCTGATCTTTTTTTTAGATGCAAAGCATCTCTTGCTCGGGGCTATGTCCGGCGTCTGTCCGTTGTCCGCACCTCTCCCCTTACACTGTAAAAAACAATAGTTAGCGGCGCCCGGTTTTGATCCCACGACTCTCTGGCCGCAGCGGGAGGTGCGCGGCACTCTTCGCACTGCGCTACAAAACCGAGACAGGAGCAATTGCTACGAACGCGCCTGATGTCCTTGACTCATTCAAACTACGTAAAGAAGCCACTGATACAACGAAGGCACGCGAAGCTGAACGTCAATATTTGTTTCAGTTAGATGCCCCAAACTTGGTTCCAGCATCAATCATCATCATTATCACCATCACCATCTATATTGCTACGTGCCCACCAACAGCCAATGGCCTTAAGCGGTGGTGCACAGGATGAAACACAAAACTTAATGCAAACACAAACAATTTAAATATGTAACCTGAAACGAGGAAACATAATGGTAGAATGGTAGAATGGTAGAAAAATAATGGTCAAATTTCGGTAGTATGTTGGCGTCACTTCGGGGCACGGCTAAAGAGCATGTCTGCCGAACATGTACCACTTACAGGGGGTAGAACGATCTTCCCTACGCAGGCGGGGCAACTTCTGAAAATTCGTATCCTGATTTTGTCTCCGCTTTTTTAGCGTTGTCCTCCTTTCCACACTCCAGTTGCCGTTGCGTCATATTCCAGATTAAAGCGACCCTGCAACGCCCTTTTCAACGTTTCTAGAACGTAGTCAACCAACACATGCAGAAGTCAGTTTAGGAGGTCGAAAAGTAGCCAAGCCTAAAATTACGACTTTGGATCAACCAGATGACTTAGAAACTTGATCAAAAGATTTCTCTCTCTTTCCCGGTGTTGGCATTCTTCGACCGCTGGAATTACATCATTACAGCGATGTAGCAGCAATTCGCCGGCTTTGCTTCAGTGGCAACAATACACGCATTTCACAGTCGCCTTAACAAGAAAGCCTGAAAAGTAAAGCAGAAACGGAAGGCGTGTCTGCAGCGGCGAGCAAATAACGCAACGCCGCTCCGTGCTGGCGTTAAACTACAGCTTTCGCAGTGCTTCCAAACGGCAAGCAAAGAGCGAAAGCGTTTATACGAAGTGTGGCAGAGTCCGCTTAAGGCAAGCCCTCGCGCCTGGCTATCTCAGTCATAGCTTTCATTGCCAGGGATCACGTACTTCCGCTGACGCTTGATAAGCGCGGCTGATAGTGGATGGCTAGCGGCCACGGGAAATTTGAAAAAAATTAGCCTAATAACGCAATATTGTGAATATCGGCAAAATTGGGTATCGGTGCAAAGGCACATAAGACCAGAAGAATCTAAGAGGGGCACGCATCTCCTATTCCATGGCAACTCGAAGACGGTAGCTGGCCAAAGGTGGGCCTAGTTAACCGTTGTTGCCTTCGACTTAGAGACGCGTGTTAGAGGGATGCGTAAAGCCCAACATAACTCACTCTTGCATGCTAATTGCATAAGTAGCAATAACAAGGCGTATACACAAGCAGCAATTGTGTAAGGCGCAAACTACGCTACGTACGAGTAACGGCCCTCTTTTCTTGCGATCCAAACGCATGGATAGGTTCCCGCCTGGCGCTTATAGTGCCATCATGTGACGTCCCCCAAGACGTGGCGTCATATGGCGTCCTCCAAGATTCGTTCCTTAAGAAAGTTGACCGAAGCGCAGAAACTTTCTGACATCAAAACTGCGTCAGAAGTGCGTTGAAGCCTTCGCTAAAGGGGTGCCCAACCTCAGCTGACGCTGCGTCCAAGAGATCGTCCAACCTTCTAAGACTAAAATCGTAAACGGAAAAGGAACCCTCGCGGCGATTTTTCGTGCAATCAGTGAACGCATCTACGCACACCGATACGTAGTGTATGAGATAAATGTATGCTATTGTACTCCTTCTTCGTTGTCGACGCTTAAATTGTCTTGTCCAAACCCGTTCCTTTTCTGCGATTTTGAAGTAACCATTTTGACACAATGGCTGCATGCATGCGCCGTGTGCCCAAAGATCTTATCAGAACTTTTCGTCCGGCTAACATATCTATGGAGAAATGCATTAGTTTTCTGACAGACTACCATGGGTCCCAGTAAGTTAGCTTTCGCTTTAAAAACCTGCGATTCTATGGCGCTGTGCCAGCTGGTCCCACGAGAGCAGGAAAACCTGTTCAAAACAGGAAAACAGCCAATTTTTTTTCCCTAGGTCATTGTCCTCTCAAAATTATGGCAGCAGACGGCTCACAACACAGGGCACTATCTGCATTACCTTAATCATTCAGCGGCACCAGTGCTTCGGCATTACGTCACCCGTGTTCCCATTTACGTCACCCGTGTTCCAACACATTTCCCACGGAAGTTGAGGTCAAAATTACTTCGTTTGCCCGGGGACCATGGAAAAACGAACTGTGAAGAATCTTTACTATATTTGACTGCGGAAAATGTCACCTATTTAATATGGAGTGTACATCCTCTCGGTGCGGCGCAGGGTGCATTTGGTCGGTCACCGTGTTTACGCTTCTGATACAAATGTGTGCGTTCGACGCCCGTAGCATGCAGCATCTACCGGTTGGCGGTCCTCTCAGAAATGAAATCTTTTCTCCAATTTACACTTGGTGTAGCCTAATCGCAGGCTGCGTCGCTCCCTGGGCGAAAACCAAACCACGTGGTCACGACCAAGATTTTAAGCCATGGCGCTTTGTTATTTTTTTTTTTTTTGCTTGATAGTGCATTCTGATGTCCAGAACGCTGGAAAAACTCTGAGTTCTAGACTTTCGCGCAAGTGAGCTCACGGACCCAAAATGAACCGTTTGATCTGTAAAGGTCGGTGACCAACGAAGTTGAGCTGTCACAGAATGTTGAACACAGGTACAACTTCATTGTTTATCGTGATCGGTAGATATCGTGACGACAGGCACGCACAAGTATTTAGTCTTGCCTTTTTTGGTTACTTTAAATTGTTTTGGAGGACTACTACCACACCGAGAAGCGCATTCGCTGAAGTTTTCACGACCCGCCATTCACGTCGCCGTTACTCCAGGGGGGCGAAAGAAAGGAACTAGGCACGCAAGCGCTTAGAATGACAGCGACTCGTTTCGGGTTAACGCAATGGCGAACCCAAATGGAGACAAGCAACAAAGTACTCAAAAAAACGAACGAACAAACCGATGCGCACGCACGCGCACATCGCGCTTTGGAACATCTCGCGCTTTGAAGGCAGTTTTAGTCTCTGGATTGTGTAAGGCGCCCTGACAATACGAAAGCTCTTGAATGAGTAAAGCCAAGCTATTCAGATGCTAGCTATAATCACCAACACACAAAGCGGTCTTAGTGAAGATGAAACCCGGTGGATCAAAGAGGCCCTTATCCTTTCCAGCATCCTGTACCATATGCCGCATCAAAATTTAAGTAAAACAAATAAGACAACAGGAAATCATTCGACGGAAAGCATACTACATCGCCGTAGCGCGTTCCTGTCGACACAACAACGCAAGCGTTGGAGCATACCGGCAACACGAACATGCTCGGCGAATTCAACACTGCGCACAAGCCTAGCCATCTTCAGCATCTCAGGGATTTCGAAGAGGGCTTCAAAGTTTTGAGAAGCAGATGGTATGCAGTGAAAGGCGAAGACTACCACCTAAAAACGTAGTCCACTCCAAACACCTCCGAAAGCACAAAAATAGCCCCCATACCAACCATCATGAGCACCACAATGCAGAACGACCCGAGTACGTGCGTGCGAAGGACCTCGTGAAAATCATTGAAAAAGGGGATTCGGAAACTAGCACACGGTACACGTATGCCAGTCTCTCCAACGGGAGGGGTGTCATTATACTTGTCAAGAGGAAGCTGGAACTTGTTACAGCAGCCCCAGAAAAGAAACTGCACAAAGCAGTCACCTCGAATATACGGCAATAATAGGAAGAGTCATTGAAATCTGCACACAGAAAGACTGGGCAATAATGTTCAGCGACTTGCAAGCGGTCTGTCGCCAGCTCATTTGCTACCAGCCGGACACAGCAACGGCGCAGATACATAACATCTCGCATACCTCGAAAATGAGCGGCTACCCGCAATGCCTACACGCACAGAATGCCGGGACATATATCAAACAATTTGGACTTGCGCAAGAATCCCCCGCTCCCGCCCATGCCTCACGGAACCTTCCCCAGGTGGAGGAGTGCATGGCCGACTCAAGTTCTCGAAGCTACCGCTGTCTAACTAAATGGGGAGCGTTGGCCCTCGTCGCCGTACCTGGAGCCCCGAACTAGGGAACATTCTGTCATTAAGGACTCTCTCTCTCTCCAACGTGGATGAATACCGTCGCCCTTGGGAGCCGGAAGAAACCAGCCACGGACGTGATTGGAGCGCGGACAAAGAGAGTGCGCAAGGTGATTTTTGTTGCCGGATCAGAAAAGTTCACAAAACCGCAGCCATATGGGCCCGTATTCACGGGAAGTCACTAACTAGGAGTTGAATAAACTTGGTAGCCCCTACAACTTATTCAATACTTGCTCAAGTTAGCGCTCACTAGGCCCCGGATAACCAAAACCGTATTCGCCTCACCACCCACGTGTGTTGACTATGTATTCAAGCCGTAGTCGTGACTGTAACATTTTTAGCAAACACTGCGCATTCGCTAGAGGTTTCCCCATAGCAAGAGGACAGTGGCTGTTGCTGCGGCTAAATATATGCCTTGCCATCCAACTTCTCTCGTTTCGGTTTTGGTTGCCTGTCTTGTCGTCTGCTTCCCGTCTACCCCAATCGGTGTGCTTGCTAGCCTGTGGCTCTGAGTGCCTCTAGTGTCTCCGTAATCCTTTCTACACAGTCGCCGTTCGCAGAGTTTTTAAACCATCCCAATTGCCCATGTATCGCTCGAATTCCCAATGTGTGCTCAGTGCATTATGGAAGCCATCGGCGCCGACCTAGTGTAAAGCTCACAGGCAGTCCCATTGAACCGACGCTTACTTGGCAGGCGCGGCGAAGAAAACGTGTAGTTCTAAGTTCCGAGCACTCTAGGGGCCGCCTTGTCGTCGTAGCTCGCTCACTGAACCCAGGTACAGCCACACGGCCTTCCGTCGTAGCGGCTCTCGTCGCGGACTCACACAGAGGCTTCCAAAGCCAAGCGATCTCTATAGTCACAAGCGTTCGAAACTCGTGAACCGCTGGCGCTTATCATCCATGTCCCTGTTGTGCCGCGTAAAGAAAACTGCAGGATCATTTGAGGCAAAACATATGTAATTAACTGGCAGCGCCCACGTTCATTTAGTTAGGGACGCTTGCTGGCCGGGTTGGTGTTTACGGTAGTAAGCGAAAAAAATGTGGCAGTGTAACGCCGGCACGTCCGCGAGGAAAAGCAAGCACAAAAAGAAGAGAACTCCCGCTGGCGCAGTTTCAGGCAGGAGACGCGCGAGCACTGCGAAAGCGGCAAATTTGAATTGCATTGGGTGGTAGCAGTGAGCGGATAACGGCGCTACAGCCCATTATGGCGAATCACTGCTCTGCACTTCCGACAGCTTTCACACTGAGTGGAACGGCTTTAAATTTTCAGCTCCCTCCCTCGCTGTGACCAACCGCGCTTTGGCTGAGGACGGAAAAATAATAATAAAAAAAACGGGCGAAGACCCCGTCACCCGCTGCTCTTGCTCATCCTTTCTCTTCAGCTAACACGACCTAACCGAGCTACCCTTTATTCTGTGGAATGAGTCTCAGTTTTTGCTTGTTTTGGGAATCCAAGGGAGAGTGGATATTAAAGTGGAGGGGACGCGCTGCTTGTGTGTCTCATGGAGCTGTATGGGGCAATCATTACAGCCATGACTCGCGCGCTGTTGCCAAAGGGAAGAAAGTTTTGGGTGCAGAGCACTTTAGGCGCTCCCCTTGTCGTCGTAGGTCGCTCGCTGGACCCAAGTAGAGCAAACGGCGTTCCGATGCAGCGCTGTCGTCGCGGCGTACCCCAGAGACTTCGAAAGCCAAGCGACCTATATAGTCATAAGCGTTCGAAACTCGTGAACCGCTGGCGCTTGTCATTCATGTCCCAGTTGTTTAGCGCAAAGAAAACTGCGGGAACATTAAGAGGCAAAATATACGTATTTAACCGGCAGCGCCCACGTTCATTTAGTTGGGGATGCTTGCTGGCCGGGTTGGTATTTACGATAGTAAGCGAAGAAAGCGCCCGCGCAAGAAAAAAATTGGCGATTTCGAAATGACGCAGGAAGGCTCTAGCCGCGCAAGAAAAAAAAATTGCGCGTTCGAATTGATGCAAAACAGCTCCAGCTTACGAAATTAAGGCATGCACAAAAAGAACAGAACTTCCGCTGGCGCAGTTTCAGGCAGCGGGCGGGCGAGCACTGCGAAGGCGGGAAATTTGAATTGCATGGGGTGGTAGCAGTGAGCGGCTAACGGTGGTACAGCCAATCGCTGCTCTGCACTGCCGACAGCTTTCACATTGAGCCGAGCGACTTTGATTTTTTTCTATGCTGTTTGTTTAGCAGCCTCATATCCGCTTTTATTGCGGTGGTACGAGTTACCATGTTTCTTCAGCGTATGCTTTTTGCTGTCAGTTACGGCCAGCAGTTGGAGGCAAAGATGGGTGTAACGCGTATCTCCTAGCGCGGTTGTCCAACTGGAACAAGCGTCAGCTGACAGTTTCATTGCGGAATAATAAAATTTCCCCTCAGCAAGTGTTCGGATGCAGTGCTGTGTGGGTGGAGCGGGTTGCTGTGAAAAAAGCTTGCTCGTGACAGCTGATGCTGGACTCGTCCATCGTTGAAATATTCGGATATCTACGCGAAACGTCAGGTTGGTGAAAGGTAACTCCAAAGCTTGTGTGTTGTTTTCAAGCATTGTCAATGCCTCGTCGCTATCTGCTCCCGCAAAGATATAGTTATATTTTAATTGTAACTGATGCTAGAAGCGGTCATAGTGTTTGTTTATATGTAGGTGTTGTAACAATTAATCTATACGGTAGATTTCGCTGCATTTTTCTCTTTATTACTGCATTGTGTGTATGTAACGTGAAGAAGTGTGTACCCACATTTTTGTGGCCTTCCCTGGTGGAACAAATTTGAAACGAGGGCGAAGAAAGACTGTCCGCGTTTGACGTAGAGTTCTTTGCGATGTCTATTTTGCTTCTAAATTATGATCCGCAATGCCGTAACGTCGCTCGATTGTTATCGTCTGAATTTCTAATGACCCGACAAAAGCAATAAAAAATTCTCGTACTGTCAGAACTTCTACCTGGACCGTTAGGAGTTTTCTCCCGGTTACCGTTAAAAAAATCACTGCGTTGATTGGTAGGATTTTTATTGGCGTGTGGGTTGTGGGGCCATTCCGCCGTGCTGTAGTGGCGCAGACGACACATTCCTTTGAATTCACCGGTTGGCTGAAAGCTGCATTGATGCTGGTACCTTCTCCCAATGCAACGGGAATTTGCGCACGATACCTGATTTAGTAGGTTGGATTGTCGTGTACACGTCCAAAAATGAGTACTGCTGCGGGCAGCTTTGGCTGCGTCCGGGGTGCTCCATCGCTTGCAGCAGTGTTTCGGCTTCGAAAGGTGCTTTCGTCACGGTTTCTTAGCTCGCAGACGCGTTCATACGTATTGCCGTTTCAAAATTGAGGTCGCTTGAGACAGTCATGGAGCATGTCGTGCGGGTTTCGGTGCAGATATTGGCTTAAAAATTAAAAAAAAAATACAGATATTGGCCTAAAAAAAATAGCCCTGCATTGCTCACAGCCGGCAGCCATATTTTAGTCACTACCAAAACAGGTCCCGAGCCCGAATAAAATTTTCCTAGTCGCGCGGTCGTTAGTCAGCGCTACTAGACCCAAATCACGACCTCAGAATGTGAGCAACGGTAGTTACGGCTGCTAAGTGTGGTCATGTGTCATAGTTAGTCAGTGACGTAGGGTAGACAGTCAGGCGTTAGTCATGGGGCGTATAGACCTGCTATAGTGCTGAGGTGCAAAATAGGCGCATATGAAGCGACAAATGGGAGCAGTTCCAGGTGCCTGCAGCTCTTAACCTTACTTTTTTTTAAAATAGGCCAAGTAATATATGAATAAATGCAATCAGTAACTGAGTTTTCAGGGCAGCTTCATGTTTTCATCGTTTGTATGTTCAGTTAGTATGCTCATCTTCTCTACTCTCGTACGTGTATTTCGTTGCACAGGTAGTGATAAACTTCCAAACTTCCTGTGTCCCTTCCAGAACTTGGTAGCCGGTGTTTTTATACACATGAACTGTGTATAAAGATGAACTCCTGCTTAATACTGCAGAATCTTAAGCGTCTGTATTCCTTGCGTGGCACGTTCAGCCTATGGGTTGCACACTGCTTCAAAACTGTATGGAGAGCCCGCAACTCATCGTGCCGCGGCAGACTTTTGTCTCGGCTACGTCGTTCACTACAGGACGCAACAAATAAACTTTACTTCACTTCAAATAAACTTCAAATAGCAAATATTGATCGATACAACCCCTCACTCGAAGAAATAAGTTAAAAACTCTTGAGATGCTTCTAACATACTATGAATGTGAATGCTAAACCCTAGTTGAACCGCATGTTGATTTGCTGTTAACTTGAAGCTGAACTTTCAAGTTGCTCTAGCCAGACGGCAGCTGCAGCCTCATCCATAGCCGTTTCTCCCAGACGGCAGGTGCAACGATCGCCAATTCGATCTGCTCTAGCCTTTTAGCTGTGGTGTACCTTCTAAGCCTCCTTGTCCGCGACTAGAGCCTGGTGCGTCGTCAAACTTATACAGCGCCCTGCTATGAAACTCACAGCCCACTGCGAAGCATGCACTAGGCACGTCCAGAATGTTCTACGGACTGTATTCCATTCTCAGTACTCTGCCGTGGTGCTTACGCATGCTGGATTCCTTTCCTGGAGCGCGCTTCCTGGAGCGTGTGGCTCCATTTGCACAATAAATATACCCTCACGGTTACGTCGCCATTTGGACATGCCGAGTCACGAATGATTTCACATTGATAGGCACTAGAATAATCCTGGCACTTCCTTCCCAGCACACTGTCACCTGTGTCATCGTAGCTTCACGAGATGTGCGCGCCACCAAAGAAAACAAGCACAACCGCTGTGGCCGCATGGCCCCGGGCCAGATGCAGCAAAAGGGTGTCGAAACATGGAGCGTATTCAGAAGTTCCTACGCACTCCGCAGTCCTCTTTATTGTGTATTAAACCTGACTAATGCAACCCGAGAGTAGAAACCGAGGATCTTTCCTACTGCTCCCTGATTATTGTCGGAGGTTTTACAACCCGGCTTCACAGCACAAAAGGAGAAATATTCGCGGATTGGGGCCACTTTTTTTAGTAAATGTTGAGCTTAAAAGTTTAAATAAAACCACGAGGCAGTTCTACACGAGACTTCAGAAACGGCCTTTTTTGACATACGCAATACCAGAAGCCTCAGACACACAGCATCACTTAAAATGCACGCGGAATATTATAGACGTCGTCTGACGCTTGAGGTCCTCCCCGCCGATCGGCCTCCCCCGAACGCGCCAAACACGGAACGCTTGCTGAGAGCTCTGGCTGTGGGGCAATGCTAATATTGGATTATGTAAGCAGCCGGTTCGGGATTATCGCCGTCAAAATTGCCGTCTTTAGCTTTCTGAAGTATTGAAAGTCAAAATAAAAAAGAAATCGCGTATGAGTTCACAATAGCCTTCAGTCTTTTGGCGCGACGGTGCCGCCGAACGTGTTAATCTTTGTTTGTTCATCCGCCTTCTCCGTGAAGACGCGAAACAACCGGGCTCTCGGTGGTCTGCGCTATGGCTTGTCTAGCCGGGTGAAAGGGTATCAGCTAGTGACAGCTTCCGAAGTTCTGCAAGGAATTTGAAATTTATTGTGGCGGAACCTGTATTTTCCGCATGATAACAGCACGTATCAGGCCTGCAAGTTCACGGCAAGGTTGAGTCTTCGGTTCCCGCCGAAATTAGAGTGTTTTCGGCCTCTGGTTCGCGTTGCTGACGGAGTGAGCTCGCTTCTGCAGCCGGTACGAATTCGTTTCTACCTGCCCTTCCTACGTCGTAGGATTTTCCCAGGAGCAATGTACAATGTAATCCTATGTGCACAAGGTATTTAAGACCTGACAAGCCTTTCACCATCTCATCTTGAAGGCAATATTTTTCTCGGTCCAAACATCGATTGGTTCAAAAGTATTGGGCCAGTTTAGTGTGGCAATCTTGATGCCCATCCTCGGGACTTTCACCCCGGCATCATTTCCTTCAACCACCCCAATCACTCTCAGATGTTAAATTGATGCCCATTTACCCCAAGCCATTTTTATAGCAGGCTCCGAGGTTTCGAAGGTGTGGCGCAGGCAATTATTAAATGCGGAGGTCGGGTTCAGTGGTCTCGGCGCGATGCAGACGAGCATTGACGCCAATAGCGTCGCGATAAGCAACGCTGCCGTCGTTGGATTTATTCGTGCTAACATATTCTCGTGAGACGGCATCACGCCATGCAAATGACAACCCGGTGCGTATGGCTGTGATAAACAATGGTCGTCGCTTTCGTCGGCACCTTCTCCGCACTAGCTTTCCGAGTCGTCCTTACTGGGCCGGTGGACCTCTTGGATGCCGGAACCATATTTGGTGAGCTGGCGCGAGCGGCCGTTAGAGGCGCAGGCCCGTAGAGTTCCTTGTCACCTCGTGCGGTCGCGCTTCTCCGTGGTGCTCCATCGTCTTTGATAAGCGGTGGTTTTCGCAATCGTCGACGTTGGCAGGTACTCGATGAGCTGCTGCCCACTTGAACCCAAAAGCCTCCCTGCGAACCGAGAACAGAGCTCGAGCACATTACAAAATACGCGGTGTTACTGAAATAGGGAAGGATTGTACACAGGCCTGTATCCCAGAATTCTGTCGGGGAGGGGGGAAGGGGAAGTCGCTTGCTACGAGCGGTGACAACTCCATGAAGGCACTTATTTTCATAAATATTGCGGAAAAAATTGGCGTACCACAATTATGTGAGTTTTTAAAAAGTCTTTTTTTATTGTAAAACTCCCACCTCCCCTCGCGGGAACCCCTGTGTAGATGCGACGCATAGGCGGAGCGGCCAAGGGACCGCGTTTTATAGCGCGCATAACGTTGAGGGGACTGCGTAAGCCGGTCCCAGTCGCTGACGACGTTGGCGTACTTGTAAAGCGGCGTGGACTCTAGGTGTTTGAGCCAAGCGTGGATGTTGCTTCGCCGGAGAACGGCACACCGGTTATATGCGCAGCGCGCCCGAAGGAGAGGAAACCGCGGAAGAGAGAGTACTACACATGCTCCGGCCCCAGCGCGTCTGCCGCGGCTATGACGCAACTAGCCGCGGCTATGACGCAGCACAATCCAACACAATTCACTTTAATCTAATCCAAATCCAATCCAAGCCAATCCAATCCAAGCCAAGCCAAGCCAATCCAATCCAAGCCAAGCCAATCCAATCCAAGCCAATCCAATCCAAGCCAATCCAATCCAAGCCAATCCAATGCCCCTCGCGAGAGAGTCTTCGCTATCGGAGAGGAGAGGGGGTGAGCGGCAGAGAGCGCACCTGGCGTGGCGAGGAGAATGGGGGAGGGGCGGACAACGCCGACGACGACGCCGGAGGGACAAGGCGAGTGAATCAGATGCTCTGCCTCTAATATATTTTATTCGAAAGATTCACCTCAATAAACGTGATCAAAATTAATAAAACACCATTCACAGTTAAAAATGGAAATACAAAGCACATATAATTTGGTTTTACTGTGCCGCACACAAGAACAGCTCCACCGCGTTCTTGCGTTTGGCTGTCGAAAGCACTCACGTAGCGCCACACTGGTCCTGGGGAGAGATGAGCCTCGGTGATTCAATCCGAATGGTCTGATGCTCTGGACAATTTCCTCCTCATTTATTTCGGAACTTCGAACGTTATGCACCGAAGTTAAAGTTTCAAGTCGCACGTGGCTGTGGTGGGCTAAGCCACCTGAGATGTTCTTAAACAAAATTGCGTATACATGGCGCTCTCGTTTTTACCTGACCAGAAAAACTGGTTTTATTTGTTGTACGTGAATTTAAAAGATAGCTTAGTTTTATGTAGTACTTTTGCTTGCTTGCAAAATCCCTAAGTAAATCCAAAAACTCTCCATGTGCCGTGTATACCTTACAGATAGAGCTCCAAAAACATGACCTTTGAGGAATATTGTGACATTCTTCTAATTTAAGAAGTCTCCCGTCACGAAGCGCGAGCGCTGGTGGCCACCCGTGCCAGCGCAACCATTATTAAACGCCGCCAAACATTTTTATTCCGCCATGGCAAATCTTTGATTACTCAACAAACACGTAAGCATAGCAATGAAAATAGGTTTAAACCAACGGTTCCGAGCAGTTGCGGATGGGAGATAAAATTTATTAGGGAAGTTTAGGAACGCATCAGTAATTTCTATAGAGCCCGTCATAGTCTGAAAGAAAGCTTCAATTTCAATAATATTCACGTTTCAACCACAGTACGCATAAGGCAGAGCACACCGAAGCTGCGCAACACACCTCACTCCTCGCCTGCGCTATTAGCCCAATTTTTGTCACTTCCGAAGTGATGGGATGCCTCGGAGATGAGCCCTTTGAACTTCGTACTAGTGGACTCATAAATAGAACTTTGCCGACTGTAACTTTCCTGCTGAAACGAAGTAGCGTCAGCTGTTTCCAAGACGTAACACGCGAAACGCGCTTGCTTAGAATTCCTACTGCGAATCCTCACGACGTTATCCGCATACAGAGCGCACAACGTGAACTAACGCCTTTCCTAAATTTCTTCAACTGCAGACTTCACAGACATCTACAGCCTCAGAGTACAATACAGGCGGGTTTGACAGTGCGTGGGGATCATCAAAACAGCTCATCACGGCTCGGGACTTCGCAGAAGCACCTGGGCCCGTTTCCCGCTCCTCCTTCTTTCTTTATGACCTTGTAGACCCTGATGGGAAAAAACGCGGTGGCATTTTCATGCTGTAAGGGCTACTGCTCGAGTGAAGCCGAATCCGGAAGGGTTAAAGCAGAAGAAAAAAATGGAATGGAGCTATTTGCCGTGGAGGAATTTCTTCACATGCAAGATATAGAACACGTTGTCTGTGTATTTTGCGTTTCTCTAGAAATGTATTTACGGCCAATGTGTTATCTAATGTTTTCTCCGACTGTCGTTCTTTCTAGTGCCTTTTTGAAAATCTTGTTAATTTCGCACTTTTATGAATGCCCTGTCAGGGCCTGTAAGGTAGTTTAAATAAATAAATAAATAAATAAATAAATAAATAAATAAAGGCCTCGCCGCCAAGCAGTTTTCAACACTAAGGACTTCACAAAGAAAGTGTCTGTCCATTTCTTCCCCAGTCGTTTTATTTTCGGCGCCTGCAATGCAAACCAAATAAAGGCCGAACACGAAGCTGGTGCAGCGCCGCGCAAACCCCTGGTGCAGAGCACGTAACCGCAGTCGGCCCGGGCCGCCTTCTTTCCTGGAGCTTCGTTCTCCGCCCCGAGGTCCAAGGGCGCAGTCAAGCGGAGAACCATGCACTCCCTCGCTGCGGAAATGGGAACATGCGGCCCTCAAGGATTCCCACGGGCACAGCAAAGCAAGTGGCGCATTCCGGGCCGTTAACGATGACACTATGCATTGCAGACAAGCTATGCCACCCTTCCTCGGAGTGGTTTTGTTGCTGCTTTTGTTGCCGATAAGAAAGGGAGCTGCAGAAGCTCTGACTTACGCGCGCGGCCTAGAAAATATTTCGGGGGACTGGGAAAAGGAGGGGTGAAGGGGGGGGGGGGGGGGGAGGCGTTGAGCTCGAGACACCACCCATTCCCAAACACCAACCTGCGGCACCAAAATTTTGGGTGGAATGTAGGTGGAGAAGGGGGGGGGGGGGGAGGAGGGGGGGCTGGATTCTTCCGGGTGGCTATGAGCTTCTTTGTACGAATATCTGGATTTTGACATGCGGCAACTAGATTTGAAACGTTGAATTTTAACACCACCGAATAAGGGGAGTTAGTTGTAGCATTCGGGCGCTCTCCCAATAGAAATTACGTATCATTGGGATAAGGGAGGTTAGAACAGGAGAGAGCGTTACAATGTCGAATAGCGGGCCTATTTTGTGCTACCTGACGCAAAAATGGGAGAAGATTTTAAAACCACAAGGGCCAGGTTATTTATAGCAGGAAGTGTGGAGGCATCCTACAGAACCCGCAGAGGGGGGGGGGGGGGGTAACGGCCGTTTACCAGTCAGATGTTTGTCGCCGACGTACACAGACTTGAATTTCTTTCAGGAAATCGTGCCGATTAGGCAGACCCTGTTTAAAATTTTCGCAGCCATTCACTGAGAGTGACAAAGTTTGTGCCCTTCAAAAACAGAAGGACACGTCGCAGTAGATGATCGCCCACGAATCCACACGCAACGTAGGAGAAAAGTACCGTCAGGAAACGCCATAATGCTTCCGCGAGCTACTTGTGCTTTAAAAGCCGTTACTGGCGCGGTGTATGTGCAGAGCAAGGGTTAAGTTGCTTGCCTATAACGGCGCGTCTCCGGCTTCGATTCCCATTTCTGCCCCTTCTTTTCAGTTGAAGGCGACTGCTCTTTTCCGCCATACGCTGGCCATAACAAAGTTTCTATTCAAATTGGTCACATAATCCTCTCACATTGTAATTTAGCGTCACAGCAAGTCAGAGCAAATGCATTAAATGTGTTGAATTTGTATGTGTAGCAGGACATGTTTCGCGGAACATTTGGACGGAATGACTATTTGTACATGAGCTCGTTGGCGTACACCCCAGGGGCGCTGGCAATAAAGGGAGAGGATGCGAGCTTGAAAAACCTTTGCGATAAAAAACATCAACGCTGACCTCCCACAGTGCACTCGGCCATTACGCCCGCTGCAGCAGCCGGGCAGCACAAGCCCAGCTTTAGTCGGCTTCTGGCGATACGCCGAGGAAGCGCTCAGGAAAGAGGAACCCCGCAAGAGTGCCGTTTGCGGCCGCTACGCGCTCCCAAGGGCGCCTGCTGTTCCCGCCGCTGCTGAACTGCTCGATTGCAAAGCTGCTGGAGCCAAGGCCACAGCGGAGCAGAAGGGACACTGCCAGAGTCGGAAGGATGAATAGCCGGCGGCAACAACGGCCTGCTCGTTAAATTGCCGGCGAACGCTCCAAGATAAATTAGGGCAGTTTTAAACCCCTTTTTCAAACCAAATAAAGAGCCTTGGTTGACATTAAATTACCGTAATTAAAGAAAAATGTTTATCGCAGGCCTTGGAAATAATTGGCATGTGCATGTAAATTAAGCATTTTTTATATCATTGTGAAACCTATTATAATAAACCTTCCGTGCGTTGCTCCGTTTGTGTGGTGTAATGTATCCCATTTCGTTGTGACTACGCGTATATAGGCCACACGGGAAGATTCCTGAACGTTGCGTTTGGAGAGCTTACTATTTAGTTAAAAGGTAATCATTGCACGCAAGTAGCTAGGCATTGCAAAAGTTCGGGTTTTACCGCGGGTTTAGCACACAAGGGAGATGTTCAAGCACAAGAAGGGGCGCGTGCACGAAATCGCTGAGGAGTTGTTTATATGTACGTTCGCACATTCCCTTCATCAGCCAGAGTCGGTTTCCTCCTGAGCGGGCGATCTTGCGTTTCTTGCAGATAAGTTGTTTCCTATGTGAATTTTATAAGGTTGTTTGTCAGGTACATGCGGGTTATGGTCATTCCGCGTATACAATTCCCTGTTTTTCCGTAAAATAAATTTAGCTTTAAGTCAGTGTCCTCTCCTATACCTCATTCTTTCCTGTACTACGTCTCTTTGCCCTGTTTCTAGTAAGCTGGATCTGTACCAACTTGCCCAATTTTTACACACAGCAATGCACAGATTCCCAGAACAGTCTGTCTGAGAGGACCTTCTAAATTATATTATTATAGCTATGGCTCCAAAAGTGTTAAAAGAGATACGACGCAACAAAAACCGGGGGCAGCAAATATCTGCGTTGCGTGGATCAACGCGGCACACTTTCTTTTTGCTTTCAAAAAATCCTCGTGACTTTATTGCATGGGTCAAGATCGCGGCAAGACTTATGTGTGTTTACGTTCTCTTCTAAGGGAAACCTTTCGATCGATGAAGAAGACGGCGGTGAAGAGCGCCATTGTTTACATAGAGCGCGTAATCTAATCCATGGCGTCGGAGAAAAAGGGCGCGACGAGAATTACAATGTGTGTTTTCTTTAAGCTCGATTGCGAGCAACGGCAGTCACAATCGATCCTTTATACAGCTTTACTTGAAAAACTGAATGAGACGATTCCTTGCTCAAAAGGTTGTTGCATAACTTAAGTTGACGTAAGCTTCAACCATTTTCTATACAAGCAAAAATTACTCTAAGAAAGCAAGAGAAACTACTCGGAACATGGAGGGGCGGAAATAAAGAATAGTAAGATATAGCAAAATATAGTATGTGTAGTGTAGTTGGGATTATGAGGCGCAAAAGTAGCAGATAATTGGAAATTGTAGAGCACAACCGTTCATAATTTCTAGGCGTTATACGCAGTGCACGTGCTCAAACAAAATAGAAACAAGCACAATGAAATGAGCTGAGTTGCCGACAGCACTCCGCGAACCATACCAATATGATCGGCGTGACCGCGAGTCCAACCTGCTCGCTTATACCCCTTGTGAGAATTACTGTTCCGCTGGAAAGTTTGGTGCCGCTAAATTGTAGGGTCGTTCTCGTGACGTGGTACGAAGTTTTTCATCAGCGTTCTGTAACTGCCCACTTTTATGCAAGTAATATCGACTTGCTGACTGCTCACCTTTTCACATGGACATTTATAGCATAATTGGGCTCTTGGTTTACGAGTACGGACGCGCGAACGGTTTGTAACTGAACAGGAAGCTTAAAAACCGGCCATTTATTTACATGTCTACCCAGCGTTTTATATTATCGCCCTTGTGTGGTATGTATTGTGAGATGCGGCTCTCGCTAGGAAGTACAGCGGCAGCCGTAAGAGTCCTGGGACGGCTAAAAAAAGAAATTTAAAGTATAAAAGTATGGCATGTCATCAGTGCGTATGGACTTCAAGCATAAAGTGCGCGATTGATTGGCACGTTGTTAAGGCTACATGATAACGCACCAGGTGCAGGACAGCGTAACGTGTAGCAGGAAGAGCACTTAGGCTCTTCCAGAACCAAGGATTGTCACTTACCGTCGCGTGAGCTGACGAGTTCATAGTGGAACTTCTTCAGGAACGACTTCGTGCGTGGTCATTTCTCTTGTTTAGATGATCTTCCCAAAACAATACAACCAATTGATTTACCCGCCGCGGTGGCTCAGTGGCTAAGGCGTTGCGCTGCTGAGCACGAGGTCGCGGGTTCGATTCTCGGCCGCGGCGGCCGCTTTTCTGATGGAGGCGAAAAGCAAAAACGCCCGTGTGTACGAGAGTTCGGCGCACGTTAAAGATCCCCAGGTGGTCAAAATTAAGCCGGAGCCCTCCACTACGGCGCGCCTCATCGCCTGCGTTGCGTCGGCGCGTTAAACCCTACAATCAATCCTTTCTCTTGTTTGCGGCGATCTCTCGGCCGTGGCCTAATGAGGTCACATTGACGGAGGGGCTGGCTTTACACTTTTGTTTTCTGGGGTTTTCGCGTTTCCATTGCAATCTTTGGGCACAAGCTTCCAATCAAAATTTCGTGTTTGGAGGATCTCCCCCACGGCAGAGTTTTGTGAAGCCGTTATGGCTTTCTTGAGGTTACCCATGTTTCCCACGAATGCGTAGACGACAATGACAACGGCCGGTTTTTGTTGTGACTGTCCGTGCGTGGATAAAGGGAACGTCGACTGTTATAAATCATTTTCTTTGTGTACTCAGTCAATCTGTTTCATCGCCAGGGACGATAATGAAAACAGCATCTTTCGTGACCTTCTTCAAGCATCTTTCGGTTTGGCTGATGACTCACTGTTTCTGTGAATATGACAGGAACAATTTTGATCCACTTCGTCGCCCATTACCCTACTGAGCAGCCATCACTCGCGTTGCTGGTTGATTAGATCGCGAAACCTGTCTAGTCAACTGGTACGGTGGAGACTTTCGCTTCAAGAATTCGACGTCATCTTTTTTCACTATGGTGCCGCAACAGTGCTCCATCCCGGGAATTATGAGACGTGTGGACTGGATTGGGTTGGTGGCCAGTGGCCAGTGCATCGTGCTCGGGATTGGAAATCTTGCTGAAAAGTAATTTTGGTTCCGTTTTTGGCCTGCACTCGTGTTATATCAGAAGTTGTTTATTTAAGACGTGGAAGGCGTGCTTGCTCTAGTGGGTTTGGAGAGGCGGCGCTCGCTGCCCGGTGTAGCGACGGACAGGATGAAAGAATCTCCGAAACATACTTGCATGTAGCGGATCTGACAATCTGTGCAGTTTTAAGCGCGATCTGCAAGTGGTAGTGCCATTTGGCTTTGGTAAGCATCAGATAATGCCTGAAATTTTCTGTTGTGCTCACGTTCGGGATTGTACGCTTAGCCTTCCACTTTGTGGCCTCCAACTACACATAACTTCTCTCAACGCTAAAGCTGCAGGGTATCAGCAGGCCACAGACGGCCACAAAGTACAATTTGCTTCTGCGCTGAAAACTAGCAAGCAGAGCCGATGATTTGTCCACATCTCATGCTAACTCAAAAACAGTTCACATCATCGTTCTGGTAGTCTTCGTCGATGCAGGCATTTGTCAAGGAACTAAATATAAAGCGCCACAACGGCCGTAGTCGATAATTGAACCGCGAAATGAATTCTACCATTCCCTACGCCGAAACCTGTTGTAATATTTCTTTTTGTTCGAAAATGACATCAAAAGTCCTCTGACTAATTTATTTTTGTCACATTGTTACTAGAACGAAGAAAATACGCCGGTCGTTGTCATTTATAAATATAACAAAGATGGCAGAACGCTTCATTTATTTTAAACCTTCACCCGAAAAAAATTGCTTGAGATTTGCCAGGTTGGTTCATATCGAATGCTCAAGTCACCTTCAATAAAAAACGAAGTCAGGATAAAACGCGGACTATTTTTTCCTTCAAGCTGAAGTTTGCAGTCATTAAACAGACAGGAGAAGAAGTTTTTGTGCAGGGTGGCACTGAATTACCGAACTTTTTTGAAAAAGAATTAAATTTCCGTATAGGCGAGGCCGTTGGCTCTCGTGCCAGGCCAAACTATACGCTGCTTATGGCGTCGAATTACGTCGAAACTACAGACAGATTCTGTTACGGGTAAGCTTTAAATTACTGTATGGGTATGACATCGCATTTTTTTCAGTGCTCACCTCGCACTCCGTCAGAGCAACAGCATGAAGATTGGGATTATCAACTGCCTCTATTCGTGGTAGCACTGTCTCCGGGGAAAAGATACATTCCATTGCAGAAGCTATCTGCCTGCTTCCACAAAAATTCGAAGCACATCTTTTTAGCCTGTCCTCAATGCGCCGACTGCAGGTCACCATGGCCATATCCGCACTCAACCTATGACTGAACAGACGCCCAACTGGCCCAAACGTTCAGTTGGGATGCGAATATAAATGTGAGTCCCAACAGACACGTGCGTCTGTTGGGACTCTAACGACACGCCTCCCGTACACGAGCCCATGTTATGTACAGTAAAACTGTGACTGATGGCTATCCGCCACCTCTACTGATATAAGAAATCCTGAGGCTAAGAAACCGGCTAAACACACTATATCTGTGCAGTTTGTTTCAGGATAGTTCCAATAACACACGAGCTCCAGCCGTTCCCCATAACCAGCAGCTTCCGGTAGGAGCCCATGTGTGACAGCAGGCGGGAGTTTCAAATTCTGTAGAAGTCCGCGGTGAACTAGTTACGACAATTAGTAAATAAATAAGCCCGTGCTATACAAATTAGTTCCACTTGTATAGTCGGGCATCGCCGGGCATTGCAGCTAGTATGCATTATACGCCGGCGGTCAAATCAAATCACCAGCGCGCTGAATACACAAAAGCATACGTTATTAATAAAGGGAGCGCCTTAGAGCTCTATTTTTTGTGAGGTAGAGCAAGAAGCCTGCTCTCAGTTACCTCTAAGTTAGTTACAAAGGTAATTCTTATTCGCATAAGTGCCACCTTAGCACATTACCATAAGTGCCATAAGTGCCACTTTAACCACTTTAGCAAAAGCCACGAGAACAAACCGAGTATAGGATAGATTTTGCAACATTAGACCATATTCACGATATCAATTAGGTAACTGAAAAATGTTCCGAATATGATGTACCATTCTACATGGCATTTATACTTTATGAGAAAGCATTCGACTGTGTACCCACCTCAGCAGTAAGAAAAGGCGTTCCTTGATCGCGCAGTCTAGAAGCCATACATAGCGTTTTTCAAATATATATATATACGGCGAATGCACGGGAACTATACGGCTCCATCCAAGAGCTTGCACGTTTTATATACAAAAGGGGGTGGGGCAAAGGGACACAACATCTCCGCAATTATTCACAGCCTCTCTGGAGGGTGTGTTCAGAAAGATTTAGTGTAGGAAAACCGGGGTGCGAATCAATGGGGAATATCTCTGCCACCTAAGAATTGAAGACGGGATTGTCCTATTCAGTCAAAGCAGTCGTGATTTGCAGCGCATGCTTTGCGAATTGGGCTCGGAAGCCATAGCTGGAGGCTCAAAAGTAAGCACGAAATATCGGAGTTGAGGTTCAATCAGCATGCCACGAAATGTCACTTTAAGGTACGGGACGAAGTCGTGGAAGCAGTAAGCCATTATAAACCTATCTTGGGCAAGTGATAGCTGGTGATTCAAACCATGAAAATGAGATTACCCGCTGAATAAGTATGCGGTGGGTAGCATTTGGTAAGAATTCCGATATCCTGCCTAGTTAGCTTCTCCGTCAGTCAGAGAGCTGTTATATAATCCATGTGTTCCTCCAGTAATGACGTACGATGCAGAAACTCGGGGTTACAATAAGCGACTTGAAAGGAAATTTAGACTGGCCCAACGGGCAATGAAAAGGAGAATGCTAGGGGCACGCTGGGGAACAGGAAAACAGCCGCGTGGTTTAGGCTACCGAATAAGGTGGAAGGCATTCTAGCTAAACTCAAGCGAAGGAAATGAGCATGGGCCCGTTACTTCATGCACACGAGGGAAAACATGTGGACGATTCCGAAAATCCGAAACAGCTCAAAATGCAGGAGAGCAACGCCTGAAGAAAAGTACACACAGACTCTGATCTGTGCCTGTCTGTGCTTTCCTTCACTCTTAGCTCTGTTGTTTTTTTGCGCTTTTTTGTATGTTCCGAATGAACCGACTGGCCCCACTTCAGACGTTAATTCAGTTTCATTGGTCCATTCGTTTACCATTTACCTTAGACCGTAAACGCAATAGGCGTCGGCCGAGGACTCCATTGAGAGAGGAGCTACTAAAATTATGGGGGAAAGCATGGATTAAGTTAGCACTCCATAGACTTGGCTCGAGATCTTTAGAAGAGGTTTTCGCCCTGCAGTGGACACAACCAGGCTGATGATTACTGAAAGAGGCGTGACAGGCGGGGAGCACCCACCGACAAAGAAAGACCAAGCGCGGAGGCGGATCATAGAAGGTTTCTAACAATGGGCGACGAAGCACGCGCCATGAAGGGAAAACGGCAGCGGCAGCGACGGAGGAGGGTAGGCCACTGCTGCACGTACAATACAAGCCGCTTTGAAAGCGAAGGCACCGACGAGGGCGAACACAAGGTTCGTAGTAATGGCTAGCGATCGGAACGAGCTCTTTGGTCCTGTTACAGTGTGCTAGAATCTAGTGCACTGTAGTGCTGTCTATGTTAAATTTCACATGCGTATGCGCCTTCATCGTGTAGGCTTCTGTGTTATTAAGGTATCATCCTCGGCACTGGCCGCCATGGCCCCGGTCTCGCTTCCGTCGTTCTTTCGCTACATTTTGGCACCGAAACGCGGGAAGATAATGCACGCTAGGATGGAGACCACCGACGTCACCCCTGGCATGACGTACGAAGAAGCCCGTTGTTCTGACCGCTATTTTTCCTGTGTGAGGTGAGGTTCCCGTTGTGACGACGACAACGACGACAACCTCGGAGGAGCATACCCACACTGTACTCGTGCGGGGATTGCCCTTAGTGTGGTTGCTCGAAGAAGAAGTAGCAAGCCACACGCGGGGCTGACGCGGGACAGTTCCAGGTGGCCACAACCGAGGAGCTGGGGAAGCCAGCCTGGAAAAGAGGAGAACGCCGGAAGGAGCGCACGGAGCAGGTTGAAGGAGCGCGACGTCCAGGATGAAGACTCGATGCTCGTCGGGTTTTCGGGACCCGAGCTCGAGAGGGATCTACCAGGCGCCCTGGCATCGTGGAGCCTAGGCGCGACTGCTGATTCGTGGAGGCACGCAACGTTGCCGTGCTGCACCCCTGGGACGACCCGCCGCCTGCTGCCCGTCGGCGACAGGCACTGCCCGGTTGCCTCCTGCACCGCTGCTACAGGTTGCCCGATCGTGAGTGGGGGCCGAGCACACCGTTGTATGCTAGGACAACGGTGCGCCTTCCTCTTCGACGTTCCGGCACGTGCGACGACTTCATCGTAGCCCCGCTCCGCCTCGCCTCGCATCGCCACCAGAACCCACAACGCCCTACAGACAACCACGCCTTATCGCCCCGAACGTTTGGTGGAAGTTTTTCTGTGTGTTTTCTTTAGAACTGGTTCTTCCCTGTGTTATGTATATTTGGCGGAACTTCGAGTTGTAGTTGCTTGCCGTGTGTGTGTTGGTTTGAGAATACATGTTTTTGTGCCGTGGCCAAGTGCCTTCGTCGGATTATTGGTACTGTGGCAGGTCTTACTGGCCGCAGAATACCCGAAAAGAACCTGCGAGGGAATTTCCCCCTCACCACAGTCTCCTAAGCCGGAGGTCACTTTAGCTGATCCTGACCACTCAGTGACGACCGACTGAATGTGTGCGATGGATAAGCTACGCTGACAGCAACGTACCCTTCACGGAGCAGTTATCTTACTGCTGAAGGCAGCGACGTATCTTCTGTCAGCCGCCTCAGCGACTCCATATGGCCTTCAAGAGGCCAGTGACGAGCTCGAAAGCAAAGACGCCGCAATGTATGAGACGGACCAGAAAATCATCAATCTTTTTGACCATGAGGAAGTTCAAGGGGATTACTTCGACACTTTGGCGTTCCGAGGAGAACTGTGCCATTGACCTCAACTGTCTGCGCCGTGCCTTGAACGTCCCGAAGGCGCCCAGTATGCGAGTCCCCACCAACAGCACTTCAAGCAACAGGACGTTCCCTCAGGCATCGACCATGGTGTCCAAAGGCGTTCGCGCTGCAACACATCGAGGCGACCCCCCTCACGTCCGCTACGAGCATCGGCCTCTCAAAAGTTTTTACCGAGGCTGCAGGTTTCAACATTAAATGGTGACTCACGGCAATGGTAGAGGCTTGGGAAGCATTCCTATGCGACTGCATGCGAGAACACAGAATAATCCGACATGTAAGAGGGAGATACGCGGTCGTTTACGTCTATCACCGAGAAAACTAAGGGACAGCACAAACCGCGTTGTGCACATCACGACGTGCGGGACACCGACTGTGGATTGCATGCGGTCAGCAGTTCCGTCCCAGTACAATTGGTCCGGTGTCTCGGCTCAAGGACTTGTTCTGTTCAAAATTACGTGCGAAGTGCGAAGAACTTAAATAATTATTAACCAGACGACACAAAGACGTTGAAAAGCAATTCGCCCGCTAACGTCTCTCGAGTCTCGGCAAATAAACAAGCAGCCGTTACAGCTGAGGCGTCTTTATACAAGCATGCGAAAGATCACTCTCAACTAAAGGATTTGCAAATAGGAACCAGCACCAATGTAGCGTCGAGCCTGCCAGCGAAAGACAAGCGTGAATACCCCGAGGATATGCCTGCTTTTGAAACCTGGCTAGGTCTAACTATTGACGTAATGCAGGAAGTTTCTAACATGTGTGAATCTGAGTCGTTAAATCTCACCGATGTAGGAACAACTGAACAACCCTTTCTCATGGCTTCTGCCGTATACACATATCAAACACAAGCCAAGAAGAAGGTCGGTCTGGGAACACCACTACAGTCGCTGCACAAGGACTACCGCAACGCCAGGATATTGGGAGTTGCACGACATCATCTTCAGGACAAAAGCTGCAAGACTGAAGGACTGCAGACATTAATGGAAGCTGGACACGCAGTCATATCACCCGCTTCGCCTCGGAAATGTCAGGCTCTCCTAAAACCTGTACGACGGTGCATTCACCGCTGGAAACGCAAGAGGATACAAAGTTTGCGACCGCTTTACGAGGATTGACCCCCTGGAACGAAACAAAAAACGTTATGGTTGTGGACCTATTCTTCACCCACCATGAAGGATCTTGCGGGCCTCGGAAAATGTTGATTTTCAAAGCGGGTATGCGCTACGCCGCAGGGCAGTCGTAGCAACGCTTTGAAGCTCCAAAGGACCAGATCCGCACCTTCAAGCTGTGCTGAAGAGCAGAGGGGTCTAAGACGCGTAAAAGCGAGGCATCAGCGCGCAGTGCTAAGGGGAGCCGACCTGACGCTTAAGCTTTGTATGAACTGCGGTATTTAGCGCACACATCGTCTATAAAAAACATGATAGAGAACAACGCTTTTGCTTGATCTAGATACGATTACAGCTGGAGAAACGTTGATTAGCCAGCAAGTTTTGCGTGCTATGCATAGCTCCTACTTAATTTCAGACACGAACAATGCAGGTGCGGGAGGATGTGAAATCTCCCGTGAGTATGCGCCGTTCAATTACCAACCATGATCGTGTAGTCTTCTGTGTCATTAAAGTTTATTCCCATTACGGGCAGCCATGGCCCCGATCTCTCTTCTGTCGTTATTCCGCTAGAGCCTAGACAAGTATGAGAGATTGCGGGGCGGCACTCTCAGCTACTGTGTGGTGGCGCGACGTACATAAGGTGAACTCAATGGACGACAACGTAATGGTGTTGATTGACTGATTATCCGGTTTAACGTTCCGACGCAACACAGGAGATCAGGCGCGGCGTAGTGGAGTACTCTGGATTAGCTTTGACCACCTGGGATCTTTAACTGACGCCGAAATCTCAAACACACGGGCTTTTTCGCTTTTCACCTGCACTAAAAATGCGGATGCCGCGGCTGAGAATTGAACCCGTGTCCATGGGCTATGCAGCACACGCACGATCTTCGATTATAAATCCAGCAGGCAAGCAGGATCCTAAATCACGTTTATAAATCGAGCAGGCATCATCCTCCTTGAGCTGTAATCTCACGTCCAGGAACTGGAGCTGGTATAACCTTTTCAGCTGGAAGACCGAGAGCCCCCTCTCTGAATAGCCTCAACATGTCTACCTGCATTCTCGTTACATCCTGGTGCCCGGTGAAAATCACAAAATTGCCTGCGTACCGGAATGTCTTTAGGACCATATGTCAGCCAAAGCCTGCTAGAATGCCGTCTTTAAACGCCGATCTCAGAAACCCCTCCTAACAAAGTATAGACCGTGCGCAACGCCATTACTGTGTCGCACGTTCGGTCCGCTTTAAGTCCTGCCAGCACACATTAGGTGAGTGTCGTGGGGCAGCTGGTTAGGCCACTGAAAGATGGGTGCCCCGAACGCATCATCTAGTGGGCATGTAAAAAACTCTTGAGGATCCTAAAGGTCAGGCGTAACAACGATGGTACAGATTTCACTTCGGCAAAAAAAGGGAGGCTGGTGGTCCTCCCTTACGTCCTTAAACTGCAGTCTGGTCTAAAGAAGGTGGCGGCAAGTTTTGAGGCCCGAGTCCTGTTCTCGGCTCCGTTTACAGGGACACTGAAGTTATTTATAAACGTTGCGCGATTACTAGCGCAAATTGTAGTCGGGAGTCCACAGACCATGTTTCGACCACTCTGAGCGCGTTTACGCAAATTTATTTAGCAGAAAAATTAATTTGAAAATGTTGTCCTCGCCCATTTTCTGTGGCGTTTTCGTGTGACGTCAGGAGGAGATGAGCTGGCAATTGGCTGCGCTACTGCAAGGCTCGCCGGCCTTCCGACCGAGCCAGTCAGCCCAGCGTTTAGTCCGCCGGTCGCCGACGGGTAGTCGCAATTCGCTCGATCAGTTGAAACTAAGCCACAACACGTTTGTGAATGGAAGAATGTGCCTATCTTTAATTTGTTAGTTTGTACACTGTATCAAGCTCCGAGTCCGGGTCGCTCCACGCAAGCACTACAAGTGCACATGCGGCGCCTCACTGACATTACGCAAGTAGAAAAAGCTAATGTCACTTGAAGGCGGGAGAAGAATCAGCGAAGTCAATATAGGTACTAAGGAAATAAAATCAACTGAAACTTTTACCGTACAGCGCAAAACTAGAGAGCCGGAAGCGCGTTTTTTGCGCTGGGTGAACAAGCACAGCGGTCAGCAGCAGGACCACACACATGCGAACGCTTTTCCATCTAAGAGATGCAATTGCTGGACGTGAGATATTCTGCACGAGCGCTATACAACAAATAGTAACCTAAAATACTTGAAATGCTAAAACTAAATAAAAGTTTAAACTTGTATATTATATATCTTATAAATCCCACTTGGCCAGGTCTGGCTCGTGGCCGAGTTGTCTGAAGCGCTAGCATTATTGCTTTGCAAGTAGCGAGTTGGAATACCCGCGGGTGAATGCTTTTTTTTGTAAGTTGATTTTTTCGTTTGCGGCCGATGTTTTCTAACCCGAGTTCACCATTTTTGGGCCCTAACGTTCACTGCTCCACTAGCGAGTTCGCAGAAAGCACGCAGACTTACACTGACGCGCTAGCCAGTTCTCGTTGGGGTGCTGTTGCCACAAGCACCGACTGCTTGCTGGCAGTGGGCACAGGCCAGAATCAGCACACCCTTGGCCTGGTGCGAACACGCTTTTTATGATACAGGCATGAGTGAGGCAAGCTCCGAATATGGGAGAAAAGCGCATGGCATTTGAGCATCTGCGGTGACGCGGGGGGCGTTCATCCAGTGCGTAGGCCTCGGCTAGTGATTTCTACGATGACAAGCCTACCTGGGAGGCTTATCTTAGGCATATTACAGCCGACAACATGGCATAAGCGGGGTACGACGATTACTGAGATATCGAGAATGCTCATCCAACGATCCCGTCGGATGCAAAGCATGTTTATTTACAGAACTGAAACCGAAACTTGTTTTAATGCTAACCTTGGACATCGTCCAATCACGGTGCCACCTCCTCCCGACGTCACAGCCTTTAGTTTGTGCGGCCGCCACAGACCGCGCATGGTAGTTTTTCTTCTTTGCCCCTTTATAAAATAATTACCGACTTATCAAACGGATAAACGATCAAAAGTGTGTTAACTTGAGCCAGTCTAAACAGTGCAAGCGAAACCGGGAGCTTGACAAACTCACTTCAGTGTCCCTTTAAACTTCGCAAGCGGTGTCTTATGGTGGGCAATCGGCTTCATCCGAACCCTGACTGCGGCCGGGCGGAAGAGTGTGCGGTATCACACAAAAACACTATAGTGGAATGCGATGCGGGGGTAGTACAATAGAACCCCGTTGGTATGGTCCCGGTTCATACGATTTCTCGGTTACTAAGCGCTCAGTTGTGAACACTTAAAATACCCCTTAGCGTTACAGTATTTATTTTTTACGTTGCTACGTTCCTGCATAAAACGATTCCCCCCCCCAAGTATGTTCAAAAAATTTTCAAACTACAACCGGATGATGCGTTTTACGGTGAAAAAGAAACGTGCTGACGCGCGTGCGGACTGAACCCCAGCGTGTGTGGCGCAATACGGAGGCGCCGAGACGCGGTTGGGCCGTCTGGGCAACCGTGGCAGCTTTCCCGCAGTGCTGGGCTTGCCGAAGTCACTTTGCAACGAGGCTGCCTTTAGCCAACGCCACCTTTATAAGGACGTCCCAACGTGCGAAACGCTAACCTTGAAGAAATTGTGGCGAAATCACGCCATGATTCCGCGTGAATTTTAATTTATATGTCAATGATGTCATAAACATAACTACTGAAGCTAGGTTTTATATCTATGCCGGTGGTACGAGCATCTTTATACAATCTAAAGATCCGCATGAAATTTTTCAAATGGCGAACGCTGCTTTCTTAACCAAAATATCCCAAAAAGCGCTTATATTATGAGTTTTGCGTTCGCATTGGCTTAAACTACATCGAAGTAGTGGCAGAAATTAAAACACTTGGAGTAATCTAAATCAGAAAATTTCATGACCTTTGCATGTGAGCCGAGTACTTAGCTCTCTGGCTAAGATCTGAGGCGCTCTTTTCAGAGACCGTTATGTTGTACCTAAGAAAAAAAAAAGTTATTAGTTTTCAAAGCTCTTTTTTGCTCCAAGGTAAATTATTGTACTTTGGACTACCTCAAAACAAAATATAAATAAGTTCTACTCAGCCCAAAGAAAGTCCCTCCGACACATAACAAACCTAAGCTATCATTGACCCGTTGACTACATTTTTCATTCCTATCAGGTTTTGCCGTTTACTTCTTTATTCAATTTCAATTTACTCAATATCTCTATCCAGTTTGCAGAGTGTCCCTGAAACTGGGTATTCTTTTCGAAATAGAGATAATTGGCTGATTTTGTTTTGTAGGACCAACCACGTCCTTGATATAGTTAACAACCTTGTACCATGAAAGCAGGGTACACGATCGTTTTCGTGTGCGGGTTTCTGGTTTACCTGTGTTTCCCACGATGCTCCTTATATATCGCGCTCGTTTAAATAAAAAATCTACTTGATAGTCCGTCCATTTCGTTTTCTGGAGTGTGTTTTCCGCGCAGTTTTTTTATTAAGAACCCAAACCAAATCGTCAGTTTGTAGTTCTTCTCTAATACAAGGGCGGAAGACCCACCAGTGTGCAAACACTGTGGTGGATATCCCAATTAGACACTAGCCCTAAGGGAATGTCTTTAGAGTACCACAAGCGTTCCTTACTTACGCGCACCAACGCCTCTGTCATATCATATCCCATTGACCCAATCTGGCTGACTCCAACTCCTCTTTCGAGGAACCGCTGGCTCCAGCGCGGTAAATAAAAAACGCACTGGAGCAGCGTTTAGTATTCAATGAAGACGACCTGTAGTCGGGTAGTCTGAACCACCACTGGTTCTAAATAAAGATCTCTCTCTCTTTCTATCTATCTAACATTAATTAATGGCGTTTGTGCGCCAGAGGTTATTACCATATTCAAAAGCGGTTCCACTGTTGTGGTCATCGGGTGAGATTTACAAAGTAGGCCAGCCCGACTTCGTGCTTGGTGGCTGGACGAGGAATCAAAGTGCGAGAGGGTCGGCTAGAGTGCCGTATGTTCACGAATAACAGCCGTGTGCCCGGAAACACACGGCAAAACTCAGCGCCGTCGAGGAGGCATACCCGAAGAAAACAGCAAGAGAACAACAGCCCCGTCAGTAATAAAGATATTTGGAGGCAAATTATGAACGATGTCCGCATCCTCCATCCCGTGGTTGTAGCAATTTGATTGCTGCGAACAACATCGGCTTCCCGTTGGCGGGCAGATCGTAAACAGGGCTGAGTCCCGGATTTGTTTTTTGGGGACGAGGATGAGAGGCTTCATAAAAGGGATGTTTGGGTGCTCCAGTTTCAACGCCCGTCAGAGAGACCAACAGAATAAAAAAAGGTACATTTTTAAGCACACTGCTGCATAATTACACTCTAGAAAGCGTCGCGTGTTCGCAGCCATATTTATCATTCACGTCAGAGGTTCATTAACTATGGCACTTTCATCGCAGATGCCATGACTTATGAGGCCTTTTTCTTATTATTTCGGTGTCGTAAACGTAAGAGCTAAGACCGTTTACACCTTTGCTACAAACACCTTCACAAGCTCAAAGACTGCGGTAGTGAATGTTAGCGCGAGTATCATTGCCTGCTTTCTTGCCGTAAAAAACAATTTTTTAAATTTGCTGCTTTCAGTCCTATTGATACTTAATGGCTGCTGCATTTAGTAATTTTGGGGAACCATCCATATTTTCATAAGTCGTATTCAGACTTACATGTGAATGAAACCGATCAAGGGTATTTCATTCATACTGACTTCATTCACACAAGAAGTGTAGCATGTTATTCGCTGGGACCCTGAACAAAATTGAGTGTTCGGTGTATGCCTATTTTCGGAGAAGGTGCCTCTCGTCTGCGACAGCGATGCAGAGGGTCTCCAGGATGGTTGTGTAAATCCGTTGTGCCACACAGCGGATTCACGAGAAACTGCCGCTTGGCCAGAAATCAAGAAAGCCGCGCAATATGAACTCATTTCCATCATGCGGCGAGGCGTGTTGCATAATATTTATTATAAAATATTAAGGAAGGAAGAAAACGAGCGACCTGAAATAGAAAACCCTTTTACACGATCGACTGTTGACTTTTTGTTGTCCTTGCTAGAATATTCAGAAAGCACACTATCAATTCACAATGATTTATATGGATCCGTTATGACGTATCGCCTCCGAGACGCAGGCATGTTTGCTTTCGGTTTCAGTATGCGTGGAGTATATGTGGTTATTTTTGCATATTCAATATCAAGCACCTTTTTACGGCAGTATATTGGACGGAGTAGTGCTTCTTATAAAAGCACTTACTCACTTTTCCCATTACGTTTCGCGTGAGAGTCAACGTAGCGTTTCCTTCATAGTACTAGAAGCATTACCGCGATACTTATCGGATGTTTCATGCGCACCACGTGTGCGCGCCACTGCCTCCCTCACGCACCCTAACTAAGGTACTGGTCGCAAAACCACTCTACAAGTTCTGGAGAGTGGGATGAGGCGGCCACCATCTTCGTGGGAAGCCAGTGGCAGTCTCGAGGGGGCGAACGCAGCGGTGGCGCCACCGTGAAAAAAGTGTGTTTCAAGGGAACACCCCGTCGGAATCTTAACGACGCAGCTCCGGGCCCTGTGATCTCCATCTCCCACTTCAGAGGCACGTCAGTTTGCTCGCGGATTGAAAGTGGCTGGGAGCTTTGGGAGTAAAGTCACTCTTGGGAGAGAACAGTATGCAAGGCGTCTGCGGTTGACGGCGAGTGCGCGCAGCAGCCCGAAGCGCGCGATTTCTTTAGCAACGCCGACGGCGGCACAACGATGGCATCTTCAAAGCCGGTCTTTGTAGATCGCTTCCAAGCAGACGGCTCCCCTCGTATTTGGCCGGCTGAACATACCAGCAGAAAACAAAAAAAAAAAGCGTCAGGGGAGCGGAAACAGAGTTGCGGTGGAGTACAACTGCTGGCTCAGCGATCTCAGTTTGTTGTAGCCCCTCTGTGAGCCGTTCCGCATAAAAACTGATTTTTTTGTGGTTCGGAAACCCAAAACGGCAGAGTGATAGGCGGAAGAATAAATGGTAAAGTGCTGAATGGGTTTTCGGGAACCCCTGGGTCGCAGCGCAGCCCCAGAACAAGAGTACCAGCGTGGGAAGCTTTCTGAGCCTAGCTGCCCCTGCGGTGCTGGCGCGCCAAGAACGCCCACGTGTTCTTCATGTTTCTCGTTTTTCGTAGCCGACACCAAGACGCCGGCTGAGAATTCCGACCAAAGACCACTACAGTGCCAAGCTTGTTCATAAAGCCGACATTCTAGCCGACATTCTAACCCTAAACGGAGGAAATGAGGTACACAACGTACCAGTGAAACGCACGTTGACTTTTGCTTATCGCTCTCAAAACTATGGCTTTGGACAGCCTCCTCCTATTTTTATTCGTCGCGGCCGAGCAGAGAGGGGAAAATAAAGAGCCATTGAATCTATATGCAAGAGAAAAAAACTGGTGAGACGAAAACAGACAGGCTTTGTTAGCCCTCTCCAGCAGCCAAAAAATCGCTGCGAAACAAGCTGCTTTTTTGGAGGGAATTGAAAATAAACCCGCGGCCTGACGAGAACACTAAAGAATTTCATGTACAAAATGTCCAGCGTACCTCATATTCCACATTCGAGGCCCACAAAAAACTAACCCCTTTCAATGGGATGGAAAACGATGAGCCTTGTTTCGAAGAGACCAGTGGGTGTGAGCGAGACACTGTTATTCGTGGCAGTTGTCAGTTATCTCCTCGTCTTGAGTAATTGTCACCTAGACTCATCCGGCTTACCCTCCCCGAACTTAGTTTGGCAACGAATTTGTTATTCTAGCTTGAACAACCTTCATGTTCAAGCTATAATATCGCAATGCGCATCGGCACGGAAAAATTTACTTTTGTTACTGGCCAACGGCGTTCTCCTGAAGCGAAAGGAAGGATGGTCCAGCGAGAGTGCCATGATGAAGCGTGACAAGAGGAGATGGTTGGCGTAGGCACCCGGAGTTGTGAATGCGATTGTTCTCTCAGTATTACCGTAAATACTACAGACCGGCCAAATTCCATTCACCTAGGGGAACATCCGAAGTCTGCGCGCAGCAACGAACCGCTACCAAGTCTCTGACGCGGGTTCGATTCCGGGCCCCGGCAGCCGCTTTTCTGATGGAGGCGAACAGCAAAAACGCCCGCTTGTTCGACATTTCAGCGCACGTTAAAGATGCCAAGGTGTTCAAAATTACTCCGGGGCCCTCAACTAAGGCGGCCTCATCGCCTGCGTTGCGTCGGCGCGTTAAACCCGACAATCAATCAATTAATCATGGGGGTCCTCCCTGGCTTTGTATTTGTTTTTATCTTATCCTATACTGTCAACTCTTTAGTCCATCAATTTGGCTGAATTCCCGTATAAGAGAAAAACTCTTTCTCTGGCTCGTCCAATCTAAAGACAGATACGTGATGCCGATGTAGATTCCGTGTTTAGTCTAACGGGGACGACTATCTTCAAACGTCCTTGTTTCTTCGGGTCACGAGAGAGCCGCCAGCACTGCATCTCGGCTTTTTAATGCTGCATACATGGCCATAACCCAGTGCAACAACAGAAAAGCCATGGCGCGTGCGTAGACGCAGTTGTATATATTTTTTTAAGCGGAAAGACATCTCGCCCAACGTGTACCAGCTCGAGTATCACGATTTTGAAGTTAAATCTTCAGAGAACCACAAGCCTTACTGACGATACTGCGGAACGAAATAGGGCCCTTCGAAGCGCTGAGAAACTCAACTAGAAGCCGATCTGCTGGATTGTCGTGGAACGGCTGCCAAATCTAGGCAGGGCGCCTTGAGCACACAAAATTACAAGGCTCATTACGACAACACTGAACAGGACAAAATATTTGTGCACAGTGCCTAAGATTCGTCGCTGCAATTTTAAGGTTCTGACTGGTATATTTTGGCTAACCAAAAAGACCAGCAAAACCGTTATCTATGTGTTGAATGCATTGCTACTCATTGTATGCTGAGAGGGTGAGTGCTGAGCGGTACGTAGCAATATTCGTTATCATTTTTTTAATAAACCTTGGCGATCACTTGCGATTGAATCAGATGCCTCTAGTGGTAGCAAGAAGCTATGCTTTTGGGTGACTTTTGTGTAAGAAATAGCAGGGAAAAAGGGTGGTTTGGAACAAATAAATTAAATATTCTCACAGACTACAATGGTCAAAGGTCCCGTTGATACTAATGTTTCTTTGAATACGCTGAATGGTCATAATGGTTTGCAGTTTCCTAGGAATTGCGCTAGTATGGTGCGTGTGGTTCGTGTCAGTCTTTTGTAAATATTCAGCGCACTCAAACATGTCCCAGACTGAGCTTGGTAAAGCGGGTGTAGGCAGATGTGTTGTAACGCTTCCGGACCTTGTGTCCTCAACTGACAGCATCGCGCGAAATCCCCGTAGCACCTACGGAACAGAACCAAAATTGCTAGCTTTATGAGGCAGACTTCCTCAGAGATGTCTCCTGATATAGACAGTAACACAACTGCATTTTGTCGGGATCTCAATGCCAAAAAGAACACGTTGCAGTTAATAAAAGGTTTATGACGGGCAGGTAATTTTCTTGAGGTCGTACTTTGATGACATGCCTGCATAACTACGGATACTTGCTGCACAATCCCTATTTATGAACAGGATGAGGTTGCCCTAAAATATAACTAATCCCAAGCAGGGTTTCTTGCAAAATCTGTTTTAATGGTCAGGCGATCTAATTAGAAGCCTCGTTCTTGATCATATACATACCTGTACAACCAGCAGCCGAATTTTTTGTTTGCGCTTTGAGCGGCCGTAAAGATTAGGGAAACTCGCGGAAAATTATTTTATTAGCGAAGGTGTTTACAAATCGTCATTTTTCGCGTCAGCAGTAAAAAATACCAAGAAATTACCGAGAGAGCAGACGTGACCACGCGCTCGTTAGCGCGGGCCTCGCGGTGACCGCCAGAACGTTAACAAAACGAAGAAAATGCCTGACGACCGTGTGTATTGTGCCTCGTGACGACCTCTCAGCGTCCTGTGCGCAGGCTTATCAAGTCCAGCATACCCACTTAGGGGGATTGACCAAGACTGCGGCGACCGCCCGGTACGTAAAAGAAAAACAGAAAATGCCGAGCGCTCGTCTATGCGAGCCTTGCCGCGACCGCGCCGAGTCCCTGGCACGCGTTTGTCACAGCCGCCGTAATCGTGGCCACACTTTCTCGGAACGAGAAAGACATGTCATAACGTGCGCCCCTCCAAGGTGATGTCATATGATTACCGCTTCCCAAACAATTAGAGAAGCTCACATTTATATTAACAGTGATGGAGTAAAGGTCATTGCGGCAGCGTAGAAGCAAATCGGCTGCAGTCGTGGACTTGGATCTTTGTGATTGTCGTGAACGCTGCGTACAGCTTCACTACCGTCAAGTATACGGGTAAGTGTGAGCTCCCTTAACCTTGTTAGTGAAATAGACACCCACGCGTAAAGTTTCGCTCTTGAATTGCCTGTTTTAGGGCTCAAACCGAAAAGGAACGACACGGAGAGACATAGAGACACACAGACGCACACACAAAAGCACGTACGACAAACTATCCCCCGTTTTAGCCCTGCTGGCCGAAAAGGTTGGAGCGAAGGGTGACGCGGAGATTCTGTTTGTTCTTTCAATATTGAGGGCGTCACGTACGAAGTGATGGCAGTGTTATATCCGCCATATGACGCGAAATGTTTCGGAGAGGATCCCCCAAAGTGACCCGAACTGTATGCAGAGTTTCGATGCACACAGCTACGCTACTGTAATAATTATTTGAAAACAATACTTCTTTTCTCGAATTCCGCACTTGAGGTTCAATGCCGGACAAAGAATTAATTGGAGGGCGGCCGTGTGTAATGTGCTATTCTGGGCGTTTCCACGTGAAAACGGTTGCAGTTCACTTCAAATGTGCTTGAAACGTATTACATCTCCCAATTCTGTTTAATCCAGGAGTTTCAAGGCAGACAACGTGTATGTCTGGAGAATACAGGGCGTGGATTTCTGTATTTGTAGTTCTGATTATGGCCAATTTATATGACAACTCTACATGTGATGATGGGACTTCTTCTCAGACCGCACAACAAGCTAGAAACGTTGTTACGAAGCGTGAAATTGCAGCGTGTAATGGGCGCATGCTCCGGACCGAGTGATTTTCATTCCCACTGCGCAGGCCCCGCCCCGCCCTTTCGCAAAATTTCGCATGTGTCAAAAGCGAAGTGGTCTCGGCCGGCGCATGCGACCATGGGCATGCGCGGACGGACAACAGTGACAGAGTGTGGCCCAGAAAAATTACTTCCCGTAATTCAGCCCACATCAGAATGAATCGACAGCTGCCGCTGAAAAGTACTGGAAAGGGCGTAATCATAAACGGCAAAATACAGCAGCGAGTACGGTCTCCAATCCTCATAACACATTTCCGACCTCTACGCTGGAATAGGTGCAGCTGGCAGCGAAAGACTTTTCCCCCGCCGGGCACATACCGTTAAACACATCAGTGCATCCGAGCAAGACTGGGCACCATTGGTTTACCCGTGCAACACAGTGTGGGCCCAAAAATTACCAGGTGTACGATAAATGGGTTTGAATGGAGCCTTGTCATGAAGCCGTTTCTCATCGGGCACTCGGCGTTTCAAGCTTAACACTACTACAACTTCGAACACGTGCGCTCTCCCAAACAGCACGCATTTGCACCATTTAGGATATCGCTATGAATGACAGATTGCGTGTGGCCCTGTTAGAGGAAAGAAGCGGTTTTCGTGGTTGTCTCCGAGTCAGTCGTGCGCACAAAAAATTAGTTAAAACAAGCGTTTATTCTTTGCGTAGGGTCGCACAAAGATCGTTGTTTTATGTCTGCTGTGGTCTTTTGGGACTTTTTTGCGCGTATTTTAAATAAAAGTCGAATGAGATTTTACGATTGTTTTTGGAAATAGGCGGGCCGCTTTTTGCAGTTTGTGGCGTTTTCTTAGGTGCTGCATGTGAGGCTGACCGACTAGCATACCTGCACATTCCGAAATTTACACACCGAAGACGCACTCTGGCCGCAGTGCTCACCGTAGTTGAGCGCTTCCATAATATCAGAATACCTTGCTACAGAAAAGCCCACAGTACGGCTTGAGCATGCAGTCAACTTTCGCACATCGAGTAATCTTATAGCACTGCGGAATGGAAATAACAATGTCTACTAAACGTGCACACTGGTTATTTCAAAAAAACAGAATATATATTTTTTCAATGACGGCCAAAGTTTTCATAGAGACTTTTCGGGACAGCCAAGACGAAGGCGAATATTTGGGTAAGCACTACGACAGGCATTCCGTTCCGCTCATACTTAGTTACCCCCTTCTTCGGATAGAACACCGAGAGCTTTCTCAGAAGCTTCGATGCCCGAATAAATTACTAAGAAGCCATGACAGCGATGCTTAATAAACGTTTCTCATAGTGCGTTTATTTATCATGCATTTTCCGCTAGTTAATCTGTTTTAAACCGTAGATGGCTATGTGCGTAATCCGCAGAAAATTAGGAGTGAGAAATATTTCAAATATACAATTGGGGTATATGTTCTAATACACGAATACTTTGCAGGTGCCTCTCACCGTCCGCGTTAGTAATTACTCTTTTTCACGTAGCAGCCCAATTATGTTCTAAGAAATAACTCCGAAAAAATTTCTCAGCACAAGATTGTTCGCACCGAAAAAAATGTATCGAGAAAGCGGCTCGGCAATACACAATAAAAAAAAGTTGTCGCTTTTCGTAGGACAGTCTCTATTAGTGTTCCTGCTACTAACCCAACACTGTACAACCAGCTAACAAGCTTATGTCACTGTTGGTTAAATCATGCTGTGTACGTACTACCACAATGGCGAGGCAAACTGTCTAAACAAGGCCAAAAAAGTTGCTCGTGCAGGCCTTCATATAACACCCTCCATATTTAGTCACCATTACCGCATAAATACCACTGCCAGGTGTCAAAAAACCTAACCTCTGCTCCACTGTTCGACGTTCCGTGATACTGAAGCAAACAAAGAATTAACGGAATTCTCCGAATTTATTCTAGGACCAAAACTCAGGCAAAAACATCCTCCGTAAACACGGCCGGACTAATGAGCTGGTTATCGAATGTCACATATGTGAAAGTTACATTACAATATTACAAATGATCAAGCATTTGTAGTTGAAATCGACGTCTGTACTTTGAGGTATTTCGGACTATTGTGCTCTCGAAGAAAAACAGCATGGTAAGAGTATTACAAATCGAGAATTAGTATTAACTAGTAGCCGATAAGAGAGAGAGACACACTGATGCACGGTTCACTATGTGGACGAAGTGCACGCAATGTAGCAGCGTGGATGCAAAGCACCAAAACTTTTCCTCAACGAAGTAAGCAACATGGTGAAGCCACCCATTTTAGCTTGCTGAATACCCACGTGCCGAATATAACTCCGCGACGCTTTTGATCATCACATCGACATGACCAAAAAGAAATGCAAGTTGGAACTTCTTCTGACGAACGGGTTATTGGGATACGAAAAGCATGCCCATCTTACCTGTACTTATTCTGCAAGGCCGCTTGCCTGATCAGTGCTAAGCACTCTCCGTGGGCACCGTTGCAAGATCCTGAAGACTCCTTCCAGCAGAACTGAATGCTGAGTGGTGCTCAGTTCTTTGAGACCAGTCCTTGCGAGCAATTAGTGCTGCCCAAAACAGGTAGCTGTGTAGCTGTGAGGACTCTGCTGCTTGCCGAAGAATTCACATTTGATGTTCTTGAAGCTCAGTACTTGTCGCTCACACCACAGCACATTGAAAGAAACGTCCTCTGTGAGACCTTCGATACTCAGAGCAGTTTGAGAAATATCGTTGACGTCAAGCCAATGCCAACCTAGCGTGAGTGTCGTTGCTTCCCAAGGAAAGAGACAGCCGCTCAAGCAGGGGGTTCAGCCAGCTCCGTTGGAGCGCAACCGGCGTTCCCGCGCCCCGGACGTTTCCATCTCCAAGTTGCGACGAGCTCCTTTCGGCGTGCGGCGCGCGAGGACGAGCGCGGAAAAAATCGCGGAAGCCGCCACGCCCGGAGTCACTCCGTTGCAAGTTCTGTCTGGCTTTGCTCCTTTCTCGGCCCTCTTCAGCGCCCTCCGTCCCTTTCCTCGCCCCCGCTGCCTTCGCGCTCCCCATGCTTACCCGTGCATGTTGCTTGTTTCCCGACGGTAACGTTTCTTTCGCGGCGGACAGATGGCGCCACATCACAGAGCACCGCAGCCTACGTGTCCCCGCTTTGTCCCCAAAGCGAGAGTTCTGCGTGGCATTCACGCCTGACATTGACTCCTCGTCTCTCCCTCCCTGTTCCGCCACCCTAACTGTCCAATTTGTTGCGCTTGTCAGAGGTCGAGTGGGCCTGGCTCTCTGTTATGCAGGATTTGTATTTTTTGTACCTAAAACATTGAAACTATTATGGAGAAGGTGCCACCACGTGGGATTCTATCCGGCGATGTTTTGCTAAGCATTACGTTGCAGCCGATGTAGCTGCTGTTACGGCTGGTAGAAGGGTAAAGCTTGACTCGTGAACAAAGGGTGAGCGTGGTAAATTGATTGGTCCGTCAGTTTGTCACCGCCCTTTTGTGACGGAGGTTAATATTCTTGCCTCACCATCCGGATCTTCGTTGGGTGGTGACCTAATTAGTTATTTCCCAAGCGCTGCTGGTTTCGCGTTTCTTATGCTCCCAGCACACCCGTAAAACCTGGCACCGGCGGAAGGACTGACGTAACACGCACTTTCTGGATGATGCTTGCGGCACACGCTCGAAATTTACCGGCTTTGAAATGAACCAGGAAAGCCCAATTCTGATGCAACGAAAATATGTATTTGTTAGGTTTCGTGACGCCATGTTATAAAACAAAGCTTGGCGGGTTATAAAAGGAAAACAGTGTGGCAGCCATTTCCCCTTTTGTAAGCAATGGCTGCGTATTGTGTAAGTTTTGAAACAGCAATTCAGGGCCTAATGGTTCATGTATTTAGGCCAGAACCAAGATGTAACCACTGCAAAAATGTAAATGATCTGCCGAGTGATGTGTCAGCTATTGTGGAAAATTATTCACCAAGAAACGGAATGCGAGCTCACGTCGACTCGAAAAAGAATTCGAAGCAGCCGGTTCAATACACAAACCTAAAATGACTAAAAATTCGTGAAAAAAAAATGTATGAGAATCACAGTAGTAGGGAAAATAAATTTATGTAATTCAAGCACAGAACACGACCTTCGTGACCAAAATATAACGACAGGAGTAGGATGATTTGCGCGGTTTTTCTCGTCGGCTTGTCAAACGTAGCATGAGGATTGCTCAGCCATGTCTAACAACCTCACCTGAAATGGGCATGTTCTGTACGAAGATTTTTTTGTTTATTTATTTCATTTAGCACATCGCCACTTCCACTTGGAATGTTTTAAGGTAAGAATGCTATTAGCATGTTCGGTTATCTGCGTGGGAATTTCGGCAGCTGGCTTAAATAAAGTTAGCACAAAACACATATCCGTTGAAAGCTCGAGTACGCATATGCTGTGTGGGTCCCTCCTGAGAAATTATTCGTCATCGTTCTGGAGGGAGTCAAACATCGAGAAGCTCGCCTTTTCTCATGAAACGTATCCTATTCTATTTTTCGTATATAAAAGTATTCACGACAGAGGAGTGTAAATCAGAGGGAAACAGCTCTCGACATTCCTGGTCTTCCATTGTGTGGAAAATATTATCGCCTCTGCTTACTTCAACAACTTTTACTATCACAGCCATGTAATAAAACATATTTGCTGGCCCGTTCTACTTATTGTCTTGATGTGACTGCACACATGATGTGGGCGTACGAGCCAAGCGTAGCAACAACACCGCATTCCTTTGTTCTTAATTGTAGCAGTTTTTCGAGCGATATTTCTATACCACACAGGTACAAGTACACTTCCAGTACGATGTTTGCTTCCTGCATCTAAAACGGGCAGAAAATATTACTCCAACCTACTTACGGAAAGAATGCGTAAAATTTACCTCGGTGGAAATTTTACAGTAAAAAATTGACACGGCACTTTCTTGCTTCACAGCACATGTTCTCGAAAGACGACAGATTTCTGTCGCCCCTGCCGCGTATCTTTACATCCGGACGCGTCGGACTAACGCGCACACCGTACCGCACTAACAGCGTTTATATTACCCAACATGCGCAATGTCCATGGCACAGGATTCCATCCGCCACTTCATAACGACTTTAGCCATTACATCCGCCAATGTTTGTAAAGATCGGCATAAATATTCCAGCACTATTCCAGCTCATTCAAGGGTTTATTATGAGGTGAATTATCACGTTTGCACATTAGCTCTGGCTCCACTGTGAGGGCTGCCGCTACCTTGTTCCTGCATCTATTGATTCTTCTTTGCAATTGACCCCCTCGTATTATATTAGGTGTCTGTTATCGTAAATTCGCTGCCGACGTCTACGAAGAACAACTTCAGCTCTGTAAAAAGCAGTTTTGTCCCTCAACAACATATCGTTCTTCAACAAACGGTCCCAAGAGACGAGGAACCGAGCACTGACAAAAGTGCTCGCCATGTACATTGCCATCGGCCACACCCGTACGCCTGTAACAGTGGAAAACATAAAACTATTCGCTACAGTTCATTCTTTATTCTTTATGGGTACCAACATCGTAGGTGCCTCCGCACCATTTTCACTTTCGTTCGACATGGCGATCCCCAAGGCACTTTGCTTGCCGAAGAAGGAAGTCGAATTGCGCTCTTACGCTTAATATCATCTTAAGAACGGCGTCACCAGGATCTTCTGAATGCTCAGGCGACACTGTATGGGTCTGCACCACACGGCATCAACGTGGTCCTTGCAAAAACGTCCTAACCCATTTTGTAGGTTCTTTCATTGCATTAAACCCGTGAGCAAAGTTTCTTGCGCGCTGTCACGTCTAACCACAACTGGTCAACTCCTTAAGAAAACGCAAGGTGTGCACGGGGCACGTCTTAACCTTAACCGCTTTACCGCAGGACGACTCGATCGCAGCGCTTTTTCTCCGGCGAGGGACGAGAAGAGATCCCGCCACGTCGGAGAAGAGGACGCGACTTTCGGCACTTGCCAATCTGCCGCTGACTTCTCCTTTATCTCTTTCATCGTTCATTCGAGCTCAGTTCGACTTAATGAAAGTACTAGCTAATAAAATTGAAGAATAACAGTGCACTGCGACTGGGGAGTAGTGGGGCTTGCCAACACTATGATGTTTTAAAACGCGTGATATTGAAGTCTGTTTTCTGTCGTTAAAATCAACGCTTAGCCCATTTTGCTCTAACGAATCGATGTAGCAAAATTGCCCTCTTCGCCTTCACGGAAATAAAGAAGTGATTGGCGGCAATCGATTCGATCATGAGTTTTGAGCGAATGACCAGGCTGCAGCTTTGGACGACACTGGCAGCGGCGGGTTCTGATAACACACCTAGGGAATAGGTTTAAGGCACTTTCTTGCTCCGTGGTTTAACGTCTCTAGCGTAGTGGTGACGGGAGGCTGGTGTTGTACGTGTGACACGTTCCCTACTCATTGCCAAGGAACGTGCAGCCGGAGTAATGCGCGGCCATGTTGACGCTGCCCCGCCCAAGTCACGTTGGCCCCGCCAGTACGACTCGCTATTGTCGCGTGACATGCGATTCACGTATACCTCGCTGCGCTAGCGCTCCTCGACACAGCGAATTTTCTTCCCTTCTCACTCCTCCCCAACCGGATTTTTTAGAGCATGCGCATTCGAGCTCCACATCGGGAGCCTAACAGGACCGGCACATTTTTCTTTCCCTTCGAAGTATCACTTGAAATTGTCTTTCGGCAAAGCCATCTGAGTAGCTTGGGATAATTTTCTTGCACTGCTGATTTGAGAATGTGAGATTTCGCCTTATTTCGTGCTAATACTTTTACGGTAAATGACCCGAGTATTAAGCGAATAAGCTTCAGCGAATGCAAAGACCACCAGGTCGCATGAGAAGATATATTTAGGCCTCATTTAACATAATTGCTAATGGGAACATTCTCAGTTGCTCGAATAATTTTGAATCAACGCTGGAGACATCCGTTTTAGGTGTTGGCTGGCCCATTTCTGTGGTAATAGAAATGAATTCGGCTACCTTAATTTCAGCACAAAAATTGATTTACTCCTGGACCGGTGCCTTAATGCTAGTGTAAAACCGAACTGCGCAAGGTTTACAAGGACGATAAAAAGGTCACATCACAAGCGCGGATTTCAGCGTTTATGTTGACGGAAACAATAATTGGCACTATATTGCAGAAACGTTTGATCAACATGACATTACATTGCATTACACTTATCTAAAACATACTTTTACAGAAAACCTCTCGCTGTAGCTTTATGGTTCCGGATGCAGCACAATAAAACAAAAGAAACTACAAAACTAACTCCAGCTGTTAAACGGAACACTATGAGCGGTGTACAGTAGTTTGAAGACACACTTAAGCCTTGCACGGAGGCCCAAGGACTTTCGCAATCCATTTCCTCGCATTGTAAGGCTAATGTCCCTAAAGAGCCTCCTGGAGCTGCATAAAGTTTCGGCTTCCGAGTTGAGAAAAAACGAAGTTTCGAGGCATTAATTTCTATCGCCGGTGATGAGGGTGTCATTGTGGCGGCCCCAATTACGATGTCGTCATGCGTACGTGGCGAGCGAAGCGTGATAATTGATCGGGTCTGCGTTGGTGGCGTATGATCGTGAGAGCCGAAAGCGAAGCGCTACAGTCGGCACTCATACGCAAACCAAATTATGCGGCATACATTTTCTCGATGGTGTTGTCCCAGAGGGCCGAGGGACCCGTCGTCCTTTTGATGCTTAAAATAGGTTTACCAATCAGGCGATCCCTGACCGTAGGACGGGCTGAGAACGGAGCTTACTGACCCGCTGCAAAAACATCCCCCAAGGATTCAAAACCGCCATTCCTGGCCCATCGCCATAACGATGTCTCCGTAATGTCTGATCTGCGACCTTTGAACTTTTTGGGAATGAGTACGAGCTTGCGCTAACTGAAGCGCTGGTATTACTTTAGAGAACTCACAATGACCAACAATTGCATGGCTACAAGAAAAAATTTGCTTTGTAAGTATGCAGCTGAGAATATTGCATTTTTAACACGCACGTTAAGGCAATGATCGCTTGTTTAGATAGGGTGAAACCACGCAGAAAGCAACGGGCTATTCAAATAATAATCTAATGTAGCTTTGGAGCTGACGTCGTGGGGAGTTGAGCTTTTTACCTTGTGTAAACACCAAACGTATTTATATTTCTTTTATAAGAGCATTACCACCCAGTGGAGATGAAGGTCTCATGTATTTTTTTTTACATCGGCGAGTTTCTGCGCTATACTCAAGCTAATATCGGCCCTAGAATATCGGCCCTAGAATATTACAAAATTATTTGCAACAAATTAACTCCTGTTTTTGTCCCACGACGTTGTAAGGCTAAGGTGAGTTTTGATCTTCTGGCTTTCGTAATATGAGCTAGCATTGACATCATTAGCATTAGCTTCATGTAACTATGTACACCCGGCGACTCAATAAAGTCGGGTCACGGGAGCGCGCGACAAATTGAATGGTCCCTCGATTTGACGTTGCGCTTCTGGTATCGAGACATACACGCGCGCGTGCGTGTCCAACAACGCTCGCTATCCTGTCTTTTCCTTCATTTCAAGCGGAAAATCTGATCACATTAAGGGTATGGCGATCGGGGTCACTTTCTTTGCTAACATGCCTGGCTTGCACTCGCTTCGGCAGCAAACGGCGAAGGTGAAGTGTGCGTTGCTAGCTCTGCCCGCATCCGACGGATAATATATCTTGCCCATCTAGGTGACGGAGTTGTGTTACAAATATTCCATCGCCTCGTTGTAATTTTTGCCTAGACCTTCCAGTTGGTTGTAGCTAAAAATAAGCGCACCAAGAGGGGAGAAATTGAGATGGTTTATTTGAATAATGTGTGATGACAGGTACTGAAACAGGTATTTCAGGGGAAGAAATCCAAGCAGAGACCAGCGAAGTCGCGGGTTTGACAAAAAAGAACAAAAATTAATAATAGGTTACAATACGCGTTGACACAGAAACAGGCTAAAATTTTGATTTTAGACGGTCAAACGAACGCCATCGCCTTCAAAACTGAGATATAAAAGTCCCGTTGCTGTGCACCCTTTGTCAGTGTCAGACAGTTAGAGCAAAGCACTCTTCACCCTCGCCGTCCACCACCGAAGCGTGTGCCAGCGAGATGAGTTGGGAACAAAAGTGACCTCTAGCGCCAAGTTCTGATTGCGATCACCTTCGTCGCTCGAAGCCTGCGAAAAGACAGGATACGGGGTTGAACGCGCGCTCACACCAGTGTTTGGACACCAGAAGAGTTACGTCAGATAACGTGGCCTCGCATTTTGCCACGCGCTCGCGTGCCCCGGCTTTCGACCGGCTTTCTTTTTTAACTCGTGGTGGCCCCACAAATACCGCCCTCAATGTGCGTATACCCGCCGCGGTGGCTCAGTGGCTAAGGCGTTGCGCTGCTGAGCACGAGGTCGCGGGTTCAATTCCCGGCCGCTACAGCCGCTTTTCTGATGGAGGCGGAAAGCAAAAATGCCCGTGGGTACGAGATTTCAGCGCACGTTAAAGATCTCCAGGTGGACAAAATTAATCCGGAGCCCTCCACTACGGTGCGCCTTATCGCCTGCGTTGCTTCGGCGCGCTGAGCAGACTTTTCAGCTTGATATGTATAACAAACGAGTTTTAATGGCATGATTCTCTTAAGCATGCGACGGATTGTGACGGAAACATATGTAAAGAACTCAGACAAGAGAGTCATTACGTTAAAAGAAGAAATTTAACAGTGTTCTTTTCAGGCGAGGGTCTAGGTTTAGGTGTGACATCACCCCTAAAATTTATGCATGTAGAAACATCACTAAATGTTGTTGGGGAATGGAACGCAGTCTCTCTGTCTTTTCCTTTTTTTTTATTTGTCCGGTGGCATATAACATCCCCGCAATATATTTCTGGCTATGCTACTACTCCTTACAATGGTTTATACGAAGGCTCATCGCAGAAGCAGAAGACAGAAATTTCTACCTACTGCCACGTCAGTTCGCTGCTCTATATTTCTAATGATCCGGCAGAGTTCCGGCATATACTTTCGCCTCAGCTAATGGCAGTCTAACCTCCTTGTATTGGGCCTACATCGGAATTACGCAGCAGCGGGAACAGGCAATTTCAGGCTTACGAAGGGCGCGTGAGTGGGTGATTGGAGTCTGGATAAAGCCACGTATAACGACATCGCAATTCACTCGCAGCAGGGACGCAGCTCCGAACAATAGTCACTAAAGGTAATTGAAAACAACAAGACCCGATGCTTTGGCCCCAACAGGACGCACCACGCTCATGGAATTAAGGCCGTGCCAAGGACAACAGGAATAGCTCCCATCTTGCAGCAAGGCTCTGGCCATGAACGGCAAATAAGCAGCACTTTGTGTTCTTTATTTGTGAACAAACGACCCGCTCTTACTTTGGATGAACCCTAACCTTGACCTTCGAAGTTTGTCGGCCAAGTGCCACAACGTTGTTCGCGAAATTTCTGTTACGTCATGTTACGAAGTCTGCGATGCGTACATGTGGAGCAAAAACTGAAGCCATTTTAAATGGTGTTGGCTTCGTGGCAAAGAAATTCTCGACGGCGCTTTCAGAAAGGAAAAGCTAAAACCTATTGACGTGAATCTTGTGTGCATGGATCAAGTCGCGTACTATTCGCCCTATGCGTATTCCTGGAATTCCTTTTAAAATGTGCGCAATATTCTCGCTGAAATGTGTGGTCTAATAAAATCCGCCAATTAACATATATATTACATCGGCTTAAAGACAGCTGTAGATTACCGGGTGGTTTCGACAATGTTACTAGCTTAAAGCATGAGGTGTAACTATAGTTCTGAAAAAGCTACTTTAAACCATATCACCATGCACATAACTGCCGAAAACACTCCATGGTCGTGCAAACATATATATTCGGAGCATCCACGAATTTAAAGCTTCTAGTCGCAGTTCGACAAGCATGTTTAAATTAGTTTGTGACCATCAAGTACAAGGCAGAGCTGCCAGAAAAGGGCGTCTCAAACAACTATGATCATTAAAATAGTTAAAAATTGAAATTTGTTCAACTAATACGTATCAATAAAAATGTTTGTTTTCAATTAAAGCACAGAGCATAAACCGCGTCAAAATTTAGGCCACCACTTTTTCAAATTCCTCACAAAGCCAAACGGGCTTTTATTTGCCGATTTATTTATTTATTTATTTATTTATTTATTTACAGTGAAACCTGGTAAAAGCGAACTGTAATATGCGGCGTGATTATTTTGATATATCTAATAATTTGATATAGCCCAACCCGTCGATAACGATTTTTTTTGTTACGAGTTCGCAATACGCGGGACCTCCCTGCCATTCCCACATAATTAAACGAACACATAAAGTATGTCATTACCTTACACAAAACAATCCAGTCATTGCATGCAATAAAACTACATTCCGCCTTAACTAGTTACTTCGCAAGAAAGGGGTGACTTTAGTTTTCACTTTCGTTTTGGCGGCACCAACTAGCACTGCATTCTCTACATGAGACATCGTTTGCACCAATTTAAGTCCGTGCCCTTCAATATCGAAGCAAAGTTGGCGGAGAATATCGGCTACAAAAGCGCTTCATGCAGCGTCGGGCGGCTTTACGTTGTGACATCCTCAGTCTATTCAGTGCTTTCAGCAGCACCAGCTACCATGACATCGGCGACGGTGTGTGCGCTCGAGGGGCTCGCAGTGACGGTAACATCGTCGTCCACACTCAGGAAATCCTCCGAGGACATTCCTTCCGGCACAGCATCTGGAACGGTGGCTAGCCATTCGCGCAGTTCGCCGTTGATGCCGACTTGGTCCAGACTCGCTGGCTGGCTGGACTCCGTCATGGATCACGTACGTCGGAAACAGTTACGGAAGGCCTCAGGCGTCACCTCGGCCTATGCGAGGCTCAACAACTCAATCATGGCAATCAGCACTTCAATCGCCGCTCCGAGACAACGCATTTCGGTGGCAATTGTAAGCGCGCTGAGATCGATATATCCAATGTGAACTTCTTTATATTGAATATGCTTCGCATGCTTTGTTATAACAGATTTGCTTTGTTTTATATAAAGCGTAATTCGCTCTATCCTTGTTCGTTATAGTGGGGTTTGACTGTACAACTATGGCCTGTTTGTACCATCTGTGTTGACATACAATGGCGACTACGGCCACATTTCGGGTTTTATAAAGCATCTAAGAGTGGGCCCCTTTACAACGGCTATTATAAAAAGCGTAGCATAAGTGTAAAATATCCAGGGAAGCATCAGTTTGTGCGGGCAGGAGTTCTAACAAATAAAACAGGTGCGGGAACCCTCGAGTCGCCTTTAGCTATCTTAGGTAGAATAATCGCATGATCTGAATGCGCCAGTGTTCAAAGGACTGCTGCAATAATATTCACGGCCAAATTCTGGTCCGTGTTCCAGTCACTCGATTCAAATTTTTGTGCCTTTGCAAATATGGGCCCCGTATCTGCTTGCTTTACAGCGAATGAACTGTTGCCATGGCACATACACGTCCACAACATTCACAGCAAAAGAAACCTTAGGCATGCTCCATGCCTAATATAGCAACGTAACCAAGAGTGTCAGCGCTCTTTTATTCAAACTACCCGTTGAATTGGTTTTTAACCCTCTAAGCTGTGTCATGCGTGTGATGACTAACAAATGCAGGCATACTTAGGTACGGGTCTGCCATGGCTTCCCGCGTTATCGCTTCACGTTTTTATTCGAGGTTCCAAATCTTCATCCAAGATGCCGAAGTTTTCTGAACGTCTTGCAGAATATTTTCACATGCTCGCGGCATTAAAATTTGACCTTAGCCTTATACAAAGGCCCCAAACTTGGAGAAAGAACGAAACGTGGCGCAAACTAGATGTGGACGAGTGAGAGAAGAACGACAGATAGGGGTGCTAACTTCCAACTGTTTATTCAAAGGAGACCACACTAATTAATGAAACAACAACAAAATTACAACGAAGGTATACGAATGCTAACACATGTAGATGGTGGTGACAATTCTTAGAGTAAATAAGTACAACCCTGCTGATATTTGACAGCATATCTTCTCCATCAAGGCAAGAGGACAATCAAGGCGGTCGTAACGCGCATGCGCGCATTCCAGGCTCAGACCAAGCGGTAAGGAGGGATTAAGAACTGCAGGTGCTTCCGGACAATGGGCAAATAAATGAACGCAATTTGATGCATGCAGTGCAACCACCGCCGCCGATGATGATGATGATGAGAAAACTTTACGTTGCCCAAACTGGGGGAGGGATGGTGACGAAAGGGAGCGTTCGACGGTCCTTCCCCGTCAGATGGCGACCAGGAGCCCGTGAGCCCTAGCAGCATCTTCAGCCAGTTGGACAAGGCTGCGTTGAGTCTCTTGGTCGGAGCTGAGCAACACGGCCTCCCATTGCTCCAGAGTCCTTATCAATGTCTGTGATGTGTGGTGTAGTTTCTCGGGACAGGCCCATACGATGTACTACAGGTTAGCTCGTTCCGAGCACCATCTCAAGTGCTCTTTGTAAAGGTCTGGGCATAGGCGATAGACTAGGGGGTTGGGAATGGTGTTGGACTGCAAGAGTCGCCAGGCCACAGACTGCCACCGACTGAGGGAGGGATGCGCCGCCGGGTATTTCAGGCGGCCTAAGCGATAATGAGCGGTGATGTCCCTACATGTCACAAGCCTCTTCCTGCCCCCCGTATGTAGCGATTGCTCATCAAGATCGAGGCGGTCCCGGTAGCTGAAACCTCGGGCTGCTTCGTGAGCATTCTTATTACCAGGCAAGGACAACTGTGCTGGCGTCCATATAAGAAGGACCTCGCGGAGGTTTGACACAGTAAAGGGTTGAAAAAGGCGCTACGCTTGGGGGGAAATTCTACCCTTCTCAAAGTTTCTAATGACTGTTTTCGAGTCAGACACAATTACTTTTGCGGATGTGGAGGATAGGGAAACTGCAATGGCTGCTTCCTCCCCGGTCTCTAGGTGAATTGCACAAACTGAACCAGAGGCAGTTGAATTACTCTGCTGATCCACTGCCACTATGCTCATGGCCGCTCTGCCTAGGTATTCCGCGGCGTCGACGTAGAACACTTGTTTCTTCTCTCGAAGGCGGCGGTGGAGAGCAGCCGCCCTGCCTAGGCGTCGATCAACGTTGTATACCTGGTGTATATTTCGAGGAAGTTGTACGGATATGCGCCCGCTGTGAGTCAGTAACATAACCTTTTTCCCGGGAGTCGTAAATAATGTGGAGTTGTTGAAGGATGGGGCGCCCCGTTTCGCTACTGGAGAGCCGTTGAAGTCGTGCTATTCTTTGCGCCTCAAGAAGCTTTTCAAGGCTAATATGGGTACCCATTGCTTCGAAATGTTCAGTAGATGCTGTGATGGGAATTCCAACCACCTGTTTGTAGGCTTTCCTACTAATGCAGTTAGGTTTATTTTGTTCAGCTTTTTTGAGAGCCAGAAACGGCGCAGCATAGGTAATTGTCTGATAATAAACGCCTACACAAGCAGTACGAGGTTTACTTCTTTGAGGCCCTGATGCCTATTTGCAATCCGAGAGATGAGGTGACTTATTTGGGTCGCGCTCGAGTGTAGTGCTCGGATGGTTTCTGAGTTGGAGCCATCAGCTTGTATTCTGAGGCATAGTACCCTGATGCACGGAACTTGAGGAATAGTGTGCCTTTGTACTTGCAGGAGAATATCTGGGTTAGCTTGATGGCGTCTGCTTCCGCGAATTGAAGGTTGGTACAGAAGCACTTCGGACTTTTGCGGAGAACACGCAAGACCTCGAGGGGTTGCGTAATCATGGAAGATGTCTTGAATATCGCCATGCCTGTCTCCAGACATCTATAACGTGATATCATCGGCATATAAACTATGTTGAAGGCTTGGCAGGCAATTGAGTAGCTGCGGAAGTTTAACAATGGCCACGTTAAATAAGAAAGGGGACAAAACGGAGCACTGTGGAGTGCCCCTACTGCCCATCGCAATAATGTCTGATTACAGTCCGCCAACGACGCGCCGGGCGGTGCGGTTGGAAAGAAAGTCTTTAATGTAGTTATAAGCTCGTTGACCCACATCGACATCAGCAAGGTTGGTCAGGTCAGCGTCGTGGCGGACGTTGTCAAAGACCTTAGTTAGATCTAGAGTAAGAACGGCCCTGGTGTCCAGCGGAGAGCAGCCGTAGCCACGTAGCCATGGACAGCCGAGCGACACGACGCTTTTAAACGTGCCGCACGCCCAAGCCACGCCTCGTTTGCGCTATCTTGCCATGGCCCGTTACGTCAGCGCAATAATAAGCGAATTCCATTATTAAAGCGCCTTACACCAACCTCGCCAGTACTCCTTTTGTCACGAGCTTCGCTCAAGCACGGGCACAGTCAGTTGTCCTGTAGAGCGCTCTGGAGAAGAAACCACGCTGGGCCTTTAACAGGCCGACGTTGGTTATTCAAAACCGCTACTTTCGTTGTGGACCACCCAGTGAAGTGGCCTATGCAACGACAGAACAAAGTTAATTAGACGACACTCCGATATTCGAGAATGTTTTCAATGTTCGGCAACAGTTATATTAGCACAAACGTTCCGGAAAGAATCAAGCGGCGTTATTAATTTACTCCTTCGAACTCATTTGTTCTTAAGATATTCTTTCGGTGAGCGGAGTGTAGAACAAACGGTATTCGGATTATTTTTGATTTCTAATATCACAATATTAGACTCAAAATGACGAGATAAATATTCGGTGCGTTGTAAGAACGCAGAAAATGAATGCTATGAAATAAGAAGATTGAATCCTCTTCGGTCGTTGCGATCAGGTGCCCGCAACATCGCAGTAAATTAATTTGAACGGGAACTCTAGCCTTTCCTGCATGGGGACATGGAGTTAGAAGTAATTTTTACCTGTGCAGTGTTTCAGAGGAAGAAAAGTTAAAATTCAAAATCCCCAAGTGTAACGGCATTACGACTACGCAGGCGTTCCGAACGGAAGCCTTCCGAGAGCCCTGCTGAAACTCGACAGTATTCTTCCGTAAGATCAGTGCGGTCGTGTAGATAAATTGTGGCTTGACTACGTAAGTACAAACTCACTGCATTGCTACATTTTTACTTGAAAACTGGCTGGACGTATATGCGCCCGCGCGATGAGAAAAAAAAATTCGTTGAGCGAGCCTATTCAGATTGTAGGTAGGTTTTGGCGTGTTGAGCGCTTGACGGTTTACATTTCTTTACCTTGGGAGGTCTTTGTTTGGCTTTGGGTTGCTTATTCGGAATTGTTACTTTCGGAAACATAATTTCAGGACCGCGATGACACAGGCGCTGGGCGGGACCCTTCCAGAAAGCGATTGCGAACTCGGAAGGGGAAAGATAGATTATTTCGTAAAACAGGATACCAGCGGGATGCCTCAACTGTATTTTACCCCAAACATTTTGTGTACGGGAAGCATGCACCAAAGAAAATGAATGTTTCATTGCATCGCTTTCCGCAGCACGATATTAACACTGAAATGTATTGAAAAGCGTGCCTTTTGTTCACTGTGTAGGTAAGCTCTAGACAGTGCTCCTACCCCCTTCTGTGGCTCAGTGGCTAAGGACTTGCGCTCTTGAGCCGAAAGGCGTGCTTTCGGTCATGACGGTGGTGGCACCTTTCCAGATGGAGGTGAAAAGCTAAAGTACCAATGTTTCGATATAGCGGGGGAGGTTAAAAATCTTCAGGTGGTCCTCTTTTACGACATGCCTCAGAGCTCAGTGGTAGCGTCGGCGCTTTAAGCTTCATAACTGAATTGAACTTGACGCCGCTTCGCTAACGCTGTTTGAGAAATGCACGCTTTACGGTCATGATTGGTGCTGCCAGCGCAAGGTCAAGAAGCGGCGTTTTGGAATACTGGCCATTCTTTAGTGGGTATGCTGCAGAAGCTTCGGAAACAGACTTCACCAAAACCTAGCTGATGCAGTGCAATATCAAGAAGCTGCTAAGGGCTCCTGCCTCTCGGGCTGAATGACAGTGCAAAGTATCCATGGCAATATTTTCACGCTGCTCCACTCACTTCAACACGAAACTCACGTTCATTGTCAAGATTACTACGTGAAAATACGGCTCGTCGGTTTGCAAGTTGTAGTTTCGCCCTCCCTTAGCAAGCTAGAACTCGGGGCTGCAGCTTTTTCCTGGTACCAGGAAATCCGCCTCGGCGGTTACTTTTCAGCCTTTATGAGTGTTTACCAGCGATGCACACTGATGCTGCGCATTCCTCTCTGTTCTCTGGGGAGGATGTTCGTGGAGGTTGTTGGTGGTCTTCCTTGAACACATGTCACAAATGGCTCTTATTGAGTCCGTTACGATTTTAGACTCGCGTTGTTAGTCTCGCCACATCGTGCAGCTAGCTAGACTGCGGTCGTTTCAGAACCTGTGCTTTTTTTCTGATACCCGCCGCTGGTGGCTCAGTGGCTAAGGCGTTGTGCTGCTGAGCACGAGGACGCGGGTTCGACTCCCGGCCGCGGCGGCCGCTTTTCTGATGGAGGCGAAAAGTAAAAACGCCCGTGTGTACAAGGTTTCGGCGCACTTTAAAGATGCCCAGGTGGTCAAAATTAATCCGGAGCCCTACACTACTGCGCGCGTCATCGTCTGCGCTGCGTCCGCGATTTAAACCCTTCAATTAATCAATCATCAAGCTTTAATGCCTGATGGTGACACAGTGAAGGAGTCCAGCCAGTGAGGGACCGGTAAGTGCTGTCGAACTATATTAGCCTAGTGACAAAGAAAGGCGAAAACCAATACAAAGACCGTACTTCACTGTTTGCGCTTGGATCACAAGGCAAGCAGGGAAGCAGTTCGGAACATTCGCCGCTGTACTCGGAAGGCAAAGTACAGTGCGAAATATCCGAACGAATTCTGTTTACGAAGTTTTCTGTACAGCAAAACATTCCTCCAGGCACTTAAATCAGTCTGCAGGCATTGAAGGCGAAAGCCTGAAGGTACTTCAAACACTTCTTACGGCTCCATAGTACTGGCGTTTCTTCCTTCGCTCTCGGCTTTTGGTCTATTGGAGCGAATTAATATAAGAAGCAGACTAATATAGCAAGTCCTGCCCTACTTACCTGCCGTCACGCTCACTAGTAACGCTAAATGCACCATTATACCTCTTCTACCTATTCATCCGCACTATTCAAACGTGTGGATCTGGGCGATGGTAAGCGCTTGGCTCCTGCATTAGCGACCCATGCTCAAATTCAAAGCTTATTAAAATGTTCTTTTTTTAGTTTACAGTTGTGGTGATCTAATTTAGCGCCCCACAATAACATCAGTGCCGGTTTTCCGCGAAATTCCGTAGCGTAAGGCGATGGTTCAAAATCGAACTGGTCTATAGCCACGGACATTTACCTTCCGTTACCAACCAGAATTACGATAACTACCGATAATCACGTAACCACCGTTTTTACGTTTTCCCGAAGCAGAATATTGGAGCATACGTCACTTCTCAGCATCGTTGAGGATTGTTTAACGTTATCTGCTGAAACTGCCCCTTTCCTCTGCCATCGACAAAGTGGGACCATTAAGGCCGCCGCACGAACACGCCATTTCTGGCTGGAAAGGGGCCCGTGTTTCGTCGAAGGCATCTGGTATGCATAGAACGCGCTGATGGTATTTGTGCAGCGCCAGTAATGACTGCCCCGCGAAAGTATGTCGGGGCCAACGGAAATGCAAATAGCTAGGGCTGGGCCCACCGTTAATGCCCGGTGTACGGCGCTTAGAATTACAGTTTAGCGCAAAGATACCCATGGCGTATTTCACTGCAAGTGTTATTAACGTGTTGTTGGAGCGTCTGGCGTGGTAAGCCGCCGTATCGGGATATTTGTGCCAGTGTTGTAACCTTGGTTGTTTTTTTAAAGATGAGTGCTGCGATGTTTTCCCGTTAATGCCTTTTTATTACCTTTCTTCCAACAACGCAGCAGTCGTATGGTGCTATGCCGTTGAAAATGTTTTTGCAATCGATGCTTTAGACATAGGCAAAGATTTTTGGAGAGTTTAGGAACACGCACTATATAGGCTAGTCGACTTTAACCATACCGCGGCTCCCCAAAGCCACTGAATAAATAAGCAAGCTTTTCATTTCGTTCAGTAAATGGATTATGCTGTTCTTAATTTTGTTAACGTCGGATTATGAGCAGAGTCTTTTTGGAAAACAAAATTTAGCGAAAAGCTTGCCTACTCACAGGTCCTGCACAGTCTTCTGAAATGGCGCATCATTTTCGGAGCATTTCAACACCAAAACTGTTCCATTTTCTCCATGTGTGCACGCCTCCAAATCATGTCACGTTCCTCTAGTGCGAATATGACACGTCACTGTGAGGTTGGTAATGAATGAACCGAGGCTGCGGTCAACGTCCGAGCATTTTGTTCGGAAAGACTACGACCTGCTACTGAGACACGTAATATTGGCCGCGTTTTATTGTACGGTTAACGGCAGTGACGAACTGGTCGAGCACAACGCCCGATCCAGAGTAGCAATATCGTGCGCCCTAATGCCCTCTGCAAGGGGGTATGTGCTGTAGGCTTTACAGATTAACAGATATGGCTCTAGCAGTTTTTGTCCTCAACCTCTTATATGTTTGCAGATATTTTAAGCTGCGTGTTTTCTTTATCTTTGCAATTACACTCATCGTTAAATACAGCAGGCATTACCAATCTGTTCCTGAAAATGGTAACTGCTTAGAAAATGGAATAAAAGCCATTCAAGCACGTACAAACTAGCCCAGTCCAACGCCTTGGTACCTCCTTCAAAAGCTAGCTGGGACTGATCATGGTGGTAATTTTCGTGCGAATCCGATACCTCTCCATCCGATTGTGAATAGTAACACTCCCTCTTCGGCTGCCTGTCTCAGGGGAAATGACGCTTCCCAACAAAATGAGCGGCGCGCCGATTGAACTCGTCATTTTCTTGCTAAAGTTGTGAGGAACACTGCTCTCCTTACTGAGGACCGGCATCACCGTTCAGCTCTTAACCGTGTTCCTTATTTAGATGAATCCTGTCAACAAAAGCATGTAACTCTTTTACTACAAAGTTTGCGCGCATGACTTCAAACATTTCGCAGACGTTTCCGGATGAGTGAGTGAGTGAGTGAGTGAGTGAGTGAGTGAGTGAGTGAGTGAGTGAGTGAGTGAGTGAGTGAGTGAGTGAGTGAGTGAGTGAGTGAGTGAGTGAGTGAGTGAGTGAGTGAGTGAGTGAGTGAGTGAGTGAGTGAGTGAGTGAGTGAGTGAGTGAGTGAGTGAGTGAGTGAGTGAGTGAGTGAGTGAGTGAGTGAGTTCTACGTCTACACTGAGTTTTTGGTCAGCCCTTCTCAAATATCCTTTTAGCTGAAGTCATTGTCTGTGGGAGCTGCGTCGTTCCCTTATTTTCCTGGGCGACCGAGACGCGCACGCGGATGTTCCCATTTGGACTTGGAATTCGCAGCTCAGTTACGCTTCCGATATGTCAGATTACACTGTAATTAACACATCCCCGTCACAGCTTGTATTGTTCCGTTTTGATGACGTCAGGCGGCATCCAGAAAAACCCGAAAGGCGTACGCAAACTATTTTCTTGAAAATGTGACTTCTAATTAGTCCGGTAATGACTTATATCAGCTGTTGTTTTGACATTCCAAATGAACATACAAAAATGTGGGGGAGAATTTGGATGTCAAATGCCATTTTGATCTCCTTCTTGGGTACCTGCAGTTTAACTGACGCACTTCGATACTTTTTAATTGAAAAATTTAAAATAATTTAAATTTAACTAAATTTAACTGACATTTCAACGTGCGAAGTAGCGTCGTCACACCCCTTCTGTGACATTTAAAAAGCGGCGCCCGTGGGAAGGCATCGCGACAGTCTGCCAGCCATTAGCAATTTAAAGATATGTGTATCCGTCCTATGTCTTAAATAGCCCAGAGCCTAAGAAAAAAAATAACAGGTAAGCTTGCATTCACGCGCAAGACTTGAATCTCGAAGCTGTTTTAGGTGAGCATTTCCGCACACATATTTAAGTTCCAGTATCACTGTTTATTAGCCTAGTTGCGGTGCCAGCAATCATCGTCATGGGCACCGAAGAGGTCATCGTCGTCCTCGCGGCGAGTAGTGGATGCAAAGTCGTCCCGGGCATTGTAGACTTTCACCATCTTTTTATCATCGACTCGCGGCAGCGGTGGCGGCATCTGCAAGTCGTCTCGGAAAGGATTGGAACACTCGTAGCCATCTCTCCAATTACCCATCATGGGTTTTAAGTGATGCGCATCCTTGCTTACGAAAGGTCCCCGGGCCAATCCTTCCCGGAAAGGTCCCCGCAGCCCCCGCGCGGGGGCTGCGGGGACCTTTCCTAAGCATGGTGCTTTTTCAACTTCAGCATTACCGCTGGAGTTTTTCTTTTCACATGCGGGCTAACGCTTGACGACTCGCGCTGGAGTTTCTTTTTTCTTTTTTGCTGAAGCCACTGCGCGACTCGGAAATTCGGCGGTCGCAACGAGGCACTCACTTACGAGCTCTCGCCATTCCATCGCTCCTGGGCTTTTGCCAGCTTTTTTTTGTTTTGCTAAAGACACCGCTCGTGCCGAGGACGCTCGGAGATCGCCGCGAGGCATGTGCTCACGAGCGCTCCACATTTTCTTGGTAATTTTTGCCGCAACGCGGAACTTGTGGCTTTTGCAACTGCGCCGCAGTTAAATACTGACAGAATGGGACAAAAGAATTCCCGCTTCATAAATTTCCGACTAGCTGTCTGCTTACAATGGCACTCAAACTTACAATGCCCAATTGGGCAGTGTTCTCGATGCTGGTGTTCGCATACAGGTAGTTTGGGAGGAATGGATTAGTTTTTCCTTATTTACATAGGATAGGAGCATCCAAGGAGTTAGCACACATCACCAGTAGTGAATGTACTATTTTTCATTGTTGTGAATAATCTGGAGGAGGCAAACGGCGGACGAAACACTGTACGTTGAGGCAAGGGGGTGCGGTCTTTATTCTGTCCAAGCAGTGCAAAACAGGAGTAGCACTTGGCTGGATCTGGTGAAAGAACGTCAATGGTAAATAGCGCTAGAAATACGTTAGGTTTACGCACCAAAGTGAGGAAATACAAGGGAGTGACATTTGCTTTCAGCTGCACCTTGGGAAAATGATTTGTTCGGGTGTGAGCATGAGTGGTTGCAAATGGCGCACGCACACCAATACAATTTCAAGCTCAGCACAAGCCCACACGCACAGTCTTACCTGGCCTGGGCTTTCAGGTAAGTTCACCCACGCCCACGTATTGTTTTAAATCCCACTAACGATTCTACCTGGCTGAATCAGAGTAATCGGTGGGCAGAAATTCTACGGCTTACAGTACTGCACAGTTGAATAAGCAGTTGCGAAACATCCATTGTCAGTTCTGCGCTGACAATTTAGGCGTTTTGATGCGCAGCGCTATAATAAATGATTGCCTTTCAACGATTGCCTGTAAGACTGGCTTGGAATGGGTAACCAACCACAGCGGCTACCATTTTCTGAGGATTCTTCATATATTCACACACATCGCTCTGTCACCGCCAATGTCAACATCTTCCAGCCATGCGAAGGAACGCAGCTGTTAGGAATAACGACGGCACGCTCAAGCAACAAGGCCCTGCTCTAGTAGTCAAGTCTGCCTCTATAGTCTTTCTAACGTTGTGCTGTTTACATCTCGCTCGGATAACGCACGAATCAAACAGTGGCACGCAGCCGCAGTCGTGGCGGTGAATAGACAAATGATCATCCCGGTGGTTGCCAACACTTAGTCTATTTTCCTTTAACCGTAAATTAAGGCAACAGCTGGTCTGGCCAATATACTGCTTCCCGCACGACCGCGGAACTTCGCACACCACCAGAACTGAGTACTATACAAGAGGATTCCGATGCACGCTACCCGGTAATTTGCGGTAGGGGTTAGTGATTTCGCATAAAAGATTCACTTTGTTAGGTGAAGGAAGAACATTCTTTAGTTTCACCGGAGTGGCGACCTTTTAATGGACGGCGCGCTGTGTTGTGCAAATACGTCAAGTGTAGCATCCCGTGGTGTGTCTTCTCTTCCTTGTCCTTGTCCGCATGCTATAGTTTTTTAATAGTCATTTGCGGTATTGCTAGAGTAAAGCCAGCATTATTACAGATAACACATATTCCTAGTTCACCCACCTTACCAGAACCTGAGTTGTAGTTCAATTTAAAATGACAGGTGACTTAAGACGCTAATACAATGCCAAGAAAATTTTGGATGAGAAGTAACTGGTACGTACACCTATTTTTACGCGCACAGTGCTCAGGTATGCTCGTGTATTTACGACATTTGTACAGTACATCTTCCACATTGGTACCATCTTCCAAAAAGTATTTTGCTTTTTTCATGACAGGCGAAATGATAACCGGTTTTTGACGTCCATTCTTCCGAAACGTTTAGAAGATCCCAGGATCACTCGGGCATTCTTTTGAGCATGATTGCGTAATTACTTGCTTCGTTTCATTTAGCTTGGGCAGCTAATTTACGGTTCGGCACATAGTATATTGCATGGCAACAGTTCTCATTGGTTGATCCTTTTTATATATACTTCGTTTATTTCTAAAAAGTAGGAAGTAGTAAATACTGCTCCTTTCTAAAGAACTGGCCGCGGTGGCTCAGTAGCTAAAGCGTTGTGCATCTGAGCACGAGGACGCGGGTTCGATTCCCGGCCGCGGCGGACGCTTTTCTGATGTATGCGAAAAGCAAAAGCGCCAATTTATTCGAGATTTCGGCGCACGTTAAAGGTCCCCAGGTGGTCAAAATTAATCCGGAGCCCTCCACTACGGAGAGCCTCATCGCCTACGTTGCGTCCGCGCGTTAAATCCCGACAATCAATGAAATCAATCCTCTTCCTAAAGGAGGAGTGACACGAAATTTCAAAGCTTAGATAACTTGTTGAAATGCTGCCTTTTCATCAGGAGATATCTCCCAGCAAGTTGAGAAGTAACCGTTCAGTACAACTTCTTTTAAATCCATTGTAATCTTTGCCCGCTCGAGGAGGCCCAGAGCGGGCCGACAAGACATCATCTGCTCCTTGCCCCAAACTGCTGACGCCGGAGCGGCGAGACGTAGCCGACGTGCCAGTTGCGGTTGACGCACGCTGCTACGCCGTGTGTATCACGTCGTGGTTTTGGGACTGATGTCATGCTACCTGGGCTTATGGGGGTGGGGAAGACCTCGGCTGGTCTGAGCGCGCGCGTGTGCTCTCTCGCTCGCGCGTCCAGACCGTGAGCGGTGCGACAAGAATGGTGACGTCACGTGCACCCTCCTGTCATGGCGGCCGTTCTGCGTTCGTGTTGTGGAAACCTAAACTGACACGTATAAACGACGTCGTAAATGATTGTTTACACTGCGATGGACCCTCTAATGTGCCATTCTATGATTTGTGGGCTAATAGGCACCCATAGCAGCGGAAAAAACGTAACACGAAAATTTCGTGTCAGTACTCGTTTAAACAGCACTCTGTAAAATATATGGTCTGCCATCTACATTGAGATACCCCTGGGGCGGCTCCGACAGCTATACCCTCAAATACCTGCGGAGACTCTTCACAGAGGTGAGCAAGCATGGAGGGCACAATAAAAATAAAGCGGCGAAGTGAGCGCACGCTTTGAAATTACTTCTCGCACGTTTGACAGCACTGGCGTACCTCCAGAATTAAATGCAAGCATCTGTATTCAGCAGGTATACGTACAGCAGCCATTCGTAGGGAAATTCACGACCCACCATTCTCGCCGTAGCCGCCATTAGAGCCGTCTGAACCGCCATGCTCCCCAATACTGCCGCGCCCTGTATTTCATGTCTGGCATTGGTCATGGAGGTGTTACCCCACCATGATAGCGGGCGTCAGTGTCCGCTATCCCCGGCATTGGGAACATTTTCCCGAAAGTTCTGAAATTTCCGCTCCACATTTGTACAGCACATTTGAACTATATGAAACACAGGCCAATCACGTTGACTCATGTCACCAGCTATTTGGTTGAACTACGATTTCACCCACACATAAAGCACACCCTCCTACCCCTCGATCGTGCACCACGCAAAGTGTCCCAGCAACACACCAACGTGCGACGCGCAGATATCACCTAGCAACGACGGCGCGTACAGCTGCGCTATGCCCAATTCGGCATTGCAAATTCTGATCACGCTGCCATTTCCTAGCGTACAGCGCGCCCTTCGTATCGCCGCGTTTCCTGCAACCCCTCGATTGCAAAAAGCATGCTGCTTCCTTGACACAGCGGGTGTGGAAGAGATCCATGACTCGAAACTTCCCAAGGATAGGTGATCATTTTTAAAGATTCAAAATCATTAAGTGTTCCACATTTCTGGATGCGGGACAAGGTCGTCGGCGCAAAACCTCTCTCACTCCCTCGCTGTTTTTTGTCTGGCTCTGTATGTCGAACCCATGCAGGTATGGAGTGCTGCCTGCTCCGGAAGTAATCATCATCCCGGAAACCGGGCTGCGCTAGAAAGGTTCAACTATACTAGGATGGCTCTTACGGCCATGAACAGCACTCCCTCACCAAAGGAGGATCCGGCCTCGCTGGTGTAGTAGTTTGCCGCCCCCGCCCATGGCTGATCAGAGAACAAACTGGAGTTGACGAAATCATAGTGGGAATAAAGAAAAAGAAATGGGCTTGGGCGGGCCATTAAGTGAGGCGAACTGAAAACCGGTGGACAGTTAGAATACCAGAGTGGATACCGAGAGACGGGTATAAAACAAGGGGAAGGCCAATAACACGATGGAGGGACGGAATAGCGAATGTCGGGGGTAAACTGTGGACTCGAGCAGCGCCGAACTGGAACGGTTGGATGTCAACGGGAGAGGCCTTCTTCCTGCGGTAGGCCTCAGCAGACTGATGATGATGATGATGATGATCATAATAATGGCGATGATGAGCTATGGGTCATTCCTAAACCAAGGAGTCCACCTATGACACACTATAGACGTCAATAGATACGCAACTATGATGTCTACAGCCCTTTTGCGCATATTTTATTGGAGTGATTTCATACTACCGAGGCGGAATTCACGTGTTAGAATGCAGCAGTCAGCTAAGAAATTAGATCAGGCTTAATACTAGGGCACGAATCACAGCATACGTAACCCCAATTACCAGTTTTACGCGCGCAACCAGTTTTCAAACAATCTAAAATATAAATATTACGCCGCGTGATTTCTTAGACATTAAATCTAAAACTGAAATAATAAGGACGCTCTCTCAAAGTCATTTCAACCCTTAACGAAGCAAGCTCGAAATCATCCGTGTACTCTTGCACTTGCTGCGCACAAATAAAAGATTATGCATTCAAAAAAGCTGTCCACGTTTTCTAATAAAATTCTTATTCTGAAAGAGAATAATGTGCTCAATTTGACGGGCGTCTGCCCTTCGACTAGCTCTGCCATTTTCAGAAGCAGTACGAAGCCTATGATCCCCTCTATTGAGAAGATTGCATTACGTGCTCCACACTCTGGTAATGCGCACTATTTTATATATTTGAAGTATTGCAGCATGTACGTGAGACGACATTGCGAAATGAAAAAGGTTTTTGCATACTCGCGGCCTCTTTCCCTACGTACTTCGAAAAAGCCTCCTCCCCCCCCCCCCCCTTTATTGCGGAAATTGTTCATTCTCTAGAAGCTCCTGCGGCCAACGCAATTATGGCGCACAAGTTATACGCGCGCAGTTTATTCGCCAACGCTTTACGAAACGCCCAAAGTTATACTTGAGGGGAAACGGTTGTCAGAACGTGAGTGCAATTAAATTGGATTTTCTTTGCTCCCAGCTGCCCCATTTTATTGCGCTGTTTTTGGCAAAGACATGCTCCTTCCAAGGAAATAGAGTTTTGCTTAGATATTACCTGCTGTTACCTACTTGCTTCCAAATTATATTTTCATCCTCCTGAGAGCAAAAAGCAAACTTTAAGGTGCGCCCTTGGCGTTCGAAGGCCTTTCATGGTGTACAGCCCGTTCGTCACAAAGCGTTTCGTCATAGGCCTGTTGGTAATAGGCCGGTCCGTAACAGGGGAACATTCGTTATAAGCCCGTTCGAAAAATGGGCAGTTCGTGATACGTTCGGCGAAATATAAGCCCACGTGTTTAGATGTTCTTTTTTTGACGCGCATATGGGTATAGCGAAGTATGTAAGGCGGGTAAGCGATCCCAATTGATAGCTGGTCATCGCGTCACCTGCTGAGCTGCCTCGTAGCTTCAGCCTGATCGCCTACCATCGCGCAGGCGATCCGCGCCACGACCCACGTGGGAGCTATAAACATCGCCGGCCGCGCCCTCCCTCGAGCGCCTACAAAAGGGACCGCCAACAACCACGGAACGGGATTTGCAGCCGAGTCACCGCAGCTCATGCATGTTTTTCACGTTTCGTAGGTGAGTGGGTGCAGCCCAGAGCTTTTTTGGATACTGTTTTAGGCTGCAAATCCCAAGTGTCGATTGATTCAGAATGGGCATTGATTTGTGTGCATACCGAGCGCGGATAGGCTGTTTTGTGGGGCGTGGCCATTTGACCAGTCATGGTTCACCAGTATGGCTTAGGCCTGCGTTGGTTTCTAGTTGCTGGCGCACGGGAGGACGATGTTTCCTGGTTTTGTTCTGTATTGCCCATTTGATCATTTGCGCCGGCGACGTGGAAACAAACCCAGGCCCTGACAAGCTGGATGAAATTCTTGGGCTTGTTCAGGAATTAACCTTATCACATGAAACATTTCACAAATAGACATCAAACAAACTAAACGATATTCAAACAAACGTCACGGACATCAAAAGGCAACTCAGCGGTGTCGAAAACCGGTTAAATGCGATTGATAATCTGTGCCATGACGTCACCACGGTTAACTCAGTCGTTCAAGAATCACAAGAACAGCTGAAAGCCATAGAAACTAAGCAATTGGAGCAGGCCAATCTGGTTGTTGATGACCTAAATAACCGAATGCGCAGAAATAACCTCATATTTAAAGGAATTCCGGAAGAACCCCAAGAAAAAAAATTCCCCCGCACCTCCCCGAGGGGGATTGTGAGGATGCAGAAATGCATTGGGTGCACCGATGAGTGTGATGCTATTAATGGCGAAGAGAGAGGCGAGAGTGTGAGCGTAATCATTTATTTTTTTCTTTTCCCACACCCGTCATTTCCGCTTCGTTATAGAGAAGCGTCTTCGAGACCGCGTTGAGCGCAACCGCCAACTGCAGAGGATCGTTCACATCAAAGTCGTCGGGAATCGTTTCAAACTCACCGTCAGCATCATCGACGTCGTCTTCCTTGGGTCCACCTTGATTCCAAACTGCCCGTTGCCTCGAGTCAGTCGCCTGATGCTCATGAAGAGGAGTCGAGGCGCGATGAGCCGCTCTTCGACCGGGTTCAGATCGGGAAGATGCACCGGCAGAGGAGGATGACGGCAGCCAAAACTCACGCAGCCCTCCTCTTCGCAGCTTTGTCTTCTTCTACTTCTTCTTCAGCGGTTCCCCTACGGGAAGATGACGATGGTGGTTGAACGCGAAGCTATCTCGTGATGGATTGTTTGGTTGGCCAATCCCTAGGGGCATCATGCCACAATCATCATCAGACGCGCTGCGGACGCCGGCCAACGTAAGCAAGACAACCCCCGGCTCTAATGCATTTCTGCATAAAATGGGGTGATACTGAACGAATCATCAACGAGTTTGTTTCCACCAATCTAGGCTTGAAGGCAGGCGAAATTGAGCGAGCCCACAGAGTAGGCCGACCTAAAGCAGATCACATCCGGCCAATTGTCGTGAAATTTCTGAATTTCAAAGACAAGAGCACCATCTTAAAAAATGCTTTCAAGCTGAAGGATCTGGAAAACCCTCGCGTGTGGATTGAAGAGGATTTTTCTGCCCGAATGCAGCTCATCAGGAAAAGCCTGAGAGATTTCGCTCGCAAAGAACGTAAACCAAATGAGAAATATACTGTTATTTATGATAAACTTCTCCTCGGAAACAAATGTTATACTTTTCATTCCTCAAAAAACCAAGTAACCTGTCTCCCACGGCGCGATGAAGCCGAAGTCTCTGCGTTAAATGAGCAAACTGCCGTTAGCACAACAGGGGACGACATTAGCAAGGATGATTGACGCATAAATGTTAATCAAGAAAATTTATTGTCACTCTTAGTGTGCAACTTTCGAAGCATGTTCCATAAACAAGATCAGCTATGTACATTTACTGAAGCGTGTTCTGTAGATATTGTCCTTGGGACCTAAACTTGGCTTTCACCCGATATTGCAGACAACGAGCTATCTCTCTCTAAGGACTTTGTTATATTTAGAAAAGATAGAGTGGGCGCACGGGGAGGCGGAGTCATAGCAGCCGTGAAATCTAATCTATGTGCCCACGGTATTGATACAAAGTCAAATAGTGAAATTTTGTCGATTTCACTTCAGTTGTGTTCTTCTGTGACTTGCGCAGTCGGAGTGTGTTACCCTCCTCCTGATTCCAGTGCTGAATTTATTGACACCCTAAATGACTCTTTAACTTTAATCCAAAACATGCATCCAACGTCACCAATAATCCTTGCTGGTGATTTCAGCTACCCCGCCATTTCAACTACTGGCAGACGTGCACACCCCAAGGCTGCGCAAAGAAAAGCGAATGCAGGGAATTTCTTGATGTTCTTTCGTTATTCGATCTGCACCAAATGGTTTTCAAACCAACACGAGGAAGTTCTATTCTTGACCTCGTCCTGACAACGGAACCAGAAAATATGCTTGTTCAAGTTTTAGAATGTATTAGCGACCACAATGTAGTACACTGTGAATATCTTTTGAAAAAAAGTAAACCTGAAAAGGCAACAAAAGCAATTTTCGATTACTCCCGTGCAAATGTCGTGGCAATTCTTGAAGAGTTACCGTCTTTTTCTGTATGGTTCATGCAAACCATGGCTTACCGTAATACAAATGATAACTGGTTTGCTAGGAAGCTTACTGAACTGAAGCAAAAGTACGTTCCCAAAATTGAAATCGTCTCATCAACACACAGCACATGGTTCACGTCCCAAGTAAAAAGAGCTATCAATAAAAAAAACTACTTTATTCTAAAGCGAAGTTGTCTAACTCGGATGGCGATTGGCAGCGCTATCGTGAACAAGCAAATAAATGCAAAGCGGAAATTGAAGCGTCCAAAGATAAGTTTTTTAATGGTGACACTGTCAGCATGTTAACAAACAACCCAAAAAAGTTTTGGAAAGTAATAATTCCCAAACACTCTTCTCAATCCACTTTACCAATCGTAAATAACGGTGTGCTTCTCTCGCCATCTGAAGCGGCAACAGAATTAAACTCCTTTTTCAGCTCTGTATTCACGAAAGACAATCCCATACCACCTGATCTTGCATATACTTCAATTAACGCGTCTATGAATGACCTCATAATCACTCCTGAAGGAATAGAATCGGCCATAAATCGGCTTTCCAATAACTCAGCCTCTTGTCCAGATGGCATTTGCCCAAAGATACTGAAAATGACTAAGCCCATAATATCTCTGATTTTTGCCGCGCTTTTCCAGCAGTCTCTAGATACAGGAATAGTACCAGATGATTGGAAGATCGGTTGTATCACTCCCATTTACAAATCAGGTGACCGTTCAATGCCCTCAAATTATAGACCGATATCTTTGACTAGTATTCCAGGTAAATTACTTGAAAATATAATATCTTCCGCAGTTATGAAATATTTAAGTATGCATAACTTTTTATTTAATAATCAGCATGGTTTTCAGCAAGGCCACTCTTGTGAAACACAATTATTTGAACTCATTACGGATCTTCATCAAGCTGTTCACGATTCAATAAAAATTGAGGCTATATTCATTGACTTCAAGAAAGCATTTGATAAAGTTCCCCATGCTCGTCTATTGATGAAGCTTAGCCGGCTTAACATCCATAGTACCAGTATAAATTGGATTACAAGTTTTTTAACCAATCGCTACCAGTTTGTTTCAGAAAGCGATCAGTCTTCTGCTTTAGCAGAAGTTACATCTGGCGTCCCTCAAGGCTTAGTACTTGGACCAATTTTATTCCTAATTTACATTAATGATATCAGTAAAAACGTCTTCAACAGTTCGATTATTTGCGGACGATTGCGTTCTCTATAGACAAATCAAAACCTCTGAAGATTCTAATACTTTACAGGCCGAAGTAAACAAAATCTCCCTTTGGGGCGAGAACTGGCAAATGGCAATTAATGTTTCTAAAACAAAAGCAATGACATTTACCAGATCTAGTAACGTTCAGTTCACTTCGTATTTTATGAATAACTTGTGCATAGAAAATGTGACTACGTTAAAATATTTAGGCGTTCATCTAAGTTCTAACCTTGCATGGAATGATCACATTGATGAAATAATTTCGAAAGCAAATAAAACACTGGGATTCATTAGGCGTAACTTGTATTTAGCAAATCAGTCAACTAAAGTATTAGCCTACACAGCTTTAGTTCGTTCAAAAATGAAATATGCTTCTATAATATGGAATCCAAATCAAACGTACCTAATAAACAAGCTTGAGTCGTTACAAAATAAAGCAGCTTGTTTCATTACCAAGACCTACTCCAGAACAACCAGCATCACGGCTATCAAAGATTCCCTCCAATTACCCTCCCTAGAAAAACGGCGTCTACTGGCACTGCTCTCGCACTTCCACAGAATGTATCATACCCCATCATGCTTCACTGCATCCCATATCAAGCCGCCTCATCAAATTTTTCCGCGCCTCGACCATCCCTTTAAAGTTCGCCCCATTTTTGCACGTACAAATCTCCTTCGCCAATCACCGCTCTTTCTGGCCATTTACCACTGGAACAAGCTGCCAATAGAAATTGCTGCTATTCGTGATCACGACTCATTTGCTGCACAACTGAAGCGCAATATGAACGCGCATGTCTTGTAAAAACAGAACTGTGTGCTTTTTACAACATGAACTGAGTTTACAGGTTTTGTATTGAGTGTTTTTAGTTGCACCCATTTCTTTTTCCTGATTCTTCTGTTCTTTTTTTCTTTATTTTTTTATTGTTTGGTAACCTGTTATATGTAATAAGTTGCATATCTCTGCGAATTGTGTATAAATGTCTGAATTATCTCGTTGTAATCCCCCCTATGTAATGCTCGCAAGGGCCTTTAGGGTATCTGAATAAAAAAAAAAGAGGGAGGTGAGGAAAGCAGGTAGCGCATAAGAAGAACCTCTTGGAAGAGGAGTCTGGAAGAACATGCGCCCCTCTCTTCATTGTTGTGGCCGCTTTGGGTGAACTTGACACCCACACGACGAGTCTTTTTACCCTACATGCCATGGAGAAAGGATTGGGTTCGGCCTAAATGCTTCCTTTTCTTTTTCTCCTTTCTGTCAGACGTACATCCGGGACATTTCAGCAAAGAATGCCAGTCATAGTGGACAGGCAGGGTAACATGGTTCTAACCGGCAGCTAGATACAAGTCTAATGACCCTAGGCTGTAAAGAGAGGCAGGGACGTAGCGCAGTAAAGAAAATGTCTCGGAAGAGGGGCCACAAAGAAGCCGCGTCTTCTTTTTCATTGTAGCGGGTGACTTGTGCGACGGCGGGCCGCACACAACGACGGAAAGATGTAGTGCAATATTTTTTACACGTCCTAGTGAAAAAGAGTTGTAAGATCACGTGGTTCTCGCGTAACATGTTTTCTTCGCCATGTAGGTCTCTTTAAAAGTGAAGGACAATCGTAGTGGACAATTCGAGCGTAATCTTTTCCCTCTTTTGTGCACTTTTTGCTTCTTGAGGGTAATTGTATACGCGATATAAAACAGATGCCCTGTTCGTAAAATATTTTATTTTCCATTTCAGCCCGGAATAGGCACAAAAGGGTACACTGCAATCAAAGTCAATCAGTTTTCGCTTCAAACAGTGATAAGCCGCTGCAGCGACGCCAATCAGGGCAGTCTCGAGGAATACTGCGTTTTGAATTGTAAAAAGTGGAACTAATAAATGTTTTTACAGGTTCATATGGACCATTCCGTGTCATTCATTACTGTTTCTTTGCAAGTTTGGAAACTAATTTCTTAATTATTAAGGTTGGAACTTAGTTATATTCCACATTTTGTTTCGCAATTATTACGCAGAATATACAAACGATGCATTATCATCGCTCACACACTTCTAAAAACACCGCGAACTTCGGTTTTCCGCCCCAGTAACGAACTTTACTAAGTGACAAACTGGCATATGACGAATTATCCTATGTGACCAAAGACCCTATTAAGAACCGGCCTATGACGAACTGCCATGTGAAGAACGGGCCGACGCCGGCCATTTATATAGCTGGAACCACAATAATGAAGTGTTAAGCAGCTAATATTGGGCCTCCTCGACTATCAGCCCCGGATCGTCCGCTGACTGCCCGAGACGCGATCCGGTGCTCGATTTTCTCATGTATCCTTACCAGTCGTCCAGTCCGAATGCAGTCCTCAAACGGCCCGCGGACTGTCCAGAACTGGTAAATTGAGGGTACCCATCACTTCACTATTCAAATGCAGCCCATGCAAACAGAGACAAGAAAAAAAAAACACGGAGAAGCGTTTCTCCCACTTTCTTGTCCCTGTTTGTGGGCGTTAAGCGTCAAAGATGAATCAATTTTAACCAGGCCGGGTCTCCGTGAAAAGTTACTTCTTGTTGATACGAACTATACGAACTACATATCGCCACCAACTATGCCTTCTTATTTTTCTGTTATCAGTGGTGCGGTTATCTTGTCCTCTGTTTCAAGCGTAACGTCATTTGATCCTTATCTGGTATGCCACATTGTCCAATCTTGTCGGAAAACAATGCGCCACCTTGTCCTCGCTAACTTGAGCATTCTTGTTTGAATGGCGAGGTTTTTAATCTAATTGGGTGCTTCTGGGAAGCATAGCGTTCTTAGAGATATGCGAAGGTAAATGTAACTGGTAGCGAAGGTTCGGGCTAAAAGCGGTTTTCAGAACCTATTGCCAGGGACATAAACACAGGGAGTTATGGGTGTGGCGATTGAAGCGCGACTAGGTGTGTAGTTAACAAACACTAATAACAAAAAACCAAGTTTTATTCAACAATAAAACAACATTTAAATTTACGAAGGATAGTTATTTTGGAATCATATTTATTTGGGCACAGTGTGCAAAGAATTTATGAAAATGTTTATTCATTCTCAAAAACCTTTTTTGCAGAGCCCTCTGTGTTGCATTGCTCTGTGATAGTCCAGAGTTTGACGGAATACCGTCTGGTCAGGTAAAAGCATGGTTGTGACGATGAAACGTAGGTCACTGACCAAGTCAAAGAAGCGGTTTGACGTTCCGGTACCCCTACGGGTACCTTGATCACAATGAGCATGTGCGTGGAAAACGAAGCTATATATTGGGCATGAGGCGTCGCAATGAGGTGGCATAGATACGGTGCAGATTGCCGTCTGTTCTGTTGATAGTGTCGGCCGTCGTCTGAATGATGAGGGATTCGAGCAGCAATCGGGAAGACAGATTGCGCTCGGTTCTCAGAGCTTTCGCCTCGTCCCAGTCGACCACGTGTCCCGTTTTCTCACAGTGCTCCGCCAGTGCGCTTGTTCTTGCATGGCCCTTGTTTACGTCGTTCCGGTGCTGCGTTAATCTTCTGTGAAGATTGCCCGTTTCGCCAATGTACACTGATTTGCAATCGGCGCGCGGAATCTTGTAAACAACACCTGGGAACTTGGAGCGTGAGAAGGGGTCTTTTACTTTGACGAGATCAGAACGCAGTTTGCTAGTTGGCACGTGCGCGATGTGCACACCGCGTTTCTTGAAAATGCGTGCGAGAGCTTCACTGATATGTGGGACGTAGGGAACCGCAGCACGCTTTGGCGCGCTTCTTGTGGACGCTTCTGCTTGCTCACCTTGATGCATAGTTGTGTTCGTCGCCCTCTTTGCCTCTTTTCAGATAAAGTGCTTTGGGTAGCCATTCCGTTGCAGGTCTCTTTCGATCTTCTTCATTTCTTCTTTCAGGCTTTCCGGTTCAGAGCACGTCCGTTTTGTTCTGTTCACAAGTGACGTCACCACTGAACGTTTATCGGACATGGGGTGCGCCGAATGGAAGCTCAGGTACCTTCCGGAGTGCGTAGGTTTCCTGTATACGCTGAATGATAGTCCACTCGGGGAGCGTTTTACGAGCGTGTCAGAAAAGGAATAGAGCCATTGGATTCCTCTTCCACAGTAAAGTTGATTGAAGCCTCTGTATCATTCAGATGCTGTAGGAAGCGTCGAACATGCTGCTTGTCCATTACGCAGAAACAATCGTGGACGTACCGTACGAAGAGCTTCGGCTGTGGTTGAAATGATTCCAATGCTCTTTCCTCAATCGCTTCCATCGTCAAATTCGCGGTTGTGACCGAGATCGATGACCCCATGGCCGTCCCAAACGTCTGCTTGTAGATGTCGCCGTTATACGTAAAATACGTATTGCTTAGGCAAAAATGGAGGAGCTTGCAAAGCTCGGTGGCATCAAACGGAGTGCGGTCCGGAAGCCTTTCGTCCAATTCCAAACGTTTTCTGCAGGTTTCGACTGCCAGTTCGACAGGAATGCTTGTGAACAGTGTACACACATCGAAAGAAACCAGGACGTCGTCATCTTCCAGAAGCAATTGAGGAAAGAGCATTGGAATCATTTCAACCACAGCCGAAGCTCTTCGTACAGTACGTCGACGATTGCTTCTGCGTAATGGACAAGCAGCATGTTCGACGCTCCCTACAGCATCTGAATGATACAGAGGCTTCAATCAACTTTACTGTGGAAGAGGAATCCAATGGCTCTATTCCTTTTCTGGACACGCTCGTAAAACGCTCCCCGAGTGGACTATCATTCAGCGTATACAGGAAACCTACGCACTCCGGAAGGTACCTGAGCTTCCATTCGGCGCACCCCATGTCCGATAAACGTTCAGTGGTGACGTCACTTGTGAACAGAGCAAAACGGACGTGCTCTGAACCGGAAAGCCTGAAAGAAGAAATGAAGAAGATCGAAAGAGACCTGCAACGGAATGGCTACCCAAAGCACTTTATCCGAAAAGAGGCAAAGAGGGTGACGAACACAACTATGCATCAAGGTGAGCAAGCAGAAGCGCGCCAAAGCGTGCTGCGGTTCCCTACGTCCCACATATCAGTGAAGCTCTCGCACGCATTTTCAAGAAACGCGGTGTGCACATCGCGCACGTGCCAACTAGCAAACTGCGTTCTGACCTCGTCAAAGTAAAAGACCCCCTCTCACGCTCCAAGTTCCCAGGTGTTGTTTACAAGATTCCGTGCGCCGATTGTAAATCAGTGTACATTGGCGAAACGGGCAATCTTCACAGAAGATTAACGCAGCACCGGAACGACGTAAACAAGGGCCATGCAAGAACAAGCGCACTGGGGGAGCACTGTGAGAAAACGGGACACGTGGTCGACTGGGACGAGGCGAAAGTTCTGAGAACCGAGCGCAATCTGTCTTCCCGATGCTGCTCGAATCCCTCATCATTCAGACGACGGCCGACACTATCAACAGAACAGACGGCAATCTGCACCGTATCTATGCCACCTCATTGCGAAGCCTCATGCCCAATATATAGCTTCGTTTTCCACGCACATGCTCATTGTGATCAAGGTACCCGTAGGGGTACCGAAACGTCAAACCGCTTCTTTGACTTGGTCAGTGACCTACGTTTCATCGTCACAACCATTGCTCTGTGATGCAGTCCTTGTAGTGTTCGGAAAGGCACCATAGAGAAGGCACTAACAAAGTTTGTCGGCTAGAAAACGCCCCTTACGTGTTTTGCTGCTGCGCATTTGCATACGTTTTTTTTTTTTGTTAATTTGGGGTGAACTTAAATTTTGCTGTGCGCGAAGTTGCGAGGTGCTTTGCACCGCGGGTGAACACGCCTAGTACCTAGCCCGACGGGCGCAATGTCCTACGGGGCGATGCTGCCAAAGATTGGCGTGGAGCGCTTTCCTCGGTACCCACAAAAACGATATGGACAATTCAAATACAAACAGCGGAGCGCACGGCAGAAGTTACCGGTGCCGTCACCTGGCAGCGGCCGTGGAAAACGCACGGATATGCGCAGTTGAGATGTAGAGTGCGAGGGTGCGTATCCCACGGCGATATGTTCCCCCCTCCTCCCTTGCATGCTTGCCTTGTCGTCATGCCGCAAGAGCGCTCAAAGCACTGAAAGTACTACCGCCGCTGCAGCTTAACGTGTCGGTCGCGTTAAGAGCAATGCGGCGCGTAACTGCTTGGTGATGAGGCCAGAGCTTATGTTGGAAACTTGTGCACGCTTTCGGAAGGCTTACTGTAGACTTCATCATGCTTTCTTCAAGAAAACCAGCGCACAGAAATGGAGACAAAAATAAATGCATGCCGCCTAACATCTGATGACACTGCGTTGTTTTGCGTTCTTGGTGCAGTGGCTCGGGAATTGAACAATGAGCTGGCTGCCCAGACTGGCCTCGGTTTAACGGAGCCACGGGTGAGTTATTTCGCGGATTTTGTGCTTGTAGCAAATAATAGATATACCACCAAATTCGTCCCCAATGATGTACTCCAACTCCAAGCATTGTGTGGGCTGGGAAGATTGCTGGCAGAATTCTAATATTAACAAAAAATTAAGAAGACAGGTAGGTGCAACCATTCTGTAGACCACTTCATCATCATCATCATCATCATCATCAGCCTATCTACGCCCACTGCAGGGCAGAGGCCTCTCCCATTATTCTCCAATTGCCTCGGTCCTGTGCCAACTGTGACCAATTTATCCCCGCAAACTTCTTGATCTCATCTGCCCATCTAACTTTCTGCCGCCCCCTGCAACGCTTGCCTTCTCTAGGAGATTTCAATAAAGTTCACTTCTCTCTCTCTCTCTCTAGGGATCCACTCTGTAACCCTTAATGACCAGCGGTTATCTTGCCTTCGCATTACATGCCCTGCCCACGTGCATTTCTTCTTCTTAATTTCTACTGATATGTCTTTAACACCAGTTTGCTCCCTGACCCACTCCGCTCTCTTCCTGTCCCTTAATGTTACACCTATCATTTTCCGCTCCATTGCCCGCTGAGTCGTTCTCAATTTAAGTTGAACCCTCTTAGTGAGCCTCCAAGTTTCTGCCCCGTAGGTGAGTACCGGTAAGATGCAGCTGTCATACACTTTCTTCTTCAGCGACAATGGTAGGCTGCTATTCATTATCTGAGAATGTCTGCCATATGCACCCCACCCTATTCTGATCCTTCTAATTATCTCTGCCTCATGGTTTGGATCTGGGGTCACAACTTGGCCTAAGTAGATATATTCGCTTACCACTTCCACTGCCTCGCCACCTATGTCAAACCGCTGTGCTGTCCCGAGGTTATTGATCATTACTTTAGTTTTCTGCATATTAATTTTCAGTCCCACGGTTCTACTCTGTTCGCCCAGTGCGGAAAGGGTAGACCACTTACCCTTGGACAAAAATTCCAGGTGCCATAAGGTACGCATTTGGGCTGGTTTCTCGTTTCAGGTGCCGGATTTTTTTTTCGTTTTTTTTTTGGGGGGGGGGGGGGGGGGGGAGGCACCACTGTGCTTGTAGAAATCTGCGGAGCGGCCGCACTGAACATGGTTTGGGCGTGTCCCAGGTGTCCATCGTTATTTGCTCAAGCTGCTGCACCCCACATGAAAAGATATCTCAGCAATGTGACGCCGGCACACACGGGGAGCAGGCGCTCGTGTGACCCGAGCACACAGTGGCCACAGATACTAGAGAGTTTTAGCTGACCGTTTCTGACGGTCCGCTCCCCTCCGATAGCTAGGGAGAGCGCCATTGCGCATGCGTGGCGCGCGAGGACGCTAGCCGCGATACCGGAGCGGGGCCCCGCTCTGCTAAGCGAGGCAGACCTCTTAGCGGACCGTCGCGGTGCTTACGTTACCTTGCGGAATATCAACATGGCTGCCCCTCGATGCGAGCGCTCTCCCGCGAACTCCGTTTCTTTAGTTGAAACGCGTGCGACGAAATCGCGAAAGCTCTTTCGAATAGGCAAAGGTGCCACACTAGTCAACGAGCTTTTGCACGGAAGCGAAAAACGCCGACCGGTGCGTGGGGCTGCTTCTATGCAGCCCCGAGGACAGCCTTGTCTTGGCTATTCCAATGTTTATCGGCTCCTTTAACATGATTTAGAACCATTATACCGTGTAAGCGACTACATTGTATGAAAAAGGTGAAATAAGGCACTAAGCACGGTACTTTACATTACTTCAGCGACCAAATTCCAATTCGTATCGTTACTTTGCGATGACTTTCTGGTTTGCACACGCATAGGGGCACGACCACTGATGCGAATCATTCCCCATCGAGGGAGATGCGAATACCGTTTAGCTAAAAGCCTTTCTGCCGCTGACGCTGCGGTAGTGCTTAGCGGGCCGTCGGGAGAATAGCGCAGCGTCAAAAACGGCCAGCTAAAGCTGTCTATTAGCGAGGTTTAGCTGACCATCTTTCACAGTCAGCTCCGCTCCGATAGCAAGCGGGAGCGCCACAGCGCATGCCTGGCGCGCCTGGCCGCGAACAGCATTGGCTTCGGTTTCGCTGAGCACGCGGCCGATACCTCAGCCATAGAGTTTCATACTAATATATACTAGAGGAAAATCTGATGCTGCATTCCCGAGCGGCCAATTGCGGCGCCATTGCAGCTAGCGACGTTCCTCGCCTACTCGGCTTGGTTAGGCGCATGGCTTCTTTTTTGTCTAGAAGCCAAGACCAACAAAAACAGGTAACATTGTTTTCATGTTCATCTTGCATGAAGCTTCTGAATAATCTCTGACAAATAAATCTTTCTGGAGCTTTAATTTTATAATAAAAAAAGAAATTTGATTAATCTCTGCAGTATTATTGTTGCGTTTTTGCAGCCAGAGGCAACTTTCCATCCTGTTCGTGATTCATGCCAAGGACAAGTGGAACGTGCCTGCCCGGTACCTGACGGCATAGAGTTTCTCAATATTACCTAGAGCGGAAAGTGTCGCTGCGATCGCATGGCGACATGGGAATTGTGGGTAGTGTGCGAATCGGATTGGCAGCAAGTGGCTAGTACAAAGAACTATGGATTAGGCTTCTCGGCTCTGAAGTGCTTGTTAGTTCTGTTTTCGTTGTGCTCTTCCGTTTTCGGGATGCCAATTTCTGGCATTAAATGGCTATCGCAATTATGTCTAAATAACACCGTGATTAGCACTTAACGCATGTGCTAGCGTTAGCGGCAAGTTTCTTAAGATGAACGGGGGACCACATGCAGCGACGGCGACAAGCGACGCCGAAAATGTAACTCAAAAGGTAGAACAGCAGAGTGTACTGGGTGACAGCGACAAGCAAAACAAAAATTAATACACTGCCGCTAATGTCCTCTGTCGGCGTCGCTCGTCGCTACAGTTCATTGTATCGCCGCTGCCGCTCCCTTGTGGCCTGCTTCTGGCCGGCAAAAAGCGCGCAAGCGTCCCAGCGGCCTGTTATACTATACCGCTTTATACCGCTTGCCGCCTCCGCCCACACTACAGCCACAAAATAAGCTACGCTAGCCCACATCATCCGTTTTCTGCACACATTCAGTTACGATTTTCGCATCGCTCGTCGCCGCCGCTGCGTTCACTTACCCCTTGGAGCATGCACTGCCTTGTCCAAGCGCAATGAGACAACATACATAGCTACTCGACAAGCCAGTATTTATTTGCCATTTAACGCATTCATGCAATTTCATCGCGCGTGCTTGAAGACTTACTTGCGGTAATAGGCTTCGCCTGTAAGTTTATTTATATCTGCTTGGACACAGCAAATAAATACGACGCGATTGCATCATTCTTGCATCTCTGTTGCATCTGCTTCGCCTGCCGAAACACGTAGCATACGATAAGAATACTGTATTGAGAGGAAGCAAGAGCACAGTTTCAGACACTCTAAACAATTTTTTTTCAGCTAAATATTAGAAAAAATCAAAGAAAACCTCACCCAGTTTGGATTATGTAATAATTTAAAAATAAATCCGGGACGGCCCGCTGTATCTGGTGGCGTGAGCCAAAGGCAGCACTGCTGCTTTTTTTTCTTTGTAACACTCAAATTTGTTTTGAAACATCAGCCCTCTAACACGGTGTCTTATACAAAATAAAATTTGTTAACAGCGGCACTTTGGGCAGCAATTTTTTAAACAAAAACTCAATTTGCGTAGCGACAAAGTCGCCGCCGGCCATGCCACGCCGAACTTCCGGCCGAACTACACACTATGGCGGCACTCATGAAGGCGTAGAGCGCCTTCGCCGAATCACGTTGACGCTATAGCGCCAGATTCCACTCTAAGTGAGTTAGTGAGAAAATCTATGCATGACGGAACGCTCTCTGAAGCGCGGCTCCCCTAGGCAGTGGCGCCAGATTTCGCTCTAGTGTTATTAGTATGAAACTCTATGACCGGAGCGGGCCGTCGAAAACGGTCACCTAAAACTCTCTACTATCTCGCGCCTAATCGCTAACAACTGTTTTCAGCGCTCTTGCGGCATGGCGACAAGGGAAGCGTGTGAGCGAGCAGAGGTCAACATAACGCAGTGGGACCCGCAGCCTCGCTCCCGACATCTCAACTGCGCATGTCCGTGCGTTTTCCACGGCCGCTGCCAGCTGACGGCACCGGTATCTTCGGCCGTGCGTTACGCGGTTCGTATTTGAATTGTCCAGGACTGTACAAGGTTGCAACAGAACTCGCGTACGCCAGGCGTTTCACTGCACCGTTTTCCTCTTATTTACACTAGGTAAGGCATAACTATAGTACTGTTAATGCGTGCACGGGGGGTTGTGTAAGGGGCGTGGTGCGCTTTAGAAAAAATGGGTCTAAAGCTTTATGTTGTGACACAGTTATCGTTTGATTTCACGCCTTGTTTGGTTCGGAAGAAGTGGCGTCACTTTGGGACTTCTCAGCGTAGTCCACTAGCGCAAATATTGTGCACCACTTGGATTCAAACGATTCAACGATTCGCCTTAATTGCCTATCGCAGTGCCTTCTCTATTGCATTACAACGCTTGTAGTGATCGCTGCTTCCCCCGCTTGCATGCGCAAGCAATCTTTCCATCGCCGTATTGTGTTGTGCTGCTCTGGTCTGCGCTGCTGACACATCTTTCCTGCAATGTGTTCTCACTCACTGCCGTCGCTTTCTTTTGCATTGATACACTCTTTTTATATGTTTTCTTATCTGTTGCGACACTTGCCTAAAAACGCAACCACGAAATTTCAGGCGTGAATCCTGGGTGAAGTTTTGTAGAAACCCATGTCTACTTGATAAGACGCCCGGACAGCTACGGTTGAGAGTAGTGTGCTCGCTGCAGTTTCGTTAATCGGCATCGTGAATCGTGAATCGATAAAGTGATTTTTTTGGGGTTTAAATAAAATCATAGTGCATGTAGTGCTCTCGAGCATTTTTTACTTATTTCCATACGTGCTGATCTTGTACGGTGTAATGAACTTGTTTTATGTTTATCTTGGAATAAAACTGAAATGTCACGATTATAGGATGAATATCCGTTATTTCTATTCCTAGAACTGGAGCACACAAATGGCGCGAGCAATATATTTCCTTTATCTCTACTTAAGGCAGGCACGCAACCTACGTATGCGCGACGGGATTAAACAACCAGGCAGTAACGTAGGCAGACATTTGTGTCCAGGGGGAAGCGGGGTGGGCATGTTTTAGATGCAAAGCATCTCTTAGTTGACCCTCCATTGTCCGGCGTCCACACCTCTCCTCTAAGTCCCCCTCTCCACGCCAGCAGTGATAACGCTGCTCTCCTCTTCGCCGCTCGAATCGTCTACTGCCGGCTCAGGAAGACACCGGCAACACTGTCACTCCAGGGGGGGTATTCTCGAGTTTTATCCCTTTTGCGTCCCTTTCAAAAGTGTCCCCTTTGGCGAGCCCTGATAGGCTAAAAGCAAACCACCGGAAGTGACGTAACGCCAGCGCAACAAACCTACTGCCAATGCCCATTGCTTAACCGGAAGTACGTCACGATGAAAGGGACTCAAAAGGGACGTTTTCAAAAGGGACAGTTACAAGAATACCGCCCCAGGAGCCCTAACCAGCTATGATAACGCCGCTCTCCTCCTTGCCGCTCCTCCTGGCCGCTCGGCTCGTCTCGTGCCATAGAGGCTCTTAGTAAGTACATTAGAGAGGAAACTGTGCCTCGTAAGCCGTGTCGTCGTGGGGGTTCATGGGAAGACCCCCTTTTTAGCTTGGGCATGGCATGACAACTGGATTCTTAAGCGGTTTTTGGGATTTGCTTTCTTCACTATGCATTAGCACGTTTACGAGCTACAAGGAAGCCGAAATCCTCCCGTTTCTGTGGTACCCGTGTTCAGTGAAACAGCAGACAATGCGTGATCGCACCTGACGTTGCTCATGCCGCCGTCGAAGGACCTATGACTGAGCGGGTAATATGTCGCCACGACATTTGTAGCCGACGAAAAGAAGAAACAAAACGTACTTCGACGAAGGTAAGATACGGCATATACGGGCGCTTGTATGCGTCCTATCTTCTCATCGTCCACGACTGTTTAACGCCACGTTTTCATTCTTCTTGTTAAACTAGCCTGCGGTCGCGGTGCACCGGTTCACCACGAAGGCAACGTTTTCATAGGCACGCCCGAAAAACTTTCGAAACTCTTCAAATAACTTATTTTTTGAAATAATGCTAAAATTAATAAAATCACAGTCTCTAATAGGTTACCCCCAAAATATTAACATTGTTCGTAACTACAACCTCGGCCTGCGGATTAGCAGGCACAACCGTTCCGGCAAAAATGCGCTGTACATCTTTTTTCCTTAGCTTTAAAACAGCCTGTTTTTATTTTCCACTTACATAATTGCACACTATTCTTCGCGTTTTTGTGGCACTTTGTTTAAATTTGCGGTCATTAAACGTTTATATCCAAGCCAATGATGAAACTAATGTGAGCGCGATGTATAATGGCGGTCCATGACGACACAGACGACCTTGATGTGAGGCGTATAGACGCTAGCGCCAGATTCCTCTGTAGTGTATACTGTAAGAAACTCTTTGGTCTCGTGGCTCCGAAGACAAGGCTGCACAGAGGAGAGCTCGCGACGCCGAACGTAAACGGCAGCGTCGAGCAGCGGATTCCTCACTTCGAGAACGAGAAGCTGCTTTGAAACGCCAGCGGCGAGTAGCTAATCCAGATGGCGTTCCGCAACGTGACAACGCTTCGAAACGCCAGCGTCGAACAGCGGATTCCTCGCTTCGAGAACGAGAAGCCGCAAACCGTTCCCCACTACTCGATAAATAAAGAAGACATTTAATACGCTACTACACGTGTCTTTACTCTAACAACCAATTAGCACGCTACTACTCCACGGCTTTGCATCCCCTCAGGGTTCCCACGTGGGAAGATGGTGTAATTTTTTATGTGAAACGGGCGCCGGGCAGCAGACAAGTGTGGCCGAGTGTCATTTGCTGCTCTGTATCCCATGACCGAAAGAAATGGGGTTCGGTCGGCACCAGAATCACGGAACGCTCGCCGCCGAGTCTGTACACAAAGCAGCCGCGTCGGCGGATTGCCTCGAAAGCGCGTCATCCCTATTTCATATTTGCCGCGCTTTCGAGGCGCTTTTTCAAAGAAAGTACTACGAGTTGTGCCGCGCCTCCGCCAGATGGCGCCACGGGTCCCGCGACCGAGAGAAGACGCAGTGAAACATCCCCATCGCGAGGGGCACGATCAAACGCTGAGCATTTCGATGCCGCACGACGTTAAGCAGTTTGCGTTACGTTAATGTTGTTGCACTTGTGGCAACTGCTGACGAGAGAGCGCTCGTCAGCAGTAATTTGAATTAGTCAACGATATAAGGCGCGTTCGTAGGGTACCATTCTGTGTCGGCTTTGTGGCGCAGTGGGTAGAGCACCATGTACATTGCGTTCCGCCCGCAGGGTCGAGGGATCGAAACCGGGCGCCGCATAGTATTTTTTTTATATATATAGTAGGGAGGGGTGCGGTGCGGACTACGGATGCCAACGCGGGTGACATCGTGAGTTACTGAAATGCTCTGCATTTAAAAACGTTCGGGTTTTGGGTGCACGCGGCAGGTTCCCGGTTTGCCACCCACTGCAATCAAGGTAAACGACTGCTTGCTGTTATACTAGCGTGGAAGGCATGCACACAGAATAAAGTTTCAGAGAAAATGCAAGTTGTTTTCAGCACTACCGAGGCGAATCATACGTCAGTATGCTTAAGTACATTTCTCTAGCTAGTCACGTTTCTTTACTTGTTAAGCTTGCGTTGACTGTAAGCACACTCGCCAAGGGCTTGCCAACTTGCGTCGGATGGCAATGGGACCTCAGGGATCAGCTAACATAGCTAAAGCTATGTTGAAGTCAAAATTTCGCGCTAGTGCCACCAAGATGACGTCCATTTTTGACCGGATCATGCGTCACATCCGGTTTATTTTTTGTTCCCCCGGAAGTGTTCCCTCCTCACAAAGATGGCGCTAAGCCCCATGAGCAGCTTAAGAGCCGCTATTTTCCGTACGTATGGGCTTCTATGTAAGCTTCGCTACCAGTTGTATTTACCTTGGAAATGCATGCAGAGCGAGCGTCGCGGCATTCCATCCGCTAACGTTCCACTGTGCACGTCACTTGGTTAACTGCTTCCTCAATGCTTGTGTTTTATTCTACTTTTATTTCCGGGGATAGCTTCGCTGAAATGAAGTTGATTTACTAAAAGAAGCCTTAGTCGTTTTTCGCTCAATTACAATAGTAATATTGTACCCAGGATGTCGAACCTGAACAGAAAGTTGAAGCAGCTCCAGTATTTTTGCGTGACGTAACATAATCCAGAACCGTTATCGAACTCAATTCTTCATGAAAATAACGGGTATTTGTTTACGGCGAAGCGCTTCGTCCATTAGTTATTGGTAGTGCACGGTAAATGCAATTCGGGGCTTCTCTCTTTCACGCACAATCGGCTTTGTAGTCTTGCACTTCAGATGAGCGTTCAGAAGCAGTGTCAACACAATTAAGGAATGGGAAGCTATGTCGTAACTGTACGTTGCTGTAGGTTGTACGCGTGGGTGCAATGCTCGCAAAAAGAAGCATCACTCTTGACAGCCAGCAGATGATACGAAAATTCGGCTTCGCCATCTCCTTCCTTCTTCTGGGTAGGGGTAGTCTAGTTGTAAGACTTGTTCACAACGCAATGGGAAAGGCCCACACCGCAAATATGCTCACTTGTTGCATTTCATGACTAGATTAAAAATGTCGCAAGACCAGGAATGTATGTATACTTGACAAGTGTAAAAAACCACACATTGACTGATTGAAAAACGTTTTATTAAGGAAGGAAGACCAGAGGCTGTCGTGAGTGCCTGTGTTGGGTAGAAACCCAGTCCTGGCATGATGAAAGCAAGAGCGGACATATACGAGGTTGTGGATGATGCGAATATTGATGCGAATGCTTTTGTAATGCCGAAATGAGTGTAAGCTTTAAAAGGTCAGGAACGAGACCTTGTTCCCGCAAGTAATTAAGTTGAGTGAGTAGGTGAGACAGCTGCTGCTACACTGCCTCATAAGCTGAAGTCGAACCAAGACTTCGCGGAAAATTTCTGACGCACGCTTTCTTTGTTATACTCGTGCTATGCGTCGTAAGCCAATGTGAATGAATCGCACGCCGAGTATTTCTTCCTATCTTTCCTTATGCTTTAGATGCACTCTATAAACACGCGCGCTAAGTGCTTCTTCATGTTCATTTTTTCTGTTCCATGTTACAGAACGAAACACCCTGAATATTTTTGTTGTATTCCTTCGGACGTACGCCCGGTAACAAATGCCATGAAACCCTTTAGAAAACGGTTAGCGGCTGTGGACAGTTTTTTTGCGGATGATATCCGGGTAGGTGCGCGTTTGGTGGACGCCAGCCGGGTGAGTGCTTTCGCCAGCCTTGCCAAGTAAGAATTTTACGTTAAGAAGCTCTTATTTCAGCACACCGCCGATATCACAGAAGGTGTGATATGTGAATGGCCAATGAGTGAACAGCGTGAATGGCCAATGAGTGAGCACAGCGGACCGAGAGAAAGACAAAATATCAATGATGGCGGGGCCGGGCTAACGCGAACACATCGGAGAAATGGGTATTAAATGCAGCCAGACAATGGGTCTGCTTCTTGTTAAAGATATTGCTACGAATACTTTCAATAAAATCACACCATAAGCTTTGTTTTCGTACTTGTGTGTTGCAGACTATCCAACTTGACGCAGAAGTGCCGGCTGATGACAGAATTTTGGCATGGTAAGGAGCATAAAAGAACACGAATACGTGAACAGCCTTACAGACATAATGTAGCTCCCGTCGTCTGTATGTCGGTTCCTTTCGTTCGTGCTATTTTGTATTTTAACATGTCAAAGTTGTGTTCCCGGTATATGTGCACAAGGCGGCTGCCACTACGGTAATCTATGTGGACATGTGCTAACTGTGCCACCAGTAGCACCACAGTTCGGGAAAGCTTTGCCCAGACGTAGATCGCCTTCAGTCTTACCATATTTGAAGGGAAAGAAATTGTGCTAGTCATTTTTCAGAGAAGGCGAAATGGTGAAGCACGGAAAACGCCGAATAAAATTTCGTCTTCACCTCTGCCAACCCCAGGCAAGCAATACAAGACACGCAAGACGCAGAGGGGGAATCCGGCCTCGATCAGCTCTCCGCGCAATTCGCAGCCTTCCGGCTCCCCATGTAATCCCACCTCCCACCTGCCGAGTGCATCTCCGGGCTTAAAAGACCGGGAGGCTAACGGCGAGCCTATTTTCCGAAGAAAGACGATGCCTAGTGCTTCCACAAAACACGGTCGTGTAGAGTGTTTCAAGGCCTGCTTCGAAAGGCGCATGGAAACTTTTCAGTGCGCTTAAGTGCTTGCGAAATCCTTGCCAGTGGCAGTGCCTCGTGAGGATTTAAAGATCGTTCCCGCAAATGCGCGGCTACGTCGGTAAGAAACTTTTAAAGCCACCTAATACAGACAACCGAGGCGACCAAAATTTTTTATCCACCAATGGCATGGATATTTTGGCAGGAAATGTGGGGCTGGAAGCTTTGAAAATTACTTTGTCTGTCTCGAAGACATGTCTAAAATACAGAACATTACACGTATACACTACTGTCACTTGTCCAAGCGCTAAGGTTGGTCGAAATAAAAAGAGCAGGAATTTGAGCTGTCGTTCTGTCATGGAAGCAGTGCCGGCGGAAATAAATCAGATAGTTTTTTCCTCCAAACTGCGCGTTTTCGTTCATTAAGTAAATGCGGCGGTGGTACCAGGAATGTATTCGAATATATTATTTATTATTGCGTTATTGATAGGTATAGTCTGTCCGGAGCATTTGCGCTATCGATGCACGGACAGAGGGCGACAGAAAGCCTATGCGGAGAGGAGCACATGTATCAAGCCGGGCACGAAACCGGCGGTGGCTTTGGCTGTGGTAGCGCTGCATTCGCACCCTTTCCTCATAGAGTTGCTTACAACATACGCTAGAGAGCAATCTGGCGCTAGGGCGAATGCGGCTCATATCAAGGTTGTCTGTGGCGTCACGGGCCGCCATTATATCGTGCGCTCGCCTTAGTTTTGTCGATGGCTCGGATTGAAACGTTTTAGTTGTCGAATATTTAAACACTGTGCCACAAAAGGGCATAGAATGGTGTGTTATTGTATAAGTTGAAATAAAAACAGGCTGGTTTTAAAGCTAAGGAAAAGAGGAAGTAGAGCGTATTTTTCCTGGGATGGTTGCGCCTGCTAGCCTGCGGGCCAACCTGGAAGTTAGTTAAAAATTTTAAGATTTTGGGGGAAACTCATTACTCTTACTTTATTATTTTATCATTATTTCAAAAAATAGGCTGCTTCAAGAACTTAGAAATGTTTTCGAGCGTGCCTAGGAAAACGTCGCCTTCGCAGTGATCCGGTGCACCGACCGTCAGGTACAGTGTAACAAAGTTTGTTGCTGAACGAGTTGGTTCATACTTGAAGAAAAAAGAAAACGCAGCGTTAAACAGTCGTGGACGAAGACAAGATAGGACGTTTACAGACGCCCGTATCTGTCGAATCTTGTCTTGTTGAAACACGTTTGGTTTCTTTTCTTTTTTCGGCAGCTACAAGTTACGTGGCGGTACATTACCTGCTCAGTTTGATTGATTTCGGGGTTTAACGCGCCGACGCAGCGCTGGCGATGAGGAGCACCGTAGTGGAGGGCTCCGGATTAATTCTGACCACCTGGGGATGTTAACGTGTGCCGAAATCTCCTACACACGGGTGTTTTTTGCTTTCAGCCTCCATCCGAAAAGCTGCCGCCGCTGCCGGGAAACGAACCCGTACACGCTCAGTCATACGTTCCTTCATGTCGGCATGACCAACGTCAGGCACGATCACGCACTGCCTGCTCCTTCATCGAACACGCAGTTGCCACGGCTCGCTGCTACCACAGAACAGGGTCGATTTCGGCTACTTCGTAGCTCGTAGACGTGTTAATGCATACTGAAGAAAGCAAATCCCGAAAACCGCTTAAGAATCCAATCGTCATGCCAAGCTTAAGCCAGAAGTGGTGGTCCTCCCGTAATCCCCCACGGCGACATGGATTCCCGGTTGCAGTTTCCTATTTAGAATACCTACTAAGAAACTCTATGCCCTTGCTCTGCCAGGAGCGTCCGTCGTCCGGCTTTACTGCGGGTTCCGCCGTGGTTGGTGCGTGTTTAAAGGAGACTACGATAAAAAAGCAGGGCCAAGCAGGTGACCTAAGAAGGTTGAATTAAAATGACAGCGACAAAGTGCAAATGCCCAGTGGGCAACAAAAGGAGCGACACGCACTCAATGCTGCTGCTAATGGTGCAAACGTGCCCACAGAGACGGTTAAGACGGAACCCACGGTTGGCATGACGTGCGACGTGGGACCTGCGGGAAACTAAGTGCTTTCAGCTTTTAAAGCCGAAACAAGGCTCGTACTTCCCGAAAATCCCAAAGTACGCGAGGGAGACGAAGTGGGTACTGGCGCGCTGTTCAAATCTACCAATGCATTTTCTCTTTTTAGATCAGAGCACTTTAAGGGCTCGCCTTGTCGCCGTAGCTAGCTCGCTCTACCCAAGTAGAGCCCCGCGGCGTTCCGTCGTAGCGGCTGTCGTCGCTGCGTAACCCAGATGCTTCGAAAGCCACGCGGTCTTATGGGCCTTGTGCACTGCAGTTTCAAGTAAACTTGTGACGCCACAGGGGCGGCGGAATTTTTTCTGAAGAACAAAATAAACATAAACAGCAGTTCGCGGCAGGGCCCAATTTAAACAACAACCGGAAAATTAGTATACAACAATTTCCGCGTTTTATTACGTTCACAGTTGTTATGTTCATAGAAATGTTCCGCTGAATAATTGTGGAAGAATACAAGCTGAAATATTTCGAAAGTGCCCCTCCTCCAATCAAAGCAGACGACAGCACACGGATCAGCTGCTTGCGACGCCGACGCGCACAAAGCACATTGTAGCCGCGAAAAAATAAAAAGTACAGACCCATAGGTGAATTTGTGTATCTGCACGCTACTTGGCATAAGACCGCTGCGAAAAAATGCCGTGTAACCTAATGAAACCGAACCAGTGCTTATTTTTGTAGCTCCTCAAATAACCATTGGTGTCTGTATAACTGTGCACACATCAGAAACTGCAAGGAGCATCACACGAATATGCATGTTTCCATCGTACGTAGTCATACCAGCAAAATGTAAAGACAGTGGGCATGGCGAACTGAAACCAACAGCCATGTTGAACAGGCATATTCCTCTTTTTGTTCAGGCTATCTTCGCTGGCCGCATCTTATTCACCTCAGCTGGACGATCGCTGCATGCTCCGTTCCCGGTATCTGCCGGATCCCTGCCCCCCGCTTCGGATTCTACAACAGCATCACCGCACGTGCCGCGCAACTGCCCACGTCTGGACCCCTTCGTGGCTCTGCGTACCGTGACGTCGTCGAAGACTACAGCTATAAATCCCGGAAATCACCAATTCTTCATCAGTGGGCATGGCGAACTGAAACCAACAGCCATGTTGACCAGGCCTATTCCTCTTTTTGTTCAGGTTAGTTGTGCACCCTGTCGTGTAAAAACTAGTAATAGGTTCATTATTATTGTGCCATGCCCACTTACTTGTTTGTGCATTGTAAGCGAGTGTTTCCACGTTTGCAAACTACTTCTTTGCGGGGATGTTGAGTCAGACCCTGGTCCGACTATAGCTGACGTTTTGGACGGTCAAAAGGTCATTCTTACAAGCATAGAAGAGATTAAAGCTCAACAAGCCGCGACGGAAACTACGTTGCAAGCCCTTTGCTCAGAAGTAAATGAAGTTGAGAAGCTTCTGCAGGGCTTGGTTTCTTCAACATCCCAATTTTCAGGTGTAAAATCTAGTCTAACATCCCTTGAATCCTCTGTTGCGCACCAGTCTGAAAAACTAGTTGACATTGAAGACCGAAGCCGCCGGTCAAACGTAGTTGTGTATGGTCTGTCGGAAGAAAAAGGTGAAACGGAAGAGCTCTTAAAAAAGATGGTACTGGATGATGTGTTCAAAAAACAGCTTTAGGTAGAGTGCCACTCGACTGGTAGAATTCACAGACTTGGGAAACGGTTAGGAAACCGCCCCGTCATCCTGTTCCTGCAGGATTATAACGAAAAACAGGCCATTTTGAAAAATGCAAAAAAACTTAAAGGCAGCAAAATATTCATCTCAAATGATTACTCTAGACTTACACTTCAAAAGCCCAAACTGTTGTGGGAGAGTGCGAAGGCTGATAAAGACAGTGGAAATAAGGTCTATCTCGTTAATGAAAAGCTGTGCATCGACGACGACACTTTTGTATGGGATTTTAGTACAAAAATGCGAGTACAGATTCCGTCCGTGATCACAACTCCGCTGCATCCATGACAATGCCCTCTCCCCTCACAACACTGTTTGCGTCTCCTGAATATAATTGCAAGAAGCATCATTAACAAAACCATCGAGCTTGAGAGTATTTTACTAACCCACGACCCCCATGTTACTATCGTAACAGAAACATGGCTTCACAGTGACATTTCCGACGAAGATATTGTGCCGAGTTCCTATAAGGTGTATCGAAGAGACCGACCGTCGCATGGCGGGGGTGTCGCCATTATTTTAAAGAAGGATATACCGGTTGTAGTACTTGACCAAATTGAAGATCACGAAAGCCTCTGTATCCAGATAGACTGTTTTGGTAATAAGCTCATTATTTTCGCTGTGTATCGAGTTCCCTCTTCAAACCCGGATTTATTGCCTAAGCGTTATGATAATGCTATTAAGTTCTCCAAAAATCGCTTGCTAATTGCCGGTGATTTTAATTTGCCTAGCATTAATTGGTCAATATTATCATCCCCCTGTCGTACTTATCATACTGTCTTTGAAATGATGCTAGCATGTAATCTCTCCCAAGCAGTCAATTCCCCTACCCGTGAAATTCGAAACACATCCTCCATTTTAGATCTAGTCTTTCATTGCAGATCCCTTCACGATGCATGCGCTACAGTCGAGGACGGTTAATCAGACCGCAAACTTGTGCTTTTTACGTGTCGTCTAAACAGTCAGTGCTCCCCGATTAAAGAAAAAGAAAAAATAGTCGAAGACTTTTCGCGGGCAAACGACGAATCGGTACTCGATTACCTTGATCTGGCTTTTGATGGCTTTTGTGGAAATGACGTCAATTATATGTGGGAGAAGTTTAAGTCCAGTTGCCATTTCTGCCTTGAAAGGTTTGTTCCCAACAAAAAGAAAAAAAGTTCAGAAGGCTAATCCCTGGATTAAGGGCTTGCGTTCGGGCTAGTTGGTGTTGCATAACTACTTCTTAGCGCCAAAAACTACAGGGACATAGAATGAGACAGGGACACGCGCTACAGGTTGTAGTACTTCACCAAATTGAAGATCACGAAAGCCTCTGTATCCAGATAGATTGTTTTGGTAATAAGCTCATTATTTTCGCTGTGTATCGAGCTCCCTCTTCAAACCCGGATTTCTTGCCTAAACGTTATGATAATGCTATTAAGTTCTCCAAAACTCGCTTGCTAATTGCCAGTGATCTGCCGCTGATAGCGCGTGTCCCTGTCTCATTCTATGTCCCTGTAGTTTTTGGCGCTTAAGAAGTAGTCCTTGGATTAATCGTGATATTATTCATCTGGTACACAAAATTAAGCGAATAAAAAAACGGGGAACTAATGAAAACCTTCATAACCTAAAGCTCTTGCTATCTCAGAAAATTCGCGCAAGCAAAAAATTTTACTTCTCTAATACTTTTTCCAAGTTTTTAAAAACAAATCCATCTAAATTCTGGCGCCACCTCAGCTCTAAAAAACAAAAAAAAACTGTTGACTGCAATAAAATAGGCGAAAGGGTCGTTCGCGACAATCTGGACATCGCAAATGAATTCAATGTATACTTCCATTCTGCTTTTTCAAGGTCCCCTCCTTATGACATACCCAGTTTTAACATGGCGGATATCAGCGCAGAATTTATAACATTTGAAGGCGTTTTTTCGATGCTCCTCAACCTAGATCCAAAATGCTCGTGCGGGCCAGATAACATACCCAATGCTTTCCTGCGCCGCTACGCTGAATCATTAGCTCGCTTTCTGGTTGCTATTTTTCGTTTATCTTTTTCAACTGGCATTGTCCCTTCATAGTGACGTGTCGCTCGTGTTGTACCGGTGTTCAAAAAAGGGGATAACACATTGCTTCCAAATTACCGGCCCATATCCCTGATAAGCTCTGCTTGTAAGCTCATGGAGCACATAATTGCTAACTACATAGTTGATTTCCTAGATAAGGGCAGCATCCTTTCCCCTTTCCAGCACGGGTTCCGGAGGGGCTTGTCCTGCACCACTCAATTAATTTCCACTATTCATTCCTTCTCTGCTGTGATTGATGCATCGGGCCAAATTGACGTAATATTCCTTGGCTTAAGTAAAGATTTCGATAAAATCTCTCACTCTGGACTAATATTTCAACTAAACAAACTCGGTTTTCCTTGCTCGCTTGTGAAATGGATTATATCATACCTTAAACTTCGCGAACAAGTTGTTGATTTAAATGGCTTTCACTCTGATACCCTCCCCGTTATTTCCGGCGTCCCCCAAGGCAGCGTGCTCGGGCCGCTGCTCTTTCTCATTTATATTAATGATATAACAACTTGTATAAACCAGGACGTGAATATTCGTCTATTTGCAGATGACTGCTTGCTTTTCAAAAATATTAATAATGTTAACGATCAGGTCTCACTAAAGGAAAGTCTCGATGGCGTGCTCACATGGTGCAACCTGTGGGGCATGACACTAAACCCAGATAAAACAGTGTTCATGCGTATAACTAACAAAAAGAACCCTCTTGAATACCACTACACAATAAACAACACCCCGGTGAGTTTACCAAATAGCTTTAAATACCTCGGTGTAATGACTACTGGAAACCTGTCCTGGTCGGCTCATGTTGACAATATTTGCGCATCGACTAGAAGAAAGCTGGGGCTCTTAAAACATAAACTTAAACACTCCCCGCCCAACAATAAATTGTTGGCCTATAATACGTTAATTCGATCGCGCCTTGAGTACGCTTCAGTGGTCTGGGACCCGCATTCAAAAAAAAGATATTGGCAAGCTCGAACAAATTCAACGGCAAGCTGTTCGGTTTATTTATAACCGTTATCAAAGACGCGATTCCCCTACCACTTTAATGCAGAACAACGGAATTCTAACGCTCAAATCCCGAAGAAGAATCAACCGATTAAAATTCCTTGCCGATCTTCAGAACCGCAAACTTCGCATTGACCCATCAATATATCGGACCTGTCTTTCTTCCCGGCCCACCAGGCAGTACCACCCCTTTAAATTTACCCCACTGTTCGCCCGCACAAACACTCATAAATATTCATTTTTCCCGCGAACAATATCCGATTGGAACAGTCTTCCTGCCTCTATGTTCACTTCGTCTAATCTGCATGCATCAATTGATCAGCTTTTTCACATGTAGAATTTTTTTTGCCGTTTGCCATTTTTATTGGTGTTTTCTAAGATAGAGATTGTATAATTACATTTTGCCTGATATGCTATGTTTTTTATCTTTCCACTCCTGCTTGGGCCTAATTCTGGCCTGCAGTATGGTCTAAACAAATAAATAAAATGAAAACATTAGAAACGTAAATATTTACGCTACATGGCGAAACAACAATAAACAGACAGACACACACCAGCCACAATTCGGAGGCTCACATCTACAGTTTTATTGAAATGACTCTCAAATATCTCAAACATATGTTCCTGTACAACTTGTACAGTGTGCGTTTCTGTCACAGTAGGTCAAAGGAAACGAGTTCTAGTAGAGCTTGTTGCGCAAAATATTTTTGCCCACAAAGAAAACATGCACGAGCACAACTATTCTCGCTAGCATGTAGTTATACGAACATCACGTACAACTCTATCAGCTTTGAAAAAATTTCCATTATTCCAAATGGTCTTTTTTTTTTCACCGGCACTACGAATGACAGAGGAACCATTTGTGCACAATTATAGGTCCTGTTGTGCCCTCTACCTTATCTGTTCCCTTGTCTATGTCGAGCGATAAAAACAAAAAGTTAAATAAACGTTTAGAGGTTTTCATGAAAGCTTACTCACGCAAGCATCGCGATATTTAAAAGCATCGCGAAACTCATCGTAGTTTCAGCAGTTTCAGGTAGAGTTTAGTCGAGCAGCTGCATTTTCAAATACCTACCTGCCTTTACAAACCTGAATCTTCGGGCTCTTGAAGCCGCATATCCTTGGTGGCGCAATATAGACATGAACCTTTCGCCGCCATTTCGCACACACAACGGACATCAACTCACTTCCTGACACGTACAAGGCACAGTGGAGTTTACACGGGAGAAATTCGCTTCTGCAAGCCCCGTGAAAGTCGCATCACCGGTCTACTCTTCACTAAGCTGTCCGCCAAACGATGGCACTTACGCCAATCATGCATGCCTTGACGAGGACCTGCCTAAAGGGTGAAGCCGAACTGGCCCGCTGGCCTAACAAACGAAATGGTTGCCGGTGCCGCTGGAACATTGCGCCGTAATTTAATGCTCTTGCGGGGACGCGGGGCCCCACAGAACAGGAGCACAGGAACACGTGTCTCCATTGGTGGAGTGAACGCTGCTTCTCTCTCACACACATATCGCTTCCAGAAGGCGATGTACGCACACACACACGCACACGCTCACTCCTGCAGTACTGTTTTTTCGTAAGTGGGCTCGCGGTTCTCGCCTTTTAAGTGCGAATGCACTTTATAAGCGACCCCAAACCATCCACCGCCGGCGGCGTCGGCGGCGTCGGCGTCCGCAGTGCTCCTCTATATTTAAAAAAGAAACAGCATCCGGCGCCAGGTTTCGATCCGAGGACTTTGCGGCCGCAGCGCGACGCTCTACCGACCAAGCCACGGACACGACGCTGATATCAGTATTAGTGACGCGCCTTATATCTTTAACGCATTCAAACTACGTCGTCAGCGGCGTGCGTTGGCGCCTCAGCGGCGTTATAGCGGCTTGATAACTGCGTGGTGTACACGTGATACTACAAACCCGATGGAAGAGATGGAAGCGAAGGCGGCGAGGCGGTGGGCTGCGGGGGCCGAGCGCAAGCGCCGCAAGCGGGCCGACAACCGTGCATTCGCACTTTCACATTCTCCCCCTCGGGGAAATGCGGGGGAATTTTTTTATTTTTATCGTTCATTTGGGTGACGCCGCTGGTGCTGAGTTGAAGCCGTTGTAAAATGGTAGCGTGTTCCTACGGCGCTGAAACAGACCCGCGCTTGCCTACAATCGATTTTGTTTTGGTAATTCGCTTTCCTGCTGCACTTGCGAAACATTTTCCGCTTAATAGAGTACCGTTTGGCTGTCTGTATCGCGTTGCAGAAGAATAGCGGCTAGTCTGTTCCTTGTGCTGATATTCGTACACTGGTGAACGAGACGCTACGCGATGTCGCCTGCTCGCGGACTTCAGACGTTATGTCTTCGTTGTCAGCAAGATGGCGCGGAACACAGCAAATCAGTGGCGCCACCATACCAGTGCATGAGGCCCATAGTCATAAGCGTTCGAAGCCCGCAAGCCGCTGGGGCCTGTCATACATATCCCCGTTGTTTAGAGCAACGCGAACTGTAGGTACATTTGAGGCCAAATATACGTAAGTAATTGGCAGCACCCCGTTCATTTAGTTAGAAAAGCTCGTTGGGTTGTTTTTTACGATAGGCGAAAAAAGTGGCGGTGAAACGCCGGCCCGTGCGTGAGGAAAAGCAACCACAAAAAGAACATAACTCCCGCAGGCGCAGTTTCAGGTGTGGGGGGGGGGGGGGGCGCAAGCACTGCAAACGCGGGAAATTTGAATTGCATTTTGTGCTAGCAGTTAGCGGATGACGGCGGTACAGCCGATTATGTCGAATCACTGCTCTTCATGGTGGGAAAAGCGCTACAGTAACAAGGACAAGTGAGTACACGGGACAAAGCGCTTTGTCCCGTGTACTCACTTGTCCTTGTTACTGTAGCGCTTTTCCCACCATGAACATGTACCAACACGCCCAACTCGCAGTTCTTCTGAATGTCACTGCTCTTCACTTCCGACAGCTTTCACATTGAGTGGAACGGCTTTAATTTTATTTTTTTGTCATACTTCTTGCTCTACATAGCCACCATTTTATAGGCGATACGCGTCTTGGGGTATGTCGGCAACATTATTTGCGTCCCTTTTTTAAGCCAAATACGCGGGACGACGACCATGGTGCAGTAAAAACTCTCTGAAGAACCACCGTTCTTTTTAAACAAAATGCTCACATAGGTGGCCAAACGGCCCCACTATTGCCATCGATGAGAACATTAATACGGCAAAAAGGTTTCTTGAAAACTCAAGGTAAATGAAAACGCCCAACACAGGTTGATAAAGTTCTGTGAATTAAAAGAAATTAGCGCAGCTTGCACTACTTGTGCAAGGCTGGAAAAACAGCGGAGCTGGTGGTCGACAACTGTGGCCAAACTCGGTGCTCAGGAATTCGCGTTGGAACCGGCCGTTCGCGAAATTCATGCATTTGCGGGCTTGGCGTTTGGACTGATCCGTTGCTGGAAGTCTGGGGTCGTTATGCCGGTGATGCCACATGTACTTCGCTTCACGAGCGCGGTACTCGGGATCTTCCGCTATACATTGATATTTAGGCGCGGCGGCTTCGGTGCGGTACTCGGGGATGGACCATGGACCGCAGCCATCTTGTACCTTCTCGAGTACCGACACGACGACGTTCGCGTTGCGCTTCTTTCTTCCTCGGGAGTTACATATTTCTTCGGGCGACCCATGTTTTGCAGGAGTGTAAGCGATGTGCGCGTCTCGGAGTCACAAGGGGCTGTGTGTCGCTCCTTTGGCGAAGTTACGTCATAGCTTGCCGAGCTTGACTCCACCTACGCAGCTGCGTGAAGGTCGTGTCAAGCGCCGTGGGACGGAGAAGTTTTAAATGCGAATGCATTTATTAGCCGGGGGTTGTCTTGCTCCGTTGGCCGGCGTGCGCCTGCATTCCTCCAGCGCGAGCGCACGTGAGCGCGCGCCTCGTAGTTCTGCCTTCGTCGTCGTCGTAAATGAGAATGCCTTTCTTAGTCGGGGGTTCACACAATGCAACGTGAGCATTACGCCTCTCCCTGGCGGTGACGTCACTGCAGTTGCTTCCACATCGTCATCATCGGTTGGAGAAGAAGACAAGTCTGCCCCACGTGGGGCTTCGACACGTGCCCCACTACCATTCACGGGAGTTGCATTGATCTGGTCTTTACGCGAAACTGTGACGCGCGTATGCTTCTCAAAGACCCTTTGACCGTGCACTTAAGCGATCAGAAGGCAGTGATTGTAGCCCGTCAGGTACAACGATAACACAAACAGGTGCTGATGAATAAATGATTACGTTCACACTCTCGTCATTAATTACGCCATTACTCGCAACACACTCATCGGTGCACCCAATGCATTCGCATTTCTGGACGATTCCCTTCGCGGAGGTGCGGGGGAATTTTTTTAGATGCGATGCTGACGGGAGCATCTCTTGCCGGCGCCCCTGTCCTTCCTGCGTCGTCGTTGTCCGCGTCCGCACAGCTGCGTCTCTCCTCCGCTCACCCCCTCTCCTCGCACCGTGATAGCGCGCCCTCTCCACCAACATCTGTGGCGCGCGAAGTGCGGCGTGCTCTCTCACTCCGCCGGTGGGCGGCGCTGCCCGCATGTGCAGCGCCCTCTCTCTCCACGGTATCCTCTCCTTCGGGCGTGCTGCGCATATAAGCGGAGTGCCGCGCTCCGTCCGGTCTCTCAGTCGACAGTCGTCCGCGCTACGCTTGCTCTCTCTCTCTCTCTCTCTCTCTCTCTCTCTCTCTCTCTCTCTCTCTCTCTCGCATTACCCGAAGATTGCTCACGCAACTCGAGTAATCGACCCAACGGAAACGCACAATGGAACCCCCTTCAGCGTCACATCACACCAGGGTTCCCGCGAGGGGAGGGGGGCGGCGTAATTTTATTCTTGTTATTTTTGTGCTAACGCTACAGGACCAAGCTGAAGCTCAAACATCTCTTCTACTAATAATTATACTAGTACACTCCTGTGAAATCTGCTAAAACAGCAGAGCTGACTTCGGCACACAGGCGGGCACCTTCCCGAGAGTAGGGGTTCTCACGTCACTCGCCTAGGTATGCACGCACCTGAAGCTGACCCATGGATGTGTGGAAGTTTATCTGTGCATATATGTGAGGTGGCAATGCGCCGCGTTCCCCGGCGCACGAGCCAAGATCAGGCAGTGGAAGGCCGTCGCATAGTGTTGAGAGGACTCCTGGGCTCTTGGTAAGGACAGTGATGCTCCTTACTGGGGCAAAATTTTCCACTCCTTTGTTCAGAAATTCCCTAGTTTTAGCATATTTTTCCCGCAGGTTTATCAAGAATTCCCGGCAAAATTTCCCGCGTTCTTTTTGTTGCGCTCACAGATCTTTACGTGGATTCGTGTTCGGTTTTTGGCTGTAGCCAGCGCCACCTATGTCTACTTTACGTAGCCTTCCGGACGCAGACGCCGTTCATAGAATGAGAGTTTCAGCGTGAACTAAATTCTACTGCATCTGCCACTCAGCAGCATTTGACTATGCATTTCACGTTTTGTACCACACAGCATGCTTACTTTTCACGCTTAAGATCCATGTAGAAACTGACCGTATGAAAACTAACAAGACATTGTTGAGTAAACGAGGTAATTTTTGCTCAACGCTGGTACGGTGGTTACATCTATTGACTGCGAGCACGCGGACTAAGGCGCAGCCGAAACACTTTCTTGTATCGGTGGTATTAATTGATATGCTTAGCTGTCAATTTCTCGGCATGGCAAAACTGGAAACGGCCACGGACATGGCAGATGCGCCAGGTACGTTGCGCGGCTTGTGCAACTGGGCGCGCACGCCGAAGAAAAAAAAAAGCACCGGCATGCACCGTCTGCTCCGTTTCAACTTTATTCTCAACGGCGGTTTCAACAGCGATGCTCGCCCTCCCATTGCACTCAAGGCATTGCTTTGCGCTCGGTATGGGTAGAGTTTGGAACGTCCAACACAAATCATATGCTTAGCACGGACAAGTACCGCCATCCTGCGGAGCCCCACGCAGCCAGTAACGGCGCACTCAAGTGGTTGCTGCACGCGTGCTTCGCCAGTGAATACATGCTATATGACGCAGGAATACATGCGAACAGGCTTTAGCCCTTCAGCCGCTGCCGCTTCACGCTTTATTCTTCTTACTTATAAAACAGCGCTATAAACAGGACTACAGAAAGGGCACACGGACAGGGCGCTGACTAACAACTGAGTTTATTGTCACTGAACGGGCAATAAATACGGAAAAAAAGTGACACGTGAGGAAAGAAATAACAACTGAAGAAAAAAAATACTATAAAACTATCAGATTCACAAAGTACAGTGATCTTCATTACTAACACAATCGTAGCAACTAGCACGCCTTATCAACATTATCACCAAGGAAGTGAATTTCTTTCCCCGTAAGAGCAACAGACGGAGCGCTGACGCAATCATGTTTCCGGGTATTGATTTCCCTGGCCTCTCTAATCTCCCGTCGCATCCGGTCGCGGTATCGCGCCAGCACGTGGCTTTTCTCAAATAGAGGCGAACAGCCTGGGCATTTGGCAACGTGAGTAGCGAGTGTGCTCCCAGTGGCGTTTCTTACGTCGCACGCGTGCTCCCGAAGACGATCGTTGAGGCATCGCCCCGTTTGTCCCACGTACGACCGCTTGCAAAACAGTGGTATCTCGTAGATAACCTCCCCCTGGCATTGGACGTAGGGCTTCGTATGTTTCTTCGCGCATTTTTTCTTCGCTGGTCTCTCACTGTTTATCTTGCGGCAAAGGCTACTTAATTTGTCAGGAGCAGAAAACAGGAGATCAACACCGGACCGCCCTACTATTTTCTTAAGCCTGTGGCTCACCCCGTGGATGTAAGGGATCACGGCTACCTTCCTTCGCTCCTTGGATGGAGGTTCCTGTTCCTGGGGTGGTTTTCTCAGTCCTTTCAAGATTTTGTAGCCCACGCCGCAAAGCAGCGAATCAGGAAAGCCAGCCCTCCGCAGACGACTTGTTTGGGCGTCAAGGCTGCTCTGGATTCGATGATGACAGGACCTTGACAGCGAGTTTTGTAATGCTGAAGTAGCAACTCCTCGCTTTACAAGCTTCGAGTGCTCCGACGTGAATGGCATGAAACCATGAAACCCTTTTGACTTCGCGGTGAATAACTCCAACAAAGGTGCTTCGCATTCAGGAACAACCTCATATCTAAAAACTGTAGTTCGTCATCAGTGGGCACTTCCTTTGTTAACACGAAGTCACTAAGGTTCTGGGCCAACAATCTCATGATGCCATCGACATCGCTGGCCTGTTCTTTTGCAGACACCTTGTACAGGACGAGGAAGTCGTCGACGAAGCGAAACACCTTCAGCACCGCGCTGTTCTTCAAAGCCACATCCAAAGCCCTGCTATGGCGGGCGAGCACAAGGTCACTCAGTATAGGAGCGATAACAGAGCCGATGCAAACACCCTTTTTCTGAATGTAGAGGCGGTCCTCGAACTCTACGAACGTGGAGTTGAGGTAAAAAGAAAGCAACTCAATGAACCTGCCCACACTAATGCCGCATTCATTTTGGAATCGAATGGCACCTATGCAGTCTATGCCTTCTTCAACAGCTTGACAAATAGACGTGTGCGGCAGCGAGTAGTATAGATCCTTGAGATCAACTGAAAAGGCGCTCACCGCTCTTGGTTGCTCCATTTCCTCACGTGTCACTTTTTTTCCGTATTTATTGCCCGTTCAGTGACAATAAACTCAGTTGTTAGTCGGCGCCCTGTCCGTGTGCCCTTTCTGTAGTCCTGTTTATAGCGCTGTTTTATAAGTTAGTTATGTACCAACTGGCCCGCCTTCAATCTGTGTTGCAGTCAATTTATTCTTCTTGTTCTTCACGCTTGTTCTTCTATATCTAGTGTTCTTTCCTCTATGTTCGCTGCTGTTTTATGAACTGTACTGGAAGCGGTTTTTGATGCTTGTGGCTTGCGGGAACACGAGGAAGTTGTTGTGACTTCCTCGCTGCAAGCAGACGACACTGATCATCATCATTTCATGCTGCTTTTCACGAGCTCTCGCATGCTCGCGTGGCTGCATCGGCTCCCGCACTTCTTCTGGTTCCATTAAAGCCCTCATTATCACCAGACGTGCGCTGTCCGCTCTCTCTCGACGGCTTGGCAGCCGGAGGACCTCGAGGTCCATTACAGAAGTGTTAAACACGAGGAGAGGTGTTAAAAGAAAACGAAGTAATAAATGATGCGAAGTCCGGTAACTGATATTGTTTTTCGTTACTCCACGACTCCAAAAATTCCCTAAATCTAGTAAAGATTCCCTTTTTCCCTATTGGCCAAACTTACAGCCGCAAATTCCCCCCCAAAAAGGAAAATTCCCCGCACGGAAGATCACTGGGTAAGGGTCCGAAGTTGGTGGTACGGCGGTTAGTGAGTACGGCCGTAGGAGTACGGCCCCTGCCATCGTTAACGGCAAGTTCTTGTTTGACTACAGCAGTGGTATTTGGCGACTTCGACACGCTGGCGGCCACCTCCCTCCGATGCGAGGGTTGCTTACATTTCCACTCGTTGTGGCGTGGCGCATACGTACTCGAAGCTCAACCATGGAGGTCGGGTGGTTTACCGGTGATTCATAGAGGTTACAGGTGCGCCGCGTGCCCCAGAGCACGAGTCGACATCGCTCACTAGAAGGCCACCGAGGCGGTGGCGCCATCTGTCGCCCCACAGGGGCACCTTCGCCTGACGTGACGAGTGTGAACAGGCATTGCGACATTGCGAGCGTCTTAACAGCTCCGCAGTTAAAAAACATGGATTCCTGCAACCATGTTTTCTATAAGAGAGACAACTGTAGCCGATTGCTGTTTTCTTTACGGGGTTTGAGATTGCGGTGCGTGAGATTACTTTTGAGGCCGTTACCTCCCGCCGCTTTGAAGACTTCAAAAATGCCTTCACGCAAATGACCGTTGTCTACGTGTGGCGTCCAGCTTTTACCTCGTACATTAGTGTAGATGGAGAAACATTGTCCCTTCTACCTTTGTAAGGCGGGTTAGTTAAAGCACAGTTAAATTGTGGCTTGCCCTCTAGTGATATTCAGTGACCACTAAGATCTTTATCGTACAATTCATGTTAAAACAAATTGGTGAAGCGGGCGGTCGTGGTGCAAGCTTCGCTGTTAGCTTCTCCGCATACTTACAGAGCTTCCAAGGAGAAAAGGATCAGTGTGATGGTGTACTGTGCCTGAGCGGGGTGGTGTGGGGTTGAGCAGGCGAATAAGGACGAGGTATGTGCCTCTGCGGAGGAAGAGAACGAAGACGGCGTGCGCTCGAGAAGTTTCGTGTTGCTCGAATCACGTCAATCCGGGTTTGTTGCCTGGTGTGCCGGGTTCCGGAATTCTGATTTCCAGAACTTCACGTTTTCCATGTTCCGGGCCCGTTCTGGTGGCTCCTTTTGAGGTGTTCAGGGAAGCCCTGGCCATCTCGTTCGTGGTCTCAAGGTGGTTCACCACCTAGGCCTGAGCGGAGACATGGATCCGCGGCAAGCACCGAAAGCCTGACGTAGGGCGTGTGCAACACGGCAAGCGCACCAGGCGCGCACATCGTCAAGCGACCCCAGCGCAACGTTGACGGGTCAGCGGCCCCTCCTCGCGGCGTAGGCCCGAATGCCACAGCAAGCACAAGAGCTGTCCGCGAGTCTCTTGAGCTTCTGTCACCGACATGGGTGGATTATGTGACTGCCGGACTGCTGAAGAGACTCGCGGACAACGCTTGTGCTTGTTGTGGCATCCGGGCCTACGCCGCGAGGAGGGGCCGCTGACCCGTTAACGTTGCGCTGGGGTCGCTTGACGATGTGCGGGCCTAATGCGCTTGCCGTGTTGCACACGCCCTACGTCAGGCCTTCGGTGCTTGCCGCGGATCCATGTCTCCGCTCAGGCGTACGTCGCGAACCACCTTGAGACCACGAACGAGATGGCCAGGGGTTCCCGGTACACCTAGAAAGGAGCCACCAGAACGGGCCCGGGACATGGGAAAGGTGAAGTTCTGAAAATCAGAATTCCGGAACGCGTTACAGCAGGCAGCAAACCCGCATTGACGTGATTCCAGCAACACGAAACCTCTCGAGCGCGCGCAATCGTTCTCTTCCTCTGCAGAGGCACATACCTCGTCCTTATTCGCCTGCTCAACCCCACACCACCCCGCTCAGGCACAGTACACCACCACAATCCGAAAGAGCAAGCCTATGCAGGTTACTCGTACGGAGAGCGACAATCCAACACTCCCACCCTTGACAAATACCGCCTCCAAGGCGTCGTCGCCGCTGACAGAGTCAAGCCCGCTGACGTCGCCTTCCTCCGGCCGAGCCATGGCTTTCCGGTCTCAACAGCGTCGCCCCGAGAATCCCAAGCTCAACAGACCAAAAACGTCATGTAGGCAACACAGCGGCCTCCGGCTCTACGGGTGAGGGCCTCATAGCGACCGCCGTGGAACGGGTCCGCCGCGCCCAAGAGGCGACGACGGCGGCGGGACCTCCTCACGTGGCGCAAGCCTGGATGACGGCGGGAGCTCCTCATGAGGCGCACGCTCGCATGCGCTCGATATTTTTTTTTTTTTTTTTGCTACAGGCACTGCGCGAAGGAACGTCATTATGGCGCGTCGCCCCGGGGGAGTTTTAACGGTAGAGCTGTTTAGGCCTTCAGTTCTGTTGTCGAGCGTTACCAGAAAACTCAACCCAGCCAATCGCTCGGCGTCGTCCAGGCTTCAGCGTGGGCTTGCGTGACGTGAGAAGCCCGCAATAATTGTACAAAAAATAGCGAACACCCGTGAGCATACGCCTCGAGAGGAGCGCCCGGCGTCGGCCAGCTGGACCTTCGAGAGCACTCTGCCCAGCGTTGGAGGCGGGATCTCTCGCGTGTTGTTCTCCTCGACAGTTCACGCCCGTCCGCACCTCAGAAGGGGAGCACAGACGCCGAGTTCGCGAAGCCGGTTGCCACTGGTTCTAGCTCGTGCTAACGCGGTCTCCTTTGGGAGAGTTTTTAAAGGCTGCGTACGAAACGATCCAGGCCTGCTGCCGGTCATGGACAACATTCAGCGGCAAGTTCGCAAATACACGTTAGGAGCAACAGCCAGTTCTCAAACGAAGGGAAAAGGGCCACAGCTGTGCTGTTTTTTTTTTTTTTTTTTGCTTTTTACCACTAGTGCAAGTTGCGGAAATTTTGAAGTAAATTTTCACTAATCTCGTAGAGCGGTTTCACCGTCGCGACGAATTTGAGCTTCAAGTGACCGCAGCTGCGCTGCACGTGACTGGCCGGTCTGAGTTCCGCCGCCAATCGTGTTCGCTAGCCTCCCGGCGTTGCCACCAATGCAGGCGTGGCTCATGCTCTCCCGGCAATTAGTGCTGCGGCCAGGTGCTGGACCAAACATCAAAAATCGTATTCGTTTGTCTTAATTTCCTCATTTGATAGGGGAGTCGATTACATGTACCCAGCACAAGTCTTCAGGCAGCAGGCTTAAGATGGTCCCCACGACAAAGAAAACTCTGAATATACTGTCTATGCAGTTACAGTGGGCCGTAGTTGGCGAGTTGCGGTACCCGCCTCGAGTAGTAATTGGAGCGATTTCCAGGCTTTCCGGATTGTGGCAAGCTGCCTCAATGCGCGGAGACCACTCTAGTCATTTGGCCCTTGTGCTACAGCGTGTGACCTGGTGTCTGCGAGAGTGGATAATGCCACCTCAGCTCTGACTCGGGCTTTCTTTGAAGTTGGTACACACACTTGAGATTGGAACTGCTGCGTTGTGTGATCTTTTGTGCCGAACTGACTTGAGAACGTTCTTCCTTATGCTTCGTTTTATGTTCGTTCGCGCTTAGTTATCCTTTTAAACTTTGCTTGGACGTCTTGCTGTTACGTACGTTGGGGATTTTTTAATCATCAAATTGGCTTTTTCTTAAAAATGTTTGGTTGGCTTTTCGCCCTATTTGTTTATTTTATATTGGCTTTAAACCTGCCATAGCCTAGCTGGAGCAGGTCTCGTTCGCCACATTTTTTTTTTCTTTCTTCTTCTGACGGGGAAGGGGGGGGGGGACATGGAATTGGAATTCGCCGCCTGGCCACGTGACTCGCAACGTGCACGCAAGTGATGCGAGCTTGGCCATATATTACAGTGGTGCTGGGCCGTCGTCTCTTCTCCGACAATTGCGCGGTAGCTGGGGGCGGTCAGCGGAAAGCGGCGTCTGACCACCCCTCGGATATCGCCGGGCGAGCTGCTTCACTCGAGTAATGCCAGGCGCGCGAACTTAGCGTCGGAGACGGAGGAAGAACGAGCCGTTTGGCTCTGAAAACGCCGAAAGCGGGACCACAACCAAAGACAAAAGCAGGCTTTGGATGAAGAGTATAAAAATTACAGATAATCAAAGGTTAAACAAGTGAAACCAAGACTTTAGCAGGCTAATTCCAAGCCTTAGCTTTCTCTTTGACTATGCGGGGTTACCTGAACTAATCCACAGTCATGTTCGGCACTTTTTTGCAAACGCCAACGGGCCAAGCTCAAGCTCACACAGCCGTGCTGTTACAATGGTTAAGCCTCCCTTTAAAATATTTTGGAAAGACAGTTAAAATAGGTTACAGTATTTAAACGATTCTAATGCTCACCTTTTCTTGATAAATTAGTCTTCAATATTGTGCGCGTGTTACAAGCGGGCTCAAAGCTGAAATCGGGTATGAAGCTGCCGGCCGCGGCATCGCCCTGAGCACGAACGCATGTTGAAATTCAACTCTGTCTCATCCATTACGCATTTTAAACGGCGGCGTAGTAGGCACAGACACCAGTGAAAGAAAACGACAGGACGACGCTGTGTCTGTGTCTACTGCGCTAAAGTTCAGGATTCATAACTAATAGCAAGTTGCCAAAATGACGATGCTTTTGCCGTATCTGTCTGACCCAACACAATCCGTCAACATCCTGGGAGTAAATATTGGTGCGGGCATTTCTCAGCCTGCATTGTTTATCCAGATGTGGAACATGTTTGTGCTGCTGCAACCAGCACTTCGTTTCAGTCGCTATGGCTCCGAAGGGGTACCACTATAAAGCGCCCATCACGCGCAAGATAATTATATTGCGCAAGAACCGAGCCCCGCCATGCACACTGGGCGTACTGGAGACACGAGTCTGCGATTGACGCAAACAAAACAGAGGAGTATTCTCGGCAAGGCCTCACCATTGTTGAGCACACTTTTTTAGATGCGACTGCATCTCGTTCACTCGCCTTGTCCCTGCATCCGGCGTCGGCGCCGTCGTCGTCGGCGTCCACCCCTCCCCCATTCTCCTCGCCGCGCGAGCTGCGCTCTCCGCCGCTCACCCCTTCTCCTCTCCGATGCCCTTCTCTCGCGAGGGGCATCATAGAGTTAATACTACTGACTCTAGAGCAAAAGCTGCCCGGCCAGCCCGTGCATTGAAACCGTGCTACACCCGGGCGCTGACATGATGCCACCCTCACAGCGTTGCCCGCTGCCTTTTTGCCTACTAGAGTTGGCGGCAGTAGTCGGTATTCACCTAGTAACCAACGCATTCCATCATGGCAGCCACCGCTGCTGTGAGTGCGCCGTGAAAACTTTAATGTGCAGCAACGTTGTGTGAAGTTTTTCCTGTGGTAGGTAGCGAACTTTTGTGCCATGCTGCCGCGTTAGATGCAGTTTTGCATTCTCCGCAACTGAGAAGGGTAGCGCGTAGATTAGCGGGTACTTCGTACGCTCGGAGAGGTAGCTTTTGCGGGTGCGTCAGGGGAGTTCGGTCGTCGCTTCGGAGTTGAGCGGACGTGTTTTTTCGTGCTCCTGTGCTTCGGAGGGGCTTCATTTCGGCGGCCCGTTGCAAGCGCGGGCCGTTGGACGTCGCCCGGCTTTCGCTCTGCTGATGTGGGCGGTCGAGTGCCAGCTCCTCCCCCCCTTCCCAGTACCCGTCTCCAAAGCGGTCGGTACCGCCGCCGCAGACTTCGCTCTTCGTCGCACCATGCTCGCCTCCGCGCTTCACTGTTCCCTTCGAAGTTTCTCGTCTCCCGGACGCAGCATTACGCCAGCCAACAGTAACAGTGTTCGTGGTGTGTTGTGTGCGACGGAATCGACCATAGTGGAACTACTCTTCTCTACTCTTTCCTCACCTTTATAATGTTTACTTTTCTCTATCCTATCCTATTTCCCCAACTATTCCCGCTTCCGGACTGTGTTAAATGCAGGTGAGCTCCCATGAGAGCTTAATAATATCCCCAGTCCATTTATTTTCCTGCTTCCCTTAAAAAGAAATCACTTCCCCCTGATTGCTTTTTTCCCCTGATTTTTTTCCTGGTGGCTTCCCGTGTATTCGCGCATGCGCTGTTTCTGTATATATCATTTTGTGTGTGCTAAAGGAGTTCAGTTGATATGCAGCGCTAGTCCTGTGTAGTCTTTTCTTTGTTGTCCCGTCTGTACAGCGCTATTTTGACATGTTTCACACGCCTCCCCCCCCCCCCCGCCTGTATGCGTCAGCTGATTGTTTTCGCAATCTATTGAGGTGCTCTTTACAACTACTTGCTGTTCTAGCGAATGGAAGTTCAAACTGGACAACGCTTCCAAGAAATGCATGTAAATGGAAATCGTATTTGTGACCGCACTTTATGCTAAACAAACACGCTTTCTGTGCCTGTTCCTGTGCCTGTCTACGAGGCTCCTGCAGCACGTGTGTCAACTTTTTTCTCCAGTTGAAATGCTTTTAGGTAGTGGCCCTTGCATTAGCTTAGATTCAATAACTGTGAAATACCCAAGCCTAATATTACTAAGTTATGTGCATCAAGAAACTCTCTCAAGAGATTTTCCGTTTTTCTAGGTACGCTTAGAAGATTTGTCATTGATTGTATGCTTGGGGACGTCACACAAGGTACATGATTAATGTTGTCAGGTTACATTAGGTCGCAATAATTCTATTTAATAGCAGCTTAAACAAAATCTCGACAAAAGTAAACCAGAGACTAGAAGATATCATGTTGAACGCGCATTTCCATTCTGGGTTTGTGGAACTATAGCTTTCAGTACTTCCAACTACAAAGAAAGTAGTGCAAGTGTTCATTAGTCGCTGCAGGGCTCTTTACCTTTTAAAATTTTATGCCCCCTCTCCCAGAATAAAGAGAGATGAAAATTGTGTGAGGAACTATTTCTAGCAAAGCTATGGCAGGTTTAAAGCCAATAAACAGACAGAGTTAAAAGCCAAAAAACGTTTTTGAATAAAAAAAAATTTCATGATAAAAAACCTAAGCACTGGAGAAGAGGATAATAACGAAATAAACAAATACAAGCAGAGGCAGCATAAAAGAGCAAAAAATGAACAAAGAAAATGCAATTCTACGAGGCAGTTAGTCACGAAAGCTTCCACGAAGCAGCAGACACTTCAGGAGAAATTTTAAAAAATTAGAAATTATATACCCTATTTACATTATGTACACAGAAAATCAGACATATTTCAGTGGTTTTATACAAGATGGAGCTGAAGTAGCCAAATCAATTCTTGCCTTGAAGAAGCAGATTGCAGTGATTAAGAGAGAAAAACAGTCACAGGTGCTGTAGGGGTGTTACCAGCATGCAGCATCCTTCGTTTGCCCATTTTGTCATTTTGCCTGCTTCTTTTATGCCTACCTTTTTTTCGCCCATATGGTGCTGTCTTTGTACTGGCCATTTCCACACCATGTTTTTTTTTTCTCCCGAATTTTTTATCCTTTATTTTATGCCAGTCCTTTCCTTTCCTTTAAAGTTTCCTCTTCCCATTTCCACATGTAGCACAGCCAGCTGGACAGTTCTTCTTCTTCTTTCCTTGGTTAACCTCCCTAGCTTTCTTCTACAGTTTCTCCCTTTCTTTGAAGTCGCACATTAGGTCATCTTAGCTTTGCTCTTACCATCACAAACTTCCCTAGAGGTCTGGTGGTATTACTGGTGGTGAAATAAAATTTGTTGGATAAGAATTGCTTGTACATATGACCCTCTTGCTTTTTCAGTGTTTATTTTTGCTTCTGATACACGGACTGATGGCATTGCGAGGGCCAATTATTTTTGATGAAAATAAGAATGCTGATGACCACAATCTGACCACAACTTTCATAATCAGCTACAGCATTACTGGAACCCAGCTTCGGTAACGCAACTTCGTCATCATCCTTGTTGCTGTGAGCACGCTGTAATGGAAGCGTGGAAATTCTACAAGGTCTGGTGTGGCACCTTTGTGACCACCGGTTTGATGTTGGCATAAATGAGAAGGCTGTGCTACACATATCGAATTCCTTCGTTCTATCGCATATCGCATTCCTTCCTTTTATCTAGTGTATACAGCTGAAGAACGTCTCCAGATGGCCCTGGGTGAACCGATACGTGCAGATTGCAAATAATAAAATTGAGAGTTCAATTTATTGTCGGCTTTCTTAATGACTGCCATATGCAATGCACATTAAGTGTCTGAATACTCTATATTAGCGATTGATAGTCTCATGCCAGGCAGTCTGATTCACCTGCTATAGTTATGTTTGGCAGCTGTTTCAAAATTAACCACTATGATTGAACTAATGAGCGGCAATAACAATTTATAGGTGCACTCAAATTAATTTACTTTTCAAGGGAGACGTATATCCTTCGTCGACTTCGCCTTGCACAAAATACATGACGGTCCCATCGCGACCCAAGAAAGAGCATATGTGTGTTACCTCAACATGCTTCCTAGGCGGTTTCTGTTGACAGACAGATTTCCGGCCGAACCCGCAGGCATTTCAGGCAATACCGCCTGCAGGCGGGGTGGTCCTGATAATTGGGCGTGAACAGAAGTGGCCGTTTCCGTTCATTGGCGAAGGCACCCAGGGAAGGACAGAATAATTTTTCTTAACGCCCCACCACACGGGTGCCCATCTCACATGAACGAAGTTTACTCCTCCCCCACCTCCTCTGTGCAGGTATATACATGGACCATATGAGAGCAGAGGTGCAAGTATACGTAATTAAACAACGTCGCTGATCCGCCGAATTTAAGAAATGTGGCATGCAAAGCATCAAATATATTCTCGAAAATTTCAGATTGCGTGTTTCAGCGATTGAAGGAGCATGCACCAATCGCACACACCCATACAGGAGATTTCTGCACATACATTCGGGATTACCTTTCGGCTTCGCCTTGTCCTCCTTTAGAAAACCACCTTATCGTGCAAATAAAGTTACCATTATTATTATTAGTTGGCGGTTGTTTTATCTCTGACTTAAGTAAAACACCGTTCAGTGAAAGTATAATAGCACCCGTAAACAAGAGCCTAGTTACACGCTAGGCATGGTAAAATGGTTCGTGCATTTGTTTGTTTTTAATTTACGAATCATATACGATTAAAAGGAGCCAATCTGCCCAGACATGTTTCGCGTAACATGATATGACCGGCTGACGGCGAGTTCAAATCGGCAGCAGCCACTGCGGACATGTAGAGAAGGTGTCCTTGAAGATAGGCAGCGGCGGCTTTATTCCGTATGGTCGGCAGTCTTCGCAAGCTTGTCTTCGCAAGCAACGAAGTGACACAGCAGACACTAAGGCGTGTTAGAGTGAACCTTTGTAAATTAGCCCCACACGACTGACGCTCGATCCTCACAATATACCGAAACTGAATTTGGCGCCTCATCCCGACGTCTTCTTTTTTCTTATAATTTCATTAATTTTTGTTTGTCAAGCATGAATACTTCAAGAAAACTAATAAAAAGCATACAAACTCGTAAAGAAACTCAGTTATTGCCATAAAAGTTGCCTAATTTTAGCTTAGGGCCCTAAATTTGTGCCTCATTTTCAAGAAAAATTGTTAGCCATATCTTCAACTACTGATCTGGCAACTACAGCGTGGCATCATGGCGGCATCCGTGTTTAGACACATTTTTTAGCCAGCTTTACCCGCCTGAGGGGCATTGGATTGATTCGAATAGATTGGCTTGGCTTGGCTTGGCTTGGCTTGGATTGAATTGGATTTGGATTGGATTGGATTAAAGTGGATTGTGTTGCGTCATAGCCGCGGCAGACGCACTGGCGCCGGCGCGTCCCCTCACCGTTATGCGCGCTATAAAACGCGGTGCCCGCGCCGCTCCGCTCCATCGTTCCAGCGCCGTTCCTCCGCTGTCCAACGATGCAACGTGAACCCCCTATGCGTCGCATCTACACAGGGGTTCCCGCGAGGGGAGGTGGGAGTTTTTTTTCCAGAACTTGAAGACAGCCAGGTGAAGTTTATAAATTAGCAGCGAATGAACGAACGCCCCTTCACATGCGAAGTAATGAGGGTCAAAGCACTTCAAATAATCCACACAATTCAAATGTTCTTCAACCAAGTTTTAATTCCACCAGGAGCGGCATAGGCATGGGATATTTGTTGTCACACTAGCGTGCGTTAAATAGGAAATCTTCTGCCAGGTACGTGGTGTCACGTCTGTCAGGTTAGCTTGAAAGAATCGGTGTCAACGTACTTACAATCGGGGCCGCAGTCGAATCGCGCAAATATGGTAGGTGCTGGAATCTGAAGGCATTAAATTTAATTTCAAGCTACGTGAACCTCTATGTCTATTGGTAGGTTTGTCGGAATTATGTCCTGTGTATTTGAGAGTGCGGCTTTGTTTTTTCGGTTGGCAAATCGTAGATAAGCGATCCTCTGTCGCGACAATGTGTTCTTCATTAGGGTCACATACATCTCGCGCGTAAGAATTACATCAGAATATTTGCAGTTGCATCGGCTTGTACCGGTTTTAGCCGAAGCGAGCGCCTGCATCACAGCGCGGCATACAATAACCACTCGTTATAATGACATCGCTTTACTCGAAATATTGCTTAATTCGAAAGTTCTTCTGGTCCCAACCAAAACGCACCCACCTTAGGCCGCATTACTCGAAGCGCACGAAGAGCTTGACCCGTTAGAGCGAAGTGGCGAGCGGAGGCATGGCCCAGTGGCGGCGAACCTGCGGCGAGCCAGGCTGTCAACATGGCCAGTCATGGAAAGCTGGTCTTTCCCTGGCGATTTTCTCGAGCCGGTCACGCTCGATTCGCACCATCCAACTTGAGACAAGCGGCCCATGTGCGTAGTAGGGTCATTGCATTTTGTTCCCACACATTCGTCAATGGCATTGACGCGATGGTGCGCGAACACCGGCACTCGAACCGTAGATTAAGCAGTGTCGTCGAAAGCGGGGCGGCGAAAAAATCTTGTTTTGCAAACGTCCAAGCTGCGCACCTCGGGAAAAAATTGCCCAGTGATCGCGCAAAGCCCCTAGTGCAAACCCGATCGATTTTCGTGATTGCGCTGTGTGCCCGCAATGAGCGGACACCGTTTTTTGATCTCAACAAACAACCTCAGACTCGAGCCACGGCATCTGTGGCGCTTTCCAGTGCGAAACTCTCGTAGCGTTCTCTGACGCATGCACCACCTGTTTAAAGTGGTCACTGACTTCCCCTCCTCATTCGCTCTCCAGTCTGCGAGGCGTTCAGGACGAGAGTCTCTGCTTTCGCTCGCCTTCATGTCGAGTTCTCGCCGACTTGCTGCCACTTTCGACGTCGCTGCTCCTGCTAAGCTCCTCCAGCCCAAGTTCACTGCCTTTGTTGCAACTGAATTAAATTTTGCCTCACTGAATTGATTGTGTTTTAATTCCTCGCGGTTGTGGCACAATTAAAGCTCAACTGCTTTAGCTTTTGTCGAGCGTTCGCTAATATCGAAGTACCGCTTATAACGACTTATAACGACCACTTATAACAAAGTACCGCTTATTCCGCTTATTTTACCGTCCTGCTGACTTCGTTATAACGATGGGTTACTGTAGTTGTGTCCCCTTGCATCTTCTTGCGTGGGGCACCACCGCGAGCGACCACATTTCACAGCTGCCGTGGAACTGCACACTTCAAAGCCCATTATAGAAGAAGCAGCTACACGCACAGCAGAAACGTCACCCATGATGCGATTCTGTCCCCTAATTGTTATCGCCATAGCACTTTCTCTTCCCGTCCGTTTATCCCTCTTTTCAAACATACGACTGAGAGGACTGACCAAACACCCTTTTTGTGCGACATGTAGCGTAAACGAGCTTTGCTACTCCTGTAATAAGCATTCATAAGTGACTCCCCGAAGGCCTCAGGACGTGTCTCACGCACTTTTCTGGCCCTAAGGCAGCAGTGCCTTCAGTGCGAGCACTATAAGCTAGCTATAGCCAATGATCAACCGTCCTGCATGAAATACCGGCTCTTCTCACTTTCCAAGGCCCCAGGATCAAACCCCATACTCAAATGCCCTCAGTTTTCTTTCCTTTTATTCTCTGTACTCTGCCGGCTATTTTCTAGACCATCGCTCCTATTAGCGTCTGGGGATTTTCGCGGAAAGGTCTAGTGCTGTCGCATTAAATCAATGTTTTATTTATTTATTTATTTATTTATTTATTTACTTATTTATTTATTTATTTATTTATTTATTTATTTATTTATTTAACAATTATTGCTACCCTTGTTGCCCGGCCTTAGGCCGGAGTGGGCAGTCCGATCAAAGGACCAACAAGATTGGAAACAATGAACACATACTACACAAAAAATTCCCCGCATTTCCCCGAGGGGAAGAATGTGAAAGTGCGAATGCACGAGTTGAATTTGCGCGGTTCGGTAATGTTCGCGAAAGAGAGATCACACACACACACACAACTACAAAGAAAGAAAGATGCATTTATTCACAGACACCTATTTGCGTTGTCGTTGTACTTGATTGCTAGAGCGGATCTCAGCTTTGAAATTCCGTGTCAGTACTCCTTTAAGCGGGTGCATTAGCCCTTCTCACGCTCGATTCCTGGCCAATCCCCCACGTGGGTATGTGCCATGTCAGCGGCCAGGCAGCGCGCGCCCATCTCCACCCGCCCCCCGTTGCCAAGGAAGACGACGAGATTCCTGGCCAATCCCCCACGTGGGTATGTGCCGTGTTAACTTCCAGGCAGCGCGCGCCCATCTCCCCCCGTTGCCAAGGAAGACGAGGAGCGCGCGCACCCGCAGCTGTTGCTATGCGGACGGCGGCGGACGCTTCAGGCTCGCTTAAAGCAGCCATGAAGAGAAAATGCAACTTCGTTTAATCTGAAAGAACTAGGATTCAGTATCTCACTCAGCTCCATTACAGCCACAAAAGATGTTTTTTTAACGAAAAACAAGCAAGAAGTATTCAAAACCTTTCAAATATTGCGCCACAGTGACGTGTTATGAGCAAGAATGACGTCATACGGGCCAAAAATAAAACATAATTTTCAGTGCGTTAACTGCACGTTAGCATTCAAGTGATGCGGTCAAATGGAACTAGAGGCCCCATTACAGATGTCCAGTCATGTGTCGTCGCGACAGGTCAGTTAGGCGGCCGCCAATCGCACAAACAAGGTTCCGTGACGTCATAGAAAAGTTGCGGGAAATTAGCTAGGGGGTCGCGACTGCTTCACACGTTTTCTTTAATATCTCCGTTATTCTTTCGAACATTGCGATGATATTGGTATCATTGTTATCGGGACTAAGCACTCTTTCTAATAAACCCAACTTGTATTTTGTCTTCATGGCTCCTTTAAGAAGTGCATTCGCACCTAAAATCACTGCCAAACATGTTTTTCCAGCCATGGTTTGACGAGGAAAGACGGCAGATGAAAGCTATGATTTATTCACAAGTGCATAACAAAATGATTAACTGTTGGATGGTCAACGATTGCATAAAATTGTTAAATTGTCATAAATATTCCGTACCTGGCATCTCTGTACCGCAAATATATTTCTTCCTCTTCGCTCCGCTGTTCAGTGCTCCTGTATGCGTGGCGTTCTTAACACTTACGTTTTTTTTTTGTTATGAGTTCGGTTTATCACTGACACTGTTATGTACCTCTCGAGTCTGCTTGTACTAATTACCGCCACGCCTTCAGTCACGCAGCCATGGTGCCGGTTACATACACGCGGGTTTTCGCCTCATCAGAGGACAAATGGGTTGCCTTTAGCCGCATGTCGAGGACAGTTTACGTCACTGTATTCATTTCAGAAATAAATATAATCTATCTATATATATTTTATGACCCACGAAGTTTAAAATCTGTAGCACGGCTCCGCAAATATGGTGGGAGTATTCAAGTGTTTGTACTTAATGAGGGGGAGAAGCAAAGCCACTGCTCTTAAACATGCACGGGCCCTTAAACCTTCTATAGGCTTTCCGTAGTTTTTTCCAGACTTTTTCGGCCAGAAGCAATACGCGGTTTTAGAAAAGGAGAAAAATGTTTGTTCCCACGTATGGCACCCTCGATTACCTAGAATGTACGTTGAATTCAGTTGCACTTTTCATATAGGCCGGGAAGTTTTCTACCTTGTTAGTATGGGCCCCGACAACAGCCCACCGACCTATTAGGCTTAGGTGCGGCAGGAGCAGGAGTTGGTTTCACGGCTCGACTTAAAGTAGCCATGACGAGAAAACACAAGTTTGGTTCATTCGAAAGATCGCCTTATCAGACCTATACTGAAACCACTTTTAGTGCAAACTTCCCTCAAATAAGCTACATAATTTGGAACAAAGGGAATGACCATGCGACCCACTAGCTCATTTTCCGCAACAGAACCTATGATGTCATACTAGAATGCTATGCGATTGGCGGAGGCCGGCAAAAGCAAACGCAAGTTAGCCAGGGCTTACCAGTTTACTTAGTGAGCTATATGTCCGTGAAACATACTGCACATTTCTTTTATGACACCGCGAACGGTGGGGTTAACGGTTGAAGATGCGAACGAACACGCAAACATGTACTGCCAATCCGTACGAAACTACCGCCGGCCGAGCCGGACATCTCGCCGTCGCGCAGACGAATTTTCGGGTTCGAGACTATTTGCGACCAACGAACCGTTCTAGCACGCACATCCGCGACCTCGCTTGGCATCTTAATCCCTTGACAGGAAGTTTGCGTCCTATTGCCAACCAGCAAAGGTAAATATAGAAACGAGGGGAATAAGGAACAGCAAGTAGCGACGAGATAGTGCCACTCGTCGCAGACGTTTCTGATCGGTGGTTGTGTTGGCTTGCTGAAAGGGAGAACGAGTGTGCTCGCTTCATTTCCGACGAAGTGATAACGGCAGGGAGCCTTACGTTAGCTCACTCCTGGGGCACGCCGCCCCTCGTCGCCCACTTCGTCAAATCGCCGTGAAAGTGCTCTGATCTTGGAAAAAATACCGTACACACAGCGCATCGACGCTCGTATCTTTCTGATCGGAGCAGAGCGCTCGCGTGGACGGCTTTTCATACACGACACCGGCCAACTGGCATAAGCGATACTGCTACTGAAATTGAGCTATTATTAACCATAATAAAAATACGGCACATACGTAAAAGTTTGTATTCGTCCGTCGCGACTGGTCTGACGAGGCAGCGGTGCCGACGCGGCGTTCGTCTTTTGTGGGTATCGCAGAATGGTCGCTTTCCGGTCCATCCGTGTATCCCACAACTCCTGCCGCAAATGCACTTAGAAGCATTGAGCGTTCAAGTGCTGTAAGGTTGTTAAATGCAAGCCCGAGCTCCTCGGCGAGAGTGTTGTTGTCCGGATCAGGCGATTCCATGACTATGGCTGCTGGTGTACTAGGTTTTGCTAGGATTATTAAAATGGCCGCCGTCTCCGTTTCCGCACGAGTTCCGGTTCCTGTTTGATTACCCCGTGTGGATGCTATATGGAGTCGACATACTAAGTATCTGTTTCCTGTACCGGCTCATATGACGCCATTGTTCACGTCAACAAATGTACAATTTAGCGGGGAGATTTCAACATTTCGCTTAAATTGCCCTATTTCTCAGTTAATAACGCATCGTTTGTTTCCGGGAAAGCGCTTGGGGTACTTGAAACACGTAACCTTTCGAATAAAACAAACTTTTGTTTTGTCTTCATGGCTCATTTAAGTACTTAAGTCATACGAGCTGGTTTGAGTAGGAACCACTAGGTTTGAGTGGGGTTTGACTTCTTTTAGCTTTGATTAGGGCTGCGCCATTTAGCTGGGTAGGTATTGTAAGGTCCACTTATGAGATTAGCGGCCAGGCGCCCGGCTGCGCGTGAGAACCCGCCGCTCTGTCTAGCGACGTAGCACTGCCAACAATGCGCTGCAGTCGTCGCCAATTCGTCACGGCGTGCCGGGAGACGGATTGTCTGGCCCACCGCATACTACAAGGATAATCCCCCATTGAGAAAGCAGACAGCGCCGCCGGATTCCAGGAACGTCTGCTAGACGCGCGGAGGTGGTGGGATTACCGGCGTCGGGACGAGCGCCGCACGAGTCTCCATTGTCCAAGCGCCCTGGTCAGCATGACGCGATGTCGCCGTCTTTCGCTTTCACCCCGCGGGGCCGTACGCGCCCGCTGGCCCGCGAGCGGTCCGTTGACCCAGAGATGGCGGCGACTCATCGAATATTCCGTGGCGTGCTGAGTGACAGCTGTATACGTGAATTTGGGCACTCCCATACGCGTGTACGAACGCTACAGGGGTGTTCCCGAGAGAGGGTGATCTCGAGGTTTTATAAGGCCGAACTTGGCCGTTGGAAATCGCTCTTGTCTGAGCGCCGAGCTGGGCAGTTCCCGGCGGGACAAGGAGTCTCGACCGTTATAGCTAGGTTGGGATTGTGAGCCTCCTAGGCTAGAGGTAAAGATCACGTCGGAGGTTTAGGGTGCAGCGCCGTACCGGGCAACTAGACGGATCTTGCGGCGAGACAGAGTCTCGGCCGTCGTTTCTGGAGCGGTTTGTGTACGTTCCGAGAATAGGAGAGTTAAACGAAGTTGAAGAGCTCGAGTGATTTGTGCCCACTCGGAGCTAGCGTCTAGCGGAAATTTGAAGTTTTTCGTTTTATTACTCATGTACCCAGTTTTCCTACTCTAAATAGCTGTATATAAACTCCTCGTTTCATTTAATTAACCTCAACTCCTCGAGTTCGTCAATTCGACCGCCATCTCCAAGAATTTCAACACCATCGCCCTGCCAGCCTCCTGCCAAATCAGCCGGAGCCCGGGCGATTGGGTTCCTGATCGACACCGGACTTCGGGGAAACGATCTTTACTGGCATTTTAATTCCAGTGCAATAACCTGTCTCATCTCAGGTTCTCACGCGACTAATTGTTGCGCTGTTATGGAGGGTTATGGAACTATACTGTCGCGAGTTTTTATGGAAGACGAGAGTAAGTTGTATGACAGATGTTGTAAAAAGGGAAGTTCTTCCATCCCAGAGACATGAAATACGTCAGGTTTACCTCTATTGACAGCAATAAATCGCTAGGAAATGTGGAAACGTTCCCAACAATTGCGTTCATAAAAAAGCAGACACTGGAGAAAAAGCACAAACAGCAGAAACTGCGTTGGTAAAAAATGTCCTTGAGTTCGTAAAAAAACTGAGAAACCTGGCCCTGACGCCGTGCTTCAAAAACATTTCTGCTAGACTTGTATATGATCAAAACTTCGAGCACAATTTTCGGGTCAAACGAAGTATTATTCTTGCCTTCACAACTATACCACCGGCGTGATGTTAAAGCAACGCATTCTTTGCTACAGTTGAAGAAGATAGGCCTAACCTATACGCTAAACCGAAACGTATTAACCATACCTTCGCAATGTTCAAATATTCGTACACGCGTCAAACGCATTGAAAATCAACGAAAAAACCCCTTTGAAAGGAATTAAGACACTGCGACAACAATCCATATTATTTCGATTTTAAGCTAAAACAGAAGACTGGGCGAGTTGGTAAATGTTCATTGTAACAGCGCTAATGACACGAGACAAAAAGAAGAGGGCACAAACGTGGCGCTTAGGGAACACCATTACAATGTTTCAAAAACGTTCAGTGGTCACCTCGCCCAGGATTGTCGTGATTGCATTAGCAAATGCCAGCCTCTTTTGGACCAGAGCGTAGTGCTAGGCGAGCATGGCAGCCAAATCGTGCGAGAAATCTTAGAGGCCACAGAGATTAACAAGTTAGGTGTTAAATGCATAAGCACACCATCTATCGCCCTCACAGAAAAAGAGTGTAGATTCCTACCGCAGCAAGCCCTACCCTGGTAGCCTTTGTCTTGTTTCCTTAACTGATTACAAAATGGGCTTGTCTTTTGTGTTGATTGTACTTTTTGCCCCGTTAGTAGATTAATGTGTAAATACACGTAAAGTCAGTATGAAGCCACGCTCGCGCTCTCTCAAATGTTCACGTGTTAATTTGGTGTTTCCTTCTCTTTTTTCCTTTTTTCCTTTTTGTTGTTTTCGCCCATGTGTGTATAAAAACCACTGGCCTAAGCAATAAAACTCAGTTGTTAGCAGCGCTGTGTTTGTGCCCTCTTCTTTTATTTCGATTTGAATGTGAATACCGGTGCCAGGGAGCCAAGAAACATTAACATACTCGTAAATGGGGCCCTTTACCCTTTTCATTGGTGCGCCGGGTTCGATGTGATCCTGACAGACTCGATGCTCTGCGCGAAGTAATTCAATCTCATGGATGTGGACACAGTAGCACGAGTGCCCCGAACTTTTTTTGTTGTCTTTGCCTCAGCTTTCATTGACGTCACTGCGGTCCCACGACACAGACTGGACGTTATCAAATTCGCAGCGCGAGACTATTCACATCTCTTTTTATAACAAGCTCGTGTTTGTTTTGTTCTCTTGCTTTTGATGTTACCTCTGGAGTCAAGCGAAACCGTGCGGATTTCGCAATACCTTGACCTAATATCTCCCGCAAAGTGTTAAGTACAAAAACTATTCAAACACCAAAATCCTTTCCACAAAAAGACTGGACTGTGCTTGCACACTATTTCATGACGAAAACAGCACCAAACAGGAGTCATTGCGACAGGCTTTTATCAAACATAGTTATAACTCCGCGTGAGTTTGGCGTTTCGAAACCTCGGAGGTTTTTCCAGTGTACTCATTCGACAAACCTTTCACCTTTGTCCTGGAACTACGTGACCGAATACATACTTTACTATACTATAAAATAACATTTTAGGATACATCGTAAGGACGAAGCAAAATTTTTGGTTACAGCACATATTCAAAGAAAAAGGATTGTTTGAGAAACGGGGAAGGCTAGTATTTTCTGAGCAGATAGGATCGATCACACGTAATCCATCAAAACTGTTCAGTAACAAAGCAATAGCTCTGTGAATGCTCAACGCTTCTACAACCTGGACTTTTTGCCACCTCCCTTTGTAGCACACTGTATTATGGTGCCTCTAGAGACAAGTGAAACCGTAGATCTTTATTTTTTTATTTAATACATTCGGTGGGCGATTCAAGCCAAATTCAGGATGAGTATTTATAGAGTAATTCTGATTGTAGGGTTTAACGCGCCGACGCAGCGCAGGCGATGAGGCGCGCCGTAGCGGAGGGCTCCGGATTAATTTTGACCACCTGGGGATCTTTAACGTGCGCCGAAATCTCGTACACACGGGCGTTTTTGCTTTTCGCCTCCATCAGAAAAGCGGCCGCCGCCGCCGGGAATCGAACCCGCGACCTTGTGCTCAGGAGTATTTATAGAGTAATCAAAGCAAGAAATGCAATGCTAACATGAATACAGTGAAACAAAACAACACCACTGCGAACGATAGATGAGCTATGTAAGTGAACTCCGTTAAATTATTTTGCAAGCGAAGAAAGAGAATTTGAAAGGGTCGGGTCTTACGAAATGGGGTGTTAGAGAAATGAGCGTGGCAATGGCGCGTTTGTCCAGCCAATAAAGGGTGTGACGTCAATGGCTGATTGGTTATTTTAACCACTTGACGTCAATGGGCGATTGGTTATTTTGACCACTTGCGCGAGAAAATCCATGCGGATTTTTTTTCCTTCGTAGTTGAAGGAGTGGGATATTTTAGCTTGCATACGGTAAGAGGGGAAATCTAACGATGGAAAATTGTGTAAAATAAATCTGACGGCAATCCTTTGAATTGTTTTGAGTTTTTAATGTAAGAATCGGTGAACGGACGCCATACGATTGAGCTTTCGTAAATGGAAGCTCTTTGTCGACCTTCTGCCATCCAGTTATTCACGCATTGTGCCAACGTTTGCGGAGTCGGCACTAGAGGGCTCCGGACACAAGACTTGTGAAACGGTGCTTCTTCTTACCCGCCAAACATCAGTGGAACGTGCGCATTGGCCGATGCACACGAAATAAGCGGCTCATCGGCAAAAGAGAGAAGAACTGACTCCCCGAAGCCGCGTCTCCTATCTCTCGTCTCGATGGTAAACTATGTCTCGATGGTTTACCATCGGTGAGTCTAGCGGCCTGCATCTTCCTCTGCACACTGGAGTTGTCGCAGCGCAGTTTGGACCTTCAGGCGGCTGATCGCCGCCGTAGTCGTTTTGCTGGGCGGTGACGATGTGCTCTGAGTACCAGGGACGTACCCAGAGGGGGCCCCCCCGAAATTCTTTGGGCCATACCCCCCTTTCCCGCGCCACCTTTTATCGTCCCTCGCACACATTCTAAAGCGGCGCCATACAAATCCTGGGGTTGATAGCTATTTGAGGCGCTTTTTTTTTCGGAATGAGCCAAATCCACCTAAGGGGAATTTGAGGCTGAAAAAACGAAAGTTTGGAACCGGACCTAAATGCAGTGCTGTCAAAACTATTAAGTGACATGTTTCACATGTCAGCTAGGGGAAATCTATAGCGACAAGTAATTAGTAATTATGGGGAGAATTTGATCAATATCAAGATAAGTTCAGATTTGGCTCGTACTCATTTGAAACAGACAAGTTGCTGCAGCATTCTTATGAAAACTTTAGAATCGACTTTCAAGAACGGTACGATACAGTTTCAAGCAAAAAAGGCAATAAACATGCAACAGAGCTTAAAAAAAAACAGCTCTTTTCGAATGACTCCGTAGGGTACTTTTTTGGACACGCCTGAAAACACTCATGAAGCTCTTCATTGCCTTGCCATAAATTTCCAAAACGCTTTACAAGAAGCCTGCTCAAATCATCTTCCATGGCTTGCCATGGCTTGTAAGAGGCGGCTAATTTGTTATGTACGTAAATGGGAAATATGGGAGTAATAACAATAATAATAACCAGATTTACCGCCTAAAGACGAGGGAGACGAGATAAAATGATAGTATCACACCTCTCAGTTTCCTTTCGTTCACTTCCGCTTCCGTTCACGTTATCGTAGTCGTGTGTCGGCAGATCATTTGCCGATCTCCTCATTATAAGCCAGCTCTCAAAAGCAAAAAAAAAAAAAAAAAATTGACGCAAAAGCGCACAAAACAGCCCGAAACTATCACCAACGCAAAATCCCTTTGGGCAAATGAATTTGGCTCATTTTGATCCATGCCACAGCAGGGTCTGGCTGATTTTCCACACGAAGTAAGATCTGCGTACACGTTTGCAGGGAATTGTCTCGACTATTTATTTGCCACATTTTTTAGGGGAAAGTTGCCGGGATTTTCTTGGCAGTGCAGTTTTAGCTGACTTAGTTTTGGTTTGTGGATTAGGTTTATTTCGAAAAAAAAGATGAATCATTTGGTGGTCAACGTGGGATTAAAAAAAAAACAGGCGAGGTATGTTTGCTTCGTTTACGCGGAAGCCAGTACCACTGTACACTGGCTGCGTGCTCTGCTACCGGCCTGTCACTTGCAATTCGCTGCACCCCCTCTACTCTGTTCGTCTGCAATTGGTGCTTCGGTTCTCTCAGACAGCAGTAACTTATCCCTTGTTTCGCCAGGGTGGCGGTTTCAGCGGCTCGGGTCCCATATGTTTTGGTGGGGAAGAAAATGTTTGTCTTTGAACATTCAACAAATCCCTCCATCCTAGCGCGCCGTGGTGTCGGCCGATACTATCGCACATGCCTGGTGTTTGTGGCTCAACGAATTCTTTCCCTGAGCCGAACTCACAGCGCGTTTTTCACTAGTTTTCTTGGAAATGCTGCTTTTGTGTTTGTCGGTAAGAAGGGTAAGAAGTCTTCTTGCCGCAGAGAAACCCGCTGTAGGGTTTCTCTACGCAATGCCTTCCAACGTCCGGCTCGCGCACGTGTGCAGCGTCTGCCGAACAAGCCAAGGCGACACAAGGGCTTGGAACCGGATGGCGACGAGCGGAGTGGCGCGAGGGGATGCTTGACCCCATCGTCCGGCGCCTCTAACATTACGCCCGCTTAGGGAAAGCTACCATGGTTGTACAAAAGCCTTGTTCCACAGTCGGTGCGTCTGTCTGGACAGACGCACCGACAGAACAACGTCTGGACAGAACAACGTTACCAAGCCCGGCGACGGCAGGGTGACAAAGTGAAGGCCCGCATCGCAGTTGTACGGCGGCAAGAGACACCGGCGGCATTCCTTTGGACAACTAAAGGCAGTGACAGCGGCACTGTTGATTGACAGCCATTGTGGTTAATGGCTGCTATGCACAACGGCGGTGTAGTGATGCCAGCGCCGGTGGACCCCGTCGGGGCGATGACCCTCCTCCCTTCTCTCAGCTTTGCCGTGTCCTCCAAGCCGTCGGCGGAGTGGCAGCCCTTTTGAACGGCCTTGCCGGCGACCTTCTACGCGGCTTTTGGGAAGACTCGTTTCCCCCCGACTTTCTGGGGCGGCGGACAGCGGGGAGCGGCGGTCAAAATCCTAATTGGTACGTGTGTTGCTGTGTGGAGACTGCTTCGCTTGCGACTGCATGCGCAATTTTGCTGAGCTTGTCCGGAGCTGCGGCCAAGAGCGGTCGCATGAGGACTTGCTCTCGTGGCAGTTTCTGGGCGCTAGAGCCCCACGAATTTCTCGCTAACCGCGCGGCGGTCCGGCACCCGTTTTGGCCCCCGGGCCCACATCAGGGATCATGCCGCGATACCCTTTTTGTGCGCTGCGGCACCTGTTAATTGTAATACAGTTTTCATTATCATGTGTTATCTTATGTTCACGCTTCGTCGTCTCGTGTAAATGAGTGTAAATAGACTTTTTCTTCATCATCTGCTTGCCTCGTCTCATCATCGGGTCTTTCACGACGACACCACCCACCTCAACAACGAACCAAACTTTACTGGTGGGTTTAGGGACCCCGAGCTGCATCCCTATGAACAGACCTCGAGAACACCGGGCTTCAGCGGGGAAGGGCACGGAGTCTTAGTGGCCAATGGTCAACATGAGAGAGACGGGGTGCCGCGGGTGAACGGTGAAAATGAACCCGGGCCGGACATCTCGACGGACGCCAACCAGACTTTTGGCCGAGAGAAATTTCGGCTTGAAAATTGGACTGCGAACTGTGTCTTTGTATTAGAGAGGTTATGAAACCCCGGGTACATATGATAGCTTAGTCTCGCGATGTCGGAATATCGTCAAGGTGTCGGCAGAGAGCAATGAGTTTACTTCACCAACGGGGCGAACGAGAGGACGGAGGAGCTCATTCCCGCCTTGCTGGACAAGCCGCGCAGCGACGTCGAGGAAGCGACAAGGCGCATCCCTGGATATAACAAGGTTCTTTACAAAACTGCCAGAGGTAAGCGCTGACGCGCTGGCGCTTGCCACCGTTTTTTTATCTACATTTCCTGCAGTCCAGTGCGTCTCGATACTGCAATTTCCGAGGTCTGAATCATTGGTGCTTTGAATGGCAGACCGTTAAACGTCGAATTCGGAGGCTGTTCAGGGTAATAACACACGGAATTAGGCGTATGACATCTCCGATTTACCTATAGCATTTTGTTTCCTTCCTTCATAACTAGTAGCTACAGGTTTTGTTTGGAGAAAAATATGGAAGCGCAAGAGGGTTGCCACGGAGATCTGAACTCTCGAGTGCCTATGCACTTGCGTTTCTGCCGACTTCGATTGCGTATAACGTGTGGGATGCTCCGGAAATGTATAGTTAATGTGCAGTTCGCGTATTTATTCTCGTAAATATTGTAATTACTGCCGTTCTTTTTTTTTTAATTTTGCAAACTTCGCGTAGGGATCTTTAGCGTGCTCAGAAATCTCGAACACACGAGTGTTTTTGCTTTTCGCCTCCATCACAAGGGCGGATACAGTTAATCTGATTTCTCTATGCAGGTTTACGCGCATTTATGGTAAACGCTGCGCGTTTATCGTGTTTGTACTAGTAACGGCGGATACCCTCGCCCTCTCCCCTAATTTGCATAGAAAAGTTACCTTGGGTTGCCCCCCCCCCCCCCCCCCCCGAAAAAAAATCCTGGGTACGTGCCTGCTGAGTACACTTGGTGAGCACGGCCCATGAGCTTCGCTGACGAGCACGACCTCGCGTTCGACCTAGCGCCCGACCACAGAAAATAGCTGGATGACTCTAGTACCGTTGTAAACTGAAAACCTAAAGATGTCTAGAGTGTCAAACGCAAAAAAATGAAGAGAGCTCACACTAACGCGTAAGACTTAGAGGTAGCGAAACTGTACGCAACCTTTACGACCCTCACGAAACTTTAAGTCCGCCATTGCAACCGATTTGCTTCCTCTTCGCTGCCGCAACGACCTTTCCTCCATCATTGTTGCCATAAGTGTGAGCTTCCTTCATTTTTGGGGTGATAATCATTGCACATTACCTCGGAGGGGCGTTCGCTGTGACGCGTCTTGCTCGTTCCGAGGAAGTGTTGCCACGACTGCGGCGAACGCTGGAGTTTTTCTTCTCTTTTTTTCCTTTTTTAGTTTTTGGATAATTTTGGGAAATCTCCCTCAGTTCGTACGCTTAGAAAACGTGCGCAGGGGCTGCTGGGCGGTCACCGCGAGGCCCGAGCTCACGTGCGCGCGTTCAAGTGCACGCGCTCGGCAATTTCTTGGTATTTTCAACTGCGGACCGAAAAATTAGGATTTGCTAAGCAACGTCACTGTTAGAAAATATTGGAATATTACCCGACAAAAAGAATGGCTCCAGTTAAATTAAAATGGTTGCAGCGCAAAAACGACAACGGACGAGTGAGGAACAAACGGGACGAGCGCTAACTTTTAGCGCTCGTCCCGGTTGTTCCTCATTCCTCTGTTGTCGTTTTTGCGCTGCAACCATTTTAACTATGTACCAACAAGCCCAACTGGTTCTCAATGACTCCAGTTAAATACTGAGTAGCCTGTTAACGACGGCCGCGTAACTATTGTAGCCCGGACCGACGTCTGTGTGAAGAGTGTTGGCCGATGCTCTGTCGGCGGACAATGTCAGAGAATGAAGAAGTAAAACTTTGCGGCAGTCTTTTACTGATACTCAGCGATCACTAGAAATACGTTTAATAATCTCACAAATCGTCCAGGAATCAATTAAAATGGAAGACTTGTAGCTAGAACAATGTAAAAACGGCTCTGCAGGCGGATGAGATGAAAGCAGGTGAGGGAAACCAATTCTCAATGTACCGAAATATTTTCTGCAGACATAAGACAAAACATAGAAGAATGGGACGGTTCATATGCGCTGCAAGAAATAGAAGACTTACTTTGCTGCTTACCGTATCTGCACGATTCTAGCGCTCCCCCGATCGTAACGCGCAGTGAAGTTTGTGTTGGAAAATTCTACAAAATCGTGTGACGCCGATTAAACCACGCGGGCGTAAAAGGCATGCAACCACGTAAGAACAGACTTTGTAGCAGCGAAAATTGCCTGCAATGTATTTCACAAACTTGCACGTCCAGGTCCTCCTCGCATTAACACTACAGCGGGGAACATTGTTTACAATTTAGGTGCCTTGACCTTCATAATTATTGACGTGCCAGGTCGTCGATTCATTTGCTGATAATCAAGCAATTGCGCTTGCATGGCTTCAAGTTCGTGAAAACAACCCTAATCACGGCCGGTGAGGCCTTGCGTGAAATACGGTTGTGCTTTGTTTAGGTCAATCGTGCACGCACACCTCCGGGACGCCCGGTGTGAATAACGATGCTGTGGTTCCCGTCGCTGTCGGCAATTGCCTTCTGCTTGATTGACGCTTCATAGCGATGCCTCTTCGGAGTCGTAACTTCTCAAACAAGGTGCTAATCGCAAAATGAGAAATCTGCGCAACAGCTGGCTAACGCACGTCCACCACGGAATTGATGCACCAAAATGTGCGCACGTGATGTTGATGGATGTTTTTGGATTCGCTTTAGCTGAATGTTTCGGAGGAGGTCGGGTGTTTGGCACTGCTTTGGTCGCTGTAAAGCTGAGTTTAATTTTCAGCCCGGTTGAAACGCGCACAGAAATTTGCACGCGTCTGTTAGCAAAAAAAAAAAAAAAATTGAGGGGAATGGTAGGGGTGGCGGAAGAGGGGGGGGGGGGGGGGGGGGCAAGGGCGTGTAGGTTCGAGCATTACGGAACTTTCGGAACGAAACGCAACAAAACATTTATGCCCCTTACAGAATCTGGCAGAGTGCGTGGACTTTTTTCTATGCAGAATGTCGCTTTACTGGGGCTGGAGAAAAAGTTTGAATGGAGCAGGATACCGATTTCAGAATTGTTCTAGTGGCTAAAGTGGGTATCGAATGCGTTTATTGCTGCAACAAAAAAGAAGCGTATAGCAGCGTTTACATTGCTTTAGTGGCGCAATTTGAGGTTTTTAAAAACGCCAAGACTTGGGAAAGAAAGAAAAATGTTCCGACCAGGTTTTTAAGTTACGTGATGGGCATAGAGACGTCATTCTTGGTAGAAGTACATTGTGGCTCCCTATTCTAACTATTGGACGTGCTTTTTGACTACGTTTCGCAAGCATTTAAAATTGGAAGTTGAAAAAAGTGTTGCAGGGTCTCTTCAATTTTCCGCTTATATGGAAATCACTGCACGTCATCCAAGGTGTCTATTTGGGCGTTTTTCTACATTTGTTGAGTACATGGTGATACAGCAGCGGCCTATTTCTAAAAAAAAAGCGTTCCCTTAGAGCTAATGCGTCGTCGAAATCATCGTTGAAATCAACAAAGGCCGCTTTCATATGTGCAATCACGCGAGCATTATTTTCTGTGTAATAATCTCTAAAGGTTGGGATGTACAGTTTTAATAACAAACCAATTTTGCAAGACGAATAGAAATGCTGACAAGGGTTTAACCAGATAGCCCTTGTTCGACCTGTACAGGATGCTCAGAAAAATCGCAAATCACACAATAAGTCAAAACAGAGCTCGACAGTATTACACAGGGGTCCGTTGTTTAACTTGTGTAAGCATGATATTGAAAACACTGTTCTCGTTTTTCCTTGGCTGCGTACAAGTTTGCAGCCGTCCTCAATCGATGTTGGTCCAATTGAAATCACGAATCAAAAATTTTTTTATTAAGTAGCAGGGGCAAATGAGGCACTTTTTGCAAAATGAGCCAGACCCAAAAGCCGAAACTGAGTCGGATTACACTTCAGTGACAAGACTCCACAAATTTCCCCCCAAAAAATGTGCGGCAAGAAAATAGTTGAGATAACTCCCCAAACACGGGTACGCTTATCGTAGTTCATATCGAAAATGAACCAGATCTTGCTGTTTCATGGCTCAAAATGAGACAAATCCACCTGCCTCATGGGCGTTTGCTTTTAACTTCACTGTTCATAGTGTTTCGTGGGTGCTTCAGAAGTTCTTTTCTTTTAGGTTTCGGAGCTGGCTTATGACTAATTCAAACGCCAATCAGGAGGTCAGCGAAAGGTTTGTCCCCAGTCGTCAACGTCGAAGTGAACGGAAAAATAGAACAAAATGAAACTGAGCGATGTCAAACAATTATTTCATTTCGTCTCACCCTACCCAACTAAATAACTCTGGTTTTGTTTATTTTCCCTTGCCATATTTACCATTTTAGTACCCGACTAAAAAGCCGCCGCTTACAAGCCCTCACAACGACCCCTGCGCCCCCCCGCCGTCTAACAGTATGAATAAATTCATTAAGGTGAAGAAGAAGATATGAACAGCCTTCTTGTGAAGCATTTTAGAAAATTCATGACAATGGAATGAAGATCTTGCGTACTTTGTGAATACCTTCAGGCGTGCCCCCAAAAAAACTAGCCTCGGGAAGAATTCAAAACGATCTTACAGGGACAGTGAAGTTAATTTGTCAAGCTCCCTGTTTTGGTTGCACTACGTAGACTAGCTGAAATTACCCCACCTTTCATCATTTATCCTTTTGAAAATTCGGTAATTATTTTATAAAGCGGGAAAGAAGAAAAACAACCATGCGCTTTCTGTGGAGCCCGCACCAACTAAAGGCTGTGACGACAGGAGGAGATGCACCTTGACTGGACGATGTCCAAGGTTAGCATTCAAACAAGTTTCGGTTTCGGATCCGTAAAACAACGTGCTTGACATCCGACATCATCGTTCGATCGACATTCTCGATATCTCAGTAATCGTTGTACCGCGTTTCTGCTAAGTTGTCGGCTGTAAAATGCCTAAGATAAGCCTTCCATGAAGATTTGGAATTGTAGCAATCACTAGCCGACGCCTACGCAGTGGATGAACTCCCTCCGCGTCACCGCAGACGCTCAAATGCCATGCGCTTTTCCCGCATATTCAGAGCTTGCCTCACTGATGCCTGTATTGTAAAAAGCGTGTTCGCACCAGGTAAAGGGTCTGTTGACTCCGGCCTGTGTCCACTGCTCGCAAGCAGTCGGTGCTTGTGGCAACCACTCGCCAACGACAACTCGCAAGGGTGTCAGTGTCAGTCTCCGCGCGTTCTTCGAACTCGCTCGTGGAGCAGTGCACGTTACGACACAAAAATGGGGAACTCAGTATGGAAAAAACCTGACGAAAACGAAAAAAATCAACCTACAAAAAAAAAGTGCGTACCCTCGGGGATTCGATCCTGCGACTAGCAAAAACATACCTAGCGCTCCAGACCACTCGACCACGGCGAGTGCTGCCGCTGTTGGAAATATAAAGTATATAATGTATAACCAGTTTACACTTTTATTTAGTTTTAGTATTTCAAGCAGCTTAGGTGACTATTTGTTGTATAGCGCTCGTGCAGTGAGCGTCCCCCAAATTCACACAATATATCACGTCCAGAAATTGCATTTATTAGACGGAAAAGCGTTCGCAGATGTGTGGTCGTGCTGCTGACCACTGTGCTTGTTCACCCAGCGCAAAAAAAGTGCTTTTTGCTCCCTAGTTTCACGCTGTAGGGTAAAAGTTTCAGTTGATTTTAATTCGTTTAGTTACTATCTGTCTTGACTTCTGAGCCTTCTCCCGACTTCACGTGGCCTCAGGTTTTGCTACTAGCGTACCAGTCAGCGAAGCGTGGCATGCGCACTTGTGCAGCGCTTGGGTGGAGCGACCCGGCCTCGGAGCATGATACAGAGTACAAACTAAGAAAGTAAAGAAAGGCACATTAAGAAAGGTACATTCTTCCATTCACAAACGTGTTGTGGCTTAGTTTAGACTGAGCGAGCAAATGGCGACGACCCGTCGGCGGCCGGCTGACTAAACGCTGGGCCGTCTGACTCTGTTGGAGGGTCGGCGAGCCGTGCAGTAGCGTAGCATATTGCCAGCTCATCTCCTCCTGACGTCACATGAAAACGCCCCAGAAAATGGGCGAGGGTGCAGAGAGGAGAACATGTGTTTCGAATTGATTTTTCTACTTAATAAATTTGCGTAAACACGCTCAGACTGGTCGAAACATGTCCTATGGACTCCGGACTACAATTTGCGCTACTAATCCCGCAATGTTTACAAACCACTTCAGTGTCCCTTTAATGGAGAAGGGCTTGCGTTCGGGCTAGTTGGTATTCCATAAAGTTCCTCTTAAGCGCACAAAAAACACGGACACAGAAGACAAGGACAAGCGCTATTTCCAACTGAATTTTATTGAATCAGGGTGAAATATATAGCAGAAAAAAGATGAGTGATAGAGAAAAGGTTATGATTATACAGTGATTTAAATAACGGAATCGCTTGGCAGTGTCCCACACGTGTCAGTCATTATCACGACCAGTTTTTTAAGAACGCTACCTCCTTATCGGACAAGGCTACCGATGTCGTACTTACACACTCAAAATCGCCTAATTGCATTTCAGCTGCCTCCGCTATCTCACGCGTGCGGTGATGGGAGTGTTTCGAAAGTACGGCTCACACTTGGGTCATTCACCGCAGTGACTTGACAGGTTCCCATCCTTTATTTTTTGTACGTTATTTTCATGTTCGCGCCACCGGGAGTTGACGCACCGTGCCATCTGCCCTACATATACCATTCGGCAGGCTAACGAAACACGGCACACAACCCCTCTATTGCATTTCAGGTACTTGTTTTGGTGTTCAACGTTACAGCCAGTATATTTTTTTGTACAGGACATGTACCTCTGCAGAGCCTCTCGAGCTTGATTGGTACGGACATTGCAACGCGAACGCCAGTCCTCTGCCCTATTTTCTTTAGACGATGTGCGATACCGTGCAAATACGGTATAACCGCCGTCTTACGGCGCTCGTTGCAGTGATGCGCACTTGTTTGAACTGCTTTTATTGCCTGTTTCTCACGCCTGCGGACAGCCTCAACGACTGCCGCAATGACGTGTACAGGATACTATGACCGTATCAGCGGCGAGACCTGCGCATCCACAGCGCTCTGCACGTGATGGACACAGGATTTCTTGACAGCATTGCTGAAGGACTAGGTTGGTAGTGAGCGTTTCACCAGTTTGGTGTGTGCAGAGCTAAATGGCTAGAGGGGCTTCTGTCTGCGGGGTGCGTAACTCCAGCAAACCTGGTCGTCAGAAAACATGACGCTCATGTCCAAGACCTTCAGAGCGTTAGCTTCCGGTACTTGGTGAGTTATCTGAAGTGGTTTCAGGCAACCTGCGAACACTGCCAGTGTTGACCGCACATCATTCTCAAAGCTAGACGCACCCCTACGAATGACAAACAAGAAATCATCAACGAACCTGTACACTTTGACGACATTTGTTGACATCAATCTAACCGTCAGCTCGCGGTCGACCTGGCCCAGAAAAAGATCGCTCAGCACTGGAGCAAAACAAGAGCCTATACAGACACCCGTTTTTGTATGAAGATTTTGCCGTTCTAGGAAACATAGGTGGACTGCAGATACATAGACAACAGGTCGCGAAACCCTTGCATCGGTACTCTACTTTCATTTTGAAAGGCTATTACACCAAACTCAATAATGCATTCTTCGACGCACTCCAGGACTCGGTCATGTGGCAGGGAGTAATATAAATCTTTGATGTCTACAGAAAAACAATTAAATGAACAGTGGGAGTGCTGCACCAAGAAGTGGCAGACCTCTTCGGAGTTTCTGGTACAAAAGGGATCCCCTCAGCCAGAAGCCCCTCTTGCCATTTAGTCCTGCACGCACGAAACTGGTGAAACGCTCAGTAGAAACAATGTGCTTCAGCAATGCTCTCAAGAAATCCTGTATCCATCACGTGCAGAGCGCTGTGGAGGCGCAGGTCTTTCGGCTGAAACGGGCAGGGTATCCTGAACACGTCATTGTGGCAGTCGTTGAGGCTGTCCGCAGGCGTGAGAAACAGGCAATGAAAGCAGCTCAAACAAGTGAGCATCACTGCAACGAGCGCCGTAAGACGGCGGTTATACCGTATTTGCACGGTATCGCACATCGTCTAAAGAAAATAGGGCAGAGGACTGGCGTTCGAGTTGCCATGTCCGCCCCGATCAAGCTAGAGAGGCTTTGCAGAGATACATGTCCTGCACAAAAAAAAAAAAGAAAATGTACTAGCTCTAACGTTGGACACCAAAAAAAGTACCTGAAATGCGATAGAGGGGTTGTGTACGGTGTTCCGTTAGCCTGCCTAAGGGTACATGTAGGGCAGACGGCACGGTGCGTCAACTCCAGGTTGCACGAATATGAAAATAACGTACAAAAAGAAAGGATGAGAACCTGTCAACTCACTGCGGTGACTGCCCCAAGTGTGAGCCGTACTTTCGAAACTCTGTGATATTGTTTCACGACTCTGATCAACGCACGCGTTAGATAGTGGAGGCAGCTGAAATGTAAATAGGTGATTTCGAGTGTGTAAGTACGACATCGGTAGCCTTGTCGGATAATGAGGCAGCGTTCTTAAAAATAACTGGTCGTGGTAATGACTGACACGTGTGAGACAGTGCCAAGCGATTCCGTTCTTTTGATCACTGTATAATCGTAACCTTTTCTGTATCGCGTATCTTTTTGCTGCAATATATTTCACTCTGATTCAATAAAATTCAGTTGGAAGTACCGCTTGTCCTTGTCTTCTGTGTCTGTGTTTTTTGTGCGCTTAAGATAAACGATCTTAATGGTGCTAAGATGACTCACCTGCTCTCCTTGTATTGTTGTGCTGTTCGTAAGCCCTGTTGTATGTTTTAAATGCCCTTTCAACCAAACCTCAATCGCTCAATGCTTGAAACGCAATTTAAATAAAGTTTCTATAAGAATGCCGCATCCACTTGAGTGTTTCAATTCAATATGAAACGAATTCAAGCTTATCATTCCAATATTGCTTATACTCACGGCAGAATTTTGTATTTTTTCCCCTAGCTACTATCAACTTTCCCTACCTAACATGTAAAATATATCATTGACGGCATTAAATTTCGGCCCGGTAACAAACTTCCGCTTGTTTCTCAAATTCACATTAGGTGGATGTGGCTCTTTTCGAACAAAAAACCACCTCATTCGTTCTTGAAATGTGGTCAGATAATCTGGAGCGGCATCCGGGGGCCTGTAGCACGGGTACAAAGAAAACTATGGCACGAACACGTATTCTCTAGGCGTCAACATTGAAGATTGCTTATATTCTAGCTTCTATTGGACAGCCACGCCCCCCCCCCCCACCCTGGTGGTCCTGCTTAAAAAAAAAAAAACACGTTAACACGTTGTAATGGGGCGGGAAAACTTCAGCTTCAATTTCACCTCTTAACCAGGTTTTAGTTATTACGGCGATGTGCGGATCCCATTCCATCAATTGCGCTTGAAGTGTATCTCTCTTATTAATGACACTGCTTGCTTTTATATGCAGTAGCCTTAGTTGTGTTTCACTAAACAAATTTTTAATTTTATTCGAGACGGTGTGATCCTCGCAGTGAGACAATCGGCAGAGCGTACACGTGCTTAATTGATATACCTTTGATTTAGCTCTGCCACAGCGCTTGGATTCGCCGTCTTGGTTGGTTTGGTTTTGCGATTTCGATTTGTATAGACAGGCACTGTATCATTTTTTTTTGTCATCGCAGATGTTGGTCTTCTTGTTTAGGTATAATTTAGCGAAAATGAGCGTAGTCTTCTTGTCATTATCGCGGTTTCCCTTGGAAATGTCCTAGAGAAATCTGAACTGATCTGAACAGGAACTGAACCCTTTCAGTGTTTTTGAAAAATCCACGCCTATCGAGTAATTTTTGGCTTTTAGTTAGCTCCCATATTTAAAAATAGAAAACTTTGTCCCTTAAATACAGCACCTTGAACATTACTGGCCCTGCTTTTCACGTGATATCTTCCAAGATAGTCACTACGCTCTAATACCACGTAATACAAAGTAAGAACGCCTTTGGTTAACAGTACGCTCCAACGAGTCCCTACTTTCTTCCTCAGCTTGATGTTGTCCATAAATGACGAGGTTAGGTCTTCGATTCTGCATGTCGTCTATTCGGATCTCATGGGTATGAATCGTAGTAGTCATGCAATCATTCTGTTCCAGTCTGAGGTGCTCTTTTTAAATCGAAAGCCTTCTTAGCTGGACCGGTGGCGTCGTGTCAAAAATTACACCATCTTCCCGTGGGGAACCATGAGGAGGATGCGAAGCATCATAGGGGTTCCGGGTAGGATTCATATTGTTGCCGTTATGTTGTTCCATTTATCGGAGCAAGAATGGGAACGTAGTGTGAACTCCCATGTAGAGACAGAGAAATGTAGAGACAGCGAAGAGACCGACAGCCGCATTACCTGGTCGAACACCTCCTGGTTCTCGTCTTTCTTTATTGTGTCCTCACGCTCCTACCCCGCTGCCCGCCCTCTTCGTCTTCTTCTTTGGTTGAGCTGCAAGGCGCGTGGCGCTTCCCGCCACAGCTTTCCCACGGGAAATACAACATCCTCCGCTAAAGTTTTCAGTTCGTCGTTTCCCTTGACGTTCAGCTTCGCGTGCCTTTCGTTGTGTCAGTAGCTTCTTGACGTAGTTTGAATGAGTCAAGGACATAAGGCGCGTTCGTAGTACTTGCTCCTGTCTCGGTTTTGTGGCGCAGCGGGAAGAGCACCACGTACCTCCCGTAGTGGCCAGAGAGTCGTGGGATCGAAACCAAGCGCCGCTAACTATTTCTTTTTTTTATAGTGTAGGGGGAGGGGTGCGGACGCCGGACGATGGAGGGTCGACTAATAGATGCTTTACATCTAAAAACTAAAGCATTTCTCCGTAGACCGCTTGGTCGACCGGAATTATCCGATAAGATACCCTGCACACACGGCGCATGCGTGAAACGAGGCTTCCATTGTGCCAGTACGGTCACGTGAAAATGGCGAAAAAGGAACGCTTCTAGATAATGCCAGATACGCGCGTCGATTATGAAGAAGGAGTACAATAGTACACCTTTATCGTATTAACCACCTAGCGGTGTACGCTTAGATACTTCGCATATGCGCTACCTTAGTGCGCAAAAGCAAAAAATTGCCACATGGTTTCGTTTTTTGTTTGCGAGTTGCGTCTTTGAAGATTTGACAGTCAATTGGGCGCAGTTTTCTCGGATTGGACGAAGCTTTCGCGCTTCTCTCAGTTTTATTTAGAAAGGGATGGCAACGTTTTTACAAGACTTGCTAAGACATTTTCGGTCAATATCACCTAGTTTAATTTTTCTTTTATTTTCTTAGTATCTTTAGCGATTTGGTTTAGATGCTTTGCAGTTTTTGCCATGCGGAGCCGGGGTCGGACTCAATGTCTTCTCTTAGCAACAGCATCTTCTGGCAAGGACAAGCAACATCATACAGCAAGCAAGAAATCACTGAGCAGAAATACCGCTGGCACGGCGCCCGATCACGAATGGGTCACTAGAGCAAAATAACTTTCCGTAGTATTTTCTGACCTGAAAAAAGAACAGGGACGGATTAGCAGCGATCCGCATGTTCGTTATGCCACCGTGTACTGAGGTGTGCATAATGATATTAGTAGCTTTTGTAACTTCAGTAATTTCTCGTATAATGGGACACGGGTCCTTGTCTAACTTGTTATGGCAGCTTTAGACTAAGAACCCCACCAGCGTTCGAACATGTAAATATGCTACTCGAGAGCAATAGAGACATCTAATTTGAGTAAGTGCCAAATTGGCTGTAGTGAACAATCGTGACGTAATTTAATGCATAAACGGCGCAAAACTCTCACGTTACTCATGATATGGCTGATCGAGGACAGCCACCTACGTTTTTCCTTTTAACGTGGGCTGCCCTAAAATGCGGGACGCAGTACAAGGATTTGATGTGTGGGTAATACGTGCTCACTGAGTGAAAAAGCTACAGGTGGACGACTAAGCGAAGCGATCAAATTAAAGCAGTCAGCCATTAACGAATTAACTCCGAGTGAGGAAGAAATAGAAAAGCTTAGACGTCCTTTTAAAAGAGTTAATGCGGCCTCTAAACTGTATTGCCCTCTCGGCGCAATTCTTACCAAGTAGACGCGAACCCCCGAGTCTCTGTCGGAGTGCTTACCTATGTCTGCGTCCAAGCGATAGGTAAACCTCAGACTACACGTTTTCTCTAGGATCTTCTGGTTCCGTGCGCTTGCTTCATTTTTTAATCGAACGAACGGCTGATGCAACGAAAGACCCATATAAAAGATTGCGTCTGCTGTTCTATATAAGCGGTGCACGGGAATAGAGAATGGCATTGCTGAAAGAAGCTTGTTTTCGGTTAGAACACCAATACCCAATATTTTACTCACTCCGGGCTTTTTGTGCCATTCATTGATGTTTCGAAGAAGATATAAGCGGATTACGGGAATGTTCACTAGCTCTCGCCTTAGAAAATGCCAACGCCGTAAAACGAGTTAGTTTGAGAATGACCATTCCACCTTGTCCAACGGCAGCCTTTTGCAGCAGGGCATCAGCGGGGTTTAGTTGGTGCGGCATAGCTTTAATGGGAGAAGGCTTACATTTCTCAAACTTTCAAGGAAGGTTTTGTAACACCTTTGGGAACTATATCACAATGTGATACCTTGAAAGGGTGGCTTGTGGTTCGTCCTGAAAACAGAACGACAAGCCTATATCTCGAATATGAGACTAGCATGCGGGACCAATTGGCGATTAATGATGCGTTCTACGATCGATTATTTTTAACGCGGCTGTGCTATTATAATGTCCGTGAAAACCACTCACTAAGGCGTTACTATAAACATTGAGCACCAAGGAATCACTATCAGCTCCGAATCATACGCAGGCTTCGCGACGTTAATCTCGGACACAAACCTGCGACGTATACAGACGGATTGCGGGAGATTGCACTCTTATCATGAATGATGGAACTCTTCATTGTGAACTGTAACTGTCGCACAAAAAAAATAATCTACAAGCGCAAAGGATACGGGAAACCACCGCTACCAACGCGACAACTCCTTCCGGCCGCAGTTGCCTTCGAAAGGTGTCACTATGGGGGCTTTGGTGGCAGTCACGCAGTCGGCGGTAATCTGTCACAGTCCGTGGCAAGCTAAAAGGAGAAACAAAAGTTCCTCCTCGCACTTATTACAGCCTCCAAAAATTCCTCCGCGACGCCCCAAATGATGCGGGACCACAGTTTGGTTTTCTTAACACTTAAGTAGGAAGCTTAAAAGCCGGACGGTAATATATTGTTACGGGAAGCAGAAAAGGGACACCGGCACAGAGCTGCAGGAGATCCGCGCCGAAGACGAAGAAGCATGGTGCGGCACGGGCTCAGGTCGAGCTGTCATGGCCACTTGTACAAAGTTCATCCATGTAAATGCATCGCTGCTCCATCGTCCAATATTCGTCTCATCTTTACCTTGTCGCCACGTAACTGTTGCGGGTACGTAAAGTATATCTATACACATTATTGGACAAAATCTTTCCAGGAAGTTACATAAACAAAACCACAATAGAAAGGAAACAAAAATACATACCAATTTGTTTCGTATTTTACTCTGACATTTCTATATACCGATACTCTTTATTTTTCCGGTGCCATGTATCTATCGCTCCAACAGTATGTTTTACCCCTAGTGAACAATATAAGCACGGTGGCGAATTGGGCGGGTTGGTAATTCACCTTAACAATACAGCGCATTCGAAACAAGAACATAAGCTGAGGCACACAGGAGGAGCGCTCATCCTGTGTGCCTCGGCTTAAAGGAGCCATGAAGACAAAATACAAGTTCGATTTATTAGAAAGACTGCTTAGTCCCGATAACAATGATATCAATATCATCGCAATCTTCGCACGAACAACGGAGATATTAAAGAAAACGTGTGAAGCAGTCGCGACCCCCTAGCCAATTTCCCGCAACTTTTCTATGACGTCACGGAACCTTGTTTGTGCGATTGGCGGCCCCCTAGCTGACCTGTCGCGACGACACAAGACCGGACGTCTGTAATGGGGCCTCTAGTTCCATTTGACCGCATCACTTGAATGCTAACGTGCAGTTAACGCACTGAAAATTATGTTTTATTGTTGGCCCGTATGACGTCATTCTGCTCATAACACGTCACTGTGGCGCAAAATTTGAAAGTTTTAAATGCATAGCATTTTAGTAACTCACAATGTCACGCGGCGTTGGCGTGCCTTGTCGTTGTCCGCATGCGCGCCTTGTCGTAGTCCGCATGCGCGTCTTGTCGTAGTCCGCAGGCGCGCCTTGTCGTAGTCCGCAGGCGCGCCTTGTCGTAGTCCGCAGCCAGGCGGACTACGAAATAACAGTTTCCGGCGCCCGGTTTCGAACCCACGACGCCGCGGGCGGAACGCAAGGTGCCCGGCGCACCACCGACCGAGCCACGAAACCGACACAGATTTCGATGCACCGAACGCGCCTTATATCCTTCACTCATTTCTCGTTTGTTTCGAAAGCGCCACAAGTTGTCCCGCGCCTCCAAAAGATGGCGACACGGGTCCCGCGATCGAGAGATACGACTTGCCGGCGCACCCCCTCGGAAATGCTGTGCATTTGATCGTGCCCCTCGCGAGGGGGATGAATTTTTATATACTTCTTGCTTTTTTTCGTTAAAAAAACATCTTTTGTGGCTGTAATGTAGCTGAGGGAGATACTGAATCCTAGTTCTTTCAAACTAAACGAAGTTGTATTTTCTCTTCATGGCTCCTTTAAGTTCCTGTTTCTAATGCGCTGTATTGTTAAGGTGAATAATATAAACTCCCGCTTCCCACTCCCGTTCGAATAATGCACAAGAAAAGTTCGGAGCAACACCTTTTTATATGAATAAATCAGGCAGTTCTCTCTAAAAGATGGTTTATGTAAAGTTTTGCGAGCTACGAACGATGCCCCGTCTTCCCCTTATCCTTTGGAATAACTCCAATGAATGGGTACAAACACTACAATCTTTCAATTTTCACTTTCAACCTTTCAATTTTCAATTGAATCTTTCAATTTTCACTCCCCACTTTCAATTTTTAGTGAACGCAAGCTCACTGCCCAAGAACTCTACACAACTTTTCAATTTTTAACGCCTTATTTTTCCTATGACTACCCCTACTGATGTTGTGCCGTCATGACTGCTTGATTTTTTTCATTAAAGATATTGTCAACCGAACAATTCCTTGTTCACACTGCAGGTGGCGCCAGATAGTTAAAATGTATTACACCCATGGGTATCGCTTACGTCCACACATCTCTTTTCCCGATAAGTTTCTGGAGTACGCCGTCCAGAGTAGAGTACAAGAGTACAACTGGCGGCTAGAAGAGGACTTGGGCTCATTGCGCGGTCTTTGTAAGCTTAGAATGGCGAACAATGTTGCGAACACGTTTAAAATTTGACACGAGCCGTGTATGCTCGTATGCGGCACGTCGTGTAAAATGATTTAGGTTGATCAATAATAATAATAATGCCTTTATTTTCATCCATTCGATGAGGGAGAATAGGGAAAAAAAAGCTGGAAAAACCAGCTTGACAGGCTCCCTCCACCCAGGCAAATACACAGATGCAGTTAAAGTTTCTAGAGTACAGTTTCTAGAGTACGCCGTCCAGAGTAGAGTACAACTGGTGGCTAGAAGAGGACTTGGGCTCATTGCTCTATCTTTGTAAGCTTGGGATAAGCACAAGTATCCCACCCCTCCAACCTGCGGTATGCCTAGTTTTCGTTTTTTGGTGACCGTTGCGTAAAAAGAAATCTTGAAATCCTTAAGAACTGTTTAATTTATATATAAAACGAAGAATAAATAGCCAATTCCGCAACAAATTCCACCATGTTTCGCGGTTTTCTTGGTAGGGACATCAATACAATGACAAAAACAAGAGTTTGTACCAAACCGGGCGCACACGGTGCCATGCGTCAAGCCCCGCCTCGTATTAGCCGCGCACATTACCATTTGTATTTTGGCATGGTCCAATTTTGGTGTTTATTGCCGGAGAGAAGCACACACTTGCCGTTGCACGGCTGTTCTGTGTTTTACTTGCAACCGGTTATAGAGTGAAATCTCGTTAAACCGTACCTGACTGGGCGCGAAGAAAGTACCTACAAACCGGAACTACGGCTTATCCGAATGCATTATCTTAAAGGGAAACGGAGTCGGGGATTCGGCTAAACTACGTATATAAAGAAACTACCGCTTAAGCGGGTACGGTTTAACGAGATTCCTCTTTACTTCCTTTCGCAGTGTGCTTACAGCCCCAATAAGTCCGTTATCTCGTTTTCCCGCTTATTCGCCTATTTTTGCCTCTTTGATACCGAGTTAAAACGCCTGGGCTATTATTATTTTTGCCCACTCGTACCGACCGAACTTGTCAGTGGAGGTTTCTATGGTGGCATGCCTCGGCACTTACGCGTTTGCTAGACATTGTCGGATACTTTCTTCTCGATGGTGTTAGCGAATGAAGGCACCATGTCCTTGGCTCATTATTCTGGCTGCACATCTGGGAATTTGCTAGGAGCAGAAAATCGCAGTATCGGGGCACGCCTCGGTGCCCTGAGTGGCACGCCGCGACAATCCCCATGACGACTCAATCCTGGCGGCAATTCCGGAGCTCGTATCGAGTCTATTAGCACACGATGCGTGGTGGGGGCCGCATTAGCGGAACCGCGCTGCATTAGTGGCACCGTTTCTCCCAGGAGACGAGAAGTCCTTGTCCGCAATACGGTTTTGAGACTCCAATGTCACCGTAAAGAACGAGTGGTTTGGAGAGAAAGGATGCATCATCTGTAGGAGAAAGCAGCTGCTCAACTTCGGGTGCACACCACCATAGAGTTTCTTAGTAAGTATACTAGAGAGGAAACTGCACCTCGTAAGCCATGTCGTCATGGGGGTTCATGGGAAGACATCCTTTTTGGCTTGGGCTTGGCATGACAACTGGATTCTTAAGCGGTTTTCGGGATTTGCTTTCTTCACTATGCATTCACACGTTTACGAGCTACAAGGAAGCCGAAATCCTCCCGTTTCTGTGGTAGCCGTGTTCAGTGAAACAGCAGGAAATGCGTGATCGCACCTGACGTTGCTCATGCCGCAGTCGAAGGACGTATGACTGAGCGGGTAATATGCCGCCGCGAAATTCGTAGCCCACGAAAAGAAGAAACAAGACGTACTTCGACGAAGACAAGATACGGCAGATACGGGCGCTTGTATGCGTCCTATCTTGCCATCGTCCACGACTGTTTAACGCCACGTTTTCATTTTTCTTGTTTAACTAGCTGGCGGTCGCGGTGCACCGGTTCACCACGAAGGCACCGTTTTCATAGGCACGCTCAAAAAACTTTCGAAACTCTTCAAACAACTTATTTTTGAAATAATGGTAAAATTAATAAAATCACAGTCTCTAATGAGTTACCCACCAAATAATAACATTCTTCGTAACTGCAACCTTGGCCTGCGGAATAGCAGGCACAACCGTTCCGGCAAAAGTACGCTTTACTTCTTTTTTTCTTAGTTTTAAAACAGCCTGTTTTTATTTTCCACTTAAATAATTAAACACTATTCTTCGCGTTTTTGTGGCACTTTGTTTAAATCTGCGGTCACTAAAACGTTTCAATCCAAGCCAATGATGAAACTAAGGCGAGCGCGATGTATAATGGCGGCCCATGACGACACAGACGACCTTGATGTGAGCCGCATAGACGCTAGCGCCAGATTCCTCTCTAGTGTATACTGTAAGAAACTCTATGCACACCACCGACACCAGCGTCGTCAAACTCACAAAACTGCCACAATAAAGCTTGACAGGTTTCTGTAATCTTCTAGCCAGCATGACTAGAGAATGCCGATGCACTGTTCAGAGTTTCATGGGTAATTATGAAGACCTCTGCGGCGGTGAGAGGTTGCATGTCATATTTTAAATGCATAGCATTTTAGTAACTCACAATGTCACGCGGCGTTGGCGTGCCTTGTCGTTGTCCGCATGCGCGCCTTGTCGTAGTCCGCATGCGCGTCTTGTCGTAGTCCGCAGGCGCGCCTTGTCGTAGTCCGCAGGCGCGCCTTGTCGTAGTCCGCAGCCAGGCGGACTACGAAATAACAGTTTCCGGCGCCCGGTTTCGAACCCACGACGCCGCGGGCGGAACGCAAGGTGCCCGGCGCACCACCGACCGAGCCACGAAACCGACACAGATTTCGATGCACCGAACGCGCCTTATATCCTTCACTCATTTCTCGTTTGTTTCGAAAGCGCCACAAGTTGTCCCGCGCCTCCAAAAGATGGCGACACGGGTCCCGCGATCGAGAGATACGACTTGCCGGCGCACCCCCTCGGAAATGCTGTGCATTTGATCGTGCCCCTCGCGAGGGGGATGAATTTTTATATACTTCTTGCTTTTTTTTCGTTAAAAAAACATCTTTTGTGGCTGTAATGTAGCTGAGGGAGATACTGAATCCTAGTTCTTTCAAACTAAACGAAGTTGTATTTTCTCTTCATGGCTCCTTTAAGTTCCTGTTTCTAATGCGCTGTATTGTTAAGGTGAATAATATAAACTCCCGCTTCCCACTCCCGTTCGAATAATGCACAAGAAAAGTTCGGAGCAACACCTTTTTATATGAATAAATCAGGCAGTTCTCTCTAAAAGATGGTTTATGTAAAGTTTTGCGAGCTACGAACGATGCCCCGTCTTCCCCTTATCCTTTAGAATAACTCCAATGAATGGGTACAAACACTACAATCTTTCAATTTTCACTTTCAACCTTTCAATTTTCAATTGAATCTTTCAATTTTCACTCCCCACTTTCAATTTTTAGTGAACGCAAGCTCACTGCCCAAGAACTCTACACAACTTTTCAATTTTTCCTCGATAAGGTTACGAGTCCCTCAGGGAGCCGGATTGTGATTACTCGCGCAAAAAGTGTCACTTCCTTGGTCCTATCTCTAGGAAGAAGGGGAAGCCAGCGCTCGGCAGGATGGCCGCATTTTTTTTTTTTTTATTCGAAAGTTTGCCCTGCGGCATAATAGATGTAGGCGCTTACAGAAACACGAACAAGTTAGTTTCGTGTATAAAGTTCAGGAGTTGTCGGTGACACGGTCCATGCACCCAGCGTTGCAGGTCAGGAGGGCGGCCAGGGTGGAGACCGGTTGCACGAAGGTGCCGCAGGCGAACTTGATGCAATCCCGGGCAGGCCCAGAGCAGGTGCTGCACATTCACGTCATTTAAACTTGCCCTTTTTTTCCCAGAGGAGCGTGATAAGTATTATAACTTTTGTCTAACTAAGCTTTAAACTTGGGCTAGTTAGTCTGCATTACTTGGTGAAAAACAGTGCTTAAGCAAAGAGGGTAATTCACAAACGCGAGCGTTGACCTGCAACTAAGCTTTTGTTTATCGCAACAGGCAATAGGAAGGTGAAGTGACTGATTCTTCGTCCTCCTTTAAGAGCAGTTTTTTTGTTAAACAATAATTATTGTCCCTGCAAGCATGAAAAGTTTGCACTCCCTTGTGAGGTAAAATGAGTGCTATGCCTTTGGTGGCATTTGTATTGTGTAGTGGCTTTTTACTGTACAAGAAGGACAAGCAGCATTGGTTTCTTGCTCCTTCGTATGTACACTAGCGTGTCATTCCCGTTCTAAGTAACTACTATCACGCTTCGTGCAGAAACGTCAGGGCGTTATATTTGAACCGTCTGTTTACGTACAATTCACAAGGGTTGTATTGTGCGCGCTTCGCTGCTTGGGCGCGTCAATACATCCAGCAACAAACTGCAACGTAGTTCAAGCTACTGTGGCGGCAAGAGTATCAGGAAGACTGCTGACAACACCAGAGCGAGAAGTTGGTGTACAGAAGAAGATTTCCTACCTTGCACATGAAAATAACCGTAGGAGGTTCCGAAATTCCTTAAAACAAGTTATAAAGCTAGTGTAGCTGATTGATTGATTGTAGGGTTTAGCGCGCCGACGCAACGCAGGCGATGAGGCGCGCCGTGTGGAGGGCTCCGGATAAATTTTGACCACCTGTGGATCTTTAACGTGCGCCGAAATCTCGTACATACGGGCATTTTTGCTTTTCGCCTCCATCAGAAAAGCGGCCGCCGCGGCGGGGAATCGAACCCGCGACCTCGTGCTCAGCAGCGTAACGCCTTAGCCAGTGAGCCACCGCGGCGGGTAAAACTAGTGCAGCTATAGGCTCCTACAGACTCTTCGCACTCAATTAGTTCGCCCTGTTCCTTAATCACAGCGGAGCTGTGGTAGGTCCAGCATTCTCGTAAGTTTGGTAGGTCGAGCACCACGCAGGGGTAAGAACAGGTTTTCCGGAACCGACCTACAGATTGAGAGGGCTGCCGTTTCGCAGAGGCGGGTTCCTGTAGAGCCAGTTGGGCATGGACAGGGGAGGAAGCCTTCTCCCGCTGAATGACGTTCATATGCCGATTCCTTTGCGCCAACCACAGCATTTTCGAGGTGACGGCGCAGCCGTTCTCCAGCGAGCGCCCGTTGATGTTCAAGCCGACAGATGAGAACAACAGCGCTGCTGTTCCAGCAGATTTCAAACTGGGTGGAACTGGATGTTTTTATGTGAAAGCATTACTTCGCAATGTTGATTGAAAATACCTGGTTCACGCCACACAAAATGGCTGAAGGATAGCCCACAACATGTCCGACTGCTCAAGGAATAAAAACAGGTCAAAGAACGCTCCATTAGGCACCACATTTCTCAGTCAAGCGCCTAAAAAGAGAATATATAATTGCGTTAAAAGCCGCCTTCTCGTCTTCTCGTGAAAGTATACGTTTTTTTCCTGTGTTCGTCTCTGCGTTCGCATCAAGCGCAACTTACCTTGAAAATCATGTTACGCCAACTAGCCCGACATCAAGCTTTACTGAACGTTCAAAAGTAAATTGAGTAATCGCTGTGCTTTAAATAGAAGTCCTCCGAAATGCAAGATGAACACACAACCCTTGGGCCGTAATACCAGGATACCCCCGGATGAACAATGGTGAACTTATTGAATGTGTTGGGGCATTTGACGCAGCAACGTGTGCTAGACGCGTGTACTCAGTACGGCGCGATAAATGTTAGCATGGCCGTTAAATAATTGGCACTTAGGTGACCCCCAAAACAGGTTCGCGCCCACGGCGCATATAAAACGCTAACGAGGCCGTTTGGACAAGTCCCTCACTCATGGTAACCAAGAAGGAAGGAAAGTTGGTAAAGTGAAGGGGATGATACTGACAACGGGAATGCAAACATGCACCACCGGGCACGTGACCCTGCAGGGATCCCGCCATTCTCGTAAGCAGAATGAATGCGCTGTAGAGGGAATGTAAAATAAACGTAGCAGAACTCCCGCCTGCCAGGTTACACTTCTGCTACAAGTTTGGTAGACGCTGTATGCGATGATAGACTAGGAAAATCAACGTAAACACGAGCCTTCAACATGGCGGTGCACACAATATCAACATATCTTTCCCACAATTCGCCACGAATGCTTTGACACTCTAAGAAAAAAGGGTGTGGTAGTTTCTCCCTTAAGGGTGAAACAGCAATGTATCATATATTGCTCCGTAAGAGGTAGAAATATTCTCCCTTTAACAGGGAGGAACGCGTTTCTACCCCTAGGAGTGGAGGAAGATTGCCCCCTTTCGTGAGCTAATGGAGGAGCGTTCCTCCCCTGGCAGCGTCACCCAAGCAAGCCTTGTCATGCGAGAAAGGCCTAGCGAGCTGATCGGTTTGATGATCGAGGAAGTACAAATAAGTAGGTTACTGTGGTTGTGTGCGCCTAAAATGCGCTAAAATAACCAAGAAATTACCTACCGAGCACCAGAACTGCGGTTAGCAAGCGATGTCGCCTATCGTATATGCGCGACTTGCATTCGTCTCGCTGCGCACCCCGCCTACTCGTTCAGAGCGAACGCGCCGCCGTAAACACAGTAGAAGTCATACCGATTGCTTTCAAAATGCCGCCTTTATTTCCGAAAGGCTCGTTACCCCACCGTTCACCTCACTCGAGATCACAAGCATCCAATGCGGCCGTTTGAGAACAACCAGTTGTTGTTTGTCGTCTTACCTTGCCACAACCGACGCATCAAAACGCGGATCATCTGCAATCGTAAATCTCAGCGCAAAGGCAATGCAGGCAACACGAAAAACGTATCCGTCGCTGTCGCATCCTCGACAATGCTCGCCCTCTAGCGTGCTCGAAGTAAAGCAATCGTAAAAGTTTTAAAATGACCGATCGATGACGCAGAAAAAAGTAGGGGTGGGGAGGGGCAGCTACTAAGCATCACCATCAGTGGGCACTTACATCAAGGCGTTTCCTTGGTTTCCTTTATGAATAAAGTATACAGTCAAACCCAGCTATAACGAACCCGGATAGAGCGAATTATGCTATATATCGAACAAAAATATTTCAGTTACGGAAATACATGGGAAACATATTCCTTATAACGAAGTTCACATCCGATATATCAAACTCTGGGCGCCTAGATTGGCCGCCGAAATGCATGATTTCGGAGCGGCAATGGAAATGTGGATTGGCTGCGACCACGAAGGAAGAGCCGCGACTGAGACATTGCGCCTCGCACTGAACGACGTGACACGCAATACTTTCCGCAACTGTTTCCGACGCGCGAGAGTCACGACGGAACCCGCCCTGTCAGCGAGTCCGGACCAAGACAGCAGCATCGGTGAACTGTGGGAAGAGCTCGCCAGCGTTCCCGATGATGTCGCGAGTGAAATCCGTCCGGAGCTTATAATGAAGCGCTTTCGGCAGTCGATGTGCTCTGCCAATGCTTCTTAGATTTTTGAGGACGCGGGCTCGAACTGGTGCAAAGAATGTTTCGCGTAGAGAATGCTATGCTAGTTGAAGCCGCCAAAACGAAAGTGAACTCGTAACAATAAGCTCGTTATAGGCGGGTTAGGCTATATCGAACTATTGGATATATCGAACTAATCACGGTGCATATTGCAGTTCGCTGTAAACGGGTTTGACTGTATTATTATAGCCATGATTATAGCCAACATCACCGAGGCCGCATGTGGGCGGGCACACATTGGGAAGAAACATAGCACAACATAGCGACATACACTTCATTAAAGGCATTGCTAACGCACAATACAGGCAACACACAACATCGCAAGCATAATACACGTATACACCGCAACATATAATACACTTTTCACATGTCCGCATGATCACAAGCCACAACTAGAGATTGAATCGGCGAAAAGTTATTTATAACCCTGATCGCCGAGAATGCAGGTAGGAACAGTGAGATCGTTGCTTGTTTTGATAACCCACGGCAGTGCGTAAGCATTAGGTGGGTTTTGTTATTTCATCAAATGTAACCCCTGCAATTGCAAACTTTTATTAATTTGAGGTTTTGTAAGAAGCAGTAAAATAGCTCAAAGAAGAAAAAAACATTTCACTAAACACTGCGGCAGGTATGTTTGGGTAATGACACTCATTGCCTCGCCTTCGTTCTTTTAGCGTAGAGCGCACCACTGGTCTGGCAACCATTTAGCCAATTTTACCAAATGGGGGCTTTTTGTTGTTGGTAACTGATGTGTCAATATGCTGCTGTCCATGCTCGTTGACGAAAAAAGGGGCAGTTTGCTATCATCGCTGACCTCTTTTACCCTTGGGCGTCAGTATAAAACGCCCACAAATGCAGTGGAAACGTCGAACAGGGCGCAGGAGAGTCGCCCATAGCAAGCATGCAGCGGTGCCCACAGAATGTGCTTCCAACACACGGCTTGCGAGCCGTGCGTTAGCGTGGCGGGAAGATGGTAATAATAAAAAGAAAGACAGCGAGAAAAGAAGCAAGCAGCACACCGCAGGGGAGGTGTTGCTCAGAGTCGTCGTAAGCGCCCGATCGGCGAAAGCCACAGTGCAACAATGAACGGTTTCGTTTTCGGCGTCGGCGCCGACAGCAGATTGCAGACGACAGGGGAGAATATTTCCTCTCCCGTTTCGGTGTTTCGTAGAGGCCGTACAGAGGGCGCTACGTGTAATTAGCTAAAGGGAGAAGCTCGCTGGTCCGGGGGGAGAAAAGCCTCGATTTCCTCCCTTCTTTTACCCTTTTTTCTTACAGTGGATGCACCATATCGTAGAGGCGTTGTGTATACTAGAATTACGCTCTTGCTGTGCTGCTGTTGCGTGAATTAAAACTAAATTGGGAGAAGTGGTCTCCAGCCGTTTCCCTTGCATCTTTCCACTCCTGTTGGAGAGTGCCAAATGCACCTGAAAGCACTGTTCAGGCCTTTGCTATTCATTTGCACTCTCCCACTCTCATTAAACAATGCCAAATACATGACTAATGGCAATTAACGGCTGTAGTTAACTGGCGATAAGTAAGCGAGGTTAGTTGTTAATACCAAAAGCTAAAGTCCAGAAACTCACATGTGCACTGTCCTCATCACCACCGGAAATGAAAACCCGGATCGACAGGCAAAAGTCAATTAAAAGAAATATAATGCCCTGTAGTTCATTAGAAAACGCATCCCAGCTGATGACGGACTCCTCGTAATAAAAATACAACAATCGTAATATTCTAAAATGCCGCTCCCAAATACAAAAAATAAAAATAGGTGTGTGCACGACTATTGAAGGAACACTTGAACACCGAGATCAGCCCAAACTCTAATGGAAAAAATAAAATTTTGAGGGAAACACCGAGCCTAAGTGATAAAAAGAAGGAGCAGACCTAGAAAACAATCTGGAATAAAAATGGCGAAAAATGGAGGACAGCAGGGTCCAGCACGCGATGGCGGATAATTTTGGGAGCAGGCATTTTCGCATTCGCGGGAATGAAGGAGGCGTGAAATATTGGCCGTTTTGATTGATTGATTGAGGCGTTTGATTGATTGATTGAATATAGAGTTTAACGCTCCGACGCAACGCAGGCGATAAAGCGCACCATAGTGGATGGCTCCGGATAAGTTTTGACCTTCTAAAAATCTTTATACTGTAACAACAATCCGTAATTTTACGGACAAATTACGGACCAGACGGCCGTAATAAAACAGAGGCGTGTTCCGTTTGATGCAGAACAAAGAAAACACCCGTAAATTAACGACAGGGCGCTCCGTTTCTCAGTAAACGGATGCTCTCTCCGTTACACGTCAAGCGGAATCTTTTTCTGCTTTAAAATATACGGGCGTTTCCTCTGTATGATGCAGAACAGAAACAGATCAGTTTATTAATAACTGCAAGAAATATATTGTCGTGTCGATCGTCAGGATTCGATCGAGAAGGAAAAACTGCGCCCCGACAACATTCGTGGCCTAATGAATGCGGCTCTGTATCGTTAGTGTCTAAAGTGCAGTAAACTTAGTGAGGACCATGAGGCCCATACCGCTCAACACGAGCGCTGTATCTTGCCTTTACGACGCTCCGGCGACGTCGCTGCCCCGGACCTGCAAACTGCACATGCGTGTGTGACGGGCACACTTGTAGAAAATATAAGGTCATTTGCGTGCAGAAGCTGAGTTGGGAAAGGCAATTTAGTTCTTAAGGAATCAATATCGGCCGAAGTATTTACCCTAAAGCTTAAAACCAAAGCACAGCAAGCACTATTCATGCAGTGAGAAATCGGAGTCGCAGCCAGTCACCCACATTTGTGCGAGCGCTTTATCGAAACAGCGGAGTTTATGGTGACCAACTATTGTGGGAGCTTCGCGGAACATTACGGCGCAAGCGCTATTTAAGAAATCGCACTGTATCATCCAGGAAATCTGTAAGCCAGCTAATAAACACCGATGTATGGCACACGCAGGGTGGGCATCCATGTAATACACAGGTTGTTCGGCATAAGTGACGCGTTCGTGCGGCGGTGCAGTAGTCCCGAACACTCTCTCTCTACATCTGCGGGTGTGCGGCCCAGCGCGCTCTCACTCCGCCGGTGGGCGGCGCTGCGCGCGGTGCTGCGCATGTGCAGTGCTCTCTCTCTCCGCGGTCTCCTCTCCTTCGGGCACGCTGCGCATATAACCGGTGTGCCGCTCTCCGGCGGCCTTTCGGTCGACGGTTGCTCTCCGCTTGCGCTTGAACCCCCCTCAGCGTCGCATCACACCAGGGTTCCCGCGAGGGGAGGTGGGCGTGATTTTTTCCGCACTATTGCACATGAACCACGTGGCCAGAGGAGTGTAGAAATGTACAAGGCAAGGCACACTGTATTCACTCGCGTAATTATCACACTTTTTTTCCCCAAAAAATGCTGCAATTTTAGGGGTGCGTTCATTACAAGAGGCATATTTTTCTCGAAAAACGTTTCAGCGCAGAAAACGCCAGCAAGTTGTAGGTTATAATTTTTGTGATAGGTCTCATGAGTACAATAAGCATAGTAAATATAGACATAATAAAAAATTGGCGCCAATCCACCCTGTGAATGTGGTTGGAAAGCAAAGCTGTGAACCCGCAACGATTACCCATGCGACGTCCTTTAAATTCAGCCACGTCGCTCTACAAATATTGAAACGAGAGAGAAGTGAAATGCACGTAACCACACCCATTATTACTTCAGAGATATTTGGTAAGATTAAATCAATGATGACGCATTAACGGTGGTTGGTGGAGTTGAATTGGTGTAGCACATGGGTGGAAACGTTTTATAAAATGAAGGAATCTTAAACCCGGTGTTACACGATCTCACTTCTCCATCTCTGACTCCGGGGATCGAGTCGGCGAGATCGGCGGCCGAGAAGGTGGAGGAGGATGAAAAGAAGAAGGAGGATGAGGAGAAGTAGGAAGAGTGGGAGGAGAAGGAGGACGTACTTCTATTCAGAATTCTGAACGGCTCAGAGTGCGGTCCAAGGGAGTGGTCCTTTCTTCACTGGAGCCCATATGCAGTCGGCGCCGCCTGGGCTCTGTCCACCAACTCAAGCTGGGTAGGCAGACAGGTGCTGGACTCCCATTTCTCTTGTTGGGTAGTTGACGGGAAGAGAGGTGGGTGCTCAGGGCTAAAGTGGCACACCCCGATTATGTGGCGGAGTGTTAGTTTTTTCTGAGCAATATTTACATTCAGCGTCGTAGCGATTCCGGTGCATTAAGTGAAGACGCGGCAGGTGTGGGAAGGACCCGGATTGTATGTGCCGTAGGGTAGTTTGTTTTTCTCTGGAAAGGTTAGGGTAAGGCAAAAGTAGAGTCTGTCTCTGAAGGCGGTAATGCTGGGTTAGGTCCCTGAACGAGACAAGCAAATGGCTGTCCTCGTGCAGCTCCATACAACGGGGGTAAAAGCGCAGGCTTGTTGGTGGCGTATTCGTAGTCCTTCATGGAAGCGTTAGCGGGTGTCCATATGAGCTGAATGAAATCGTTTGGTTAATGGGTTTTTAGCACGCGCAATGCACGTCGCGACACCCAACCCGACTGGTAATTCAAGTAGGCTTGTTGGGAATCGGTTACTACCTTCCGAACCCCTGGTTGAGTGAGAGAAGAGGCGGTGGTTGTCTCTTCTGATGTCATCATGTCTTGGGTCTTGAGTGAGGCACACGCAAGGAGGTTGGTTCGGGAGGTAGCCTTGATGATGGCGTACTACTGCCCTCGATGTTGGGAGGCGTCAGTGTAGATAACTGCATGATCCCCACAGAGGGTGGTGTTGAGCGCTTGAGCCCGTGCTTGTCGACGACCCTCGTCGTGTGAGGGTTCACAATTCTAAATAAAGTTCGTGTCTATATTGTCGCCAAGACTGCGTACATTCTGTGCTGGCCAGGCAATCTGGTGAACGATGATGCAACCCACCGCATTTCTGCTTTATCGGAGCTTCTGGATAGATAGACGGCCCTCTATCAGCGCTTCCGCCGTGTTTTGGAGCTCCGTGCTAAGCAGCCTATCTGTGGACGCACTCAGTGGAACGCCAATAGCCTGCTCAACCGCCTTGCTGATAATTATAAAAAGCATCTTTATGTCCTCCTTGCCGAGAAGAAGACAGGGGGTTGACGTAAGTGATTGTGGAGGGGACAAAAGTTTGAATTAATCTAAAGGTACCGCATTCCTTGAGGCCTCGGTTCTTGGTGGCAACTCACTGATCATTGTATGATGTGAGTGCTGCTGTGTTTGAAGCGCTGCAACGATACGTCACTCTTGGTATTGGCCTGGAGATGTAGGACCACGATCTTGATTCTGGGGCTTGGAGGGATGACCTGGCCATCCAGGAGTATTTGAATGTGTTCCTTGATGTGTCGTTTGGCGTGGGGGTGGACGACAAGGAGCTGTGATTTTTTACGTGAACACTGGAGGCCAGAGGCACACTAGAAGTGAGATGTCATGCGTTGATGCGAGCTTCCTTTAATTTTTGTAACTTCTAGCACACGTGCAAGGAACGCACAGGGCCGTTAGACATGTTGTGGACGGAGCGCACAGCGGCGCGTTAGGTCGCGTGAAGCTATCACGTGGAATTTAGTGAGAATGCTGGGGGTAAACCCGTAGCTGTGCTTGTTGAGTCTACCACCTGTCTTCCCCGTCTCCGCGTGGGCTCGTAGCTAAATCGGAAAGGCTATATCGGAAAGGCTGTTACGCTATTAGTTCCACGTTCGATTCCTGGCGGTGCCAGTAAATTCTTTTATTTGTTTGCGGGAGTTTTCTGTTGACACCAACGGTCGCGAAAGAACCCTTGGGGATAGAGGTGTAAAGCTTTGCTTGGAAACTCCAGGGACCACCGCCAGCCACGTTGAAAAATGGAGTGCAAATGGAGTGCGTGAACGGGTTTGCTGTGGAGTGAGGAGAGGTCGACCAACAAGTGGCTGCTGCTGTCACAGTGGGGGACATCAACACTGCAGATACGGCTGCCGACGCAGCAAGCTCCGGGCGTTTGTAGGGGCGTGTGACAAGTGTTTGGCGCCCCCTCCCCAACCCTGATATTCGTTGGCCGCTAGGTCCAGTGGCCCCACCAGGCTCGGTGGGCAACATTGTGTGTGGCCGGACAATAAACACCGCCGAGCACAGCAGCTCGCTATCAGTCACCGTCACCACCAGCACGCTGCATAAGGTCACTCGGCTGGAGGGTACCCCTACCCTCCCACGTTCACGAACGCGGGGGTAAATCGTGACACTGGCCACGACGGAAGAAGCCCGCGGAGCGACCGAAGCCACCGTGAACGCCGCCACCGAGAACGCCGAGACACCGCCCCCTCAAGCCAGCCGCCATTACGCCATGCCGCTGTTCGGGAGGCTCGAGCCGTTCGAGGGTGAAGGGTCCGCCTGGCCGGTCTACGAGGAACAAGTCGGCGTGTTTTTCCGTGCGAACGACACTCCCGAGACGAAACAGCGCGACATTTTTCTGGCCAGCTGCGGGACCCGCGTCTTCGCTCTCCTGCTGGACCTGCTCAAGCCGGCCACGCCGCATGAAAAGTCGCTGGATGAGCTGCTCGCACTACAGTCCGGCTCCGTCAAAGTTAATGAATCGCTTCCGCTTCAACAACTGGAGCCGCCGAGACGGATAGACGCTCGGGTAATTCGTCGCAGCGCTGCGAGGGTTGGCGAGTGGCTGCGCTTCGGGGGGCAGCTCGACTCGCTGCTCCGGGACCGTTTCGTCTGCAGCATCAACGACCCCGCATGCAGACGCGTCTCCTGGAGCTTCCCGACCCCTCGCTGGACGACGCCGTGAAGGCAGCGCTGGCGATGGATGCTGCGGCCAAGGATGCGGGCGAGATAGCGCGTGCAGCCGGCTCACCGTCGACGGAGGCCGCGGTGATCAAGATGGCGACACGGCATGGCAGGTGCGTTCGGTGCGGTGGTAACCACCCCCCTCACAGTGACAGTTCGCGCAAGCGGAGTGCTTTGCGTGTGGGAGGATTGGGCACATTGCTCGGGCGTGCGGTGGGGGCACGACGGCGAACGGACAGAAGCAGCAGCCGGTGTCGAGCACATGTTCCACGGCCAAGGGAGTCGGCGCAAGGGTAGGTTGCGGGGGCGTGCGGCAGCAGCTTCGGGTGCAACGAATAGGCTTCACGTCATGGCCGAAGACCCACAGATTTTCGACATGTGGCACGCGGGCACAGTGCAGCCGTCGGTGCCACCATACATACTGACCGTCGTAGTCTGCGGGTGCCCCATCTCCATGGAGCTGCACACAGGGGCCAGTGTGTCGGTCATGGCCGTGAAAGCCTTCAGACGCACCTTCTCTGGCGTGTCCGTCGAGGCGTCGGGCGTCATGCTGCGCAGCTTCTCCGGACAGCTCACCCAGGTCGAGGGTCAAGCCAAGGTCAGCGTTCGCCTTAGCGACAGGGAGGCCACCCTACCCCTGTACTTGACTAAGGGGTCGTCACCGACGCTGCTGGGCCGGAACTGGACCCGGGCGTTGGGCGTGCGAATGCCGGAGTACCAGGAAGCAGTGCGTGAGGTGGAAGGCGTCCCGAGCCTCCTGAGCAAGTTCAAGGCAATGTTCCAGCCCGGGGTGTGCACATTCACTGGCACGGCGGCAAGCATTCATGTGCCAGAGCGATCCCAGCCCCGATTTTTCAAGCCGCGCACGCTGCCGTTCGCCTTGAAGGACGGGGTAACCCAGGAGCTGAAACGGCTGCAGCGAGACGACATCGCTCCCATCGTGCCAGTACTGAAGCAAGACGGCAGTGTAAGGATCTGCAGGGGACTTCAAGGTCACCATCAACCCCGTCGCTATCGTGGAAAAGTACCCGCTGCACCGCATTGAAGATCTCTGGTCGGCGCTGTCCGTGGGACAGAAGTTCACCAAGGTCGACCTCAGAGATGCGTACCAGCAGCTGGTGCTCTAGGAGTCGTCCCGGAAGTATGTCACCATATCGACAACGTTGGGACTCTTCCAGTACACGCGCCTACCGTTCGGCGTGGCCTAAGCTCCTGCCATTTTCCAGAGGGAGATAGACAACCTGTTCATGGGCTTGAGGCACGTAGCGGTGTACTTGGACGACATCCTGGTGACCGGTACCGACGACGAGGGCCACCTGCAGAACCTACACCAAGTCCTGGCATGATTGCAGGCTGCCGGGCTGAGGCTCAAGCTGGAGAAGTGCGTTTTCTTGGCCCCCATCGTTCAGTAGCTAGGCCACATTATTTCCAAGGCAGGCCTAGCCCCGGCACCCCGCAATGTTGAGGCTGTGCTGAAGGCACCCAAGCCCCGGAACAAGGAGCTGCGGAGCTACCTGGGCCTTGTAATCTTCTACAGGAGCTTCCTGCCGAACCTGTCGTCGCATCTGCAGCCGCTCCGTCTTCTTCGAGATGGACAGCAGTGGGCCTGGAAGAAGGAGCAAGACTTGACCTTCCAGCGCAGCAAGGAGCTCATCACCAAGGGTCCGGTGCTGGTGCACTTCGATCCGGCCAAGCCTGTCGTCCTGACTATAGATGCGTCACCGTACGGCGTGAGAACTGTCCTGGCTCACCGGGAGAAGAACGGCCAGGAACACCCTGTATCATTGTCGTCCCATCGGCTTCATGCTGCAGAGCAGCGGTACAGCCAGGTGGACAAGGAAGGCCTGGCCCTCATGTTCGGGGTCGAGTGCTTCCACCAGTACCTATGGGGCCAAAAGTTCGAAGCGGTCAGAGACCACAAGCCGCTGCTGGGACTGCTGGAGCCTGACCAGGAGGTTCCAGTGCAGGCATCGCCTCGAGTGGTCCGCTTGGCCGTGAGGCTCGCGGCCTACAACTACCGGCTGGTCTACCGTCCGGGAAAGGACCTGGCACCTGCTGATGCCCTCAGCCGACTGCCCCTACCAGAGGTGCCTGCTGCTGTTCCTGAACCTGCCGAAGTGTTCATGCTGGCGCACGCTTACCCGGAGGTGCTGTCCAGATCGGCAGTGTCGCTGGCGACCAGCCGGGACCCAGTTCTGTCGCAGGTGGTCAATGCGGTGTCCCTAGGGGGGGAGTTGGCTGAACAGTTGTACAGCCACAAGGCCGCCGAGCTGAGCCTGCAGCAGGGCGGCCTGCTGTGGGGCTGTGTCGCAGAGAGCCTGCGGTCCAGGGTCCTGCAGTGGCTGCACGCGGGTCATCCAAGCATGGAGAAGACCAAGATGGTTGCGCGGTCCCACGTTTGGTGGCCTGGCCGGGGCCAGGAGATTCAGAGCTGCCAAGTCTGCCAAGGAGATTCAGAGCTGCCCTTTATTAGTTCAGAGCTGGCAAGTCTGCTAGGAGCCTCGCGCCATGTGGAGATCGCCCCCTGGCCATTCCCAGAGAGACCCTGGTCCCGCCTGCACGTGGATTTCGGGGGCCCTTCAAGGGCCACTACTTCTTGGTAGAGGTGGACGGCTTCTCCAAGTGAGTAGAGGTGCTGCCGGTCACCACTCCCTCGGCAGGAGCAACCATTGTGGCGTTGCGGGAAGTCTTCGCAGCCCAGGGGTTGCCGGACGTCATCGTATCCGACAACGGACCCGCTTTCGCCAGTAAAGAGTACCTCGCCTAGCTGACGAAGAACGGAATCCGTCGGATGATAATTCCGTCGTACAACCCTGCGTCGAATGGTGCTGCCGAGCGGGTGGTGTAACTGTGAAAGACAAGCTCAAAAAGAGCAAGGCTGGGTATTTCCCTACACAGGTTGCCCGAGTCCTGTTTCAGTACCCGACCACACCCCACGACATCACGGGCCGTGCCCCCTGCGAGCTCCTGTTCGGCCGGATGGTGAAGACACCGTTGGACGTGTGGCACCCAGACCACCGGTCCACAGAGCTCCTGATGCAGCTCAAGCAGAAGACGGTGGCTTACCGAAGTTGCCGTCCTGGGCTTTTGCCGGAGTCTGGGGCTCCGGTCTTTGCCAGGAACTTCCGGCAACCCGCCGCGGTGGCTCAGTGGCTAAGGCGTTGCGCTGCTGAGCACAAGGTCGCGGGTTCGATTCCCGGCCGCGGCGGCCGCTTTTCTGATGGAGGCGAAAAGCAAAAACACCCGTGTGTACGAGATTTCGGCGCACGATAAAGATCCCCAGGTGGTCAAAATTAATCCGGAGCCCTCCACTACGGCGCGCCTCATCGCCTGCGTTGCGTCGGCGCGTTAAACCCCACAATCAATCAATCAATCAACTTCCGGCATGGTGCAGGCTGGTCTTCCGGGCATGTGGTCTCTCCTGCCAGTGCGTCGTCGCTGCTCATCCACATGTCGGACGGGACCACGCGGCCCCGGCACGCCGACCATGTGAGGCCTCGCCTGGCGACCTGACCCGCCCCTTCAGGAAACCAGCAGCCAGGGGAGCCAGCTAGCTACACCGACCGCTGCCAGCACAGCGCCACAGGCTCGTGCCACCTTCACCACTGTGGTGCCACCTGATTGCGACGGACGGTGCGAAAGGGGCACAGGCAGCACCCCATGCTGCCACACCGACATCGACACCGGTGCTCAGGCGGAGTGAAATACAGCGGAGACCGCCGAACCGTTACTCGCCGGGGTGACAGGTGTTTTGTGGCTGTGTTGTACAAAGTTGGGGGTGAGGGGTGTGACAAGTGTGTGGCGCCCCCCCCCTTACCCTGATATTCGTTGGCCGCTAGGTCCAGTGGCCCAACCAGGCTCGGTGGGCAGCATTGTGTGTGGCCGGACAATAAACACCGCCGAGCACAGCACCTCGCGGTCAGTCAGTGTCACCACCAGCACGCTGCATGTCGTCACTCGGCTGGAGGGTACCCCTACCCTCCCAGGTTCACGAACGCGGGGCTAAATCGTGACAGGGCGAAGCTCCTCTTGCTCGGACCCTGTCCCGTCCCTCGATGCTGCTGTATACGGCACGGCACATTAATAATTATTGTGGCAGGATGCCCCTAGGGTTTGGCCAACCAAAGGTTGGCCAAAGAGGACAAAACGTTCAACGCGTTCGTTGCTACCCAAGAAGGAGAATAGGAAGAAGAAGAGGTTGTCGTTCGTCACCTGCGAGCTCAAGACACGTACCGGGGGTACACGACACAAGACGCTCTGTAGAAGGCGACGGCTAAAGTGGCTAAAATGTCACACACCGAATTTGCCAACTTACCCATGCAGATTCTCATCGTTCAATACAACCCCTACATAACCACCAAAAAACATCGACGTCGTCCACGGGCTTGTCAACGGAGCGGTGGAAAGCTCGACGTGTCGAGTCTTTAATGATGTGCGGGCCAATGTTTCACGGTTTTACCGATAAGTATTTTTGCTTCGTCCCTCTCATCATCATTCACTTCGTGGAGAAGGCGGAATTTTTTTCTCTATCTTCTCTATACATTATGTGCATTTAGGGAGAGTTTCTACCGCAGCATTAATGAACTCAAGCTTGCCGATATCGCTAATATCGGAAAGCCAGCGGCATTAATCTAGCCATGTCCTCTTTGAAAGACGAGAAAACATAGGTAAGCACGACCATCGTCAGCTTGACTTGGCACACATACGAGATATGGCTGCGGCAACTTCAGGGTGCGATCACTGCGTGGGAAATAAAAAAAGTCGTATTTTGACGACGAACCTCCGAGGTGCGATTATTACGTGAGTGCGATCATTATGCGAGAAATACGGTTGTGAAATTGAATTGGTAGTGTCAGCGCTGCTGTGTTGTCTGTCTCCTGAGTTAAATTTAGACTGAACAGTATTTAATGACTTGGTAAATGCAACGCATAATTCGCAAACAGTGCATAACATAATTTTATATGCTACCGATAGGGTCATTTTCACAGCTCTTATATAAAGTAGACAAATCAGCAGTGTGTGCAGAGAAGCATAATAAATCATAACAGAATATGGTGGTTCTTATTTATAGGAAACAGTGTACTGTTTCCAGAAAGCAGCAATATTAAATCAATTTCATTCACACCGGCGTTATAAAAAATACAGCACCGATTTAGGTGAACGGAACACAGATAATCTATTGCCAAAACTGTAAAAAGGCGGTAGGATCACACATATTAAAAGAACTGCCCCTTCAAACATCCTACTTACCGACCGATCAAATGAATTACTCACTGACTGACAGTTACGTGGGTTGGGTGCCCTTGAAAAGGAAAATTGCTGTACAAGAGTGGTTATGTGTCTGCTTTATTATAGCGGAGCTTTGGCGTCCCCACTGATGCTGTTGTACGCCAGGGCACTTGCAGTAAAGCCAACTTTGACGATGGGTATTAATCACCGTAAGTGTAGTGAAGATAAAGAATACTTGTCGCCGGAATTGAACTTGTTTCCCTCGCCTTAAGAAGCCGGCGTTTATCCGATTGCTCTATTTTGACATGGTCGAAGCGGATTGGAAAACGTGGACGACAACGAAAGAATCCGTCACGTGAATAATGGGGTTGAGAAGAAGGCTGTTAGCCACAAGACGGTAGGCCTACTCCCAGTTTTCAGGTTTAGCACGTCAGTCCTAACGTCCCACCTTGTGTTTTAATAGCTCAAACCGCCATCATCTCAAAAAGTTGCTCACGGAACGCCAAGCAGCAAGCACCGATTCGCGCCGTACGCCCCAAACCTAAACGTTCGGCCTACAGAGGGCACACCCGAGAGTTGGCGCGGAAAAGTGGTGCGCACCTCCAGAGTAGCAATGCTCCATCAAGAATCCATCAAGAGAAAGCTTCGCGTTCAATCACCGTCGTCCTTGGACAGAGGGGTGCATGACTTTTTTTGTATGTTACTTGTATTTCCACGTGCGTGCAATATGCCTTGTGCATAATGTTGCCAGCACTCCTCGCTTGGCTGCCGAAAAGTCGTTGAATGTATTAAAAAAACCAACACAATAGTAAATACTACTATAGTAATAATAGCCGTCTGTATTTGCCCTCGTAGAAGAGTGGCGCCAAAGAAAACACATGTGAAGAGACCGTCTGGCACGAAGCCTTAGAGGCAAACAATCAGGCAGACAATCTGGCGCGAAACTCCACAACATGTTCAGCTTTATAGATGCTATTCACTAAAAAGTTTAGCTCTCAATTTATTCGCTCGGCAACACTGAAAACGGTCACGAACACAGCCGAATCGCCACGCACATGGCGCAGTTTGTGCCAATGCGCCCGCACGTCGCAGAAAAAAAACACTGGCGTGCGTCGTTTGCTTCGTTTCAACCCGATTCTCAACGGCGGTGTCAACAGAGATAATAGGTAGTTATAGCAGATTGGCAAAACTGTTCTGGTACGGTACGCGTTACCCGTCACCGGATCGGACCGGGAAGGCTCGTTTAAAGAGTTCGAGCAGACCGTAACCACCGGACATGCTACCGATAGGAGCGACTTGGGTTGTACATCGTTCTGAAATTCTTCGTGAGTCTGTAGCATTTCCTGATCTGAAATATTAGTTTTCAGTTCTCAAAACCCCCAAAGGCAGTATTACAATATATACAACACCCATACGGAGATTCGAACTAGGACTGCGTAAACATGAGCCGGGCATTTTACCTCTATGAAAGTAGAAAAACTGCGGGTAAAAGACAGGACCTTGACAAGTACCACGTACTCCTGGGCACGAGGGTATGGCAGGAAATTAGCGGGCACATACTCTCGCCCGAGCAACTATTTACCAGGCACCTGACCAGCTCTCGTCAACCTTAAGCTAACCTTTCGGCCCTGGAATTTTTTCCTCACACCTGCAATGTTTTCGCTGTGATATTCTGCTTCTTTACACCATAAAACAGTGGTATTTATTAAAAAAATATGCGCGGTTAGCATAACGTAAAGTTTAGAACCATGTCCTCAAATGAGGACATCAGGGCCCAATGGGTGCAGTCGAGGCAAAAGTGAATGTTAGTGTAACGGTTTATTTTCCATTTTATACACATACTTTGGTGCAGTAAAATAGTTTCTAGCAACGCGTGTAATATTCAGTGACGGACATGAAATTCTTTGAAGCAGTTTCTCCCATTTAAGATCCAGAGGTGGACATTGCACTTTTCACACTTGATTCTTGGCTTGCCCTTGCAGCCTTCCAGCATGCAGCGCTGTTGTTCTTCTTTCGCAACAGGCCAGTGACCGGTTTGGTCATACCTGACATCTTTCACTGGCCTTCGATTGCCACACTGAAGCTTTTTCAATGGCTGCATCGGGGAAGAAGACGGTCTCCCACGCTTTCGCGACGCAACAGCCACACCAGCTTTTGCTAGGGCATCCACAACGTGCAGCGTGAAATCTAGAAGGTCCATCTGATCGTTCACGCGTAGTCCTTGTTGCTCAGCATTGCGTCGATATTCCAGCCAGGAGTTCGTCACAGCCAAGTTCATGAAGTGTGCAATAACGCGAAGTGTCCATTTTCTAGAACGAATGTTGGTGCGGTATAGTGACACAAGAAAGTCGGTCTTGTCAACTGCTCCCATGCTCTGATTGTATTCTTGCACTACAGCAGGCCGTTTCACTTCAATGAAAGCACCATCTGTCTTACTCCATCGGGAGACACAATCTTCTTCTTCGACAGCTAGGAAGTTCGATGCCATGTTCACCGCGCGGTTATCCAACAACCGCGTTATAGCAATCTTTCAATCACTGCTTAGTAAAGTGTCATGGGACCCTCTTCAAGTTTTTTCTATTCTTTCTCCGATTTCAGTGGACCCTTTTGCATCCTGTTGATGCGCATAGTGCCGGCAGCATATATCTTATTCTTGTCGAGTTCTCGAATCACAGGCAAAGATGTAAAGAAATTGTCAAAAAACACTTTGTGCCCAAGTCCGTCCGGAATCCTTGACGTGAAGTGAAGAACCAAAGCACCCGTGACGCCGAAGTCCTTCTTTTGGTCTAGATTCAGGCATGTAGTGGAACCTTGGTAAATAATAAAATCGTATATGATACCGGAAGCTCCACACAACATATACACCTTGACGCCCCACGGCTTTTGTTTACCCTTGACGTATTGTTTTATGTCGAGTTTACCTTTGAATGGTATGATCTGCTCGTCAATGCATAATCGTTCCTCCAACGTAATATTGTGGCACCTTTGTTTGAAGGAAGTCAGCAGCGGTCTCACTTTCCAAAGGTGGTCACTGCAATTATTCTCTTTGGTCACGTCGACAATGTGGAGGCAGTTGCGCAGTTTTTCAAAGCGGTTCCTTGACATATCCACTATCGCGAACATTTCTGTTTTTAGAACAGGCTTCCAGTATAAACGCAGACGGGGGTATTTGACAACGCCCATCACCAAATGCAGAGACATAAGTTTCCTTATTTCTTCTTCATTTGTTAGGACCGATTTGCCTTCTTTGAATACGGAATACATGTTCGTTTTGTCAGCCAGTTCAACAAAAACGCTCTTGGGCACGTAACGTGAGAAATATTGAGTATGGCGTTGGCAGCTCACCTAGAAGAGGTTCATTTTCATCGCAAACTCCCCTGAAATCGGTTGACGGCTTCTGAAAAGCTTTCCGGCACCACGATGTTTCTTGACATGCCTGTTCCTCGTCTGACTCGTCCGACTCATCTGACGCTTCCCGCGTTTCAAGGACGCCGTCATTGCTCCCAGTCTCTTCAAAAACGAAGTCATCGTCTTCCTCATCTTCAGTATCGCCGACATCCGATAGGTTGCCATTGTCCAACTGAGCGAACATTTCATCCGCGTCTTCCAGCGGCACGAATCGGGGCCTACGGGCTCTCGTTGCTGAGTAGAAAAATTGAGGTTTCATTCCGGCACCTGAAAAATAAGCAAAAGCAGCTGTATGGCCACGAGACGCCACACCATCACCTGCGAAACGTGGCAACCACCGAGCCCTCGTGTACTCAAATGAGGACAAATGCTCTTATGCACGCGATCACTGAAATACGCATCCGCCGATAATGTCTTGGGTGATTATATCTTCTATATAGAGATAAAAACATTGTGCTAAATTCTTATCGCGACAGCAACAGTGGCTTATGCGTAAAAAAATAAAAAAATGCGCACTTACTTGGCCCAGCGTCCAGTTCGTCGTCTTCCATCTTTGTTGTTTCTCGCTGCTGCTCTGACGAACGTGAGGGCGCCAGAACTGATGTCAATGCCACTGGAGATGTTTTGCGAGCGATACAAGTTCGGTTTCAGTTTCGTTTTTCTTGTTAAAAGCGCCAGCAACACCTTTTTAGGACTTGTCCTCGTTTGAGGACACCAGGGCCCAAAGTCGACTACAAACAGTACACGTTCCACATTATTTGGACTCCTGGGCACGAGAGTTTGGTAGGAAATTAGCGGGCACATACGCTCGCCCGAGCAACTATTTACCGGGCACCTGACCAGCTCTCGTCAACCTTAAGCGATGCACAGCCGTCCTAAAGCGAAGCACTGCCGTGTTTTAGCCCGCGCGAATACCTCGATTCTTTTCGCGCGCAGCGCAAGGTACATCCCTTCCGACATCGTTCACTCACAAAGCGCCAGTCAGTCCTCCTCCGACAGATTCAGATTAACACATTACTCACTGAACACCTCACACATCGCTTTTCAAATTTACCCGGCACCACTACTTGCTCGTTCGCCGGAGGTTACACAAACAAATTCCAAACAATATGGGCCTGTGATCGACATCCAAAGTTGACCGCCATCCAGAATCAAAATTTGGCATCCTGGAGGCAATTCTGGCTGACCCCAGTGCGGCGATACAGCTCCTGCTGACGTCCAGAGCGGAGAAAGCCATGGCCATGGCTTCCCAAGACGGCGCCCTGGACTAAGGGTGCTTAGGAAAAATAAAGTTTACTTCCTTTCTTCCATCCTCGCTGTGATGGTTGTTAATGGCGGTATTGATTGTTGCTTTACAAATATGTCGTCACTGAGCTCCTGCGATGGGGCACCCTCTGATTAATACTGTGGCGTGTTGATTTAGGAATATGATTTGCTTGGCCTTCTGACACCGTAATGCACGAATAGCGTTCGGTTTTATGGCTCATGGAGGGTCTTCTGCACACATTCGCTTGTGAGGAAAGACGACGAGTGGTGAGCGCGAGCGCGAGTGAGTGCAAGTGGTGACGATGAATGGTGAGCGTGAGTGAGGACGAGGGGTGATGGCGAGTTGTGAGCGGAGCGGGAGTGACTGCGAGTGGTGACGGCGAGTGGTGGGCGTGAGTACGAGTGGGTGCGAGTGGTGGAGGGTGCGTAGTGAGTGTGAGCACGGGTGAGTGGGAGTGGTGAGGACGACTGGTGAGCGTGATGGGAGCGAGTGCATGAGGAAAAATATATTTTTCTGTGTGAGTGTAAGTGAGTGGCGCCCAGTTCTGCCGAGGTATACTGGAAGATCCTTGGATCAACGGGTTCACGGAGCGAATTCTTGTTTCAACTATCGGTCGTTTATCAGGTCAGGTCAGAAGGTCCGGGTCACTCACTTTGCAGGATATGTGAAATAAACAGCAGCAAGCTTGATGAAGAGTAGCGGCTTGCAGTACGACAGTGTATAATAGAAAAAACAGCGAAAACTGTTTATAAAAACCCTGTATTGTTAAGTCTAGTAACGTTTGCCTCACTGCAATGACCTGTGTATGCGAAAAATCATTATTTAAATTTTAACTGCGCCACAGGACGAGCACGAGAGAGGGGACACATGAGCGCAGTGTCACAACTAAATGTTTTATTGAAAAAACCGTAGGCATCTAAATGCTTACAAGGCACTTCACGTGATACTACATGATCTTGCACGCACGGGAGTTAGAAGAGAGGACTGCAATCCTGAAAAGCACTAAAATACTACACTCCTGATGCTTTGCATGGCACTACGTAGCATGCAAAGTAGCAGTAGCTTGCATGTTGCCTCTTACGTGTGGGAAGGAATAGGTAGGACGAGGTGGGCGCTCTGGGAACAATAGGCTCCGAGAACACGAGCTGTCCCTGGGTAGTGACTCGCCGTCGCAGTTATCGCACACTGCAGTGAAGCTAGGAACGCGCAAGCCACTGTTTCCGGACACCGTTATTTTAGCAAGGGACAGGAGACAGTTCAAGAGCCAATTAACAGACGCCTTCAGCATTGTATAGGATCCTGGGCCGCGCATGCGTGAGACAGTCGTCGATCGTGCTTACAGGACTGCTCTTATCTATGCAGCACGCCCCAATGAAAAGAAACTTTGCCATGATAACCAAAGCTTTTATTCACCCGCTATTTGCCGTTTCTCTCACCCTATACTCAACCTCTTCACCATATCTTATTCTCCCCGGCTCAATAAGGGACGAACATGGCGCAGAACGGACGAATGGCCAAAAAGACTGGGCTTCAACTCTAATTTTTTTTCGCTTATTCTCAATCTTCTAGCACGCGCCCACTACTCTCCCAGTCTACCACCGTGTCGGCTAAAATGCAGATAATGATGCCTTGCGTCTTTGGAAATGTCAAGCAATGTGACATTGGTGCATTTAAGGATATCCTTCCTCGGTACCTTTGGCTACAAATTGTGGACTAAGACACTGCTTTTATGGCAGAAGTATTAGCAATTCCCCTCGATTTTGGTGATACGCCCGGTCATGTAATTGAAAGCATCATATCGTCATATCCTAGGTCATTTATATCGGCACTCGCTGCCCCAGCAGAGTTTTCACAGCAACAGACTTCATTGTTTGGTTCCTGCACGTGCTAAAGAGGTAAATGGGGCGTTTCTTCTAGGGAAGGTGTCCTCCGGTGGTTTAAGATGGCTGATAGCCCAGGTGAACTCGGTATGAAAGCTTAAGTTCCATTCGGCATCTGAAGTTGTCTGCGTTTGGGCTAAACCGCAACTTTCAATTTACAATTAAACGCCGGCCCACAATTGCTCCCTATGTATTTACAATGGGCCTCTCGATAGACAATTGTTTAATCGGCCTTCCGAAGGCCGATTAATGAATTAAATGATTAACCTTCGGATTAACCTTGGGAGGGCCCTTGAAACGGCCGAGTAGCACAAGTATTAGACTGAGCAGATTCTGGTATATGGAAGCTACTCGTCCAGAAGCGAAAGCTTGTATGGCTGAGCTTGTGCATTTAAAGTTTGCTAGGTGAATAGATGCTCGGTGAATAGAGACTAGAAAAAATTCAAGCCAAGCTTTACTTAGCTCTGCTAATAGATTTTAACGCGCAATTTATATCTATTCAATAACTAAGCTGTGTTGATGGCACCTACTCCTAAAAACAAACGACAATTTGCATTGCTGTCTCTTTTCGGCATCTGTATGGTCTCTTGTGAACGAATCGATTAGCTTGTGGTGCCGACCCTTTAGAAACCATTTATTTTGAGATGCGACGCATCTCTTGCTCTGAGGCATGTCACTCCTGCGTCGGCGTCGGCGGCGTCCGCACGCCACCTCCGCATTCGCGACTCTCCTCCGCTCTTCTTTCCGACAGCTGTGCGCAACCCTCTCACTCCGTCTCATTATCATAAACAACAGCTGCGTGCGCGCGCTTCGCTCGCATCGCTCCGCTCCCGTCGCGCAAGTGCGCGCATGCGCGACTCTCCTTCGCTGTCTCCTCTCCTTCAGGCGCTGTGAATATAAAGCGGGTAGCGCGCTGCGGCGGTTCAGTCAGCGCTCGCTCTCGTTCGAGTCCGCGTGACTTCGATTGATGACTTCGTGCTTGGGTTGATTCTCCCGATGAAGATGTGATAGAAGCGACAGTCCCTTCAGCGAGTGGACTGACGCAATCCAATACCAGCGTCAGTCCAAACGCTCCCCCCTGATGCGTCGCATCACATGAGGGTTCCCTCGCGGGAAGATGGGCGTAATTTTTTTCTCTGTTGTAAATATGGGCCGCATTAATGAGAGATTTGCAAACTTAGTCATGCGTGTTCATATGTCAGCGGTCGCATTAAGTAGCACGGCAGTTACGCATTGTTAAATAAGGGTCGTTGCTGCGTCACGGCGTATTTTCTTGTTTTCCGCCTTCTTTATTGGTTCTGTTTCTTCTAGTTTGCTTTTCTTTTTCCTTTTCACAAAATAAGTTACCGATAATGCATAAACTCTAAGCCCAGTCAAGATTAACCTCTGGCCATGGAGCAAGAATATATAGAAGGCGAAACGGCCCATCGCGATAAGCGGCGGGAGAGCGACCACATTATGTGGCAATAGAAACCAAAGCAGACTACAAAGCGTAGTCGCTGTGACGGTGAAAGAGAGGCTCGCGGAACCTTATGGACGAAATGGTAGCCGCCGCAATTCATTTCTTGGTTGCCCATGGAATGGCGATCGCGGCGGCCGCGCACTTTGTTAACCCGCGGCAGATGCCGCTAGCTTAACATACAACAACGCCAGGCCGCGCTAACAAGCCTCATTTCCCCTCGTGTATTTCATTTATTTATTCATTTCAAAGTACTGCAGGCCAAAATGGTCCTAGCAGGGGGGGGAGGGGGGCAAGTGAAGATTTAATAGGTCATTTGTCGGTATCAGCAACAAATAAGAAGAAAGAAACCCAACACTATCTGTAAAACAACATCAGCCAAACAACTCAGGACAATAGCAATCACGAAGCCGAACAGAATGTAGCATCAATACTATCAACACACTGGTATGAAACTAGGTATCAAGCGCTGTATTATGTGAATACTCTCGATTCAACGAAACGAGTGCTGTTCCAAGGCTCTAACAAAATTGTCAACTGCTAGAATTAACTCAGATAATGAATAGCAGCCTACCATTGTCGCTGAAGAAGAAAGTGTATGACAGCTGCATCTTACCGGTACTCACCTACGGGGCGGAAACGTGGAGGCTCACTAAGAGGGTTCAACTTAATTTGAGAACGATACCGCGGGCAATGGAGCGGAAAATGATAGGTGTAACATTAAGGGAAAGAAGAGAGCGGAGTGGGTCAGGGAGCAAACTGGTGTTAAAGACACATTAGTAGAAATTAAGAAGATGAAATGGACGTGGGCAGGGCATGTAATGCGAAGGCAAGATAACCGCTGGTCATTAAGGGTAACAGAGTGGATCTCTAGAGAAGGCAAGCGCTGCAGGGGGCGGCAGAAAGTTAGATGGGCAGATGAGATCAAGAAGTTTGCGGGGATAAATTGGTCACAGTCGGCACAGGACCGAGGTAATTGTGGAATAATGGGAGAGGCCTTTGCCCTGCTGTGGGCGTAGACAGGCTGGTGATGGTGATGATGATGATGATGATGATGAGAATTAACTCAAGAACTAAATTCTAGTCTCCAATGGTACGAGGAAAAAAGATATTTTGAAATGCAGTGTCCATGCGAAAAAAGCCTCTAAAGCATGTGCTCGTGTATGACGCGTTATTCATCGTGGTTAGTGGCTTAATTTAAAGAATATAGGTGTAGCTGACGAAATTTTTTCCACGGTAAATTGTGAATTGTCGGTAAATTGTCATTGCTGTCATTCCCGCGTCGGCGGACGGTGCCCTGTCAAGCTGTATTGTTGCAGCTTTTTCGCCGTCCGCTTTTTTCACCTGTGTAAAAACATTCGTGGAAATAAAACTTTGATTGATTGATTGATTGATTGATTGATTGAAGAAGCAACAGGCGGTTTATTTTCCTTCTTGTTTCTGGGAAGGGGGGGAGTGCGGAGTGTTATTGACAGTCATGAGCTGCGTGGGGGAGTCTTGCCGTCTGTATTGGCCAGAAAGAAACGAATGTATTTTCTTTGCAGCACCTCAAGTTGGTTGACATCTTTGTTAGGTTGCGGATCCCACACAACAGCTGCATACTCAAGTTTCGATCTACTGAAAGTTAGACCGACTGAATAAGCTAAGACCTCAACAGTACTCGGAACATGCTTAAGCTTTCGCCTTAACAAACATACCTTTTTTTTTAAAGGCTGATCCGCATGTGTCAGAAATATCTTAGAACCATGTCAAGAAGAACTTGTTGGGCGAGTTGGTGCATCTTGGTGAACTTTGCGCGAAAATGACTACCCATACATGAAGGATGGGACGAGCGCAAATTCTTGAGATTGTTGAGAGTTTGCGCTCGATCCGTCCTTGCTGTATGTGTATTCATTTCTCGCAAAGCCCGTGTTTCTTCCTGAAGAACCATGTCAAGTTTTGAGCAAAAGTGACGCCTAAATACTTGTAACACAAAACTTCCGAAATTGTGCAGCCATGAAGGTGGTACATGAAAATGCTGGGGTACCTTTTATTGATTATTCCTAAAGGTACTGTTTTTTTAGAGTTAATTCCCCTTACCTAATCTTTGCACCATTATGCGGCACCGTCTATAGCTACCTGTAGCACAGCCTCATCACTTGCAGAACGAATATTCATATAGGAAACACAATTATCAGCGAACAATTCCCATAAACCGAACCAAGAACCCTTTGAGCCAAATAATTGTCGACAATTTATAAAATAAGAAGCCCCAACACACTTCTCCGAGGCACTCCACATAAAACAGACAGCGCATCAGTATTGGTCTTGCTCCGTACCCATCGCCAATCGCCCTTTTGCTCTGGTACTAAACTCATCAAGGATAAATACAAACAGGTACTAAACTCATCACTCATTGTCCTTAATACCTGGATTATATCTTCAGTATGTTCTAGCGTCTTCTCTAGAAATGGGAAAGACATTACCCTGCAGCACCTTCTTTTTATGGCGTCAAATACGTCCACTATCATCAACATATTTCTTCAGCTTACAAATTCCTCACTAAAATGAATAGTTACGGAAAGCAAAACCTCTTTCTCTCATATCATCCTACGCACTATATCCAAATGCTACATAGGAATTCAGGTCATCTTTAATATGAGCCAAGATTTAAAAAAAAACATTTGCTGTTGCTTAGCTCGGCTATGACAGGATATACGTACCGTCTGGTTATTGTTAGCTTTCCTGATTGCCTAGGACTACCTTGATTATCATGCCTACTGCTGCTTCAATGATACACACACGGTATACGCAATATGTGACACATGCATAGTTATCAAGCGGCCCCGGCGCACCATCAACAATCGACCCAAAGGTAAGCTGGTTCCATAGGCGCACGCCGGTGTTGCTGTGACGCAGGAGCCATCGGTTCCACACACGGCCATCCCTCGCATGATCATCAAGTGGACCGCGGCGCCACGTGCGGAACGTAGGTCAGCGAAGACGCTGGGCGCGTGGGGTGTGTGAGAGACGCCGGGCAGCGCGCAACGTTTTGTGCGCCGTGTGACGTCACTGTTCTTTGTGCATGCGCAGCACCGCTCCCCAGGAGCCACGCCAAACTGCTCAACCTCGGCCAGTGTAGCTCACGCTACAAAAAACACTTGAAAAATCACCATTGCACACAACCAAAAAAATGAACGAAGCGTACACCAAGGCGTAAGACCTGATGGTCGCGAAGCAGCTACCACGACGGTTCAAGTCCTCGATTGCAGCGTATTTGCTTCTTCTTCGCTGCCGCAGCGATCTTTACTCCATCGTTGTTGCAGCTTCCTTCATTTTTTTGGAAGTGGTAATCATTGCACATCACATTGGAAGGGCGTACGCTACGACGTCTTTCTCGTTCCAAGCAACTTTTCCCACGATTACGGCAATCAATTGAGTTCTGTTTTTTTTTTTTGGCCAATCTCCCTAAGTTGGTATGCTTGGCTCGACAAACATGCACCGGAGACGCAGGACAGTCGCCGCGAGGCACGCACACTGGAGCGCTGGTTATTGTGTTGGTTTTTTAACTGCCGTATGGTAGCCGCAATCTTGACCAATCTGCCTGAAGGGGTATGCTCGGCTTGACAAAAGTGTGGCCAGGACGCTGGGTGGTCGATTGAGGCACGCGCTCACGGGCGCAATGTTTTGCTATTTTTAACTGCGGACACGAAAAACAACGACTTGGTAAGCAGCTTCGCACTTAAAATTCAGTGCTCATTCCTGTGGCTTTAGGAGTTCAAATAGTCCGCTTCTATATCAGGGTTAACAAACATCTTTGAGGACAAGGGCCCGAAAGTTTCATTTCTTCCGCGAACAGGCGTCTAATGAAGAGAACCCGGAATTGGTTTGCGATCCACTCGCTCCCAAGGCCCGGGCATGAACTTGCTCCAGCTAAGAAGTGACAAAGTACATACCGCGTATCTTTGTAGCGGAGACATCAAAAGCTAGTTTAAAACATGTCGTCTGCGAATTTGAATACTCGAAAGTGAGTGGCCGGCAACTATAAGCAAGAAAGAAGTAATTACACAGACCGACGTTCTGAGGCACATGCACGGAACGACATTCCATTGTGAACAGTTCGCGGCTCGCGGAAGTTTTTTTTTACTTTTTGGGACTAGCATGGAATCAATCAAGGCACGCGTCACTCTTCTCCTTTGAACTGTTCGCTCGACAATACCTAAGCATGCGGCCTTTATTCAAATGGTTTCTTTTACGTTGACAAAGAAAGTACTTTTAATTTTCCTTGGCGCATTCAAGGAATGTGAAGACCTTCCTGATTGCGCTACGGGTATTTAATCTGGAAGGTATCTGCGACTGTTTTTTGCTTCAGTAATTCGCATAAAAATGTAAGTACACGTCGGACAGTTATTGTCATCATTTTTATTTTTTCGCACTAGTTCAAGCAAACAGCTTGTTCAGATCCACGTAATGGAAGTCATTTTATGCTTAGTACTAAACTTACACTGAATAATGAACAGTGCGGACACCTGGTATATGTCGCACGTGTTACGCGATGTCCAGAACCTACGCTCCAATGCCTCCAACGCCCACGACGTGTTCCGACGGGCGTTACACCCGTGGCACTCGCTGCTGCTCATCGACTGTTCGACGCCGTTCCACCATGGCGCGAGGATCTCGCGGCGTTTGGGAAGCTTGTACCTCACGTGTGGCGAAGGACGTAAGTGATTATATGGCAGGGTGACAGTAATGCCTGTGGGCGACACACGTGCGCCAGAGGCGTCAGGTAGCTTCGGCGCTTTTACTTTGGCCCTACTCAAACTGGGCCTTGATGAGCAGCTTTTTGCCGCGGACAATTAGACGGAAACGAGACCTGGGTGACAGATATCCGTTGACGAACAAAGTTACCCTTCTTTAGTGCATGAACAGCTAGTCGAACAGTTGGTTCAAGCGTGCTTTTCGATCTTATTTATCCCGCCGAACGGAATATTAAGGCGTCACTGCAACACATGCGGCATGAATGAAGCAGAAGAGAAAACGTAGGGGCCGCCTAATAAGTTTTAATGGGTTAAAATTGCGCAGAAGTTATTCGCGATGGAACTACGATTACTTCCTTTTCGACTCTGCCGCTGTGATTCAGATTTTCCTGGTAGGTACGTTTTCGGTATGTGACGTGTTACGTATCCAAGGAGAGGTTTAGCAGATTTATAGCTGCTGCAGTGGCTGTTCCCACACCAACTAAGCGTCCCCTTGCCATGAAACCTGTCGGACCCGCCATGGTAGGCTCCATTTAGAACCTTCCACATTTAGGCACATCATAAAAACCTGCACCCACAGACGGTCTTCCTGCTTCTACCTAGCATCACACATTCTCTCCTTTTGAGACGATAAAGCACAACCCCTCCTCCCCAGAGTACGAATGGCATGTCCCGCGCTACTCGCAAACGTTGAGTAGTTCCTATTTTGTATATTGCTTGGCATTTAGTAATCTAAAAGCATTTGGTGGCCGATAAAAACAATTATATTGCGTTTCCCCATTTCATTTTTGCTGCGTTTTACGTTTCAGCACTGTGCTTGGTAATAAACCCACACTTCACTTTTGTGGAGTGGGCGGGGTACCGAAAGCCCACCTGCAAGCACGAAGTCCTGCCATGCCTGATGATGGGATTCAACCAGTGTCAGCTTTGGCTCGGGTATCATCTTTCCGGAATGATTTCCCAGCCCTGCCCGGCAATATTCAGTGGAACGGATGTCGAAGACAAGATTTTCTCCCGTATGAGGATAAGCTAAATTGGTACTACAGCATGAAACGTAATGTTATTTTACATGTACACGGCTTTGCGGATCCGTGGTATAGGAATTATGAATCCGACGTTTCAAACTGTACCGGGTTCACAGCTAGCATTACCGAGGTATTTGGCCGCCGCTTTGCTGAGCTCAACGTTCGCGCGGGGGTAGCGCTTGCGAGAGCGCGCTCGACAGGCTGGCGAGAATTTTTCCAGCTTTGGTGAGCGCGTAACCGCCTGGATGGCCAAGCCCAAGATCACTGAACACAGCCTTAATGGTACTGACGAGGATTCCTCCAAATTCTGCCGGGAAGAGCCTGCAAAGTGTCGGTGATGCCACAATACAGTGTCAAAGACAGAACGAGGTGCGAAATCAGTGTTTCACTTGTCCCTTTGCTGCCCGTCCTTCTCCAGCATTCGACGTGCTGTCCTCTACCGTGATCTAAACACGAAACCTTGGAATAAGCGTTGCACTCTCTATCAATTGAGCTACCGAGACAGCTCAACTCGTCTGCCTTTTTCCTTCCATTAAGCGAATGCTGCAAGTAAAGGTGGTCGTCAGTGGCACCCCCACAAGGCGACAGCCTTTCTACGTGAACTGGGCGTGTACAATACGCCAGAGCCAATCGGCTGCCGGGAATCTTCCTACCCTACAAAGACGGCCTGCAGATTTAAATTTTATGCTACCAAACAAGACAGCCGAGTAGGCGAGAGGTTTGTACGGCGATCATTAAAATCTCTGCAAATCAGCATTTAAATGCAACATAATTACTCGTACTTGTCTGTGAACGTTAATTAGGGCCAGGAAAAGAAAACTGGGGCGTCTTTGGAAGAAGTGTACCCGTTTTTTTTCCTTGGCCTGCTTCTAGCAATTCCTACTGTGATTGTTTCTTTATATTCTTACTGCTTTTCTACTGCTCCTCTCTTGGCTTTCTTAACCCTGCTATTTTTAGCTGACTTCTATATAGCCCTATTGAGTACAACTGACTCCCTAATATTTCAACTCATAGGAACTCCGAAGATTAAATTATCAGAAGCTCTCATAAATATGACTCGGGGCAACATATCAACCACTGTTTTAATGAAACATATACATATTCGTATTAATACAACATTCTTACACAATACTGAACTGCTATGCAAATTCAAAAAATTGCGAATGGGTTACTGCTGTGCTTTGTCGCTGGCACAGCCGGTGATGATGCGAGAATGATAAAACACGTTGCCATGCGTCGGCCCAAAACAACCCAAAGGACAAACCCGAAAGACGGGTCACGTGCTTCAGCACGTGTAGAGTCGCTTGTGACCTGAACGTCCAATGCGATTGAAGATCCACCGAAGCAGAAGATCCAATCCAGCCTAAATTTCCATGGAGATCAAAGCTCCACCGAGACGAAAGGTCCAGCAGTAAGACAGATCTAGTGTGCTCATTAGGATAAAGCGGATAGCGATGGCTCTGCCTCAGCTGTGCCAAATGTTAACCGAACATGCTTAAAGGAGCGTTTTGACATAGTCTTATGCTTGCGGGACTCAGTTCTTCGTGAATGTAACCTGATGCACCTGGGCGTCATGTACCGCGACGTTCTGTTCAATTTTAGCAATACCTTTTGTCACTAAACCATACAAAAAAAGTTTATTTTGACCGTTCATTTTGCGCGCACAACACGGAGGCACAACTGAAACAGAAGAGGCGCGAAGATCAGCTCAGACTAACAACTCAATTATTATTCATAACATACTTCAGATATACCATCTGTTTCGAGCATGATCAGGTGTTTGCGGAACTCGTCATACTAAACACTCTTGCACTATTACATGTTGTTTAACAGCTTTCGGATAAAGCGGCAGACGGTTCAATTCCGCATGCTCCCTTTGTTTTGGACATGTGCCAGGCTTCTACTATTTCCCCAGTAGTTTGATCATGACGAAGGAACACTGTTGTAGCCTGGTAAAACAACGGCTCGCATTTGTTTTGTTTGTTGTACAATGCGCACAAGCGTCGCCAGATGTGTGTACGACCGTTTTTTCAAGCTGGACATGTGTTTCCTTATCCCTATATTTATGCGTGTACCCCTATTACCTATATATTGGTTCCCGAAGTGAACAGAATTTAGTTTGTAGTTTGCGTAACTCGATTACATAACGTGACATACGCACCAGCAGGAACAACCGCCCATAGGCTTGTCGGCTACCACATATACCAGTACGGGTCATCTCGCCATCCATCATCCAAACAAACAATGAGCAGGCCCGCCGCTCGAACACATAGATGAGTTCATCCGCGATATCCTGAAAGCATTTCCTGGGCAGCACGCGCACAGGAGCGTTCTTTAAATGGTTCTTTAACCGAACCGTTCTTTAACCGAACCGTCCTTTAACCGAACCGAACCGAACCGAAAACCGGAACTGAACCTCCGCACCCTCCAACGAACTGGAGGAAGCGGAGGCAGGGACGGGAGTGGCACCGGTCCCGACGTAGGCGGTTGACACCACAACCGCTGCTGCTTTAGCAAGCGGCGTGGTGAACGGTTGGGCTACCTGAAGCAACCTAGGGTTGAGGGGGGGGGAGGGGCGAGGGAATAGCTCGGACTCGCTGAACTGGGTCCTTGTGGAAACCCGACGCCCCTCCGCCCCCCGGCGAGCTGCGTCGGCGTACCTGCCAAGAGAGATAGAGGCGAACCTCTTTCTCGCCTCTGGGAAGGTGATCTTCTCAGTCACCTTGATGTTTACGATCTTTTTTTCAAAGTTGAAATTTTTCACGTTTGCAGGAGTACGCTTCATGCGGCCCCGCGCAGTTCACACAAGTGTAGGTGTCGGATGGGCAGTTGTCGCTCGGATGATCGTGTGCCGCGCATTTCGCACAGCTAGGTCGTTCGGCCACGGCAGGAGCTTGTACCTGCCCGAACCGCTGGCACTTAAAACAGCGCCGTGGGTTCGGTTATGTAGGTAAGGATGGAGCACCGGATAAAGCCTGTATTTATATGTTGTGGAAGTACTGCGCGGTCAAAAGTCAAGATGATCTGCTTGGTATGAAACTCCTTGTCGTCTCTGAGGATGTTTATGCGTCTCATGGCAGTGACACCCTGATCCTTCAAGCCCGCGAGGAGATCCGCATCAGTTGCATTCAGAAGATCTGTCTCGGATTTCACACCCTGCGAGCTGTTGAGGCTCCGATAAGATATGACCCTATTAGTCTAGTCTGAGCTAGAAGCTTTGTGGACTGCTGCTTGTCATTTACCTCGATGAGGAGTTCACCAGTCCTTTGTTTTGTTGGCCTTGTACGATTTTTCTAGTACGGTTTAAAGATATTTTGTGTTCAAGAAGACTGACTGCGCTACAAGAGGGTGGGCTGGACCGAGGGATTCCATTAAAAGAAATCGTGAGTAATGATCCGGTTCCGGAAAACTTAAGGATGGCAATAGGGGAAAAGATACTTCGGTGCTGCCCCTTTTCAGGGACCGAGCACGTTTGGGTGGGAGTTTTGAAAATACCATATAGCATAGTATAAAAGCAGAGAGACGGGGGTACTTTCTTCGTCAGCCTTACCTTGATAGCTGAAGAGCTCCCGGAGCTCCGTGACTGGTAAAGAGACAGGGAGCCAAGGTCAAGCTCCGGCGGATGCCGGAGCTTGACCTGGGCTCCGACGGCCACCGTTTGTGGTTTCTACCCTTCACCTTCAAACAAGTCACTACGGTAGGTCCCAGCTTATGATGAATGGCTCGGGGACCGCGGTGTCGCCAATACCGTCACGAAGATGGTTTAAGGTTCCCTGCGCGGGGACGTTGAAATATGCATCAACCAACTGGGAACCATACGCAAAAAGAAATATCGAGGCTCTTGAACTAATCCAACGCAAAGCGGTCCGTTTTATTTACTGAAACTATCGAAGAACTGATTCCCCCACAAACCCTATAAAAGAAAACAGTATACCCACACTTAAAAAAAGTCGCAAAATTCACAGGCTTCAATTTATTTGTCTTTTGAATAACAATAAGCTGCCAGTACAGCGTGATTTGTATTTAAAACCGCTTACGACAAGACAAACACGGCATCGGCAGACTGATTCATTAACACCGCATTTCGCCAGAACTAACATTTTGAAATACTCATACTTTCCTCGAATCATAAACGACTGGACCTGCCTACATCAATCGTTAGCTGGCTCTGTAGAATCTCCTGATCATATTGAACCGCGACACATGTCTGGTACTGATGTATCTTTTCATTGTACTGGCTTTGTACTGCTGTGTGCAGTGTTACATTCTTGCCCCTTCCTCTGGGGCCCTTAAATGGGCCTGCAGTATTCTGTAAATAAATTAAAAAAAAACAAATAAAAATAACCCGGCGCGTGCAGCCCGGGAAGTGTACGGAGCGGCACGTGAGAATGAAAGGTTCACCCGCAGGGGGCACTGACCGTGGCGAATAAAGAACAGTATGGCTGTCGGAGTAATTCGCGTGAAAAGAAGAAACGAAGGCAAAGACAGAGGCGGAAACATGACGTGGCTACATAGAGGTCCTTGTAATTGCTGGGCTTTCAAGTTCAAAACAAGTGAGGAGACTTCAGTCGCCAAGGAATTTCGTTGTGATGATGGCGAAGACAACGACAACGACGACGACGATGATGGCGAAAAGTATTAATTGGCTGCGAAGTGCACGCGAAGCGGCCAAGGTTAATATGAATAGACAAATATCTGTTTCGAAGCAATTTACGGCCATGCTGCTGCCGGGTAGGGAGCAGAGAGTGGCCGGATCGTTTCGGTGCAACGTACATTGATTCACCATCGTGGGGCCGCTCCCGTTCTGACGTGCGTGGCTTGGTCGCCGACCCCCTTTCAATGCGTGTTTCATCGAATGGTTGTTTGCCAACTGGGCCCGGCGCATGCGCACACTGGGGTAGCCGTGCCTCTCGCCGAGATGCTGTGGTCGCTTAGGACCGCACAATGTCCGGACTTAGTACCTTAGGACCGCAACAATGTCCGCCCGCGTCCATGCGCATAGCATTTACAATCGCAAAAAATCACACAGGCACCGGCACGATTCCAGCCTGTGCCTGGTATACCACACAGAGTTAGCGTCACTCGTCTTACCTATTTGGCTATGAGCGTGAGTTAGTACCCAAGAGTCAGACGGCTTACTCCTTCGCCTGTAACGGTGCGGAGTGCCTTAGGACCTCCCAATGTCCGTCGAGTCCGTCAATGTCCAATCAAGCAAAATTCGATTTGAGCCGTGAGTTGCAGTTTCATTTAGGGGATAATAAAAGTGCAACGCAATTCTCAAATCGAATGACGGTTGGGGCGCAAATCGGATGTCACTCGGGGCGCAACTTGGATGTCCTTTCCAGTCGCCGTACTCCGCACCCTCGTCAACATCTGCCAGATGCTGCCATTTTTCACCAATGTTTAACCCTGCGTATATGGTACCTCAAAATACACGTCGGAAATTGGATGTCATTGCGTCTTGCACTTTATTTTGAAGGAAACGCTCTTCAAATCTGAATAAGGGCAGTTCGTGGGGCAAAGGGGCGGCCGAAGCGAGGCACTTCGGGCGCCAGAAAATTTATTCATAGGAAAAGGCACTCGTTGGGAAGTGAAGCCGCGGTAATTGGCGAGTAACTTCTAAATAAATTCATGCAGATAAAACGAGCCAGCTGCTGCATGGCGACGTCCGCACTTCTATATATATGTATAAACTTCCAGGCAATCATCTTCGCTATGTCGAGATTTTCATCAGTATGAATAAAGCCTTCACGTTAGTCACACAGTACGCATTAGAATCTTTTGTTTCCGTCACAATCATTGCCTTTTTGCCAGTGTCTTTCGACAGTTGCACGCCGCCCCGGGGACGAGCAAATATTGGCGTTAGCAATCAGCAATCGTTGAGGAACGGAAGCAAAAAAAAAAAAGAACATTGACACGTATTCCCCTAAAATGGATGCGCCCTTTGCCCAACGCCGGGTGGCGGTTGGTGGGGCCGCATAAAACCAGAGACGAGCGGTGAGACCCATCTTTTCTGTTAAGTGAATTTCCATGACAGCAGCAATCGAACGGAAATGCGATATACGTCCCCTGCAGCGACACATGAGGTGGAGAGCTGGAAACAGGAAGGAACGGGGGATTCGCGGTACCGTGAAAGTTTAAGCGTTGTTAGAGCTCTGAGTGTGTATTGAAGAAGGAGAACTTTTATTAGGACTAAAGTGCCCAGGACGTTGCAACCGACGTCATTTGAGTGGACCGTTGGATCTCTACGTTTTAGCGGTATAGGCCGCATTGACCGCACAACAACGTCACGGTACGCTGTTGCCTCAAGAAAGTTTCAAGGCTCGCGCGGCACAGGACGAATTTGGTCAGGACGATTTTGTTACAATCGACAGGATCGATAGAACGTTTACCGGTCATTACAGTCTGAAAAAGCGTCGTCAGAGAAAGGTATACTTTTAGGCCCAAATGAGGAGCCGTAATTATTAAGTATTAGGGCGTTTGGGTAGCCGAATCCTCACAAAAAATAACATGCAATTTACGCAAACAAATGTGAGTTCCAACAGCAAATTGGAATCGTGTTTTGGGGTGGCAAATAATTCCACGGTATTTGACAACAAATTTTTCGGTCAGGCCAGAATAAGTACAATGAGCCAAAAACGCGCAGGAAAGCGTGTTTCAGGCTTACTGTCTGCAAGTGTGTGTAACTTTGAAGACGGCATTCCAGCTCATACGCCGTCGCTTGAAATTCTGAGGAGTATATTGCGCTATAGATGCGAGCATCCATATAAAATTTTCAGCATCAGCCTAAACCAAGGTATTGAATGGTAAGCTCTCGTACATGTTACAAATTGAGTGCCACAAATATTTACACTCCTGTTGAAAATTAAAGTTATTTTCGCACCGCTTTTGGTAACCTTTTATCTTATCATGAAAGACCCAAGCGGCATACAGAATAATGTGAACGTGCTGTGCAAGATAAACATTGACCGTCAATTTTTACATAAGTGTACACACTTTCGGCATTCTGCCGTTAGTTACCGTTTGCTTGCAGAAGGAACAAAAAAATGAGCGACCACTAGGCCTTGATATCTACATTCACTTATAGAAAGGTGACGTTTACGTTAATAAGAAGAGGCGCACACACAGACTACAGGCAGCCCCTCTGAATACATGGGCAAGGAAACTCTGAAACTTATTTGTAGGCCTGACTGTTTGCTAGTATTTCGCAAATATCCAAGGTATATAGTAATGAGGTACGTGGGCGTTTGCTAACGAGGCAGGTCTTGTGGAGTACTGTCTAGGTTTGGACAATCTGCCTGGACCTCCCGCGTAGATTACGGTAAAATTAAACATCGCGGTCTTACCAGAATATTCTTTTATTTATTAAATGCTCCATTGTTTCTATGAGCATCCTAACGCCAAACACTTCATGTGTCTATGTCAGCCCCTCTTTTCAAGCATTTGGCCAGAAGACAGGGTGAAAAGTTTTTGTAAACTGAGTATACATACGCAAGACAACCTTAAACTACTTAAACTACGGCCTTTTCGTCCATATGTCCACATTATTCGGCGGAAAGTAAACGAGATAGTAATTACAAGCAAAATAAAATTAGGTAACCGAGATTAGCACGTCGTTTTATTAAGAATGCGTGGTGAATCGGCTTAAGCAAAAGAAGAAAAGAACCCTATACAAACGCTGCCGAAGAAAGGCGAGGTAAAGCAAATGCTAATACAAAGAATGTGGTCTTTAGGTACTCTAACAAAACCTAAACACATGGGAGAAACGCACAGCGGGTGAACAGTGAGAAACACGGGGAAATAAATTCGCTGGGCATTCAGGGCATGCCTCAAGGGATGAGAGGGATGGGAATGGACCAGAGGAAGCAATGGGAGAGGGAAGGTTGTCTTGCGGCAGAGGCCAGGTCCTGTTACGACAACCCAGGAATATTTATTTATTTATTTGTACATACTGCCAATCCAATGAGGATTATCGCGGAAGGGCAATACAGTCAAATACATACATCAGTTTGTCAAACAAAAGAAAGTGCATTGAGCATTGTTACAAAGCACACTTGAGTTGTTTAAACCAGGGTATGCAGAATGCGAACAGTAGGCGAACATTAACGGATTTCCCATGAGGTAGCTGAGTTCAACAACAAAGTTTTCATAAAAACGTGTAAAAACGTGTCAAATACGTAAAAAGTATAAAAACTTCGCTACAGTAAGCTCAGGAAGCAGTTCAAAACAGACGCATCTAACTTGTTTATGTTTGGTTTAAGTGTATTTGGCTCACCAGCGCATTCGCTGTGAGCAGGAAAACGATGCCCGGAGGTATAATGCGCGTCACAGAGAAGTTGCATATCGACCAGGAGACCTCGTCTGGGTGTGGAGCCCTGTTCGCCGGAGGGGTTACTCCGAAAAACTGATGCGTCGCTACTTTGGTCCCTACAAGGTTCTGCGCCAGACAAGCGACGTGAACTAGGAAATTCTTTCTTAGGGCATGGTACGTTCTCCTCGCACCACGTGACAGTACGACGTCGTTCACGCAGCACGAATGAAGCCGTATTACACCCACTCGACTGAATCCTCAACTGCTTTGGTTGCTGGGCGGCCCTCTGGACCACCAATCGGGACGATGCTTCAGGATGATGCACTCTCAGGGGAGAGGGTAATGCCGCATGTTTGGGACATTCTCTCTTTTTGTGTATGTGCCTCTTTCAGAACGTTGGGCGTGAGAAGGCGAAGAGGCTAAGGTAACACCAGGGCAGCTCTGTGCGTCAGCTTCGCTGCCGTCTGTAGGTCTTCTGAGCTCAGTAAACGCGGCTTTTCTACCTTTATTCATGACAACGTGTAACAACAAGAGGTATTAGAAAATGGCAACCTAACGTGTACGGACAAAATGCCTTGCATTTAACAACAGTGACACTTTTGCAGTTTATTTTGTTGCGTGAACTCTGGTGGCTATGTAGGGCGTCAAGTTGTTCAAATCAAATGTTACACGTTCTATGAAATATAAGGCTACCGAAGACGAGTGGCCATGTGGCTGCACCCCAGCAGCTTGAGGCATCTGTTTCTTCAAAGGGGTATGCCACAAGACGGGTATACATAGCGTGGAGGCTGAGCCCCTTGCGTTCAGGCTGACCTCGCGCTGCCAACCACGAGGGGAGCAAGGAGCAACAAATGAGGCATCTCACGTTGGGTGCAAGGAACGGCCGGCGGCGTTGAGGCAGCGTCGCTTTCGAAATTTATTCACTGCACTCAATATGTCTCACACCCTCCCTCGGCCGCTCTCTTTAATTAGGGCGCCAAGTCTCTGCAGCCAAACACGAACCCTGTTGGCCGCCCTTTGCGTTCCGGCTGTCTCCGAACTAGTTGATTGCGTACTTGCTCAAGTCACCGTCCATCACTTTAATTTACGTTGGCAACAACTTTTCCGACTCAACAGGAACTGCTTCTTTCTCCAAACTTCCCTATTATAAACTTCCCCGTTTGGTTTCTTTCAACGCCCTGTTCATTTTGAGTCGACGATTACGCCATATCTCTCGCGATGTAGCACGTTTTAAGTGCGAATGCACTTTATAAGCGACCCTGAATTCCGGCGACCGCCGTCCGTCTACATAGCAACAGCTGCGGGTGCGCGCGCTCCTCGTCTTCCTTGGCAACGGGGGGAGATGGGCGCGCGCTGCCTGGCCGCTGACATGGCACATACCCACGTGGGGGATTGGCCAGGAATCTCCTCGTCTTCCTTGGCAACGGGGGAGATGGGCGCGCGCTGCCTGGCCGCTGACATGGCACATACCCACGTGGGGGATTGGCCAGGAATCGGGCGTGAGAAGGGCTAATGCACCCGCTTAAAGGAGTACTGACACGAAATTTCAAAGCTAAGATCCGCTCTAGCAATCAAGTACAACGACAACACAAATAGGTGTCTGTGCATGGCACATACCCACGTGGGGGATTGGCCAGGAATCGGGCGTGAGAAGGGATAATGCACCCGCTTAAAGGAGTACTGACACGAAATTTCAAAGCTGAGATCCGCTCTAGCAATCAAGTACAACGACAACACAAATAGGTGTCTGTGAATAAATGCATCTTTCTTTCTTTGTAGTTGTGTGTGTGTGTGTGTGTGTGATCTCTCTTTCGCGAACATTACCGAACCGCGCAAATTCAACTCGTGCATTCGCACTTTCACATTCTTCCCGTCGGGGAAATGCGGGGAAATTTTTTCATAATTCGTACGGCCACGCAAGCCCATTTTTTCTCGACTGTAAAACCTCCATCTTTACACAACCCTGTGTTTACATCTATGCTTACACCACCCTGTTATTTAGTCAGTTTCATATTGGCTTGTACGCTTACTCCACCTTTCACTCTGGTATCGGTTGTTGGTCACGCTGGCATAAGCAGAAATTCCGAAGTATGCGTGCTCACCCGAATACGTTTACACGGTCCGACTGAGACCTGGCCATATATGCGCAAGCTGCCCACCGCTCAAATTTCAATACGCCTCCGCCCCCCCTGGCATCCACGAGCAGCGCACATCCCGCAGCTTGTAAACACTTCGCATTTTCCATTTAACTCGCCGGGCTTTGTACTTCATTGGGTAGGTTCGAACATGCTTACTCCCCTCTCAACATTCTCTTTACCGCTCTGATCTCTGCACTGGCCACTCCTTTTGTACCACCTGTTTCTTCTCGGCACCCATTCCTGCAAAGCACGCCACCGTTGCATTCTCAATGCCTCGCTTCAATCAATGTCTGGGACCGCTGGCTACCTCTTCCGCTGGCAAATAACACCCTGGCTGCCAGGAAACCAGGGCGTCAACTTGTTTACCGTATTTGCGAAATATATTTGAGAGATAGAGGAAGGAAAGGGTGTGTTTAACCATATTGTTACGGGACTAACGTGGGCAATGTCTCGCAGCTCCTTGAACCAACAACGATCACGACGAAAACAATATGCCTAGCGCGCACCTTGCATGAGCTGTGTAATGGGCGCTATGTATATATTGTAAATAGGCTGCTTCACCCCATCTCATCGTTTGTCTCATCTCGGTCCTGCCGCCACGTAACATTTTGGTTCTGGGTCATCCTCATTCTGGCCTCACTTCGCAACACTTCGGCCCGGGCGGAATCGTCTCGGGGACCTGGCCGTGTGGGGCAGCCGCAGCCCACTGCGACATGCATTCCACCACGCCACCCGCCCCATGACACCAGCCGGTGAGCAAGTCGATCAAGAACAGGTGGTACACACCGAGACCAAAAGGACACAAAATGCCGTGCCCCCAGCCCTCTCGTACGACATGGTTCTAGTTCCTGCGACGGTCTGCTTGCGCCCTCAAGGCATCGCTGTTGTGGGGCCAGGGATCATCAAGTAAATCATCGTCATCTGTGGCGGCAGGCACATCTTTACTGTGCCTTGTCATCATATTACTCATCCGCATGTCAATTCTCACGTTGCCTTGGCTTTGACCGGCTGGGCCGCCCTCGAATCTGGGGGTGATCTTAAGGGACTAAGGTAGCCAATGTCTCGCAGCTCCTTCAACCAACAACAATAACAACGACGATGGCGCGCACCTTGCGCGAGGTCTGTAATGGCCGTTATGTAAACATTGTAAATAGATTACTGCACCCCATCTCGTCGTTCGTCTCATCACCGTCCTATCTTCACGTAACAATATTTATTGCATTCTATAAGGGAGTCCTTAGTGTGGCCTCTTCATTCCTGGAGTCCTTTCGCACGAGCCGCTTCTTCTGATCTCTACACAGAGTTGCGCTGGATGTCTAGGGGTGTTTTGAGAGGAGGCATTCGACAGAAAATATATTTGACCTAACGCTACGCAGTGTACTGAAAACCACCACTATACGGGTCCTAGTTACGAGGCCTCGCCAGGCGGCTCGAACGCCTGTCGCCCCGATTACTTCGACTAAAGATGAAATTGAAATGTACCGTGTGGTGTACGTGTATATGCCCAAAATATACAAAAATAAATAAATAAACAAACAAACAAACTTACACACAAGAAAAAAACAGCAATAGCTCATGTAGTGTATCAATCCGCCGAAGGGATGGACCCGGATGTAAGCGGGGGCACGCGGTTTGAAAGGACATAGTCTGCTTTTTCTCGCGTAGTTTGTTTGTCATAGCTGAACTAATCAATGAGATTAGGTATAAAAATTCACTGAAACGACTGGCCTCATTTCCAAAATACTCGCAGTAAGGCGGGCTTTCCACCGCGCGGGGGAAGAGACCTCTGCGGTGATGAGGGGCGCTGCCAACTTCCGTTGTCGTTTTTAAGTTGTACCCGAGAATAGGACATGGCGTATGTGCCTTGGATAATAAAGTATCTTTCTCTCTATCTCCGGTCTCTCCTTTCTCGGTCTCTCCTTTCTCGACGCGTCATGGATGACCTGCACGTGATGTCACGCGGAAACTCGCTTTTTCTTGACAGAAATAGACGTCAGGAATCTGCGCGGTGAATGGCGGCAGGCACGAAGTGAGGGCGGAAATTCCGTGTGCAGCAGCCGCAGAGACGTAGCCATACTGCGCTTGTGGCGTGGGTGATATTCCGTTCCCAGGTCGATACAAGCCTGGAACTTTTCTTCTTTTCGTTACCTCATGATAGCCTCATGCAGGTGGTAAATAACTGGCATTACGGCATTCCAAAACTTGCATTACAAAACCATGCATTACTGCATTACTTGCATTACTGGCGTTACCTTCTGATCCAAAAGCGCTATTTCCATTGAAGCTTATCTGGAGCTACTTGACTTCTACCTGCGTTCCACTTTCGTGGGTTGGCAAAATAGGCTTACATACCGAGGTCAGGGTCTAGCATTGGTCTAGCGTGGCACCTGTTTTAAGCGAAATCTTTCGGAATTTCGTTGGTAAGAAAATTGAAAGTTGTCTGCCCGGACTTCAGAAAACGTTATTTAGATATGTGGATGATTTCTTGGTAATCGCGCACGTGTCCGATTACAGCAAGAAATTTGCTGAGATCCTAGATGTTTTGAAAGCGGCTGGTTCGGGGCCGTACTTCACGGTTGAAGCTCCCAGGGACCCTAGCCTAGAATACCTCGACCTCAACCTAAAGTTTAAAGAGCATCATGTAGGCTCGCGTCTAGTCCCCGATCATCCAAGCCACTTCTAGACCAGAGATCCGGCCACTCCTAAAATATAAAGAGCGGCATAATAATGAACACGCTGTGATCAGCTTTAACCTACACTCTAAGAAGACGAGGAGTGCTGGGCACTCTGTCTAGGAGTAAAAACTTTTGTCCGATATTTCACTCCCTTTGGCAGCATTGGGCGACTCATCCGAGGAGTAGCACGTGGCGGCCAAACGAGAGGCGAAACACTCCTGGTGGGATTTACTTGCTGCTTTCGAAGCGGAGTACTTGAACCCTGTGTGGGAATTGCTATGCCATCTCCAAGGCAGCGTTCCGTCACTCCCTTTAGGCGTGAATAAGCTCTATTGGTTTCGGCGTTCCCGGATACTGCAGACGGGTACTACTACTCTCTCTTGGAAAGCATCTCGTTACGCCTCATGAGCGTTCTGCTATTACCCGCGAGACAGCGTGTTTTCGCTCAGCCTGCTACTAGCCCCCCCCCCCCCCCCCCCCCCATCCCCACGATGGTACTACAGGCAGTTACAACCAAACAAAACAGGACAAGCTATTTTCAAACATGGAAAAAAAGAAAAAAAAAGGTCAGACTTTATTTTTCAAAAAAATACCACAACAATCGGTTCATTCTGCAATTTCACACAAAGCAATTTATTTGGAATTAAACTATCACAGCATATAAACGAGTCCTACTCCACATGCACACAGGAGACGTAGCGCCTATTTAGGATACATACAAGAAAATTCACAAATAAAAATGCAGCAAAGCAAATGAAAACACTAAAATACAAACATTAAGACAATAAAAATGACATTAACATCCACAAATAAAAAGCTACTGGCATTAGCACGAAAAGCTTCAGTAGAAATACACCAGTGGGAGAATAGTTAACAGTATTAACATAAAACAAAATGGCCTTAGTACATCAGTGAGTGCTTCACATGGACTGGAAAAGCCAGCTCTTATTTAGGACACATCTACAAATCTAAATCTACATCTACAAATAAATTTTGCGAAACAAAAATGTGGGACTAAACCAATTCAGCGTGGATTACTATTAACGTATTACAAGCTGAAATCAACACAAAGATACAAAGCCATTGACACGGAAACTCCGCAACAGATATATGTTGGTGGGACAACAGGAAACCGCAGGAAACACTCCCACTGGGTTTTTTAGGCGGGTGGTTCTCAAATGAGGATGCGCTAGTAAGATTTAAAAAAGGCATAACTTGGTATTAAAAACAAACACGTTCGAGCTGACTGCTTCATAATGTTGGTGGCGGCCTTCAGAACAGTACCGACCAGGGCACCGTGCTTGAGCCGAAGTAACGTCTACAGAAGCAAGAAGATGCGCTTCGACTTTGAAGCGTATTAGGTACGCACTGAACAGCCAAAACACAGACAGCTGCAATGGAAACCCATCCACGATGTCCAAGGATGTGAGCAGAAGTGTCTTGAATGCGACGGCCACTCCTGCTGACGCCTCGGGGATCTGTCTCACTCTCAAAAAAAAAATATTCGGGCAAGTAGCGTCTTCCCGTGGTTCCTACATAGGCAGAAAGAGCGGGACAGCAAAGATAAGTTCTACAATGAAAAAAAAATTAACGAGTTTGACAGTTAAATGAAGTTCATTGGGTAATTGATTAGTTTTTGCGCCGAGAGCACGCACTGAACCCGTATTGAAATGCAATACTGCTTGGCGGAGTCACCAGTCTAGATGCGAATGTGCGGTGACTTTGGATGCAGCCACGCTCATTGTGCCTTGGCCAATGTCATGTCAAACAGCGCGCCCTACAGCTGTCTGCCTACGCACTGCGCCCCAAACCCATTAGTGCTTACGTGTCCGTAGCATCCATTGTTTACCCCGCTATCGTTCCTGGTATAAAACATTGCACAAAATGTAAGGAAATATAACTCGTTTTGTAAGGTTATAAACGCTGATGAATTTGCATTGGATTTTGTCCTCAGCCGACTGCAACGTACGGCCCATTATACGTTCACAATTCAAGCGTGGAAAAGTTGCTAAGGGGTCATATAGGTACTGTTTTCTTCATTCTCGAGTACGCTTCGCTGCATGCACGCTGCAGATCGCAACTTTTGATGAGAACCAATGAACTCGTTATTGAACGATCAGAACGCTCGAAAATTAAAGGGGTAACCACGTGCAGCGACAGTGACAACCGACGCGAAAAAATAATGCAATGGGTACAACAAACAGTGTGGGCGACAGCGACAAACGAAAAAAAGTAATGCATTCCTGTCAATGCCCTTCGTCGTCGTAGCTGACGCTCGCTTGTGGCTTGTGGGCTGCTTCTGGCCGGGAATAAGCCGCGAAGACGACGGCCCGTCTGCCGCAGTCGCCGCCGTCAGCGGCCTGTGCAAAAAATTTTCGCTTGTCTGTGTCGCCCACAATACCTGTTTCCGTACACACTGAGTGAGGTTTCCCGCGTCGCTCATCGCCTTCGACGCATGTAGTTAGTTACCCTTTAACAGTGCGGGGCGTAAGCCCCGAAAAGTCCCCTTTCCGTCCATCCTGCCCTCAATCAAAACGCAAAAAACCTGTCTGAACAGCATTTGTCAGCTGCTGTACGCGCGGTGGTCACTAAAATTATTGTAATTTTAGTGACTGCCACGCGCTAGACGCGCTCCTAACACTCAGCCTATTGTACGCAATTCTTTGGAGCCGCGCAAGTAGCCACAGCTACTGCACGGCAGCCACTCTAAGCCCTCATTCACACAGCCGTCACCTTCTCCGTCACGGCACCGCCACGTCAACAAAAAGCGACGTTGACGGAACGGAGAAGTGTTCAGACTTAATCTACACGGGAGCTTTCCGTCAGATTACAGGGTCGTCTGCCTAGTGATCAGTTTAGCCTAGAATTGAGCGTTTTGAATCCGAACAGTAAATAAAATGGTTTGTGCTCACTTTTCGCTAAATTTAGCCGTAAAAATTTGTTTTCTGATTAGCTGGTTTAGCTCGAGGCATGGTTCCGTCACGTTGACGTGACGGAAACGTAGACCTCGGCCTCCCGTCACCGTCGCACCGTTTTCGGCGAGAAATCGGTCGAAAAACGGCGCCCATGACGGAAGACGGTGACGGGACGGTGACGTGACGGGGTGAAAAACGGCTGTGGGAATGAGGGCTAACCCTAGCCGCCGAGCTAAGAGTACAGGGTAGCGCTGCGACTACTGACGCGACCGTGCTTCTTACCTGCGAAAACATTTGGCTAGGATACCAACACTTCCCGAATCAAAGAAATTGAAACAGTGCAAGAATCGACGCTGTTTGCATACGGGTACAAATGCCGCCCTTCAAATCTAAGAAACGGTCAAAATGAGTCCCGAAAACGTTAGGGCTAACCGCTTCCGCGGACCGAAGTTAGAGAGCAACTCTGCTTCGCTAAATACATAAGATAAGAATACCAGGGTAACTAATGGCTTACCTCCACTTCCCACCAGCGTTTCTTCGTCCGGTAGATAAATCCAAGGTCGTCATCCCAAGATTCCAAGCTTAAGGCGCGAAGCCTGCAAAGGCAGCGACTGCACTCCGGCTGCCCCGCCAATTGCGCGCGCATTGCTACACAGTGCACATAGTTCCGGTATCGGCCTCTGCGCCGCCGCAGCTGTGATGTCCGTCCGAAATAAAAACTAGTTCTACGCACGCACGCACGCACGCACGCACGAACGAACTAATATACGGCTTGCTGACGTGTTCGTGATCAAACGCTGACGCACAGGCATGCAAGCAGTTAGCGAGCACGCGTCGCACTGCGTCCAATCAAGCAAGTATGACGATAAGGGCAGGTCAAACTTCCCATGTTGTGAAAGCCGTCTCCTAAGCTTCGGATAATTCTCGCGGGGAGAATGCTAAACGAAAACAGACTAAACGAGAGGCGAAAACTAAAACAGACACCGGCGGCCTGCCGAGGGGCCAAGCAAGGAGCACGAAACACATGAAACCGCCACCGTCGCAGCGAACCCTTACAAAAATGGTTATTGAGATTGAATTGAAAGTCAATTGACTTTACTCAGTACATTGTGTTGACAGTCAATTGACTTTGAATAGAAATTTTGTATTGAGTTCTCGTTGAAAATTGGCCGCCGCGTTTCAATTGAAACTCAACGCTGAGTTTCAATTGAAAGTCTATTGACTATAGTCAGCATGTCTGTTGATTTCCCATTGAGTTTCTGTTGACTCTCAATACACTTTCCCTGTTGAGTTCCTGTTGTGACGTGTCAATTGAAAGTCTATTGAGAAAAGTCTGTTGAGTTCCAGTTGAGTCTGTGTTGACTCTCTATTCATTCTCCTGTTGAGTTCCTGTTGAGAAATGTCAAATGAAAACCTACTGAGCATATTCAAGACAGCCCGTTTGATTTCCTATTAGTTTTTGGTCAAGTTATTTCAACAATTGCATAGTAAAGTTCAGTTAACTGTACTAAATATATACTAAGTCTGCTTCAATATTGCAAAAACATTCTAAAAACTGTCGTCAAGGTGTGCAATAAGCAGGCAAAATAGTGAGGTGTTGCATGGCAAAGCTTGCTTTATTGCTCACGAAAGCATCACGAGAGGGCTGGAGCCTCGCAGGGTCCACTTGCCTACTTGACTGTGTAGCCTGCAAAATACAAGAAACAGACTTGTTTGTTTGCACCAGTCAAGTACGAAATGATGATTGCATCCCTTCTCATTAAGCATGCTGGTTTAAGTACCTGGCTATTTTAAAAGTAACCTGGCTTGTATGTTTGGAAAGCAGGGAGATAGCAGTTCAACAAATGTATAAGCTTTCCTCAGATTTTAATGCCGTAAGCCAAGCTAGCCGCATCAATTAATTCTACAATTGGTAGGGAGTGGAATGCCTTTAGTTGAATTACTTCCGCATTAAGGCGCCTGAAATCTACAGGAACGACTATGTTTCAACGCGGCAGGGAGCCAAAAAATCACCCGCATGGGTCCGTAATCGTGTCTTTTACATCTTTCAGGCCCAAAAGAAATCCAAATAGGCCTATCAAGACTGGTTGAGCCACTACCTGACAGGAGAAACCCCAAACCTGTGCAAAAGCATACCTGTCAACCTGTGGATTTTGTTGTTTGAAATTTTAATGCTTGAATTCTTGTAAAACAAAATTAGAAAATTGTCAACTTGCATGAACTTGTTTACAAAACTAGCCTTGATTAAAAAAAACTAGAGTCAGATGGTACTGTAATCTGAAGTTACTACATCAGGCAATCATCGCAAATGGCTTTATGAATGGATGAGCGCATAATACTTTGTGCTTACCGACTAGTGGAAAAAAATACATGAACCGTGATGGAAAAAAACGTGCCAAAAAGAACGTGACAGGAAAAATACATAACTTGAATTTCGCAGTCTTTTACGCTCTTGTAACGCTGAAGTATGGTGTGTGCCTTGCAGTACGTTTACCAAACAAGTAGCACTAAGCAGCAGCTTAAAGGGATCATGTGAGACATGGGTATATCCACATTTTTGCCTTCATCATAACAATGCCAGAGGGGTACACCAGTATAACAAGGCCGTCTAATGCCAGTTTACACACAAGGAGAACACGAAACAGTTTTGTTTGGTGAGGGGAAAAACATCAGTTTCTGTAAATGAGAAATAATTTAAAAGCTTGTATCCCTTTGCTTGGCGAGATTTTCTATACACTAGCAGCACTAAAACAGTATAGTGATACCATACGACCAATCATTTGGGTAATTCCTAGAGGCAGAACATCTGTCAAAACAGATTGACTAGGCCCTCGCGCAATGCCGGTGTAGCATCAGTCAGTGGCACGTCTGATGCCACATTCAGCCAAAATGTTATTCAGTGATTTTGCTATTACTCACACCACATTCAGCCCAACTTATTCAACACTGCTCCGAGAAAGGCAGCAGGTTGTGATTAGAAGCAATGGCAAATTTCAATTTAGGCTAGCAAGTCGAGCAAGTGCTTAAGTCAAAACTGGTATTCATCAGTTTGAAAGTTTGACGCCTGTGCATGTTCTAGCGCAAGCTGCCTAGCACCTGTGACAAAAATTGGCAAATGAGAAATTCACGGAAAGATACATGGAGAGAATTGGCACTTAGTGGTAAAAGACTAATATATGACAACAGTGTGCAGTCTGTTTCCAACTACTACTAACGCAGCAGGTTTTTTTCTGCATTGGTTTTAAAGCCAAAGTGTCTGCTTGCCTTTAGGGTGCCGAGGTAACACATCAGACTTGTGCAACGATGTTTTGGGTTCAAACCCTACCTTCTGCGGATGCATAGTCTCTATTTTCCAAAAGCAATCAATGAATTTGTTATATTCTTGGGCATTATTTTTTTAGCTGGAATGAAGTACGGTTTAGGCCACATTTGTCACTGCTCTGCACTCAGGGAACGCTCTTTCTCCAAGCAATCGTTCAAATTAATACGCAAATATATTGCTGGCTGCCAGCACTTTAGCTTGCAAGTATATTTTACCGCCATGTCTCCTAACTGGTTGAACACACTATCCTATTTGTGACTGGTAGATCTGCCTCTCAGCCTAGCGCTGTCAGGTGTGCTTGCATGGCGCAGTATTCGTGCGTCTGTTATTGATCCGACAGGCACTTGTTCGATTCAACCTCCTTCATTTTTTTTTTCATTTTCGTCAACTTCGTTCGTCAAACATTTTATTTATCTTCATCATGGTGTTCTTTCTTTTTTTATGACACTTCGTACTAGGTAATTCATGGCTGCTGCTCCGTTATGTAGCGGCACTGCATCTCGGATGTTATTCATTCGTCAATTGCCTTCAAAGGTTTTGTATGTTAGATCTTTAGCTTAAGATGCATACAAATATAGAACACGCGAAAGCAATACAGCAGCGCGGAAGACAGTAAAACACTGATTGATGTCAAAATGTTGTGTGCCGGTACAATAGCCTCCCCCTTGAATTTGTTACACTTACGTACAGTATTTTTGAAAGGCTGAAGTGAAATCATACCCTTTAGGTCGATCTGGAGACGGCGGGAATAAAAACACTGTTCATATACCGACAAATAACCAAGTCGTGAGTATCACCATTCAGGTAGGTCTGCACAACATTTGTCATGATGAAATGTACAGCGTGCGTCAGGCTTGTCTAGGGCAAGCGAGCGCACGGCTCCGGAGCGTGCTTGAGACATCTGCTGATAACTGCTGGGTTAGAGACAGCTTGCCATTGCGCGTGCGCGGATCTCGGACTGGGTCGGGCCGGTCGTCATTTCGCATGGGCCACTCTTATTTGCAGACGCCACCACCCACGAGGGGCACTGGTCTTCCCCAGTGCCAGCCATGAGCGGTGACAGGCCAGATAGACGCGCCGTTTGACGCGTTTATCGCAGGCAGTTACGTAATCGTATAAAGCAACGAGCGCCAATCTTCTGAATCTCAAGCGCACCAAACGGAAAGCACGCAACAAGAATTCACTGCAGGACTTTCGGTCGAACCTGTTGTGCGATTACGCAAGTCGCTGGGGTGATAATGCACCGCGTCAAATTACGCACTGATCTCCGGCGTCACCGCTCACGGCTGGCACGAAGAAAACAAGCACCCGTTGCGGGTGGTGGTGTCTCCAAATTTTAGAGGCCAAAGCTGAACGACGACCGGCCAGGGCCTGTCCGAGATCCACGCACGCGCAATGGCAAGCTATCTCTAACCCAGCAGCTATCAGCAGATGTCGCCAGCATGCTCCGAAGCCGCGCGCTCGCTTGCCCTTGACAAGCCTGACGCGCACTGCACAGGAGCGCTCGGAAAGAATAAACTTACCTTATAACAACGTCGCTCCCAGCGGCGCTCCCAGCGTGGTGAATTTGACGGATTCCAAAGCGTTGCTAACAGGGAAGGTAACACCTCACTTCTCAAGCTTCTTCACCGTACGATCACAGCGCACAGACACAACACGGACACAAAGGATGTTCACCGGCGGTAGAAAAGCGCATACGATGGCTTTTCCTTCAATAAATTCGGTGTATCGCCAGCAGCACTACAATGTCTGACCTTCGATGCTCGTTGAAAAGATTCGTACACGGCACATAAATCGTCAACAACACGAGCAAAGCTGTAAATTTGCACAGAACAGTGAGAACGACCGCACAGCATTGGTGCCCGCACATCCGGGACTGCGAACAAGCGACTTTGGCTTGGCTTCGAGTCGGTTTGCGATGGCTATGCCACGGCTACGCATTCTTGTGAAAAATTGAGCGGGAAAACATTGACACGAGATATTAAAAAAAAAACGACGGCGGCTTGTGAGTCCTATGTTAATATTTACGACCATTGTTTATAGAATTATTACCAACCCGTCGAGCAGCAGTAATATTATTTTGCAGATAACCGAACTCCGCCGAGGTCACGATGTTGGTTGTAAGCGCCACTGGCGGCAGTGGCAACTCAGCGTACTAGACATTCGCGGGGAATCTCGCAGGCCATGTCGCGACAGCGCGGTCACTTTAGCTTAGCGTGGGAGGATGCCAGAGGAACCAGAAGAACTGGTTATCGGCGGGTGTGGAGGTGGATGGTACGTCATTTGTGTCCGGGCGCCCGCGCCCTTCCAAGTTCCCCGCCTCGGCGAATGGCAGCAGAACAGAGAATCCTTCAAAACAGCTTTGAAGTTCGTGGTCTGCTTGCGGGCGCAGGATATTTGCGAGGCGCTTGTGTTTGAGAAACATTCCGCGGACGCGTTGACATCTTTAAAATACTTTTGTTAGCGAGAGAGCGGTTCGGAGTGTAACAAGCGGCACGCCAGCTCACTAATTTGTTCGGTTTCTCTATTTTGTTTTCTTTTTTTGTAGTGACGTACAGCAGTGTCAGGCTCGTTCTTTCTTTTTGTGTCCCTGTGCAGTAGAGATGAGTTGTTAATCAGCGCTTCAGTTTGTCTTTCTTCTCTTTTTTCTTCGTTTGTTCGTTTAGTTCGTGTGAGCGGGGGCGCCTTGTGAAAGTCTCTTCCGCTTACGAGAACAGATTTCTTTTGCCGTGAAAGAACTGTTTTCACCTGTTTTAATAGAACATAGATGCGCGTTTGCTCCTTGCGGGATTCTCTGTATTCCACACTGCAGTTCTACAGTTGTTATCGTAGACAGTTCACGGTATCCTCAAGGAAAGTTATGTATGCGAGGGCTATTGATTTGTTTGACTACGAAATTTAAGGCGCCGACGCTACACTGGCGATAAGGCCCGCAGCAGTGGAGGGCCCCGGATTCACAGCCCGAGCCCGGGATCTTAACGTGCGCCTAAATCTCGAACACATTGGCGTTTTCGCTTTTTGCCTCCAAGAGAATAGCGGTCTCCGCGATGGGGAACTGAACTCGCGTCCTTGGGCTCAGACCACGGCGGGGTGTAGTTCTGGCTACCCTAATGAAGTTCACGAGTGAACGACGATGAGGCCAAGCTTGCGTTCGCTTGATTTGAAGGCTTGTTTTAAAAGTTCGCTGTATACAAAAATTTAATTGTTCTGTTTTCGACGTGTAGCGATTTACACCAACGTTTTGCTATTTTTTTTCTGAGTATGTATAGGCACATTTGCGTTACTGGAATATTCTTTCGCGTTTGGGTTTGTGAGATAAGTATTCATTTCTGCAAAACAGCGCTGTTATTATCGTGCCTCCCCAGAAAAACACTGAATGATCGCACTAGGATGCGATGTCACATATGACTTTTGTATATGTAGCAGATGAAATGACTTTTTAAATCTACCTTCTTCCCCCCGCCCCCCCCGTAACACAACGTATCACAGCATTGTATGTGTGAAAAGAGGTAGGAGGAGTTATGACTTTTTTTTTCAGTCCCCAGAACTGGGACCCGAAATGTGTAGACCCCTCCCCCCCCCCCCCCCCCCCCGCCTTTCTGTTTTTTCCCGGCCGAGATATGCATACTTCATGATTCCGCACCAACCTTCCCGGAAGACTGACTTCGAATATCTCCACTGCCGCTAAAGCGCCCCAAAGCGGAACCTTAGCAGTACTGGAGATTGCTCACCCATTATGTCAATGTGTGCTAAGGTATAAAGAAGAAAATCAGCTGCTATAGCAAGGAAACGTTTCCGCGGGAGTCACGTGCCAGAAGAGATGAGTCACTGGAGTTTTGTCAATGTTTATTTCCTCCATTGTTTTGTGCAAACCATGTTGCGGCAGTATTTGAGGAAATGCATTCAAAAATTGTCCAATACAATTGATTTCCCCACTTAGCAGGTATAATTATTATTTGTGCAAAGATATGCTGCTGGTAAAGGCTACTGGATTACCCTAAGGAGTTTCATCAGTGTTGAAAATTAAGCGCGAACCATAATACATGGAAAAGAAAGGACACCGGTATAATTTTCAACAATGTATGTTCACCAACTAGTTCGACTCTCAATCCTACTTAGGTTTGTCAGTAGAAACTCTATTGAGTTTCAATTAAAGGAAGTCATTTGACATTCTGTTGAGGTTTGTTTATTGAAAACTTGTTGACTTTTTATTGACTGCACTCAATAGAAATGTCAATGTAAAATAAAAAAAGCATAAAAGTAACCTAGTAGTCTTAATTCCGTAGACACAGTGGTCAGCGCTGAAAAAAATAATTCTTCAAAGTGTATGTTTGAGCCTGATGAGTTTTGTCCATTGGTTCTCCAAAGAGTTTCATTTTGACTGGTGTCAATTGGTTTTGTGTTGCGTTTACTCAATAAAAATCCTTTTGAGTTTGTACTGACACATCTCAATAGCCAATTGAGTTTGAATTAAGTTTCTGTTGATTCAACAAAAACTCAACAGGAAAAGAATTGAAACTCAAAATCCATTTTTGTAAGGGAACGCGGCCGGATGTTTATACCAACGAGAGAGAGCTTTGGAGTCTTGCTTGGGGCGTGGGTGTGTGCTGTTCGCCGAGGTGAGTCGCCCCACGCCCGCTCACCGCGTCAGACGTTTTCTCCCCGTGCTCTTCCGTCTTGATCCACTGTAACCTAAGTTTCCTCAATTATTACACCTTTAATTCTCAAAACCTAGTTTCTCCTATTCGATGCGAGCACGCGTCGTACTGTGTTCAAGCAAGTATGACGATAAGGGCAGGTCGAACTTCCCATGTTGGATGAAGCGTCTGTTTGAAAGCCCACTTCGTGCGTAGCATATTGTTTACAAAGCGCAGCCCTGTGTTCCGCGCTGGCTGGACATCACGGTCTGGCGCGATCAGTCGTCGCTCGCTCGGTCCTTGCGGGTGCACCGCCTGTGTCGGTTTTCACCGTAGACGCGAGATCGCGCGGCAGAAAATCCGCCGTGTTAGTACGCCGTATCTTCGTCGGGCTGAACTGCGGAGACGCGGCGTCCACCGCCGCGCCGCCGCTGGGATGCCCTCGGCGTAATCGCTAAAATCGGCGCGCAGGATTCTTTCTTCCGTGGTGCGCACCTTTTATGATGCATAGTCTGCCAACTTTTTAAATGTCGATAACTAAGCCATGACAGAGGAAAAAACAAAACAAAGAAACAAAACCAAATCGATACATGCGTTTTTGAGTTTTGTTAAGCTTGCTCTATTCATGTCACTGAACGCTGCGAGCAATCGTTACACGAATTCATATTCTTGCACGTTTAGAATTCGCGGCGGAAGTACTCGGGCGCTTTTTACACAAGTGCTTTATATGTACACGTATGCAAATAAAACATCGCTGATGAGTTGGTGTGCGTAAATGGTAGGAGTGCATCTCCACGCTTACTCCCGCACTGGACAAGAATGAAATTGCAATTTTACTCTTCGTACTGCAGAGAGGAGACGACGTGCAGCTTTACTCTTCACTGGTGCGGGAGCGGAACTGGGGCTGCACTCCGCCGCGCACTAGAAGAGTACGCTGTCAGTTTTGCTCTTCCTCCTCATGGGAGCGAACATTGCATCCAACTCCCCGCAGGTTTCCAGGGGAGCGCGCCAACGCTTGCAGGAGTACAATGACTGTTGGACTCTTCAACTACTCCCCTGATTTCTTAGAGTGTAGTCGCGTGTGCATGAGATTGGGGTCAGTTTTCAAGCCCAAGTTAATAGGCCTAAAGCAGCCGGGTACCACCAGAATGCTGTTGCGCAAACCTGGGAAAGGCTAATGAAACTTCTCAAACGCAAACCAGACCATGAACAAAAACAATATAAAAGGAAGGAGAAAGTAGCAGTCATTCCATACGTGCACCGCTAATCACGTGGTTTAAAGAATGTAGCAGGGAGATACTGGGTAAATGTCGCATTCTCAGCCCCACTCTCAGGCTTAGCCGCGTTCGCCCGTCCTCAAAAAGAGGCTGCAGCATCACCCACGATGAAACGTTTGTGCCCTGCAGTACGGGTTTTGTATACCGGTTGCCACTCAATTGTGGCAAAGTGTATTTGGGCAATAGGGTGAATGTGTTAACACGCGCCTGCGCGAACATTTGAATAATCTAACAAACGACGCCTCCTCCCACGTATGAGCGCACTGCCGAGCTTGTGGTTGCAAGCCGTGTTTTGATGAATGCGACATTTTGTTCACAAATGAATACCAGCTGACACAAGAAGTTGTTAAAGCGTATCATATCTCCAAGAGGCGAACTGGGTGTGTACGCCAGCCTACTCTGACGCTGTACGATAAAGCAAAAGCTTTTTCAGATGCCACCTAATTCTGTGAGGGATTATCGGGCCTTTACGCGGTTTTATGAGAGGCTTCAATATTTGTTTGTTTTCATCACATCAGATTTTACGGGTCGGCTATAAATTTGTGTTCCTTTCCAATAAAACACTAGCTGCGAGTCAGCGCCCGTCTTGTGAATTTGTTCTGCGTCCCTCATCGTTTATTGCGCTGTTACTTCCCATCATGAATCTGGAACTTTCTCTACTCCCTCTACCACATCTTCTAGTTAACGTGGAGCCCTCTTTCTATTGTTCTGAGCAACAGCTAAACAACCGCGCTGTAAGGTAAGATGTAGCCTACGTCCTTAAAAGAGTAAGCCGAATTGCCAGTTCCATCAGAGGTTTTAACGTTTGTATCAAGCTGCACAGTGTCACGCTTTCTGTGAAAACATTATTGGGGTATGCTTTAGCTTGCCACGAATTCATCTCATGAGCGGTCTGCCTTCGCTCTTGAGGCCAAAATTACCTGGGCATCCAGATCGCTGCTGGTCACCACTTATGCGAAGCTTTTCCGTGCCTTTGAAAGTCTATGACTAAGGCTTCCTTGTCGAAAGCCCCTGCGTCTATGGGCGCTCCCTGTGGCGTAGTACCAGATATTCACCCCTTCCCTTAACGAAGCTCCCTGCGAGCGTCCAAAAATGTTTCGAAGAAACCGCATAGCTCAGTCCGCTCTTGCACAAAAAACGGCGAAGTCGTCTGCATAGCTCGGTAGTCAGATTCTCGCATTATATAAGGTAAGAACAATTTTGAGGTCACTTCAAACGATACTTAAACACAGTGGTTCCATGAATTTGCTAAAAACGAAGGTCTACGAGGAGAGCAATATCTTACAGAGCGTAGAACTCTTATTGAAGCTCTTAGAGCCATATCTGAGGTAAACGCGAAGTGAAATTATTGTACGCTCAGCCACTCTCTCTCTCTCTGATTTTTGGCCCAACGTTTAACAGCTCCAGTAAACAAAATTCGCAAAACAGTCGAATGCATTTTTCAGGTAATGCCGCCGTATCCCTACACCAGCGCGAGGGGAGTCGCACCAGCGGAGAGCACACCTCGCTATAGAAACGTTCGATAAAATCGTGCGACTCTTGATGGCACATGTTGGATTTGGCCCTATATTAGCTGAGTTACTCTTTAGGGCGTTGTCACTTCAATTCAGTTTATTACCCGGTAATCGACATTTGCCAGGAATATTGGTCGGCAAATCATTACGGCTTTGTTACATCTTTTTCCTTTGTCCTGTTTTATGTATCACAACAGTGTGCGGTGATGGAAGGACAGCAGTAGCTCGTACTGATCAGCGAAGCAGTATAACATACACATCCCGTATATGGTTAGAGACTGCGCATGAGGATACATTTTTGAAAATTTGTTTATGGGACTGACTAGGGCCTTGTGAATACCTAATGAAGCTACGAAGAAATAAAGTTTTATCAGAGAAGTATGCGTCTTCCTGTTCCCCTCCTGTAGAAGACTTCTATTGATGAGAGTAAGCGCAAAATTTGACAACGCTTGCAACTTCACTGTGAACTGCGCAACTATCAAAAGGAAATTAAATTCGCCGTCGCAAAAAGTCGTCTTAGAGGCCAATTCATATAACTGATTTTGCGAAAGTTTTGGCACAAGTACCAGCTGTTTCAGTCGAGCATTCGCTACGAAATAGGCATTGCGTCAAAGCCACTTTGCTGACTCAGGAAATGCACAAAAATGTGCCTTTGTTGGACCGGTACTAGGACCGCTCACAAATGCTATCTCGGCGCATTCAAAGCATCTGCCTCGTTGAGCCCGAGCCCCCAGCTGGTGCCGTTTTCGGGATATCGTATTCTGTAGACAGAGTTTACGGGGCCCATTTGCACATATTGCGGCCCTTTGGGGCATGACTTGAACATCGTCTCTTTTTCGCGTCAGTGGTTTTTGAAATAGATTAGCGTCCAAGACTCTTTTATTCTAGTTATAATTAGAAAAAAAGCCGCCCTGTGGCTTGGGTGCAACGCTGCGGTCCCTCCACTTACTTTTCGCTGTCTGCATGCTCAGCAGATGCGATAATGAAGCACTTCAACAAGACGCCTATATCGCGTTACGAGGCTACCGCAGGCGTGTGGTTTCTTCCCCGTAACTTATCGGAACCTGCGAAACACGCGCAGGTTTCGTAACTTATTGAAACAAAGCGAAACCTGCGCTAAAGCCCTCTTATTCTCTCATGGTGGAGTGGTGCTCACTGTGCACGGGATTTCGCTAGGCTCCGTCGTGTTGTATACCGGATATCCCTACCTGTTGGATCAACCACTGGAATACCAAGCGTGTAATTTGGGCACACGTACAAATTTTAGCGGTCACTGAAAGTGACCAATTTTTAAGGCCAATTGCACTAAAATTTTCAACAACGTAACAATGTAACAGCAACTGGGCAACAACGTAACAACACATAAAAAGGGTGCGAAATGCAAAACACTGCACTTAAAACATCATCGCGTGCGGCGAAAACGGCTCGCGGCTTTGGCGTTCTCGGAACCGAAACTGAATAGAAAAGGCGGCCATTACCGGCGGCCGGACGTGACGGGCGTGATGGAACGGAAAACAGACGGCCGCTCACAGCCGCCTTCAAATGCGTGTGGTAACGTCACGTTTCGCACTGTAACTTCCACAGAAGAACTTTCAGTGACGTTTGCCCATGCTAATGGAGTTAGGCGCGATTCCGGCATCCCGTTGCCATCAATAGAGATGAAGTAGACCATCCGACAGTAATTTTTTTGTTCTAACAGATTAACTACCGGAGTAGGAATTCTTGGGATTCCGAGTATAAAAGCAATCAGACCCTGATTTACAAAGCTCCTCGCTCGTCCGATTCCGAAAAGCAGCTTTCGTTTGCGGCGCCTCAGCTATAACATCGCTCTCTTCGAAAGGAAGAAACCGCAAGCGGGCGACGATCAATTACTATTTCTACTATACATTACGTACAAACAGCTTCGTGAATAGCGGCCCAGTATTTTTCGCCTTGCTGCCCATCAAGAAGTGACTTACAAAAGTGGTCTGAAACTGTAAGCTATGTTCCAGAGGTAAAGGATGCTCTAAAAAACGAGAAATGTCCTATCTACCGCAGTTTTCTACTTTCACCAGGGACATGTGCTGCTGAAAACATTTCATTTGCAAGTAAAAGAACTCTAACGCTTTAACAAAGTAACTACTTCGCTAGGGAATTGAATGAAAATCTAGTTTATTGGTTAGGATAGGAGCAGTTTCGTTAGGTTTCGCCGTACGCAAAGACGACAGCCGATGTTTGTGCAGATGTATTAGTTACTACAGGAAAGGCTGGTTTTTGTTCAAATAGCGAGTGAGACAAAAGTTGCACCATTGTTTACACTGGCGTGTACGACCACTCTAGTTAGGTCGTCGAAGTTCTGGAAAGGTCTAAAGGATGGAGGTGGCATTGGGCCAGTTCAAATATAGCCAATATTGGATGCGGTATTGCATGTTGTGAAGAATTTATACAGTGTCTTTTCTTTATCTGTAATAGATGCAATAGGAATGGGAAATGTAAGGCAGGTGCTCCATTCGCGCAATTTTTTTCTTTGAGTAAAAATATTATGTTAAAGTAAAAAAAGTTTTTGCTGACTCCTAGACGTTAACAAGCGCGTGAATAGCTTGTGGGCTTCTAATCTTTTTTATTGCACAGAAAAAATCCCGCATAATGTTGCTTACGCCGTTAGTTTAAACATGTGGTGCGACGGCGGTACAGCGCGCTGGTGTAGCAGAGAAACCTTTGGCCAACGCTTCCCTGCGCCTGGCGGAGCGCCCTGCAAATTGCCGGAGAAGCGCGAGCTTCACGGGCATAGAGTTTCCTGCAATACACGCTAGAGAGGAATCTGGCGCTAGCGTCTATGCGGCTCACATCAAGGCCCTCTGTGTCATAGACCGCCATTACATCATGCGCTCGCCTTAGTTTTATCAATGGCTTGGATTGGAATGCTTTAGTGGCCGTATATTCGAACAAAGTGCCACAAAAACGCAAAGAATGCTGTGTTATTATATAAGTGGAAAATAAAAAAAGGCTGATTTAGGGCTAACGAAGAAGGAAGTAAAGCGTATTTTTTCAGGAGCGGTTGCGCCTACTATTCTCCAGGCCAAGCTGGTAGTTAACAAAAATGTTAATATTTTGGTGGAAACTCATTAGAGACTCTTATTTTATTAATGTTACCAATATTTCAGGTAATAAGTTGTCTGAATAGTTTCGAAAGCTTACTAAAGTTTGACTTTGCGCTAGTTGGGTACACATGACACCTTAAAAAACAGAGCGATAAACTTGGACCGAGAGAGGACAAACAGACCCGAGCGCTCGTGTCGGTTTGCCCTCTCTCTGTACACGTTTTTTGTGCTGTTTCCTATGGTGTTTGGAAAGCTTTTTGAGCGTGCCTATGAAAACTGCATCTTCGTGGCAAACGGGTCCGGCGAACGTCAGCTACAGTTTAACAAAACTTGTTGCTGAGCGAGTTGGTTCATACTTGAAGAAAAAAGAAAACGTGGCGTTAAACATTCGCGAACGAAGAGAGGATAGGACAGATACGGGCGCTTCAAAACGTACTTCATCGAAGTACGTTTTGTTTCTTTTTTTTTCGTCAGCTACAACTTCCGCAGCTGCATATTGCCCGCTCAGTCATACGTCCTTAATGCAACATGACCAACGTCAGGGACGATCACGCACTGCCTGCCTTTTCACAAACCAGGGCTCTTACAGAACGGGAAGGATTTCGGCTTCCTGGTACTCGTAGACGTTTTAAAGCATACAGAAGAAAGAAAACCCCCAAAATCGCTCAAGAATATAATTGTCAAGCTAAGCCCAAGCCAAAAGTGGGGGTCGTCCCATAAACCCCCACGACGACGTGGATTATCAGGCGCAGTTTTCCCTCTAGTATACTTACTAAGAAACTCTATGTTCACGTGACAGGTTCCCCAACTTCCGTCACAGTCTGCCCGGAACTTGTTTCGGCGGCTCTCCGCCAGGTGCACATGTCATCTGCTCGGAGGTACTTTGAACGACGGTACCTAGCGTGTTGTGTGATTTCTGAGCTAAGGATTTCGCCATGGTGATTTTAAGTGCATAGGCTACTTATTTGGACACAATTTGGACAAAACAATTGAGTGCAGTTGGCCTTTAGGTGACCTATGCCTAAATACATGCTTCTGAGCCATTCCAATTCAGAAATATGTTTAACCTCAAAATCACCAGGACGCAAAATAACCGCAAAATACCAGGACAAGCACTAACTTTCGACTGGATTAATTCACCGGCGGAGCCAGTAAGTATAGGAAAACTTGTGCATGCGCAGCATGCTCAATGCTGAGGAATCACAAGTACGTATATTTGCTACTCAAACGAAATGCCCTTAAACATTTCTCAGAGTTAAACAGGGGCACCGACGTATCCCTAATACAGTTATCACCTTTTTGCTTAAAGTCAAATGCTTCTAACAGGCGCCATGATGTCTCTTCTCTTCTCTTGCCCAGATTCTTTATCTCCTTCAGAAGTGCACCCCACTTGCAGGCACAGCAATGCGCGGGTACATCCGCATTTTCTTTATTTTTCTTTGATAATTCATGCTGCCTTGCTCGGTCGTTCAGACATCGGCCAGTCCGGACAGAATAGACTTCCCTGCATTTAAGTGGAATTTCACAAACGACGCCTTTAGCGCAGTCTGCAAAACGCCCAGCATGTTTCTTGTCTCCTTGCTCTTGCGGCCTTCGCAAGAAGTGCGCGCGAAATGTCGGGGCAGCTTACGCGATGCCGAGTACAGGATCGGAATACAAAGCCTGTTTGCCACCTTCCTGAGGTGATGGCGACTTCGTGGATCTATGGCATCAGAAAGAGCTGCTCACTTTCGAGTCCAAGCACGCAAAGACGGTGAACAGAGCAATTGCTCACTCGTGCATGGAATCAGATCTCCATAAGTCGTGTGCACACGCTGTGCAGGCTAGCGTTGGTAAGCAAATTGAAAGGTTGCTTTCAGCCGGCTGCCCTTGCACGATTTTGAACGCCGTTGTCGAGGCCTTCCTCAGGAAGGTCAAAGGAGGCACCACAAGAAGAACGCCTGAACCTGCACAAAAAAACTAAAACCCGAAGTGGTACCATACATCCACAAAGTCGCCCATCACCTCAAGAAGGCGACTAGCAGGCATTGGATTCCGATCCCGTTCTCGGTGCCGCGTAAGCTGGTCCGACTGCGCGCGCACCTCTTGCGATGCTCGCAAAAAGCAAGAATGTGACAAGAAGCATGCTGGACCTTTTGTGGACTGCGCTAAAGGCGTCGTTTATGAAATTCCACGTTAACGCTGAGAAGTATATGCTGGCCAGACTGGCCGATGCCTTAACGCCCGAGCAAGGCAGCATGAATTATCAATGAAAAATAAAGGAAATGCGATATAACCTGTGCGTTGCTGTGCCTGCAAGTGTGAGCCACTTCTGAAGGAGGTAAAACATCTGGGTAGGAATAGAGATGCGACATGAGTGGAACTGTTAGAAGCATTTTGACATTAAAGGAAGAGGCAATAACTGTATCAGAGATAGGTCGGTATCCCTGTTTAACTCCGACAAATCTTTTTTAGAGCGTTTCGTTTGAGTAGCACATATGCGTACTTGTGATTATCCACCATGGCGCATTCTGCGAATGCCCCACTTTTTCTATATTTACTCGCTCCCCAGGTGTATAAATTCAGTCGAAAGTTAGTGCTGATCCTGTATCTCCTTTCTTGTGTATCATCTAGGTTGTTTTTTCGCTTAAACCTATTTAGGAATCATGAACCAATTACCCTCGCAACAAGTTTTGTTAAATTAAGTGCCATTTTGGTCTCGATTCTCCATTATCTCCATGAGCAATGAGAAGGGCTATTTTGTCTTCAAGGAACGTTGTTTGGAGATGAAGCCTAATGCATCGAGACCATTTTTAAATAAGACTACATCGACACTGTTTGGGGCACGCCCATCAAAGAGTTTAACTTCAAGAAAAAAAATCGCCTCGTTGCGAACGCCTTGCTCCTTACTGACATCATCCAAACAGCATAGAACACGTACCCCCGTACCCGCTTCTCTAGTGGTCTGGAGCAGCAAATGACGTGGGAGTTCAGGAAAGCACGACTGATTTCACCAAACAGAGGGAACAGCTGCGTACGTGGTAGCATTGTATTCGGTCACTTTTACACCGATATACGTACCCGCTGCCTTGCTTCTTTCCCGTTTTTCGTGACGCAAACTGCGGCTGCAACAGCCGGTGCTTGCGTCATGGAACCGCTGCGAGGAACTTTAGGAAGAGAAATACGTTGTTTGACATACAATTTTTCAACAATTAGGGCATCTTTCTGCGACGAATAAACGCTAGAGTGGCTATGGAAATATCGCATTTTTTCTTGAAACCAGCTTGCTAGTTGTCTTCAGAGTCCCTTTAAAATGTGTTCCATACAATCCCAAAAAGTGGGCAGGCGTGCTCGAGTGGCAATGGCTGATGTGACCAATTGGCATTGGGTGTCAACTACAGGGGACCTATCCCGGCAGCTTTATGGGGAAAGTGCGCTGCTTTGCCAGAGAGATGCGTCTCAGCTAGAAAAATTGTAGTGCTGTTTTGGCGAATAAAATAAATGTACTGCAGCAGTTTACATTTACGCCAAGGTTGATTGAAAGTACACACTTAACTACTAACGCACGCTGTACATGACACATTCCTTTCTTTTCACAAATGGTAAACAAAACCTGCGTAATGCCCTCGGTTTTTGTGACGACAAGCTGAGTCTCATGAAAAAAATACTTGGACATAAATTCGGGCACAGCCACTTAAAACATATCGTACACGAGTCATCTCTATCGCCGTTGGCAGATAGCATCGCCGTTCGCACCAGCCAGGGCACCATGTTTGTACGCGGTGAAGGTGATATATTTTACAATCCCAGTGGGTGATATCCTGAAAATGTTTCTGGTACTAACCTATCAGAGCAGTTTTTGGCATAAGGACAAAGACATTGTTGGAGAGATGGCAAGTTTTTTTTTTTATTTCGCACGTTTACTATTCAGTATAAGTGAAAACAATAAGGAAAAATGAAGCCAAAGACGATGCAGTTGCCTCAAAGGAAAACACGTTTATTGGAGAGAACATGTGCTCCCCTTACAACTCAAAGAATACGCAGTCGGTGAAGCAGCAGTCAACAAAGTTACGTGGGCAGGCGAGTGTTAGCGAGTCGAATTCCGCGGAGTTTGCTATGCAGGCTTTTATCTTTCGGCGCGAGTGTTTCTCGAACCGTCGATTTACATCCAGAACATTGTAGAATAAATCAATTTTTTCGAGGCCAGCGGCGTTCGGGCGAGCGAAACGCCCTCCTTATACGAATTCGATACCCGTGCGGCACAAAAATAAAGAATGGAACATGCGCTTTGCTTGGGACACAGACAACACAGCCGGGCGAAGCCGGGCAGTAAAACAAACCATTAATAAACAAACCCAATGCATCATTCGCGGCATTACCCTCCCCTCGAAGAGTGCATCGACCCGATGCTAAAATAAAATGACCGTCCAAACAAACAACAACAACAAAATTCTACCATCTTGCGCAGTAAGGTTTGACGCGAACCACTTGCATAACTTCGGGCCGCGTGCGTCGTCGTGATGGGCCCGAATCACCATCGGCCACCACCTCGTAAGTAAGTTGGCCAACACGTCGTAGAATCCGGTAGGGTCCCAAATACCGTCGCAGAAGCTTCTCACTGAGTCCGCGTCGTCGGATGGTAGTCGAACCCACACACTATCACCAGGGTGGAACTCGGCATTTCGGCGTCGGAGATTGTAGCGTGCGGCATCCACCAGCTGCTGGTCCGTTGTGCGAACTGCACCAAGCTGGCCCGCCTCCTCCGTACGTTGAAGTTATCCTTGGACGTCGCCGTTTAGGTCGTCGTCTTCTACATGCGGAAGCATGGCGTCAAGCATCGTGGTCGGCCGTCTTCCGTCGACAAGCTCGAACGGTGTTGTCTGCGTAGTTTCCTGGGTCACGGTATTGTCCGTAAACGTGACATACGGGAAGACTTCATCACAAGTCTTATGTTCAACATCGACGTACATAGACAGCATATCCACGATCGTCTTGTTCAGACGTTCCGTAAGTCCGTTCGTTTGGGGGTGGTACGCCGTCGTTCTTCGGTGATCCGGTTTGCGTAGCGTAAGAATCATTGCACAAGCTCCGCACTGAAGGCGGTCCTGTGGTACGTGATTAGGACTCCAGGGGGTCCATCTCGCAGCACAACTTGCTTTATGAAGGACTTCGTGACTTCTTGTGCAGCCCCCTAGGAACAGCGGCCGTCTCTGCGTAGTGCGTCGAGTAGTCTGTCGCTACGAGAATCCACTCTTTCTGGTATCGTGACGGAGGGAACGGGCCCAGAAGGTCCATTGCAATCTGTTCGAAGGGCCACGATGGGAGGCGAGTTTCTGAAAAAGTCCGGCGGGTCTCGTCGGCGGCGTTTTTCGTCGCTGGCAGTCACGGCAGCACCGGACGTGGCCCCGGAACGAAGGCGGGGCCAGGAGTACCTCGCCTTGAGTTTTCCGATAGTGCGAGCTATGCCGAGATGTGCGGAAGATGGGTCGTCGTGGCACGCTTCCAAAATTTCTTCACGAAGGTCCGCGGGGACTACCAGAAGGTAATTTGTTCTCGTTCCGGGGCTGACATTATTCTTCACGAGGACGGAGTTTTTCAGGCTGAATGCTGGTAATTTGCGCTTGAACGCTTTAGGCACGGCGACGTTGTGTCCTTCGAGGTAGTCGATCATGACGCGTAAGTCGGGGTCGGCATGCTGCTGGGCGGCAAGGTCACCCTCCGTCACGACTCCTAAGAACACGGTATCTTCATCTGAGTCTTGTGTTGATGGCTCGACGGGGGCACGGGAGAGGCAATCGGCGTCGGTGTGTTTCCTGCCGCATTTATAGACGATTGTTACGTCAAACTCTTCAAGCGGCAAGCTCCACCGCCCAAGATGGCCAGAGGGGTCCTTGAAATTGGCGAGCCAACACAGCACATGGTGGTCTGTCACAACCTTGAATGGTCTACCATACACGTATGGGCGAAATTTTGAAATGGCCAATATAATTGTAAGGCACTCTTTCTCGGAGGCTGAGTAGTTTTTCTCCTCCTTCGTCATACCATGGCTGGCAAAGTGGATTACTTTTTTTGCAACCGCGTTGCTTTTGGACGAGGACGGCACCGAACCCTACATCACTGGCGTCCGTGTGCATCTCCATTTCGGCGTTTGCATCGAAATGACCCCGCGCGGACGGGTTTTGCAGTCGTTGTTGTGGCTAAAAGAATGCTTTTTGTTGGGTGTTTTCCCAGCTGAAAGGGGTGCTATCTTTAGTCAGACGCGTTGGTCGCTCTGCAATGCGTGCGAATTTTGCGACGAAGCGGTGGTATTATGCGCACAGTCCGAGAAATCTTCGCACGCCTTTCGTGTCTGTCGGCCTTGAGAATTTCGCTATGGGTGAATTTTTTGCTGGGTCAAGCGGTACTCCGGCGGCGTTGACAACATGGCCCAAAAACCGCAGTTCCTCGTACGCGAAGCGGCACTTTTCAGGCTTCAGCGTTGATCCCGACGGGCGAATAGCCTCGAGTACTGACTCCAATCTTTCAAGGTGTTCGTCGAAACTTTGAGGGAACACCACAACGTCGTCCTGGTATACGATAAAGTTGTGCCATTTCAGGCCAGCTTGAACAGTGTTCATGACTCTTTGAAAGGTTGCTGGTGCCGTGCACAGGCCGAACTGCATCACCTTGAACTCATAAATGCCGTCCGGGGCTATGAATGCAGTCTTCCCTCGGTCTCTCTCGTCCACTGCTATTTTCCTCGTGCCTGTCATTACATCCATCTATGAGAAGTACCTCGCGCGGAAGAGGTGGTCGCGCGTCGTCGATTCAGGGCAGGGGGTACACGTCTTTTTTGGTCATTTTGTTCAGTCGCCGGCAGTCAACGCAAAACCTTGATGTTCCTGCCGTCTTTTTTCTTCACCAGTACGACCGGCGCAGTCCAGGAGCTTTTCAATGCCTGCATAATGCCGTCGCTGACCATGTCTTCCACTTGTGTCCCTATGTCTTCCCGCTTGTGCGAAGACACGCGGTACGGTTACTGTCGGATAGGTCGGGCGCCATCTTCGGTTATAATTCGACGCTTCGCTAGAGATGTCTGACGCTATTTTGAGTTTGACGAAAAACACTCGCTGTAGCACCCCAGCAAAGTCGATAATTTGTTCCGTTTTAGAGGCGAAGCATCTCTTGCTCTCGGCTTCGTCGTCCGTCGTGCATCGTCCGTCTATCCGACCTCTCCCCCTACACTATAAAAAAAAAGAATAGTTAGCGGCGCCTGGTTTCGGTCCCACGACTCTCTGGCCGCAACGGGAGGTACGCGGCGCTCTTCCCACAGCGCTACAAAATCGACTGTGGAAAAAAACTGCGCATAAAAGACAGGACCGTGACAAGTAGACAGGACAAGCGCTTGTCCTGGCTACTTGTCACGGTCCTGTCTTTTACGCGCAGTCTTTTTCCACTTTCATGATGCTGCACCAACTAGCCCAACAACATGCTGTACTAAAAAATCGAGACAGGAGCAAGTGCTACGATGGAGCCTGATGTCTTTGACTCATTCAAACTACGTCAAGAAGCTACTGATACAACGAAGGCACGCGAAGTTGAACGTCAACGGAAACGACTAACTGAAAACTTTAGAGGAGGATGTTGGATTTCCCGATGGAAAGCTGTGGCTGGAAGTGCCACGCGCCTTGCAGCTCAGCCAGAGAAGAGTTCGAAGAGAGCGGGCAGCGGGGTAGGAGCGTGTGCACGCAATAAAGAAAGACGAGAACCAGGAGGTGTTCGATCAGGTAACGCCGGTGTCGGTCTCTTCGCTGTCTCTACATTTCTGTACATTTCTCTGTCTCTACATGGGCGTTCAAATTAAGTTCCCATTCGTGCTCTCATAAATGAAACAATATAACGGCAACACAATGGAGCCTACACGGAACCCCTATGATGCGTCGCATCCTCGTCATGGTTCCCCACTGGAAGATGGTGTAATTTTTTTTCTTGCGGTGGCGCGGGATTCACGCCGAAGGGATGAGGAAGCTTGAACGTATCTTCAGATGCGCGCTGAAAGTTGGCGACCTACACCACGTCACTTGCTTCTTGCGTTTCTTCGAGGAATGCAATTGCAGGTCCCCTGTACAAATGCTGGTACTCCTCAGTGAAATTAGTGACCAAAATGTGAAATTAGCGTTGCTTAATGCGCGCAATGCCTCTTGCGACAGAGACACCGCGGTCGAGATGCAACCTTTGGTCACGGTCTACGATAGCGTCGACGTCAGGAGCAGCGCCTTCGCAGTAGACGGTGATCATCAAGCTTGCGCGGGGTGGCAGGGTGACATGATCATCGGCGATCCTTAGAGCTGCACGGAGTTCGGGGTTCGGTTCCGGCGTCATGGAGTGATAGGAGGAAAACGTTATCGACTTGGTCTGCAGATCGATTATTGCACCGTTGTCCGTCAAAAAGTTAATTCCGAGAATTACGTCACGGGAGCAGTGAAGCAAGATAACGAACGCGGCAGGCTACGTCGTGCCGTCTATGCTGACGCGTGATGTGCACGTTCCCCTAGGCGTTACGATATGGCCTCCTGGAGGGCGCATGTGCGGGCCGTGCCATCTGGTCGTAACTCTCTTCCAGCTTAGACGCGAATGATCCGCTCATCACCGAGTAGTCCGCTCCCGTGTCTATGAAGGCGACTACATCAAAGCCATCGGTGCACTACTGGACGTCGGACGCCGCCTTCCTCGAGTTCCGGATGCGTCGGGGTGTCGTATGGCGGCTTGTGCGTCTTGACGGTTCAGTACTATGCGGCGCCGTTACCGTCGTCTTTTCAGCGGCAGGCTTGGTCATGTCGGGTACGCGTCGCGCCATGTGGCTGTCGTGGTGTTCGGGAGTGATGCCAGGCTTCATCGGGTCATCAGGCCGAGGGCATGTCGTGTATGACGGTGTTCGGTGCGTCCTTGCGTCGTTGGAGGGATTTAGTTTTTCTGCGGTTGTGCAACTTCACCTCCAGAAGTTGCTGCTTTTAGTTTCCGCCTCCGCGCGGGCCGGGGGACCTTCCACGTGCGAACTCAGCATTGCTACGGCGGTTCAGTGACCGGTATGGGTAGGGCGACGGCGAACGGTCGAATCGGACTGGTCCACGGCTGGTGTTGGACAGGTATTTTTTGACCTCCTATGGGCGGTGGCCGGGTCGGGGGCGGGGTGCGTCGGTGGAGAACCCTCGCAAACCGAGCTTCTTGTAGGGGCAGCGAAGCTAGATGTGGTTGGCCTCTCCGCAGTCGTACCACAGCAGACAATTATCGGGGGTTCGCCATACGTCCGTCTTCCTCGGCGTCTGGTTTTGGGCTGCAGGGGGTCGTGCGGGCGACAGTGGACGGCGGTACGGCGGGGCTTCTTGTCGACTGGATGGAGAAGGGTGGGATCGATGAAGAGCCGTGGATTAGGTTATGGCCTGAAATTGGCGGGGTGCTTCTGACGGCGTAGAAGTTGCCAGTGCGTTTTGGACTTCTCGGATTACGTCAGTCAGGGAGGCGACTTGTGGTTGAGGCGTGGTTGGGACAAATTCCCTAAATTCTTCGCGAACGATGGCGCGGATTGTTTCCCGTACGTCTTGCGACGCGAATCCAGGGGCGTTGACAGGTTCCCCGAAAACGCGTTGAGTGGTCGATCGTACTGCATCGAACGCATGTCCAGGGTTCTCTCGATCATTGAAGCCTCGGTCACGAATTCCACGACGGTTTTTTGTAGGTTGCGAAGGAGTCCAGCGGAGAGCTCCTGTTTAACTCTTCGTATCAGAAAGCGCACCTTCTTCTCCTCTGCCATTTCGGGCTCAGCTCATCGGAACAGCATTTCAAGGTCCTCAACAAACACTACAACGCTTTCGTTCGAGTGTTGGATTCGGGTCTGCAACAATAGCTCAGCGCGTTCTTTACCCACGATAGTTGTGAACGTTCTCTGAAATTCCGTTTTTAACATGCTCTATGATGTTAGCGAGGTCTCGTGATTCTCGCACCAGACTCGAGCGGAGTCTTCGAGGTAGAAAAACACTTGCCTAACGGTCTCTTCGTTATCTCACCGGTTGGAAATGTGAATGCGCTCCCGCCTCTCTAGCCACTCTTCCGGGTCTTCACCTGGCGATCCTCAGAATGATGGGGGCTTCAGAGGTTGCAGCAGACGAGCGGGTGGATTGGCTTGGTTGACCATGGTGCTGGTCGCGATGGTTTCCTTCACATTATCCGGGAGTAGACCGAGTTCGGGTGGGAGGCCTTGCTGTCGGCGGTTGCACGAGTGGGGCTTGCTTGGCGACTTGGACAGGGTTTATCCTGCATGTACCCACCACCTCTATCAGATGTCACGAAGCCAAAGACGGCGCAATTGTTTTGAAGGAAAACACCTTTATTGGAGCGAACTTGTGCTGCCCTAACAACTCAAAGAATACACAGTTGGCGAGGCAGCATTCGAAAAAGTGACTTGTTCAGGCGAGCGTCGGTCAGTCGAATACCACGGCGTGTGCTCTGCAGGCTTTTATCTTTCGGCGCCAGTGTTTCTCGAACCGTCGATTTACATCCAGAACATTGTAGATCAAAGATTATTCCAGGCGAGAGACGTTAGGGTGAAACGCTCTCCATATACGAATTAGATAACCTGTGCGGCATGAAAATAAAAAACGGAACATGCGCTTCGCTTAGGACACAGATAACACAGCCAGGCGCAGCCGGGCAGTAAAAAAAACCATAAATAAACAAATCCAATCCATGGTTCGCGGCAATATTTACCGATATACTCCATATCCCAGAATGAAACGCAGCAGGAGGCCATGTTGTGGACCTTCTGTCCATGCCATGAAGTCTGGCGGACGCCCGGCGCGCAGGCCGCAGGAAGCTATGTGCACAAGGTTCAGGCTTCGGCGGGCCGGGCAGGTCTACACCACGTGATCCGCTGTATCCTGTTCAACAGGAGCGGGGAGGAAGGCGACGTTGAGTCAAACGAGGCATGGTATTGAGGTTGCATGGTTCTCGTCACAGCCAGTGTGAGGGCGTCCCACAGGCGAAAACGTCGGATCAGGACCTCATCTTGGCGAAATAACCCGCCAGGTAGATAGGTACCGCACGGGGGTAAGAGAATGCGCGCAGCGCGCCGTAGACGTCCTTTTGCACTGTCTAGGCGAACAGCCACTGATGAAGGCGAAAGGGGAGCGGGATATTGCACACGCACAATCTGTTTTCCGGCATCTGCATCCTGCAATGCGGGGTGGCTGTTCCGTTGGCGCCATGACACGCGCGCACGGCATGGGTACGTGTCCACTACGCCCTAAATTTCTAGCAGATGTTCGTTAGGCGTTAAAGGTTTACGAAGCTCTCGAACAACTCGCGATGAGTCAGTGTCGATTGTACACGGTGCTAATGCGAGGTTGATTAGCAGAGATGTGTGTGGGCATCCCGCACTGCGAAGAGTAGGTGCCTGCGCTGATGGCCACTGATCCGTTGTAATGTAAGTGCACGTCACTGGATTGGAAGCCATAGTCAGACAAAGTAGAGCAGTATGAAGGAGTGTATCATAAGCTCTTGCGTCGACAAACATCAGCGTAGAGGAAGGCCTAGCAATGTCCCTGGAAGGCGGAATGGAGCACCAACATTTCTGGGATGAATACGGGCAACAGGCCGTGTATCTATAAATTTGTGGAACTTCCATGTGGCCGTATAGTTGGTGTTTGATTATTGTGGACTGGTGAACCGGTCGTGTAAACTGCAAGAACAGCGGCATCTGGGTCGAGGGCTTTTTTTGTCGACGCTGATGTACCAGATCATCAAATGTATTAAGCTGCGCTTTTTGAGGGAGAATATGCATGGGCGTGAGGGCTAGAAAACCGGTGAAATTGTAACCACTGGAACACGCTTGCGCACTCGATTCAACGCGCTCATGCGCCCGTGCGCCACCTCGCTACGGCTGGAGACCGGGCGAGAGGCGAAGCGCGTCGCGTTCTCGAAGGTCTGACATCGCCAAATGTTTGGCCGCGCTCCCATGTGCGCCTACCGGCTTGGACAAATCAGAGCCGCGCTAGACGCGCTTCCGTCTTCCAGGAAGGCCTGGCGTATTTCTAACCGCTTCGCTGCACAGAGAATCCACGTGACATGGCTGTTCGCGCGATGCAGAACGGTAACTAAGTACCGTCATTGGCTGCACCGCAAACCTTAAGCGACCAAAAACATACCAAATCATTATTATTAAGAATACCAACACGCATTTTTCTGTTTAGAAAAAATAGAGAAGAAAGAAAGCAATAAAAAACAACGCCGTACCAGTCAACTTGAAAGAATCGGAAGTGCAGAGCAGTGATTCGCCATTATGGGCTGTAGCGCCGTTATCCGCTTACTGCTACCACCCAATGCCATTAAATTGCCCCGCTTTCGCAGTCATCGCGCGCCCCCTGCATGAAACCGGCAGCGAGAGTTCTGCTCTTTCTGTGCTTTCTTTTCCTCCCGCATGTGCCGGCGTTGCACTGCCACTTTTTTTTTCGCTTGCTAGCGTAATAACCAACCCAACGAGTGTTCCTAACTAAAATGAACGTGGGCGTTGGCGGTTCATTACGTATATTTTGCCTCAAATTATTTACTTGCAGTTTTCTTCGCGATAAACTACGGGGATATGTATGACCAGCGCCAGCGGTTCACGAGTTTCGAACGCTTATGACTATATAAACCGCTTGGCTTTTGAATCCTCTGGGTCACGCCGCGACGATAGCCACTTCGACGGAACGCCGTGTGGCTCTACTTGGATCCAGCAAGCGAGCTACGATGACAAGGCGAGCGCTCAAAATGCTCTGCACTTACAAAGTAAGAGGTAGGCCTCCTGGGGCTCGAATCCAAGCCGTGAACGCCACTACTCAGTACTCTACATCGAGGCCACAGAGCCCGAAGGGTCGGCTCCTTTTGGAAGGCGCTCGAGAGAATAGCGCGCGCAGTGACATGACGCATGTCACGTGGCTGCTCTTTGCAGCGCAGCGTTTGGAAACACGCTCCCCCGGTAGGTGGGGAGGCCGGCGGCGGCAGCGGGTGGATCCGCCTGTGACCGCAGCCAACAACGTCGCTACCGCAAAGTTATCTCCAGTCTGATCGTTGTGATAAACCGGCGTAGTTGCTTCGTTAGCCGCAAAGGTTTGTTGGGTGTACTCGCTTTCTTCGTGTCCCAACAGCAAAATACGCTATCGGCGAATAATTACGTGCGTGACCGAACCTCGTCAGCCCATCCGTCGGGGGAAAACATGGCCGTCCGCCGTCGGTTAGAGCCTAGCGAAGCGCCGATGCTGCTGTGTATTAGTTCGAAGCTGGCATTAAAGGTAATGTTTCTCTGCTGTAAGGTGAAAATCCGACGTTTCTTTGCGTTACGATGAGAGTGTTAGTGTTCAGCGCTGCACGGTTGGGCCGTGTCAACAAGGCGGTCCCGTCAAGCATGGGGAAGCGCACACTGGCGCGCCTCCGCCATAGAGCCTCCGTCGCCTCCGTGTGAGTTCTTGCCCTCACCCTTGTCACGCACTTGGGCGCGTAGACACGAGAACTCGGGTAGAATCGAGCATCACAAAGGGGTTCACAGCGCACAAAGGCGACGACACACAAGGAAGAGATCACAGGACAAGCGCTGAACTACAACCGATTTTTTTTGTTATTTCGCCATGAAATACGTATAAACACAGACACATGCAATAACAAGGCCCAACAAATATGACGTAAACACTTATCTCGCGCCCCGCCTTCTATGCTCGTTGCTCCAGATACTGTTTTTCTTTTTCTGAGAGTGCAACAGATGGCCGGGTGACGTAGTTTTCATCAAGACGTTCAATCTCGGGTGCCTCGATTACCTCTCGCGTATGTCTGTCCTTTCTGTCCTTCCCTCCAGCAATGACTGAGCACTCCCCGAACAGCGGAATGGAAGCACAATCTTTGCAATGCGCATCTAGGTGGCCCGAAACAGCCATCTTTCATACGAGGTATTTATGCTCTGTAATTCTATCGTTCCTTCTGGCCTACATAGGTTTTTTCCACAATCCAACGGGAGAAAATAACGCCTTCATCACATTGAACAAATTGTTGCCGGTGTTTCTTTGAGCACCCCCCTTTTTCTCTGCCACCGCCATCCACCATCGGACACAGCTCTGAAAGCTTCTTAGGGGCAGAGAAAATTACTTCAACACCTGCGCGCATGCTAATCTTGTTGCGGTTATGCGCAACCTTGTTGCGCATAACCACCACGATTTTTTTTCTTCCTTCGCCTTATATATTGGCATTAATGGTGACCACGTATTAACTCTTTCAACAAGTCACGAGCCACTGCTGTCAGCAAATGTTGCGGGTACCCAGCCCACAACGGGCGGTTAATTTGAGCCATGAACCTTTTTTCTGCTGTATGTACACATGACATCAAAAAAGACTTGTTTAGACGCGGCTTGACATACCCAGTTTTACCAGTTTTGTGTGGTTAGAGGAACAAGGAAGTTGCGGCTTTGACGCACGGGGCTCGTACACACAACACACATGTCCTTAAGTAAAATTAGACATCATATCAAGCAACCTGAGAGAACCGTTTTTGTCACTTATGACAGAAGTGTTTATGACATAGTTGTTGGGCCTTGTTATTGTATGTGCTTTGGTTTATGTCTTTCATGGCGAAATAAAAATTCTGTTGTAGTGCAGTGCTTGTCCTGTCATCTCTTCCGTGTGCCGTCGTCTTTGTGCGCTGTTAACCCTTTCAGGATGCTACACCAAGAAGCCCGCAAAGCCATCCTCGTGAAATTGAGCAAGCGTGCGGTTACCGCTTTATTAACGCGATAGCGTTATTAGGTTCATTTTTCGATTTCCTGGTGCCTTCTAGCCGTCCGCTGTCAGCCGTGCCCATCAAGCATATCGCTGCCACCCGGAAGCTACGACTTAGGCAGCGAAACGCGAGTGTTCGCCTAAATATGAAATATGACACAACGGCAACCGAGGTGTGGAAACGGGGACAATAATACCACGGCGGAGATAAGAAAGGACATTCATTTCCAGCAGATGCCGTGCCTGCGTAGTAACGTTCGTCCTACATTATGTAGGTGGTACCATGCTCGGCAGATACTGTCGCCAGTCGTCCCAGAAACTGTCGCCGTCACTATAAAATGAGCTCTCCCCAGGTAGATAAAACTTTCAATTTTCGGTAATTCACGTGCCTAAGCCACACCCGAGCTATTAGGCGCGCAATAGAGTAGTGGAGGGCTCCAGATTAATTTTGACAACCTGGAGACCTTTACGTCCACTGAAAGCGCGGTACACTGGCGTTTTTATTTTCTGCTGCAATCAGGAAAACTGCTGCCGGGAATCGCATCCGCGTCTTGAGGCTGGCCCCCGCGTCGTGAGGCTGGCCCCAGGATGCCGACCCCCGCATTGGGTCATCAATCTAAAACAGGAGGCAAAGGATTAACGCCAGTCACTCAAACATCGAAGAAAGAATACAATATGAGCAGAAATCAACTTAAATAAAACCCATTGTATAGCGTCTAATCCATGCATTTTCCGACTATTTTAGATATTCCCGCGGTTCTGTTTCCGGCGCAAGCTGTGTGGCAAAGCTAAAAGTCACCCAGAAAATAGGTACGGATATCCTTCCAGATCCTCTATTCTTATCCTCTAGTGTTCGTACATAGTGTAGGCGAGCATTATGTAAGAATTATAGAGTATATTTACAATGGGTCCAAAGCTACCACCATCCTTCATAAGGAGAGCAGTAAAATACCTACAAGGAAGGGAGTCAGACAAGCAGGCACAGTCTCTCCAATGTTATTCACAGAATGTTTACAAGAACTATGAAGAACATTGGATTGGAAACAGGTGGTAGTAAGGTTGAACGAAGAATACCTCAGTAACCCCAGATTTGCTGATGCCGTTGCCTTCCTAACTCGGGGGCAGAATTGCAAAGCATGCTTAGCGCACTGGACACACAGAGTAGAACCGTGGACCTGAAAATTAATATGATGAAAACAAAAGTAATGATCAATAACCTCGAGAGAGCACAGCGGTTTGAGGTATGTGGTGAGGCAGTGGAAGTGGTAACCGAATATATCTACTTAGGCCACGTTGTAACCCGGGATCACAACCATGACGCAGAGATAAAAGGATAAAAATGGGGTGGAGTGCATTCGGCAGGCATTCTCAGATAATGAATTGCCGCCTACCATTGTCCCTGAACAAGCAAGTGTATGACAGCTGCACTTGACTGGTACTCATCTACGGGGCAGAACCTTGCAAGTTTACTAAGACGCTTCAACTTAAATTGAAGACGACTCAGCGAGCAATGGAACAAAATATGATAGGTGTAACATTAAGAACAAGAAGACAGCGGAGTGAATCGGTGAAGAAGCCCGTGCTAAGGACATTAATTGAAATTAAGATGAAGAAATGGACAAGGCCAGGGCATGTAATGCAAAGGCAAGATAACCGTTCGTGATTAAGGGTAACAGAGTGGATCCCTAGAGAAGGCACGCGGGGCTGGGGGCAGCAGAAAGTTAGGTGGGCAGATGGGATCAAGAAATTATCAGGGATAAATGGGCCGCAGGTGGCACACGGGCTAATTGGAGATTAATCGGAGAGGTACTTGCCCTGCAGTGGGCGTAGATAGGCTGGTGGTGATGATGTTGATGATACTGCCAGAGGGCAGTCATGTAAGAATGCCCGGCCTGCCCTAGAGTCAAGCGGCGGCGCCTGGCTTCACGATCACGAAACAAGAAAGCGAAAACCTTTAACCACTTGCCCACATTATAAAATGCCTAACCAAGGGAAGAGGAAGAATGAGAGATGAAGCGATAAGACTCATGAAACCCTTGATCACAAGGCAGATTTTACTGAGCCTCCCGTACCACTGTAACTTACCCGCAGCGAAGATGAAGTCAACACCATCATCAGGACAGTTTTTAGCGTGAGACAAACTGGCAGCCGGTGGGCCTGCAGCGTCACAGAAGTGACACAGAGAAACGGGTCTAAAAACAGGGGAAGGCCTTCAGCTCTATGAGGGAACCAAGTAAGATTGTTCGGAGGCAAAGAATAAGTTTGGGCAGCGCAGCACAAGAGCGGGGGAATTCCTTCATGTTGCCGTAGACCTGAATGGTCTGTTGATGTTGAGAATGAATAGGTCCCAGAATTGCGTCTTTAAAACATGTTTAAGGAACTAGGCAAAAGGCTATCCTAACACCATGGGCGTGGCTCAGAAAATGAAATCGGCAGGGTCATCGTATAGAAGACAGGACCCCCCACCCCCCTCACGGGGGATTATCGAGTCGACGTTATCACGGCCCTGTCACCTATCCAGCGGCTCCCTTCAAAATACTCTCCACCAACAACATCGATTCAAACCTAAGCGAGAAAGGCGATGTGACAGGATCATGTTAATTAAGGAAAGTGAAATATCATGACAACGAAGGATACACAGACAGTGCGATTTATGATAGTAGAAGGCAGCAGATGTCGTAGGTGGCTATTCTGGCAATGTGTGACTGCATGACTCGCCTACCTACAGGAACAAAGAAGTTGACGTTGGAGCCATACTGTTGACAATCCCAATAGCCGAACCAGTAAACAGAAGTGTAACATCTTTACCCCAAGCAGCACAAGCATGTACGGCTAAGCATGAGCTGTCCATCTCTGGCCGGGTAATTTCTGCTCGGCCGTTGCTCCATCAGAGTGTAAAGCCCGTACTCAAACGTGGGCCTTGGCCGTGTGCTGAACGTTCCCTGGTGTAAGCTGAACAGCTGCTCACTTTTGACCAAAGCATCACCAAGGGGCCTACAACTGCCCTTTGGCCGCCAGACTTTGCCGTCGTCTTGCCGTTCTTTTATTGCCGGCGGCCGTTGAACCTTTAACAACCCACTGCCGTTCAACTTTTACAGACGCCGGCTATACATCCTTGCTTGCGGGACAGTTGTCGAACCAGAGCCGCTCAGCCATGGTTGCCATGCAACATACTCGTCCGGCCGTTCCACTGCAGGAGGCATATTAATTGTGGTGCTGCAGCTTTCATCCAGCCCTAGAATGGGTATAGTGGAGCTGTTTCTTAAGCCAAGTGCAGAATTTGTAACCTCGTAACAGCAATCATTCGTGCTTTAAGTAAACAATTAAATTCAGCAACTGATAAAGACTGTTGATCACAAAATGTGGTGCAGATTTATTTTCTCAATTGCTGCTCCTACAGTGATGCTGCTTCCATTTGATGCAACCGCTACTGTGGTCATGGACAGAGTTCCAATGGAAACCACAGCTGCCATGCTCAGGAGCACTCCACGGCACGTGATATAGGGAAGGCCCCCCAAAGAAAACACCTTGAGCCGCCCCCCACTCAAGGTAAGAGCGCACAACTTTTGCGCCTTCAGCCGAGGTGCTCCTGAACTACAAATTGGTTAAAAAAGTACTGAAACCACATTTTGAGGCCTAAAAATGATATAATTGCCTTCAGTAGTTTGTACGGATGCCTCACAGAAATGTTTGCAGCGATCCGAGGCCGCAATCACATCTAAAATCGAGTTTGATTGTCCCGGCCGCGAGCTTCCCCAAATCGGCAGCACTAGCGAAATCGGCAGCACTAGGCCGGCGTGTCTGGCCGGTTCAGGGTGACGTCATATAGTCGTTTTCGGAACCGGAAACGATATCCTGCTCTGATGTTGTCTGTGGTATTCGTTTGGGTCGGAGACGTGGGCGTAGCTGTGTGAGCAATGCTTGTAAACTTTGCGCACTTTGCGTGTTCGACGTCTTTGCTCTTCAGTTCGTGGCCGGCGCATGGTGTTGCCTTGCACTGGTGCAGAAAACTGCGCGCTGCCGGCACCGCGCGGTGCGCGATGTCGACGCGCACCGCGGCGACCGGGCGGTGCGCGTCGCCGAGCTCGCCCAAGTTGTGCTATGGCGATCTCGCGGAATGCGTGCGAAGTACTGCTCGTAGAAGCTTCTCCGAGCAAATCGACGACGATGCCAAGATGCATTATTTTCCACGCGACGACATGCAGCGCTAAACGTGGACTGAGTTCGTGCGCGGCGGCGGACGCAAGAACTGTCGCCCAAGCCAGCGTGCTTGGCGTTGCTCGGTTCAGCTTGGGTGTTGGGAACTTAGCAGGCATTTTTGGCTTAGTATCGTGGCTTTGGCTTAGGCTTTGGCTTTGGCTTAGTATCGTTTTGGCTTAGTTGGGCTTAGTATCGTGGCGAATATTTGATCGCCGGCATCTGTACAACTGCGAATGGTCATCCCTTACAAAACTTTTCAATCCATTATCATCCCCTTTTTCGCATATAGAGCTTTATTTTGGCGATAATTCCCGTTTTAGAGATCGGTGATCAAGACATCTGCCGTGGCCACTGATCTCCGTGGCCTATTTTGATTCTAGCGCGCAGGTGGCGGCATCTTTCGGCCGCTTGCCGCACCGCGGTGCCAGCAGTGCTGGGTATATATTTAGCAGCGCTGGGTATATATATATACCATCGCGTCATACATCTCAACGCCGCTTTTAAATTCAGCGCTGATAACAACCCCTAGCACAATTTTTCACCACACTAACATGTAATTTCTTGCATATGGAACTTCTTTTTCGCGATCAGATTGATTATAAGAATGGCGAGAAGCTGTTGCTATCACGGTCTGCACCGGTTCGAGCCGCAGTGATATTAAAAAACGGACGACGGCGAAGTCATCACCGGCCTAATCGCCTGGCGAAATAAAGTTGTTCAGTCTGTCGGGTGGCAGCGACTCATCCGAGTCTGACGAGTCAGACGACATGTTGACTCCGCGGGCGAGTGCGGACCATATGCAATCGTAGCAGACCATGCGGCGAACTTCCCCGACGTCAGGAGTGAGACCGTGACGTAAGGCTGGCCGGCTTGCAGACTGGCCTTCGAACCGCCATTTTCCCGCGCGGCGACCGAATTTGAAACTGGTTGCAATAAACGTGCTATAATTCATTCTATGCTGGCCGCTGACGGCTTGCTGGCGGCTGACAATTTTCGTAATTACTGGGCCAATAGGTATTCTTTACAGCATAAAACCTGAAAGCGTGAAATTTCGTGTCAGTACTCCTTTAAAGAATAGAAATAGTTTCCAAAGAAACAGAACCCGAGAAAGCATTAGGAAAGGTTTTCAGCCAGAAATCAGATAAAAATAAAAATGGGAAAACGCTTTTATTGCAAAGTTCAGATTTTACAACTATTCCCCTGTTTCCTTTTTTTTTTCAAGGGAAGTTTTAGCTCCGAAAAGGTGAGCAGTCGCATATTGTATTTTGCCTTGTTCAAAGTGGCCCAGCTATCGAAGTCATACGATAGTGAGGTGAAACCGCCCAGCCGACAGGTTTTTTTTTTTAAATAGGCGCTTAGATTTACGCGAAGGCAACCTATACAGTGAGGTTATGCGCCCAGGGGGACACATAAATAGGAGGCACTTATTGATTTCGGAGGGTTAATTAACTAAAATTGATGAATTGGCTTTTTAGTGGCTACAATAACCAACATATTGGGAAGTTAAACGCAATCATGTTTCAGTTTCAGTTTCAGTTTATTTGTTTGCATCCTTCCGATGCGGTAGGCCCGGGCGAAAAGTGAACGGCTTCACTTGAAGAAAGCCCGGGCCCCCCGTACTGGCATGGAACGTCAGCAAACTGTGCTTTTTCAATACAAAACAGTGAGGTATAAAAAAGCAAAAAAAAACTAAACCTTTTCAATACAGAGTTTCTGACGTAGTTTCTGCTCATACGTCAAATCAGGGTAAATATTTGTATACAATCACGTGTTTAAATCACAGAAGTCACCCGAACACAGCAGGAAAAAATCAACATAGGTACAAGAAATAAATACAGAGAAACAACACAGAGAACATGTATATCAATAAGAACTATACAGGCAAAACGTCAAATGTAAACAGAGTGTGGTCTCCAAACTTTATACATGATTAGGTTAACATACACAAGAGTATACATCAGTTCGCAGGCTTTTTTTTACAGCATGGCACTAGCAGCAGTAATATGTAATATCATGTACTAAAAAATAATAAAAACAGAAAACTAAATTTAAGCATAGGCGTGAGCATTATTCACAATAAGAATAACTGCCTAATAACATAAAAATTGCTGCTATCTAAATCTACATTTTGGGATCTCAACTTATTTAGAAGGTGTGGGACTCTAAGACGCAGCATTTGACGACCGTAATCCGTACGGCAGAATGGAATGTGCCAAAATTCAAATTCTTGATTGCGGGTGCTGTAGGCGGAAATATTTACTCTGACATTAACAAGTCGCAAAAAGCTATACTGTCTAGATTTAATAGATTTAAGGTATCGGATTGCTAAATAATACTCATGCAGTTTTGGAATCGGGATAATGCTGAAGCGTTTGTACAAAGGCTCCGTGTGTGCTAAGTAATCGGCATTAGCTATATGGCGAAGGGCTTTCTTTTGCAATACATTAATTTTCTGAATGTTTGCGTAGTGCTACACCATACTAAGAAGCAATAGTTTACGTGGGACATGAAAATGGTGTTATAAAGAATGCTTTTTACAGGTATTGGGAAAAAACAACGAAATTTTGCGAGTATCCCGACACATTTAGCCAGGAAAGTAGTCAGCGAATCAACATGGGCGTCCCAGTCATACTTTAATTAAAATAAACTCGCAATGTCTTTATGTTGTCCACAATGGCAATATTTCAGCCCCCTAGTGGTAAACTAATGTTGTGCACAAAACCATGGCGCTTCGGATGAAAAATGACAGCTTTTGTTTTGTTGCATTAAGAACCAAAGAGTTCGCTTCACTCCACTACTGCAAAGCCGCTAGTGTGTCATTTATGACCGGCTGTAACAATTGTATATTGGTACCTGTGAAGAATATATTTGTGTCGTCTGCATATATGATGAAGTTTACTTTGTCGTTAATTCTTGTAATGTCATTAATATAAAGCAAGAACAACAACAAACTCAATATGCTTCTTTGTGGTACGCCTGCGGATATTTTTTTTGAGAGATAAGATAAGTTTTCCTAACTTACGCATTGTGAACGATATTTCAAATATGATTGCAGTACCGATAGAGGCGTTCCTCTGATGCCATAGCGTTCTAGTTTATCGAGTAAAGTCTGGTGATTGAGGCGATCGAAGGCCTTGGAGAAGTCAACAAACACTCCCACACATATTTGTCTGTTCTCAAATGCTTCAAGGATTAATTCTTTTTGCGCAAGTAATGCGGTTTCCGTAGATTTTCTCCGAAGGAATCCGTACTGTGATGGTGAGAATAGCCTGTTTATCCGCAAAGCTGGTTATTCACTTCAAAATTATTTTTTCTAGCGCTTTCGAAAAAATAGGTAAGATAGAGTAAGTCCTTAATTTGACATGTTATTTCTGTCTCCAGCTTAAACACTAGGATAACTTGGGATATCTGCATTAGTTTAGGGAAATTACCAGTGGACAGGCATAGGATGTATATATAAGCAAGTATTGGAGCAGTGACTGTGATCACTAATTTTACCGGCGCCATCTGAATATCATCTATATCACATGCACGACTATGATTAAGGGAAGAAAAAACAGTGCTTATTTCATTTTCACACGTTGGCTCAAGAAATATGCTACACCCTCCGCGGTGGCTCAGTGGCTAAGGCGTTGCGCTGCTGAGCACGAGGTCGCGGGTTCGATTCCCGGCCATGGAGGCCGCTTTTCTGATGGAGGCGAAAAGCAAAAACGCCCGTGTGTACGAGATTTCGGCGCACGATAAAGATCCCCAGGTGGTCAAAATTAATCCGGAGCCCTCCACTGCGGCGCGCCTCATCGCCTGCGTTGCGTCGGCGCGTTAAACCCTGAAATCAATCCATAAAAAGAAATATGCTACGGATTTTCGTTTAATAAGACGCACCGAATTATTCTGTTTACACGGAGTTTTTCTTACTACGCTCCTAAAGAAGTTATTTAATTCCGCCGCTAGTTCCTCTCCTTGCAGGCAGCGGCCATCAAGAGGGAGCTCCCGAGTGTTCGACTGGGTTTGCGTACGGTTACGTATACTGTTTAACTTTTTCCATATTTGTTCACTACCTATTTTGGGATCATTTAGAAAGTGGTCGAACAAATATTTGCGTTTTTCACTTCTTATAAAAGCGCTGAGTTTATTTCGGTACTGCTTGAAAGTTTTTAGGTCATATATTGCTTTTCTTTCTTTTTCTTTTTAATCATTTTTAAGCATTCATTATTTATCTATGGTTGTCGATTCCTATTTCAGCGTTAAATATTTTTTCTGTGAAATGTTTATGGTACAGACGCTTAAAGATCAATATAAATGCTTCATAAGCTGCATCTGCATTTTCAGCCTGAAAGACTGAGTCCCATGACGTGTTAATCAAGCTATTCCAAAAAGCTTCTAGAGTAGCCGGTGTTATGTTCTGAAAGCTAATGGTTGATGGCGTATCAGTCCCTCGTGCAAATGAAGTTTTTAAAAGTACGTAAATTGGAAAATGGTCACTCAGGTCATTGCTAATAACCCCCCATAATACGCTATATGCTGGTGTGTTCGTGACAAAAATGTCAAGCAGTGTTTCTGTGAGCTGCGACGCGCGTTGCAGCTTTTGTCGAAATATCATGTGCAGTAGAGTGAATAGTAGATAAAAGTTTGCTTTTCTCAGGGGAGGGTTTTAATATATCGATATTAAAATCCCCTCCGAAGAGTGATTTGAAGTCGTTTAAATTTACATAGTTTAAGAGATTTTCAAGCTGGGTGAGTAAGTTTTCCAAAAGACATTCAGGTTGTCGCTAAATTACAGAGAATACGTAGTCCTTTGACATTAAAGTGAGACATTCAATATCGGCACAAATAAACGAAAACTGCGGCACGATGCCACACTGTATTTTATTATTTACGATTATTGCGATGCCGCCACCTCGCCTGTCTGATCTGTTAAGGAAGAAAGTCTGGTAGCCGTCGCGTTTGTAAACGTCACTACTGCAGTCGTACCACGTCTGAGTAAGCATTATGACGTCAAATTCAAATGTGAATTCATCTAAAAAAAACCGTAAGGTCATCCTCTTTATTTCTTGCGGAGCGGATGTTTAGATGAAGACACTTTAATTTCTGATGTTTGTGATAACCCGCCCTAATGCTCACATCTCGTGGCGATTCGGGCATTATTTCTTACAGCAACTACGCAGTAAGCCTGGCTATTGCCTAACAATTTTTTCAACCTCCTGCGCATTCCGAATGTGCAGTGATGGTCCGTCTCAGCTTTCTTTGCAAAGATTTTTCCGTCGCTAACCCACACAAAACGCCAGCCTTTTGCTTTCTTTTGCGCCACCGTCATTCCAAGGGGCTGCTTCATGGCCGGACATAAGTGCTCGTTGATAAACACATGCGTGCCCGAAGTGTGTCCCAAATCTCGTGCCGAGATGCGTGCCTTTCTTGCTTTCTCAAGCACTGCGTTACGCTTAGCTTGGCTCTTGAACTGGACCACAATGTTCGTGGGGGCGTCGACGTTTCGCGTAGGCACACGGTGGCAAGCTTCAATCTCACTTTCGTTAATCGGCTCATGGAGCAGCTCGCCAATTCGATGAAGTGTGTCGGGGATGCTTTCCTCTTGGGAAACCGGGATTCCCTTGATTTCAACATTTGCATTTTGGGAGTACTGTTCCGAGGCCATCAATCTTTGTTCGAGTTGAGATGTCTGCTTTTTCAAAACTTCATAGTCGTTAAGTAGCTTTTGGTTTGCTTCCTTCAGTTCTTTGTTGTCATTCTTGAGCGCAATCAAGTCCTTTTTTTGCACTTCAAAAGTGTCACTCAAAAATTTGGCGGTCTTTTTTAGTTCCCGCAGTTAATATCGGAAGTCGCGTTCTATCTACGCTTTGAACTCTCGCACCTCTTTTTCTATTGCTTGGCGAAAATCCGCAAACTTATCCATAATTTACGTCGCACAAGATCATACAAAGCAACAAACATTATGTTTGTTTCTAGGCAGTTTCAATTGGCTATGTTTCTATGTTTCTACACTATGTTGAACACTGTTTCTAGGCAGTTTCAATTGGTCGAATTCTTCTGGTGCATCTGTAGTCCGAGATATCAAACGGTGAAATTTAATTGCCGTTCGCATGTTTGCGCATGCAAGACAGTCTGCACCAGCGCAAAGCTCCTCCCTTCTGTGACGTGCCTGCTGTGTACGGTGTTTAGTTCGACAAAGGGGTGGAGGCCCAGGACAAAGTGATAACTGGCACCCATTCATTCTTGGCTGGCGGTATTGCAATCTTCAGTACTCGGAACCGCTATCAAAACATAAAACAAAAGGGGGGAGCTACGACAGACCTGCGACAGACGTCAGCCGTTCACCTTTAGAAAAGCAGGAGCGCGCAGATTCATAAGTGGACGGATAACGTACGTTTCCAAAACAACTTTTGAACAACGGCTGCCTACGAAACACGAGTACTCTAGAACTGGACAACAGCCATTCATAATGTGTTCCCCTGCAAGCGGAAACAAAGCGGTCGCCTGGTGGCCGTGCAGAAGCTGATCATCTTTTGTGAACCCGCTTTCAAGCAACAAGCGAGTACTCGGCTGCGGGAAACCTGCCGCCTGTCTTTTGATTGAACGTTGCTGGAGCAAGTGCCGTTCATCGCCGGTGGTTGATCCGCCAGATAACTTCTGAGTAACGTTCGCCGATGGGAAACCGTATTGACGGTTAACGAGCGAAAGCTGACCAACTTAAGAACATTGGCTGCCAAAAACGTGCGCAGAGGATGCTGGCCGTATGGAAACCGTTTATCTTACGTTCAACGCTGTCCAGATTGTTGCCGATGGCCGAGCATTCCGGAGAACAGGTGTAGGTTGGCCGGTCAAGAATCGGACTTGCTGTGCTGCTTCAAAGGGCATTAGAATGTTGGCTGCGGTCCCAATAGCTAAACGATTTATGAATATACTCCAGCCCATAGTGAATAAAGTGAAGGACGTCACTGGGGCACCCGGGCACAAGGGTTTGAATAGATCAAGGCATCGACCAAAAGGTCCGCGAACTCACACAACGCGCTAGTTTCGACTATGACTACGAGCACTCCCCTTCCAGAAAAAAGTAAACGTGTCGTAATCCAGCGCCTAGAAACATAATCTTCCTTCATGCTAAAGGGGTCTCAGTGTCGAAGCATTGCGAATCATGTGGTGGATCACAAGAATAAACCAATACCTATCAATGTTGGCGAAGATTTGGGGTGGGAACGTCATAGAAGAAATTAAAACTCCGATAATCGCGGGGAAACATTTACCCTCTTCTCCGTAACCTAGGCGTGTAAACGGGTATGCTCATGGGCGAACACCTCAAACATTACGCATTTTATTTCCATTGAAACATTTGAGGCAGCTTTGACGAGCTCGTTTCCTCAGGATTAGCCCGAGGTGATTGGGAGGGCAAGGGCAAGATCTGCTGCATCTATGGGCCAGACTTCAAGTTCCCCCTTTGAGCTGTCTCACATCTGCTTACAGCCTTTTCCAAACCCCCTCTAGTATTTCTTCCGTAATAAAGATATCCACTTTGCCTCTGTCTCTCTCTTCGAAAAGAAGCAGAACATTCAGTCAGGCACAGAAATTAGACAATAAACACTTTGAAACACTGACACTGCTATCTTCTCCCTTACACTGACCAAAACTTCCCAGTCGCATCCTTTCACGCTCAAATCTTAAGCCACAGTAGGTTGGAGGGTGTCGGTCTCTTCTTGCACATGGCTATTCAACACCATTTCTGCTAGTCCTTCTCTCTTCGCTGAAGCATACATCGTCAATGCAGCAGTTTAGTCCCAAAATGTTCTCTGGGAGTCGAAGTAACGCTATGGCGTCACACATCTTAAGATCCAAACGCAGATGTCCTCTGCAACGTTTTGCTCGAATAGCTTAAGTGTTCATTGATTCGAGTAGGGCCCAGTCTGACTTCGTGAGAAAGTGGAACTTAGCTTGAAATGCGACGCTTAGGAATGACTCGGACAAGCATGCCGCACGTGGTTGCCGCACCCCCGGTTTTTTCAAAAATGCGACGGAACAGATGCAGCGATAGTGAAGCTTGATGCTTTGCAGAGTAAATCCAAGGTTTTGCTGAACCCATGGCCATTGTATCCAAGCCCAACTACCATAGAGTAAACGCTGTTGGTATAGGCGTGCCTTGAATGGAAAGACGGATAGGGGAGTTGCCAAGCACCTACTGGCCACGGTGGGAAGCGCTGTTTTGGTAGAAGAGAGTGTGAGGCCGATATATTTTATCAAGAATTGGTTATATCGAGATCCTGTTGAAGGATGACGCTTTGGAAGTGAATGAAGATCCTGGTAAACAGACCATACCGTGATGTCGTCTGCATATGTTTTACTATAGATGTGTGGAACAGCTCCAAGACACCAGACAAGTGGTATCATGGCCATGTTAAAAACAAAGGGGGACGGACAGATCCCTGAGGCATACCACGGCGGGGCAGGAAGGAACCTATGGGAGATTCGTCAAGACGGATGGAGAAGGTGAGGTTTTGTAGTTAACAGGGAATGAAATCATATAGGCGTGAGGGGAGGTGAAAAAGCTGAAATGCCGCAATGATGGCGGCGTGGCCAAGGTTATCGTAGCCTTTGTGGACGGCCATGCCAAATACAAAACGAACATGGTGGGATCGGCCGCCAATGAGGATGATCTCGAAGAGGTGACCCCAGCCATCATCTGCACAAAGGAGGGGACGAAATCGAATTTGGCATGGGTGATATAAATGGTGCACGTCGTGTGGCTAGTATTCGTTTCAACAGCTTCCAAATGATCGTTGTGAGTGGTCGGAGGCTGCGGAGGCTGCGGATGGTCAGAGGCTGCGGATATCGGTACTCGGTTTACCGGGTTTTGCAATAAAGATAACATGCACTTGAAGTCAGGCCAGGGGGATGGTACACGAGAGCCATGCCCATTTGTACGCCTCCAGGAGTCCTAGGAGAGAAGAATCGTCGATGTTCTTGAAAAATTCAAATTGCATCCTGAACTTGCTAATGATTGCGCAGTGGCGTGATGAACTTCCGTAGTCCTGCGAGCGTGTTCTTTTTTCAATGTATGTGTGTCTTTTTAGGTAATGTTATTCAGTTACAAGTCGTGCCGACCCTTGTCTTAAATGTCATTCTTCTTGTTGGCTGCACCTAACGGTGATCTGAATGGAGTATCAACTTGCTCGTACGCATACATTGCTAATGAAATTATCTGTTCTAACCAAATACGGTGGACTTGAGTGTAGCGCAAAGTTGATTCACGAAAACTGTCGGAGTATTCCTACGAAACGAACTAGAGCACTGAGCATGTGAGAACGTATCAAGTAGCCTTTCCCCTGCTCTTTCACCTCGTACTTCCGCTCTCACCAAAGATTTATTGTCAAGTGTCCTACTTGCTGCGCTTGTCGTCGGCGGTCGGGTCTTCATCTCCCGTCTTCTCCTTTTCTTCCCTAGGCTTCCATGCATCTTCCGCGCGAAAAGGAAGGACCTCGAACATAACCCGGGAAAACAAGTATGCCGTTAGGCTATGAGATATATGCGTTTCTCTACCGTGGCTAGCAGATGGCAAAAACTTTCGCGCCTCTGGTAAATGAGCAAGAAGAAATTGTCGAATGTGATAATGTACGTTATACATTTAATTGGTGTGAACTGATGTTAAAAAATAATAAAGGGAAAGCGGATGAGCTGTTACATGTTCGTTCTTGACGTAAGGGCTATTTCGAGACGCCAGTACTTGAAACATCTCCGCATAACATCAGGTTCTCTTACACGCCCATTTAGCGGCGCCAAGCACAGTAGGACATTAGGAGTAACATTTTGAAGGTTACGGAATAAAATAGGTGTGCGCTACATGCGTGCATATACATAATTCAAATGGAATGATGGATTGGTGTGCCTACAAACCACAGCAACATGATATGGGAATTCCCATAGCCAGTCGTGATTTCGTTAAGGTTCGCTATCCGCCACAGACTGCAATACGGGCTGCGTTACCTGTCCGGTGTCCGTAACTTCGTTAGGGGTTAGACAGATCTGAGTCTTTCGCCAGGCGTCTATCGCTTCCGACGGAGCAATCGTGCGAGACGCCTGGTTGATGTAATCTTGATGGGCATGATTAAGTGCTCCGTCCCGCGGCACTTCCCACCATGAAGGGCAGGCACAGGCCCCTTCGCCGCTTCCGCTGGGATCCGCTAAGTGCCCTCCTGCTTAAAAGCGTTGCTCTTTCCAAGCGCCCCTCTGTGCACACAGCGGCCGCCGGATGGGATGTGTTGTGCAAGGGACGGGCTGGTCCGGACGTGCCGAGATTGGGGGGATATCAGTTTCGCCGTACACAGGCCTCGGTTCCATTCTACTCGGGTCGATGCTTCGGGAACTGAGCTGAGCTTTCATTAAGGGGCGACAGAGAGTGTCATCTAGCAGGAGCTAGTCGTCCAAGGGGCCTCGTATTAGAAAGTAAGTACCATGCCCAGTAAATGATAGTCGTATGTTTAGAGTTTTCTGTCGTGGGACCTGGTTTGTTCGATAATGAATATGTTTTTCCCGCAGTAGAAGTCATTGATGGTTCAAATGCGGAGTACTCACTTGGTGAGGCTGCCTTGAATTTAACACAGCGACACGAAAACTTGCTGCATATTTCCTGTTCACGGAGCACTTTTTTTGCTAAACATAGACTTCGTAAATGCGCTGCTGCCTGCATATAACGCCATTATCTATGGCTAAAGATTTTACATAAACTGACGGTCACATGGCACAGAATTTTTTTGTGTGTGCCCTAAAATCAAACCATAACACAACACACACAGAAATATATTCTTTCTTGTATCGGTGGGCATTTTGCAGGAAGATCTAAAGCTTTACATTATTATATAAGGCTGCAATAGTAAGGAACGACGCGCGCAGAGTTTGCAGCGAGCACAAGCTTATTGGGAATATTCAAATAACCTGTTAATTAGTCTAATCCAAATTTACTCGTACAACCAGAAAAAAATATTTCTACCACAAGTATTGGCCCTTCAGTCCGTATTCACGAGCTTCTGACCTCTCCTTCCTCTGTGCTCTCAAGGCAAAAAACTGGCGATATATATTTTCTTTTACTACTGACTGGATGGTTCCGCTTCCCGCTGTACATATTTTACGGGCGCCTTCTTTTACACGTCTATGCACCAATACAGCAGCCAGTCAATATTGTTGCCTCAGTGCTGTGTCAACGTCCACCCACATCAACCTCAAACCAAGTGTATCTACCTTAATCAGTCTGACTTCTTAATTCATGTTAATACACCTTAAACCCACCCCTAATTTATACCATAAATCACTAATCTAGCATGAAATCATAATATTTCATCTGACTTTATTTAAACAATCCTAATCCACCGTATTCCTCCTTCCAAATAATTGTTATTAATCACGAGTAATTAAATATTTAACTTTGGTAAGATTTATTCCTCTCTTATGCGCCATTGGTATGCTTTGCTTTGCTTGTGGCCATTGTTGGATCAGGTGATATTTTCGTTCCAGATTTTCGGCATTTCGCGTCGACGCCAAGGTTATGCGAGGTGATCCTTTCCGCAAGACATAAGTTAATATTGCGCAAGACATGTACGTCTTGCAGAATATTATTGTTTAAAGAACATACACGTGGACACCATACACTGTCGCGTTAACCGCATTATAAATACCTCAGAAGAAATTTCTTCCCAGCCCGAAATTCACAAGAACTTTTATTCAATCAATCAATCAATTTATTAATATCTCCAAATGATACATGGGGGTTATATACAGAAGGAGGTCCCAAGGTCAAATACTGTAGCGGGACCTCCTGCCAAGATTCACTTAAAATACACTGAATAATAGCAGCAAATGAAAAGAGGGATGTGTACAAGAATGATGTAAAGCAGAGTCAATGAGTAAATTACAGGGTAGCAATAACTATATACAATCAATTTAGAAAAGAAAAACACTGAAAAACAAAGCATCAGGAACAATCTTGGTTACGTCTGAGGCAGGGACACCAGGTAGCACTTTAAATCTTTTTTGAATTTCTGCAATGTGTTAGAAGACTTAATTGCGGGTGGCATAGAATTCCATAGACATATAGCCGAGAAGTGCACTGTCTGTTTGCCGTAGTTAGTTTTTACTCTCGGTAAAATGAAATTGTGCTTAAAAGCAAACCTAGTGGTGTTAGTATTAACAAGACTCGCGGCCAAAAAAGAGAAACACGGAAACTCATTGCGAAGCACCTTAAACAAAAAAATACCTAGGTTATAACTCACCAGTTTGGAAACAGACAAAATATTATTTGAACAAAGCAATTAATGAGCATTCGCGCCATACGTGCTTGATGAGATAATTCGAATAGCTTGATTTTGTATTATTTGTAATGGGTTAAGGTGAGTGTCGTATGTATTGCCCCAGCATGAGATGCAGTATGTAATATGTGGATGAATAAATGAATAGTAAAGTGATATTAGCGTTGAATGACTGAAGAAAGATCTTGCTTTAAAGGGACACTGAAGTGAATTTGTCAAGCTCCCGTTTTTGCTTGCACTGCGTAGACTGGCTCAAATTAGCACACTTTTCATCGTTTATCCGGTTGAAAAATCGGTAATTATTTTACAAAGCGCGAAAGAAGAAAAACTACCATGCGCGGTTTGCGGCGGCCGCACCAACTAAGGCTGTGACGTTGGGAGGAGGGGGCACCGTGATTGGACGATGCCCAAGGTTAGCAATCAAACAAGTTTCGGTTTCGGTTTCGGTGCTGTAAAACACAACCAACGGCGTTGTTAGATGGGCATTCTCAATATCTGAGTAATCATCGTACCGCGCTTCTGCCATGTTGTCGGCTGTAAAATGTATAAGATAAGCCTCCAAGGACGGCTGGGAATCGTAGCATTCACTAGCCGAGGCCTACGCAGTGCATGAACGCCCTCCGCGTCCCCGCAGACGCTCAAATGCCATGCGCTTTTCCCCTATATTTGGAGCTTGCGTCACTCATGCCTGTATCGTAAAAAGCGTGTTCGCACCAGGCAAAGGGTCTGTTGATTCTGGCCTGTGCCCACTGCCCGCAAGCAGTCGGTGCTTATGGAAACAGCACGCCAACCAGAACTCGCTAGCGCGCCAGTGCCTGCCTGCGTGCGTCCTGTGAACTAGTTCATGGAGCAATGAACGTTGCGGCCGAAAAAAAGGTGAACTCAGTTTAGAAAACATCGGCGGAAAATGAAAAAGTTATAAAAAAAAAGTACGTACCCGCGGAGATTCGAACTTGTGACGTGCAAAACACTTTCGCTGACATCCCAAGGCCTCAAACAACTCGCCCACGGGCGCGCGCTGCCGACCTTGGAAATATAAGGTATATAATGTATAACCAGTTTACACTTTTATTTAGTTTTAGCATTCCAAGCAGCTTAGGGGACTATTTGTTGCTTTGCGCTCGTGCAGTAAGCATCCCCCAAGTTTCCACAATATCTCACGTCTAGCAATTGCATTTCTTAGACGGAAAAGCGTTCGCAGATGCGTAGTCGTGCTGCTGGCCGCTGTGCTTGTTCGCCCAGCGCAAAAAAGTGCTTCCCGCACCGTAGTTTTACGCTGTACGGTAAAAATATCAACTGATTTTATTTCCTTAGTACCTATATTGACTTCGCTGACTCTTCTCCCGCCTTCAAGAGGCCTTATATTTTCCTACTGGCGTACCGGTCAGCGAAGCGTCGCATGTGCGCTTGTGCAGCGCTTGTGTGACGCGACCTTGACTTGAAGCTAGATACAGTGTACAAACTAACCAAGTAAAGAAAGGCACATTCTTCCATTTACAAACGTGTCCTGGCTTCGTTTCAACTAAGCGAACGAATTGCGACGACCCGTCGGCGGCCGGCAGACGAAACGCTGTTCCGACTGACTCTGTCTGAAGGCCGGGGCAGGCCGGGGAGCCGTGCAGTAGCGCAGCCAATTGCGAGCTCGGCTCCTCCCGACGTCACACGAAAATGCCACAGAAAATGGGCGAGCGTAAAGAGAGGAGGACAGGATTTTCGAATTAATTTTTCTACTAAATAAAATCGCGTAAATGCGCCCAGAGTGGTCGAAACATGGCCTGGGAACTCCGGACTACAACTTGCGCTAGTAATCCCGCAATGTTTACATATCACTTCAGTGTCCCTTTAATGAGGATGCGCATGCCGTAAGCCATTTTTCTCTTTACACTAGCAATATGATGATGGTACTTCAAGTTGGAGTCAAGTAGGACGCCTAAAAATGAGGAGTATACACAGGCGAAAATTAGCTGATTGTCAATGGTAACAGATGGTGTGGATGCTATGGCCCTTTGATGGGAATGGAAGACAACGAACTTTGTTTTAGAAGCATTAATTTTTAACTTATTAAGATTACACCACTGTAACACGTTACGAAGATCTACATTTAGTTTAGACGTTAGTGACAAAACAGTTCTGTCATAGTTGTAGAGAGTGGTATCGTCTGCATATAACAGACATTTTGAAGAGGCAAGGCAATTCGGTAAATCATTAATGTATAACCAAAAAAGTAGTGGCCCCAATATGGAACCTTGGGGTACGCCAATGTTAGTTGTTCTAGCTTGCGAGTAGACGTAACTTACGGAAACAACCTGAATTCTATCTCTCAAGTAATTTTTAATGAGTAATAATGGTGGACCACAAATTCCAAGCAATTCGAGTTTAGTAACAAGGATAGAGTGATTGATAGTATCAAATGCTTTAGACAGATCGATAAAAACTGAACCAGCGTAGAAGCCTTCGTCAATAAATGATTTTAGCTTGTCGGTAAGGGAAACGGGGGCCAGATCAGTGGAATAACCAGGACGGAAACCAAATTGGCATGAAGAAAGGATATTAAATTTATTTAAATAGTTTGTTAGACGAGTTGCAATTAGTTTTTCAATTATTTTACTGAAAAATGGTAATATGCATATGGGCCTGTAGTTAGGAAGCAATGATCGATCACCGTTCTTGAAGACTGGAATAATTTTTCCCCGCTTAAGTTCCTCCGCCAACACACCGTTTTAAACATTAGATTAATTAAATGAGAAAGTGCCTCTGAAATGAGATGAGCGACCATTTGTATTTGGCTGGTGTGAATATTGTCAAGCCCGGAGCTGGTTAGGTTTTGGTTGTGTATGGTATTAAAAATTTCGTGGGGTGTTGTAGGTGAAAGAAAGAATGAATGCGGTAGCCGTACGTAGTTAGGCTCATAACTGAAAATGTCACTTTGATCATGACTGAAAAAGAAATTGCAGAAAGCGTTAGCCATATGAATGGGTTGAACGTACTCGATACCATTGTGCGATATTTTGGAGACATGATCGTGACGCATGCGTCTATTTAAGAAAGAATTTATAATTTCCCATTTTTTTCTTAAATTATGGCCAGCTTCTGTTAATTTATGTTCGCAATACTTTCTTTTGGCGGTCTTTAGTTGCGCAGAAATGTCGTTAGCTAGTTTTTTATACCGAGCAAGTAACTTAATGTTGAAAGGCTGTTTTTTTTCTAAAGATTATCTCGCCTGCGCATGGCCGATAGGAGTGTATCGGTCATCCAGGGATTGTGTGCAAATGGAAATTGCCTTTTACATTTTCGGGTACAGGAGTTGGAAAGCAGGCATGATGAAATTATCAGTAAAAACTGGGAATAGCCTTTCTGCGTGTCATCTGTGTGCATAACTTCAGACCAATCTACTTTTGCGATCGCTTCAACGAACTTTTCTTTGTCCAAGATATTTTTTACAAAAGCAGACGAACGTTGGTGCTGGGTACCGTTAAATTTGATAAAAATGGGACAGTGATCAGTAATATCGATGTCAAGAACACCAGCTAGAGGCGGAGTAAGTAGATTATACCGGGCGTGATCAATAAAAGAACTACCGCCGGTACTGGCATGACGAGTTGGAATATTAATAAGACACTCAAACCCGAAGCTGTGAATTGATTGATTGATTGTAGGGTTTAACGCGCCGACGCAACGCAGGCGATGAGGCGCGCCGTAGTGGAGGGCTTCGGATTAATTTTGACCACCAGGGGATCTTTAACGTGCGCCGAAATCTCGTACACACGGGCGTTATTGCTTTTCGCCTCCATCAGAAAAGCGGCCGCCGCGGCCGGGAATCGAACCAGCGACCTCGTGCTCAGAAGCTGTGAATTGTATTTGTATAGTTAATACACCCAGAAGATGTGTTATCAAGTAAATTTATAATACTGTCACCCAAGATAACCATATTTCTGTTTTCCAAGCACGCACTGTTCAATGACTGTTGAAGAGCTAAGCAAAATTCAGGAATCGATGTTGGTGGGGAACGATAAATGCCGCCACAGATGAAAGATTTGCCATCAATATTTAGAAAAGAAGGATCGAACTCAATAAAGACAGATTCACAGTTGGTCACCGCGATGTCTAAATCATACCTTCGCTTATAGGACATATTAGAAGACACACACCACCGTGGTTACTTGTTAACCTGTGAAAATATTCGGGCGAATAGGAAGGGAAGCAGTACAGGTCCTTATCGTCGTCCGATAGCCAAGATTCAGTAATTGCGATGATAGAAAAATGGTTGTCAAAGGATGAAAGTATATTTTGAATTTCGTCGAAATGTTTTCACAGACTTCTTGCGTTGAAATGTATAATAGATTGAGAGTCGTTAGAAAGAAACGATCTTAATTCATTAGGCAAGAATGATGGGTATGTCTGAGGCATGATAATGATCTATATAGGTTACATCTGGTGCAGTCACTTTACGCGATTTTGGACAGGTGGGATTCTTTGCGAATTCGGAGAACTTTACTGTCAGTGGTCTTCCGCGCCTTGATCTGGCAGTTGTCCGTCCATAGAAACATCCATTTTTTTCCTTCTTTAGAGTTAGTGCCTTAGCGAACAATGACTTGTTACCTGGGGTCAAGTGATCGTTAATGTAGACCGGGGTGTTTGGTGATGCCACAACACCAATATCACTAAGACAAAGTTTCGCCTTGCGTGCTTGGCTAATGAACTCGGATTTCTTGGTTCGGGAACAAAATCTAGCAATGATATTTTTCTGGTTTTCCGAACGCGTCGGGACCCGATGAACAACGTCGATGTGAAGGGGTTCTAGAGGGCACTCAATTTTTTCCCCAATGGTTTGCATTACTGCGATGCAATCTTCGCCCTGAGTGCAAGGAACACCCTTTATTTCCACGTTGTTCATCCTCGAGTACTGTTCCAGGTCAGCTACCTTTTCAGTCAGAGCCGAGTTTTCTGACTTCAGTGCCTTGTTGTCGGCGACCAATGAAGCGTTCTCACTGCGCAAATCTTCAACAAGGAGTTCATATGCTCAAGGCTCGACACTAACTCATCAACTTGCTTCTTGAGCTCGAGGATATCAACGCCGGAAGTTTGCATTTTTAGCAAGAACCTACCGAGAACAGCTTCCGCTGTTCGCTCAGTTTCAGCGTCAAGTCTTTGTTGCATGTCGGCAACCGTCTTTGCAAGCTCCGCGTTCGTGGGCATATCGCAACGGCAACGAGAAGAACAGTGAAAGTGGCAGCAATGACAGCAATAAAAGACAAAGAACGCGAGGTTTTCTGGGAATTGGACACTAACCTGCGCAGACAGAGAAGAAAATTCAGGCGACTGTTCCGAGTGCGGTCACTGCTGCCAATGAAGCGCGGCACCCGATGCTGGCTTGTTTGTAGCTGTCGTCGCTGAAGGCAGTGCCTCTAAGCGGTGGCTGGTGATGATGGAGCAGAAGGATCCGGGGATCGCTGATCACCCTTGTCGAAGCTCACACGTGCCGACGATAAAGGCCTGTGGAAGGCCCCAGATGATCGCACGGCAAAAGGCAAGGCTCCTGTAGGAACAGCGGCCGGCAAAGGGGCTGCGCAGGCAAAGAAGAAAATTCAGGCGACTGTTCCGAGTGCTTTCACTGCTGCGATCCACGGGCGTCCGGAAATATGACATGCTATAGCGGCGGGTCACAACTTCCAAAAAAATGTTATACCTAGCCTTTCAGTAAATTTATGCTTGCCTTCTGTTTCACAGCTCACGTTCCAATGTGCGGAACTTATTTCACCTTTCGAACCACAGTGATTCATGCTTGCCGTCTTTCCTTTTCGTGCACTATTGCAAGGAATATTTAGAATTTCGCGGATGACTTCTTTTCTTTCGCATTCTTGTTACTTTTGTGGCAGCTGACACCGTCACAATATTGGTGGTTTGCCTTGGCTTTCGGTTTTACCACCTTAGACATTGCAAACCCTTTGCGTGAGCGTCCACCTCTTCCCGCAATCCCGAACTGAGGAAGGCGCCCGCCGACCCGCTTGACCGCGTGTGACAACTGCACGTGCATATCGGTGTGCACGCTGTCGCACTGCCCTACTTATTTCTGTCTGCCCGCACCGCCTGAGGCCCCCGCAACCCCTACTCAGGAATGCGAACAAAGCGGCTGCCGACCGCACGGAGCCACTTAAAGGGGGCCTGAGATGGATTTCAAAGTGTTTTTGTTTGTGTCAGAAATCTACTCTATAGTTCTTGTAGAAACAAGTCCAAAAATAGTAAGCATTATCGCTCACGCTAACAAAAGTTATTAACCCGACGAGACAAAACTATTTGTTGGCTCGGCGGCTTGCGATGACGACATAGTCCGACCTCGTCCGAGGCGAAGCACTCATTTCATGGTTGGCCATCGGAATGTCCGCGATTTTTGACGGCGGCGGTTTGGTTTAGAGCGTCGTCGTTACCATGGTTACTTCAGCAAGTGGGTCGCACATGAGACGACGACGTCCTTTTTTTTTTTAAGCTACGTTTTCAGTCTTTACGGACTTTGAGCAGGAGATACTGGTGATTGCGGAAGCCGCCCTTGCATGCGCGAGAGTTTCCGTGAACGGTAACTTATTTTTACCGTCGCTACATAGCGATACAGAGGCTAGAATTTCTACCGACTGTAGTAGCGAGCCCCCTGCGCCGGCGAAATGTACGCTCGCGTTTTGATTAGATTACCGGAAAGTTCCGAGTGAACGCCCTCCCCCGAAACATCGCCCACCCCCTTTTACGGGTGAAATATTCAATTTACTGAAAGACGCGCGCCCACCCCGTAAAATCCATGGCTTTAGCGCCGATGAGTGAACAAAACAAACCCGAATCATCTCTTCATGTGTAGATGCGGTCACTTATTCGTCCTTTCCGCGCTTGACCCGAAATGTCGCCCATCTCGTATTTTTCACTGATATCACTGTACTTAAATTTGGGTGGGCGTTCTTCCGGAACTTTACGGCACAGCAAATGCGCTGTGCTCTGCGCTTCATGCAAGCAATCTTAGTTGATGTTGTTTACTACATTCCTGCTAAATGATGATCAGGAGCACGATAAATGACAATTTTTTTAGAATGAGCGAGCAAAATTTCCGCCCCTACTCCAGTTTCCCACGCTTCCAATGGTTCAGATGCCTTTATGAACTAGCATAGCTCTTTTATGCTTTCAAAATCGTCTTGGGCAAGGTAATATAGGTAACTGCGGAATCATTACAATATATCTTACTCATTTTATATCGAAATATTTAGCGGTGGCGTGAATTCTGGTTAATACAATACTTGGTCCTAATTCTCCCCACTAGATGGCGGCGTCAACGTCATGTTTTTGATTTTTTAAGCTCTACAGTAGAAGTATACGGCTCTTTTAAAAAAAAATTATTGTATTGTGAGAGTTCAATTTAAGACGTCTAAGATTCAAGCCATTTCAAGCGTAAGCGAACAGTTCTGGGCAACAAACGTTTGTGTCATTTGCTGTGCGACAAATTCGCCAGATGTTGCTACTCGGCAGAGCCGGTAAGCCGGAATGCAGAAACCGCAGAGTGCAATCCTTTCGTTTTCAGTGGCAAACGGCTACTCTTGCTTCATTTAACACGGTAAACGGTAAAGCGCGCTAAGGACACTAGGCAACAGGTTCATTCAGAAGGCCGGTGCAGTGCACTTTCCTGCGATCATGACTTGATGGGAAGCAATGAAATGAAACTCTTTAGCAGTTGTCGTTACGGGATGAGCATGCTCTTGCCCTTGTCGCGACCACCGCAGAGAATCAGCTGCGACAGCGTTTGGGCTTGAACTGATTTTTTCAGCCCGCGTGAGCGCACTTGAGCGTGCGCCTCGTGATCACGAGCAGTGCCCGGCGTCGTCCAAGCGCTGCGTGCGGAGCTCCTCCTTCGTCGTCGGCGCGGCGCTCCCTTGGCGCGCCGTTCGTTACCACATCTGAAACAACGTCGAGGCTACGCTCGAAACACAGATGTTGCAACGAATCCTTTCGGGTACAGCGTCCAAGAAAGCAAATGCAAAGAAAACTGAGACACGGAGCGCTGAGCGATCACGCTGGCTGCAAACGTCGTTGCTCCTGCGCTCACTGTATCCTTCCGCCGAGAACGGAGGAGCGTCAAGCCCGGTTTGGCCCGCTTTACACTCCGGTATAAAACAAATATGTGTGACTGTGTAAAAGCACCCACACACAAAAGATGTTTTTTGTAGCTTTCTGATGTTTTTACGCTCGTAAAAAATTGATTAAATCAAGAGCGCACAAACACGTCACGATTAGTTCAAGAAATAGCCGTTGCGCTCCGATACCATCGACCCCCCAAAAAACCCCATCTCAGGGGCCCTTTAACCCTGCTTTGTAGAAGGGCGGGGGGAACTCCCCTGACTCCCTTGAAACGAAAAGGACGGCGCTTCGCGATACAATCAGCGTTGCCCTCGCCGGGCTTCTTCTCCATACACTCTATAATTCAATATTAACGTGCGCTGCATACTTGGACGAGGGAAAGGAACAGTCGGAAAGACAAAACAAAACAAGTGATGTCGCCCACCATCGTGTGGTTTTGTTTTTCCAGTGTCCCTGTCCCTCGTCCAAAAAGGCAGAACACGTTGATATTGAATTCAAATTCTGTGTAATTTATACGAGGGCTATACGTTTGCCGGAACTTTTGTTAGCGATGAGACTGCAAACTGCTGTTGGGACGAACTTTAACTTCAGTTGCCGCGTTTGAACAACATTTCTGAACCTTTAAAAATGAATTTATTATCTCGGGGCAAAAACAGGTAATTAAATATACTTTTAAAGTTTTCCTCGGAGCCCATTTAAGGGCTGTTAGCAACCGATGTCATTAGCGCAACTAACACAAAATATCTCACAAAAAGGTTTGTTGGGCCAGTCGGCTCGTGGCTTTACAAAATAAAAAGAGCGCTGAACCTAAAACGAGAATATTTTTCAGGTGCCCCACTCGATACAAAGGAGACTAAATGTGTATGACGTTTGTGCGCAGTGCTCGGGGGAACAGATTACATATCTTTTGCTGCTACACTACAGCACACAAAATAAGGGCAATTTTTACGAGTGATCCGGAAGCCATTCAGTTAGTGCTGCCGTCAGTAACAAAGGCTACGATTAACGAACGCCATTGACGATCTTGATTCCTAGCGATCAAAGCGGTGCAACAAGGGTAGGCGGGCAGCTTTCGGGAGCGGTGAACTCAAACTGCAAGGATTTCCTTGCTGCGCAGAATTGAAGTGACCACTTTGTTCTTGATACTTTTTTCAGCCTGGAGGATCTGTCGTCTGCAAAGCGGGTGCCAGAGTTGTCGATCTTTCATTCTCAAAAAAAAAGCTCCTCAGATTTTAAACCAGCAGGCCACACAATTTCACGTCCAGCGCTTTTTCCACCTCATTTTTGGCACAAATGGGGTGCAGTCAATTGGCAACGTTGTTTTTACCTCCATTACAATTTATCACGAGCTATCACCTGTCACAAAAGAGGAGATAAATGATTCTCCGTTTCATATATAAGATGGCTGTCGCTGCAGACGCGGACTCCTTCCCGCCTTTATTCATCTATGAAGAGAAATTTAGCGCTATCTTTTTGTGGACATATAAATCATCTGGTCTTTGGAAAGGCCCGTTTTGCATGTTGTCATTTTGGTAGACTGGGCAGCGCAGTTTGGCCGTCTACTTTTTTGCTCTCTGAGGGCGACAGTTGAAAGATGTTTACTATTTTTCTCCTCTCTGCTCCCAGTTTTATTGCTTTCCTACTATCAGTAAAATGGACGGCGGCCACGTCGCTATGCTTCCTAATACTTCAGTTTTTAATGTTTGTGTGTTGTTTATTTCTACACAAACGGCAGCTGTTGCAAGAAGGCCTCAAGCCGGCTTGAACAAAAAAAAGGCAAGCAAGTACAAAACAACAGGAAACAAAGAAGGCGGATTCACACCGATGACAACCTCCATTTTCGTTAAAGTAAGATTCGCCGACAGTCTGCTACCCTACGCTATCACCGACAAAACGCGTTCGTTGTATTTCATTTCTTTTTTGTTGACAGAGGTAGCTTACCAGCGTTATTTGAAACTGCTGGCTGGGTGTCCTCGCCCACATCCAGCTTACACTATTATTATGCCAGATTTCTTTCTATAAGATCGGTGACTACTTTCCCGGTCAATACTTATTGTAAAGATGATGTGTTCGGCGTGAAGACATCACATTAATTTCAAACTTTTTATATACATCTTTAACACTGATAGAGCATTGTGTGTGCCACTCCTGGGACATTTTTGACGGTGTTCTCTTGGTTCAGTAAAAATAACAATGCCGTTCGAAGATGTGAAGTAGATGAAATACCATTACATGACGCCTATCCTTCACTTTTACCTCAAACTTTCTGAACCCCCTCCTGTACAGGCAAGCGGGAAACCGCTTTCTAGAGATAGGGTATCCCTGCTGTGTGCCATAACCGATCGGGCCCTTTTCACGACTCGTGAGGCTTATCATACCTGTGCACTCCATGTGCATGTACTCGAAGATTTTTGTATAACTTCATTTTATTTCTGGTATTTTTGTGCTGTCACTACGGTAGAGGTGCTCAGAAAATTATTTTCTCTCTGTAATCAGTTTAAGCAACATTGTAAACACCGCGGGGTTTTTATTGTGTTATTGAGGGCAAAACGGGAAAATGCTTAGTAATATTTTTTAAAGCCAGCCGACTGCGTCAATAATTGCAAATCTACGGTGTCGCCTCAATGGATTACTATTTCTTTATAAAATAACTTGCATACAGCTGAGAGTAGGCTTCGAGTTCCGTAGTGTATGGGGCAGTTTATATTGCTCTTGTGAATATATTCGGACAATAACGCTCAACCATTTCTAAAACAACGTCACCTCCCTCCTATAGAATATTCAAGCATAATCCCTTGTCACGTGCAGTTTTTAGATGCGAAGCATATCATGGCCGGGGCTATATCCCTCCCTCTGACGTGCGCCGTCCACACCCCCACTGCGCATGCACGGCTGGCTGAACGCCCGGTGGTGTCTTACCCTTTAAAGGCCCCTGGGGCGACAGTGTTGCCGGTGTCTTCCTGGGCCTGCACGAGACGAGCACGCTTCCCTTTAAGGGCTCCTGGAGCGACAGTGTTGCCGGTGGCTTCCTGGGTCGGCACGAGGCGAGCACGCTTCACGGGCTTTCGACGTTTCATCGTCGTTGGTCGGCGGCGGCGTGCGTAAGCGAGTCTCGGCGGGCCGTGATTACAAGCAGCCAACAACCATCCGGGGAACGTGCATCGACCTCATCTTCAACAACTTTAGGGTTCTCCCACTAGAACAGCCCGTGACTTTACATTTCACAGACCATAAGGTGGTCATATTCAAAGCGAAACGCCAACCACAAATCGATGTTACCTACGTTGAACATATCATGCCTAAATAAAGGCAAACTCATACCACGTACAACACCTCTCTCTTTCTCTCTCTCTCTCTATAATGCCTCTCCACTGTAAGACCCCCACTCCAATAAAATTACACCATCTTCCCGTAGGCGAACCCTGAGTAGTATGAGAAGCAGGCATGGGGTCAACGCAATTTGCCATTTCGTAGTTCCGGTAAGTGAAAAGTTTGGTGGTTACCATGGAAACCGAACGGTAAATATACTGGTCGCTACGTACCTCAACTTAATGGAATGGACATTTGAGTCGACCCCATGGCTGCTTCGCATACTACTCAGGATTCCCCTACGGGAAGATGGTGTAATTGTTTTTCTTTTTCATCCTATTAATTGTCTTTTCCAGCTCTTCTGGAGATCTTAACAGCACCTCACGGAGCAAATTCGTGGTATCAGTCCAGCCTGCTGTCCATCGTTTTTAGCTTAAATTTGGGTACAGAACATTTCCCTTACTTTTACTTTCTCACTCATGTTGTGGGGGACAATAGGTCTTTCGCCTCTCAATGCATGCATCCCATACTAGCTAACAGCGAGTACTTCTTCGGTTCAAATGCTTCCCCCTTATTCAAGCGCCTGTTATTTACGAATGTAGTGGACATAGCATTCGCTGTTCAATTTCGACGTCTCTACGAATTCCGAACGAGTTGTTACGGTTTCAGTTATGTATTTGCCTTTCTATGTAAATCACGTAAGTACATTTCGTATATGTCTATAGTTGATCTATATATTTTTCAAGAGCTTCCTTGTTACTGGAATGTCTGATTATCGCAGTTCAATTGTTGTTTATATGTGCAAGGTCTGTTCACTTTTTTGTGTTAAGACAGCCAATTTCTGCCGCAGCTTTATTCGAAAAGCCTACGCCGTGTCTCTTGCTCACTGCCAGTTGGTTGTGCTTGTTGTAGCTTGTTTCCGCATATTTTTTTGCAAACGTAGCCTTACTATTGCGTGAGCAGTAGATAAATTATCCAGGCAAAAATGTGCGCCCTTCGTGCCTGCACACAGACAGCTAAAGAACAGAGAACGACTGAGTGTGTTTGTTGAGGACGACGTTCATGTTATGTTGGAGACTGGTGACATTTGCTCATTTGCGGGGTGCCACAGTGGTCGCCCCACTGCCTCTGCCCTGTGCGCCAGTGGTTGGGGTTCACCTGAGGTTTCATCGCTGCTTGTACGCGTTCTAAATTAGAGGGTGACGCGGTTGCAGGGCTGATTAGGCGGTACAATAGTATCAGAATCAGAATAAAAAAGTGTTTAATTCTTCAATGGTAATGTGTACATGAGTGACCATACAGAAGGAGGTGCAAGAGCCGAGGGCTGAAAAGGGACCTCCTGCAAGCAAGTGCATAGTCAATGGTACATGAAATATTGGCTGTAAACCAAATAGATCAACAAAACTAACACATAGTCAAGGCTAACAGACGACAGGCAGTTGCAACTTAGCAATAAAAAGTTCGAATGCGGTTATTATTGTACATAAAATTCAAGAAGACGTGTTTTATATACATGTAACGACGAGGAGAGTTTAAAGTTAGTTGGAAAGGAATTACAAAGCACGAGAGCTGCAAAGTGGGCTGTTTGTTTTCCATTATTTGTGTAGGCGATAGGTAAGAGCAAGCTATGATTAGAGGCAAACCTAGTGGAATTTAAGTTAACAAGACTTGACCGAGTGAAAACATTTAAGGGAACCATGTTATGCAATAACTTAAACAACAAGCATGCTAGGTTCCATTTGAATAATTCATTGATAGATAATATACTCAACTGCCGAGGCAGTGAAGGAGCATCTGTGTGGAATAGACTATATGATACTATGCTAATCCCCTGATTTTAGATATGTTGTAATGGAATCAAATGAGTGGGTCACGTGTTACCGCATGAAGATAAGCAGAACGTAAAATGGCTACGAATAAAAGCATAGTAAACGGAAAGTAAGGTGAATAATTGACAAAATTTCGTGCTTTCAGTAATATCCTGATCACATGAGCAGCTTTTGTCCCTAAATATGTGATGTGCAGAGTATATTTAAATGACTATCAAGAACAACTCCAAGAAACATGCATTGCGTGACTACTTGGATGGTGTGATTGCTAATACTTATTATTGGTTCAGGTGTAAGGTGCCCTTGACTGGAATGGAAGATCATGAACATTGATTTAGATGCGTTGATATGCAAACAGTTTTGGCTACACCACAGCGAAATGCTGTTAATGTCAGGGTTACGTTTTTCTGTCAGGGAATTAAGGCATTGGTCAGTAGCCAATATTGTAGTATCATCGGCGTACAAGAAGGGTTCGGAGTTAGAAACAGGCAGGTCATTGATGTATATCAAGAAGAGGAGAGGACCAGTTATTGAGACCTGGGAAACGCCGTTGTCTGTGGTTTTAAAGTTTGAAACATTTCTTGTGACACAGACTGCTTGTCTTCTATCAGATAAGTAGCTTTGAGTTAGTGACAGAGGAGGACCTACAACGCAAATTGCAGCAAGGTTATGAAAGAGGATGCTGTGATTTATCGAATCGATACCTTTTGCGAGATCAATGAAGGTGGCGCAAGCATAATTTCCTGTATCAATTGCATATTTACTTTTGTCACTGAAAGGCAGTAAAGCAAGATTGGTGGAATGACCGGCGCGGAAGCCGAACTGGTGATTTCATAAGGTGCCGAACTTTGATAAATACTTGTTTAAACGCCAATCAATGCATTTTTCCATTATTTTGCTAAAAAACGGAAGAATTGAAATTGGTCTATAATTGGAGGCTAAAGAACGGTCGCCTTTTTTAAGTACCGGTGTGACTTTATCTCTTTTTAGTTCGGTCGGAAATACACCTGTTTTGACAGCTAGATTTATAATGTCAGCAAGTGGTTCTGCTATCTGGTGAACAATCCATTTTATATTGCAAGGGTTAATTTGGTCGAGGCTTGCACTTGCAACATTAGTCTCTTTTATGGTGTTGATGACTTCATTCGCGCTAGTTGGAAACAGAAAAAATGACTCTAAGGAACGCTGGTGGTGGTGCTCGAGAATTACTGGCGAGCATGGTATGTTAGAAACAAAAATCATTTAGGGCGTTGGCGATATCCAAAGGCTGATTGCATACAGACCCTGATGACTGAAGCTCAGAGATAGGTAGGTGCCTCCTGCTTATGATTCAAAAATGAGTTATTAACTTTCCATTGTTTCCTCACAACAGAACTGGCTTGCTCAGTTTTCGCTTCACGATGTTTTCGCTTTGCTTCTTTTAACAGTTTGTTTAGTACATTGAAAGATTTAGAGTAGCGAACCCTGAGTTTGATAATATACGGTTGCTTTTTAGTGTTTTTATACAAATGATCTTTTTTATGCATCTTCTTAAGTAGCCTAGTCGTTAACCATGGATTATGAGCAGAAGAAAACTTTTTTGGCACTTTGTAGCAACAGAAGACGACTTAGGCATTTAGTATTATCAATATATACTTATCATACGCCTCTTTAGCGTTATTCGATGTAAAATACTGGACCAATTTACGTTACTTACGCGGTAATTAACTGGTTTTTATGAGTCTTTATTGTGTTAAATGATGGACTTGAGCTGTGTAGGCGACAGGGATAGGCGAAGAAAATTGGATACTGATCAGTGATTGTAACATTTACAACGCCACAGTGTTGAGGTGATATGAAGTTAAAAAATATATGATCAACTAAAGTTTCCGAATGGCCAGCGACGCATCTAGTGGGGAGAGTGATTAAAGATTCGTAGCAACATTCAAAAAAGCAGATGGTGTAATCAATGCCTGTAGGATTGTGATCGTCTGAGATATTATTATTATGAGCCATGACAACAACTTTACGCTTTTCAGATGAAATGGTCCTGAGAAGGTTATTAAGGGCAATACAGAAGTGTGACACAGATGATGACGGTGAACGATATATGTAACCGAAGATATTTTGCTAGCATGAGATGGTAAAAGGCAATCTTCGAGTTCTATCCCCACCAATTCGCAATTTATAACGGGCAGTTCCAGATCAAGTCGTCTTTTGTATTTTAGGGATGGTGAAACCAAAGTAGCCGAACGCCCGTGATTGCTTTTCGAGCGGTAGCAGCATTGTGATGAGAAGGCTGAAGGGCTATGTAATTTTTTATCATGAGGTGAAAGCCAGGTATCTGTCATGCAGATACAAGAATAATTGTGTTCTACTGTTGATAGATAAGTGTCGATTTCTTCGCAGTGCTTCTTCAAACCTCGGGCATTAAGGTGTATTGCTGATATAAAAGGGTTACGAAGAAAGTTGCAAGTGTATTTGGCGAAAAATATGTGGACATGAGGAAAGGGTATAGATACTGTTATGGCATTGTCGACGCAGTCGTCGAAGCTAGCGAAACACCATGAAATCTGCCTCCGACGCAATTCCAAACACCCGACCGTCATTGGTCTGTCTTGCCTTAATGTGGCCATTGGCGGTACAGAAGTGAAGCCACCCTTTCTCCTTTTAAAGCAAAGCTTTTTACCTCTACCCCCCAAGGGTTCTTTCGCGACCGTTGGTGTCACCAGAAAACTCCAGCGAACAAATAAAAGAATCTACTGGCACCGCCGGGAATCGAACCTGGAACTAATAGACTAACAAAGCGAGAGCCCGTTGTCTTACCGATTTAGCTACGAGCCCACGCGAAGACTGGGAAGAAAGGTGGTGTACTCACCAAGTACATCTACGGGTTTACCCCCTGCGTTCTCGCTGAATGCCACGTGAAAGCGTTACGCGACCACCCACGCCCGTCTAGTGGCCCTGTGCTCACCTTTCTCATGGGATAAGAGTTAAAAAAATTCAAGAAAGCTCACACCAATGCATGGCATCTCCCTTCTAGTACGCCAATGTGCTAAAGCCTGTGGCCTTCAGTGTTCACGTAAACACTTACAGCTCCTTGTCGTCCGCCCTCACGCCAAACCAAGGAATACATTCAAATACTCCTTGATGGCCAGGCCATCACTCCAAGCCCCAGCATCAAGATCCTGGGCCTACATCTCGAGGCTAACACCAAGAGTGACGTCTCCTTGCAGCGCCTCAAAAACAGCATTAATCAAATCATACACATGATCAGGCGAGTTGTCCTCTCGAGAGGACAAGCTTTTGTCCTCTCGAGAGTTACTTACGTCAACCCCCTGTCTTCTTCTAGACAAGGAAGACATAGAGATGCTTTATATAATGATTAGAAAGGCCGTCGAGCAGGCCATTCGTCTTCTCATGAGAGCCTCCACACAGAGGCTACTAGCACGGGGCTACACAACACGGTGGAAGAGCTGATAGAAGGCCATCTTTCCAACCAGAAGGTCCGACTCAGAACTGCGATGGGTAACCGCATGCTTCACCAGATTGGCTGGGCAGCCCAGAATGTCACTCCGCCTGACGTACTCCCAGACTCTTGGCGACTTAAACTAAAGATGCTCCCTTTGCTTAGAAATATGAACCCCTCACATTACGAGGGTCACCGAAAAGCACTGGCTCAAGCGCTAACCACCACCCTCGGTGGGGATCATGCAGTTATCTACATAGACGCCTCCAAACATGGAGGGCAGCAATACGCCATCATCGTGGCTACCTCCAGAACCAACCTCCTTGCGTGTACCTCGCTTAGCACCCAAGAAATGGCGGCAGCAGAAGAGGCAGCCATCACCTTGGCTCTCGTTCAACCAGGGGTTCGGAGGGTAGTCATCGATTCCCAGCAAGCCTACTGGAATTACCAGTAGGGTTTGGTGTCCTGACCTGCCCTGCGCGTGTGAAAAAAAGCACTCCCCAAACGGTTCCATTCAGCTCATCTGGACACCCGCTCACGCTTCAATGGAGGGAGTTAAATTTCGCCTCTCCATCTTCTTGGCGAACTGATGGAGGCGAAATAGTGATGTTCTTTTGATGTGCGAGCCGAGAGGACGATCTCGACTCGCTCCGATGACCGACGACCGATGCTTGGAGCGGGTGAGGGATGAGGACTGCCTTCCTTGCTGGATATTAGGTTTATTTACATTATTTACATGACTCCACGTTTACATCACGTCAGAGTGACTGCTACATTGTCACTCTGACAGCAGCAGCCTGTTCGGCCGAGATCTATCCTGAACTAGATCCCCTCTCGACCGACCCTCGACAAAACCCAACACTCCGGTTTTGATACGAAAAACCCCGCCTCCAAGAAGGGGCGTACAAGAAAGAGAGAAAAAAACCTTTCAAACAATTAATATAAACCATTGATTGGCCACAGGAACCAGCCAATCACACACATGTCCCCACCTGCGGTCACGTGACCTAACACTCTCTCTTACACACTCATAGTGCGTTTCCTACGCACGCTGTTGCACCCGGCCAGAAAATACAGGCCATCTGCGGCCTAAAGTGAACCATCCATTACGTTCAGCGGGCGGCATCTGCACAAACAACAGCCAAGCCGAGGGCCCGGAGCGGTCCTCGCGCGGCTGACCTCCCTCCGCGCGGCGCCTCCCGTGACGCCCGCGTCGCGGGACAAAGAGGGTTGCTAATTCCCTCCCAGACTAAAGGGGCGCCGCCGGCCACCTGAACAGACCACGGGGAGAGACGCTGCCCGCCGAGGCGACCATCGTCGAGGCGAACGACCCGTCGACGAAGAGCGCCCGCCGCCGGAGTCGAAGATTTTTCAAACTTACACCGCGCGTGCTTTCAACACTAAGAGATACGATCATCTGGCCGCCCGTCAGCTTGTTATGCCGAATGACCCTGCCACCCTCGACGCGACAGAGGCACTCAGGCTAATCGCCCCATCCTTTGACACACAAAAGGACGGGCACAACAGCTCTCCGCGGCTCCGAACTTGGCGTCCGTGCGGCTACATGAAAGGGACACGGAATAGCCACAACCAGCGTACGCGACGCCGAACATGAGCCACCGGCGGCTTTCCTTAATTAAATGAGGAGCCCGAACATAACACCTCCGCACTAAGAATGTTGTCCGTACACTAGCTGTACGTACAACATTAACTCTCACTGCACGTTATGTCTTACTGCAGAGCCAGAACTAAAAAAAACACTCAAGCCGTTACGCGAGTACAATACAAATTACAATACAGTACAACAATAAAAAAAAATTACCCCGGTACACACCAACCCAACCAGCACAACGCGCCGGCCAACTGCACCAAAAAAAAACAGATACCACACGGCACACTTAGTGCCTTGGCCTAGCCGTTGCTCGTGCAACATCAAACGATAAAAGAAAGCACTCAACTACAGGGCCCGTGAGAACAAACTCATGGCACCCTCTACCATTAAAGGCAACCAACCCCACGGAGGGTATAAATGTTACAACTTGACAACTGGATGAATGACACCATCCATCCCTAACCGTTCAGCGCATGTAGGAACATTCTTTCACTCTAATGAAAGAAAAAAAAACAACACCCGAACAAAACCCAAACCATCAAAATGAGGCTACTCCTGTACCAATAACAAAACGTTTAAAGAAAGTTCAGCGTTTCTTCACGCACTCGCGGACGCCGGTTCTTTCGGAATGCGACACAGATTGTTCGTCCCGGTTGCGGTTCACTCGCTGTCCACATGCGATGTACTGAAAGTTCACTTTTCAGTACTTCAGACACTAGTTCGCACACAAGCGCCACAAGTGGGCCCTACCCGCACATTCCATGGCCCACCATGACCACATGCCAACGAGCGCAAGTAAAGAAAGGCACTCGCCATTGTACCCAGAGGTAAACTCCCTACCGTGCTGTAACAGCGGCTCTAGTCCTCGTCCTCAAGAAGACAGTTAAACCCGCCAAGCTGCGCTACCCGTAAATCACACGCCTTACGACAGCTGAACACAACCAACACATGCTCAAAAAAAAAAAAAAACTAACAACAAGGGGGATAACTACACTACAGGGACAACTAAGAATAACGCTCGTCGGAGCGAACCCTACACATAAAGAAACAGCAGAAAAAAAACGCAAAACGCTAACCACTAAGTGTGCGGCAAACAACACTGAAACGTCCCTGTCTCGTACTGCACACTATTCAGCGCTAACGCCCCTTTCCGCGGCGGCACACACCGACCGTCGCACGGAAGCTGATTCCGTGTTGTGCGCCACCAGCTGATCCTACACAAACCCTGGTTCGGCTCGCGGTGTCCTGTGCTCCCGGGAGAGAAGGAACACCCTACTCGGCGGTAGCGCGTACGACGATGTCGCACCTGCGCCGCCACACCTGCCCCCGCATTCCGCGTTCTTGGGCCCGTCGGAATCACCCTACGCGCAAGACGCCGCGGGCCGCCTGCACCTTCATGCTTCGCGCAGGGAAGCTCCACAATTGTGCGCGCCGATCCGCTGCCCTTGCCCGACCCCTGCGCTTCCTCTGCCTCCTCCGAGATGAGAATGCTTTCTGCAGCTTCGCTCAATCTCTGCGTTAGCTCATCCACGCGGGGCTCCTCGCGGTCGGCCGCGGAATCTATGTCGGCGCATGGGGCGGTGCTACTCTCGACATTTTCCTGCGTGGTCACGGCAACACTGCCCGCCGCAACAGACGGAATTGCTGCAGCTAAGACATCTGTCTTACGAGATTCCACAATCTCCTCCGTAGCAGTGGGAACGCTACCGTGTTGCCCAACAACTGGGGTGGCTTCGGCCACCTCCACTACATTCCCACTCTCATTACCCCGTGGTGCTCGAAGCGCCCACGAGGGAACAAACACCGTGAAAACATTGGCGTCCTCTTCCAGGCCACCAATCTTGCGAAGCTTCGCTTTTTCATAAGCTATCTCCGCTCGCCCTTGGGCTAATTGAGCGCTAAGCTCTTCAGCTGCCCATGCGGACGGGCTACCCGCGCCCCGGCTACCCGCTAGCCTTGCTTTTTCTAAAGCGTGCTGGGCATTTTTGAGAGCTATCTCCGCTCTCAACTCCTCAATCTCGAGCACAATGGCACTAACCTTTCGGTCGGTGCCGCGGCATCCCGTTAGCATAGTGGCCATGGTGAACCCGGAGAAAGTAAGTCAGGGCCCACCTGTGCCCGCTCCGGGTTCGGCCGGGTCGCAGTGTCGCTGGTGCAGCAGCTCGTGGACCCGATGCGCCGCTCTCGCCGCTGGGATGGGGCCGTGCTCCCTGGGCCAGAGCCCACGAGGCCTCCCGCTGAGGTGTCGCCCCGTTGAACCGCGGCTTACGCCGCCCTGGGCCGAAGCCCCCGAGGCCTCCCGCTGAGGTGTCGCCCCGTTGAACCTTGGCTTACGCCGCCCTGGGCCAGAGCCCACGAGGCCTCCCGCTGAGGTGTCACCCCGTTGAACCGCGGCTTACGCCGCCCTGGGCCAGAGCCCACGAGGCCTCCCGCTGAGGTGTCGCCCCGTTGAACCGCGGCTTACGCCGCCCTGGGCCGAAGCCCCCGAGGCCTCCCGCTGAGGTGTCGCCCCGTTGAACCGCGGCTTACGCCGCCCTGGGCCAGAGCCCACAAGGCCTCCCGCTGAGGTGTCGCCCCGTTGAACCGCGGCTTACGCCGCCCTGGGCCGAAGCCCACGAGGCCTCCCGCTGAGGTGTCGCCCCGTTGAACCGCGGCTTACGCCGCCCTGGGCCAGAGCCCACGAGGCCTCCCGCTGAGGTGTCGCCCCGTTGAACCGCGGCTTACGCCGCCCTGGGCCGAAGCCCCCGAGGCCTCCCGCTGAGGTGTCGCCCCGTTGCCGTTGAATCGCGGCTGCTGCCGCACTGAGCCGAAACTCACGAGGCCTCCCGCTGAGGTGTCGCCCCGTCGATGCTTGGAGTCTGGCTCGTCGCTGGTCGGAGCCGAACCTTGCGTTGAAGGAGTCTCTCCGCAATTCCCCACCAGCTCCAGCCGATTGTCGTGGTCATCCTGTCGACTGCGCCAGTTAAATTTCGCCTCTCCATCTTCTTGGCGAACTGATGGAGGCGAAATAGTGATGTTCTTTTGATGTGCGAGCCGAGAGGACGATCTCGACTCGCTCCGATGACCGACGACCGATGCTTGGAGCGGGTGAGGGATGAGGACTGCCTTCCTTGCTGGATATTAGGTTTATTTACATTATTTACATGACTCCACGTTTACATCACGTCAGAGTGACTGCTACATTGTCACTCTGACAGCAGCAGCCTGTTCGGCCGAGATCTATCCTGAACTAGATCCCCTCTCGACCGACCCTCGACAAAACCCAACACTCCGGTTTTGATACGAAAAACCCCGCCTCCAAGAAGGGGCGTACAAGAAAGAGAGAAAAAAACCTTTCAAACAATTAATATAAACCATTGATTGGCCACAGGAACCAGCCAATCACACACATGTCCCCACCTGCGGTCACGTGACCTAACACTCTCTCTTACACACTCATAGTGCGTTTCCTACGCACGCTGTTGCACCCGGCCAGAAAATACAGGCCATCTGCGGCCTAAAGTGAACCATCCATTACGTTCAGCGGGCGGCATCTGCACAAACAACAGCCAAGCCGAGGGCCCGGAGCGGTCCTCGCGCGGCTGACCTCCCTCCGCGCGGCGCCTCCCGCGACGCCCGCGTCGCGGGACAAAGAGGGTTGCTAATTCCCTCCCAGACTAAAGGGGCGCCGCCGGCCACCTGAACAGACCACGGGGAGAGACGCTGCCCGCCGAGGCGACCATCGTCGAGGCGAACGACCCGTCGACGAAGAGCGCCCGCCGCCGGAGTCGAAGATTTTTCAAACTTACACCGCGCGTGCTTTCAACACTAAGAGATACGATCATCTGGCCGCCCGTCAGCTTGTTATGCCGAATGACCCTGCCACCCTCGACGCGACAGAGGCACTCAGGCTAATCGCCCCATCCTTTGACACACAAAAGGACGGGCACAACAGCTCTCCGCGGCTCCGAACTTGGCGTCCGTGCGGCTACATGAAATGGACACGGAATAGCCACAACCAGCGTACGCGACGCCGAACATGAGCCACCGGCGGCTTTCCTTAATTAAATGAGGAGCCCGAACATAACAGAGGGCAACAAATACGCCCACCCAACAAGCCTGCGCCGTGCCTCCCGTGCTATGGAGGTGCACGAGGACAGTCACCAGCTTGTCACGTTCAGGTAGATAACCCAGCATTATCGCCTTCTGAGTCAGACAGTACCTTCGCCTTACCCTGCCCTTTCCAGAGAACAACAAACTACCCTACGCCTCATACAGTCGGGGCTCCTTCCCACAGCCTACGCGTCTTCACTTCATTTATCCGAATAGCTACGACGCTAAATGTAAATTTTGCTCAGAAGTAGGAACACTCCGCCCCGTAATCGGGGTGTGCGACTTTAGCCCTGAGCACCCTCCTCTCCTTCCGTCAACTACCCAACAATAGCAATGGGAGATGCTGCTGTCCAGGCCCTCTCTACCTACCCAGCTTGAGCGGGTGTACAGAACACAGGCCGCGCGGACTGCGTATGGGCCCTACAGAAGAAGGAATCACTCCCCAGGGCTGCACTCTGGGCCGTTCAGAAATGTGAACAGAAATATTTCTTCCTCCTCCTCCTTCTCTGCCGCAAATCTCGTCGCCTCCGTCCGCGGCGCAGAGACGGAGAAGACAGATCGTCTAACACCGGTTTGGAGCTTACTTTAATTTTATAAAAAAAGTTTCTACTCTTGTGCTACACCAATACAACTCAACCAAACACCGTTCAGGCTTCATGCATTGATTTAAACTTAACAAGAATATCTCTTTGAAGCAATAAATGGTGTGGTTAAGTGCATTTCACTTCTCTCTGGTTTTGCTATTTGTAGAACGATGGGAGGGAATTTAAGTTACGTCGCATGGGTAATTGTTATGGGTGCCGTTTACAGCTTTGCTTTCCAACCACATTCACGGGGTGGATTGGCACGATTTTTTTGATAGCCACAGCCTTTGCAAACAACATCTGGTTATCAGGGGTTAGATGGTCGTTAATGTAGAGGGGGTAGTTATCCGCTTCGGGTAAATCAAGATCCTTCGTGTTAAGGCGGGCTTCCCGCGCATTACTTAAGAATTGCTGTTTTTTGGAGCGGGAGCAAAAAAGCGCAATTATATTCGGGAGCAAAAACGCGGAATCCGTTGGTGCACGGGGAATAACATATATGCCAGCATATAAAAAGGTACAGCTAACCTTTGTTCCAATGGCCTTAAAAATTGCCGTTCACTCCTCTCCTTGGGTAAGCGGAATTCCCTTCAGCCCTACTTTGTTTATCCTAGAGTACTGTTCCATCTCAGCGACTTTTTTCGTCAGTGTGTCAATCTGAGCCGTTAATGCCTTGTTAGCAGCCACGAGAGTCTTGTTTTCCGCGCGAGCTAATTCGACAAGACCGTAAAGATCCGTAACACTAGCTACCAGTCCATCGAGCTCAACCTTTATTGACGCGAGATCTGGTGCTGAAGCATGAGCATCAAGTTTGATCTTCGCGTAAGCCTGTTCAAGCGTATCAGCCGTCTTACGCTCCAAAAGAGCCTCTAGTTCGTCAATTCTTCTAGCACATTCGGCACATGTCACCATAGCAGCACTTTGACAGGCACTCTAGACAGGTCAGTGGCAGCAGCAGTGGCGGCAGAACAATTTTGTGGGAGAGCAACTAAATGCTGACCAAGCTGTAAAAGCAAAAGAGCTTGAGCCTGCGTTCCTCCAGCCACCGCTGCTGCTGCCAAAAAGCCACGGACGATGCTATCGCCACTTTCTAACGACGCCGGGTTGATACACTCCGCACACTGCGCAGCGTTTGGCGCAGGCAGTCCAGGCAGCGAATCCTTCAGGGTTTGCTTCGCAGGCGGGGCGGGGCGTTCGGTGATCGTAGCCTCGTGCTTCACGGAGCACAGGTGACAGTTGACACTTCCTCCTTGCTTAGGTAGAACGGCGACGGCGGTACTCTGTAAAAGCAAAAGAGCTTGAGCCTGCGTTCGAGCACCAGCCAACGCTGCTGATGCCAAACAGTACGGAATAAAAACTACGGCAACAACATAACACTTCTGCTAAACAACAAAAGGATGCGACAGGCAGCCTAAAGCGAGCCGACAATAGCGAGCAGATGTGACCGCGGAGGGTGTTACAAAGCATGGCTGGCACTGTGGGCGACGGCCTTTTGAGAAACGGCGATTACGGGACTTTCTAAACCGAAGCCAGGCGTGTGCATCAGGCGGAGCTTCATGTTCACGAAGTAGAAAGATATGTTCTTTACGTAGTGTTAAGTGTCCACCGATGAATGAACAAGATATGGGCAGAAGAACAAAACCGACTAATAATGGTGTTGAGGGCGTACCGAAATGGCTACAAAAATTTGACGTATGAAGGAAATGAGGGATAGCGATCACTACATGTGACTTGTGGAAATTTGGGCGAAAATATGATTTCCAGGTAAATGTGATCAAGGACTGACGAATAGCAGATGGTTGCCTCGTCGGTATTATTTTTAGATGGCCACCAAATGGCAAGATGGAAGAATGAAGAAGTTTGGGATTCAAGCACGTGTGAGCGAGAGTTCTGTTAAGCACGATTCGCTGACTGCAAACGGGGAATTTGTGGAGGATGTGAAATACTATTATTTCGTAGCGATTTCTTTGGTAAATAATGGAACAGACGTGGCCGTTTTTGTAGGCGGTATTCATACCTACCGTTTGGCTTTGGTGAAGCGCTTCTCATACCGCTAATATGAAAACGAATGCGAGCTTTTTGCGATGGCACTTATTGAGTGATACGAGTAAGCGCCCGACATATGTCAGGTTTTTCCAGATGCGAAACTTTTCCAAATGTGAAAGAGAAACAAAAAAAGCATTCAACTGACTACTGCTCTGCTACACTCACCACCAGCTTATACATCTGCACAATGTCAACGTTATATTTCGTCAAAACACATACCGAAATCTGCACAGTGCACAGGAGACAGCTGTGCTCCCCCTTTTAAAGCAATACGAATACTATTGCTGACTCAATGGTGCTTTAGATTGAAATCTTACACATATTTCTCCAAGCGCGCATGGCCATTACCCCAAGGGGGTTAGCAAATTATTTGCAATTTTTTGGGAAAGGCATGCTCAGCGCTCCAGAAATGCACCCTCAGCATCGTAAATTACCCGCAGCGGTGGCTCAGTGGCTATGACGTTGTGCTGCTGAGCCCAAGGACGCAGGTTCGGTTCCCGGCCACGGCGGCCGCTTTTCTGATAACACGAAAAGCAAAAACGCCCGTGTGTACGATATTTCGGCGGACGTTAGAGATCCCCAGGTGGTCAAAATTAATCCGGAGCCCTCCACTACGGCACGCCTCATCACCTAAGCCGCGTCGGCATGTTAAATCCTACAATCACTCAATCAACAACCGTAAATGGGTTAACCCGCTGATTTTCGCAGGAAAATATGTTCAAGTAGGCTTGAGGAGTGTGGGCTGTTTAGGAAATCGCTATTTCTTCTGCTCTTCGCCAGGACATACGCATTAGCTGATAACTAACGACATCAGCTGCTTTGTAAAAGCGTGGCCTTTCCTAGAGAACGCGTTGTTTCAAGAAGCATCTCTATTAATGAATGCCGTCTACTGTGGAATATTAGATCCGTTCGTGATACTTTGATTTGTTTGATTCGTGTGGTGCTAATGGAAGTAGCGCACAACTTATCCGCCAACTTTCGCCAATACGGGAGTACGGAGATTACATACTTTTTTAAAAGACTGCGCGCTGAAAAGCCGACTCCTGTGGGCTGGCGGAACAAACAGTGACTGCCCTGCTGGCTAAAGGATAAACATTGTGGTTATCACGTTCTCCCCAACTGCAGAAGCAAAAAGCATTTAAAACATTAGCTTCATTCAAACCCATACTAAATCTTCTCAAAACAATTGTTTTAATAAAAGGCATATTCACGTACATTTAGTTTTGTTTAGGCTGATTTTTATTGCTTTTTCGCGACAAACATTTGACATAACTCACACTAACCGCACGTTTTTTAGTCGAGAATTGGTTCGGTATTTCCGCGCTCAGAGCAAAATCCTGATTATTTTATTCCGCCCCAAATGCAACTCAAATAACCGTAGCTTTATTCAAATTTTCTTTTTATGTTATTTAGTGTAAACTTTGGACAACGTCTTCCCACCTACGATATAGATGACAGCGGAGGACCGAGAGAGGGCTTCCTGAAACCAGGAACTGTGTGCAGCTTTTTGTGTCCGGGATATAACCGAAATTTTCGCGTCCTAAGCGCCGCTTCGTTAGCCGTCTATTGCGTAAAGGCATCACAAAGCGCGCTTCCTGTTGCTCCTTTGTCTGGAGACAGAAGTAAAGGGCACGGAATCAGTAGCCACAGCTCACACGCGTTAGCAGCATCAGACGGCGGCTTAAATACGGTAGTCGTTCGAAGCAAGTTACCCCTGACATTTTTAAAGCCAGTAGAAGTCTGTGACCTTTTTCTGGTCTTAGCTTTCCTTTTCATGTATTGCCTACTTTTACAGCAGGTATTTTGGCCTTTCACTGGCAATTTGCCACTAGAACTGAAAAATACTGTGTTGTAGATTAGCCTCAGCACTACTAAAGTACGCTCAGAAGAATATAAGGATGTCATTACTTTCTGGCACAACTCAAATCGTTTCTGCTCAGTTTTGCTAAACACTGTTTGCTTTTGCTGTGCAATGTATTTGCATTGTAGTTACTACACGAAAATATTTTCCAGGCTCATCAGCAATTCTGTAGCATTTGTGCCTCGCCATAAATATAGTTCACAATTAAGTTCACAGAGAAAACAGCAAGCACAGCCTGCGACATCTACAGCCTCACTTTGTTCCAACACTAAAATTATCCTTGATTCTTAATGGCTAGGCTGCTACAGCTCGGAATGTTTATTTTAGTAAATGTTAGCCACACACCCAAGTCTTCAAACTGTGCACTCAGCTGTCGGGGTAATCTGAAAGCCCGATGCAGAAGAAGAGGGCCCCACGGTCAAGAAGGAAATGAATTGAGCAATTTGCACGGTGCCATCGAAAGATCTCGCGGAGGGGATCTTCGAGTAAATGCGTGTACGTCGCTGTTTGCCTCCACAAATCACCGGCTCAAGATCCGACTCTATGGCAGAAGATAGGCCCTTTATTGTTCTTTGAAAGCGGCCGCTTCTTCGAAGGCCGTATTTCCCTGCCCACGCTGCGGAGATTTCCGGCCTGAATACAGAAAAGATTAGCAACGAACTGCACTCGCAAGTCGTCTGTGGTCGCGTAGGAACCTCGCAAAAGATTGCTCTTGTTTCGCCTAAGGGCGATAGATGCACTGCATCAATCTTGCCTCCCGCAATCAGTAGAGATGTAAAGTAGTGTAGTTTGCACAGTAAGATGTAGACATTTTCTGCAGCTAACGCGTCAAGGCTATATCCGGCCACACGCAAATGTTTCTTTTTTTCATTTATTTTTCTCAGACACTGCCTAAGAGGGCACCGAGGCTAAAGGCAAGAAATGACTGACGGGGCCTTCCTTTTCACAATTCAATACATACATGAAGAACATAATGAACCGTTCAGCATTGTGGTTCTTTACATCAAAAGTAACCTCATACAAAATAATGTAATAATAGGAAAATACAATGCATATACAGTACAGATTGTACATAAACTGAGAAATCATGAACTCAGCACGCTGACCAAGAACTTAGAACTCAGAAATCAATAAAGAAACATGTAGTCAGAAGCAGCCTTTTGGGTCATATAATTGGGACATATCAAATTGGGACATATAACATAACTTGGGACATATAACATAACTTTGGGACATATAACATAACTGGGACATATTGGGACATATAACATCAAATTGGGACATATAACATAACTTGGGACATATAACATAACTTTGGGACATATAACATAACTGGGACATATTGGGACATATAACATCAAATTGGGACATATAACATAACTGTAGAAAGTGGCAGATATTGTAATTACTGCATACTAGTTAGTTTGAGCGTGTGATCAGATTATCCAGGAGAAACCTGAATTTACGAAAAAGGTTCTGGATTTTATGTTAAAGCAAGAGAAGGATTGGTCAAAATTTACGTTCCCATCTAAGGTATTTAGCAATTTAATGGTTTGATACGGTATAGGTTGTCGGGTGTAGTTTGTTCGTATTGAGGGTAGCTTTCTTTTTTGATGACGAATTGCGTATGTACTTACATTTCCAGTTGGCATTTTGTGAGTCCTATTATTGTGTATCCATTGCATGAGTTTACAAAGCTAGACTAGGTCTGTCTTCAATAGAAGGTGTTTCTGAAAAAGTGGTCCCGTTCTTAGATTACGTCTGTCTCCTTTGTAATTGTCAAGTATACACAGCATTTTCTTTTGCGGGATAACAAGGTTGTTATAATTATAAGCTGTAGTAGTGCCCCAAACCAACATTCCGCAGCTTAATTTGGAATAAAAAATGGAGTAATATAGTATTTGTTTAAGCCAGGTAGGTACCAGGTCTGTATTTTATAAATACACCCAAGTACACAGGATAAATCTGATTTAAGCTTGTTAAAGTGAACAGTCCATGATAGGTATGGAGAAAACCACACGCCTAAAAATTTCAACTGCGTAATCTGTGTAAGTGAAACACCTTCATATTCTATATCAAGTCCGTGCAGTCTCGTTTATTTACTGGTTTAAAAATTGATTAATTGTGGGGTTTAACGCGCTGACGCAACGCAGGCGATGTCGCGCGCCGTAGTGGAGGGCTCCGGATTAATTTTGACCACCTGGGGATCTATAACGTGCGCCGAAATCTCGTACACACGGGCGTTTTTGCTTTTCGCCTCCATCAGAAAAGCGACCGCCGCGGCCGGGAATCGAACCCGCGACTTACTGGTTTAAAAATAATATAGTTGGTTTTGGTTGTACTAAGGCCCAAGTGATTTTGCTGCAGCCAATACGATAAATTGAGAAGATATTCGTTAGCTGTTTTTCCAAGCATTCCTTTGTTTGTCCCTAGAAAAAAAAACGTTTTTGTCGTCAGCATACGTTATTACATTAGAGCAACCTGTTATCGTCGCAACATCATTAATATAAACGAGAAATAACAGTGGCCTCAAAATGGAGCCCTATGGAACGTAATATTGTATTTTCATTTTGGAGGAGGTTTGATTGCCTATCTGAACGTACTGGCATCGGTTTGTGATGTTATTTCTAAGTAAGGTTATAGCTATTCCTCGTACGCCTATTGCTTGAAGTTTTCTTAATAATAAGTCATGTTACGCAGTATCGAAGGCATTTCGCAAACCCAGAAAAATTCCGAGCGTGAGTAATAATTATCAATATTTTCGATTATCTGTTCCCTAATGTGCACGAGAGATAGTTCAGTAGACTTATTTCTCTGGCAGCCGTATTGAGATTGGCTTATTATTTGATGTTTTTCGAAGTGACTCAACCTATCATTAATAACCCTTTCAAATATTTTTGACAAAATGGGAAGAACTGAAATGGGCCTATAATTAATAATGTCGGCTTGTCCGCCTCCTTTGTAAAGGGTGGTGACTTTGGCTATCTTTGGCTATCTTTGGTTTATTATGTGTTAATACTGGGCTAATGATATGGGAGGTATAGTTTAATGGTACGGATTTTATTCCGTCATCTCTAGCGGCTGCATCATTATCAAGGCTGTCAATTATACTATCAATTTCAACAAATGTAGCTGGTGAAAGAAAAATTGAGTCTTGGAGTTTATTGCATTCGATAGGGTAATCTGTGCTTCGAATTTGTCCATTGTATATCCCAACGCTTATCTACCAAGTGCCTATTCATTGTTTCAGCGAGTACTTCCCCAGTGACATGCCGGGAATTTATATTTATTTCTTGCACAGAGCCATGCTGTTACTTCCTGTTCAATAAGTCGTTAACGTTATCCCACAATTTCTTATGGTCCCCTCGTACGTTAAAATATTTGCCCTGATAGTACTCGCTCTTAGCCTTTCCTAAATCAGAACTTACCTTATTCCGTACTTTTCGAAACTCAGGGAATAATTCAGAATCACGCTTCTGAAGGAAATATATGTAACATCCTGTTTTTTTTTAATTCTTTTATACAGTTCTGATGTTATCCATAGCTTTTAAGAGGGAAAGCACGGTTATAACATTCCTAAAACTTTGTAAAAAATGATTTGTATTCGCGTTTTGGGCAGTCCTCTGCATATACATAACTGCTATTTACTTGTTCTATGAAGCAAAGGAAATGCCTTAATCATTCCTCGTTTATACTTTGTACCCAAACTCAGCACGTTTTTTTGAGGAATTATTTTTCATTGTCAAGTACCCGAGGCAGAAAATTTCTAGGTGGTCGCTAATATCATTTAGCACAACACCTGCTGAAACAGGTGTTCTCAATATCTCAATATCTATGTTAGTTATGCAAATATCAAGACATGTGGCAGTGTTAGTGCTGATTTAGTTGGTATGTAGATCACGGTATTACAAGCATGTGAGTTGATAATATCTCTAAACTCCCTTGCAGAACGGCTTTCTGACATGACATCAATCTTTAATTCTCCAAGAATCATGAACAGTACATTCATAGGATGAAGACAATAAAATGCCCTTCCAAGAAATGTAATAAATTCACACACATGGCCGGAGGGTCACACATATTGCCCGAGCCTATACAAGGCGCTAACAACAACATTAGATATTACAATAAATAGACTTTCCACAATTTCATTGCTTTTGGTTACATCATCAATAACCCGGAATCGTAGATTACTTTTGAGACATATCATTACACCGCCACCTCTTTTATTTATTCTGTTCAGGGTTACATTGCTGTAGCCTTTGAGGTGGGGCGTGAGGTCTGCATCTGTCAGCAAAATCTCCGTAAGCACGATTGCATCAAACTCAGTAGTGAAAGAACTCAAGCACAATCCTAGATCATCCTTCTCATTTTTTATACTTCGCATGTTTAAAGGCAGTGCCTGGAAACCTCCTCTTTTGTCACCAAATTTTTCGTTGAAAGCCTCATGATCATAATAGCAACAACCTGTCTCTATAGTGGCCATTTCAGGGGGAGAAAGCCATCGGGGTATTTATTCTTGCTCAGTTTGTCATCTTTTCAATGTCGCTCACGCGTGCGATCCCGAGAGTACGTGAGTCCGTATCCTTTCAAGCAAAGACCTTCCCCCCAGCGGTCCAGACGAACTTCCAGCCGACAGTTTTGTTTCGGGCAACCGTTGCGCCGAGCAGCTTCTTATTCGATGGGGTAAGGTGCTCGTTCCCGTACACTGCCGGGCTGTTACCGCCGCAGTCAAGGTCGGTCGTTGTGGTATCCTGCTTCCTACATTTCTGAAGGAAGCTATCTCTCTTTGATCGCTGAACAAAGCGCACGAATATATTCTTTTCATTCCGTCGAAAAGTTAGGACACGGTGGCATACGTCGATATCTGAGTCTGCTATTGGCTCGTGTACGTGGCTTCCAATTCTTTTGCGCACATCTATTATGTCACCATCGTCCGGCACTCCCTTTATTTCCAAGTTGTTAGATCGTGAGCGCTGCTCGAGTTCTTCGATTTTTACACTGAGCTTTCCGTTTTCTGGGCGAAGATCTTCACGTTGCCGCGAGAGCGCTAGCAGTTCTTTTCGAATCTCATTCAATTCAGTCCTAATGTCATTTATACCATTACAGCTGTCATTACAATGTTTTACACTGTCCTTTATGGTTTCAAGGTCAGCCATTAACTCTCGTTTAATCTCTTCAAGGGCCTTTTGCGTTTCCTTCATTTCTTTGCTCGTCGAGTCAAAAATAGCGCAGTTCCGAATACGCATGCACAACCTTATCAACCCTTCAACGCATCAGCTCATCAATACATCAAGATCAATGCTGGGTTCGGCAGCAATGCGCTCAAAATCGCTCCCCTTACTACACAATGAGGACTCTCACCCGCAAAGAGCGCAGGAATCAGTGCCGCGTCCAAAGCGCACCGCTGCCGAACAGAGGGCTGGGCCGTCGCACGTCCTCATTTTATGGTGGAATCCCGTCATCCAGTGGCGTCTGTGTCCTGTCCTGCGCAGTCGTGCTTGTGGCATGCCGGTGCTTTCCGAGTCCCTTGATAAGGTGATGTTGAAACGGGCCTTAGCCGGTCTTGCCAGCAGCCGGTGGATGGGCAGCGCTTCTTGCGGAAAGAGGCCACGTGTTGCAGGAAGTCCTCCTTTTATGGTGGAATACCGTCGTCCAGTGGCGCTTGTGTCCTGTCCTGCGCAGTCCTGCTTGTGGCGTGCCGGTGCTTTCCGAGTCCGTTGATAAGGCGATGTTGAAACGGGCGTTTGCCCGGTCTTGCCACCAGACGGTGGAAGGGCAGCGTTTCTTACGGAAAAAGGCCACGTGTTGCAGGAACTGCAAAGAGCACAGGAATCAGTGCCGCGTCCAAAGCGCACCGCTGCCGAACACAGGAAGTCACAATCAGTGGCTGTGTGCGTAATTACCGCAACATATTTTCGGTATGTTTTGTCCCTAACTCATCATGGCACTAACTCTTGAAACTCCTTAGTTTATTTATTTATTTATTTATTTATTTATTTATTTATTTACTAGCGGTAGTACCCGGCGGTGCCCGGGTGGGCCATTATATTAAGGACAGCAAGTGGTATTTGTTAGTCGCCATATTAGGCTACTTCATTGGGAAGTGGTACACACTCGGGAGCGCCTGCCTGCTGTCAGTACATAGGCTCCTACTGCAGGCGCGTCGTGGTAATGCGAAACGACTGATACACGTGTTTTACTCGAACTCTCGCTAAACAAATTGCACCAAGATGGCGCGTTTGAGCGAATGAGTCAGTGAGTGAAAAAGGTTTTATTGAGCCGGCGAAGTGGCAGTGGTTCCCAATTTCAGAAAGCCATGTGATGAGTGGGCAGCCTTCGCTCTGGAGGAAGTATTGTCTGGACATCTAGATCACTATTAGTCACCAGGTTCTCCCACAGCTCAAAGTTTGGAAAAGTGGATGGAAGAAGGAGGAGGTGGGTTTGCTTGGACACTTAATATGATATGAGGAAGAGTGCCAGGTTGCAAACATAACTTGAATTCGGCATGAGATTGCGTTGGGAACACATGATGGAGGCCGGCTGGGTGAGGGGTATTCTTCCTCGTAGGAAGTGCTATCTCAGAAGATATGAACGATGCTCATCGGTAAAGTTTTATCATAAGTAACATGCGCTCCCTACGGGAGGCGCGAGGTTGCAGGAAGTCCCAGATGATGCCGAGGGCTAACCTTTGCTCTTTTTACTGGTACATCTTCTCTTTTACAGCTATGATATATGACACCTGCTCCTACGGGAGACGCGTAGTTGACGAAGGTGTGAACAGATGGCGACCGCTAAGAAAACGCGGGAAAACTCAACTGAATTTTACGTCCAAAAGGATACAGATTTAAAAATGTCGCTTGCCTTCTTATCCGCAGGTTAGGACAAAATCGTGAAAGTAGTTTTTGAGCAATTAAGTGGTGTTGCGTCTTGTAGCGAGTTGTAGCAACCGCAGTCTGCTGGTAGCGGGGCCGGTCGCCGTCGCTCCGTCGAGCCAGGACTAGGGGAGAGCTTAGAGCAAACTCAACAGGTTTATTTACATTTTTACAGTGAGTTGTCGAGATGAAGACAGAAGACCGATCTTGGCGGGCCGCAGCACGCCCTTTTTGTTGACCCCCGATCCCTAGTTCCCTAGGTTAGGGATCCCCATACAAAACAATGCGGACCAATGGTGATGTGTACGTTCCTCGCTGTGAAGCACCGCCCTCGGGTAGGGACACGCCTTTCAGGTATGTCGGCAGATGCACAGCACACGCACACACACACACCCTTGCCACTCGTCAGGATCCTGTAGTAGAGGGGAAGAACGGAAGACCCGCTGGCACCGCGTATCCTTTTGGTGTCTGCCGCGCGCTGCGTTCCCAGGGAGCCTAACAGCACAGATTAACAAGGTTCGTGGAATCACTCCGGGAAGGGTTAATGGCTTGACCATTGCCACTGCCTTCTTCGCTGTGCTGCCGTCGCCACTGGGTCCCATTGTCCGGTCGTCGCCGTCTGGGCTTTCACGCGCACATGCGTTCAGTTGCACAGGCCGGGGGAAGACCGGAGGCTCCTTAATCCCTTTTGGGGCAACAACACTCAACGCCGCTCAAAAGCCGCTGTCAATCAGTGGCCGCCGCGTTGCCGGCCTCCTTTCGTTTCCGTCGACAAGCGGTGGGGTGGTCGACCGGCGGGCGACTGACCCGCGCAAACATGGCGCCAGTGAGTCATAACAGCTCCTCCGCCGACGGGAAGATCTCGGACGTCGTGTAGTATCAGCTGCTCGATGGGAGAGATCGCAGTAGCAACATTCTTCCAGCACCATTGAAACCACAAAGACCAACCTCCCCGAACCAGCAAGCGCCGGCAATGAGTTTTCGGCAACCAGGCTGCTCTTTCAAAGGTGCTACAATGCACCTACGCTTTTTTTTTTTACATATGGCAACCACACTAATACTCTTGCTCACAGCTAAAAACTTAGAGTGAATTACTTGAAACACTACTCAAAATCACTACAGAAAAACGTCCCTCAGCTGAAAACAAAAGAAAGCAAAAGCGAAAAAGCTAAAAGGCTCTGCCTAATGTGTCAACATTGGCGTTGGCAGAACCCTTCTTATACTTCACAGTGAAGTTAAGCTCCTGAAACGCAAGGCTCCAGCGTAGTAGTCGCGGATTCTTTCCCGACATTTGCGACAGCCACGTCAGTGGGCAGTGGTCAGTGACGAAGACAAAAGAAGTTCCATAAAGGTAGCAGGCCAATTTTTGGGTGGCCCACACAATGCAGGTACGTTCTTTTTCTGACGCACTGTAGGCCTCCTCGCGAACCGAAAGTTTCCTGCTGGCGTACAGCACAGGGTTCTTGTTCCCGTTCTCATCCTCCTGGCAGAGTACTACTCCTAAGCTTCTGTTGCGGGCGTCGCATTGCACAGTAAAGGGACGATCATAGTTCGGTGCATGCCATACGGGCGAGTTTACAAGAGCCGTTTTGAGGCCTTGGAAAGCACCCTCCATTTCAGGTTGCGGGAATTCGCTAACCGCCTCTACTTTCAACTCGTCAGGTCGCCTCCTGCCCTGCCCTACCACGTGCCCTAGGTACCGTACTTCGGCGCGAGCTAGCTGGCAGTTAGCCGGCTTCGCTGTCAGTCCAGCGTGTGTCAAACGTCTAAGGACATCGCTAAGATGGTACAGGTGGTGTTCCCATGTATTTTAGTACATAGCAAGGTCGACTAAGTAGGGAACAGCGTATTCTTCAGCCCCCTGCAGAACTCGGTTCATCAGCCTTATCCCGCACTTCTCCAGGAAGCCCGCAGTCAGAACGCTGCTGAACACTGAACCCTGGTAGTACTGGATCTCCTTAAGTAAGTCCACTCTATAAAAAATAGACAGTAGTGCGTTGACTACTTCTACCGAGCTCTGCTCCTTCATTGGGATCGCCTCTGGAAATTTGGCTGGTGGACAAACAGCGGTAAGCAAATACCGGTAGCCTGATGTTGTCGCTGGGAGTGGTCCCACAACGTCTATTACCAGCCGGCGAGAAGGCTCCGAAATGAGTTGAACAAGCTTAAATGGTGCCTTTCCCTTCTCGTGCGGTTTTCCCACTCTCTGACAGGTGTCACACGCTCTTACGTGGTTCTCAACATCTTTGAAGCATCCTGGCCAGTAAAACTCCGTTAGGAGCCTATCTTTCGTCTTCCGAGTTCCTAAATGCCCCGACCGACCAACTCCGTGACAGAGATCAACAATGTCATGCCGATACTTAGTCGGAACTACAATCTGGTCAAACGTGCGACCTTTTGCATCCCGGTAGTGGCGGTGCAAGATGCCATTTTTGACGGGAAAACTGACATTCTTCCTCGCCACCCCTTCTCTGACTGTGTTCGAAACCTCCTTAAGGCTAGGATCGCTTTTCTGCTGCTCGATGAGCTCGTCTCTTGTCACTTTCTCCCGTACATTGTCTAGTGATTTTGATACAGGCAACACGAAAAGCCCCTCTTCCGATTCCCCCTCAGCTATATCAGCGCTAGTCTCCTCCGACCCCTCTCTCTTTTTTTCAGTAGGCGACGGGATAGTAGACTCCGCTGAGCTGACTCCAGCTGGTGTTGCTGTACTTCCGGTGAAACTCGGTTCTTTCCGCTCTAGTTCGGCCGCTAGCGCGCGTGCTTTAGCTCTGTTCAAGGCTTGGACTGTTCCCTCGTGAAAACTTTTCCCTTGTTCTCCAAGCAGACGGTCGGTCTGATTCGAGAACAAGTAGGAGTATTGCGAGGGCAGCTTGTCTGACACCGCCGCTTCCGTCTCCACTTCTCCGAACGGCCCAGTGATGACTACTCTAGCTACCGGGAGACAAATGCTTCCCTCCTGCAAAACCGGTTTAATTCATGCGCACTTGCCGTTGTAATCTGCTTGTGCCACATAGTCCGGGTGCACCAGACCAATGGTTGCCCCACTGTCTCGTAAGACGCGGCATGGCTTTCCGTTCACTGTTAGGTTAAAAAGGTACGGACTAAGTAGCTCCTCGCTAGTAGCAGAGTCAGAAGTATAGGAAAAGGCTGGCCTGGGCCTACGACAGCCTATGGCAATGTGACCGACCTCCTTGCATTTGTAGCAGCTAGGTGATTGCCGCGCGTCAAAAGGACTCTTTTTGAAAGAAGTCTCCCAAGCCTTTCCCTCCAGTTTGTTTTGTGATCCTTGACTACTTTCAGCGAAGTCCGCCTTTTTCTGTGCCGTTATACCTGCGCAAGCCCCCTGCTTCGCCGTCCAAGGTTTTCCTTTATCTCCCGCTTTTGCGGGAGGAACCTCGTCCCTTTCTCCCCGGCGTGACGCGTACTCATCAGCCAAGTCGGCAGCTGCCTGCACTGTTACTACTCCGGCCCTATCCTGGATCCAGAGCTTCATTGGCTCTGAAAGCTTAGAAAAAAACTGTACGAGAGCCACTACTTCAAGAGCCTTTTCGAAGTTTCCAAAAGCCCTGGCTCCCTTCATCCATTCTACCAAGTTGACCTTCAACTCGTAGGCAAACTCAGAATACGTGCTGCCCTGCTTCTTTGTCAGATTGCGAAACCGCTACCGGAACGCATCTGACGAAAGTCGGAACCTCTTTAGAAGGCTATCCTTCACTTTGTCATAATTGTGCGCATGCTCCACCGGAAGCCGCGCGATCACATCCGCTGCTTCACAAGGCAGCAAACTTAACAAACTGCGAGCCCATGTGCTACGGCCAAGCTTCGCTTTTTCACAGGTTCTCTCGACGTTCACAAGAAAGAGGCCCACATCTTGTCCTACTTTGAAGGGTTGCATTAGCTTAGATAAATCACAAAGATTTTGCCTGCCTGCTACCTCCACTCCTGGAACCTCAGCCATCTTCCTCGCTTCCACTTCCAGGCGCAACTGTTCTACCTCCAGTTCTTTTTGCTTTAACTGGCACTCCTGTTGCTTTAGTTGGCACTCCTGTTGCTTTAGCTGGCACTCCTGTTGCTCCCGTTTTTCTTGGCGTTCATGTTGCTCTCGCCTTTCCTGACGCTCGTGTTCCTCACGCTTTTTCTCGCGCTCCTGTTCCTCTTGCTTTTGAATCTCATTCCACGTTTCTTTGATATCTTCACTGCTCAGGTTCAAGCACTCGATAGCGCGAACAATTGCGTCTTTCTTCAGCCCCGAATCTACTTCTGCTCCTAGCTCCTCCCCCAGAATCAGCAGCTGATTCTTCAACAAACGCTTCCAATCCATGAGAGAGAACTAGGGTGGTGCGGCTCACTCTCTACCCAGAAGTTCCGGAAACAACTGCTTCTGTGGTAGCCTCTATCAGCGAAAAGATTGCACTTCTATCTTATCAGCCTGGCAACCAAAAACCAAAGCCAGCACTCACCAGTCCACAGCTGTCAGTCTCCGTGATCTCGGCGTGTTGATCATTCTCCGTCCTCCAGGCTCAGATCCAACCGCTTGCCATCCAGTTGTTGCGTCTTGTAGCGAGGTGTAGCGACCGCAGTCTGCTGGTAGCGGGGCCAGTCGCCGTCGCTCCGTCGAGCCAGGACTAGGGGAGAGCTTAGAGCAAACTCAACAGGTTTATTTACAATTTTACACTGAGTTGTCGAGATGAAGACAGAAGACAGATTCTGGCGGGCCGCAGCACGCCCTTTTTGTTGACCCCCGATCCCTAGTTCCGTAGGTTAGGGATCCCCATACAAAACACTGCGGACCAATGGTGATGTGTACGTTCCTCGCTGTGAAGCACCGCCCTCGGGTAGGGACACGCCCGCCTTTCAGGTATGTCGGCAGATGCACAGAACACGCACACACACACACCCTTGCCAATCGTCAGGAGCCTGTAGTAGAGGGGAAGAACGGAAGACGCGCGGGCGCCGCGTATCCTTTCGGTGTCTGCCGCGCGCTGCGTTCCCAGGGAGCCTAACAGCACAGATTAACAAGGTTCGTGGAATCACTCCGGGAAGGGTTAATGGCTTGACCATTGCCACTGCCTTCTTCGCTGTGCTGCCGTCGCCACTGGGTCCCATTGTCCGGTCGTCGCCGTCTGGGCTTTCACGCGCACACGCGTTCAGTTGCACAGGCCGGGGGAAGACCGGCGGCTCCTTAATCGCTTTTGGGGCAACAACACTCAAAGCCGCTCAAAAGCCGCTGTCAATCAGTGGCCGCCGCGGCGTCGTGTCGGCCTCTTTTCGTTTCCGTCGACAAGCGGTGTGGTCGTCGACCGGCGGGCGACTGACCCGCGCAAACATCGCGCCAGTGAGTCATAACAGTGGGCAGCATTTTCAAGAAAAAACGAATGGGAGATATCAACCGGCTGGGTGGTTAGTTACGAAAGTCTAAAAACACAGTGTTTTCCCGAAATCTTGCTTGCCTCTCTTGGGAGGGTGTCACTGAAAAATGTTGTATAACAGTGTTGAGATACGTGAGTAAGTTGCCTATCTCAACAAAAACCAGTTAGACATCTCAGATGGCGGGCGGTAATACAATTAATATCTGAAGAACTATTTTACCACTTTTCACTCTCTCCATGGTGAAATTTTAAAAATTTTAAGAAATATTGACCTCCAACACCGTAATCAGAATCTGCACTTGCAATCTGTAGCCGTTTGAAGGAGCGGTTTGTGCTAGACGTGTACATAAGCTGTCAGGCCTTTTTGGCTGATCAGCCGTGTCATTTGTAAAAACAATTTGACCCTTTTAGCGGCGTCGCAGAGAGAAATCCTTGAAAATAGTTCTGTGCATTTGTACGAGTAGCATATTCTAGCAAAAATCAGTTGGATTACTGAATCGGTGAAAGATTTATTTGAGAATCATTACGAACACCGTTTTAGTTCTGGAATGCGGAATCACCTCGCTGGTGTAGGTTAGGGCGAAATCCAAAAACTACTTTTTAGGTATTCTGAGGGGCTACTTATATCAGCAAAAAGCGCTTCAATATGTGAATGGGTGACCGAGAAAATCGCAAATTCGCGAAACCACAATTTCGCTCTTTTTTTCGGTTAGGAGGGCAATTTCTGAAAAACCCGCCTTAGTGAGCACCTACTCAATGACACAAACAAACTCGTGAAATTTCAAGTCTCTAGGTCTAACAGTTTTGGCTGGGCGTTGATGAGTCAGTCAGTCAGTCAGTCAGTCAGTCAGTCGGGCACTTCTTTTTATAGGTATAGATTTATTTATTTATTATTGATTTATTTATTTTTACTTATTTATTTATTTATTTATTTATTTATTTATGATACATTATAGGCTCATGGGGGACATGGAGTGAAGAGCGCAAAATATATATACAGAAGCAACAGACAATAACACTACTAGGCAACAACTAGCCACAGGATATAGTGCAACTGTATCAAACACACAAAAGCAAACGTATAAACAAACCTTGAAACATCAAGTCGAGTTAACAAGAGCTGTGTCATACTACCGCACATAAGTACATATCAAGTATATACACGAAAATGTTTAGTAACCTGTATTTTTAGTCATATCCTTCTCTCGACAAACGTGCCCTATTCTCTAAATAGTGTGCGGTTACCCTAAGGTATCATGGTTACAATTCTGAATGCCACGAATTGTTTTCAATGTTTATCGGCTCATTGCGGGCTGATTTTTACGCTAGCCCCGCACGGGGCACCTTGAGCAATCTGGCTCCCTGTCTGTCTACCAGGCAGGAAGCTCCGGGACCTCTTCAACTATCAGGGTAAGGCTGACGAACGAAGTACCCCCGTTCCCTGCTTTTATACTATGCTGTATGGTATTGTAAATCCCCCCCCCCCAACCGTGATCTGCCCCGGAAAAGGGGCCGCACCAAAGTTTCATTCCCACCTCTTTCAACAACTGTCATTTCAACAAACGTGAATAACTACTCTCATTTTCTTGTGATCGAGTCAGCTGACTCAGCAAGGCCTGTCGCTTCCCTGTCTGTATTCTTGGTCTCAAAATTCCTGCAAAACCCAATAGGTGGAACGTATGAAGCTAAAAAGCTTAGGGCGGGTGAAATCCTTGTAAAACTCAATGCCGAACAACAAACCCGCACTCTTCTTGCACAAACCCGCATCCACAATCTGGACATCAGGGTCACACCCCACCGGAGCCTCGACAGCTCTCATGGTGTCATTTATGAGACAGATCTTCTTATGGAAACTGATGACGACCTCCTCGAAGATTTAAAGGATCAGGGCGTCACAGCCGCGCGCCGCGTCACGATGCGCAGGGACGATAACATAATCCCCACCAAACAAATTATCCTCACCTTCAACCGCTCCTCGCATCCTGAACATATCAACGCCGGCTTCATTCGATGCTTCATTCGTCCTTACATTCTGAACCCGGGCCGTTGCTTTAAGTGCCAGTGGTTCGGGCCCGGAACCAACTCCTGCTGTGGCCGTCTGACTTGCGCAAATTGCGCTCAGCATGATTACCCATCTGACAATTGTCCATCATCAACCCTCACCTGCGCCAACTGCCAGGGACCCCATGCCGCCTACTCTCGAAAATGTGAAAAGTTTCAACTAGAAAAGAAAATCATCAACACCAAAGTCACCGAAAACATCACCTTCCCAGAGGCGCGAAAGAGTTTCGCCTCTTTCCCCCTGGGCTGGTACGCCAGGAGCGGCGTCTGGTTTCGGCGGGTACCCAGTACAGTGAGTCGGACTTGGTCCCGCCGCCGTCTCCCCCCTTGGGTTGCCTGAGGCATCCAAACCCGCCTCCGCACCGCTCGCGGAGCCAGCAGCGGCTTTGGCGGCATCTACGTCAGTTGGGGAGGCTGCTGCATCCACTGTTTCCTCTCCACCGGCACGAAGCACACGCGCGGGCCCGCAGGACATGGAGACGGAGGCATCCGCGGCAGTACCCACCCCCGCCGCACCGCCTGTGCAACCCGGGGCGCTCCTGACGCCCTCGGTAGTCGCGGCTCCAAGGAAGGGCACCGGGAAGGGTGCCAAGTCCATGGGGTGCGGTCCGCCGCCTACTCCCCACAAATCTGATGACGAGATTGATATGGGACCTTTGGTGTTTGCTTCGCAGAGGAAGGAGAGGGTCCCTCCATCTACACCTCCAGAGAAGGTAAAAAAACCCTCCCAAGAGTCCAAGCCCCGAAAGGCCCTACATAAATAGTCCTAATCCAGTAGCTCTGAACACTCAATAATGGGAAGAGAAAATAGCGTTCAATGGAGCTGCAGAGCCCTTCTTAGTAATCTTGACAACGTGTATGAGATCCCGCATGCTAATCAGCCAAGTGTATGTGTGTTCAGGAAACACATCTAACTTCCAAGCAGACAAATTTCTTGAATAGTTACCTGGTATACAGAAAGGACAGGGTGGGCGGCACACACTCTTCTGGTGGTGTGGCCATAATCGCCCGCAAATCCTGAGCATGCCAAACTGTCACCTTGAACATCGTCCTCGAGGCTGTAGCCATCCGCACAATATTATTCAATAGATTGATAACAGTATGCTCCATTTACATTCCTTGCACTTGATCTTGCACTTTTGAGCTCTGATTTTGAGGCCCTGGTCGACCAGCTGCCCGAACCGTACATCCTGACCGGCGACCTTAATGCGCACAACTCTCTTTGGGGCTCTTCTCGCACGGATTCCCGAGGTCGCCTGATTGAGAAATTCCCTACATCTTCACGAGCGTGCCTCTTTAACAAAAATAAGCCCACATACGTTTGTGTAGAACACAAAACACACTCATATCTTGACTTGGCTCTTGGCTCCGCAGTTCTCTTTCCATGTCTTCAGTGGGATGTGGGCACGGACCCATATGGTAGTGACCACTTCCCCACCTCACTAACATATATAGGTAAAGGCCCATCCAGTCCATAGTCCAATTAAAGGTTTAATGAAGCAAGAGCTAACTGGAATATGTTTACAGAGACATCCAAACTACACCACACATCCATAGGACACCTACAGGTTGATGAATCTACCCTACTCCTCACGGCGTACAACCTCGACGCCGCCGAAAAGTCCATTGCCCACGCCTCTGGTGCCCCGCGCAGCCAGAGGACGCCGTGGTGGAATGAAGACCTTAGGCGTGCGCGAGAAGCCCAGAACAAGGCGTGGGGTATCCTTCGTCAGTACCCCACGTCGGGTAACCTCATTTTGTTCAAAGGGGGCAAGGCTTTAGGAAAACGTGTGTGCCGTGAGGCAAAACGAGAGAGTTGGCACACCTTCTTGAAATCCATTAATTCATACATGGACACACACAAAGTCTGGACACATATACGTAAGCCCAAAGGGCAACAGACACAGCGTGCCACTCGTTAGCACAGCAGGGGACACACTTGAAGACCAGGCTAACACACTTGCACAACACTTCGAACACGTGTCCAGTTCAGCACCCTTAACAAACACTTTCATGAAACACCAAACATCTGCAGAAAAGAAGTCCCTGCGTGATACCAAGAAGTCGCAAACTTTCTACAATTCTCCATTTTATATTCATGAACTGAAGGCTGCTTCGACCACATGTAAACCTTCAGCTCCAGGTGCAGATAAGATTACATACACCACGATACAACACTTACACGCAGACACCCTTGAAACACTCCTACACCTATACAACAGAATATGGCTTTCGGGGAACATTCCACGCTCTTAGAGGGAGGCCATAGTTGTGGCTTTCCTAAAGGAAGGGAAAGACCCTTCCTCTCCTGCCAGTTATAGTCCCATTGCACTGACAAGCTGCATGTGCAAGCTCTTTAAGAACATGATAAACAAAAGACTCGTGTACATCGTAGAATGCAAGGGTCTTCTCGAGGGCTGACAGGCAGGCTTCAGTGCGGGGCGATCTACCAACGATCAACTCGTTGCATTAGAGGCGTATATAAAAGATGCTTTCCTCCACAAGCAGTACTGTATGACGTATTCTTTGACCTTGAAAAGGCGTATGATACTGCTTGGAGGTATGGTATTCTCAGCGATTTGAAGGCCTTTGGCATATCGGGTAACAGGATGAACACGCTTGCCAGTTACATGTCTGAAAGAAAGTTTCGCGTGCGAGGTAGAACTGCACTCTCTAGTGTTCATGTGCAGGAAATGGAGCACCGCAAGGTGGAGTTTTAAGTTGCACCATTTTTATTGTGAAAATGAATTCCCTTAGGAAGGCATTGCCACCGTCGATTTCCTGCTCAATTTATGTAGACGACGTACAATTATCCTTTAAGTGTTGTAACCTGTTTATCTGCGAGCGCCAAGTCCAGTTTGGTATTAACGAGCTAGCTGGCTGGGCAGACAGCAACGGTTTTAAATTTAATCCACGGAAGTGGACTTGTGTTTTGTTCTCGAAGAGGCGTGGCATCCGGAAGGATCCAGGCATTCCACTCAATGGTGTCTCGATTCCTGTCAAAAAGGAACACAAGTCTTTAGGAATAATCTTTGAAGAAAAGCTCACATTCATCCCACACATAAAACAACGAATACATAAATGCTTAAAAACAATGACTATCCTGAAGTTTCTCTCGCACATTTTTTTTTGTGCTGGCAAACAACTTCTTTTACGTGTTTTTACCAGCCTAATAGGTTCACGATTGGACTATGGTAGCATTGTCAATGGGTCAGCCACTAAACTTCCCTCAGAATGCTGGACCCTGTGCTTCATTTAGGGCTCCGCTTGGCGTGTGGTGCCTTCCGCACTAGTGCAGTTGAAAGCCTGTACGTAGAGTGCAACCAATGGAACATACAACGTCAGCGAGCATACACAGACCTCCTTTATGCTTTTAAAATTTCATCCATGCCTCACCATGCTTTTAAATCGGTTTTTTATGACACCTCCATGACTGAACTCCTGCTAAATCGACCATCGTTTTCTGCGCCCTTCTCTTACAGAGTTCGAGAGGAAGCGTCAGTACGCATCGCCGCTTCTCTGGTGATCTTCCTTCACAGAGAAGGAGGCCACTGTATTTTATATAAAGCTTTTCATGTTTTTTACCTCTTGTGTTCAGTGTTTCAAGTCATCCAAATCCCGAGATTTCAGTTCAAAGTATCCTACAGAGGATATCATGCTGCGCCCTGGCCTTTCAAAGGGGTACTGATACAAAATTTTGAAGGAGGAAACTTCGGGGATGATTGGTGTTTACACACATACATCATCTGCAAAATACCAGTGGGAAATACTGTCTAGACCATATTTATAATCAGTTTTAACATGTGCGAAACGCAACCGAACACCCAGCGCCGGCTCGCCGCTTTCGCCGGCTCGCCGATATGATCGGAGGTCGGAACTTCTGCTTTCGAGCAACAAATGATCCGATCCTTGACGGCGCAGGCATCGGGATTTCGCTGGCTCACTGTGCAGCTGGCCACGACCTGTGTTCTACAGTGATTCCAGGCACACTGTTTGTATTCCTTTTTATTACACCTACTTCACGCGAAAGGTGTTTTCTTGTTCTTTCAAGTGTTCTCTTGTATCGTAAGGATTTAACTAGTGATTCCTAATCTTTCTGCTTTACTTTATTTTGTGTGCTGTGCTGTTCGCGATCTGTCTTTATCTTTACACGTTTTTATTGAATTGTTGTACGTGTGTTGGTACTGCCCTATGTCGATTTCTATGTTTTGTATGGGTGCTTAACTAGCCTAAGGCTAAGGAGCCAGACACTGGTGTTCGTATTGTGTACATGTGAAAGCTGCACAATAATAAACAACAAATAATAATAATAACTGGCCGCGGACACGAATAGCGCGCTGAGCGAGGCTCATGTTCCGTGCGCAGCGGCGGCCACGGCCGCGAAGTGGCGCAGGCCGGCGCAGGTAGCTCGAGCGATAGCTCGTTACCGCTGCGCGATATGAGACTCACATCCCAAAACAAGGCACCACATATGAGAAAGTTGCTAATGATGTGATGACGAATTGCAATAAAAACTGTCATTGGCACCGCTTGCGAGAGCGGCAATCGAATATTCGCCGCAGTGTGAAACCTAACACATCTGTAGGAAGACCTGAGAGAAGACCAGCCGGCTGCTCCGAGCGCGCGTCTCCGCAACCGCTGTCTCGAGCATCGCTCGTCGTTCTCTAGCGGCGGCAGCCCTTTCCACTTGCAGCAGCGCCTACGTCACGTCCACGGTCGCTTTTTAATTAAGCGGCTGATGGCGTAAGTACGTAAGAGCATTCGCATAAACTGCCGGCGATGCGGAATGAAGAGTGCTACGGCAGCTCTGCTCTTTCATATCCGTGCGACGGTCACGTGGAAAACTTTCTTTATACAAAATCCCACGTTTCGTGCACCTGCTGAAACAGAAATTGACACCGGCTGCTATTGAAAACGCCTCTAATTAAACAACCGTCATACACTGATGGAAATAAGGTTTCCACACGGGATCAGCAGGTCATTAGCTACTTGTCGCAATAAAAAAAAAACTAGATGCAAACTTTTTGTGTCAGTGCCCCTTTAAAATAGCCTTTATGCGTATTTTCGGCGGTAATGTTTAACGCAAATCTCGCGATCAGTTAACTTGCGTAATGAGGGCGTCAGTTCAACAAAACAGCAATTTTCAATACGCGTTCTTGCCGAAAAGGCAGCAAACCCCGTTTACCTTAAAGAATTGTGCGATTATGTGCTCTGTTCGCTGGAAATGACGTCGTAGGAGGGTGGTTTTGCCACTGCCACGGTACTCCACTGTCTGTCTTCCCCTTGAAATCATCACACTAGTGTCCTCCCCTCTCACCACTCGCATAAAGAATACAGTAGGGCTAGGCGCATTACTCTATTTGTTTAGAGCTCAAAATCAGCTCAGCCTAGACCACGCGTGTTTGTGATATAGTTATGAAGGGCAGTTTTGAAGCGAAAAATCTGGTTTGCGAATGCGGTGCCGGTGTGGATGTGATGGCGACAATTATAGGGCGGTGTTTTTAGGTGAATGGATTGATGTCGTTAGGAGCCAGCTTATCGAGGGCGTTTAGTTCAAGCGTCCATTTGTGGATTTCCAGTTGTGCCAGAGAAATTTGAAGAAATGTTTGCAAACATAAAACTTGTGGGCCCACTTTGATGAGAATGCTGTCATTGGGGAAAATTTACATCGTGGTTTATGTGCTACCGTTAAATCTAAGTGGTGGGTTATCGGTCACGGTTTGAACTCTGAAGGTGAGCTTTCTAATTTTGGCTGTGTGCACGTTTACTGAAATGCGACAAGGTTGGGTGTTGTTGTGGCGTTAAAAAGGCATGGAAAAAGAGCAGGGGAGGGGCAGACTTACGGAGCTTGCTGCGTACGACTTCGGTTCGTGTTGGCCGCGCCGGCACCCAATTGATTTTACAGACAGACAGACAGACAGACAGACAGACAGACGGACGGACAGGCGTGCGTGCGTGCGTGCGTGCGTGCGGGCAAATGGGCGGGCAGGCAGGCAACATTTTCGCGTTGGTGTAGCCCAGGAAAAACAATTGTGTTGAAAATATTTTGATGTCGTTTATAATGCGCAAAAGAAGTGCTGGACTCTTTGCACCGCAACATCTGTAACAAGTATTTTTCATATATAGTCCTACAGCATTTAAGCAGAAATTATGAAAGATTGTTACCGCTTGCGCAGGTGTGCTTTCAAACTTGCATAAACCTACGGTCTTTCCCTAAATTTTATACCCCAAGCCGAAAGTGCGCAGGCCGCAAAAAGTTAGTGTACAAGCTTACGTCCCGATCGAGCCTCGAATGTTTTGCGCCGGCAAGCTAGAGAAAACACCTTTTTCTCACTGTCATAAAATATTTTTGTCACATTTAAACCTAAAGCTTATTCTTTCAATTCTTTGTTGTCGGGAACGATTAGGATTGGAATTGAAAATATTTACAAAGGATGGCCGTAGGATAAGACTGTATTATTTTGATTTCTAGTTGAAAGCGAATCGGCTCGTTCAAGATCAGTGGAAATGTAGTTGAAAATGTTGACGGCTGTCAGAACAAGTCGAAAGCAGCGCCTGCGTTTTAAGATTGAACATAGTGGTTCTTAACTTATAAAAGGACACCCTCTTGCCTAAATACGCTACGCCTCCAATCCCAGTGTCACATGTTTCACTTCAACACAATAAAGAAAATAGTTTTAAACAAATATAACCTCACAGAGTACAGCTCTGACCGGGAAGCACAAGATTGAACGGCGATGGACTGCCTTCAGCAAAGGTGTAAAGGGTTTGGGTGATTTGGGTGTTTAACAACAAGTGACTTCCTTCTGGCCCGAACCAGGAGCGCCGTCAGCGACACACTGTTCATACACAGTGGGGTTCAATCGAGAGAATAAAAATGCAAACAGAGAAAGCCAGACCCTTTACAGCAGAATACTGTCGCATGCCCCTTCGGCCGCCACACCGATTGCACTGCCTTGGTTAGACACCTCAGTAAAAACTCATGCATTCAAGGCTAGCCAAACGCTATAGACCTCATGCGCTCGTATGGTGGCACCACTGATGTGTTGTGTTTAACGCAATCTGGAGGACAACAAAGAAAGAACCTCTCTGTCCCGCGAGTAGACGACGTCCCGTAGCGTCGAATTTGGCGCAGTAAGAAAATCAGTACGAGAAAGAACGAATGGCCGCTATTCTGTCTCAGTGCGATACCAACAGCCAAACGATGCTTTCATAAATCGATAAGGTTCCGCAAGACGAGAGGGAAGCCACTCATCTGAACAAAACCAGTCGCATGAACCCGCCGTCATTTCGCAACAGCTTTATCCGAACACCGTCGGCGGCGGCCAAACGAAAAAAAGAAAAGGGCAAAAAGCCGCGAGCCCACTTTCTAGAAGGAAGAGAGGAGTGCAGGAGTGTGCGTGGGTGTGTTTGAGTGCATGTCAACCTGGAAGAGGTAATGTGTGCGTGACACTAGGCGTGAGCGCTCCACCAACAGAGACACTTCTGTTCTGTGGGGCCCCGGGGACCCGCGAGAGCATTACATGACGGCGGGACGTCCGAATGGCGCCAGCATCACTTTGGTGGCTTGGATTTATTGAGCTTTAGTTCCCAGTCAGAAAATAGCTGACATAACCCAAAAGTTGGAGGACAACCTACAGTGAAGAGCAGGCCGGCGACGGGAGTTTTACGGTGCTTGTAGAAACGAATTTCTCCCGTGGCGCAGACTACACTGTGCCTTGGCACAACATTCGCGTGTATTTTGCGACGCCAAGGATACCCGACTTTAATAGCCCTAAGATTAAGTATCGTAGAGGCAGACATTTTAAAGTACAACTGTGCAGTAAAACTCTACCTGAAACTGCTGAAGCTGCAATAAGTGGTAGTTGGATGGGCTCACAAAATGTCGCTTGATCTTTTTAATGCATTTATAGGAACTTTTAAACGCCTACTTAACATGCGAATACTTTTGAACGTGTATGCACGTGAGCAAGCTTTCACAAAAGCCCCTGTACGTTTATTTAGCTTGTTTACCCTTGTATCACTCGGCATAGCCACGGGCGCGGGCATGGTGCAGCGCACAACTGGAGCTATAATTTTCCGCAGGTGGTCCCTCTCACAATTGGTAGTGCCGAAGAGAAAAAGACTGTTTCGAATAATGGAGACCGTGTCAATGCTGACACAGTTGTACGTGATGTTGGTGTAGCTACATGCTAGCGTACGTAGTTGGGCTCGTGCGGTTATTTCTGTCAGCAAAAATATTTTACGAACGATGAACGCAACAACGAATGGCAGTCACTAAAGAGGAAAATGTATGACAGCTACATCTTACTGGTACTCACCTACGGGGAGAAATTTGGAGGCTCACTGAGAGGGTTCAAATTAAATTGAGGATGCCTCAGCGAGCAAAGATGATAGGTGTAACAAAAGATGATAGGTGTGACATTAAGGGTCAAGAAGAGAGAGGAGTGGGTCAGGGAACAAACGCTTGTTAAGGGCATTTTAATAGAAATTAAGACAAAGAAATGGACGTGGGCAGGGCATGTAATGCCAAGGCAAGATAACCGTTGGTAATTAAGGGTAACAGAGTGGATCCCCAGAGAAAGCAAGCGTGACATTAGGCGGCAGAAAGTTAGATGGGCAGATAAGATCAAGAAGTTTGCGGGAATAAATTGGACGCATTTACCACAGAACCGGGATAATTGGAGATTAATGGGAGAGGCCTGTGCCCTGTGGTGGGCGTACATAGGCTGGTGATGATAAATAAAAGTGTAGACGATAGTCTACTAATCGGGGCTGGTTTGTGTCCACCAGTTTATGGTGTCCCTGTGTACCGTAAACAATTGCGTTACTTCCATATATTTAAAGCTTTTTTTATATTGGCCAGCGTGGCTACGCACAATGAAACCTTGTGTATACGTGGATGCTGTATGCATTTTGTTATGTGTCTGAATTTTTATACTGACACCGGAAAGCTAGCTACTTGGGGGGCTACCAAATGAATAATTTTTGGCGTTTTGCTGTGTACCCTACATTTTTTCGCAACTGTTGCACAGCAAATACCTTGAAGGTACGCAAGGGCGACACCTAGTGAACCTTCGAAAACTCTTCAAACTCGCGCTCCGCAAGCGCACGAAAGACATCGGCCGGCAGCCATCCTTAGCTACACTTTACCACCTCCTCATTAACACTGACAGAAGAGGAGCACTGGGAGGCGCTTCTTGAAATCATTGAGGCCGTCTTGGGGGAGACTAGTAACAGCAGCCCCCCCCTCCAGCAACGCAGAAGCCTTTATAGAAGGGCCATAAACATGTTTTTCGGTCTCGATCACGTATGTTCCTGTTTTTGTTTTGTTTTAAAGCGAAGCTTTAGTGCCCGCACTGATGCCGCGTTGTTCGCCCATACGTGATTGAGCGGCTAACTTCACCCGCGTCGGCAGAGCTATACGGTATTAGAGAAGCACTTCGATACATCCTACGCCGGCCTCCCACATACTGGAGCGTATTCTCTGATTCAAGGGCAGCTCTTCAAAGCCTCCAACGTGCTAGCAGTTCCAGCTTTCACGAACACGTCCACCGCAAAGTATTTACATCATCTCGCATACATCACTGGAGATCGCGTTACCTTCCAGTGTCTCCATGCCACAGTGGCATCATGTGAAACGGGAAAGCTGATGAGGCTGCCTCAAGGGGCATACAAACAGAAGTGCAAATATTTTCTTCACGAATCATGGTGCTGCAACAATGACAAAGATACCAGCTCTGACGGAAAGGAACCGTTTGTGGTCCCTGCGACAGTAACATCACGGTTGTTTACATCGTATAGACAAATATACAGCCGAGCCTCGCTATAACAAAGCGGTATCCGCACAGCAAATTAGTTCGTTATAACCAATATTTGTTGCAATAGTAGAGTTTAAAATCGGCTATAACAAATTTTCCGTCTGGTTCAAGCAAAAATGCTTGATATAAAACTGCATTTTTGAAACCCACTATAAACAAAGTAACCCTCCCCTTTCTTGTCGCAATTCAAGCTCAATGAACCGGAACATGAGTGCGTGAAATTAAAACCGAACGAAGTTCACTTGATGAAACAGGCCTGCGTGCTCATTTATTTCATGCAGAATTTGATCTTCTTCTGGTGGCTACTCACAGCACGGAGAAGGATGACGTTTTCCACAGTCTTCGCGAACAAAAGGGCCTTTATACTTCTGCAGCTTCGGTCAAGCGGGGTTTTTTCGAAGTAGCTTCTCAGTCTCCTAGTCAAATATCCGTTATGTCCGATATCCCGCCCGGCTTTAGCGCTTTCAGTTTCGTTATAAAAGAATAGGAGTCTTCGAAACAAAGCGTGACCAACCATAATTTGTATTTAGTTTGCTATAGCCGATAATTCTCTATATCAGTATTTGTTATAACCAGGTTCTACTGTATCAGAACGAAACTGCCAGAACGTCTTCCCCGCCGCCTGCAGACGTTGTCCCATAGGCTTCGTCTTAACACACCACTAGCGAATTCCAATATACATCGGGTCGGCCAGCCATCAAGCCCGTACTGTGATAATAATGGCTCTCCTGCTCTCCTGAAACTGTGGAACATATATTACCGAGCGCTCGGCTTATACCGAATCAAGGGGTTGTTTGCAACCTAAAATTAATTTCCTCCGCCCTGGAATATTGATCTCTGTCTGCACCATACAGTGGGAATCTGGCGCTGCAATAGCGGGACCATTGCAGCTAGCGAGGTTCCTCGCCTGCTTGGGTTGGCTGGCCACAAGGCTTATTTTTGGTCTCTAAGCCAAAATAAACAAAAACGCGGTAGCAGTAGCAGGAACAAACGTTTATTTTACATATGTAGAGCAGATGGGCGGCCCCCTTAGTCCAGGCAGTCCAGGTAGCCGCGTGCTGTAGCGGGTCGGGTGGCCCGCTGGATCAGGTTTTGCTGGTCGTGCAGGTCCGAGCTGGTCAGCGCGCATTCCCACTGCTCGGGAGTAGGCGAGGGGAGTGGGCAGGGGTGGTGTGGGCAGAAGAATACGAGATGGGGGGTTGTGTCTGGGGTGTGGCAGTCCGGGCAGTTATAGGTGAAATGGCTTGGGAAGATATGAGAGAGGATGGTGCCGTTGTAGGATGTATTTGTTTGGAGACGTCGCTAGATGCGGGATTCTTCGTTTGTGAGTGCACGGTGTGGGGGAGGGTATTCTCGGCGGGTGTGGCGATAGTGCGCTTAGATATCGGAGTAGGTGGCTGGTAGTGGGTGTAGCGTTTCAGCCAGGGTGTCCAAGCCGCCTGGCCTCGTCCGGAGTGCCCGGTAGTGGAGTTCGCGGGCCGCAGCGTGGGCTGCTTCGCTCCTGGGGAGGGAGGCGTGACCTGGGGTACAGACGATGGTTACGTTAGGAGGTGATACTACGGCTTGTAGAAGCTTGGGGGCAGGTAGAGGAATTGTTCCAAGGAGGTATCTCCGACAGGCTTGCTGTGAGTCCGTGATGATCGTGAGGTAGTCGCACGTTGCTGTATGCACTGCTAGGGTTATTGCCGTAGCTTCCGCTGCAGATGGGGATAGGTTGCGGTAAGTGGCCGCAGTGTATAAGGTGGCGTTGTTGTCGGTGACCATCTGGGTTGAATGTGAAGGTGAGTGAGCGATGTCAGTGTAGCGGGTGTCGTTTTCCCATGAGTACTTCTTATGTAGGTAGCGAACACGAGCGTTGCGACGTCCTTCGTTGTACTCGGGATGCATAAAAGGCAACATCTTTTTTTGTTCATTTTGCATGAAGGTTCTAAATATTCTTGAGAAATAGATCTGTTTGAAGCTCGAATTTTATAACAACAGAACAAATTTCAGAAATCTTGTACGGCAATATTGTTTATTTTCTTCAGCCAGAGGCAACTTCCCAGCCCGTTCATGAGTCATGCCCAGGACAAGTGGGACGTGCCTGTACGGTGCATGGTGGAACGCTGGCTGAAGCGCGGCTCGCCTAGACAGTGGAGCCAGATTTCTCTCCGGTATAGATTAGTATGGAACTCTATGGCCCGCACTATCCGAGTTTCCGCAGGACATTGGTGTGTCTACGAGATTGTAGGTATCTTTTGAGTTCATGAAAATTTCAACTCGACGCCCGAATGCAGTATTTTATTTTCATTATATTGTTTCCCCCCTCTACTGTCACCCTTCTTAACAGCGCCTACTGCCTTTTTTACCTCCCCTCCTTTCCACGCAGTGTAGCATGTCCGTAAACTCATGTCGGCAAACCTCTCTGCATTTTCCTCTTTAAAAAACAGTCTCTCTCTCTGTCCCGCAGAGGAGCCAACTTTCTGGGACGATGATAATGAATGATTGTGGGTGAAGTGAAAGAAGAAAACGCTTCCCGTTGCCGGAATCAAACCCGGCTACCTCGCGTTATGAAGCCGGCGTCTATGCGATAGCTCAATTACGACATGGTCAAACCGAACGCTAAGGAGCAGGTACCCATTGGCGCCGTACACCCCAAATCCAAAGGTTAGGCCTACAGAGTGCACTCCCGAGAGTTGCTGTGGGTATTCTAGAAAAGAGGTGCGCACCGCGAGAGACGCACGTACTCGCCGTGTTTAATTGGCCAAACAAAGAATCCATCACCAGAAAGCTTCGTGTTCAACCATCGCCGTCAGACGGAACGGTACATGATTTTCTTCTCGCGTACTATGTGCTTTGTGCACGCAGGTTTCGCAAGCACCTTATCCGTGTAGTGTCGTCAGCTTTTATTATAGAAGTGGCGCTTTCTAAAATATTTTAGCATGTATGCCCCCACAACTCGTAAGGCAAATATTTATATTGATATAGTAACTGTGAACGTAAAGAACGCCGTGTTTTGCTGCATACTAATTTTCCAGTTATAATTCACCCCGTAGAGAACTGCTGTGTATTTTTATTTTCTTCTCTGGAAAAGCTGCTCCGCTACTACCAGGTGGCGCCGCGTGTTTGCTTGAAACACGTTTGCTTTGCTTTTCTTGTTATTTTGAAATTATTTTTTATTTATTTTGTTTGTATTTTTTGGCTAGGTGATTGTATAGTTGCGTTGCAACTAAGGCTGCTGTGCAACGCCACCCCGTTACAAAGGGGAAGCCACTAAGCATCATCATCATCAAACCGCAGTGCACGTGGCCCATCTGCTAATCTCCTGTGAAGTCAGCTTCGCTGGTAAACACAATCCCTTTTCTTGGAAGACTTTTCAGCACAAGGATTTATTCAAACATTTCAAGTCATAAGCCTTGAAATAAATACCTTCATAACACCCAATTCATCCGGTTGCAGAGATGCTGCTTATGTCTATCCAACGTCGGAGCAAAACCTGCTGGCTGGCTCGCCTCGCACGTGTCGTTCCGCAAGTGCATCCGGGAAGTTCAGTGGTGTCGATTCATCAAGCATTACATAAATTCGCGCACGCGTGAGCTCCTGCAAGCATGCACGATTCAAAAGAGCGGCAATGATTGTGTGAGCACTACATCTGTTGCCTTGTCTTCAAAGGAGATAGCGTTTACAGAGGACTGTTTTTAACTTTGGGCGGAGGAATGGTCGAACTGTTATCATGATGACGAAAGTGCTTGTTTCGTGTACATATTTTTAATTTTTGTCAATATTTTCTGGATCTTCTTTCTTTCCGCTCGTATCTTTTCCTCGCAGGAGGTCCCGCCTGCGGTTCGGAAACCTTGGGACATCCTCCTGTAAATTCCCACTATGTTAATACAACCTTGTACTTTTTGAATAAATTTGAATTTGAATTTTACTAGAGAATATACTACCCTGTCACAAACAATTCTATTGGTAGTCAGCGCTATGTGCGCGTAGTGTTACAAATCAGCCCGCCGCTGGGCTTTGCTTCAACACTCTTCGGCTGTGCGGTGAAGCCTACGTGCGCCTTTCGAGCAGGTCTCCCTGTGGGTGACTCGCACTTGCAGCCGACAACTCAAACAAGCTGCGACTTGTCTGGATCGGTGGCGCCTCGTTATAGGCGTGATCAACTTCGGTTGCGTGCAGACGAGGAAGGCTTCAACTTGCCCCAAGGACACAGAAGCCCTGCGTCCGCTGCAGAGACCTCCCTCCTCCCTCTCTCGAACGAACCCAGCGTGCGCCGCTACTACCGACTGCTCACAAACTCTGGAAAGAGTGTTGTGCGTGTCCGTGCCGTTCTTGTCGTGTGCACAATCTAGAGGGAATGCTTGTTTCGACCGTTGGTGCTTTGGGTATAAATATGACCCCCCCCCACCCCCCCCAAGCGCTGTATGCAGTGAATCAATGCTGTCACTCTGCTCGAGTCCTGTACTGTAACCTCGCCCGTCGGGGCAGTGTCCTTTGGTTTCGGCTTATCTCTCGCTATGAAGTAAACAAGTTTACGTTTGCCTACGGATTCTCGACTTCTTTACGGCTGCAATATTGGCTGGCCGCTCGCTTCAAACCACGCTACCATACTCATGTCGGAGGCGAAGGGGCTCGGCTCGGGTCGGCCTTCCCGGATGCAGCAGTAGCCTCCCTCTTTGTGCCCTGTCCTGAGCGCTATTTTAGTGATGTAAACCAACAAGGCCAAAGACGTTCAGTGCTGTCCCACAGGCGTGGAACGGCCCCCAAGAAAGCTTTCGTTAGTATCAACGAACTAAGCTGGCCAAGGGCAGCTTAGTTGCAATTTGTTCTGTGTGCAGGGATTTTAGTCCAAGAATTGCTAAGCGGTAATGGTTTCGGTTCCAAGCACTTAGGCAATGGAAGTAATTCGGGAAACTTACTGAGCTGAACATTTTTTCTTGTCATCACGTTGGTTTCGGTGAATAACAATTGCGCGGCTATCATAAGGCTTATGAGACCCCTGCTCTATAACAAAATTGCACGGTGGGCACTTGTAGATAACTTTAGGACACGGAATTCTCAGAAACCGCTTTTCTAAGGTGTGATGGAAAGTTGTCAGACCGGAATGAGATCTGCAATAACGTGTCGTTAATAGAGCCCGGCTTTGCAAAAAAACAACAAATTTCGCACCAGGCTGGACCCATTGCAAGTCATCTTTACTCTAGTTCAACTGTCGTGCGCATATGTTTTTTGCACGGAACGAAGTGATCATCGAATCGGGAGGGAGGCCTGGGCGATCTCCTGTGGCTACCATGTGCCGGGATTTTGCTAGGTGGAGTACTGGCATCCCCAGGAGGTAAGCCAATGTTGCTACTTCAGGGGAAGTGCTCAGTACTTTTCATTTTGCGCGCGTAACATAGGAGGTACGAATCCACAACGCTCGGGAAATCAATACTAACTGAAATCATCCCTTACGTTGCAGTTTCCTCTGTATTAATCGTTCGCGCTGCTTTTAATCTTACTCGCCCTAGCTTCTCTCGCAGACCATGAAGAATCTCCCAAATGCAAAATGAGGTCCGCACAATTTCCCGCCACAGCCACGGCACTTTGTGTCTCTTATGAGCGCAGTCTGTGGCAGCGAGAATGCGAAGGCCTTTGCTAAACTAGATGGCGTGACACCATCAAGTTCAATGACAGAATCGACCGGTTGCCGCGACTCTCTGAAAATACAACAGAAGTAGCTTTTTCCAGTCACCAAGTTTGTTGAAAGCAAGCTTGACCTAGCGTGAACGATTTGAATGGCCTACCCTAATGTATGTCAGGAAACGATAGATTACGGCGCTAGCGAACGCCCGTTTTACGCATCAGCACACTGCAGGTAACGGTTATGCTCCCTTCCTTGTTGTCTTTAATAGTTCCCGTCGAATGATTGCCTGAAGTGTTAGAAGTCGCTTACGGCCAAAAAAATTTGCCTCGTTTACACGCATCCTAGAACGATAGCACTTCCCCCTCCCGGTTGCACGCGAACTTAAGTCACAACCGTTGCTCGCCGTAGCTTTCCGGAGCACGTGCAGCGTAAGTGTAAACACACCGGAGGAAGTGCGGGGCTCTCGAGTTCCTGAGTAGCCTACTCTCATTAGTCGCCCCTGAGGATCGCAGAAGAAAAGAAAAGGCTGCCCGGGCGGCGGCTGCTTTTCTGATGGAGGCGAAAAGCAAAAACGCCCGTGTGCACGAGATTTCGGCGCACGTTAAAGATCACCAGGTGGTCAAAATTAATCCGGGGTCCTCCACTACGGTGCGCCTCATCGCCTGCGTTGCGTCGGCGCGTTAAACCCTACAATCAATCAATCAATCAAAAGGCTGCCCGAAACAGGACGTGGCGCAGACACCGCGGGACTAGGTTTCGCTTTTCAGTTTACCCTTCGCTTTTCTGCTGGGCAAAGTATACGATCTCGTTTGAAGGCCAAAGTTCTGCACTTGGCCGTGGATACATGTGATTATGATGGAAATAATGGAGGGCATGATTACAACGATGGTAACAGCGATCAATGTAAAAACTTTCGCAAAAAGCTTGGGGCAAAACCTCTGATCAGATGTTCTTTTTCGCGTGTCTCATTGAACACAACAGTTCTCGATAAATTACAAAGTTGTATTTAGAGGGAATGGATTTGTTGAGGCTACATTTGAACAAAATTTTGATGCACCCCTTCGTGATTGCGCAGGCTTGAAAGGTGAAAATTTGAATTCAATGACATCTGACTGCCAAAATACGTACCACAAAAAGAACTTGGGAATGTTGTCGTCCACCTAAATCAAAGTGTCGTAAACGAATACTATAATATGCCATCTGTAATCACTGCACTTCGTTAGAAATACGCATACAAGTATTGACTTCGGTAGACATTACTTGATTTGTCTGTGCGTAAGGAGTCATATGTTCTGCGCGAATTTAAGTAGTTCTCGATTGTACTAATATTGGGCGGCAATCTCAATACGGTTTTATACATACGGCCGCCTTTGCTACAGCACTTTGCGCCAGTACACGGCTAGAGTTTCCCTTTTTAACTTTTGTAGGGGCGCGAACCAATCCTCCCATTGGACAGCTTGCTGCCATCACTTACGGGGCCGACTGAATAGGCTATCACCAGAACTGATCGTGCACGACAGATTTTAAAGACACAAAACGCACGCTTGACCACAAGCACCGGAATGTCCACTGCAGCCGCAGGCTACATGACGCGCGATGGAGAGGCTGCCGCTCTTTCGAAGGGGACTTTGTCATAAGTAGCGATATTTTTCCTCCACCGAATTGTGCTGCCACATGGAGCCCGTGCCCTAAAGTACTGATCCCGGACCGCTAAATGGTCTTCACTGCAGAGCTAATGAAGATAAAGCTACGCTAAAGCAACACGAATCATCGAAACGCCATGGTGCCCAACCCTCGCATGAATGGCCTACTCCAACGCCTGAAAAAAAAAACAATAGCAGATATGCTGTGAATGTCCGCCAACGTTCAGCGTAAAACGTGGGGTGAATTTCTTGCGTATTTCCCGTTTGCGTACAACACAGCTATACAGAAAACCACGCAACTGGCTCTGTTCGAGCTTGTCTACGGAAAACAGCCGACTACGATGCTCAACGCCATGCTGCACCAGGCAGAACACGATGGCCGCGACAGCGACGTCCAAAGGTACATGCGACGGGCGGAGAAAGCACGCCAGCGTTCTCGAGTCACGGCCGTTCTCGATTGCATAGAATGTACCAACATCAAATGAACGCCGGACACTACAACCTTCGACACCAAGACGCGGAGTATCACCAAGGTGATCTTGTGTGAATTGGCGAACGTTTGCAACATCGAGGGGAGATGAGACAGCGAGGCGTTGTTTGCCACCTAATGTTTAAGGAAGTCGTGGGTTTGACGGAAACCCGTCTGGTCGGGAGACATGATGAAGTAAAAGGAGACACCGACCAGAACGAACCGTTGAAAACTTTAAAACTACAACAAACAAGACGTTTCGGCTTCGCTACGGAAGCCTTCTTCACAATCAACGGGACATGAACAAGGTTCCGTAGCGAAGCCGAAACATCCTGTTGTTTGTTGTTTTAATGTTTTTGAACTTTTTAAGTTTCATTTGGTTGGTGTCTCCCTTTTACTCCAATAGCTTAATGTTTGAAACATCACGTCATATGAATACTTAAAATATTCCTCTCTCGTGGTGTATCTGTGCAAATGTGTGTGTAACGGGCACATAAATATGTGTCCGTTACCAAACTTAAGGGCAAGAACCTTTGTCACGTTGCTGCATTGAAGCTTTTGTTCTTGGCATAGCATTCTTGTTGTTGTTTGTTAAAGAATGCTGAAATAAAATGAAATGAAATGGAAAAGAGACTTTCTCGGAGCACAAAGGGCATATTGTGAGTTTGAAGTGGCGAACCATGGTTATCCAGGTGAAAAGTAGTGAGGAAATTAGTAGTTTCAAACGTTTTGGGGAGAATTGTTTTTCCTTCAGGCTTATTTTACACAAAGTTATTCCACTGCAAAAGAGGCTGACGAAGGACGGAATGTTGGGCTTGTTAGAAAAATAAAGGTAACAGAAGCAGGAACGACGACACAAAGCTTGCCAAAAAGACGTGGATACGAGGCTGCGGTCTGGCAGTTGAACGCAAATCTGACCTGTTCCCGGACCGCCGTTCGGTGCGCTAGCGCAGAAGACCCTTGCTTCTGGTACCAAAATGACAATGACGTGCTTCCGAATCCTCATTCACCATGCCATACTTGTGACACCTAACCATCAAATACCCGGGTACTATGCGACGGCAATAAGCATGAAAGCTCCCGCAATAAAAGTCTTCATTAGTCTGACGGAGGTAGTTGAACATGATGATTGTGCTGCAAATTCCGTATTCGCTTCGAACTAGAGCATAATGCCATTGCAGTAGTGTACCAAAAAAGCGACAGCCTGTAAGAGCTGCCACATGACATTACTGGTAAAACAAACCTCTACAACAACAACGTGAACAAAAAAATGTATCCAGAACTACTTGATGCACGAACACTCACGAAGAGGTATTAAACATGTTAAATCCCACGAAAAGGCTCCTGCGCGTCCTGACCGTTATTTTTAGAAATCCCCACCTGAAAATCTATTATACAGTCTGCCTACAAGCCCGCATGAGAACTATCTGGCTTTTAAGTACACAGTTTAACGAAGAATAGTGTTTATTATAGGTGCTATAAGGGCATCGCACGAAATTAATTTAAATGAGAAATTCAAAACAGATCGGTAACTGCACCCCTCCTGCACGCGTAGAAGAGAACTAAAGGCTCAGGTCTGGCAGCAGCGAATAATAGGAAGGAAAACTGCGCAGAGGTCTCAAAATCAGCTCTTTCTGCAGCCTTTGTCGTGGGTTTGTTATTCGCATGTTATTTGCTAATTGTTCGTATTGTAAGAGGTTTTCCGGCCTAGGTTCATTTTAAACTTATTTTTTTGTGTGTGCACTACCCGTGATGCCTACGCCTATTTCGGAAAATAAGACCTATAAGTCCCAGAGATCCGAATAAAGTCTTTACAGACCCTCCCCGCCTGGGTAAGGTTCTATTTTAAATAACCTTTAATTGCCTACATGCAGTTGAGACAGCTTCTGCGTGATGCGAATTCATTTAAATCTGAGGCATTATTACAAACAAACAGTTCTTTTTAAGTTATTTTTATTCACGTGACCCACGGCGGCAAGCATAAAATGTCTAGTGTTTGAACGGTACACGACAAGTATATATCTTTTTTTCTCCCCAAACGAATATGAAATTAGTCTCTCTCGAAAATCCTTGAAGCTTCAGGCAAATTATCAGGCTGAGAAAGCTTTGACAAAAAAAATGAAGGAACGCGTAGGACACAAGTAGTGAAGCTGTATTCAACCTTCATGACAATCACGACTGTTTAAGTCCCCGATTGCAGCCGATTTGGTTCTTCCTCGCTGCCGCAACGAACCTTACCCCATTGTTTCTATAACTGTGAGCTTCCTTCACTTTTTTGGAAGTGATAATCATTGAACATCCCCTGGGTGGGGCGTACGCTATGATGTGTCTTTCTGGTTCCGAGCAAGTGTTGCAATGGTCACTGCGAACGCTAGGGTCTTTCTCGTTCCGAGCAGGTGTTGCAATGGTCACTGCGAACGCTAGGGTCTTACTCGTTTGAAGCAAGAGTTGCCACGATTTTTTTCGCCAATCTTGGCCATCTCCTTAAGTGGATATGTTTGGCTTGCAAACGTGCTCCGAGGACGCTGGGCGGTGGTCAATACGCACGCACGCACGAGAGCTCGGCATTTTCTTGGCCTCGTTAAGTGCAAAGCAGTCGTCCCGAAGCCCGCGCTCACCTGCGCACGCCCGGCAATTTCTTGCTATTTTAACTGCCGGCACGAAAAATTACGATGTGCTGAACAGCTGCGCTGTGAAAAGAAATAGGCAGCAGGCCTTGCGTTTGTTTCTGGACTTTGGCTTTTATGTCGTCGTGTTCTTGGACGCCTCCAGCAGCTCAAATGGTCATAATTTCAATTAAACGTTCATCTGACACCCCTCATCTGTCTAAGCACGTAGTTTTGATGGCACTTTTGAAGGCTTACGAAGTTTCAGTTCTTTCATTGCGTCCATTCAAAACACTCTGCGGCGACCCCGTCAAAGCTAAATGGAACGTAGCGAATATTGGCGCTTATCTTGCTTGCAACTCGAAGACCAAAATACGGTAATTTTCTGTTGACGCAACCCACTTTTTTGTCACGTCTTCTTCATATGATTTTTTTACAACGGGGTGTAAAAAATGATGCATTCCTGCTAAAGGATAATAAACCCGGAAGCACTTCGATATTTCAATAATGGTGCTCTGTCAGGCCCAGAATCATCCGATCAATTGTTTTCAAACCGTACGACGGAGTCTTTTACGAACGCAGCAGCCAAAATTGCATTTCCACCGAGTACTTCCAGAACATAACAATCAATCATCCCTTTCGCGAACGACATCTTCGCGCTTCCCGCTCACTAAGAGAGATTTCCGGGAAGAAGAAAACATCTACTTTATTGTTTTGCAATGCCCAATACAGACTGCAACTCTTCTCGTTCACAATTCGCCTTTTTACGCGAGTGGAACTAATGCTCCAAAATCGCGTGTGATTGAGCCAGAACAGCCTATCCTGCAGCTTCCGTAGTGTTCATCGTGAAAACATTTCGCCGCACATAGCGTTATCTGGCTCTTACACTAGGCCGGAGTTGACGTGCTTGAAGATTGCCGGAACGGAAGGGGATGAAGCGAGATGGCTTGACAGCTGGGGCTATTCCCCGTGCTATATTCGGGGATGAGTTGATATACGAGCTTCGCTTAAGAAGAAAATATAAAAATAAGTATTATAAAGAGCTTTTCATGCTTGCAAGAAAACTGAATGATGCAGCTGTTATCGGAAGTGTGTCAAGCTGGGAGATAAGAAAATGGCATAAGCAAAAAGCACTCTGGTTTTCGCCTAAAGAGAACGGAGACGACAAAAAAGTAAACTGAATCCCTGGGGCTCCGCCTTGGGGAAGAAGATATATCACATAGCTGGCACTGTCTATCAATATATGGGATGTCACGGATGCGTAACCGAGTACACTGCCTTCCAGCCTATATCGCCTCCTAGGTACGTATCGCTTCCCTTCACTTCGGCGAGAACATGCAGAGGAAAGGTTTTTGCATATTTTCCGTTTACCTTTGTTGCGATGCGGCTCTGTTCTTTCCTCTAGGAAAGTTCTGTCACTTTGTTTCTGCGATGGGGAACATCACACAACGGCGAATGACAAAGCATACGCCGCACGAGTAACCTCCGGCGTCTTAACAGCAAAGCGTCAAAATAGCTCGACGGGAAAACAACTCCAACAATGGCGACCGCTGGAAAGCCAATTACTTGCAGCTTCAGCAAGTTTAAACCATTGATAAGCATGCAGAGTACGCTGCCTGAGTGCCCTCTTATGTTTTTTAAAACTCTCTTGAAGGTTTTTAGAAGGTTAACTAACATTTCAGCAACTCTCTCGCGCGCGGGCGCCCACTACGTCATCGTCTAGTAGGCGGCGAAGTTTGGGGTATGAAATATTGAGAGCTTGTAAGTAAACAAAAGTTTACTAGTTTGCACGTATGTTTGTTGCGCTTCTACTATTGATGTAGCTACGGAGTTTGTTTCATCCTGTTTAGAAAGTGAAAGCAGCAGGGTTGCGCATTAGGTTTGTTTGCGCAATTTAAGCGCAGCACAAAACTTGTGGTGATTTCACTGCGGCTTTCATTATTTGTTTAATAAAAATCTGGCCACTTACCTTTGCAAAAACAAACGTGTTCGCACTCACAGAGATAAAGCATAGTACGCAGAGCGTAAATCCGCAATTTTGGTTTGAGAGGAGCCACTTAAGTTGTATTTCTGTTTGAGGGAGTAAAAAATTTCTCCGAAAACCAATCGCAGTAATTTTTATTGATCTGTTAATTTGAATACATGCGACTAAATTGGTAAGTTAGGCTTTTCTATAGATTTTGATGCCACCTGGAGAAACGATCAAACAGTTCGGTGAATAAACGTGGAGCCTACAAGTTCCCATGAGAACGATCTGGCTTTGAGCTAACAGCTCAAAGCCCTAACGACGACTAAGAGCACTAACCGTGATGTTAGTCGTCGCATTTATTTGAAGCGACCGAACCGAAGTCGAGTAAGACGAGAGAACTGACATTGACAATACTTTGTCGTGTATATGGATCAGGCTTTGAGTTGAGAGAGAGACGGCTCTTTATTGAAATGCAGAGTGTTTTGCCGGAACTTAATATCGCCTAAATGCTTGTCTTCTGAGGAAGGAGAATTAAAAAAAAGGGCCCGGCAGGAAGAAACACAATTATGTGGGCTTGGCGCACGACGGCGAACTACTTGTTTTTACATGCGTCTCAAAATCCGCAATTTAGAAATTAGGCCGATATGAACCGAGAACATACTTGTCAGACCTCGGTGCTCCTCCGAAAGGGTATTCCATCGTTCAAGAATAATGTCAAAAAGGCCGTTAAAACGTACCGTTAGAAGTTTGAGGCTTTCGCGCGTTATTCTTGTCTGGTTATTTGTTGTCTGAAGGGGATATTAAGCGCAACAGCGGGTCGCTTTATTCTTTATTAATAAATGGCCACGGCACGCCAATGTAATACGGTGGGCGCCAAGACACTTGTGTATCCAATTAAAATTTTGCAACACATCACTTCCGCGAAGAAGGAATTTCACAATTCAATTTGTCCATGGCAACAAAGATTTTGGTACAATTGTCCTAAAAGAAGGCGGCCTAACATTAAAAACCTGACACTTGTACTTTACTTAACTTGTTTCTGTTCGTGCTATACAGTAACCGAGAGCTTTAGATAGCTTTCTTCCAACATTCTGAGAGTAGGAGTAAAACGCATTGTTGGGTAAGTAGGTGCATTACTGATATAATTATTAGAGCTCGATAAACTAAACAACACAGAAGAAGCAGCATGAGACGAACGCTTGCCCTGCCACTATTCGTCTTTGTCGTTGTGTTTATCGCGCTCTAATTTTTGGACTCAGAAAAGAAGCCCACCGCTTTTTGTATGCGTACATTGCGGCAAAACAAGCCATAGCGTGTCAGGACAAATCTTCCAGCGTCTCATTTATTTATTTATTTATTAGAGTACCCTCAGGGCCCTTAGGGCATTACAGAGGGGGTGGGTACAACATTTCATAACACACAAAGGAATAAATAACAAGGAAAAAAACAAAGAAAAGAAACAAATATCAGAAGCGCAAATTACGAAGGCAACATAAATCAAATGAAAAAAAAGAATGCGTTTGTAGTAAGAATTCAAGCATATAAAAGACAAAGATAGATAATGGAAAGCGCATAGAGTTACAAAAATTGCTGAGAAACTGCAGTCTTAAACAACAAAGGGTCTGTTATTGTTACAACGGAAGAGGGAAGGTGGTTCCAATCGGCACACGTTTTCGGTAAGAAGCCTGCTGAAAAGAATTTCGTGCGGCAAAATGTAATGGCAACCTTATGCTGGTGATCAATGCGTGATGAGTGGTACGATGGTTGTGAAATCAGGTCTCGCTTCATTGATGGGTGGTGAAAAAATATCTTATGAAAAAAATGAAGTCGCGCCAGTTTCCTCCGGACAGTTAAATTGGGTAGGTCAAGGTTAGATTTCATTTCTGATATGCTAGCACTACGGGAATAATTAGAGCAAATGAACCGAGTTGAGCGGTTCTGAACAGATTCTAACGCGTTGATTAGATTGTGCTGCGCGGGATCCCATATAGCGGACGCGTACTCGAGCTTTGGGCGAATTAGTGATCGGTATAGTAGAATTTTAAGGGACAGCGGAGCGCGAGAAAAGTTGCGGCGCAAGTATCCGAGCGTTCGGTTAGCGTTATTACAGATGTAGGTAACATGCGTGTGCCAAGATAGGTTGTTGGTAATGTAAACGCCGAGGTACTTATATGAAGAGACATGCTGGAGGGGGACTGCGTTAATTCTGTAGGTACAAGTGGGAGAAATAGATCGCCGGGTTATTGCCATGCACTTAGATTTGTTAGAGTTGAGTGTCATAAGCCATTTATTGCACCAGGTTGAGACAGTCTCAAGGTCTGCCTGTAGGAGTTGGTTATCTGATTCGTTGGTTATTTCGCGGTAAAGGACACAATCGTCTGCAAATAGCCTTATAGAGGAGTTAATACTGTCGGGGAGATCATTAATATACATAAGGAAAAGTAAAGGGCCTAAAACGGAACCTTGCGGTACGCCAGATGTTACTTTAGAAACAGGCGAGTTATAGTCATTAGTTATTACAAACTGAGTGCGATCACTCAGAAAGCATTCAATCCATTAAAAAATGTTAGGTCAATGTTTAAGCCACTAATTTTCAGGAGGAGTAATTGGTGAGGTACTGTATCGAAAGCCTTTTGAAAGTCAAGAAAAATGCAATGCACAAGTGAGCCGCGATCTAAAGCTGATGCTATGTCATTAGTAAAATAAAGAAGTTGGGTTTCGCATGAGTAACTTTTTCGGAATCCGTGCTGGTAGTGAGTAAAAAAGGAGTTTGATTCTAGGAAGGAGACAAGGTTGGAGTAAATTATATGTTCTAACATTTTACAAGGAACACTGGTTAGGGAAATTGGTCTGTAATTGAGAGGAGACTGTGTGTTACCAGACTTGTACAGAGGGACCACCTTCCCCACTTTCCAGTCAAGCGGCAAAGTGGAGCTCTGAATAGATTGCGAAAAGATTAGGGACAAATAAATTGATGAATACAGTGCAGTATTTTTTAGAAACTTCGAGTTGATTTCATCTACGCCACAAGAAGAGGATAACTTAAGGTTGTGAATTAAATGTTGCACTCCAACGGCATTAACGGTCACAGGATACATAGGTAAAAAATCACGACTAGGCATTTGTGGCAACGCAGATGCAGAACAATTCGAAAAAGAAGTAACAAAAAAATCATTTAATGCAATGGAACAGTCTTCACAGCGAACTGGCTGCCCGTCTGAGTTCGTAAGCGAAATGTTTTTCTTTTCACTAGGTTTAACAGTTTTCCAAAACTTAGAAGGGTTGTTTGCAAGAATTGAGGGAAGGGTATTATTAAGAAAAACGCGCTTGGCTTCCTTGATAGCTGCTCTGTAATCGGAAAGGACGGATTTGTACACGTGCCAACGGGCGAACGAGGTAGTCTGCTTTGCCTGACGGAACAACCGTTTCTTTTTATTCCCCATTTTTTTTAAATCAGTGGAGAACCAAGGGGACCGTTGTCGACCCTTGATAACGTATGTGGGTATGTATCGCGTGATTAAAGATTCAACTTTCGTTCTGAACAAGTTCCAGTTTTCTTGAACACTGCGATCAAAGAAGCCATGAGCAAAGCTCTCAAAATGCGATTCGAGTTCCCTGTTGATTGAGTCATAATCGCCGCGTGAGTAGTCTCTTATTGTTTTCCGATTGTTTGACCGACGCCTTAAAGAACCTGTAAGATTGAAGTGCACGAAACAGTGGTCACTTATGCCTGGGATATATGAAATAGAATGCACGAGGTCTGGTACAGTGGTGAGAATGAGATCAAGAACATTTGATGAAGTAGGGCCCATTCTTGTTGGCTGCGTTACGAGTTGGGTGAGGTTAAAGTCTTCGCACAGTTCCACAAAATGTAAACTGTCGGCTGAAGTTGTGCTTGACGAAGAACAAGGAAGTGACCAGTTTATTTTCGGGTAGTTAAAATCGCCTAGGAGAAGAACAGGTGTATGCGGGTACCTTTTGACAATATCATTCAAAACATCGTGCAGCTGCTCGCAAAACACTGGTGTCGCACTCGGAGGGCGGTAACAGCCAAAAATTATGACATTTTGATGGTTGACATGGACGGAAACACAAAGAAATTCTAAAGGTGATGTTATTACTACCGGGCTAGAAACTATAGAATCAGCTACGGCTATAAGCACACCACCTCCTGGCGATTCGTCTCGATCACATCTGTAAATGGTATAATTATTTTCACAATCGAACAGCTCTACACTTGCAATGTTAGGGGTAAGCCAGGTTTCCGTTAACACTACAACATCAGCGGCGCAGTCATCAAAAATTGAAGATAATGCATCGCGTTTGTTAAGAACACTTCGTACGTTAGAATATAAAAATGAGTAGTTACGATAAGTGGCCGAGGGGTGCACTTTGTTAGGATAAAAGCGTATCTCCGTCGGCATGCGTAGCGGAGGACGAAGCCTCTGATAGGTTCTGCGCATGCGTATGCAGCTCAGAAACGCTGTCTGTCACCGGAGAGTACACAAAGCACTTTTTGTTGATGTACAGCTTATTGTACTTGACGCTATACTTCTCGCCACTCGCCTTGCCGAATTCAAAAAGCTTTTTGCGCACGCTTCTTGTGGCGCGGCTGAAATCCTCACTGATTGATGCATTAGACTCGCGAAAACTACTTCTAGACTGCAGAATGCTTTCTCGGAACTTGAAAGAAGCAAATTTTACGATCACTGGTCGACATTTGTCAGCTACGAATCTGCCTAGCCTGTGCGCGCGGGATATGCGGTCGTCGCTACTTCCCAAGTTTAGCTGCAGAACTTCATTGAGGATCTGGCAAACTTTTTCTTCGGGTTGCGCCCACGTTTCCGATGCGCAATCTTCAATTCCATAGAAAATCAAGTTTTCTCTGCGAGAACGATCTTCAAATTCGTCAAGACGCTTGTTGACCGAAAGTACCTCTGCTACCTGTTGACGATTCGGCTCACTGTCTGAGACCCGGACACATTCCTCAACGGCGCATAATCGGTTGTCTAATTCTGCCACTTTTTGTTCAAGAGACACTTGCGCCTCTCTAACTTCGTTAATGGATTCCATAAGTTCATCGTGTTTTGCGTCTATCTTAGAGTGCAGCCCCTTAATCAACGAAATTAACTCGTTGTATTGCTTCCCCGTATCTTCTTTTGGCGGGCCCGGGTTTTCCGCAACATCACCGGACATAACCAGAAGCCTAACGACATGAACGCACTCGCAAATGGACATAAGCAAAACTTGTGGGCATGGAAGCATCAGCAAACAAACATTGTTTGTTTTTTTAGCATAGAGGGAAACCGGTGAACTAACCTGCACAATATAACAGAAGGGTGTCAGATGCGTGTACATCTTCGCTGAAGTTCCATGCCCACTAAAGGGGCGGCCGAAGAACCAGCTGCTTATATAGCCGCCAGTTGATGCATCCGTCGATGCTGATAACTTCGGGGGGGCGAGCACCGGAAGGCATTCCCGAAAGCGCGATCCAGAAGGCTGGCAAGCGGGAAAGTCAGGTGATCGCAGGGTCTGGTTGAAGCGCGTGTCCAGGAACGGTACCGAGTGCGCAGACGCAGCTCCGGGCAAAGGACTGGTACATGAGGCAATGACGGTGACGATCTGCACAATATAACAGAAGGGTGTCAGATGCGTGTACATCTTCGCTGAAGTTCCATGCCCACTGGGCTTGTTCAAGAGTATCCATGGTATATGGTGAAGTGAATCCTAGGTGGGCAGGAACACTCGAAAGAAGAAAATATATACACTTCCTCTGTTTCTCTTTCTACCTCCTAATCTATATGTTTTAGGTTACAGTGTGAAAAGACAACGGAATGTCCTGCTGTGAAAAAACAATTGCTCTATTAGACCAAGACCCTTCTTTAAGATACTCCAAACCTAGACAAATTATTTTACGGTTTTTGTTTTGGGAAAGCACGCCTGGACAGATATTTTACCGTCTCAGAACATCTGGATATTACGGCACCAGTATCCCACCCTCATCAGTTCTTCCTTGAGCTGCGTGTGGTAAAACTCAGTTGCCAGCATGTTAAACTTAACAAGATCAGGCAGCAATCAGGGTGCTATCTATAAAACGTGAATAGGGAAGGTGAAAAAAAGAAGTTTTCTTCAAAGCTGATCTTTCAGCAACCGGAAAGCTACAGTAACAAAGTACTGGCACCCTTTACGGTGGCTTTGTGGGTAGGACGTTGGGCATCTGAGCTCAAGAACGTGGGTTCAATCCCAGCCGCTGTGGCTGCTTTATAGGTGAAAGCGGAACGGGAAACTGCGCCCGTGTGTCGAGAGGTCGGCGCAGGTGAAAGGGGCCATGAAGATATAATGCAAGTTTGGTTCATTCGAAAGGCTGCCTGGTTAGAGTAACACTGACATCACTATTAACGCAGGCTTCACTAAAATGAGCTGTATAACGAGGAAACCTATGATGTATCAAGGACAATTTGTTGCGATTGGCCGAGCCCGACAAAATCCATCCGTAGAGCCGCAGGCTGTTGTGTTGCCCCCTTTGAAGTTTTGTAGGTTGAGCTTGGGAATTCCAGGTGTCGCTAACACGTGCGTGCCCCGGGTGGGTCAGAAGGAGGTGACGTAAGCGGACTTGACAGGGTCGGCGGTGGCGACGTCTTGGCGGCCGTTAATTTCGAGGGAGAAAGCATTGGCTTGCTGCTCGCGGTACGCGGAACGTGCATGGACTTGCTCTTTCTGCTACCTCTATCCTGCGATCCGCTGTCCGTGTGACGAGAAGCTAGGTAGACCCCCACTCCTTCAGTTTCTCCAGCCTTGCACCTTTACTGCCAGTTCCGCTAATTTTTCTAAACAAACACACGTACGCTTTGTTTTTTACCTCTAGTTTCAGCCTGGTTTTAAAAAGAAAAGCTCTCGAATCAAATTCGTTGAAGAAACATTACAATTAAACTTGGAATGATTACGTCTAGAATTGGATAACATACTGTGTCAACTCTCTTTCCACCACGCTCAGCCGATTGGACCACTTATAGCAGAGACAATTCTAGGTCATCGGTCTTCACCATCGCCTCCACAGAAGGCGACGAAAGCCCTTGTACGTTTGCTGAGCGAAACGAATTTGCATGAAAGACTAGCGCCCAAAACTGGACTAGAGAGCACGTATTTCCACTACTATCTCTCCCTCTTCTCCCGCCCTCTCGTTTATCCCCTGAACCCCATTCTACCAGTGCAGGGTAGCAAACCGGGCTCTACACCTGGTTAACCTCCCTGCCTTTCCGTCCTTTCTTTCTCTCGCTCTTTGCAATCTGAGAGTAAACAATCCATTAAATCGCCTTTATCTGGAGCGAGTAAAACCTCATGGTAAAACTGAATTAGGCGTGATAGATGGCTAATAGCGTCAACACGTAACGACAAAAGCTATTTTCTCTTTCGTCGCTTCGGGAGCTAGCCTCAAATTATAAATACTAAAGCATATTAAATAGAGTGCACTACCTCGCACTCGAGTTGTACCAGTCATTTCATCAATAGCACCCACTTGTTTGTACTGCATTTGACTACTTCGAATCGGTATTTTGCTGGCTTCCGCATTTGTTATTTCAGATGTTTGCTTTTTCATACAATGGTTGCTCGAACAGGTTTACTCATTTTCTATCACCCAATTTTCTATAAAGACGCCGGCTTTCCATACGCGCATGATATTCTTTAAGCAAACGTATCGCCGCCTTCATTTCAGCGGCTGTTTCATTCGGGTAATATGCGGGTCCAGTTGTGTAAACATAATAAACGCTTGCAGTGTTTCTGGGTTGATCCATTCTCTTTCCTTTTCGTTTTTCCCTGAGATTTTATGCCTGTGAGCAATTTTCTTCTAATTGGATTTCGTTATGTGCTGCACCCTATAACAGAGGACGCCGCATTAGTTGAAATAATGTAATTGATGCTCTTTGAAACAGAGCTCTATGATCATTTTTATACAAAAGGCATTGCGGAATATTTTGCCCACACCTTATACCTCAAAGTTGCCCCCAGTGTCATTAAAACACTGACCCTAACTCCTCGCTTTATTTGATCTGACACATTTGCGAACGAGGCAACCGGTATCCTTGCGATGTATGCATCACTTGAAGACTCTTGGTGGGACGAAATTCAAGAATATTACGCGCTCTCAATTTTAGGTTTACGCGCTGAAGTTTACATAATATAGAAAGCATTGTTTAGCCAATACTTTGCGCCTCCCAAGTCAAGTTGAGCTATCGCACAAGTCGCGTCACATCACAATGCATGAGGCACTGAAGGGCTAAACGTGTAGTTACAAGATCCCCAAGACAAGTTTTGCCGAAAGATCATTGCAGCGGAGCTCCCTAATAAACATTTATTATTCCAGAGCTATGCAGTCTCTCCTCAAACATTACTTCCAAGGTGGAGTGGCAACATACGATGTACAAGTAATAAAACGCTCTATCCTCGAGTCTGGTTTTGCTTGGGGCGCTTAAAAGATAATTTTCTGTACTTAAAAAAAAAAAAAACAAGTGGCTGGAGATGTATGGGCGTGTCCTGTGTTATAGACCACTTATTTATTTCAACAGTTGAAATTTATCAACGTTTTTATTGGAACTTAATCAAAATAGTCCATGTGAGAGACCTAATTTGAGGCTTTGCTGTGTTCAAAGTAATATGTCGGATATTCGTTCGCAGACATCTCAGTAGCGCACCCAAAACAGCCGACGCAAGCGTCGCAGCCGGCTGCCGTGGAGGTGTTTGCTCCGCTTTTACGGCGGATCAATACACCAGCAAGGCAAGTACAGCAAACTTGTGCTTCTCAGAAGGAAAGTCAAGCATTAAAAGGGCCCTGAAAGTCGTTTAGAGCCCAATAAATGAACTAGCGTAATCGCATGGTTGGGGGGTCAACGTCAGCTGTGCCAAGTATAACATTTTTACGTGAAGTGGAAAGCTGCCACTTTCTTTGCAAAGTTTGGTGCCGCGTTTCCACCCTTTCCTAGTGTTTTGCGGCTCCGCCATCTCCCTCTGCGTACGTCATCGATTCCCCCATGTGTGTCACGAGATGGAAATTGGACGGCATTTTCTTTCCCTTCCGGCGAAGAGAAGCGTCCTCTGGTCAGCGTCGGCGAGTCGAGGAGGCGTCTTTGGTTAATAAGCGCTTTCTGGAGCACGCTTAACAGTACCGTGTTCGTCCATATTTGTATTTTTTACTCTACTCGCCGTCAGGGGGCCGACACAGACGGTCGCGTTTTGTATGGGCTCCCGTCCTGAACCTCCAAATCGGTGGACTATCCTCACTGCAAGTTGAACGGCTTTACCATCGTGCTTCTAACGTTATACGGCTTGTTCTGTGACTCAAGTGCCCTCGGGGACCCTCTCTCTGTCCAAACTTACCCGACTCTGAAATTCCACGGCGACGACGCTTCTGCTAAGCTTACCACGCCGAAGTTGTTCCATACTGTTCCCTCCGACCATGCCCGCGGACCCAGAGCTCCCACTCCCAGGGCCCCACTCCCAGCGCCAAAAAGGCCATGGAATTCAATCAACTGAGAGGCCGTATCATCATCATCCTACCGGAAAACCCTTTGCCCGATGTCATCTACTCACCCCTCAAGAAAGCGCCTTCGAAGCCACCGGGCAACGCCGCATCAACCTTATCGCCAGAACGTGGTGAGCCACCTGTTTCACCTACCGCGGCCACCAATACCCGCCGTGCACAGCAACCGCCGTTGCCCAAAAACTATTACACCGTGGTTTAGCGACCCCGCTCTGGACTTAACGTCGTGGCCTGGGCTCGTCGCACCGTTCTTCAAAGCTTCGCAAGAGCAAGTGCGATTCAATTTCACAACAACCTTATTCAAATCCAGACGTCCCAAAATTTAGTCGTCGCAAGCACGCCCAATGCCAGTCATGCCATCACGCTGAGAAAGATTACATGCGTGAAAATCGGTGGAGTACGATACGAAATTGTGCCGTACATGAAGACACCCCCTACACTTGCCGGGGAGTCATCCAAGGCTTGGACCTAGATACAACAAATGAAGCTCCCGCTTGACTTCCTACAGGCCAACAAGACTCAGCTCATACATGCTCTCCTAATGGGGTAAACCACTTCGGCACTCCTGAATTTCCAGGGCCCAGACGTGCCGTTGTACGGGAAAGTCGGGAGCCTCATGTACCGCTTCCGCCTATACCGCCGGACTGTGCAAGATTGCCAACTGTACAGCCCCATCGGCCACAGGCAAGATGTCTGCCCACATCCCGCTCGCTCGACTTGCCCCGCCTGTGAGCAGTGAACAGTGAACTTTATTGACATCATGTACGGGTACATAGTACACAATGCCGGAGGCCGGCAGAAAAAGCCATCTCAAGGATAGCTTGACGGAGCGGCGGGCCCCCGTTTTGGCGCCAGCGTACAACGGTGTTCTCAGTACATAAAAAAAAGCCGCTTAGAAACATGGCATCCATTGCACAAATTGAAAAAAAAAACTTGGAAATCCTCACGAAGACCAACCGTGCTGTTTGCCCATGCCACCGAAAGCAAAAACTGCCCTAGCAGACTCATACCCGCACCCCCAGTCTCCAAGCCTCGCCCCCCCCCCCCCCCACTCTGGACAAACTGCTCCTCCAGCATTGAACGGCGACCCTCGACAGGTGAGCTGGTCAGCTGTTGTCAGCTGTTGTCAGGTGTCGGCGGCGATCCGACTCATCCGCAGAGTGTCGACGAGATATGCGGGGATGAAGGAAGCCAGTCTTCTGAAGTTGGTACAATCGTTTGCGCTCAGCCACGTGGCCTACGTCGCAGCTTTCCACGACTGGAAGGTGGCGGAGCGCCAGTAGGTGGACGCGATTATACGCAGGGCATACCGGGCAGCGTTGGGGCTTCACACGTACACTAGTACGGAGCGACTCTTGGAGCTTGGGGTCCATAACACGCTGGACGAAGTGGCCGAGGCGCAGTGGATGGCGCAGCGGGTGAGGTTAGCGAGTACCAAGACTGGGCGGTACATACTGGAAAGAGTGGGATATCGCGGAGGGCTGCAGGGAAGTGCGGGCCGATCGCCGTTGCCGCGCGGGTTGCTCAGCTCGTTGCAGGTGCCGCCGATCCCGCGCCACGTGCACCCAGAGGTGGATCGAGGGCGACGGCTGGCGAGGGCGAAGGCCCTCACGGCCACGCATGCGACGGACAACGGAGCACGATACGTCGACGTGGCGAGGTACCCGGAGAATCCGGGAGCCTACGCCGTGGCGGTGTGTGCGGCGACTACCGGAGTGCTACGAGCGTCATGCAGCGTGCGGGCGCGAAGTCCGGGACGAGCGGAGGAGCTGGCCATCGCGTTGGCCCTGACGGACCCACAGTGTACCACGGTGCCGAGGGATTCGAGGAGCGCGATCATGAACTTTGCAACGTACAATGTGTCCCCGCGCGCGGCCAGGGTGTGCGGGGCGCTAAGACACAGAACGATGACGGTCACCGTGAAATGGTTCCCGGCCCACATGGGGCCGGTGAGCACCTGAGAGAACCGCAATGAGGGAGCGGACCGGGCGGCGCGTGCGCTCACAAGTCGCGAAACGTGCACGAGCCCCCGACATGCGGAAGACGAAGACCGCGACGAGGTGCTGCCGATCACCTCCTACCGGGAGGTGTTGAAGTGGTACCAGGTGGGCAGGCGAGTGTACACGCCGCCCCACCGAAAACTCACGAGGCAGGAGACGACGACGCTACGTCAACTACAGACCCGAGCGGTGTGGACACCGGTGGTTGCAAAACACGTGTGCCCTGAGGTGTACGCGAGTGATGTGTGCGCGGTGTGCGGCAAAGGCCGGGCGACCATGGCGCACATACTGTGGAACTGCAAAGTGAGCGAAGGGACCACGGACGCCTTGCCACCGAGCCTGGAAAAGGCGGTGGCGAAGTTTGACTACGACGCCCAGCGCGAGGGCGTCCAGCAGACGTTGGTGGCCCTCGAGCGACAGAGGCCGAAAGCGCAGCCCTGCGAAGGGGCGGTGCGAGTAGGCAGCTGAAGCCGAGCGCCCGCCAACGTGACGTTTACGCCGCGTCACAACTTGCCGGAAATAAAGATGTTGTTTCTCTCCCTCTCAGCTGTTGTCTCGCGCTACTCTGCCTCTCACTAATTCCCTCTTTTCCCCACGTGATCTACAGCACCCTCTCAAACCACACTCCCCGCGGCCCCACCCGCAATAGAACAGCTCATACTCGAAATAGAAGAACAAAATGCCGCCATGCTCCATCGTATTCAATCAATCGAAAACGCTAACCGCCTGTCCCAACAAGCCCATAAAACACAACCTCCCCCAGAGAGAGAGTGCTCCCCACCCCCTTCTCCCTCTCTGACGTACCAGCCGATGCCCTCTTTGACGAAAAGATTCGCACGCAAATCATGCCACTTGTCGAAAAACAGATCACCGATGCCTTGGCTCCTCTCAACAAGACAATTACCGACACTGCCAATACTCTCCTTCGGCTCACTAACTCCCTCACCCAGCGCGTGACCGCCCTAGAACAGGCGAGCTCATGCAACCTTATCCAGGCTATTCTTCAGCGCCTTGACGCCCTCGAAGGCGACATGACTCCTCAGCCGAAGAAAGCGAAGATAACTCAGCATCCCGATGCCCACATCGCCGCCGCCACACTCCTCCCGCCGAATGACGACAGACCTCTTCACGATTACCGTTTATCAATGGAACTGCCAGTCATTTACAGCAAAAAAGCCCAGCTTGGGCACTACATATGCCAATCTTCCCCAAATGTTATTGCCCTCCAGGAAACCGATACGCCAACCCCAACGCTTCGGGGCCACGAATGTTTCACCCTGAATCCTTCTCATGCCACAGCAGTGTTCGTCTCGAAAACGTTCATGGCGCAACAGCGACGTATCTCCGCATTCATTAACCACAGTTTATTTGAGGTTCTGCCAACTCAACCGGGCCAACACATCCTCCTTATCCTGCCCGCCACACCCGCTTAAGGACATCCACCAACGCTCTCCACCACTCATGGGTCATAACCAAGCCCAAAAGGAAAGGCACGGCCCTCCTTCACGCCATGCAGCACCACTATGTGCCGCGACTTAGCCCTCCCGACACGTATGGGGAACAGTGTTTCACGCAGCGCCAACTGGGACCTGACTTTCCCCCGAAATGCCCCTCATCTCAAATGGCAGAGAATGCAGGATACCTTGGAGAGTGGCCATCATCATCTGGACCTCACTATTCGCCACCGTCCTCTCAGGCGTAAAATCGTCCATGCTAGTCTCACCGATTCGTCCTCGTTCCGCAACGGTCCTACCTCCCTTCGAGATGACATCACGGATTTCCAAGAATGGACATCGCACCTCCTGTCCTTGGTTGAGAAGTACACAGCCGTTATCCCCCTTACTACATCCAATCCCTCTGTGGACGCCCATCTCGCACGTTCGTGGGCAGCCAGACGAGGCTTAGTGAACCTATGGAAGACGCGCAAGCACAATCGCTCTCTAAACCGCCGCATCGGTGAAATCACCCAGCGTTCCGCGGAAGGCGTTCGAACCCTACAAACCCAAAATTGCCGCTCATTCTGTGACGAACTGCAAGGTACACTTATCACCAAGACTGCGTGGCATATTCTGAGGCATCTGCTGGGCTCAAAACCCTCCAAGATTGCCAGGTATCACCACATCCCTCGATGGGCAGCACCTAAGCAGCGTAATATTCTAACTCAATTTTCAATCTAATTTAAACGCTATTACCTCATGGCGCTAAAAATGGCTATTACTTAATACATCTTAAACAAAGTAGATAACAGCGGCAGCTGTCAAGTTGTAAATTCTGCTTCATACACAATGATTACCTCTCGAGACAAAGGTATTTGGGCGTGGGTCAGAGAAGGGGCAATTTCATTGCAGTTTTAGAAAGGTAGATAGATTGTGAAGATAACACGTGTGCTTAATATTTTCATTTGTACTCCAAAACTCGCTTTGTGTCTTGTGTTTAACACCATGCAGTGGCTCAGTGGCTTCGGTGTTCCGGTGTGGAGGCCAATGTTGCGGGTTCGATACCAGGTAATGTGGCGCTATCTACCATTTGATGGAGAGGCAACACACGAAGGCACAAGTGTGCTGAGATTTCGGTGGAATCGAAATATACTTAACAGGTCAAACGTAATTTGCACTTTTCCCCTACAGCGCTCCCCATATCATAGGTGTAGCTCTGGCGTGTTAAAGCACGGATTTGCGTTTCACCTGCTGATGGTTACCTGCCGATGTAGCCGGGGCTTTTTTCTGTAATATCAAGGATAAATTATAATTAACGCCCATGCAATTTATTTCTAAGAGCTAAATATAAAGACCATATTGAAGTGCGTTCATGCGTCTATCTCATCAAGGCTCTGCACTCGGGTGCAAGTTAAGAACGGCAATAGCTCATGTAGTGTATCTTTCTACTGAAACGTACCCTGATCCCAACCTGCGTGCTTTTTGAAACTACACTGTGCTTATGCGTGACATTGTCTTCTTTTTGTCATGTAGTGCTCAGAGAAGCACGTGCTCATCAGGCCCGTTTCACCGAAACGAGCTCATCCTACAACAGTTTAGAGCCTGGGTGAGGGCATGCTATTCCATTTGTTGGAGATTCAGCTTCATGGAATGCTTGACAAGCACCCTTGCATAGTAACGTTAGACCAGGGTGCACGGCTTTTCATGACAGCCTACATTGCACACCAGCCTCACAGATTGCGCCGTTTTTCTAAAATCTTTTGTGGCACTGGACACTGACATAAGTATCGATTTGCCACTTCAATTTCCTGCTCCAGTATTTGTGAACAGCTGCACCTAACTATTGCCTTGTTTATTGTTTTCCTTTTTAAGCGCCACTTAGAGCTTTGGGACCAAGAGGGACAAGGGACGTGCATGGAGCAAGGCTGCTTATGCACAATGGGTTCATGAGCGGTCAGGAACCTAATGTGCGACGTCAAATAATAAATTGAAAGTGTGTACAAAGAGATGTGGTATATAAAAGTGCTTAAGGATGCAGGTACCAGGGCCCCGCATGACAGCAGCTTTACACTTGACATCTGAATGGGAATGTGTATTTGGCAAGCAAAATAAGTTGTGCCATACCTTCTTACATAGTGTGATGTCCAGCTGTCTGGTATTGCGTCGCTCCGAGACATTGTCAACTGCAGTGGTATCACAGACATTATGACATCGTACAAGTCATTGGCTGTATGATAAATGTTAAAACCTATGAAATCATAGGACTTCGACGATATATTGTTGGCTCCTGGTTATGGTGCAAAGATATGGCGTTGGCTACATGATATCGTTGGCTGAACGATCCCCTAACAACGTACTCACACATCGTTGAGGTTATCATATGATTTTTTTCAGCAGGGATTCAACGTGTGATTCATAACTGCCCCCATCCCCCAGCCCACGTCTAGACGGGAGGTTCCCGTTTGAACTTATTCCCATTTCATCATTCCCGCTTGTTCCCTCCCGCTTCAACCCGGCGCAAAACGACCTTCCCTTTTCACCCTTTCTTAATTCGCCCGTTCCCATTTGAGCCTGTTTCCATTTGAACCTCCTCGTTTGTTCCCCGCCGCTTCAACCCGGTAGAAAACGCCCTTCCCGTTTCGTGTTTTCCATATTAGTCCCTTCCCGGAATAACGAACCTAATTTCGACTCGGGTGACTCCGACCGAGGCGTGCGATTTCTGAAATTAAAGCTGCATCCGACTGTATTTTAACCTGATGTTTTGAGTATAGTCCGACGTAACCTAAAGTCAAAAATTACTTGCGTCCGCCGTAACCTGAAAATTAAATTGAAGTTACATCAAGCTATTTCACCGTAAAAAAAACGTTAGGACTAGCTGGGGAAGCCAAGGTATGCAGCGCCGTATAAACCTGCAACCTTTTTGCCATGGTCTGTTTAACGATACGCGGCACCAGTTAAAAACAATACGTAGGTTGCTGCGTTACGTCCGACCCGGTACAGCGTATGTGAATTACAGCTGAAACCACACCCTTCCGTCTGTTCCTGCGTTGGTCGCGTGGTCTGGAACGTGTTGCTCGCTAGTGTACTCCGCGGCAGCGGTGATGGTCCCTGTCCGTACGGTTGCACATACGAATGCGCATGCACTTATATGCAACATACACAAAAATGAAAGGACGAGAAAATAACAAAATAATACCTGTCCGGGGTTGCAGTGCCAGTTTGTAGCGTTTGTAGCTCTTGCCGAGAATGAAGTTGGGTGTTTTAACAGATGCAACAAATTATTTTTTAGGGGTAGGGCAGGACTACTGTTTTATTTGTAGGTCGGAAAAATATCCAGTGAAATATAATTACCAAATATAGCTAACTACAGAAAAAAACGTATTTTATGATAGCGGTAACTAATATAATATGGGCCAAACCAGTGGTACGATACATTTTAATGTGTGGCTAATGGTCACTTTATATGCAAACGTGTGTAAAAAATGTCCATTGAAGTCTAAACCGTAAATATTTCCTGGAGGAAACGGTTCGCACACATTTTTCATCTAGGTGTTAAGAACACGTATCCCAAGCTGTATTCAATTGCGTGTACGTTTTACGGATAATACATATGCGGGCACGCAGTAAGTGGAATAGCAAAACCGAACATTTAGGTAGTCATCCGTCTATAATATAGAGTTCTAGCATATCGTTACCGTGTTAGCGTCACCGTTAACCGTATTACCGAGAACCGGAGTTTCGGTTTGCCGCTGAAAACGGTGACACACGTTTTTGCACACCGTCAGCGGTTTGAGTCTTCCGGCCGCCGCAGCGCATGTAGCGCCATCTGCTTAATTAGTCTCAAAGCAAATCACACATAATTTTGTTGCTCATATTTATTTGCTTTCGTTTAAAGTAGCTCGAATATTTCCCTTTTCGGGCGGAGCGTTCACAATAACTGTAGTTGTTTTGAGAATAGTGTAGCCATCACCTGTAGAACTTTAAAAAGAAAATATGTCCATTGCGCTTTTTACTTAGTAGAGTTAGAGTCAATGTAAAATAGAATTTGCCCCCGCGATAAATATTTAGGCGAGAAATAAGTAACATATTGTTGCATCTTAGCAGACGGAGGTGTAGACAGCAGGATGGCGATGTACCTATTTATTAGGCGTAGCGCTACACCGAAGAGTAGAGGCAGCACGGCGAGGCTTAGCGAAGATGGCTGAATCAGTCTAGCCCGCGAGCGGTGGACCCACACATTTACGTCGTCGTCTTCAAAAACCTGGTTGGCCAAGAAACACGGAACGTAGCACTCACTGGGGATTGAACTTTGCACGGCGATAACACACACAGTAAGCAGGGGCGATCGCACACATCGCAAGCAGGGCATCGCGGCTTGACAAATATCCACGTGACAATATGTTGTAGTACTTACTCAGTAATCACAATTTTGGTGGCATAAAAGTGCACTGCGAGCTCAGAAACTCATCTGAACTAGTTTAAGCGGGCATTTTGGGAGCGGGTTCAAATGGGAAGGGTGTTGTGGGAACGGGCTGAAACAGTAGCGTCCAAATGGGAAGGGCGTTTTGGAAACGGGCGCACACGGGACTAACCAAACGGGAAGGCCGTTTCGGGGAGGGGTTCAAGCGGGGTGGGTTCAAACGGGAATGGGTTGTTTTGGGCTACACCCTTCCAGACCCTTTACGCACGAAGTTTTTGATTCCCCCGAAAACCCCCGCCACCTCCTCCATCTGAGCGACTACATGGGTACAGCGAAACTTGAGCTTGATGCCCCCTTCTCGATTCAAGAATTGAAGCAGGCCATCGTACGCATTACGCGCAATACCACCCCTGGAAAAGATAGAATAACCAATAGAATAACCAATATAATAGAATAACCAAGTTTACGAAATCTCGATGAACATACCCTCAACTCCCTCCTTACTCTTTTCAACAAGCACTGGACAGCCGGCACCCTTCCACCTTAGTTTCGCCATGCCGACATCACCCTCATCCCGAAACCGCACAAACCAATCTCCATTGACAATCTACACCCTATTTCCCTCACCTCATGCCTGGGTAAACTCTTCGAGCACCTTGTTCCCTCCCGACTTACTGCATTTCTGGAGGATAACGACCTCTCTCCTCGCAGCATGTTTGGGTTTAGAGCACACCTGTCTACCCAAGATGTGTTGTTTTTACAACTTAAAGAGCAAAGTATCGGAAATTTAAGCAAAACGCACCCCAGTTACAGTCAAGCATTAGATGTAGAAGGATGTATACAAGGATGTACAAGGATGGATTAGATGCATGTCACACATTCGGCAATCCTCCAAGGACTCCAAGCGCATTAGATGTAGAAGGATGTATACAAGGATGTACAAGGATGGATTAGATGCATGTCACAAATTCGGCAATCCTCCAAGGACTCCAAGCGCATTAGATGTACAAGGATGTATACAAGGATGTACAAGGATGGATTAGATGCATAATGTCACACATTCGGCAATTTTCCAAGGACTCCAAACAACCAATTGCGAGGCGGCCACATAGAACTTCGTCCGGGCCTTTCTCAAGAACCGCACCGCAATCCTCGGTATTGCCCCCTCCAGTCTGACCCTTTCCCGAGTCCGCCCAAAGGAACACCACAAGGTTCTGTAATCTTTCCACTCCTTTTTCTCTCCACTACTCTTCAGTCTCGCCACTGCTCTCCACTCCCTTCTTCAACTCCCAGCACAGCTTTAGGCCATCCTCTACCTTCATCACGCTTTCTATGCCGATCACGTTACGTTCAGGCCAACTACTGGATCCCCGGAGAGCAACAACACGCTTAAAAGTAAAAAAAAATTGTCCGCGTATTTGCTCGCATCCTTGCAAACATCGTCGATAGACTGTAGTCAAGTGGCGTCGCTGTAAGGTAAATGCTGCCCTTCTTTTCCCGCTCACCTGTAATGTTCTTCCTCTCCCGTCTCGCTCCTCCCAAGATAAACACGCTAGACGTTTGATCAAGGATATTTATATTTGCCGTGTTCTACTGCTCTACGCTGAAACGGGGTTTAATTTTCGCCCAAAGCAGGGTTTAATTGCGAAGTCCGGATCATGTTATCTATTTCGTGTGGTTTGGTTTTGTGGGAAGCGAAATCAACTATGCGTTGAGCACTTTGACCTAATAGCGGCGACACGGGAGCATTCAAAGGATCATAAAGGGTTAACAGCGCACAAATACGACGACACACAAGGAGAAGAAGACAGGACAAGCGCTGAACTACAACTGATTTTTTAATTCGCCATGAAAGACATATAAACCCAGACACATCCAATAACAAGGCCCAAAAAATATGACATAAACCCTTATCTCGCGCCCCGCCTTCTACGCTCGTTGCTCCAGATACTGTTTTTCTTTTTCTGAGAGTGCAACAGATGGCCTGCTGACGTAGTTTTCATCAAGACGTTCAATCTCGAGTGCCTCGATTACCTATCGCGTATGTCTGTCCTTCCCTCTAGCAATGACTGACCACTCCCCGAACAGCGGCACGCGGGCGCAATCTTTTCAGTGTGCAGCTAGGTGGCCCGAAACAGCCGTCTTTCCTACGAGGTTTTATGTTCCCTCAGCCTATCGTTAAGGCATCTACCCGTCTGGCCGACATAGGTTTTTCCACAATCCAATTGGAGAGAATAAATAACGCCTTCATTACATTCAACAAATTGTTCCCGGTGTTTCTTCTAGCAACCCCCTTTTTCTCTGCCACCGCCATCCACCATGGGACACAGCTTCGAAAGCTTGTTAGGAGCACAGAAAATTACATCATCACCTACGCACATGCCAATCTTCTTGAGGTTATGCGCAACCCATGTGCATATAAGAAACCACCACAATTGTTTCTTTCCTTCGCCTTTTCTCCGGACAGTACTGGTCTCCACGTTTTAAGTCTTTCAATAAGTCACAAGCCACTGCGGTCAGCAAATGTTGCGGGTACCCAGCAGACAACAGGCGGTTGATTTGAGCCATGAAGCTTTTTTTTGCTGAATGTGCACATGACTTCAAAAACGAATTTTTTTGACAAGACTTAACAATGCCCCGTTTTACCAGTTTTGTGTGGTTGGAGGAATAAGGAAGTAGCGGCTTTGACGCACGGGGCTCGTACAGCCAGCACACATGTTCTTGAGTAAAATTAAACATCATATCAAGAAACTTGAGAGAACCACCCAGTGGAACCTTATGCGTGAATACCAAGGGCGTAAGACAGTCGTTGAAAATTGCCAAAACACGGGATACCGAATCGTCAAACTTAAGAATTTTACAATTTATAACTACGAGGTATTCCTGGACAAACCTAAATACTCGTTTCACATTCGACCCAGATAAATGCTCACTTAAAACACGATGTCACCTAAATTTGGTGTGATTCATGACCTAAAATTGGTGCGATTCATGACCCGATGCAGATCCCGTTTTTTTTTGGAATGAACGTGACCCCTTCTAATGAGATGAACGTTGAAGTAAGGATCTCTAAAAAGGCAGCATCCATCATACCAGCTGAATTCTGGAAGCCCATAACACCGTGGTTGTCAATTGCGCTTTGAACGCAGTGTAAAAGCTCTTTCAGGGGGAGTGAATAAAAAAGGCCTGAAATATCTATTGAAAATGCTAAAAGCCCTTCGTCGTTGGCTTGTAAAAAGTTTAATTCTTCGTCTGAGTTTTCGATCATAAAGGGATCATCAACTACTAAAAGCTTGAGCTTTTGCTGCAAGAATAATGCAAGGGGCTTTTTCCACGCCCCGTTCTCCGAGACAATGGCGCGAAACGGGAATTCTGGTTTGTGGGTTTTCGCCGAGAAAAATACCTTCAAGCTTAAGCTTTCTTTGCTGGCTATGGAGCGTGCTAGGGACCCTAACTTCATACTTTCACTCAGGATTAGAGCGTCTTTTTTAACTTTTGCGAGCTTTACATCGTTACGCCTCATGAAAAGGGGGCTGATGGCGCGATTTGTTTTAGTCTGGGAGTTAGCAGCAGAGAAAACCGCGAAGCCACTTTCTTCATCCCTGAAAAATAGACAATTCATTCTGGCGTCAAAAGCGCACAGTGCGAGTCACGGGGAGGTTACAGGTAGGAAGTTTTGTCCTTCGTAAAAAGTCCAGACCTTTTAGATGCATCTTTCTTTGTCGTACTCCAGGGTGGCGGCACCCCCAACCTTGCGCACCAGCGCCACAAGTTCAGCTGCACTCTTCTTAGGCTCGACCGCAAACTGAACCCTTCATGATACAACACCGACTAGCCCACCAAGCCATCCTCGTGAACTTCAAAAGGATGTCTCCACCTTGCACGTGGCGCTGGCACGAGACACCATACTGATGATGATGATGATTATGGGTCCCACCTTTGTATCAGGACGTTGGTTCTGAGCAACCGACTTGCCTGTGTTCTACTTACTTCCCCTACCCTTAACTAACCTAATGGGTTTGCCCCTACCCCCCGGTTTTAAACTTCCATCGCTCCCTCTCCTCCCCTCCTTGAAGCACTCCTTACCTTCCCTCTTCTGATTATATTTCGGTGTATTCTAATTATAATTCGGTATATTACTCATCCTACGTCCCACCATCTTTCCTACTTTTCTTCCACCACCACTCCAGCCGCTTCTTCGGCATCTCTATGGCCCTGAAGTTGAGTCTCCCCCTCACACCAAATCCCAAAGCCTCCGTCAATGTCGCCTCCCCCTCATCCCCCCGCGGTCATATCTCTGTGCAGTCTACGAAAATATGCTCCAGTCTTTCCCGACCCCTGCCACAGAATACATAAGTTTCGTTATGTTGCCTGTAGTTAGCTTGTACGCTCGTGTTCTCATACACCCCGCCCGTGCTTCAAAGAGCAATGCACTGCCTCGGGTATTACCATAGAAACCTTCCTTCCTTGCTGATTTCCAATTTTTCTGTTGTATAAGTCTCCAGGGGTTTTTTCATTCCATTCTCCGTACCCAATTCATTGCCTCTGCTGCTTTTACCTGCTTTTTAACTGCTGTGTATACCCCACGTTACCCTACTGAATTTCCGTACCGCTTGGTCCAGCTGTCTGCTCCACCGTCTCCACCGCGTGTCCATGCTCCTCATATACAGGTACCTAAACACTCTCGCAACCCATTTTTCTTCCTCCATGTCACGTAGTCTCTCCTCAAATTTTAACTTGCTCTCTGCCTCCCTTGCCGCAAACGATGACCGGCCCCCCAGCTATAGGGTCCCAAGGACAGCCTGAGTACGGCCTTCTAATTTACCTCCAAGCCCACTTGGGGCTCTGACTCCATTAATATACCCAAATTTCGGAAAGTCAATCCTGGTGCCGTGACCCCCTTCCTGACTCCTCTTACAACCTCGTATTTCATGTAGTTCCACAGTGCTCTGTTTTCTTATAGCCGCCTTCCGTCTTCCTTTTGTGTTAAGGTAAGCCTCATGCGCATGCGAGTAATCTGCGCCGTCGTTACGCCATACTGCTGAATATTTTATACTTCTTTACCCGTGCTATTTCCCGGTGTAATTGGAGATCAATGGGAGAGTCCTTTGCACTGCAGTGGAGGTAGACAGGCTGGTGAAGATGATGATGACCCGTTGTATTTCTACTTGTGGAACTAAATACCAATTTGTGCTTCGCGTCGTTGTTGAAGGTCATGCTCCCGGACAGCCCAAGGTGCGTCGCTTCCTCTCCGCATATACGCGATGCATACCTATCTGCTCATCCGCCATCAACAATATCTCGTCTGCATACATTCATCCTGGAATTCCCTGTTTCACCACCTGTCCGTTTTAAATGTATGATCTATCTAATCCCAGCTAACTGTCCTCTAGCTTCCTTTCTAAACCCGCCATGTAGATCACGAACAGCAGTGGAGAAAGAGTGCATCCTTGTTTCAAACCCTTGTAGGTGCATACCGTCTATTGTATCCTACTTGCACCCACACTATTTGCACCTGGTTTTTCCTAAACAAGTTAATAAACTCTGCCCCCGCTCCCTCGTCATTCAGGATATTCCATAGCTGCTCCTTGTCTACGTTGTCGTACGCCGCTTTATTGTCGAGAAAGGCTAACCACAAAGGTCGATTTTGCATCTTCGCCACCTCTATGCATTGACTTACTTTTGACTTACTTACATGCTTGGTTTTTTTCGCCGGAACTTTTCACTTGCACCTAGCTCACTAAAACTGGTCCTCTACAAAAGACTTCTTCGGTCCAAAGTAGAGTATTCCTTATCTGTGCAAACTGCCCTCATTCCTCATCTGTGCAAACAGCCGCAAACTGCCCCATTAATACAGAAACTCGAATCTGTAGAGAACCGGGCTGCACGTTTAATTGTGTCTAATTAGGCCCGAACAGCTACCACGCCACTGATGAAAAAAACTTACTCGACGTCTCATTTCATGTTTGTGCCTCTTCCACAAAATTTTTTTACGACAACGAAACTCTAAAACAGTCTCTTTTCATCCCCCCTGCATACATTTCTACCCGCCTTGACCACCATTTAAAAATAGGTGTGCCATGCAGCAACACCAACCTTTATTTTGGCTCATTCCTCCAGAAAACAAGTGTGGACTGGAACAGCCTTCCTGCCGGCATCGTATCTACGAAAGAACTGGAAAAATTCAAGTCTGCACTTGCCAATCATTTTTACAGACCCCTCCTTTGTTTGTTATGTACTTTGCCTTTTTTACCCCACTCTTCTCTGTAATGCCTGAAGTGCCCTGAGAGTAAAATAAATGAAACGAAATGAAATGAAATGAAATAGGTCGTCGTCTAGTCTTCTCTACTTTTGAAACCCATTCTGAAGTTACCCTAGCACCTTATTCTCCTCGACCAGCTGCTCTAGTTGAAATTTCACTGCCTGCATTCCCAACCTGTATGGCACGGACGTGACGGAGACTGGCCTATACGAGCTCGGTTTAGTGTTGTCTCCTTTGCCCTTATAGATTAGGCTCATTTTGCTAGTATTCCACGTGTCCGGTATTGCCTTCTTTTCTATCCCTGTGCTGACGTCTTGTAGTGGCGTTCCCTTGTTCTTTGGTACTAATGGGATCAACTCCATCGGTATCCCCTCCGTGCCCAGTGCGGACTCATTGGGTGCGGAGTACCTTAGGACCGCACAATGACCGTCCGTGTCCATTCGCATGGCATTTACAATCGCAAAAAATCAAACAGGCACCCGCAGGAATCGAGCCTGTGCCTGTTAGATCACGCAGAGTTAGTGTCAGTCGTCTTACCCATGGGCTACGACCGTAAGTAATAGAAAATAGCCAGCGCAAGGAAGACGAGGACGAGGATGGTAACAACAGACACAGCGCGGCACTCACAACTGAATTTTTATTGGAAAAGGAAAAACATATATACACCAAAAACCGCGCATGTCAAAATAGTTCACTTCAAGAATGAGTCACTGCGCAAGCCTGCAACTCGTCAAGTCACACGTTCTGCAAGATAACAGATTTCGCTTTTGTGCAAGGACACAGAAGGTTGGCTAACACAAGTTTCGCAATTCTTTTATATGAAAAAAGCCTCAGATACTTCCCTAGTATGTTGATTAGGGTGTTTGAACAACACGGTTGTGTTAGATAAAACCAGTGCACACTTTTGTACACGTGTACACGTGCGGCAATGAGAAGCCAAGTTAGCAAGCGAAGAGTTCTGGATGGACAGAAAATGCTCGCGCAGTCGCTTATTGACGCAACGACCAGTTTGACCTATGTAGCAAAACCCACAAGACAACGGGATATGATAGACAACGCCTACAGCACAGGCAACATACTTGTGTTTGTGGTTTACAGTGCACTTGTTGACAATAGACTTAATATTGTTATCTCTTTTTTTGGCAATCAAAGGACAAATTTTTGATAACTTATCTGGAGCTTTGAATACCACGTTAACACCATAGCGGGAACCTACATTTTTAAGCCCGGGGGCAAACCTGTGGGTGTACGGAATTACTGCAAATTTCTTTTTCTTCTGTGAAGGATTCCCACTCGAGTCACGTTTAGCACGACCTTTAACAACTTTTATTAACTTATCGGTGACAGACACGAGTACACTAGAAGGAAAACCCGCTTCTTGTAGACGGGCTACTTGCTTCGCAAAGCTAGCACCTAATAAATGTTTGCAGGATTTTTCTAGTGCAGATCTTAAACACGAAAAAGCGATGCCCCTTTTTACTACTTTAGAGTGGGCTGACCTGAAATTAAGGATAGGTTTTGCTGAACGGGGCTCATAACAAACGTTAACATGACTACTGTTAAAATGCAAACTAAGGTCGACAAACTGCAGCAAATTATGTTTTGGCACCTCAGTAGTAAAAGACAGACCCATTCCTTCGCTCCTAAACACTCCTAACACCTTGTTGACAGCATCAGGCAGTACAACGCATTGTTCAACAAGCACCAAATAGTCGTCAGCGTATCGAAAGATTCGCTTCACGCCTGCATTTAGACATCCTTGAACACAACGATCAATTTTGGCTAAAAAAATCTCGCATAAAACCGGCGCCACACACGAGCCGATACACACACCTGATCGTTGAATGAGGGTCTGCCCTTGCCAACCTACGAAAGTAGAAGTCAGATAAAAGGCCAGCAACTCCATAAACCCTTCAACAGAAGTGCCACTACGGCTCCTAAAAAGAAGCTCGTCATTTTCCTGAGTAATACACTCTTGAACGCATTGTAGCAGCCCATTGGTTGGTATAGAAAGAAACATGCCCTCGATATCAATGCTGAACCCCTTGCACAATTCAGTCTCACGTTCTTGCAGGAATTGTACTACTGCCCCGAATTTTCTACTTTGAAAGGATCCTGGATCCTCAGCTGCTTCCGGTGGCCTTCTAAAAATCTGGAAACGATCTTCTGTCATGAGTCTCGTTCCGTAATTATTGTCCGAAAAGGCAAATTAGGCTTATTGTTTATTGTTTATTGTTTATTGGGTGGTGCCCACCAACAGCACTAGGCCTTCTTGGGTGGTGCACACAAAAAGGATAGGGCGACACACAGATAAACAAACGGTAAAACATGGAGACTGGTTATGAAGTGCAGGGATCACAAAGTACATAGTACCACCGCACACGCGCGTGCTCGCAGGCACGCACACGCACTCACACACACGTAAGCACGCACGCATGCGCGCACGCACACGCACGCACACACACACACACGCACACACACGCACACACACACACACACACGCACACACACATACACACACACACACACCACACACACACACACACACACACCACACACACACACACACACACACACACACACACACACACACACTCAATGTATACATTTAAGGAATTGAGATTACAGTCAGGTACATTAGGACGCGCTGAGACAGGGCTTGTGACAAGGTATACTACAAAGTACATTGGCATACACGCAAGTTCAGTACGATCCACCATCGTAACTTACTGGGGAACATGGATACTGGTAATAAGTACATATAAAGCAAAATTTATACGTATGCACGGCACATACGCTCGTGAGTGCAAACAAAACATACATACACGCATGCCCACGCGGGTGCATGTCAAGGTGAACAAGTGCAGGCAAATGCGCACGTGCATGCATGCACACACACCTGCGGACACACATACATAGGTGCACGGGAGTATGTGTACGGCAAACGGTGCAAGTGTAGAAAATGGGAAGGGAAGGGAAAACACGAACACGAGATAACTTCTATACCATACTGAATGGGCAACAGCGGCTTCAAATGCATGCATTTTTCATGGCGCGTTTAAAAGAGTTAACATTGCCGGAAAAGACGTCCAAAGATGCACGAAAGTCATCATTGTACACACGTTGCACACGGCACACTGGAGACAGCATCTCTGAGGTGGTCACATCAAAGCAAAGGTGGGGGCGGAGAGCTCGAATTGGTGCCCTTAGCCGAACAGAGCTCACTAATTTCGGGCTGTCGAATCTGGAGTGGATACACTTGAACAAAAACACTAAATCGCGGTTTGTGCGTCTAGATTGCAGTTCTTCGAGCTTCAGCCGCTTGATGACATCCTTGTAAGCGTATTTCTCGTGTAGGGTGTATGGGTTTTTATAGTGAAGAACGGGGTGAGTTCCAAACTTTGTGCCTTTGAAACAGAAGAGGACAACCTCTCTATGTTCATGTCCTGCAAAAGAGCCACTGCCGTATTTCTCACTTTGCTCAAATTCACAGAGGCAGTTTTGAAATTTTTTTTCCATTGCCTTACATGCCTTTTCAGAAAACATACCCTCATCCAAAATCACAAAAAAAACCTTCCTTATCTGCCACAACAGGTCTTAAGTTCCTTTCGACTAGAAACGTGGCCAGCGGATAGACAGGAGACGCATTCATTTTACAACCATCTGTCCTAGTCAAAGCGTCAACACACTCAACCACGCACCTTGGACGCAAGTCGTCTTCAACCCTCCCCGAGACTGTCCTAGTCATCACTACCTTCTCAACCGGGTTGAGGGAAGGCTCAAACGCGAACCCGAGCTTCGTGGTGTTTGCTTTCCTGGCCATTGGTTTGCCGTTTCCGCTTTGACTTTTCTTTGCTGCATAGTTTTCATGAGCCTGTCACATTCCCCTATTTCTCCAGGATTATTTTCTATGTCGGCTTCCATAGTTTTTGCTATAGCCGCAATTTGTTTACTGCTTGACTTTGTGTACTGCCCAGCTCGGTCGGGTTTCGCACCCCCATTTCCGAAAATTCAGGCACATACACTTTTCTTCACTGCCAAGACTGTGACACCCTTCCTCATCTATGCTTATTCCATCCAACCATTCATCCCGCCGAGAGGAGGCAGTAGTCGATACTCGACTGTCTCCTGCCACAAATCCCCACGTGAGTTGACCCTCGCATTTTTGTTCCCCATTTACTAAGACTAGGTTGATCCCTATGATACCCATTTACTATAAACGCGTATGCTGTGACGACTCTGTATGACCCGAACATTCAACCCATATTCATTCAACCCTTCATTCCATGTTCATTCATGCAACCCGAACATTCAACCCATTCAACCCTTACACGCGCCGCGGTGGCTCAGTGTCTAAGGCGTCGTGCCAGCCGCGGCGGCCGCTTTTCTGAAAGAGGCGAAAAGCAAAAGCGCCCGTGTGCACGAGATTTCGGCGCACGCTTAAGATACCGAGGTGGTCTAAATTAATCCGGAGCTCTCCACTACGGCACGCCTTATCGACTGCGTTGCGTATGCGCGTTAAACCCTCCGATCAATCAAAACTACCCTGACAGTCTGGCCAGGGAACACGCCTACCAGAACACGACGCCAGTTCACTCTCTCGTCTCCCTTCACCCGTCCTCTATTCTTCTCATTGGAGTAGCACATGTCCGAATCGCCTGCCACGATGACCATGCACCCATCTTCTTTCTTTTGCTCCTTTCTTTTGCCGGCGGCTTCCCCGCGGGGCGGCCACCGGCCCCGGCTGTGTCTGTCAACCTGTCCTCCTTGTCTCTCGGAACCTTTTCGACCGGGTCTCTGGCTTCGCTACACCCTTTTGTTACGGCCGCAGTGGTGCTCCCTCAGTGATCAGCACTGCGCTGTCCCCCATCATTCTCCTCGGGGCTTAGCACACTCTGCGCACCTGTGTTGCTGTGTACACCATTCAAGGCCGCAATGGCTTCCCCCGTCGATAGCTTACCCTCAATCCCCGCTACCTTTTCTTCGTACGCCTCTCGCTGCTTCCGTTCGCCGTTCAGCTCCGCCTGTCTCCAACTTGCACCGGGAGCTGCTGCTTTTCTACCTTGAGCCGGTCTAGGCGCGACGCCAGTACCAGGGTGTCGAACCGGAATTTTTTCGGGTTCGGTTCGGGTTCGGGTTCAAACCTTTCGGGTTCAGTTCCGGTTCGGTTCCGGAGCACCAGTTCGTTCCGGTTCGAACCGGTTCGAACCGGTTCAAACGGGTTCTAACGGGTTCGGAGAAAACAAATTAGGGGTGTTTTTTGTGTTCATTTTTTTTAGTGCTGCGTTTTTGTTTCATTGTAACGTCGGTATAAAAAAAACTTCATATTGTATGTTTCTTTGCGCAAACGTTCTCATTTTGGCGATTCAAAACGACCCTGAATCCCTTTTTTCAATTTTTTCGAAATCTCAAATGCTTCCAGAACGTAGTCAACGAACACGTGCAATACTTAGATTATATTATAGAGGGTGGCAAAACACCTCAGCCAAAAATTACCATTATATATCTATTAGGCAACTTGGAAACTGGCTCAAAAGAATTTTCTCTTTCCCTTCTTCGACCGCCGGAAAAACGCCATTACAGCAGTTGAGGGGCTATTGGCCGGCTTTCTGTCAGCTGCAGCAATGAACGCATTCGATAGCCACGTAATAAAATTGGAGATGCTTGCACTATGTAAGTCGCGCAAGGCCTGGAGGATTTCTTTCTATGTAAGCACTGAAGGACACACCGCCACTTATCAATAGGTTTGAAATTGTTTATTTACAGGTTCCGTTGTCGCGTTTCACTGTGGTAGTAGTAGTCATCGTCAAACCCATCTATATCGTCGTCTTCCTTACGCATGACTGGCCACCCAGGATCGCTTTGTCCGCACCCTTTCACATGTGTTCGAAAGTGGACCGCGTCAACACGAGCTAGGACCAGTGGCAACCGGGTCCGCGAACTATGCGTCTGTAGCGCGAGCTGTCTTGTGCATCCCCCTTGAGGCACGGTCGCACATGAACTGTTTTCTCAGTATTTTTTCCGAGCGCCACGCGCAAGCCTGGACGATGGCAGGTGCCCCACGTAAGGCGCCTGCTCAAGTGCGCGGTAAGCGGCTGGAGTAACTATAACCCGCGGGTTTTCTGATTTTATTTTATTTATTTTATTTGTTTATTTTCACATACTGCAGCCCTTTAAGGGCTATAGCAGGAGTGGTTGAAATACAGAGGAGTGATTACAAATGCATCACTTCAGGGAACAAAAAATACAATATACACACCTGATGATGCCGCACACATTGCAGCCAGCAACAGCAGCTTCGCTGTTCAAAATGGTGCAGCTTGCACTACTGACACAAGGCTGGAGAAACAGCGGAGCTGAGGGTCATCCTCGCTTTTTCTGATCTTGCCCTTTTCCTAAGTTTTGTTGGAATCCGCTCAGTTTTTTAGGTTTCCGGATGTTCTTGTTAAGCTAGACTAAGTGTTGAGGGGTGAGGCCAAGTTTACCCGGTTTTTACAACGCCGTTCCGGTCGGTCCCCAACACTAACAGCGGATCGCATGGGGAAGAGGCTAGGTCGACCTTCAGATGCACTGTTTCTCCAGCCTTGCGCCACTAGTGTAGCTGCGCCAATTTGTTTTTTTGCGTTTTAGTAGCCCGAAAAAGACTCTCACCTTTAAGATGGTATATCGTAAAGGGTGCGCACACACATATGCACCTTGTGCTAACACTCCAGCGTGCGCGAAAGCCGGCTTCACTATTATACAATCCTTTCTGCGGTGGTGCACCAATTTCGGGTGGCGCAGATTTTGTTCTTAGTATTATTTTGCGAACGCCATCGGACCAGGTTCAAGCGTAAGCAGCCCCGCTGTTAAAAGAAAGCCACAAAAGCAATACAGAAATTAAAGGCGTATCTGCTGCGACAAGCAAAGCAGGCAGCACCACTCCGTGCTGCGATATCTAGAGCTTTCGCAATGTTTCCAGACGCCAAGGAAAGAGTGAACGCGTTTATCGGAAGTTTTGCCGAGTTCGTTTAACTGCACAATCCACTGCAAAATGTTTTTCACTGCAGGTCAACGATTACGACATTACATTAAACGATATAAAAGGCTCGCAGGGACACTCAAGGATGCTTGTGTGTGTGAATGTGCAAGAATTACACTTTATGTCCCCAAATTTCATTTTAATAATTCAGTTAGGTCATTTATATATTTCAATTTGAATTTTATTCTTGGCTCATAAACCCTCAGTTTCACAAACAGAAAAAATGACTGACTATTACGATACACCCTAATGTGAAAGTTGAGGGAAGCACGAACTGCCGTCTTCTCGGCGACGGCGTATAGCGCCTGCGTTTCACGAAGTGATCGCGTCATCAGCGAATGCACCACGGCTCGCGCTAAGCTCTGGCGTTCTCTCGTATAGCACGGGCCGTCGCCGGGGAGCATGTCTCGCGCAGCTTCAGCATACCTCCCTGCAATGCTAGAAGAATTAGCCAAGACTGGTTGTAGGCAATGCATGTACAATTATGCCAGAAGTTTCCTGGAGGGTCGAATGTATACATTGCACCTAGGAGAAATCAAATCACAGCAATTGCAACACCCACAACAGGGAATCCCACAGGGCTCCGTACTTTCACCAACACTCTTCAACCTTGCTATGCTCAGGATACACAGAGCCCTACAGATAATTCGAAATATCGGACACATGATATACGCCGATGACATTACATTGTGGGTTAAAACAGGCTCATCAGGCGACATACAGGCTACGTTACAACAGGCAGTCGATAACATCAGTAAGGCAGCAGAAGAAATTGGACTACAGTGCTCACCGGAAAAGTCGGAGCTTCTTCTCATACATAACCCAAGATGGAAGCCTCCACCCATTGTAATTAAAAACGGAAACGTCTCAATTCCTTGCAAAACGTTAATCAGGGTACTTGGACACTACATCCAAAGCGACGGGGGAGGCCATGCCACAACTCAGCACATACGTCGGCAAGGAGAACAAGTCCTGAACATGATGCGCAGAATCACGAACAGACAAAATAGACTCAGAGAACACGACCTCCTACGACTACGGGATGCACTTCTTATTTCACGAATAAGGTACCATGCAGCATACACCAAAAGAATCAACGCTCTCATTAGGAAGGCGACGAAGATTGCGCTAGGCATTCCGATCAATGCCAGAACCAAGCGACTTCTTGAGACAGGAACGCACAATACGCTGGAGGAGATCGTAGCTGTCCACAGGTACAACCAACACCTCAGACTCCAAGCAACGGTTCCAGGGCAACAGATACTTCAGTGTCTAGGGTACACACCCCAGCAGCCTATTTTGCGACTGGAACGTCTCAGCCCACGCACGGCCAACCTACTCAAAGTTTCACCCATACCAAGGCACATGCATTGCCAACGCAACAAGGTCAGAAGGAGCATTCGAGCCAAATACCTCGATAAACGAGCAGCTGCGGACCAATTCAACAACCACGTATACACAGATGCAGCAGTAACAGACACAGCAGCAAGCATAGCGTATGCTGTGTATAAGAATTTGAGAGTGACAACACCGCTTGTTTGTGTCATCCCCCTTCCGTGTCTTAACCTAGTTTTTGCTCTATTAGCCATCAGGCAACAGCACCAACTAGCCCAGTGTATACAACACTCCAGCAGTTGATGATGTCCTTGGAGGCCTTCACAGGGGGGCAGGGATGCATTCGAATTAATAACACATTGAAAGCTTTACACAATATTAAACCCCATGTACATGGGAACCACGATGAATAAGCCATGATATTGCAAAATGGCTCTGGTCTGTGCTACTTGGCACATCTTCGGTGGGAATCAGCTTGAATAAAACGAACACAAAAGGAAGAGGGAGATACACGACTCACTAGTGTGTCGTGTAGCTCCCTCTTCCTTTTGGGTTCGTTTTATTCAAGCTGATTCCCACCGAAGCCATGATATGTTGCCTCGGAATATACGTTCAAGCATAACTTATTCTTAATGCTAAAAGAAAATTGGGGAAATGAACAGAGTCTAACACAAACTGATAGTATACACTTTTAGCCAAAAAGGACAAAACCAGGACTAACTACAGCTGTTAGTCCTCGCGAGCGACCGTTGCTCCTCAAGAGGAGTAACTGTGGGAGCGTGCCTGCTGCGTGCATAATTCTCGGAGTAAATGTTCGTCCCCGCCCCTCTAGAGAACAACGGGAGGACGAAACGCCGAGCAGTTACTCCCCCCTGTAATGGCGTCGCTGCTATGCGACTTGCCGCATATGTCTGTTCAGTCTCATATTCGGAAAAAGTTACATTATATTGAGGGTCATAATAAGAAGAAAAACTGATGGGTTGTGCGAGTACACACTATGCGTAATATTTGGTGGCGCTGTCAGGCGAGTGGTGAAAATACCTTCAGACACAAAATAGACCACCATAATCAAAAACTAGAAATCAGAGCTTTGAAGCCCCGGAACCGGTTCGGAACGGTTCCTTCGATTCGTTCCGGTTCGGGTTCAGTTCCAAAATGGCGGAAAAAATACGGGTTCGGTTCAGTTCCGGTTCCGGGCAAAAATTCAGGTTCGGTTCTGGTTTTCGGTTCGGTTCCGGTTCCGGTTCGACACCCTGGCCAGTACACACGCTCTGCACATAAAATCCTGCCCTTTCGCCTCCTCTACCGACTCTAACCTCGTTTCTTCGAGCGGGGATTCGCGCTCGTGCCCCATGCACACCACACCCGGCTTCTTTTTTGGTGGCATGGTACTTCACACGCCCTAGCTTGCCCAACTCGAACCTATTCACTTCTCCGTTCTCTCGCGCAGTCAACGTTACTAAAAAGGCGAAGCCACGTGCAACAACCACTTGCCGCATTTGGTCCGTGCGTTTCCCTACGCTTTCTGCTCCTTTCTACCTACCCTAGCGACTAGAACTACATCTATTTTCTCTAACGGATTGCCAATCTAAAAACGGCATAACAAAGTTCAAATATTTTTCCGCTTTAGTCGTCGGTGTTGCCGCTGCCTTCCTAACGTCCGTCCGTCGCCTGCCGAATCCACGTGAGTTCCACGCGACTATTGGAACCGTTCGTTACCGTTGCGTTTGACTTCTTAGGATGCCGCTAGGGGTTCTGCGGGCGGCCGCTTTTCTAGGTTTCATGGTGTATCGTTCAATAAATTAAGCCTCCATACATTTTTAGTTAGGAACACTGCAAATAGCACTTATGTATTGATTTTTTTGCCTCAGATATGCACAGTATTTTGTTTTGGCTTAAGGGTTTTGACAAGTATAAACATTCCCACCGGACTTAGAGGTTTGAAAACAGCTGTGGGTATCTAAACGTGTTATTCGCCCTCTGAGTTACGTTGGTCGGATGGCTGAATCAAGGGGCAGACAGACAGACAGACAGACAGACAGACAGACAAAACTTTCCGCGTTAACGTACTCCAAGAAGGACTATGCGCCTTAAAAGCTAACGAGTTAATTGCAACCGCACGGAAGACCACTATGAGTGAGTTTCACTCACTTTATGATCAATTTTATAGTTAATAGCTTGCGTATTATTGCAAGTCATACTACGGGTTCTTTCGGGCGCTTCGGTCGTCAGGTTATTACAGTATCATAAAAGCAAACACGAGATTACTACTATCACTAGTATAATGCAGTGAAAGTGGTTCTTGCGCCCCAGTTCATATTGTACATACCATTCAAGTTACAGCAGGCACCCCAATCGAAGCTAAGATATTAATATAAAGAAGTCTCCAGAACATGTTGAGCCTATCGGTTCATGGTTCACAGTTCATAGATGAAGAAGGCGTTAAGCTGGCGATGACTAACGAAGACATGAAAGACACCTGAATGACGCCTGGAAGGGTATGCCGGTCGTGTTTTTTTTCTTCGCCCATTTAGCGCTCTATTCTTCTATCCACACAGCGGTATTGATCTAATCACTCTAAGAGGTTTTTGATAATTAGCTGTGTGCGCAAAAGTTGTTTAGGAGCTGGTTCTGTCTATATCGGCAATAAGGCAGTTTTCATCTCAGTCTGCGGTTTTTTTATTGATTTAAACGAGTTAAAGACTTTACCAGGGCCTTTTTCTGTGGCATAACTACTCTCCGCAGCTAGGTACCAGCTAAAAAAGGGCACGAGACAGTTCGCTCACACACCGCAGTGCTACACTGCACTCCCTCAAGTCCAAAGACTGCAGTACTGCGCTATGTAAACGAAATTGGGTGCGAAGTTGACTTTCTCTGAGGGGACAAGAAACGACGATTGCAGAGCTCTATCTAAGGCAATTTAATGAAAGAGAGTGCGATTACTGATGTTCTTCGACATCCCATGACACAGAAGCGTTCCGAGACATAAGAATGATGTGGTGTTGAAAAGTAGGTGTTCCATCGATTGGGGGGCAAAAGTAAATAACGCTGGCCACCGATGCGGTTGACTGTGATTGACAGATCTAGTTTCGCGAAACTGCCAATAAGGGAGATTCCAGCGACAAACTTGTCTTTGCTCTCTTCTCATGGCAGTGATTACACAGCCCGAGGCCCCAACTTTGGCACGGAACCCAACGCCGAAGAGATGACAAAAAGTCCATCAAGTTGCGCTGTTCCTCCAATGAAAGTTTATGGCGTTTATGCCCGCTGACATATTGGTCAGTGAATTATTTTGATGAGATGACTGCCCGGGCTTAAATATTATTTTTTCTTTTATTTTTTTCCACATGATCTTCGAATCTTTGTTATCAGTAGCATTTGCCCCCGTTCTGGACCTTGAAACTGAAATTCCAAAAGGTGTGAAATCACAATTTTAGGTCAGTATTAACGTTAAAAATATTTATTTCAATCTTTCAAAGATACAGTTATTTAAATATTTTTTTTCAAATATTTATTTACCAAGAGCATGAACTTGTCGTTTGAAATAAAGGTAGAACGTTAACGCTCCTGACAAATATGGTTGCGCAGTAGAGGAACAATTAAATATGATTTAAGTACGGGATGAAGGGTATCCCGTACCGGGACATACAAATTTCGTGCGCTACTATTTCAGGCTGGCAGTGAAAGTTGGCTAAAGGTGAAAATGAGAAAGAGGTGATTTTCAAGCCATGCACTAGAGGATCAATGTCCGGATGCACAGAAGGAACAGTAATGGGTGATGGCTGAACCCCAATGACCGCGAATACCACAAATGACCTTCTTCGGGTGCAACCACTCTCCATAAAGAAGTTCGATGTGCCGACCATCTCCAGGCCATTGCGTCTGCGTTTCATTTGCGAAGCCTCCGATCGGCCAACTTTCAACGGCTCCAAAAGCCTGCACTTCGGCAGTGGATGTTTGCCCCTCGGGGCGTATGCATCACCACATCTTGAATAGACAGAGTAATCTCTGCCTGTACCAGCTTCGCTGGGGCACATCAGCTTCACGCTGGAGCCCATCAGCCTGCGTTATCTTGGCTGCAATCAGGTGTAGACATATGGCTCGGGAGAATGACTCGTCTGCTATATGGTGGGGTTCCGTCGGCAGAATTTACAAGACTTCGTCCAAATTCATTGAGTTAACTGCTATTAGGGTGACACTCGATTATATACACCCTAAAATTTACACCCTAAAATAAAACACGCTCCGTGACGTCGTAAACTTCATTTTAGGCACCACGTGACTTAAAATATGCCTTGTTTTATTCCATCCAAGCGTGAAGCGGGTCGAGAAAACCCACATCTGCTTTCTTTTAGGCTTGATACAAAATTTTATGCGCGTGAACCGGAACTCTCACGCTTAGCAAAATCCCGCGCAGCCGATCGACGCTCTGTTTATCCCGCATATACATACCGTGATACATAGTGTTGCATATACATACCGTGATAGATATCGTTGCCACGCGCTGTTGCATGCTAGCTGTTGCCACTTGCGCCCCCCCCCCCTCTCTCTCTCTCTCTCTCTCTCTCTATCCACCTCTCTCTCTCTCTCTCTCTCTGTCTGTCTGTCTGTCTGTCTGTCTGTCTGTCTGTCTGTCTGTCTCTCTCTCTCTCTCTCTCTCTCTCTCTCTCTCTATCTCTCTCTCTCTCTCTTTTTTCACGCGAAGGCATTGAAACGCGGAGGCGTTCGTTGCAGCTATTTTGCGGGAAAACGGGGTCACAGCCGTTGGAGGCATAAACCGAAGCAGGCGTTTTGTGCGCCGTGTCAGCCTACAATTGAAATGTCCACTGTACGGAGTGCTCGCTTTCTTGGGGTAAAAAGCGGTGAAGAAGGAACAACTTGATGAGTAATTTGACATCGACTGGGCCGCGTGGATTGCAGCGCGGTAGGTACGAGAACGCAGAGGGTAGACTGCGGGGACATGTCGCGCGACACGACGCCGCTCGTATACGAACTCCACTTTTCTGGCTGGACGAGTGGGCAGTGAGCTGTCATGTACAGTCGTTTGGAATACACAGGTATGCAAATCATTTCATACTGTCTTTAATCATTATGTATTGTGGAACGGCTTTACGAATACCGACGTTTTTAGTGTATCGTGTAGATCTTCCTATTGACCTCGGAAGTTCGCATTATTGTCAGGCCTATTTCTCCGCTTAACTGCTGTTTGACACGGGTCCCGTGGTCGACCGGGAAGGATGAGAAGAAAGATGGAGGGATTGCGTTTGTTGTTATCGTGGCTGTGGGTCGTTTATCTCGTTCGCCGTCCGGTTTCTGCCAGCCTCGGCGTTGCGCGCTCGGAATGTTTGGCTCGCTGGCAGTAAATTTCGCGGCCGCGCTCATGGTTCGCGAAGGGGGCCGTTCTCGGACGAGGAGGCGTCACACGGCCAGTGAAGGAGCTCCTGCTCTCCTCGTTCTCCGCCAAGCACTTCGAAACGACGAGAGATATTGTATACCGCAAATTGACGCAGTCGACGCGCACATTACGAAGCGTTGAAAATCGTGTTCCATTGCACAGAACCAGCGCTTTGAGGCCGCCTGAAACATGTGCTCGTTTGTGCTGCGCATGGCCGCCGAAGTTTGCGTGTTGCATGACAGTTCGAACGCATCAGTCTGTAAGTGTTGTATTAAGTCCGTTTTTATCTTTGCAAGATTTCGCCCGTCGACATCGTTTTCCGGTGCACTTATGAGGCGACTTGAAGCAGCGTGTATGCGGCAGAACCCAGAGTAATCATGAAGCTGTAGCAGGACAAGTCACTGGAAGAAACCCTGTTGTTCTATTTGTGTGCGTTTTACCTAAAGGACCCTACGTATCCGTATGCTTTCGGGCAGTTGCTACGATTCATTCAGGTAGCAGTTACACATGATGGCACCGACGTAATGCCACGGGCACTCAAAAGGCAACGCAAGTTATTGATGAAACTACGCTTTGTCTGACTAGAGGTCATAGCAAAGTTCACGGGCTGCTTTAAAGAAAAATCAAGAGCTCATCTGGAGCCTATTTTTTATTTCCTGTCTTTCTCGGATTTGTCTGTGTGCGAGAATTCTTGTAAGTTATTGCGAATAAATGGTTTAAGTCAAATTTAAAATTCGTTTCAATTGCTTGTTCTGTGTTGTTACTCAGCTTTGATTCACAATCTGATCATTTGCAGCAGTCCTCACAGACTTCCTCACTTAATTTTATTCACAAACGTATTGGTAATGGCGCCGAAAGAATACACACCACAGGGATTGGTTAGGTTAACTTGTTCAAGATGCTTTATGAAAGTTTGTATTGCAATGCGTTCAACGGGGCTTGGGTTTATCACAACCGAAATTCAGAGCGACCTTATTCTGCCAACAGTACTAAGTTTTGGGGCCGTGTATAACGAAGAAATAATGCCGAAATTGCAACGTGCGGCTTGTCGATTCGTGATTGGCGACCTTCCTAAGTGAAGGTAAAAAAGAGGTTTTGTACCTTCCTGATGCGGCATTCTCCAGCTGTGTATAAGACGCTTCTCTGACCGTCAGACATCAATAAAAAGAAAGCTGAAGGAATATGATGTTTGCTATGCAGAGTTTATGGGCTTGGCGTGTGCTCCAAGTTACCCAGACCATAAATACGGCACATAAAGTATTGCCTTCTTTCAGCTTTCTTTTAAAATGGTTTCTGATGGTCAGAGAGACGTCTTATAGAAAGCTGGAGAATGCCGCATCAGGAAAGTACAATACCTCTTTTTCACCTTATCTAAGCATTAGAAAGGTCGGCAGATACGGGTGACAAGCGTGAGCGCTTAGCGTGATAGTTTACCACGCCTAAAACGAGCGTTCAAAAAATATTATTTACTCACGCCTCGCAAGCGTTACGCATCCCGTGAGTCATCCTTAGGAAGCGTGATTTTTCGGCGTGAAAGTACACCACGCTTGGAAAAAACATGCAAAATATTGTCTAGACTTACGCTTGGTAAGCGCAAAAAAATTTAGAGCGCAGTCAATAATACTGCCCGCAAACGGGTAGCTTTCGTGCACTCGCGGCCTGCTTTAGAAGCACTAATGAAGACATCCCACCCCCGCAGCCAACTGGTGTGTGGGTTGAACGCATTGAACGCGCTTCGACCACAAGATGGGCACCGAATCTTGCTACAGTAGCTGCCAAGTAGTTCCGGTATAAAGGGCAATACCGTCTCTTTATACCGGGGAGACAATTCTTTGCGTAACACAAAGCAGTATATCCCGAAGCGATGCACTTCTTCCAGAGAAAAACCATACATACATGATTACCTGAACAACTCTTACCTGTGCCATGGACCAGATCTGGCTGCCAGATGTAGTTCATGCTACACACAACTTCATAACCTGTTCAACCACGAGGATGAGAACGCACTTACGAAAAGGGTGCTTGCTCCTCAGATTCAATCGTTGAGAGATTACTGTGACTTTTAGACTAGAGAGCAGCGCAATGAACCGGACGAAGCGAACACGAGAGAAACATAAGAGCTTACTAACAACCAAATGATTCATTGCATCGGGGCGCCAGCTTTAGACATGTTGGTCGACCACAAAAAGCAATAAGGAAGAAAGAAGGAGGGGTAGGGGACAGGGAACGTGGGAAAGCGGCACCAAATTGATTCCTGAAAAGCGCACAGCTATGGTGACAGCAGACACGTGTCAGGTTTTGAGATAGTGAATCTCTTTCTCGATGAGCGAGACACTCGGTGTACTAATAGAATTTTCACCTTGCTCTACAATGCAAAAAGCCTCGTAAATCTCGCGTGCCTTCTGCTCCCGATAACGGCCCAATGTACTAAATTTTTTAAACAATGGCATGCAGTTAACACTTTTGCAGTGCGCAGCAAAGAAACATGCTCGGTCTTATGTTGAGTGCGACCCTCAAGTTATGTAGAAAACCCCACTGAATTGAAAACGTGATACATAGGACAGACGGGCCGTTGCATTAACGACCGTTTACGTGAAAACGCAGTGCACTAAATGGGTCTGTTGGCGGGGAGCTTGCTCCGCACTGGGAACGTTGTGGCTGTACGGCTTTGTTTGAAAAATGCAGTATATTGGGATTCTGGTATTGAGATTCTGGCATGCTTCCGGTATTGAGAAACCGCACTCCATTGCCGTATTTTGCTTTCTTTACGACGAGGCAGTGTCGAACCTTGTTTCGAAGCGGGCGGCGAAGGACACACCGCTTGGATTTGTGTGGGAAGTACACTTTTAGTACCCTCTACAGTTGCGGAAATCCCACTCCAGCTGTCCACTCGCTCCCGTAAGAGTATCTACCCGCTGTGAGCTTTGCTGCCTTGTCAACAACAACGCGTGGAGGTTTTTTAGGATTATTCAGAGAACTTCGGAGAATAAGCTTTCGCTTACGCTGTTTGAGAAGGCAGCGTACATTTACTACCATCGAAATTTTAAACCGGAAGCCGATTTCCAAACACGCATGACGAAAATTCACCAAAGTACGCGTTTTCGAAGACGCCTTTTCGACAGGGCTTCACGGAGCAATATCGTACCATTGAACAGCTGGCTATAACAGCACATAAAAAGAAGCTCTCTAAATTATTTATCAGCTTCTTACATGGCAAGACGCTGAAGGCTGGCGGTGTTTCCTCGCGCCACGCCTAGCGCAAGTGGAACGCACTTTTGCGAGGTTTTGCAGAAGCCCCATCTCCTCGAAATCCTCATTGGTAGAAAGGATTTGGCGCCCTGTAAGTATGTGCCCACATGTTTGCACTTTAAAGAGCCTTTCTCTGTCGAGTTTGTAGCTCTCGATCTTTCTAAACATTACATATGTACAGTATGTTCTATCATAGTCACCGCCGCACAGCCAGGCGCAAGCATCGTGTACACGGACACCGACTGCCTGTACATCTTTCTCAAAGGTCCGGACATTTACTCAAATGAAATAAATTTTCATGTTTCAGTCTTCACATGCGAAAATCGACGTGACTGAAAAAGAAAGGTGCTGAAAATCGGTTTCATAATTGTGTGCACAGCCCCTGCTGCAAATTTGCATTCCTTTTCTCACACGTGCAGCTGTCCTCCCAGCACCGTGACCAACCGCTGTTTCCTGCGCTCAAGAAAATGCGTCTTCCAGCATTCAGAACAGAGATTTTGCAAGGCACGCTACGCTGTATTTAAAAAGGGTGAAAAATTGCCTTGGCCACGTTCAGCCATACGAAAGGTATCCTTGAAGTTGTTCCTGAAGAGAGCTGGAATAAAATACTATTAAAAATGGATAAAAAGGTTAAACAAAGAGAACAATAAACAACAACAGTAGAGAAACGACGCCACATCTCTAAAGGGAGCTGCTACAAAGAAAATATCTGTGTGGCGGTGGAAGAGAACAGACAGAATGTGACGCCGTCATTCACGGGGACCCGAGGAGAAACTAAATAAGGAAAAAACAATACTGAACGCGCCACAGCCCATCAAACGACGCCTCCCCGTAGGCCTATTCTTAGGGGAAACAAGCAAGGGCTGCCAATGAATCCTCCAGCGTGGTAGAAGCCAGTCGTAAGGAACGTGCAAGAGCACAGGACCACACGCGCCTCCAAACAACGGTACACATTACGGTTACAGTTATGCTCAAACACAAGAGTCTTGAAGGAGTTAGAAAGCGAAGTTTCCTTGGCGGGTGATTCCGCAAACACTTTATTGTGCAGCACAAGGCAAACGCTTAGGATAGATTTCCTCGTGCAGTGTACCGTTTTTTAAAGATAACATTAATAAATCCGCTGTTGCTAGAAAACTCCCGTACCATTCCCTACTTCGGACTAATGCTCTGCTTCACAACAATGTCATGGATATAAAAAAAGGTTACTTATGCTCCAAAATATTTTACTTAGATTACCCGCAAGCTGTTGCAGAAATGACCGCAGCCTATAAAACGCCCACTTTTTACACACGCCATATAAAAAACGTCGCCTGCTTTATCACTTCATATTGCTCCGCTACGAAAGTCACCGCACGTGAGCTCCACCATAAAGCTCCAGAACCACAAAGCGTGTATAAAAGTGCGAATAACCTGCGCATGGACAACACTGCAAATGCACGCCTTCCCTGTCCTTGCGGAGACTGTTTTTTGCGCAAACGGACAACTGGGCCTCGCGATTCGCTCAATTCGCCCAATCGGACAAGCTTCGTCATTGCTGGACAGTGGTGTGGTAAAGCCACCTGGGGCGGTTTCTCAGAGTGTATGCAAAGCAAGGCAAGTTGCACAGATGACGACTCTCCATAACGATTAGGACAAAAACCTGCGACTGTTAAACAAGAATGAACGAACGAACGGAGCAATGCATGAATGAATTAATGAATAAATGGACAAGGATCAGAAAAGAAAGAAAACATTTTATCGGCAGAGGAAAAGTACTTCGGAGGCCTCTCATAAAAATATACCGCGGCATATAACATATAGTATGTTTATTGCTCGCCTCTTACCATCGCGTTTTTATTTTGAGAAGCTATTTGAGCAAATCATACAACCCATGCTTTGCGATTGAGAATAAGCTTAAAGCAATATAGGAAAAAAATGCTGCTGGAGCGCTTGTCTTGTGTGTTTTCCGCAAGGGTGCCCTCCCTTGATTGCACTTTTCAGCGCGTATAGACGCTATTATTGGTGAAAACTCCAAGAATGGCGACGAAAGAAAAAGACGCTGTGCATCTTGTCAGGTGGCCAAGGACGACGCCGGTTTCTTCAACGAAAAAAATTTTATTGGAGCGAACTTGTGCTACGTTATGAATTCAAAGAATACACTAGCGGGGAAGAAGTCACCAAAATGACGTGCACACACAAGCATCACGAAATCAAATGCCCCCCGAGCATTTACCAACCGGAGTGATTGTTTCGGGGACAGTCGCATAACTTCGAGAACACTGGAGATCAACGGGGATAATTCTAGACAAGTGACGACAGGGCAAAAACACTCTCCTATATATAGCCACAATATAGCCACCTCTGACCGTGCCGCATGGAGGGAAGGCAACACTCTTGGTTTGGAAAACAGATAAGACAGCTGGGTGCGGACAGACGCCGTCAACAAAACACGCAAGTTAATACAAGGAAACTGTTCCCGGCAATGTTTACAATAATCTCAGCTACAAAAAAAAAAAAAAACACGAATGTCACAACACATAAGACAGCGAAGAATGGTAGAAATTGTGTCAGCCAGCACTTTATGGCGCTACTCCCGAAATATATCGAACACATTGACGGCTCTTGTCAGTGATTACAATTTAATAAAATGGATTGTTGGGCGAGTTGGTTCATGGCTTCAAGAAAATTAAAAAGAGCGCAGCGCAAAGGACGAGGACAAAGAAAGTGATTACAATGTCTGAGTGGTGTTGCCTAAAGCATCGTCTACACAGTTTGCTGTTACTCCGCTATTTCCTTGCCTTTTATCCTCTTTTTTGTTCTTTTTTCCTTCCTTTTTATCATATGTTGGGACATCATTGGTGTGTTTTTTCTATAATTTCGAGAAGGGAATAAATACTACGACCGGCTTAGAGAGAGCCACCTGCCCATATAAGCCCGTGGCATAGGAGCCAAAGTGTCAAAAAATTGCTGGGTAACAACGGCGCGCGCCGTTAGGTGGTGCTGAATTTAATCTACAACCGCACCAGCTTCGCTGCGCTCGTAGTGCGACCAGCGACTGCTGGCATAAAATGTAGCGGCCGTACAAATAAATACAAAATGTACCTATTAGCGCCTATAATACCGCTCATGACTGATATCTTACGATGAGGTCTACATATGCTTCTTGGATAGGCAAACTTCAGTGTACACAATAAGCCACATTGCTATCACTAGCATAAATTTTTTTTCGACCCTTTTCGTTCATGAAACATTGAAAACTTTTATCTGCTTTGGTTTTTTTACTTAAAGCTGATGTAGGCTCGTCCAGACGTTCACAGGGAAGGCTTGAATTTGTGTAACGAAGCTTCAACAGGGCCATTCTGTGCGCGGAAGGAATTTTCGCTTGCGGAAAAACATAATGTTACTCCAGCGAAGGGAAAACTAATCGGTCGCAACCTCTTAAACGGCCACGACATTTTCCCCAAAGCAAAGGTTTTCACCGTAACTGAACCCACGCTTGGAGGACCTGTCTTGCGGTCGCTTAAAAGCCCAAAAAATGACAACGATTTGTGTGATAGCCGTCCTCTGTAAAATGCCTGCGGTGAGAACCCCATTTATTTTCGGGAGAATGTTCACGTAAAGTACGATGCAAAAAATTGGCTCCAATTCACGCTGTAAAGGTGATTGGAAAGCAAAGCTTTAAACGACACCCACAACAATTCCCATGCGACGTCACTTGAATTCACACATGTGGCTCTACAAAGAGTGAAACCATAGATTCTGGCAGCCGTTACCTGTAATTCACGGGGCGGCGTCCTGAACGCACAAGCGTCGGCCACGCAGGGGCAGACAAGCGCAGACACCGAAACAATTGGGCATCTAAGCTTAGTGATTCCCATTTATATCGATTTAAACTAGTTAGTTTAATATATGTTAGAATTGCGAGAAAACTGAGGGAGCGTTATAAGCACTATTTATCAGGACCAGGTGCCCATTTTGTCTTTTGTAATGCCACTTAAAACACAAGCGAATTGGTTTTGTTTCACCAATTCAGAAAAAAGGAGTCCCATACATGGGAAGCAGTGCGCAAAAGTTAGCGTTTCTCTGGCAGCCAGATGTCTGTAAGTGGTCTCTACATTTTGTTTACCCGCCCTGCAAACCAATCGTTAACGTGTGTTTGCCGTACGACCACTTAGTTTCGTCGGGCCCGGGTTACCGAGGAAGTGCTGTCGAACAAGTTCATCAAGCCGTTGGAAGGAAGCACGCAAGGAACCCGAAACTGCGCCGAAACAGGCCCAGAACAACCATCGCTAAACCATATGACAACGCCACCGTTGCCTGGGAGAGGTAGAAAGCTTTGCTTCAAAATCTGGCTCGGTACCTTTCCGCTCATTTTTTTTTTTCGCGGAAGCGTTTCGCGAAGGCTAGGTTTGTTGCGTATGTGCCGTCTGCCCATGTAGGAAATATTGTACAACCTAGACATCGAACTGACTGCAGATGCTTTTTTGGAATCACTATTTACGCTGCTGCGGCACTGCCTCCGCAGAAGCTGAAGACCAACCAAGACCGCGCTGGAACTATCTGATGCACGCGTGATTTTGTGTATTTGTTGCACTCCTGCAATGTAACGCGTCGTAATCCGATGGGCATTGATCGTGCGCCGAGTGTTTCCTCCCTGTTCTCTTCTGGCCTACTATTTGAAACACTGCGCGCCGAGCACATCTCGTCTATCCTTCTGATCCGAACTATAGATCAGAAGAATATGAAGCCCGTGGAACGCTATGGAACATGTTAGCGTAGTGCTAGCATATGGATGCTGTTTGCGGATGATATCCCGGTGGTTTCGTGTTTTGTGGACGGCATCCGTGTGAGTGATTTCTACAACCTACTCAAGGGATAATTTAGTGTCACGAACTCTTATTTAAGCACACCATAGAGCCTACAAACGTTGTGCACTTCTACTAGTTTCAATTGGCCAGGACACAGCACAACAGACCGAGAAACAAATTACACCATCTTCCCGTAGGGGAACCCTGAGTAGTATGCGAAGCAGCCATGGGGTCATCTGGAGTTCCCATTAGTTTTCAGTTCGTTGTTTCCGTTGACATTCAGCTTCGCGTGCCTTCGTTGTATCAGTAGCGTATTGACGTAGTTTGAATGAGTGAAGGACATAAGGCGCGTTCGTAGCACATGCTCCCGCCTCGGTTTGTAGCGCAGTGGGAAGAGCGCCATGTACCTTCCGTCGCGGCCAGAGAGTCGTGGGATCGAAACCGGTCGCCGCTTAAATATTTCTTTTTATAGTGGACTGCGGTGACGTCAGCCCAAACGCTGACGGGGCTGAAGAGACGCGCATGCGCAGTAGAGTGCGGACGGCGGATAACGACAGCCAGGGAGGTACGGACACAGCCACGAGCATGAGATTCTTCGAATCTAAAAGATAAAATAACAACTGCTGCGGGCCGACCAAACGTCTAGAGTGGCCGAGAAATGGAGATCAAATACCCCGCATGCCGGTGCAGTGGCGTAGGAAAGAATTGAAGAAAGCCGTACAAGCAATAAAAAATTCGTTCCAGGGAATCGCTGAGCATGGGCAGGTCGCTATCTACAAAGCCGTTCATGGACTACACTCAGATCCTGTAGTGTCTCTTTCGTCGCCGTCTCTACCCTGTCTTCACTGATGTGTCATGCAAGAGATTAACCAAAAGTCAAGCTTTAGTGGATGTAGTGTTCTTGCCTTTTTAAAAACAACTCTCCCGTTGTGTTTCGGAGTAGCCTTCCATTCCGCGGAAGAAAATTGGCCGCGTATCTGCTCCATTCACCGCACATGTCATCGATCGATCCGCGATAGCCTTCTGCTGTTTCTCTCACGTACTATGGCTACAGTGAACTAGAATACTTGGGTAGTGGTAAGACAGGCGCCTGCTCCCTACAGGGCCCTTGAAGGACAACATATTAAAGCAGTACTGACACGAAATTTTCTTGTTATGTTGTTTAGATTCGAAGCATCTCATGCTCGCGACTATGTCCCTCCTTCTCTCGTTGTCGTTGTCGTTGTCCGGCGTCCGCACTCTACTGCGCATGAGCGTCTCTTCAGCCCCGTCAGCGTTCGGGCCGACGTCAGCGCAGTCCACTACGAAAAGAAATAGTTAGACGGCGCCCGGCGCCCGGTCCCATGACTCTCGGGCCGCAACGGGAGGTGCGTGACGCTCTTCCTACTGCGCTACAAACCGTGACGGGAGCATATGCTACGAACGCGTCTTATGTCCTTCACTCACTCAAACTACACCAAGAAGCTACTGGTACAACGAAGGCACGCGAAGCTGAATGTCAACGCAAACGGCGAACTGAAAACTAATTGGAACTTCAGTCGACCCCATGGCTGCTTCGCATACTACTCAGGGTTCCACTACGGGAAGATGGTGTACTTTTTTCGCTGCTATGGGTGCCTACGAGCCTACTAATCACAGAATGGCACATTAGACGGTCGATCGCAAAGTAAACAATCATTTACGACGTCGTTTATTTGCGTCAGTTTCGGTTTCCACACAACGAACGCTGAGCGGCCGGCAAGGCAGGAGGTAACACGTGCCATCACAATTCTTGTCGCACCGCTGCCCGTCTGAAAGCGCGAGCGAGCGAGCGCACGCGCTCGCCTAGACTGGCCCAGATCTTCAGCATCCCCGCGCGCCCGGGCAGCATGACGTCAGTCCCAAAACCATGACGTGATGCACATGACCTAGCAGCGCGCGCCAACCGCTGCCGCCGCGTCGTCTACGGCCCGGGAGCACCTACGTCGGCAGTTTGGGGCAAGGAACAGATGATGTCATGTCGGCCCGCTCTAGGCTTTCTCGTGGGGGCAATGAATAAGATGGGTTTAAATAATGTTATACTGAACGATTCGCGTTGACACTTGGTGCGAGATATCTCCTGATAAAAAGGAGGCATTTTACACAATTATCTAAGCTTTGAAATTTCGTGTCACTACTCCTTTAACCGCTGCGCGTGGCGCTGATGTGCCCCGCCCGAGGGGATCCCGAGGCGGCATGCGTTAAATTAAGCCAGGTGCCGCTATGCGGCTGTTCAATGATTCACGCTCGGTTTCCACGTTTCGTAAGCCGCTGCACATATTTTTTCTCCTAGACGGCACTACATTGATCTCTAAATGTTCTTGGTTCGGTCTTTCGTTTGTAATATTGACAGGACATATGCTTGCGGAGGTCTTTTATCTTCGAAGGGCCAGGGCCAATGAGTTTGAAAGGATAGCGCAATTGCGTGTAGTGGGACTTCACCTCTAATAAATTTATCTGATCGCGGCGAATATTTCATATTTGCGATTCCTTAGCCTGCTTTTATTTGTTGAGTTCCTATCTCTTTCATAATATGTTACGGCCTCAAGACGTGGCCAGCACTATTTATGAACCTCCGCATTTGTATGTAGTAATTTTTTATGCTAATGGGTGACAAGTGTACCAAAGAGCTGTACACTTTTAAAACGATCCCACAACAAATTGAGCCGTATTGTTCTTTTCTAAGAACAACTAAGGCGGTAAGTTCGGCGAGTTGATTACTAACCGGGGAAATCATCGTACTTACGAACAATAAACACAGACAAAGGTGAAAGGTGTTCGTTGACTCGCTGCCGGGGTAAAAGGTGTTCGTTGACATGACGTGGCGATTACAGTGTTCAGTCACAAATGCAAGTTTCTGAAGCAAGTGAATATCATGATGTATGTGCTCTAAATAATTTGTTTAAGGATCGTCCTAAGCAGTTTTCTGTGTTCCATTTAAACGCTCGGAGCCTCAGGAACAAACAAGATGAATTGTGTAGTCTATTCCAATCCATTTCCTACACTTTTTATGTCTTGCTTTTTACGGAGACATGGGTGGGTGATAAAAAGCCCCAAATTTCCCCAATTATGTATATAACGGGCTGACGCGTACACATGGCAGGGGTGGGGGCGTTGCCATTTATGTTCAGCAAACAATACCTCATGAAGTAGTAGCAGAATTTTCTTTTATCAACCCTGACATGGAATGCTTAACTGTGAATATGGGTATCTGTACCGTTGTTGTTATTTATCGCCCACCCGCTGGGAACAAACTTCATTTTTTTGAATTTCTAGAAGACCTATTTTGCCACCTTTGCAGCAACCGCAGGTCCTTTGTAATTATGGGTGATTTAAACATAAATATGCTGGTAGATGATGCTCCATCCCTACAGCTTAAAGAACTTATTAATTCCTTCGCTTGCACAAGCCTTACTACTAAGGCAACACGACTCACTGGGAAAACCGCAACGCTATTGGACTTGTGCATTTCAAATGTGCATCCACCTGATATCGCTGCAGGTCTCGTATCACTTAACATAAGTGATCACTTGCCTATTTTTTGCTTCTTGCCGGTATCACGAAAAAGAGAAAATAAACAGCATGAGCTGACGCGTAGGATTGATGAACACAGTCTGAACCGCTTTCGCTTACTTGTATGCAATACAGATTGGAGGTGCATACTCATTGAAAAAGACCCAAACACTGCGTACAACAAGTTCTATGAAAAGCTTTTTACATGTTATGACTTAGCATTTCCTCTCAAGCGAGGTAAAGCAGGCCTTAGTAAAACACGAAAGCCCTGGATTAGCGCAGATTTGTTGAAAAAAAATAAAAGGAAGAATAAAATGTATCATTCTTTCGTAAAAACCGGCGATAGAAATAAGTTCAACTCTTATAAAAAATTTCGAAATCAGTTAAACGCTGAGATAAAAAAAGAGAAAATCAGATATTACGAAAACTTATTCTCCAAAATTAGTGGTGACCCTAAAAAAGTGTGGAATGAGATAAAAAATCTGACTTCAAAAAAGCATAGTAGCCCTACACTTAATATAGAAACGCCCACTGGAGCGTTGACCGGTGACAGTGCTGCTTCAGCAATGAACACATATTTTGTAAATAGTGCTAATTACGATGAAACTCCTCTTGTTGATGTCGATGTACAAACACTCTGCTTGACCGAGTTTGCGCTTATGAATTCAGTAGCCCTAACACCTGTCACACCGTCCGAAATTGAAACAAGCATCAACAACATTAGGAATAATGTTGCCGCTGGTATCGACGAGATAAAAGCAATTCCAATTAAATATGTGTCCGACATCATATCTCCAGTTTTAACCGCCATCATAAATAGAACTTTTGAAACTGGAATTTTCCCCGACCGTCTTAAAATAGCTAGAATATCTTCTGTACATAAAGGCGGCAACGTAAAGGAATTGTCAAACTATCGACCGATTTCTGTCCTACCTGTCTTGTCGAAAGTATTTGAGGGTGCCATGAAAAACAGATTAGAGAATTTTTTTAATAAACATGAGGTAATTAGCAATATGCAGTATGGTTTTCAGATAGGGAAATCAACAGAACAAGCGCTTCTAAGTATCAAACATGACATTATACTTAATTTTGAGAATAGACTGTACACTCTAGGACTATTCGTTGACCTACGCAAAGCATTTGATTCTGTATGCCACGATGTTCTCTTGACTAAGTTACAAAAATACGGTGTTCGAGGCGTTGTGCTAAAATTAATTGCAAGCTACTTAGCTAACCGCAACCAATTTGTGAAAGTGAACCAAGCGTCGTCATCAATTTCAGGCATAAAAAATGGTGTACCCCAGGGATCCATACTTGGGCCATTGCTGTTCATCATATACATAAATGATCTGTGCCATCTTCCTGACTCCCCCAAATTGATCATGTATGCCGATGACACCAATATATTTTTTACAGCATCTTCGCTTATCCAACTCCAAAAGATAGTGAATGCTTATCTAAAACAATTATCTCTATGGCTTCACATAAATAAGTTACAGCTGAACGCTAAAAAAACCAAATACATAATCTTTGCACCTATTATCAAACCATTGGATAAAAACATTGATATTGTTTTTCGTGGAGATAAGCTTGAGCGTGTAAAAACGGAAAAATTCTCAGGCGTGTGGTTCCAGGAAAACTTGAGTTGGAACACTCACGTCGATAAACTAGCTGTGCAACTTAGCAAATCGATTGGTTGCTTATACAAATTGTCACGACTTATTCCACTATGGTTAAAGAAAGTTCTGTATTGCACATTGTTCTATTCTAAGTTAACTTACTGCACGCTAGTATGGGGCACCACGACCTGTAGAAACTACAACAAACTAACTATACTTCAGAAAAAGATTTTAAGGCTATTCGAAGGATATACAGGCCCACCTCGACTTCTCCATACCAGCCCACTGTTTAAAAAACATGATATATTGCGAGCAACCCAAGTTTACTATGTCAAGTTATTACATTACATCAGCTGCAACAAATTACACGTTAGCGACACTAGCGCCCTAACTCCGCATTATACGTTCCGTGAACCGCAATTAAAGAGACCACTCACTAGAACTAACTATGGCAAGCAACACGTAAACTACCAAGTTCCTACCCTTCTAAATAAAGTTGGCCACCTAATCGACCTTAGTAATATAAGATCAAAGAAGAAATATAAAATACTACTTATAAAAAATGACATACAATTGTTGTAATGTTTCAGATTGTGTATGTAAACAGCATTCTCGAACTTGTTTTTTGTTTCCTGCTGCTTCACTTTCGGGCAAACTTTGTAACTTGTATCTTTTTTCTGTGTCGTTTGCTGCCTTTATGTAACATGCTAACATCGCATGTTTTGATTTATTACGAGTTGTACGCTTTTTAGAGACTGCGTTCTTATTGTTCATGTGTGCAATTCTGAAATAGTGTTTCGGGGTACATCAAAGATGTGTGCTGTGTAACTTTTCCTAACATGTTCTTGTGTAAATGCATAGCTGTGCAAAACTGCCATGGGGGGAAAAGCCTCTGTCAGGCTTCTAGCCTTTTGCTTTTCCCCCGGTCTTTCCGTCATTTCGCCCTGTATGCGGAAAGAAAAAAATAAACTTCAACTTCAACTTCAAATTCAAAAAAGAAGCAACGAAATACACCCCAAATAACCCCAACAGAAACAAGAAAAAAAGATATATGTACATGAAACGTGGAAAGGGTGAAAAAGCAGCGAACACAGACAAAATCAAATAAAATAGTGTCGCACTCTTCACACTTGCTCACATTTCAAATCCGCATCACAGTGCCCGCCAATATCACACGGCGTAAATTAAACCCACGCGCGCGTGCGCCTATCACCCCACAACCATGCACAACCTGCTCCCCTTCTCCAAAAACCGATTTTCTATGCGGACAGCGCCAAGGATGGTAAACTGACGCATCTCTCCCCTTCTCTGCCTATTATGAAGGCCTCAAAAATTTCTCGTTCTGTCTGCGAGGAAGATCTGTACAGGATGCGCGTCTGCAAAAAATACGGAGTGCAATCCTTAAACCTCCGGCAATGATCAGCCTGCTGGCCAGCCTCGATCTGCGCATTCACAGCCGCCTGGCTGATTATTGCCGGACGTTTTCTATTATTTATTTATTTATTATTTATTAATGCTATTTATTATTAATATATAATTTTTATTACGTTTAATATTGTAAGTCATAAACAACAGTGAGTGGACATGTACGGACCGTCTGGAACACCAAAGAACAAGGATAGAATAGTTTCGGTTTTAAAAAATTAGGAATGCCAGTGTTGAAGTTAACGCCTTGTTATTTTATGGGAGGGCCCAAACTGGAGAAAATCACTCGTTTGTAGCGGGCACCGAACACGCATTCGGCATGAAATTAGAAAGCGTGGGTTGGATAGAATGCAGAAATAAAAAACGCAACGTTTCCGATTTCACGCATTGACGTGGGTTGGATGAAATGCAGAAATAAAAAACGCAACGTTTCCGATTGCACGCATTGACGTTTCCGATTTCACGCATAAAGCCTATCTCTTTTTCTTGACTGATGCTGCGGACCAAACGTACCTCATACGATCCGTACTGCCCTCCAAGGAACGGTCGTAATCATGTCTGCTATGAGAGGAAGGATTTCGTAAGGGTTGCGATTTAAGGTAGTCACAAAATTTCCAAAGTATCTATAAAAAATGGCTCGGGCTTAGCACCGCTAACCTTGGATATGCAAAGCAAAAGCTTGGCTTAGTCTGGCTGAGTGTTGGTTTCGCTTGCTTAACCTTTGATTTATTTGTATTGCCGACCACGCCTCAAAGGCGCTCGGTTCAGTGCAATGCTCACAGAAGGAGGCCGGGCCAACGCGGCGTTCATTCATGGCGAACGCACCGTTCCTCTTTCCCCGGCGCGAGACGACCCAGCGCCGCATGCATGGGAGGCTACGGAGGACGTTGGCTGCCAACAGGTGCCACGAGCAGACCCGGTGAGTCACGCGATGCGCTTTGAGGGGTGTGTAGCCGGGGGTGTGTCTCCGGTCAAGAGGTCATTTGCGGATCCTCCACGAAATTGCTGGATGAAAGTAGAAAGCTTTGCTTTAATAAAGCAGTTACAGTCAGTGTGAAAGCGTTCGGAAGTGCAGAGCAGTGATTAATCTGCAACAGGGGCTGTGGCGCCGTAATCCGCTCATTGCTATCTGCCCCTCACGCTCTTCCAGAGCGTTTTGTCCAATGAAATTCGAATTTCGCGCCTTCGCAGTACAAGCGCGCTCTCTGCCTGGATCATGTCAGGTTCGGGGGACAATAATAAACAGAAGAAGAAACTTCGGAAACGATACTATGTTTATGTTCTACCATACACCCACATTAACTACACACAATAGAGTACAGAAACTAAAGAGCACTGGGGAAAGGAATACTAGAATGGGACTGCGATAACGCGGTATAGAAAACTCAACAAACGGGAAGCAGTCAAAGTCCGGGAAAGAACGGTGGCGACACAGTAAGACTTCACTGCGGGAACGGGGTTGTGCTACCTCACATCCCAGAGGCGCAGTCGTGGTGATTCCGTGTTATAGGATCCAGGTGACGTGTCGAGGCCGCGGTGATAGAGCGCGCTCCCAGCTCCCGTGGCACAGTCGTGGCGTACGTCTTGAGGCGTCTCTGTTTTGCACCAATGCACGGCCACCTGACTTTCTTGCGGAGGAGAAGTTCTGGATGCATCGGTTGGGGAGGAGCTGTTGGGTCACGGCACGGGTTCGGTCGACCGACCGCCGGGCATCCCGGTCACGCTCCACACTTTTCACTCTCCTTTCTTCCTTGCTGTTCTCTTTCGGGCTCGCTTCTCTGCCACCGGGATTTGAGCTACGCGTTTAGGGCATCACTCTCTGGTGCGCCGGAGGTAGTGATGCACAAATTGAGGAGGGGTTTCAGGCAGGCACAGACGTCGTAGCCGCGGAAGCGGCACTCGCCGGTCTTGAGTGCTCCTCTACTAAGTCGGAGCTCATGACCCTCCCTGCTCCCCGCCGGTCATGCTAGTGACAAAAATTCAGAATAACCAAATAACATGGTGACTTAGAATAACATAGAATAACATAGTGACCAGAATTCAGAATAATTCCGTGCCAAGTGTCTCTATACTTAAAGTACTGGGCTTGATCATACAACGCAACAGAGCCAACACCCGATACATCTCCAAGCTCACCTCTCATGTCAATCAAACTATGGGCCTCATCCGTCGCATAACAGCCCGCAACAAGGGAATGACCGAATTTGAGCGTCTCCGACTAATTCATGCCTTCGTGATAAGTCGCATCACATACTCTCTCCCATACCTAAATCCGACTAAAACAGAACTGCATAAAGTAAATTGCCTCATACGAAAAATCTACAAAACGGCGTTTCTAATCCCTCAAAGCACTTCCACTGCCAAACTGGAACGCCTAGGCATGTATAACACAGCTGAAGAGCTCATGGACGCCCACTCTGTGATTCAACTTTCCCGCCTTTCTACCACCCCTGCAGGCAGATCGATCTTAGATTCGCTCGGGCTTCATGCACCGACCTTTACTGACGAGAGAGTACGCATTCCTCCCGACTTACACAATCTCCTACTCGTTCGGCCAATTCCCCGTAATATGCACCCGGAGCACAATGTTAAACGCCGGGAACATAGTGCATGCGTGCTCGCCCTTAAATACCCCATGGGCCCGACCACCGCATATGTGGACGCCGCTAGTTATCGCCACCACAATGCTTATGCAGTCACCGCACTGTTCGACCCTAAAGCACCCCCTTACCAATCACTAACTATCGTAACGCGATCCCCTGGCACTGCGGAAGAGGCGGCCATTGCACTTGCGCTCACTCACCGGCCTACACCAACAATTGTTATTTCTGATTCGAAAACGGCCATTCGAAATTTTGCCCGTGGTAACATTTCCCCGCAGGCTCTCAAAATTCTTCTTCGAAATTCTCCCACCTCCCACTCGGAGCTGATTTGGACTCCAGCCCATGCGGGACTGGAAAGTAATGAAGCGGCTAACCTTGCAGCTCGAGAGCTAACCGTCCGAGCTGGGCCAAGTCGCATCCCTTCCCATGGAGCCCAATCAGCCCGTGACAGCCTGTTAACTTTCAAGGAAATTTAACAGGCTTTACCGCCTCTCTCGCCGGTGCTACCCTCCACCCCACTGGTCGCTTTCTATCGCAGAGGAACGATACTTGCGCCTTATACAAACCAATACCCTCCCTTGTCGCGCCAGACTACATGCAATTTATCCCTCAATATTTCCTTCTCCCCAATTCCCCGACTGCGGAGCCACCGAAACAGTCTCTCATATCATTTGGCAATGCCCCCACAACTCATTCACTCTCATCTCTTGTGAAGAGCACTGGGAGGCGGCGTTACGCAGCTCGGACCCTCAAGACCAGCAAGGACTTGCTGAACGAGCAGCTCAGGTCACCGGCACCCTCCAAGCGCTGGTCACCACTCGTCGTTAGCCCAACTAGTGCTCAAATAAAGTGTTTTCTCTATCTCTCTGCAACCGGCCACTGTCGCTGGAAGCTTCTCATTGGCCGTTGGCCGGCGCGAGCTCGAGCCGTGGTCGCGGGCACTCGGCGCCGGAGCAGGTGTTAAGGAGCTTGCCGGAGCACCTCGGGTGTGTCGTCTGCTTCGTAGTTTCTTTTTTCGTTTCCTTTTAACGGCGCTTTGTTTCCGTCATTGCGATTTCTTCGCATGACAAGCAGCACTAGTGGGAGTCCCGTTGCTTTTGTGCTTACAAGTGCCGGAGCCTTACTGCGGAGTTTGGAACGTGTCCTTTTTGGCGGCCTCTATTTACGTGCCGAGCACTTCAGGAACTCGCGTTATCGTCGTAGCTCACTCGCTGTACCAAAGTAGTACAGCCACACGGTGTTCCGTCGCGGCGTCCCACAGAGTCTTTGAAAGTCAAGCGGTTCATATAGTCATAAGCGTTCGAAACTCGTGAAGGGTTGGCGCTTGCCATACATCTCCCCGTCGTTTAGCGCAAAAAAAGCGGCAGGTACATTTGAGGCCAAATATACGTAATACACCGTCAGCGCCCGCGTTCATTTAGTTAGGAAAGCTCGTTGGGTTGTTGTTACGATTGTAAACGGTAAAATTAAAGCCGTTTCACTGAACGTGAAAACTGTCGGAAGTGGAGAGCAGAGATTTGCCCTAAGAAATGGTGGCACCGTTATCCGCTCACTGCTACCACCCATCATGCTCTTCGCCGCCCTGTCTCACCCCTCTCTTGATGAATGTGCAATTCAAACTTCCCGCCTTCGCAGTGCTTGCGCGACCTCTGCAAGGAACTGCGACAGCGGGAGTTCTGTTCGTTTTGTGCTTGCTTTAATTTCGTACATTGGAGCTGTTTTTCGTCATTTCGAACGCAATCATATTTTTTTGCACTGCTGGAGCCTTTCTGCGTCATTTCTTAGCGCGCCATTTTTTTCTTGCGCTTTTCGCCGATTTTTTCGCTTATCATCATCGAAACCAACTCAACGAGCCTTCCAAACTAAATGAACGCAGTGGCTGCCGGCTATATACACAGATTTTGCCTGAAATCTGCTTGCAATTTTCTTTGGGCTAAACAACGGGGACAAGCGCCAGCGATTCACGAGGTTCGCGGTCATGACTATGTAAACCGCGTGGTTTTCTAACCCTCAGCGTAACTTCCTGACGACGGTACAGCAGTCTCCGCTTGGATCCGTTATCTCGCTGCGCCACCTGATTCCGGCAGGCGCTTCACATCCACCATTAGCGAGCTACGACGGCAAGGCGTGCCCATTAAGTGCTCTGGTGGAAACGACGGGTTTGCGAAGGTAAAAGACAAAAAATTCACTAAGGATATTTTGAGCTCGGCAGAGAGCTCATCTGCATACAACCAAGTGCAGGGGAAGGGAAGTAGAAGGGGAGTGATAGGATAAAGTAGAAAGAGAGAGAGAGAGAGATAAGGGTATAAAGAGAGCTCTCAGTCCTCGAAAGCTGTCAGTCAGGGCACATCAGTCAATGACTGCACTTCGGGCTACCGCCGCTGCGGAAGGCCTGTCGTCTACAGGAAATGAAGCAGATGAGCGAACACTTCTCGTTTGTTTGCCGCAGGCCCCCTGAGGCCGGCATGGAGGTCCTCCATGCCGGCGCTGGGAAGGCCTCGACGCTGGAGCGCTCGGTGGAGCTCTGCTCTCGGCCCCGCGTGGTGGGGGCAGAAGCAGATTAGGTGCTCCAGCGTCTCTGGTTCCGGACAGTCCACACATGTAGGGGAGACCTTGCGTCCGTGTCGGTACAGACGCTCCGCCACATTGCAGCAGTTGAGCCGCATACGGAGAAGCAGGTAGCGGGCGTCCCTGCTGATGTGTGTGGGCAACGGGCTGGGCGCCAGGCCACTCACGACCCGAGGGTCGGGGTGCATCGTCTGCACCGTGCGTGCCAGGGCAGTGCGGGCCTCGTCGAACGCGGTGACGTCGAGGCCCGCCCGCACTGCCCTGGCCCGCACTTAAACAAGTGGCAGTGCAACGGCGGCACGTACGAGATCAAAAGCAAGCACAAAAAGAACTGAACTCTCACTGCCGCAGTTGCAGGCAGGGGGCGGGCGAGCACAGCGAAGGCGGGAAATTTGAAATGCGATTGAAACACCTCCGTTGAACTCTTCAGGAGAGGAATGGGACAGTGCGGCGAAAAGTCTGATGGGTGGTAAGAGTGAGCAGATAACGGCGCCGCAACCCATTATGGCGAATGACTGCTCTGCACTGCCGACAGCTTTCGCATTGAGCAGAACGTCTTTACTTTTTTCGCTTACCATCGTAAAAGCCAACGCCACGGGCATTCCTAACTAAATGGATGCGGGGGCTGCCGGTTATTTACGCAGATTTTGCCTCACATGTACCTGAGGTTTCCTTTACGATCAATAACGCGGAGACGTACGACAAGCGCCAGCGGTCCAGGAGATTCTAACGGTTATGACTTCATAATCCGCTTGTTTCTCGAAGACTCCCTTTGGGTCCGTTGCGTCGCTGCGCCGCCCGATTGCTGCGGTCGCTTGACAGTGTGACAGCGGACGAGCTACTACGACAAGGCAGGATTTTACAGTGCCCTGAACTTAAAACTCATTAAACGGCTATGTCTCCGCTTGGAGCACTTCTACTGAGTAACAGTAACGCTTCAAGCAAGGAAAGCCATGTGTAAAAATATTTATGCGCGAGGTATTGCATACAGCGATCAATAAAAGCACATATATTGAAATGCTGATAAAAAAGACTAAAAAGGTAACAAAAGAATTGTTGCAAGAACTGTTGTGGTAGTGGAACCGGGCGTTTATTTGCAATTGCCATTGTTTTACAATTAGCAGTTGCAATTGCAATTTATTGTTGCGCCTGCGCAGCCGGTTGTCAAGAACTTTTCACCAGCATTCAGCTTCACTTTTTAGTGAATAGAGTACACGGTGACCCGTAAGATCCATAGTTCGAGATGGGTCCGCGCTGAGGTGAGACCAAGCAAGAAAAATACGCACGCAGACGCAGGTAAAGCGCCCGTGTCTCTTTCCTTATTGCGGACCTCTTTAGCGCTGTTCCACACTGACGTGTGCCGACTCCTACCAGGAAAAACTGAACCACTCTTTTGTGGAACTTTTTCGTAGAAGAAGCCGAATAACTCTTTCGTACTTGTATTTAAATACAGTTCACCTCTTGCGTATTGGCGAACGTACCGATGGTCGTAACAACGACTGGACCATGGGTGGTGTTTATTTATTTATTTATTTCAGCTTCCCACAACCATATAATGTGTTGCAACCAAAACGTTATTCCCTCCGAAGCGAACGCCAAAGTGAAACTATTCGCTCAAGAAATATTGACTGTAATATCAGAAAAATTTTGCAGAAGACTTGGCGGCGTATCTGCTCATTTCGCTGCACCTGTAGATGAAATACAACAGTCACCTGCCGCCCCTACCACGTCAATGTCTGTCTCCCCCGACTTCCTCTCCCGCTTCGCTCCTCCCGCGATAACCACGGTGGGGATATGCTGAAGTGAACTGAATTCTCCCGGGTACCTCTGCTCGCGCACCATGTATTGGAAAGTTGCCAAAAGTTGCACTAGCATCGGCGACAGCTCTTGTTGTATTCCCGACTCAAACTATTGTTTTCAACTGTCAATTTTTATTCTATCGCAAACAGCTAGCGCATATCCATTTTCAGGTAAAAGAACACTTAGCATCTTTTAGGTCTTGATGTTTTGCCTCAGATATTCGCAGTGTTTTCCTTTTGTCCAAAAAAGTCAACAAGTATGAAGTGTTTCCGCATTTAATGGGTTGGAAAGGTTTTGCCTATAGAAAGTTCCCGTTCAACTAATATTTTAGCTTTTGGCGGGACTGCTGACTCGACAGACCGACAGACAGACACGGCAAACTTTTTATTTATTTATTTATTTATTTATTTATTTATTTATTTATTTATTTATTTACAAATACAGCTGTCTCATGCCTGGGACATTGCAGGAGCGGGTACAGAAAAATCCAACAATAACACGGAAGCAAACAATAGTGCACACAAATTGTGTGGCTAACACATAAAGTTCTTCCCGAACTCTGCAGTGTTCAGTCTACGCAAAGCACCATCAAGCTTGTTCCACAGTTCCACGACGCGCGGAAAAAAAAAATTCCCGCACCTTCCTGCGAGGGGAACACGAGTTCCCCCACTGAGGCCCCAATGCAGAGCATTGGGGCCTCGGTACTGATTGAAGGCAGTGTTGCTTCCATCGCTTCTTCCGTGATGCTGGAGTAGCAGACACGAGTAAACGTGGGCACGAGCGTCAACCAAGGAAGGAAGGAGCAACGCAGTGACTGAAACACGAGCGACCGCTAGGCCCTATATTTGCAGCGCGCGCAGTAGAGGGAGAGCAGTACGGGGGGGAGAGCGCGCATGCGCAAGCAGCGTGCGCCTTTCCACGACCCACGGCGCTGCTATCACGCACCTGTTAGGCCAAGACCGCGACGGAGCGAACGGGCTGACTACGACGCATGCGCGCGCCAGCTGCTGTTGAGAGAGAGGAGGGAAGGAGAGGCACACCTGCTGCGGACGCGAAACTGTTGACACCGTCCGACGAAGGAACAGGCGAGGCTCAGAAATGCTCTGCATTTAAAAGAGAATTTGAAACAACCCAAACGGAACCTGAAGGGTACAAGGTTCAAAGCATTTGTACCAGTGTTGTACGGAACGGCGTTACAAGGAACGGCGTTCCTCGAACTAGTTCCTTTTGGAGGAACGGACGAACGCTACCGTTCCATTAATGGTCGGTGGAACTGTAACGGTAACTCGTTACGTTTTTGAAGGAACGGCAGGAACAGCGTTCCTGCCGTTACATCGCTAGGACTTGGCTGTTTTTGATGCCAAGGCTCGAGTACAAAAATCCACAAGTCGCTACGGCGTTTCTCTTTTGCCCGCCCTTCAGCCGCACGTGCTTCCTCGAAGGTCAAAAGCAGAAGAATAACCACGCAGCGGGCCGCAGCTTGTGCTTAGTTTCATGCCCGGTGAGCTTACGTGTCGTTCGACGGTTGAGTAGCCCAGCCGCGAGAATCCTTATCACCTTTCATCGTTTGTCTGGGGAGACCAGAATGCGCGTCTTGCAAATAGAATAGTTCTCTGGTGGGGAAAGATTAGAGTTTTAGCAGTCCTCCGGTACGTAGTTAGCGTGTTGACCGGGACCCGTCTGGGCACTCAGGCATTCGTCACGGTAGGGGGATTAGTTCCGCGGGCCTGCATTGGTCATGTCCACGCCTCCTCGCCCTTCCGAGCACGCAGGCGCAGACGGGTCCCGGTCAACCCAATAAAAATTTACATGACGGAACAGACGGACTGCTAAAAGTACCTATTGTCTAAGACGGGATCAGGACATTTCGGGGTCGGGCATTTCGGTGCAGGAAGTTTCGGTGTGCACATTGCTGTGCACGGACATTTTGGTGCACTTCGTCTTGGCCCAGGCATTTTCAGTCACGGGATGTCCCAAGCATTCTTTGAACCTTTTAGCTTTAATATTGTAATTTTGTGACTTGATGTGATTTTGCGTTCTAGACTTGTGCTTGCGCCGCCATGTCTGGAAACGAATGCTAAACCCTGGCGGAGCACTGCCACGTAAAACCCAATTTCTGTACTAGATGGTAAAAATTAACGATGTTAATTTGGATGCGAACAACCTTTTTTTTATTTTAACATTCATGCGAACAACCCTAATACTTTAAGTGTTACCAAAGCGCTTTGTTTTCACTTCAACCAACGGTGCAAGACGCTGCTGCTTTTAGTCCATTCCTTACCCCCCCCCCCCCCCCACAGTAAAACTTCCGCGAAAAAAAAAACACAAAAACTCCCACCTCCCCTCGCGGGAACCCCTGTGTAGATGCGACACATAGGCGGAGCGGCGAAGGGACCGCGTTTTATAGCGAGCATAACATTGAGGGGACTGCATAAGCCGGTCCCAGTCGATGACGACGTTGGCGTACTTGTAAAGCGGCGTGGACTCTAGGTGTTTGAGCCAAGCGTGGATGTTGCTTCGCCGGAGAACGGCACACCGGTTATATGCGCAGCGCGCCCGAAGGAAAGGAAACCGCGGAAGAGAGAGTACTGCACATGCGCCGGCCCCAGCGCGTCTGCCGCGGCTATGACGCAACACAATTCAACACGATTCACTTTAATCCAATCCAATCCAAATCCAATCCAAATCCAAATCCAATTCAATCCAATCCAATCCAAGCCAAGCCAAGCCAAGCCAATACAATACAATCCAATTCAAGCCAATCCAATCGAATCGAATCCAATGCCCCTCGCGGGAGAGTGTTCGCTATCGAAGAGGAGAGGGGGTGAGCGGCGGAAGCGCAGCTCGCGCGGCGAGGAGAATGGGGGAGGGGTGGACAACGCCGCCGCCGACGACGACCACGACGCCGGAGGGACAAGGCGAGTGAATCAGATGCTTTGCATCTAAAGCGGGGTCGATTAGGCGCGTGTGCATTCCGTTTTAATTATTTTTTCAAACAATCTTGTCTTCGTTGCATTCGGTGTCGGTATCTACTTAAAACTAACCAACCGACGATCGCAGTTATGGTGGCGTTACTTTGGGGAGGGGAAGGCTGAGCCCCGCCGGCTACCAGCCCCCTTAGTAAAGAGAGAGTCACTTGTGGTTCACCATTGCGTCAACTGGACTTCCAAAACTTGAAGACGACTGTTGCCGCTCTCGTCACACTAGCCTATTCAATTTTTTTGCTCCTTATAATGGGAGAAAGAAAGTATGTCTGAGGTGTCCATGCATGCGCGACTTGATGAGTTACTTCCTAAGGGGGCGACTGAAGGCACAGAAAGAGCAATTCCTGGAGTGGGGGCGCCGTCGATATGACCGCGACGCGCGGACGGACGTGGCCAGCAAACGATAGTGGCCATTGTGTTCTCAGCGGCTTTTCGAGTGGCTTTTTGTCGCACATTATAGAGGTTTCGTGAGCTCATGGTGAAGGTAAAGCTTTTTCCTGTATCACTGTGGTGACGCTTGGGAGACCGTGGACTCCGCCACGCCTGTAGGATTTTCAGGGGAAACCGAAAATAATATGACTGAAAAATAAATCTGGTCGAGATTCAAGCGTAGAGGCGGGGGTGGGGGGCTACTAGGACAAAGAATTAAAATGAGGTTAATGTAGGCATGTAAACATAAAACGAAGGTTGGTTTTGCCGAACGGGGTGGGTGGAATTTTTATGCACAACCCGTACACGCTTAATCAGCATTTAGGACATTAGAAGCTGCGGTCGTTTTCAAAAAGGCCCGTTCTTCCTCCACGACAATATCCTACACCACAGTCCGCAAATTCATTTTAGCATGGCAGCCCAGCCTACGTAATATACTTCACAAAGTTTTCTGCATTCTTGGGGGCTAGCTAATGTTTTTTTTACGTTTTGGATATTGAGAGTGCAGGTATTTTATGTAATTTGAGGGTGTGTAATTTAAAAAAATTAGAAAAAGGCGTTAGACCATGGTTAACACCGGTTAATTGTCTTAGCTAAAAAAGAGCGAACATAGATTAACAACCTGCCATAAAAAAAAAAAACGTGTGCTAAGAATTCAATCGGCTGCATAACGGGTGTCCCCAGGAAGAAGTATTAAACAAAATTATATAAATAAAAAATTTCTAAACATACGTGGCAAAGATCAAACATGGCATCAATCCAAAAATAAATTCACTGCTCCAGATTGTTGTCCATAACCCACATTAAGTGGAAATAAAAATATAACGGCTGTCAAAAACAGGCAAACACAGGATAATTCGGTCACCGAAACGTTCGCGCAACGAAATGTCCGTACACCAAAATGTTCGTGCACCGAAAAGTCCGTACAGTCCGTACGGTCCGTACCCCGAAATGTCCGCACCGAAACATCCTGCACCGAAATGTCCAGACCCGTCTGGAGTTTGCCCAGTGCTTCATGAAAAAATTCGCCTAGGAGCGTTTCTTTTGATTATTTTTATCTCCAGATAATCTGCTGCCGGTGGTGTTAATATTCGTATAATATACGTAGTTCCATGTGAGTTTTAATTATCTCACTTATTTTTACCCCGGGATAATTCGACACTATATTTTAATTTAAAAACCTAATTGTAACGTTAATGTAACGACACGTTCCAATTTTCGAAGTGGAACTGGAACGCGTTCCTTTTGCAATAAAGGAACTTGTAACGGGAACTCGTTTCAAAATTGGGAAGGAACGGGAACGAGCTTTCGTTCCTATTTTAGAGGAACGTGTACAACAGTGATTTGTACTACGTGTCGTGCGGATTTGTACATCAGCGAAAGATAAGCGCACGTGAACGCGGGTTGTTTTGTGTGCAATCTTGTGCAACAAGGTAACCCTCTCACGCGTACGGTGGTGTTCTAGTGAAGGAAGTAACAACAAGTGTGCATGTGAAGACGGTGAGACGTCTCGATCATAACGATTAAAATGAACCGTATAGCCTTTTTCTCCACAGATTCTAACTTGTTTTTAAGTTGTCCAAGTTGAGGCGACCAAACCACAGAGGCGTACTCGAGCATCGGTCGCACTAAAGTCTTGTAGGCAGTTAACTTGCAATCTTTAGTCGAGTTTTTCAGTCTACGCTTTAAGTAACCAAGTTTGCTTAGAGCTGGAGGGCTTATCTGATCAACATGTTGGCCCCATTTAAGGTCAGGTGAAAAGGTGACAGCTACTGTAGTTATAACTAAAACTGGGAGGCTGTTTTTTATTTGAGAAAGTCATAGCTACAGTTTTCTTGTAATTTATGGGCATTTGCGACGTGAAACTCCAATCGCCGAATAACGAGAATACGTTGTTGAGCATTAAATGGTCTTGATAAATAGTAATGCAGTTACACAGTACGCAATCATCGGCATACATACGTATGTTTACAGTAGTTCCACAGATGACTTTAGCAACATCATTAATAAATAAAATAAATAAGAGAGACCATATCACACAGCCTTGCGGCACACCGGATATGATTTCAACAGGAGATGATTGCACCTGGTTGAAACTAACAAAGTGAGATCAAGAACTCAAGTAATCCGCAAAACAGCCGAGTAATTTACAGTCTTTGAGAAATGAACTAAGTTTTAGAAGAAGTTCTATGGCATACGTTGTCGAAAGCTTTGGAGTAGCTTTGGATGTGGCAATGTAATGGGTGAATTCTAGGAGCTGCGTTATTGTAGAAAATCCTCCTTGGAAGCCATGCTGGCACCGGGACAGAAAGTAGATGACGTCCAAATACTCAACAATATGTTTATGGATAATATGTTCCAGGAGTTAGCAGTTTGTTGAAATTAGGGAAATTGGCCTATAATTGGAAGGAGCTGCTTATCGCCAGATTTAAATAACGGGACAACATTAGCTGCCTTCTAAAGTATGAGAACAGTGGCCGACGCAAGCGAATTCTCAAAAATGACAGCCAAGTAACCAGCGCACCATTCCGAGTACCGCCTCAAGAACGTATTAGGAATGCCATGAGGACCTGAACTTTTAGTCACGTCTAATTTTAGTATCAAATTAAAAATTAGTATCAAACCGCTTAAAATTTCTGTTCAACATTGTTAACAATAACTTAGGAATAGCCTTTGACACCTACATGCAGTTTAATAAATCGCGTCAAACACGTAACAAACATGCCAAAACAATCGAAATGCCCCGCACAAGAACTAATGCTCACCGTTTTTCTTTTTTTCCACGAACAATATCGGATTGGAATGCGCTGCCACAAGCGGTCACTGAAATTGTGACCCCGGAATCATTTGTATCATCTATCAGTTCGTACTTTTAACAAACAAACAGGGCCCGCAAGACGCCAACGAGCGTTATCGCCATTGGGCAAACTTTGTGTACATGTCAACTTGTGTTTATTTTCTTGGAAGCCCGGATGTACCTACCCAACAGTCTGTTTGCTGGTGTGTTACGCGCTTTTTTTTGCTTGTTCCTGCTCCGGAAACTTTGTGATGGATGTAGTTAACCAAGAGTGCTTTTGTCGGCTATGTTACGCGCTATTTTGTTTTTTCTTCGGGCTGTTGGTTTCTACTCAGAAAACTGTCTCCCTTGTTCGGTTATGTGTTTCGCTGTACCACGCGTGTTCTCCGCTGCACCACAGTGCTCAATGTATCAATATGTAACCACTCCTGCCTTGGCTGCCAACAGGTGGCTGGCAGTATATTACAAATAAATAAAATAAATAAAATTGTGAACACCTGAACAAGAGATTGTGATGTCTGGAATTTTCGACTGAGCGGAGTTGCAAGCACAATCTGGGGTAGTGCCATTATCACGAGAGAAAACGGACTTGAATTAACTGTTGAAGCGTTCTGCAATAGTCTTAGGATCGGAGCATGATTGATCATTCATAAGGAAACAAGACTGAACAGATGACTTTGGGTTGATAGACTTGAAGAATTTGGCTGGGGTTTCTACCGTAAACCGTGCCAATGTATTGCTGAAATAGAAATTTCTCGCTTCCTGCATTTTGGCCTTCAAAATACACTTCAAAGAAATAAGCAGTGATGATCGCGCAGCTGACAAACGCGGACGACCTTTGCGAAGCCGCTTTATACGGCGAGTTAGTTGAATGATTTCCCTTGTGTACCACGTATGTTTTGGATTGCGTTTTATGCACTTTTAAGGCACAAACTTTGATATTCACTTCTGCACGATACCATAAAAATGACCAAGGAGTGCATTTACATCACTGTGTTCACTGCTGGGAAAAAAGTATCAAAACTAGATTCCCGCGTATCGATAATAGAGTTGTCATCAGCATGACTAAAATCAAGCACATGCTTAAATTCAGGTCGATTTGGCGGGCACACTATATTTAGGCACGCAATTACAGCATTGTGATCAGAAAAACCTGTGACAACCTCACTATGATATCCCTTTTTGAAAAATTCGTCGCTTATGAAGACAAGGTTTTTTTACGGGTGGCAGAAGTGACAATTTGAGTGAGGTCAAATGATAGTGCCATAATAATGAGGGAGTCACAAAGGTTTTTGTCACGACCGTAGGATGCAAAATTGTCCCAGTCAATGTACGGGGCATTGAAATCGCCAGTCAAAATTAATTTACCCAGCTGAAGCTTGCGATCTACAATGTAGTTGGTAATATAAAAAAACGTCAGAAGTTTCGTTTGGATTGCGATAAATAGCCCCTACAGTAATAGCCTGGCCAAAAATTTTTAACTTGCACCAGAGATAATTCGGTGTTTGACAGGTGAGGAAGCAAAGAAAATTCAATCTGGTTTTTGATAAAAAGTGCTACACCCCCTCCACGACCATTTCGCCTGTCTTTGCGTAAAACTACATAACCCGGGGGCAAGATTTCAACATCTAAGACCGAATCATTTAACCAGCTTTCAGTGACGCTAATAATTGAGGGCTGGTGACATTCAATGAGCCAATTGAAGCTATCAGTCATGTTTAGTAAGCTACGTGCATTAATATTCAAAATGACCAAATTTTGATCAATACGCAGTCATTCTGGAAGCCGTCGTTGAGGTGAAAGTAAAGACGCATGCGCGGGCGGGCGCTCAGGCAGCTCAGGCGCGGATTCAGAATGTTTAACAAGGGTACCGCTGCCTTCGTCCCAGCTATAACGAACGCTGTCAAAGATAAGTGTATCGTGGCGAAGTCGAACTTTATCAGCATTTTTTCTGACGTCAGCCGAGTGCTGCCACAAAAACTTGCGTATTTGCCGAACACGTGCCGACAAGTCTCCATTTATGTATCATTTATCCTTTAAGCTTTCGTGCGTTGCTTAAAATTTTGTCTTCATACGAAAATCAATGAGCTTAATAATAACAGGTCGTGGACTATTTTTTCGCACTCCTAGCCTGTGCACCGCTCAATGTTTTCACACGTGACACCCAGTTTGACATTTATGAGTTCGTACACAGCTTCCAGTAGCTGCTCCGGAGTCTCTTTCACCGTTTCTGTTAGTCCGTAAATGATCAGGTTGTTCCTGCAAAGGCAATTTTCCAAATCGTCGTTACGGTGGTCAAGAATTTCAACCGCGCTTTTCAGGTCCCTAACAGTGCTTTCAAGCTCGCTCATTTGGGGAACCATGTCTGCAACAGCAGCTGTCATTGCCTCCATGGTTTTTAACCTACTATCGAGAGATGCTACTGTAGTAGTGAGGCTGGCAATGTCCTGGCTAATTTTTTGCTGACCGGCAGGCAACTCCTTTAGCATATCTTCAATCTGCGGTGCAGGATTAGACTCGATGTCTCCAGAGATCAAGAGTAACGTTCTTAGCCAACACAACAATGAATTCACAACACATGTGCAAGGCAGGGGGTGCGGCAGCAGCAACAAGAAACGATCATCGCTTCTGTAACACTTCGAATGGTAGGGTACCTGTAAAATCAAGCAGACTAGCTTGTAGCGACCGGATGCCATGCCGCCGCCGGACCCACTGAAGAGGAGCTGTCGAGGTGTCGGTCGTATATCCACCGCTGATGCCGCAGACGTCACTGCTGCGTCGTGCCATGCGCTGTAGATACAGTCCCATTAAAGTCCGTAATCGGTGACCGTGATAACCCTTGATGACAAATTGAAAGCTTCAAAAACAGGATCGGTCGAAGCGTTCACGGGCCAGGAATTGGGAAACTGTGATGGGAGCAGGCGCACATTTGACGAAGAAGAACTGCATCTGCTGGTAACTCCGGCCACCTGTAAAATCAACAAGACTAGCTTGTAGCGATCGGACGTCATGCCCCCGCCCGACCCACTCGTGTTCAAGTAACTCAAGAAATCCAGTCGTCCTTTAAAATTGACCTCGCACCTAATTGCTTACCTGCAAATACTTCGAAATACGGTATTCCTCTGCCCATCTTCTGCTGCATAAGTCGTCGTATCTTTTCCTAGCGTTTCTGGGCCTGTGTTTGCGTCTAGATTTTGCAATTTATGACTGTTGCCATAGACGCTGAAGTGTTGAAAACAGCGTGATCTGGCGCCGTCCTTTCCAGAGATATGTTTACTCCGCACGCAATATACACACTAATGCTTGACTGAATACAATTTCGTCGCCACGTGCATTCGTGGAGAAACCGAAACCAGCCTCGGAGCGCAACGTCAATATACTGGTAGCGCCACCTGGCATTGGGGCTGAGAAACACACGGACATGCGCATACAGGGCGGCCGCCACATTGCGCCACCGTATCATGGTTGGTGTGCACTGTGTTTTTGTTGTTTTGTTTCTAGAGTGGGTACTATTACTTGGAAGCATGATTTTGAAAATACATGAGCGCTTGATTTTTGATATCGCAAAAATGAAACGTCCATGTATTTTTAATCAAGAACACTGCAAATATCACTTATATAAAGATGTTTTGCATCATATGTGCGTAATTTTTTGCTGTTTCTCAACAATGTTGACAAGTATGAGCACTGGAGACACAAGTTAGGTGTTTAGAAATGGCTTTGCCTATATGAACGTCTCGTTCAATATCTGCATTAACTTGGCCCGGGCAACTGAATCGAGCGACAGGCAGGCGGTCAACAAGTATATAGACAGGCCGAAATTCCCACATTCAAGTAGCTCTTGCAGGGCTATTGCCTTTAAATATCATACGCTCTTGAGAAAGGACACAGCCTTCCGCACGCCGCCTACGTAATATAGGCGAGGAAGAAGAATTAGATTTTAAGCACGCTAAGCCTCTTTTGTTGTCCTTTCACCTCTTGTCTTCACATTTGGGAACAAAAGCACATTATCCATTTTGACCAAAGCTGTACTTCACTGGGATAATACACGAGGCCTGAGCGATGCGGGTTGTCCGGGCGGGTTGTCCGGGACGGAATGAAAGCCGTTTTTCTCCGCGGCTCGTCGTTTGCGCCGGAGCTTCACTCGGCTTTCGAGCGGATAACTACCTTCGACAGAAATCTTCTTGCCTGTAACATTGGGCCGTGTCTCGACACCTGATGAAGACCTCTATTTTTGAAGGGATATTGGAGAAGGCTAATTTAGTGCCCTATCTATGTTACACAAAAAGTCGAAATTGAAGGAAATCCTTTTCGGCAGACATCAGATAACCGAACCCAAAGCCTCCACCGCCGCCCCCCCCTTACATGAAATGAACATTTTCTGCCTGTCGCTTCGGCGGCTGTTCGAAGGGAGGCGTACCGAAAGAAAATGCTTCCCTTCATGGAGACGAAAAATTATTCCCGACCTATTTTACAGCTGGTTCCGATGCGTGAAAAGAGACCTGACGTAAGGCACGTGACACAGAGCCAGCCTACAGAGGGTGCACTGTTGGGCGAGACGGTAGTTTATAACATAATTACAGTCTGCCTGTCTGCCTGTCTGCCTCTCTGACTGTCGCTAGATGCAGCCATCCCGGCAAAAGGTAAAATATTACTTGAACGAGAAGTTTATATTGGCAACAGTTTTCGAAATCACTATATCTGGAAACACCCTTCATAATTGTTCCTTTGTAAAGCGGAAAGATAACAGCAGGAATATTTGAGTCAAACGATAAATACGTCACTTGTACTGGGCAATACTTCTTCAAGCACATGTGGGTTTGATGTTTGCGATAGCAACTAAAATTACCAGTCGAAAACTGTATTTTGACCCAGAAATACAAAAATAGCTCGTGCCCGAGACAGCATTCCAAGTCCAAGAGTAAGGAAATGTTCCTATACGCCTCGAGCGCGGCCTGTAGGGGGGCCACTGAAATCCTCATAGCGGCCCGTTTCGAAAGCAGCCCCGGGAGTCGCCGGCCCGCTCCCCACTAACAACGTTGCTTTCGGGGCACGTTCACGACTGGGATTTACCGTTTGTAGGCGTTGGAAATACATATTTATGTGAAGCAGTCCCCCTGTTCGCAAATGTGGTGTGTTTACGAGCGTGTAAATGTGTGTTACGCGGTCTTAGTCTCGTACATTCGGTCTGTACAAGCGCCAAGTGTGCCTAACAGGTCGGCGTCGCGAAACCAGGATATGCATATGGAGATGATTGTGATTCCACTGCCCTGAAATTTACTAACAGTGTCCCCGTAAGCATAATATCTTCAGATGGTCATGCCATGGCTATACACTACGATGTAAATCAGTTTTGTGCGCTTATATAACCTAGTGGACCGCTCATACCTGACAGCACGCCAGTTATGCTTGCCAATATCATACCTCAGATATTGATCACTACCCTGGACAGAAGTTTCATGAACATTCTACGAAATAAGTACGATGGATAATCCAAAATTATACCCGGGATCAGCGCACGACAATAAAAAAATAATGCTTTGGCGTCTTGTTGTAAGGTGAACGCCCGCAAACATTCATATTCGTTACATATATCCTCCGCGAGCAGGCCGGAGAATGGTTTCTACAGTAATGCCCGTTCGCGACTAAACGTTCCTTCGAAGCATAGTCACATGACGCAGGGAGCCTGCACAATTTAGCACAAACGGAAATCAGAAGGCCTTATGAGATATCCCACTCTTCTAACGACACCTTTGATCAGTTTTGAATTTGTATACCTCAAAAAATGCGTTTGCGAGAGGTCAGCTGTTAGTTGAAGTCTAAAAAATGCAGTGACGTGAACGAGTGGCTTGTGTGTGTGATTACTAAAACGTTCTTTCCTTGATTTCGCTCCGCAATCGTACACAACGATACGTAAGCGTCCTCCTTCTCCTGCTCCTCCCAATGCCTCCCGAAATAGTAGTGCATTTCGCACACTAGTTGGACTCGTAAGTCTACCCGGCTTAAGTTTGCACGAACGTCTTTAACATTTCAGAAGCTGTACTGAGGTTTTTTTTTTTTCATTTCTGTGCGAGGTTTTTTGTTTCTTCCGGACTTGCAGACCATTAATTTTTTAGTGGTTTAATTCACTTTTCTTGGTTCTTGCTATAAGGCATGAGTGCACATCTTTCACGACGCAGAGCCTTAGAATATACATAACATTTTCGCGTGCTTATATTCTTATAAAATGCACAAGTTATTATCAGATATTGGGTAATCGCATCCCCGAAACATATTTTTCTACGACGCATATATTCGTAATGAGGCCGCATTCGTTATCCGCGCTACAAAACAAAACACACCTCTCACTGTGCCAGTATCAGGTTTAAACGAGGCGACAATAAAATTCACTTGTAACGTACGTATTCGGAAGTGACTGTGGTGGTATGTAGAGATCCTTAGCTCCCGCAGGGAGCTAAGAGTTGCGCGACCCTTTTCCACGCGCCGCCATGATTGCGACACTCCGGTTATCCATGCCGCGCAGACAAAGCCACCACTACGGCTGCGCCGCACCCGCCGACGCGGGCGGCACCGCGCCCCGCCCAGGAACAGCAGCAGCAGAAGCGTGAGCGACGTCGCAGGAATCCAGTGTAGCCGCCGTAAGGCACCACCGACCGAAGCGCCCCCACCGCGCGTCGGCCGCCGTCGGAAGCGTGGCGGCGAGGCTCCTTCACTCGCGACGGGCGGCTTTCCCGCAGCAATCCGGATAACAAAGATGGCGGTCGGTCGCGCAACTCTTAGCTCCCTGCGGGAGCTAACGAACTCTAGTCTACAGGAACTCTAGTGGTATGCTGCTGCCGCCGCCGACGCCCGTAACAGCTGCCGAGAAGGACGCAGAGCCGCGTTCCCGGATAGCTATTGTTTGTGTTTGAGCACCCTACCAAGGCGCAGCGGCTTTTGAAGTGACCTAAACGTACTGTTTACTTACAGACGTCACCATAACAAGTTTTTTAGCGCTTGGAAGGGCAAAAAGAAGCGAAGGAGAACCAAAACACTGCATGAACCCCTATGTACCGCGCAGAGCTAATCCCGTCAACCCCGCGGAGAAGCGGCGGCAGACGGCGCAGCGATCGCAAAGCTCGAGGCGTATAGCTGATCCACGAGCAGTGGTTCGCGGGAGAGTTTAGTTGACTCGAGCATATCCCTGCCATGCTTATTGTGGGATGAGGGAGGCGAGCGGTGAAGAGCCTGAGAGGTGGGCGGGGAAGAGAAGAGGGACGTGTACGTGGGAGCTGTGGCAGCAGACTATTTTACTTGAACGACATTTGCAGCAAAATAAACAGATACGGGGCCAATTTTTGTGCAATATTCTGATAGTAGAACGACTATTTTTCGAACGAACAGTTTAACCTCGGCTTTCTGTTTAGAGGAGATAACGTATCAGTTGCAACACATCGTATGATTGTGAGCAGCCGAAAAACCAAAAATTAAAAGGACACTGAAGTGATTTGTAAACATTGCGGGATTACTAGCGCAAATTGTAGTCCGGAGTCCATAGACCGTGTTTCGACCCCTCTGAGCGCGTTTACGCGAATTTATTTACTAGAAAAGTCAATTAAAAAAACTCTCACCTCCGCTCGCGGGAACCCCTGTGTAGGTGCGACGCATGGGGGGTTAACGTTGCAGCGTTGGACAGCGGAGTAACGGCGCTGGAACAATTATGCGTGCTGGAAGATAACGGCGAGGGGACGCGCCGGCGCCAGTGCGTCTGCCGCGGCTATGACGCAGCACAATCCAACACAATCCACTTTAATCCAATCTAATCCAAATGCAATCAAATCCAATCCAAGCCAAGCCAAGCCAAGCCAATCGAATACAATCCAATGCCCCTCGCGAGAGAATGTTCGCTATCAGAGAGGAGAGGGGGTGAGCGGCGGAGAGCGCAGCTGGCGTGGCGAGGAGAATGGGGGAGCGGCAGACGCCGACGACGACAACGCCGGATGCAGGGACAAGGCGGGTGAATGAGATGCTTTGCATCTAAAAATACTGTCCTCCGCTCTGCACCCTCACCTATTTTCTGTGGCGTTTTCGTGTGACGTCAGGAGAAGATGAGCTGGCAATTGGCTGCGGTAATTTATTTATTTATTTATTAATACTGTCAACCCTCGCTTGAGGGTCATAACAGGGAGGGAGTACAAATGTGAGTACAACAGAAAACCAAAACAAACCAACAACAACGGGCACTCACAAAGCAATGCACACAGGAAAACCAAATTGGCAGTAGTTCAACCATGAGCAAAATAAGCATCAATTTCTCTGTCAAAAGTTTGCACATCGGTACTATTAACAACATGGTGGGGTAAACGATTCCATTGTTCTATAGCATCCGGAAAAAATTACCATCGAAAGATGTCAGTGCGAGTGTTGAAAGGTGTAATGGGGGCATCATGATTCAATCTGGCACTACGTTTTCCGGGAAGGCGTATGTACTCGTCTGTAGGTATTTTTAATATCCCTTGCATTATACGAAATAGCGTTTTAAGTTTTTGTTTCTGTCTTCTAATTTCCAGTGGTTCTAAATTGCATGAATTGAGCATATCAGTTACTGAATCCCGCCTTCTATATCTAGAGCAAACAAACCGTACTGCACGCCTCTGAATACGTTCTAACTTGGTGACCAAGTGTTTCTGGTGAGGGCTCCAAATCACGGAGGCGTACTCCAGTCTAGGTCTAATATATGTTTGGTATGCAAGCAGCTTAACGTGTTTCGGTGTTTTATGCAACTTCGCTCGTAGATAACAAAGTTTTTTAAATGACTCAGAACAAACCGATTCAATATGACGGTGCCAAGTTAAGTTGTTCGTAATTGTCACCCCTAAGTATTTAAAGTAGGACGTTTTACAGAGGTTGTTGCTCCCGATGTTGTATTGAAAATTCAGAACATTTTTCTTATGGGTGATGTGTACATAAGTTGTTTTTTTGAAGTTAATTTGCATATCCCATTCGCAACACCACAATTCCAAATCTTCAAGGCACTTGTTCAACTCGAGCTGATTATCAGTACAGCTTACAGGCATGTAAATCAAACAATCATCAGCATAAAGTTTCATCTTAACAGGTGGCTTTACAATAGTACTTATATCGTTTATGTACAATAAAAACAACAGCGGGCCAAGCACGGACCCTTGAGGCACACCTGAAAACACATCTAGCGTAGCTTAAAAAGAACCATCAATCCTCACCGCTTGCTTGCGGTTACTGAGGTAGGCGCCAATCCAATTTAAAATTTCATCACTGAATCCCATTTTTCGCAGTTTAAAAAGCAGCTTAGTGTGGTTGACAACATCAAAAGCTTTAGCAAAAACAATACAAATTACATCAACCTGTTTGCGATCGTCTATAGCCGAGCTGAAATCATGAATTGTTTGAATCAATTGCGTCACTGTGGACTTGCCACTTCTAAATCCATGCTGACAGTCATTAAGTAATTGATTGACCTCCAAGTGAACCATGATATGCTTTGCTATAATATGCTCTATAACTTTGCAGCAAACAGACGTCAGTGACACGGGACGGTAGTTACTAATATTCATTCGGTTGCCGGCTTTAAACAAAGGTATGATAATTGCGCAGAGCCAGTCCTGTGGAATAGAGTGGGTTTCTAAAGATTTTTTAAAGATAACAACAAGGAAGAATGATACCCATTCTGCGTATCTTTTCAGAAAGGCAGTTGGTATTTTGTCCGGGCCGCTAGCCTTCTTCGCATCCAGATTTAGCAACCGAGAAAATACACCTTCTTGATCAAATAACAAGGGTTCCATAGGACATGCGCATGAATAATGCAAGTTGCTATCACCGCGCAGATCTGACGGCATCGTGAACACCGACTGGAAAAACCTGTTGAACTCGTCTGCTATCTCAATCTTTTGCGTCACTGTTCTCGATCCGGCAGTGATCTGTTCAATTTTTTCTTTTCTGCCACTCATAAAAAGCCAGAACTTTTGAGGCGCAGTCTTAAGAAACTCCTCAAGAGTATGTTTGAAAAACTTACACTTTGATTCGGACAAGGCTTCTTTTAGGGCTTTACGAGCTTGAGATAATTCGGTAGTGTTCCTGCCTTTTTTCCGTATTCTTTTAATTTTTCTTTTCATGTGAATTATATTCCTGGTTATCCATGGGCTGCGTTGTTTTACCTTTTTAAAACGAGACGGGATGAATCTATGTACACAGGTGTCCACGATTGCCTTAAATCGATTCCACAATGTCTCAACGGACTCGTATTCTAAGGCGGACTGAAATTCGTCGAAGGCGACTTCTAAGAAATCTAAAATAGAAGTGTCATCCGCTTCAGCAAAATTTTTAACTTTTACACGGGAAACAGACTTTGGGCGAGCACTTTTCTCTGTGGTAATGTTGATAACAACTAGCCGGTGGTCAGATATGCCCTCTTCCACTGACACCATGTAGTCTTCCAACTGGCTTGATAAGAACACGAGGTCGAGCATTGACTTGGTTTCAGTAGTTATTCTAGTGGCTTCCTTCACGATTTGCGTAAGATTGTATGAAAACAATATCTTTAATAATTTATCTCCGCTTGCAATTTCGATATTACCAGGCATCAAGGTTTCCCAGTTAATATGGGGAAGGTTAAAATCACCAGCCATTATCAACCTTGTGCCATCGTTTATATTGTTGCAAAGAAAAGTATTTAGTTCATCTAAAAATTTAGGCGATGTAGCGGGGGGTCTATAAACAGCTCCAATTACGTATACCAGATTTTCGTGAGTTATCTTACACCATACGGACTCCTGTAACGTGCAATCAATTAGTGCTGCACGAATTGAAGATTTCACGACAATCGCCACGCCACCCCCTCGGGAATCTCGATCCCACCTGAACATGGTGTATCCTACCGGAACAATGCAGTCACTTGATACAGGGCTGCTGAGCCATGTTTCTGTTATGATTACCACGTGAGCAGACCGTGATAATATCAGACACTCTAGATCAGTTACTTTATTTGCAATGCTACGAGCATTTAACAGGATGACAGTTAGCTATGAAGATGACGGGGTTACACCAGGAGGACTGTGGGAGGCGTTACATTCATTTGATGCCTCTAGTGCGTTATCTCTATCACCCTTTCCCCGCTTGTTCTGCAACGGGAAACGTTTTTGCAGTTTATGGTCCCAGCCATAAAGCCTGCCATCTACTTTAAGTTTATCGTGAACCAGCGTTGTTTTTTTCCCCTGAGCCCTATCTGCTGCCGCACTATCCCACAGTTTCTTCCGTACTTGTACGGTTTCTTGGGCATAATCGTTGCTCACGCTAATCGAACTGCCTTTCAGTTTGCCACAGTTCTTCATTACGCGTTCCTTCTCTTTGAAATCCTAAAATTTCATTATGACCGGCCTAATTTTTCCTCATTGTTCTCTGCCAATTCGATGGATTCTCTCTATTGTTGTGGCGTGGACCTCGAGTATTTTGTGAAACACGTTTTCTACAACAGACGCCATTAAGTCCGCCTCAGTTTCAGATTTTTGCTCAGGGATGCCGAAAACTAAGAGGTTATTTCTTCGACTTCGGTTTTCATATTCAACAAGTTGTTCTGCCTGTCGCTGCACGACAGACTCTAGGTATTCAATCCGTACATTCATTTCTTGAATTAGCGCAAGAGAGTGTGTAAGTTTGTCGGTCTTAGCATTTAGAGCTGCTATATCTGCCTTAATTTTTTTAGTCGCGTCGCTGGCTTCCTTTTGATTTTTTTAGGATTTGCTCCAGCATTTCCTTAGTATCTGGTCCAGGGTTTTCCTCTATGTCACCCGACATCAACAGGCACAAAATTACAGACCAACAATCAACCGCAATAGCACAGCACGTTCGAGGGCACGGCAGAACCAACAAAAATCGATTATCACTACGGTACGTAACAGTGCCATACCGGGAACTAACCTGCAAAACAAGCAGCAGCGGTTTCAGCATGCTGTTGCCGGCAGAGTTGCCGTGCCCTCTGAAGAAGTACATGTCGGTCTGCTTCTTAAGTGCCTTTTCCGTCGATGACGTCACCCCTGTCGGTAGCCGGCCGGCGAACGGTGGTTCGACGATCCCGCATCGATGAACGAACACGGACGTTATCACTTAATTTCTGGTGCTCGTCGTTGAAGTTGTAGGCGTAACCCACGCCAATGCCTGCAAAACAAGCAGCAGCGGTTTCAGCATGCTGTTGCCGGCAGAGTTGCCGTGCCCTCTGAAGAAGTACATGTCGGTCTGCTTCTTAAGTGCCTTTTCCGTCGATGACGTCACCCCTGTCGGTAGCCGGCCGGCGAACGGTGGTTCGACGATCCCGCATCGATGAACGAACACGGACGTTATCACTTCATTTCTGGTGCTCGTCGTTGAAGTTGTAGGCGTAACCCACGGCAATGCCTGCAAAACAAGCAGCAGCGGTTTCAGCATGCTGTTGCCGGCAGAGTTGCCGTGCCCTCTGAAGAAGTACATGTCGGTCTGCTTCTTAAGTGCCTTTTCTGTCGATGACGTCACCCTGTCGGTAGCCGGCCAGCGAACGGTGGTTCGACGATCCCGCATCGATGAACGAACACGGACGTTATCACTTCATTTCTGGTGCTCGTCGTTGAAGTTGTAGGCGTAACCCACGCCAATGCCTGCAAAACAAGCAGCAGCGGTTTCAGCATGCTGTTGCCGGCAGAGTTGCCGTGGTTAAACTAACCGTAATGCACGGCTAACCGACCTTCCGACAGAGTCAGTCGGCCCAGCGTTTAGTCCGCCGGCCGCCGACGGTCCGTCGCAATTCACTCGATCAGTTGAAACTTAGCCACAACACGTTTGTGAATAGAAGACTATGCCTTTCTTTACTTTGTTAGTTTGTGCACTCTGTATCAAGCTCCGAGTCCGCGTCGCTCAGAACAAGCGCCGCACAAGTGCACAGGCGACGCTTCGCTGACTGGTACGTTACTAGGAATTTAAATCTAAGGCCACTTGAAGGCGGGAGAAGAGTCAGCGAAGTCAATATAGGTACTAAGGAAATAAAATCAACCTACAATCTTACCGTACAGCGCAAACCTAGGGAACAGGAAGCAATGTTGCGCTGGGTGAACAAGCACAGTGGTCAGCAGCACGACCAAACATCTGCGAACGCTTTTCTGTCTAAGAAATGCAATTGCTAGACGTGAGATATTGTGGAAGCTTGGGGGACGCTTACTGCACGAGCGCTATACAACAAATAGTCACCTCACGTGCTTGAAATGCTGAAACTAAATAAAAGTGTAAAATTGAACATTATATACTTTATATATCCAATCCTGCAACCGCTGGCTCATGCCAGAGTGGTCTGAATTGCTAGGATTATTCTTTAGCAAGTCGAAAGTTCGAATCACCGAGGGTACAGGCTGTTTTTGTTTGTAAGTTTTGATTTTTTTGGTTTGCGGCCGATGTTTTCTAGACTGAGTTCACCATTTTTGGGCCGTAACGTTCATTGCGCCATGAGCGAGTTCGAAGAACGCACGCAGACTAACACTGAAGCGGTAGCGAGTTATCGTTGGCGGGCTGTTGCCAGAAGCACCGACTACTTGCGGGCAGCGGGCACAGGCCAGAATCAGCAGACGCTTGGCCTGGTGCGAACACGCTTTTTATGATACAGGCATAAGTGAGGCAAGCTCCTAATATGCGGGAAAAGCGCATGTCATTTGAGCGTCTTCGGTGACGCGGAGGGCGTTCAACCACTGCGTAGGCCTCGGCTAGTGATTGCTACGATTCCAAGCCGTCCTGGGAGGCTTACCTCAGGCATTTTACAGCCGACAACATGGCAGAAGCGCGATACGACGATTACTGAGATGTCAAGAGTGCCCATCCAACGATGCCGTCGGATGTAAAACATGTTGTTTTACAGAACCGAAAACAAAACTTGTTTGAATGCTAACCTTGGACATCGTCCAATCAAGGTGCATCTCCTCCTGTCCTTACAGCCGTTAGTTGGTGCGGCCGCCACAGACCCCGCATGGTAGTTTTTCTTCTTTCCCGCTTTATAAAATAATTACAGACTTATCAACCGGATAAGCGTAGAAAAGTTTGGTAATTTTAAGCAGTTTACGGAGTGCAACCAAAACTGGCCGCTTGACAAATTCACTTCAGTGTCTCTTTAAAGCCGTTGCACTCAATGTGAAAGCTGTACGAAGTGCAGAGTAGTGATTCCCCATAATGGGCTGTAGCGCCGTTATATGCTTACTGCTACCACCCCATGCAATCCAAATTTCCCGCCTTCGCAGTGCTCGCGCACCCCTGCCTGACACTGCGCCAGAAGAAGTTATTTTCTCTTTTTGCTTGCTTTTCCTCTTCCGACTGCCGTCGTAGCACTGCCACTTTTCGCTTACCCAACCAACCCAACGAGCGTTCCAAACTAAATGAACACAGGCGCTGCCGGTTAATTACGTATATTTTCCCTCAAATGTACCGGCAGTTTTCTTTGCTCTAAACAAAGGGGAGCGCCAGAGGTTCGCAAGTTTTGCACGCCTATGACTATATAAACCATTTGGCTTTCGAAGGCTCTGGGTTACGCCGCGACGAAGGGACGCCGTGTGGCTCTACTTCCCTCCAGGGAGTGAGCTACGACGGCAAGACGAGTCACTAAAGTGCTCTACGCCTAAAAATTTCAGTCAGCGCCTAACCCACTATTGATGGCGCACCTGGGAACTTTCTCCAAAACGGAAGGGGTGAACAAAACTTACAAGTAAGAAAGAGCTCATGAGGTGTTCGGGAACTGTTTTGGCCGATTGGTTACATGTAAAGGCGGAATAGCGCTTAGACTGGATGGAATGAGGAGAGGCGGACACGAGTGCTGTTCCTTCGCCTGTGCTCGTATTTTGTTACTTCTTAGCCCTGGTCCACCTTGATCAGTGGCTTTAACACTAAAGTCTTTTATGCCCGGGTATACCAAGATCACCAGAAAAAGTTCCGTTGACGTGGCTGTTCCCTGATTCCGGCCACGAGCTCTCTCGCCGCAACGGGAGGCACACAGCGCTCTGCCCACAGCGCTACGTATTCCAGCGCAAGTGGGCCTACGAATGCCCTCATATCTTTCCCAATACATTATTCATTCAGATGGTGCTGCCGTCTAGGAGGGAAGAAAGAAGAAGAAATTTATTTGTTCTGAGTCTTTACAGGGACGGGAGAAACAGCGTATTTCGCTCAATACCACACACAATGAAAATTCGCACAATTACAGAGTAGAGTTTAGAAAACAAAGGCTTTCACATAATAGAAAAAGTTACTCATATACTTTTAAAAACTCGGACACTTGCAGAGTAGAACTTCCCAACAAACATAACATAGGCATTCAATAACAGTTTTATCACACAATACACATTATTCAGTAAGGCATTTTAATTACATATACTTTATTATATATATTGTACCGCTTCGTTCGTCAATACGTCCGTTCGTGTGTTCGAGGCCAACGCCGAAAATATCCTCCCCGCCAAGAAACTGGGCCTTTGCAGCCCTTACCGTGTCCAGCAAGACCATTCGACCGTGTAGAAATCGACCTTTATGGACCTCTTCCTTGCACTGCAGATGGCAACCGATGGGTCGTTGTTGCTGTCGACTACTTGACCCGGTACGCCGAGACTGCGGCCCTGCCTGCTGCTACCGCACGCGAAGTAGCCTCCTTCCTACTTCGGCACTTCATTTTACGGCATGGGGCGCCCCGTGAACTCCTCAGTGATCGAGGAAGGGTTTTTTTGTCTGAAGTTATAGAGGCCCTTCTTAAATCCTGCCGCACGATCCATCGCACCACCACGGCGTATCACCCTCAGACCAATGCACTCACCGAACGTTTCAACCGCACTCTGAGTGATATGCTTGCTATGTACGTCGCGGCGGACCATTTCGACTGGGACGCAGTACTACCATTCGTGACCTACGCATACAACACCGCCACGCAGGCCACGACCGGCTTCTCTCCGTTTTTCCTTTTGTATGGCCGTGAGCCTTCATGCACACTGGACACCCTACTTCACTATCGGCCCGACGAGTCAGAGTGCACGCCCATTTCCGACGTTGCCAAGCACGACGAAGAGTGTCGTCAGTTGGCCCGATCGTTAACTACGGAAAATCAGCAGCGTTAGAAGTCGCACCACGACGAAACGACTCCCGCTCCTACCTACTCACCAGGGTCGCTTGTGTGGCTGTGGGTTCCAGTGCCTTCGCCAGGCTTGAGCAGTAAACTGCTTTCGCGCTACCAGGGTCCCTACCGCATCGTCAAGCGGATGTCTCCAGTAAATTATGTGGTTGAGCCTCTCACTCCGTCCCCGATCAGCGTTGCCGCGGCAAAGATATAGTCCATGTTCAGCGCCTCAAGCCTTACATTGACCCCGTCGTAGTTTCATCTCCCTGAGTCACCAGGATGGCTCTTTCGTTCCCGGGGGGCGATTGTAAGGAAGACCGTCGCCAACACCATACTCGTTTAAATAATGTAGGATCGTGGACAGCACTGGTCATTCGCAATACGTGGATATGTGACACAGAAGCCACACAGGGAAGAGGCACCAACTCGTGGATGTCGCATCACCATCGCTGGGACGAAGAAGAAGTCTCGTCTCGTTGGCTCTCCGTCTCGACTTGCTGGACAGCGCGACTAGGTGCTTCGGTGATACTGTTGCTGCTGGTGCGGCTGAAGAATAAAGTCTAAAAACCCTCTTATAATATATATATTTAATGACATGGCATAAAAGAATGGACTTCATTTGGGTTTTAGAATGAATATGACTAGTGTCTATGAGACCATGTAAACGATTTATTAAGGAAGGTGCTTGATCCTCGATGTGCTGTTTACCGTAATTTGTCCTCACTGTTGGGGTTTTCCTGTACAGATGACACAAGCTGTATTTTAAATTCTTATTTTCGGGTGTGGCCTGAAAACTCCGAGGGTAATTTTGCTGAACCCATTGTAAAAGCCTAAAATAATATAGTTCTGTTAGTTTTACATCGAGTATTTTTCGAAAAGTGGCCTACTTTTTAAGTCCCTGATGAGGCCGTGATATTGTTCGAAGGCTCCGAGCACTTTTTTTGCATAATCTCTAGTTTTTGATAGTTTGTTTGGGTGGTAGTACCCCATACCATTATACAATATGTCATTTTCGAATAAAACAGTCCATAATACAACTTCATTTGTAGCCATTTTGGTGCATCTGGGCTGAGTTTGTATAAACACCCAGGAGCTCTACTAAGCTCCATATTTACTTTTTGTATATCTGTGTTCCATGTCAAGCCTTCGCTAAACCATACACCTAAAAAATTCTGACTGGTTACCTGTTCACTTAATCTGCCCTCAAACAAAATGGTTGAATTGTATAAACGCGGTTTATTAATAGGAGCAAATACAATGTATTTGGTTTTACTGACGTTTAGTTGTAGTTTGTTTCGACTGGTGGAGGAAGTTAATAACCTGGTGAGTTCTAGAATAAATGTACCGCTAAAGAAAATGTTTGTATCGTCTGCGTACATAATCAGCTTGGGAGAACATGGGATATCATAGAGATCATTTATGTAAATTATAAGCAGTAGAGGACCAAGTATTGACCCCTGCTTTATTCCTGTAGTTATGTGCGCATAAGCCGATGCACTGTTGTTCATGCAGACATATTGACGACGGTTTGTTAAAAAAAATTTTATTAGGTCACGCACCACACCACGTACGCCATACTTGCTAAGTTTATGCGTTAAGACTTGGTGGTAAACTGAATAAAATACCTTTCTAAAATAAATGAAAAAACCAACGAACCAAGCCTCCGTTCGATTTTTTAATTAGTTCATGTTTGATATTTAGCACAGCTTTATCACAACATTTATTTTTCTGAAACTCATACTGAGCCTAATTTATAACATTGTACTTGCTAAGGAGCTTGTACAACCGCGTGTTTATTGCATGCTCAAATACTTTTGACACAACCGGAAGGACGAATATAGGCCTGTAATTTGTGAACTAACGTTTATCACCGCCTTTAAAAACAGGACACACACGCGCTATCTTTACGCGGTCGGGGAAAATGCCAGTTTTGAACATTGCATTGATTATATTGGCAATTATTGGGGCTATAACATCAGCTACGTATTTTAACGGAGTCGACTTTATCTCATCACAACCTACAGCTGCGTTATTCTTAATCTGCTGTATCAGTTTCAATACTTCATACGATGTCACAGGGGCTAGTTGTACAGAGTTTGCAACGCTAAACTTGTTCGTCACAAAACAAGGAACTACATTGTTATCATTTTTGTGTTCCGCATGTCACAAAGTGCTCATTCATCTCATGGCCGCTGCAGTGTCACATAGGATACCGGCACTAGTCTGAATGGATATTTGTGGAACTTTTTTCTTCCCAGACATTAGGTTCTTTCTTGTCCCCTGACCTTCCTAGGGTCATTTTTTATCGTAGTAAACAGCTCACCATATTACGCTTCCTTCGCATGCCTCAGTTCTGTGGTCAATTTATTCCTATATTTTTTAAACTCAGTCAAGGCCTCGGAATGTCTTGACTTAACAAAAGCGTGAAACATCTTATTTCTCGTCTCGATCATCTTAAATGGCCTTCCATCAATCTAGGCTTCCTAGCTCATTGTGATTTACGATTTCGCGAAGTGATTCGAAATGGTCGACTATAGCACGCCATAAATGTTTCAAAAAAATGCCTCGTATGCCGCATTGGGGTGTTTCCGCTCGAATACACACGCCCAATCGGTTGATTGAATATGTGAGCGAAATGCTTGCAGGGATGCTACAGTGACGCTGCGAGATAAGTGCTCCACTTTTTTTTTGCGTTTCACTTGCGCATTTGGCAGCAAACAAAAAACTGGTAGATGATCACTTACGTCAACAGTTAGCAGTCCAGAAAAACAGTCAGGGGAATGGCGTTCGTTAAACATATGTCGATTGAGGTGGCATTTTTTTCAGTTATTCTCGTAGCTTCCGTAGCAAGGTCTCTGCATGCGAATGAGTGCATGATTTCAACAAAAATTATAGCTCAAGTGTCACCTGATAACATATTTATGTTAACATCCCCCATGATCACGAAAGGCATAGACAACCGGCTTAACATAAGAAGTACACGCTCAAAATAGTCATCAATTCTTGTTTTTTACCCATAGGTGGTCGATACATAACTGTCACTATTAATTTATCTAAACGTACCAACATACAATAAACGCTATTATTTATTACTGAAAACTGCGAAATTACTTCATGCCTCATTGACTGTTTAACATAAACGGCTACGCCACCTCCCCGGCCACTTGACCACACGAGGCAGTTGTAAGAGTAACCATGAAAATACGGCGGTTTATCCCTTTCTGTTAGCCATGTTTCCGTGTACATTAAAACGTCGAAGGTATGGGATATGGATGGATACAAGTCACTAAGCTGTTCCTTTGTATTTCGGATTTTGATCTGCTTCGGCATACACGGAAAAGATGTGTTCAAAGTATCCACATCGTAGTAGCTACATAATTTCTGGGTGTCCATTTTTTCACAACACAATCTCAGTACTAGTCTTGCGAAAGACTACATACTACATTGCTTCGTTCATCTTTCCAATGTCGCTTATGTTAAAACTTTTCAGCGCAGGTGAGCCCTCATCTTTCCTTGCAAACTCCTTTCCTTTTGCAGTCCACACAAATTTCTATCCCAATTCTTTCTTTTTTTTTCACTGTGGCAGCGGGCAGGTGTTTGAGATGCCGTGTTAAGTGTTCGTTCACATAAACGGTAGAGGGAAACTGAAACCCGAAATTCTTTGCATCCTGTTTTGATTCCTTTGCTTTCCTGAGAAAGGCATTCCTCTTTGTTCCACGGATGAACCGAACGATTATGTTTCACCCATCGTGTCGAGCAGTAGGCACACGATGGCATATATCAATCTCATCATCAGTTACGTCCTCCTGTTACGTCCTACGACAGGCGAAGCTAGGTAGTTTATCATGACGCTAATGGGCGCCAACAGTTGTCGCCTCGATGGCAGCGTCTTCCTGTACGCGGGACGCTACTGAATTTAGGCACCCTCGCCACCTACTGATATCGGTTTCGGTTCGCTTTTGTTCGCATGGTTTTCAAGAGACTGTGATTAATGTCGGATTTACGCAACGTTCCAGCGCATGCAATCCAGTCTCTAACGTTCATGCGTCTAACGGTGCCGTACCAACGTAATATAAATAGCGATTTGCAAGTTCACATAAATGCCCAATGAACATTTAAACGCTCCTGTGGAGGAACATTTCACTTTCGTGTTTTACCGATTGCTATGAAAGAGGCCTCACCCACATTTTTCCTGCGAGTCACCGTGTATTCTATTCGCCACAAAGTGAGGAAAAACGTGAGGTGATAACTTCCATACGGAGCAACATGTATGGCACAATGAAGTCTGACGCTGACCACCTGCAAAATTTTTTTGAATAGAAATGTACGTTTACTTGATGTTTATTATAAAGACAGTTGTCGTGAAGTAATGGTAATTATAATCGGCCGCAGGTTTCACTAGAAGAACAGGGTTTGAAAAGGTGTTTTTATTACATTTATTTAGGCTTTCGTATCAGTATTTCAATACATGTGCTTTTATTGGTCAGTTACGCATCAATATTTATTGGTCACTTACGCATTAACAGTACGTCAGGCTTTTCTCGCTTGAACCGTCACTGCCGCCGGTTCAACCTACAGGGTCATCACTGCATGGCTGATAGGGACCCATGGGGTGAGTTGGTTCTGCTTCGCTTCGTTTTGCCTTTCCCCGCCCTAACAGCTAGTTATTATCACACCTGTAAGCAAAAAATACGTTTAAGACACTTAAAAAAAAACAGCTGCGGCTTGCTGGAATTCTCGAACGCCAACAAATGGTTTCCGGTAAAAGTCGGTTCTGGACGCCTCCTGACCTCTCCCACGGGCGCTGCCGACGGCGTCACCTCCGAACACGTCAAGCCCAAGTGAATCCTATTGTGGCCTCGCTTCGACCTGATACTGGCAGAGTGAGAGGCTGGTTTAGTCTTGGAGCCCATTTTGCTTGCACTGCGTAGACTGGCTCAAATTAGCCCACTTTTCATCGTTTATCCGGTTGACAAATCGGTAATTATTTTACACAGCGCGAAAGAAGAAAAACTACTATGCGCGGTTTGCGGCGGCCGCACCAAACCGCGGTTGGGCTGTGAGGTTGGGAGGAGGGAGCACCGTGATTGGACGATGCCCAAGGTTAGCAATCAAACAAGTTTCGGTTTCGGTTTCGGTTCTGTAAAACACAACAGATGGCGTTGTCGGATGGGCATTCTCAGTATCTCAGTAATCATCGTACCGCGCTTCTCCCATGTTTTCGGCTGTAAAATGCGTAAGAGAAGCCTCCCAGGACGGCTTGGAATCGCAGCATTCACTAGCCGAGGCCTACGCAGTGCATGAACGCCCTCCGCGTCCCCGCAGACGCTCAAATTTCATGCGCTTTCCCCCCGTATTTGGAGCTTGCCTCACTAATGCCTGTATCGCAAAAAGCGTGCTCGCACCAGGCCAAGGGTCTGTTGATTCTGGCCTGTGCCCACTGCCCGCAAGCAGTCGGTGCTTATGGCAACAGCACACCAACGAGAACTCGCTAGCGCGCCAGTGCCAGCCTGCGCGCGTTCTGTCAACTAGTTCGTGGAGCAATGAACGTTGCGGCCCAAAAAAAGGCGAACTCAGTATAGAAAACATAGACGGAAAACAAAAAAGTTAACTTAAAAAAAACAAAGCACGCAGCCCCGGGGATTCAAACTGGCGACTTGCAAAACACTTGCAACGACATACCCAGCGCTCTAGACAACTGGGCCACGGAGCGGGCTCTGTAGACTTTGGTAATATAAGGTATATATTGTATAACCAGTTTACACTTTTATTTAGTTTTGGCATTTCAAGCAGCTTAGGTGACTATTTGTTGTTTTGCGCTCGTGCAGTAAGCATCCCCCAAGTTTCCACAATATATCACGTCTAGCAATTGCATTTCTTAGACGAAAAGCGTTCGCTGATGCGCAGTCATGCTGCTGACCGCTGTGTTTGTTCGCCCAGCGCAAAAAAAGTGCTTCCCGCACCCTAGTTTTACGCTGTACGGTAAAAATATCAGTTGATTTTAATTCCTTAGTACCTATATTGACTTCGCTCACTCTTCTTCCGCCTTCAAGAGGCCTTATATTTTCCTACTGGCATACCAGTCAGCGAAGCGTCGCATGTGCGCTAGTGAGCGCTTGTGTGAACGACCTTGACTTGGAGCTAGATACAGTGTACAAACTAACCAAGTAAAGAAAGGAACATTCTTCCATTCACAAACGTGTCCTAGCTTCGTTTCAACTGAGCGAACGAATTTGCGACGACCCGTCGGCAGCCGGCGGACGAAACGCTGGGCCGACTGACTCTGCCTGAAGGCCGGGGAGCCGTGCAGTAGCGCAGCCAATTGCGAGCTCGGCTTCTCCCGACGTCACACGAAAACGCCACAAAAAATGGGCGAGCGTAAAGAGAGGAGGACAGCATTTTCGAATTAATTTTTCCACTAAATAAAATCGCGTAAACGCACCCAGAGTGGTCGAAACATGGCCTGGGGACTCCGGACTACAATTTGCGATAGTAATCCCGCAATGTTTACATATCACTTCAGTGTCCCTTTAAGGGGCTCTTTTGGCCTTCGAATGCAGAGCCCCTTTCATCATGCCGCCCCTGAGGTTTAGCGGAGTAACATGAAAAAATTCCCTTTGAAGAAATATAGCCACCCCCAAACTCAGCGTTTTTTGTTATTTTTTGGCAAGAACTCAGAGGTCTGGAATACAAAAAATGGGGTGAACACGGGCCCAATGAGGCATCTGAAAACAACTATTATGGGTGGAATATTTTTCACTGCACTTATAAGAAAACTTGCGGAAGCTGCGTAATGGGCTCCGTACAACCACATCGTAACGTTTGCTTCTTTGAACGATTCGACCGTTTTATTTCGTCAGTAGCGCCCTTCTCTGTCCAAAGCAATATAAATGCAAAAAGCCGTCGCACAGTGTGGTCTCCCCTGTGGGGATAAAGTCGTCCCGTGGAATCCTGTGCATCCATGTCGGTCGTCGCATCGCATCAGCCTTGCCTCTTATAATTGGAAAGAGTGCCTTTCCAGACCCTCGTCTATTGCTCCAGCAAAAAGCGCAGCTTCCGGAATTCTGTTTTCTTTTATATTCCGTTGTAGCGCTTAACGCACTAAAAAAGACGCTTCACATCGAGTACGCAATTCGATTGCCGCACGATATCCGCTACTGCTCACGGGAAGAAACGAGAAGATGGAACAAAAGCGGTCGCCAACACACACGTGAGCGAAACGGGCCTATGAACGACACGGATTCGCGGAGCAGCGTCTCTTTATTGACAAGGATGGCGGTACTCTCAATTTCCAGGGATTCCAGCCTCTCTGGAAGGGCTCAATGAGTATCGCGTGCACGTGAAATGCGTTCTCTCGGCGCAAAAACCGATCTTCCGCTGGAGAAACTCTGTTTAGCGCTTTGAACCACGGTTGTTTTTTAACACGAAAGTGTTTTATGCCCGCGTAAGCAAACCTCACCGACGTCACATTTGTCACGGAAATGACACCACCAGAAACCATTTCATTGACGCGGCACAGCCAGGATTCGAGCCCACGATCATTCCGGCCGCAACGGGAGGTGTGAAACGCTGTGCCAAGTGCGCCTTGAAGTCATGCCCGCCTACCTGTACGAATGCGCCTTATGTCCTTTCCTCAAACGTCTCCATTCAGATGGTGCTGCCACCTAGGAGAGTTGAAGCGACGTAGTGCGTCATGACGGTAATGAGCTCCGATAGTTGTCGCCTCGATAGAGCAGTGTATAGCAGCGGAAGCTGCTGTGTTTATCCCTTACAGTTTCTTAGTACGCATACTAGCCAGGAAACTCCGCCTTGTAGGCCATGTCGTCGTGAGTTTTCATAGGAAGAACCCCCTTTTTGGCTTGGGCTTGGCATGACAATGTGATTCTTAAGCGGTTCTTGGGATTTGCTTCCTTCAATATGCATTAACACGTTTACGAGCTACACGGGAGCCGAAATTCTCCCTGTTCTATGGTAGCCGTTTTCGGTTAAACAGCAGGCAGGGCGTGATCGCACCTGACGTTACTCATTCCACAGTCGATTTTTGATTTGATTGTAGGGTTTAGTGCGCCGACGTTACACAGGCGATGAAGCGCGCCGCAGTGGAGGATTCCGGATTAATTTTGACCACCAGGGGATCTTTAATGTGCGGCGAAATCTCGTACACACGGGCGTTTTTGCTTTTCGCCTCCATCAGAAAAGCGGCCGCCGCGCCGGGAATTGCGCCAGCGACCTCGTGCTCAGCAGCACAACGACTTAGCCACTGAGCCACCGCGGCGGGTGCCAAAGTCGAAGGACGCATGACTGAGCGGGTAATACAAGGTAAATATAACTGGTAGCGAAGCTTCCATAGAAGCCCATACGTTCAGAAAATGGCGGCTCTTAAGCTGCTCATGGGGCTTAGCGCCATCTGTGTGAGGAGGGAACACTTCCGGCGGAACAAAAAAATTCCCGCGCCTTCCCGCGAGGGGAACACGAGTAAATGCAGAGCATTGGGGGTCGTTAACGCCGCGTAAAGTCGCGTTAGGGTGGGTAGTTGGGTCGTAGTTGCGTTGGTGTTGGTTTGGGGTAAAGAGAGGAGAGTAAAGTCGCGTTAGGATGGAGCGAGCGTCAACCAAGGAAGGAAGGAGCAACGCAGTGACTGAAGCACGAGCGACCGCTAGCCGCTTTATATTTGCAGCGCGCGCAGTAGAGGGAGAGCACGCATGCGCAAGCAGCGCGCGCCCTTCCACGCCCCACCGCGCTGCTATCACGCACCGGTTACGCCGAGACCGCGACGGAGCGAACGGGCTGACTACGACGCATGCGCGCGCCAGCTGCTGTTGAGAGAGAGGAGGGAAGCAGGAGAGGCGCACCTGCTGCGGACGCGGAGCTGTGGACGCCGTCCGACGCAGGAAGAGGCGCGGCTAAGAAATGCTCTGCATTTAAAAATAAACAGGATGTGACGCATGATCCGGTCAGAAAGTGACGTCATTTTGGTGGCATTAGCTTGAAAATTCGACTTCAAAATAGCCTTATCACGCCTCTGGTCGCTGAGGGCTCATGTCATTGCCATCTGACGCGAGTTGGCGAGCCCTTGGCGTGTGTGCTTCAAGTCAACGCCAGATTATACTCGTATCCAGAGAAACTTACTAGAGAAACGCCTCGGTGTTTATAAAAACATCTTGCATCTTCTCTGAACCTTTATTCTGTATTCATGCCTTCCACTGCTGTATAAAAGTAATCAGTTGTTTATTTTGATTGCAGTAAGTGGCAAACTTACCCCCCCCCCCGCCCCCTCCCCCCACCGGAATTTTTTTTCTGCCTTGGGATACAGGGCACAAAATGACACTTAACCAATCTCCTAATATATAAAACGTGTCCACTCCTTACCCCGATACCAATTTCTACCAACGCCACTGCTGGGTTTAATTGCGTCGCACGTATACGCAGGTTGCGTGCGTGCCTTAAGTATAGATGAAGGATATATAATGCTTGCTCAGTTTGTGTACTTCTGTTCTAGGAGAAGACATAACGCATAGTCATGCTATAATCAAGACATTTGAATTTTATTCCAGGATAAACATAAAACAAATTTACCACACTGCACAAATTCAGCCCGTATACAAAAGTGCAAAATGTTCGTGGGCACTACATGCATTATGATTTTCCTTACGCACCGAAAAATTGACTTTCCCCGTAACACACAGCATTATGAGCAATGAAAGCCTCAACAGCAGAACTACTTCGAAACAAGTGAAAAGAACTAGGCACTGCATCTTGACGCAGAAAACTGGGCCGCAGAAATGACGATTCACGAAAGTGCAGCGAGCACACCGCAGCTGTCCCGGCGTCTTATCAAGTAGACAAGGGTTTCTACAGAAGTTCACTCAGCATTCACGCCTGCAATTTCCTGGTTACATTATTAGGCAAGTGTCGCAAGAGATAAGTAAAAAGAGAAAAAGTGGATCAATGCAAACGAAAGCGACGGCAGTATCTAAAAGCACATAGCAGGAAAGATCTGGCAGCACCGCAGCACCACACAGTACTGCGATGGAAATAATGCTGGCGCATACAAGTGCGGGAAGCAACGAGCACTAAAAGCGCTGCAATGCAATAGAGAAGACACTGAGATAAACAATTAAAGCGACTAGTTTAAATTCGAGTGGTACTACGCTAAGAAGTCCTAGAGTAATTGACACCACTTGCTCCGAGCCTGCCTGGGGTGAAATAAAGAGATAACTTTGACATAACAAAGCTTTAGACTAATTTTTTTTCGAAGCACCACCACGTCCCCTTACACAACCCCCGTGCACGTAATAACAGAACTATATTTTCGCTTTACCTGTAGAAATGAGAGGAAAATGGTGCAGTAGGCGTACAGGAGTTGCTGTTGCAACCTCGTACAGCACATCGTTTCCGTAGGTACCGAGGAAAGCGCTCGGCTCCAACCGTTGGCAGCATCGTCCCGTAGTTCACCGTGCCCGCCGGGCACGGTACAAAGCGTGTTCACCGACGATACAACGCACCTTGCAACTCCACGCACAGCAAAAATTAAGTGCACACCAAATTAACAAGGAAAAACGAATGCTAATGCGCACCACCATAACACGCGAGGGGCGTTTCCTAGCAGACGAACTTTAGGAGCGCCTTTCTGAACAGTACAAGGACTGCATCACAGAGCAATGACATGTGCCATTCTTCAGAGGGCGCTACAAAAAAGGTTTTTGAGAATGAACAGCATTTTCATAAATTATTTACACACTGTGCCTAAATAAATGTGATTCAGAAAAAAATATCGTTCGTAAAATATAAATGTTGTTTTATTGTTGAACAAAACTTGCTTTTTGTTACTAGTGTTTGCTCCCTCCTCACCTAGTCGCGCTTCAATCGCCACTCCCATAAGCCCCCATGCTGATGTCGCTGGCAATAGGTTCTGAACCGCTTTTTGCCCGAAGCTTCGCTACCATTTATATTTACCTTGGGTAATATGCCGAGCAAAATTTGCAGCCGACGAAAAGAAGAAACAAAAGGTACTTCGACGAAGACAATATACGACAACGGGAATACGACAGATACGGGCGCTTGTATGCGTCCTACCTTGTCATCGTGCACGACTGTGTAGCGCCATGTCTTCTTTTTTAATGCACTTTATAAGCGACCCCAAACCATCCACCGCCGCCGGCGGCGGCGGCGGCGTCTGCAGTGCTCCTCTATATTTAAAAAAGAAACAGCATCCGGCGCCAGGTTTCGATCCGAGGACTTTGCGGCCGCAGCGCGACGCTCTACCGACCAAGCCACGGACGCGACGCTGATATCAGTGTTAGTGACGCGCCTTATATCTTCAACGCATTCAAACTACGTCGTCAGCGGCGTGCGTTGGCGACTCAGCGGCGTTATAGCGGCTTGATAACTGCGTGGTGTACACGTGATACTACAAACCCGATGGAAGAGATGGAAGAGAAGGCGGCGAGGCGGTGGGCTGCGGGGGCCGAGCGCAAGCGCCGCAAGCGGGCCGACAACCGTGCATTCGCACTTTTACATTCTCCCCCTCGGGGAAATGCGGGGGAATTTTTTCTTGTTAAACTAGTTGGCAGTCGGTGCACCGGTTCGCCACGAAGGAAACGTTTTAATAGGCATGCCCAAAAAACTTTCCAAACTCTTCAAACAATTTTTTGCAAGAATGGTAAAATTAATAAAATTAGAGTATTTAATCAGTTTCCTCCCCAAATATTAACCTTGTTTGCAACTGCAAACTTGGCCTGCGGAATAGCAGGCACAACCGATCCGGCAAAAATAAGCTTCACTTCCTTTTTCCTTACTTTTAAAACACTCTGTTTTTATTTTCCACTTACATAGTTGCACACTATTCTTCGCGTTTTTGTGGCACTTTGTGTAAATTTGCGTTCACTAAAATGCTTCAATCCAAGCCGCAATGTATAATGGTGATCCATGACGACACAGACGGCCTTGACGTGATCCGCATAGACGCTAGCGCCAGATTCCTCGCTAGAGCATATTGTAAGAAACTCTGTGGTTCATCCGCTATGGAACGACGCTGAGCTTGTGGAACGCGGCGTCATTGTTACACAGACTGAGCTCGTCGCAGCGCACGCGTACAGCGTACACGCCACGGAGCACGACCAATGTGGCCGCATGTTTGCTAAGGGACCCGCCAGCAGAACGTCGCTCACCAAGCGCACCCACAAAACTGCAGCCGACCCGCAAATCATGCTCCTTTCGCTGTACCGTACTGTGACTACACAAAACGATTCGCGACAACTCGTTCGGTTTTCTTCGCAGGGTTTTGAGCGGTTAGTGTTTCCAATGAGATTTACGCAATGCTCCGGGGCATGCAATCCAGTCTCTAACGTTCGTGCGTCTAACGGTGCCGTCCCGACGAAATACAAATAGCCATTAGCAAGTTTATATTGATGCACAATACACATTTAAATGCTCCTGTGAAGGCACATTTCAATTTCGTGTTTTACCAATTCCTTTGAAAAAGGATCAGCCACAATTTTTCTGTTAGGGACACGCATGTTGCACACAGGTTTTGTGGTTCAAGTTAGCGCCGTCGATCGCATTGTCATACAAAACGCCATGTGTCTCCGAAGGTTCCGTTTGTCTGTTACGAACGCCTGACGCCGTTTTCTAATGCTAGCATCCTTTTCCGTGTGGCTTCATAACCTGGACCTCGTGACTACCTACATTTGTACAAAAACGAATAACTGCCTGAAAATGACCCATATAATGGTCATTTATTTATTAGTGTTGGGACACACTCCAGCCGGGCATCGGGGATATATGCTGTGCGTGGGAAAAAAAGGCCAGTTCGGAAAATAGCTGGGGTAATAGGTTGCGATGTAAACTAGTATAACGTAAGTGTATAGAACGTAAGTGACACGGAAGTTTGGAAAAATTAAAATATGCAAAAAATAGAAAAAAATTTCAAATGTGCAAAAATGAACTGCCTGACTGAAAAATTTGCTTCCTATACAAAAAACGAAGGCTTTGTGAGTGTAACAGAATATAGATACAGCAGAACCTTGCTCATACGTCCCTCACTATTACGCTTTCATGGCTCTCACGCCGCGGTAGCGCGGTCCCACCAAAATGTCCATAGACAACCATGTATTACACTCGCTCTTATTATGTCGTGGCACCATGAAATTCCTGCTTTCTACGTTGCGATTCTTGCGGAGAAAAAATTACGCCCATCTTCCCGCGAGGGAACCCTGTTATGATGCGACGCATCGGGGGGGTGGGGGGGGGGGGGGGTTCAATTGGCGTTTTCATTGGGTTGATTCTCTCAGTCGCGTGAAACGTGTTGTGAACGCGTATGATGCATTCCATCACATGCGGGTGTTCTCATACGCGGGAAGATGGGGCAAAGTCCAGCGCAGTCAAGCGAACGCACTTGACTGACCCGGCGCAGCGCGCTCACCGCTTTATATTCAGCACTTGAAGGAGAGGAGACGAACGGAGGAGAGTTGCGCATGCGCAGCGAGAGCAAATGCGAGAGAGAAGCGTCAGCGAAGCGCGCGCAGATGTTATGAGACAGAGAGAGCGCGTTGCACAGAGCTGTTGGCGAGAAGAACGGAGGAGAGTTTGCGCATGCGCAGGTGGTGTGCGGACGCTGCGACAACGACGATGACGCAGGAGGGACAAGCCCGAGAGCAAGAGATGCGTCGCATCTAATAATGAAAAAATATAGGTAAAGTAATAAATGCGTACGATAAAAATTTAGAAACACTGAACTGCGTAGTTCCCAAAGAGCACTGTTGTCGCACCACCAAAATCCCGCAGACAAGAGGGCACGGCACACTTGTAAGCCTCATCACCATTGTCACCATCACAGTTGTTGCTCCCCTATTGGCACATAATCTCGCACTCTTGACCGCGCCCCTTAAACATTGTTGTGCGTGTTTTAGTGTTGAAGCCACACAGAGGCACGGGGCGCCGGCATCTCCTGCCATCGTCGTCGTTCACCGTCGCCGTAGTCATGGTACTAAAACACCGGGACACTCGCTTTCCAACGCCTCGCACTAGAACGTAATGAGTACTAAAATAACACGCCAAGACAATTTTTTCGAGCGTCTCGCGCTAGAATGCTTCGAGCTGCAAATCTCCGTGGTCAAAAATGCCAAGGCGCCAAGAACACACGTACAGACTGCACGCTTTGCCCTCCCCAGGTTTCTCTTTAGTCGTGATGACAGGGAATTTTTTTGGTAGGAGGTTTCCTATTGTTGGGATCGAAAGACACGCAGACACCTGGATGACTTATCATCCGCGCGGAACCACGCGTGTGGCGACCGGGCGACGTTGAAGCGACTCATGGAATGAGCTTGCGATGGCTATTGCACGGCGTTGACGGATTGTTCCATGGTTTCGAGGTACGCGCCCAACCGCTCTGTGTACATTCGATTCTCCCAGGGAAAGCGGAATGCGGCGCAACCGACACTCCCAGTACCCGATGTAAAAGATAACGCATCACTCAGCGCTGTGGTGATCCCACCACTTTGGGGAATCGCTGTCAGGTTGCAAGGGACTGATGCAGGCAGCCGCTGACCGTCGGATTATGAAGAGAAGAGGCAAGGACTGCAGGCGGTGAAAGATCGTCTCTAGAGAGGGAGTTGTGTCTCGGGTAACGGAAACAGGGGGCGGACATTTTTGACTGCAAGCAGTCATGCGTTCATCATCCTCATCATAATCATCATCAGTCTACTCAGGTCCGCTGCAGGACAAAACAACCCAGGGAAATTAACGTTTTCTAATTGGGCCGCAAAAAATTCTTTTTTTTTGTTATCGAGTTTTATAAAACGTCATGTAAACAGGTTGTAAACAGAAGATGAGGCGCATTAAAACGTTTTGAAATCTCAGATGTCGCAACTGTCACGTCTGCAATGTGCCAGCAGAGGAAGAACTTCGATTCATCTTCGATTCACAGGTTAGCAACATCCAACGGCTGCTCCACCAGCAAGGCAGAGGAGCAAACAAGAAATGAGAACACGGCTACCATGTTTAAGACTTTGGCTGCCTTTCCCACGGCCATTGATGGCTTCAAGAAACCGGAAAGCCCTCACTCTTAAAGACGAACTTCATGTTGTGTGGCAGGTCAATAAGGTAGCGACACGTGAAAAATATGTATCACACAATATTTTGGACTGCTAATGTCGACTTTCAACTCAGTCATAGCACCAAATTGAATTGGACGTTGTACGAAGCTAAGTGAGCTACTTCGGCATTGACAATAGCCACAAGGCGATCGAACAACGTGAGAAGGTGATTGCCATTCCACAGGCCCGAAGAAAGGCCAAGCTTTTGTCAGAGACGCTTTCAAACCTAACGGAAATTTATTTTGTGTTTCAACCATGGCTTATGTCTTTTGATATTGAGACGAGGATGTTTGGCTCTGTACAAAGCCGACGGGTATGCGTCGGTGTCGGTGCTGGAGAGAGGGACTGCTGAGCGCTGAGCAGCTAGATGAGGAAGCGGACGATGATCGTTCTCGATTTCATTGGTGCGTGGATCTGGACACCCTGTTCTGGCTTCCTGCTTGCAAATAACTTTGTGAACACAATACCTATCTCGTAACATTTTGGGTGATGGTTCGGGTCCCTCCCCAACCTGGCCCCAGATTCGCACCTCATCAGCCTCGTTGGAATCAACGAGAACGCGTGACCCGCGTCGACAGCCCTAGCCCCGCCGCTACCAGCACTCGACGACGTCTCCCCGCCTCGTATCCCCAGCCCGTGACGAGCCGATACAGAACCGCCATGACCCGATGACGTGACCAGACGACGACGACGTGTCCCCACCTAGTAGTCCGTCATGGTTCCAGATACGTTCGATGTTTCGTCCGTGCCTTGACGAGGTCGTGTCGCGGTACCAGGCATCGCCCACATCATCATCCTCCTATGTGGCGGCAGGGGCTTCGTTGTACATTGTCATCTCATCTTTCGTCCTCAGCACATCACCTACCATGGCGGCGTCGACCGGGATAGTCGCTTTCAACCGAGGGGCCATGTCACGACAAGACGATGAAGAGGGCAACGCAGCGTGGCTCCGTCATCCCAGCCTACGACGACGAAGAAGATCTGTGGGTGCGAGCTGCCTGCGTGGGCTCCGGCTTGGCTGCCATGTAAATAAGCTGTAAGTAGATCCTTCATCATTCTTCCCCATGGTTCGTGTCGTCTGTGCTGCCGCCACGTTGCAGTTTGCTAGGAGGTGCGGGGTACGCCACACACTCCGCAGCCGACGGCAAGTTCCCCGACCAACGATGGCGCCTGAGAGAGCTCCGGCGGCTGCATCCCCATTCATCGTTATCTCCCAGCAGCGTGACCCGGGTTTGTTCTGCGGCACAGATAATGCTGACCTTGAAGACTGGGTGATCACGTATGAGCGCGTTAACGTTCATAACAGGTGGGATCCCACCATCATGCTTGCGAACGTGGACAATTCTTTGGGGGGGGGGGGGGGAGCGGGTCGGACTTGGTTTCGAACTAACGAAGTGAAGGTAACAAGTTGGGACGAGTATAAATCCAAGCTGCGCGAGCTGTTCGGGAATCCCTTAGACTGTCGTCAAACTGCCGCGAAGAAGGCACTGGCTCCCCGTGTACAGACCCCTATCGAGCCTTATGTTCGGTAGATTCTGGACGTGCTATCCTTGTGCCAGAACGCTGATGATTAAATGGCGGAAGCAGGCAAGGTCGGGCATATCCTCAATGGAATAGCGGACGACGCTTTCAACTTACTCATGTGTAAGGACTGCGCAACCGTGCAATCAGTCAAGGAGTTGCATCAACGTCGTGGTGCGAGGATCGCTGTTTTTCGGAACATCGACCCCCGGAGACTGACACGAGCCCTGCTACGACGGGAAGTCTGACGAGGCTTATAAGACGAGAGCTCGAGGCTTTGGCACCCACGACGCTTCTCCAGTCGGAAACGTGCCTGCCGTCCATCCCTCTGATCCAAGTGCTCGTTCGGGAAGAAGTATCCAAGCTCGCCTTATCATGGCCCTTACAAGGTCCTGCGGCAGGTCACTGATGTGACGTATGAGATCAGTGCTGTTGCAGCGTTCACATTGTCTTCCACGCCGAATACCGACATCGTGCATGTACTGCGGCAGACGCCCTACCACTCTCCTAGCTTGGACGCAACAGCTTAGTCAGCACCGAGTTGGTGCTTTCCCGACCGGAGGCTATGTGACGAGGATGTTGGGCTCTGTACCAAGCCCACGGGTATGCGTCGGTGTCTGTACCGGAGAGAGGGACTGATGAGCGCTGAGCAGCTAGAAAAGGAAGTCGACGACGATCGGTCTCGATTTGGTTAGTGCGTGGACCTGACACTGCTCTGGCTCCCTCTTTGCGAATACCTTTGGGAATACAATACCTACCTCGTAACAATATGTTTGATAGTATGTTTTTGCGGTACTAACTGCATCTTGGTGTTAAACATTTCCGGCCCCAACGTTTTGTTTCTGTAGTCCGGTGAAAAACGTGTGAGGGGGTTTTACTTTACAGTAAGCTCAGCTAGTGTGCTCGGTTGCCGAAGGTTTTGTTTGGGAGCTTTTTCATCGGTCATTGCCCGAACGCTAAATTTGTCACTCGTGTTATCGACGGAGATATTGCTAGCATTCCACAGCCGTTGTGGGTGTCAGCGACAACGGCTGTGGAATGCTAGCCATTTCGCCGTTGTCGGTCAGTCGCTGTCGATCAGTCGTTGTCGGCGCACTCCCAGTGTAGAGGCGTGCCCATATTCGTATCACCGTGCAACCTCCGCTACCCGTTTGGTGTTCTCCGAATTCCCTGGTTGGGGAGAGGTGATATTACCTCTTTTTTTAAGATTGCAGATTCCTACCGAGCAATAAATGTCAGCGAGTCGTCGTACTGACGAGTGGAACTTCATGAATGCGCGAAACGCCAGGTATGCCTATAACTTTTCCGCACGCTGGGTTGTCACCGCGGGGAAAGTACTTTAATAGTTTATTTTGTTTCCACCGAGACTGGGGAAAATCTTGCAGGATGCCGAAACCGTAGTGCAACCGCCCCTTAAGACGTTAAGTTTCGACAGGGACTCTGAAGTCAGTTTTGGGCCTTTTGTGCGCGTTGGAAACCAGAGATCTTTAAAGAAGGTTAAAACGAATAGCTTACAGGAGATACGCGTGAGGTGTTATTTCCTAGACCCTTATCTGATTGTGCGATGGAAGATAAAGAAGACAACTAAAAAACAGAATTTTTACTAGGGCAGAATACGTGACTTAGGTACACGGAATATTGTGTGAGAAACAAATTATACACAGACCCTTTATATTGCGGAGTAAAGGTTTGCGAATCTGTCCCTCAATACCCGTTCCTTCATTTCAACCGCGTGCGCACTGGCGCGCCATCATAATAAACTAGAAGGGAAATTCAAATACCAACGGCGCTTTTTAAGGGCAACAAAAGTCCCCAAAATCGCGAACAATTTGGAGCAGCTGGTATGCATTTGTCGGTTGAGACGAGTTCGCGCGATTGGCGCGCGCTGAGACGGTAGGGGAGGTGGGAAAGGTCACTAGCGCTTCCTCGCAGTGTATAGAGGCCCATGGGACCCTCAAGATCGTCGGTAAAGGGTGGTTAAAAATGTGTTCACTGGACCGCTTTTTTAGAAAGCGGCTGCTGTTTGTTAGAAAGCGGCTAGTGAGATGGCGGCCATGACACCATCAGCACCTCTACGTGTCCAGATGCACGCACCACGGTGGCATCGGGCTGCTGAACCACCTCATCAGTGTGTGACGCGCTTAGAAATCGTTCAAGTGCCTATGCGTGATCTTCATGCCGACATGCAGCGCACGAAGGACGCGGTGCTCTTTTTGGCGTTTATTTTGAGCGTTATTCCATGTTGTAGCAGCACCAGTATTATGGAAGTGCGTTACTCGTAAAGGTTACCATAGATCCACTCTCTTACAATTCCCGAATAGCATGTCTTCGTTGGTTCAGGAATCTTCAGACATTAATCTGACAATTGCCATGCTATTTTGCTCTAATAACAATCCAGCGAATTCATGTTTTATCAGCGGCTGGAGAGGTGAAAGTAGCCGCAGATGCAGGAGGCAGCCTTTTCGGGTGTTGGGACATGGGGCGAAGGACGATGGTTATCACGCTACATTTCTGGTCTTCAGCACGCGTGCTCTGCAATACGACAGCAGTACCGGTCCTCCAATTTCGGTTATTTCGTCAATGTGCACCCCAGAAAACAAACCCATGCGTGCCTAAAGAAGAAATAACAGCAGAATTGATGGGGCCTGGGCTCACTCGATACATCCATTTTTGTGCATGTTCCGTTCATGTTAGCGATGGATTTTTTTTTTCAAACAAAGACGCCATAGTGCCTGGAGTGTCAGCCGGGAAGTTTGGCGTCTGTAAATAAGATAAACCGTGCCCAATGTGAAAATGCCACGAAAAGTGTTGAAGCTTGGGCTGGTCGCATCAAGTTCACGGAATAAAAGCAGCGGGGCCAACGGGAAACACCACGGTGTGCTCCGTACGCCGTGGTGTTTTCATCTCTTGGAGCATGGTGCGGCTCCTGTCGTTGTTTTGTGGCGTTAAAAGCACAAACTCATTCGCATTCGCTATGGTTGTTCATAAAAACCGACAGCTATAGCGTACACTGCAAGGTACGGCACCATCGAGTTGATGCTGTTGCAAAACCGCGCCTAAGTGTGGCGCCTGTGAAGGTAAAGACAAAACCTGGACTCTATGATAGAGGTTGTCTTCTTCCGCGAAGATTACGAAGCCTGAAACATAGAGTTTCTTATATTAGACACAAGAGAGGAATCTGGCGCTAGCGTCTATGCGGCTCACATCAAAGCCGTCTGTGTTGCGATGGCCCGCCATGAGATCATGCGCTCGCCTAAATTTCATCATTAGCTAAGATTGAAATGTTTTAGTAACCGCAAATTTAAACAAAGTTCGAGAAAAACGCGAAAAATAGTGTGCAATTACGTAAGTGGAAAATAAAAGAGGCTGTTTTAAAACTAAGAAAAAAGGACGTATAGCGTATTTGCCGGAACGTTTGTTCCTGCTATTTCGCAGGACAAGGTGCTAGATACGATCAATGTTAATATTTGGGCAGGAAAGTCATTATAGACTCTAATTTTATTAACTTCACCATTATTTCAAAAAATTAGAAAGTTTTTGGAGAGTGCCTATAAAAACATCACCTTCGTGGTGAACCGGTGCACCGACCTTCAGCTGCAGTTTAACAAGGAAAAAGAAAATGTGGCGTTAAACAGTCGTGGACGATGAGAAGATATGACGGATCCAGACGCCCGTATCTGTCGTACCTTTTCTTCGTCGGAGTACCTTTTGTTTATTTTTTTGATCGGCTATAAATTTTACGGCGGAATAGTACCCGCTCAGTCGTACGTCCATCGACTGCGCATGACCAACGTCAGGTTCGATCACGCACTGCCTGGTGTTTCACCGAACACGGCTACCACAGAACAGGAAGGTTTTCGGCTTCCAGGTAGCTCGTATACGTGTTAATGCATAGTGAAGAAAGTCAATCCCCCAAACCACTTGATTGATTGTGGGGGTTTAACGCGCCGACGCAACGCAGGCGGTGAGGCGCACCGTAGTGGAGGGCTCCGGATTAATTTTGACCACCTGGGGATCTTTAACGTGCGCCGAAATCTCGTACACACGGGCGTTTTTGCTTTTCGCCTCCATCAGAAAAGCGGCCGCCGCGGCCGGGAATCGAACCCGCGACCTCGTGCTCAGCAGCGCAACGCCTTAGCCACTGAGCCACCGCGGCGGGTCCCCCAAACCACTTAAGAATCCAATTGTCATGCCAAGCCCAAGCCGAAAAGTTAAGTGTTCCTGTTAACCCCGACGACGACATATATTACCAGGCGCAGTTTTCTTTCTAGTATACTTACTAATAAACTCTATGGCACTAAAGGCCTGCACGTGCTGCGTGCTGCAAGTTCTGTTCGTTGCATGGCCCGTCGTATCCATGACACATTCCGTGCGAGGTTCAAACACGATTTATAGCAAATGCCAGTCTTCAGGAGAATTCCGGGACACAAAAAGGTGGTGTTGTAGGGTTGCAATTGTGCCATGGTTCAAGGCAACCAAAAATTCCAGGAAATATTCATGTTTGGCCGTCACCATCGGGGTTATTGGAACAGAAGGTGTCCGGTAACTTCATTGGCTTTTTTTATGAAAACATGGTTTTTGAGCTTAGCATTTTCCAGGTGGCAAGATTATAAATGAAATATGGAGTCTAACAATTGGGATGGTTATAGCGCACGATAGCTATCTTGTGGCCTTTGCGGTGCTGCCCTATGTTTCCAAGGGCGCACAAAATATTTCATACTGCCCATGGGCTCGCTAAACGGTGATATTCATGGATTGTAGCGCTATCATTTTTCATGTCCTGGGCAATAACAGGCTTTTTAGATTACTGTCATTGATCAGAGGGGGATGAGTGAGGGATTAGAAGGTGTATGTAGGGTGAAACATAGAGACATGGTATAGATTTGTTTCTTTTTTTTGCAATTTTGTGAGTGGGTATGAAAAAACATTGTTCTTAACCGGAAAACGTTTTTTTGTTCACACCCCTGGGCTTGGTAGCATGAGTCTTATCGTTTATTTTCTCTTTTTCTTGCTGTTCTCTTGGTTGGAGGTTTTGCGTGTGGGCGATAATTGGTTAAAGATTTTCGGTTTTTGGCGATTGTTAGTTCAGAACTACGTGCTTGTCTAGAAAACCGCCAAGCATTCGAACGTGGCTGTTCTCCGGGAGAATATTCGTACCTTTTTTTAGGGTGATCTTTAATATGGCCGCATGGCGCCATCTGACGTGTAAGAAACTGAGCTTGCAGCGGTGACATAACCGTGGAAATATTTAAAAGTACTTTGAACACTTATGTGATTAGACGCTATAAAGTGGGCTTTATTTTGGCCATGTTCAGCTTATAATATATTCCTTCCTTGATTTGTGCCATACTGGCGTTAACTCTGTGTCCCTTGGTTTAGCTAGGTCACCCACTGTTGGTGCCGGCATAATTACCGGTAGAAAACACAGCTCAGTGGGTAAGGCGTTGCGCTGCTGAGCTCAAGGACGCTGGTTCATTTCCCGGCTGCGGCGGCCGTTTACTGTTGGAAGCAGAAAACCAAAACGACTTTTTGTCGACATTTCGGCACATGTTAAAAATTTTAGGTGGTTAAAATTCTTCCGGAGATTTCCAGTACGATATGCCTGTGAGCCCACGAGTACATTCGGGGAACGAACTACCGAAAATTTATATATTTTAACTTCGGGTGGAAACACGCTTTGGTGTGATGGTGTAAGTTGCGGGCACGGATGGAAACCGTGTTTGCCAAGCACGCTACTACCTTCTGGGCATAGAACAAACTTCACCGCTCCGGCGCGGCATATGGTGTAAACGCGTGTCCGTTTTATCATTGCCCCCCTTTCCTAACCTTTGTTGCCGTAGCGCCATATTAAAGGTTCAGCGGAGCCCTGGAATTTTGCTGCCTCAGTCGTAACTTCCGGGCGGCAGCAGTGACGTATTTCGGTGGACGCCTGGTGAGTACGGCTGATAGCCGGATGGTTTGGAGCCACGGGGGAATCAGAAAATGAGCCTAATAATGCTATCGCGTTATTAATTCTAAGACGCTTGTTGTGTTGTTGCCATTCATTCTTCCGTAGTACCTAGCCACTTGTTGGAATAGAATGGCCCGCAATTAGGAGCTTTGAGGAGTTATTGACTGGTTCGCAAAATTCATAAGGCTGGGAATTTGAAGATAAAAAGTTTAGAATAATGCCTGCCGCGTGAAGCCTGAACTTGACGTCACGAGAGTAGGACAGGTGTACATCGCCCATACAAAACACCGATTCTAGGGAGGCTGTGGCGCGTTTCGGTCTGTGTGCTGATATAATTCACACAGTAAACGGATAAATTGATTTCATTGATGGATTATGAGGTTAAACGCGACGGCGCAGTGGAGGGCACCGAAATAATTTTGGCCACCTGGGGATCTCTAACGATCGCCAAAATCTCGTACATACAGGCAGTTTCGCTTTTCGCCTCCATCAAAAGAGCGGCCGCCGCTACCGCGAATTGAAACCGCCTCCTCGTGCTAAACAGCACAACGCCTTAGCCACTGAGCCACAGCAGCGGGTTCCTTCTTAAATCGGTCAGTCATATTTGGGTAGCTGGCAACTTGCCACAACACCTGCAGCATGCCGTTATTACCCCAATTATTAAAGCAGTCAAAGCTACGAACACCGCATGTAACTTGAAGCCAGTTTCTTTGACCCCAATCATATGCAAACTCATTGAAAGAATGTGTTCCAAAAAAATTCGCTCCGACCCACTCTGTGAATGTGGTTGGAAAGCAAAGCTGTAAACGGCACCCAAAGCGATTACTTATGCGACACCACTTAAATTCGCTCACGTCGCTCTACAAATAGTGAAACCTGAGAAGAGTGAAATGCTCTTAATCACATCCTTCGAAGAGATATTCTTGGTAAGGTTCAATCAATGCATGATGCGTGAATTGTGTTTGGCTGAGTTGTACCGGTGCATTACTCTAGTGGAAACTCCTTTTTTTATAAAATTAAAGGAAGCACAAACCTTGTGTTACAAGATCTCACTTCTCCCTCTCTGCCGCCGCAGACGCAGGCGACGAGATCGGCGGCAGAGACGAAGGGACAAGAGGAGGAGGACATTTTTCTTTTCAGATTTCTGAACGACCAGGAGTGCGGCCCAGGGGAGCAGTTCCTTCTTCACTTGAGCCCGTATGCAGTCCGCACGGCCTGTGCTTCGCAGACCAGCTGAAGCTGGGTAGGCAGATAGTGGCTGGAAAGGCGCATATCCTATTGCACATGTTCGGTGGTTGACGGAAAGAGAGGATGGTGCTCACGGCTAAAGTCGCTACCCACATTATGTGGCGGAGGGTTCCTACATCTGAGCAAAATTTACATTCAGCGTCGTAGCGATTTGGGTGTATTAATTGAAGACGCGTCGGGTGTGGGAAGGAGCCGGATTGTATGAGCCACAGGGTAGTTTGTTGTTCTCTGGAAAGGTCAGAGTAAGGTGAAGGTAGGGTCTGTCTCTGAAGGCGATAATGCTGTGTAATGTCCCTGAACAAGACAAGCGCGTGACTGTCCTCGTGCAGCTCCATAGCACGGGGGCTAAAAGCGCAGGCTTGTTGGTGGGCGTATTCGTTGCCCTCCATAGAAGCCTGAGCGGATGTCCAGATAAGGTGAATTCAACCGTTTGGGGCGGAGTTTTTCAGCGCACGAGGTACAGATCGGGACACCCGCCCCAACTGGTAATTCCGGTAGGCTTTTTGGGAATCGATGACTACCTTCCAAACCCCTGGTTGAGTCAGAGCGGAGGCGATGGCTGCCTCTTCTGCTGCCTTCATGTTTTGGGCCTTTAGTGAGGCACACGCAAGGTGGTTGGTTCTGGAGGTAGTCAAGACGCTGGCGTACTGCTGCCCTCCATGTTGTGCGGCGTCTGTGTAGATAACTACATGATTCCCACCAAAGGTGTTGTTGAGCGCTTGAACCCGTGCTTGCCGGCTACGATCGTCGTTTGAGGGGTACATATTTCAAAGCAAAGGGAGCATCTTTAGTTCTTGTTGCCAAGAGTCTGGGAGTACATCAAGCAGAGTGACATTTTGTGCTGCACAGCCAATGTGGTGAAGGATGCGGTGACCCACCGGAGTTCTTCTCATTCGGAGCTTCTAATTAGAAAGATCGCCCTCTACCAGATCTTCCACCGTGTTGTGGAGCCCCGTTTTAAGCAGCCTCTCTGTGGACGCTCTCAGGGGAAGACATTTGGCCTGGTCAACCGCCTTTTTATACATTATATAAAGCATCTTTATGTCCCCCTTGCCGAGAAGAAGACAGGGCTGGACGTAATTGTTATTCTCGAGAGGGCAAAAGCTTTATTTAATCGAAAAGTATCGAATTACTTGAGCTTCGCTTCTTACTGGTAACTCGCCTGATCATGTGTATGATTTGATTGATGTTGTATTGCAGGCGCTGCAAGGATCCGTCGCTCTTAATTTGTGTTGGCCTAGAGATGTAGGCCTAGGATCTTGATTTTAGGGCTTCGAGTGATAGTCTGGACACCAAGCAGTATTTGAATGTGCTCCTTGTTTGCCGTGAGGGCGGACGAGAACGAGCTGTGATTTCGTACGTGAACAGTAGAGGCCACAGGTTTTAGCACATTGGTGTACTGGAAGTGAGGTGCCATGCGTTGCTGTGAGGTTCCTTTAATTTTTCTAACTCTCAGCACACGCGCAAGGCGCGCACAGGGCCTCTAGACGTGCCGTGGGTGGAGCGCACAGCGGCGCGAGAGGTCGCGTGACGCTAATACGTGGCATTCAGGAAGAACTCAGGGGGTAAACCCGTAGATGTGCTTGATGAGTGCACCACCTGTCTTCACCGTCTTCCCCGTCTCCGCGTGGATTCGTAGCTAAATCGGTACGACAACGGGCTTCCGCTATGTTACTCGATTAGTTCCGGGTTCGATTCCTGGCGGGGCATGTACATTTATTTGTTTGTTCGCGTGAGTTTTCTGTTCACACCAACGGTAGCGAAAGAACCTTTGTGGGGCAGAGGTAAAAAGATTTGCTTTAATAATTAGAAAGAGCGCAAAGGACTCAGACAGAGAAACACAGTAGACTTGGTGAGCACTCATACCAACTAGTTCATTTCGAAACCCTTCTCCGCATATAAACGTCAACACATCAGAGGCACGCCTGTGCATAGAACACGCGAAGAGCAAGCCAAATGCGCGCTACCATTTACGGCATAAAAGGCGGAACTCGCTTTCCCGCAAATACACCGACGTCTAACTGACACAATCTGTGCTCCTATTTTTGGTATAGTATGCCTCCAAAAGTTCGCGTTCCACCGTGTCTCTGCTGCCGCTCAGAACCCTGAACTCATGAGACAAAGGCACGTATTTATCTTCTGCGTAATGCGCAGGAAGATTCGTACCGCTATCACTTGTGAGTGACAGCTCATGTTCACGGGCCCGGTCGTTGACACACCGGCCGGTTTGTCCTATGTAGGACTTGCCGCAGTCCTATGCCAACTCGTAAACAACAGACACTGCAAAATCCAAATAGCACCTGGTGTGTCTCCTACCACAAGCCCTCCCTTTTCAAGCATCGCCAGGGATGCGCGCACACAACTTCGAAAGCTTTCGCGGCGCTGAAAAAACGACAGGAGCATTGTCCCCGCTCGCCACCTTCTCAAGGTTATGTGTGACCTTGTGGATACATGGTATCACCTCGGGCCTCTCGGTGCTCTTTTGCCTTTCTGTTTCCCTCACCGTGCCTTTTAGCTTCTGCAGCAGGGATTCGGCAGCCGCCACCAGAATGGTATTTGGATACCCTGACGAGCGCAACCTCTGAATCTGTTGGTGAAATCTTGAGGGGGCCGCATGGTCGCAAGACTTTTGGAGAGCGGTGATTCTAGTCAGAGCGTAGCAATTGCTTTTTTGCCGTCTTTGAGTGCAGCGAATAAAACGGCCTAAAAACTCTAATTTTTTGGAGCCATGAACCAACTCGCCCAAGAAAGCATTATAGAAAGAATGTGTGTCAATCGTATAAACCACCATCTGCAAGAGAGGGTCCACCGATTTCTTTTACCCCACACAAACCGGATTTCGCCCTAACATGGGCACCTTCAACAGCCTTTTCTGCTTAGAAGTATCCCTTGCAAATATAAAAGCAAAACATCGCACATTTCGGTCCCCTTAAACATGAAAAAGAATTCGATACCGTGACTAATGAAACGGTTCTATGTGCCGCTGAAGATACGTACTCAGGAAGGCCATCGGTCAACTTCGTCAAAAGCTTCCTATGTGGTCGTACTTGCGAGATATATGATGGGAACTCAAGCTCATACCTGTACAATAATAATGTCATAGTATCACAGGGTTCGGTAATTTCCCCAACCATATTTATATGGTTATGATACGAATTGCCACAGCGCTAGAGAACGATTCCATAAGAACGCTTTAGAATATATGCTTTAAAAAGTAGGAATGGTCGTGTGAGGAGCTTTGGAATGCGCTTCTCATAATTTAGTATAAAATGGTGCATCTAGAATGGAAGTGTCGCCTGAAAAGACACGTTTTTATTATAGGGGCTACTCAATTTAAAAAGAAAAGCTGGCGCTCACACTGCACAGTCGCACCCTAACATAATCTACTGAAGGCTGGATTCATATCCTTGGCACACCGATACATACACCAGGTAGAGGGAGAACGTGGCTTGAACAACTGGTACGAACATGAAAGGAACTACTGCACTTGATCAAACACACCTGTAACAAGTTTGGAGGCGCCACAACCGACTTTGAAAGTATATTCGTACTGACAGTTCTCGTGTCGAGGTCCTGCTACGGCGCCATATACAGTAAAGCCCGCTTATATCAAACACGGATATATCGAATTATTGCTTATACCGAACCATTGTATAATTGTGGTAAACAAGACATGCATTTAGAACTTTTCATATCGAACGCGATTTTGATCACAATGGATATATCGAACTCTTCCGCGCGGGATTTCTCTCTCTCCTTAGGCATCCGGCAGGCTTTTTCGCAATATATCGGCACGCAGCGGTGTCGCGGGTGTCGCTTGCGACTCCCGCGCGAGCTAGGGCACGTCCAAACCGGCCGTGGCAGAGTGGACCAGCCTCAAGAATGCATACCGTTGGAGCCGGAAGCGCCACATTTGGCGCTGCGGGCTGAGGTGTCACCGATCTTCAAGTCCCCGCCACTCGCTGCCCCCACTTGCTCGGTTCGCTGGGTTCGCCGTTCTTCGCTTGTATCCATGCTCGTCTCCGCTCCGTCGAAGACGCCGAGAACTCCGTACCGCTTCCGAGCACGAGCGAAGCCGTCGCTGCCGTGGCCCAGCTAGGCGATACTGCAGTGCCTTTGAGGGAAGCGGTCTTGCGCTTGTGGACTGTTTAGATACCGTGTAGCAAGCAGTCACCAGCAATGCGTTGCGCTCCAAGAAGCAGGCTACACTCACGCAGTTCTTCCGCCCCAATAAATGATTGTTTTCTTTCCGAGAAACTGTGGTATCAATAGGGGCCCGAACGTGGGACAGGTGGCGCTGCTGGCGCCGTTCAACAGCGCCACCAGCGGAAGAAAATCGCAAAACTGAACTGGGTATTTCCTGGCGTGTGAATGTGGAGCACGCGTGTTTACGTGCAGTTTAAAAGTGCAACCGCTCGTTACCGTGATGATGTTGGTCACGTGACACGCACATTTTTTGCCAGAAACTAGGTCCGGGCGACGCGCGTTCATTTAATTACGTAAAATTTAGTTAATTAATTAATTAGTGGTTATTGACTGGGTAAAGTCAAATTGATGTCATTAGGGCATGTGAGGTATCAAATTGAAGGTCTTAATGAGTGGAATCACGTGGGACAAGTTAAAAATTGCTTCCTGGTCATAGTCATGAGATAGTCATGTGAGTCATAGATTGGGTTAAAAGTCAAAGTGGTGCCACTAGGGCTTGTGGGGTATCAAATTAAAGGTCTCGATGAGTGGAATCGCGTGGGACAAGTTAAAAATTGCTTCCTGGTCATAGTCATGAGACAGTCATGTGAGTCATGGATTAGGTTAAAAGTCAATGTGATGCCACTAGGGATTGCGAGGTATCAAATCAAAGGTCTTAATGAGTGGAATCACGTGGGACAAGTTAAAAATTGCTTCCTGGTCATAGTCATGAGACAGTCATATGAGTCATAGATCGGGTTAAAAGTCAAAATGGTGCCACTAGGGCTTGTGAGGTATCAAATTAAAGGTCTCGATGAGTGGAATCATGGGGCACAAAGTAAAATTCGCTTCCTGGTCATAGTCATGAGACAGTCATGTGAGTCATGGATTAGGTTAAAAGGCAATGTGAGGTCACTAGGGCTTGTGAGGTATCAAATTAAAGGTCTTAATGAGTGGAATCACGTGGGACAAGTTAAAAATTGCTTCCTGGTCATAGTCATGAGACAGTCATATGAGTCATAGACTGGGTTAAAAGTCAAAGTGAGGCCACTAGGGCTTGTGAGGTATCAAATTAAAGGTCTTAATGAGTGGAATCGTGTGGGACAAGTTAAAAATTGCTTCCTGGTCATAGTCATGAGATAGTCATGTGAGTCATACATTGGGTTAAAAGTCAAAGTGGTGCCACTAGGGCTTGTGAGGTATCAAATTAAAGGTCTCGCTGAGTAGAATAATGGGGGACAAGTTAAAAATTGCTTCCTGGTCATAGTCATGAGACAGTCATTTGAGTCATGGATTAGGTTAAATGTCAATGTGAGGCCACTAGGGCTTGTGAGGTATCAAATTAAAGGTATCGATGAGTGGAATCGCGTGGGACAAGTTAAAAATTGCTTCCTGGTCATAGTCATGAGATAGTCATGTGAGTCATACATTGGGTTAAAAGTCAAAGTGGTGCCACTAGGGCTTGTGAGGTATCAAATTAAAGGTCTCGATGAGTGGAATCGCGTGGGACAAGTTAAAAATTGCTTCCTGGTCATAGTCATGAGACAGTCATGTGAGTCATGGATTAGGTTAAAAGTCAATGTGATGCCACTAGGGATTGTGAGGTATCAAATTAAAGGTCTTAATGAGTGGAATCACGTGGGACAAGTTAAAAATTGCTTCCTGGTCATAGTCATGAGACAGTCATATGAGTCATAGATCGGGTTAAAAGTCAAAATGGTGCCACTAGGGCTTGTGAGGTATCAAATTAAAGGTCTCGATGGGTGGAATCATGGGGCACAAAGTAAAATTCGCTTCCTGGTCATAGTCATGAGACAATCATGTGAGTCATGGATTAGGTTAAAAGGCAATGTGAGGTCACTAGGGCTTGTGAGGTATCAAATTAAAGGTCTTAATGAGTGGAATCACGTGGGACAAGTTAAAAATTACTTCCTGGTCGTAGTCATGAGACAGTCATGAGTCATAGATTGGGTTAAAAGTCAAATTGGTGCCACTAGGGCTTGTGAGGTATCAAATTAAAGGTCTCGATGAGTGGATTCGCATGGGACAAGTTAAAAATTGCTTCCTGGTTATAGTCATGAGACAGTCATGTGAGTCATGGATTAGGTTAAAAGTCAATGTGAGGCCACTAAGGCTTGTGAGGTATCAGAATAAAGGTCTCGATGAGGGGAATCGCGCGGGACAAATTAAAAATTGCTTCCTGGTCGTAGTCATGAGACAGTCATGTGAGTCATAGATTGGGTTAAAAGTCAAAGTGGTGCCACTAGGGCTTGTGAGGTATCAAATTAAAGGCCTCGATGAGGGGAATCACATGTGACAAATTAAATATTGCCTCCTAGTTATACTCATGAGATAGTCACGTGAGTCATAGGTTGGGTTAACCGTGAGTGTGACGCTACTGGGGCTTGGGGGAGATCAAATGAAAGGTCTCCATCTAGAATGTTTTCATACAATCTATTTTTTGAAAAGATAACGAAGGAATATCTTTAAATAAAGTTAGAAAGATCACCAGTTTAGGTGGCATCAGTTGATATTACAAGCCGACACAAGTCCGCGAAGAATCCGTATTAGGGTACAGCGCACATTGTGGGCGCGATTTTATCTTTACATAGTACTTGTTTGCCTTTCTTTATTTTAAACACAATATGAAGGGGAAATATGTTTGCTGACACTTTTTAGAAACCGTATTTTTTGGTGTATTAGTGAACTTTCTTCACTGTTGATGCGGCACTGCTGTCGAGGCCACTCTATTCGCCGCTGAATGAGCTCCCGAACCACGGTTCGCCGCTAAATATCATTCATCTCAAACGTCCTTCGGTGTTGTCGTGTAGCGCTGAAACATTGACATAAAGCAAATGTCATTCGCTCAAAAGATAATTTGATCTGCCGTCTGGGAGTTGTATTAATATGCTACACAGTTTCGATCGTAATCCATATTATTGCTCATAAAATAAAATAATATTGATAAGGTGCAGCATTTCTATGGCAGCCGCTTGCGTAACCAAGGTAATGCCGCCTTCGCAGAACACTCCGTGCCAATACACGGCTTGCACACCGTCCGCGCTGGCCGGTTGCATAATGTAGTTCGCCCAAGCGGGGCGCGATGGTGAAGTAACACAAGGGTGAGGAGGGAACGCAGTGGGAACTTCACATGTGTTGCTGTCAGCCCACCCCGGAAAATATTTGTACGGGGATCTTTCTAAATGCGGGCTGATTTTTCTGAGCCACTGCAAAAACCGTTACTCGGATTTGGGCATATATACTGTAACAGTCGAATGAAGTGAGCCTCAAAGCTAAGCTATGTGATGAGGTACAAGATGTCTAGCGGAGCTGCAGAAGGACGATCGTTGCAATGATAATCATAGCCACTTCTTTGTCTGCGCCTCGAATTGATACGGTATTGGAATGAAAGTGGGCGGATGAGTATTCATGTTCTGGAACCACACTTGTGGCAAAAATGGATCTATTGCCCTAAGCGCAAATGCAAGTAGGGTGCCATAAGCCCGCTCTATATGGTGCGAATTGACAAACGAATTCGCAGCTGCGGCGTCGCTAGTGCGGCAATATGTCGTTTTGCGGGACAAGCTGAAACAATCCAAGTGATCAATTTTCGTTGCTGCCGAAGCTACAAAATTGCTTCCACACGTTCAGAGGCACAGTTGGAGAAGACGAAGCGAGAAGCGACTTAAGGAGAACCAAAGGGAGAATGGGCTCAATATACAAGAACAAGTGAACACTCCTAAGATGGCGTTACTGGTTGCACGAAAGAGGTGGTCACAGCCTCTCCTAAACTTTCCTTATTTTTATGGTGGAATAGTTTACAAATCGTGGTGCCAGTGTTCAGATAGTTGTGAATAGTTGTACCGAGACGACACAAACAGGTATCTGTATATTGGAATACATGCATGTCGATTTATTCATTACACTTTTAAGGAGCAGAAAAGACAGTATAGTGCTGTCACGTTAAAAGAGTAACCCTTCGAAACGTCTTGCAGGGCGCATCATGGCGCTGTTGCGCCGCGCATTCCCTAAGAAGTGGGTGACGTCGCCACGAGTATTCTTGGGGACAGTCATTCTGGACGGCGCATCACGTGACTGGCGTTACTCGTTCTGTCGGTGGCTTGCAACATACTCTCTAGAGCATGAAGTCGTTTATAACAAATTTCACTACAGGAAAGTCTGGCGCTGCAGTCAGGTGCCGTCATGGGACTGCTGGAAAATATTATATTTTTACTTCACCGGCCTTTCAAATTCCTCAGCTTCATGATTGACAACTCTTTTCCCGACGGTGGCTCGAGTTTCTTTTCCCCCTAGCAGCACGACGCTCCCTATCCACTACTTTGGAGCAAGCACTGCTTGCTTTCTTGAGGCGCTGCGTGTTGCTTTTTTGGGGGGCTGTTAATTCGCGCCAAAGAGCCATAGAAAAAAGAGCTCTGAACAGATGCAGCGAACGCAGGAGAGTCGGATCAAATTGAGCAAACTTCGACTGCATCTATGGTGGTGGAGGGGGAGCGGAAGAGACCAAGGTGGGGGGGACACAAGGGGGTTTTACAGGCTCGGATGGCAGACGACTACTGTCTTTCGATGGCATTTGCAGCAAAGGACGGAGATATAGGGCCTTTTTAAATTCAAGTTATGAGAGTTTACGCGCCGCGTCTGTGCACCTGGGCCACGAGGGCTCTGGATTACTTTTGAGCACCTGCGCACCTTTAACGCGCGACGAAATCTCGACATACGATCGCCTTCTTTTCTCCTCCATAAGAAAAGCAGAGATCGCGAACGGGATCAAACCCGCGTCCTTGGGCTCAGCAGCATAACTGAGCCACTGCAGCGGGTGCTATTTTCAGTTACTGCTGTAAGACTGCCAGGGGATGTAAAAGGCTTCCGAAGCGCGCTGGTTCGTCATGTGTATATTTGTTTGCTACCATAAAAACGTAAAGCACCATAGATATGTTTACCATCCTGGTACATTATTGTGTTGGTGCTACGTACGTTGCTTCACATGGCATATCAGCCACAAATAACAAAGTAGCAATAAACAAACAAAACAAATTAATATATTTATTTTTTATATATAAGACAAAATCTTCATTTCGAATTGCAAGGAGATGCCACCACAGTAGAGTTGTAATTTCCATCAAATAGTGAAGGGCGTGAAAAAAATTTTCTTTTCATGTTTTTTTAGAAAAATATCGGAAATAGAAAAAACACGATTCCAAACATATTAAAAGCTCGACATGCTTTTAAAGGGCTGCTGAAGAGCTTTTCAAAACATTTGTTGGTAGCATTCCTTTATAGTTTCTTTGACGCTAAATCAGGAAAAAGTGTTTATTGCTTGTGAAAATACACCCAAACAGCCTTTTTTTTTTCGCGAAAGCAAACGACCCCTGCCCAATGTGCGGTAAGAGATGTGGCCTCCTGTCGCGATCGGGCCCCGGTAGATTACGTCCTATTCGGAAGCACCGGAGCTGCGTCGACCACTCAGCATGCAGAGCTCATTCTGTTCTCATTCCGAAACGGGTCAGAAAGTCCCCAGTAATATTGAAGACGCACAAAATCTTCCCTTAGAATAGGGGAGCTTGAAGGAAGCACAAACTGAACAAATCTGCTCGCGGCGAGCTTAAAAAACGAATTTCCCCGAACGACTCATGGCCGACTTTGGACTTTGGGATGCCGGGATCTTGTGCAGATATGCTATTGTCGCTTTCACTACCAGCGCGAACACACATTCCTAGCAAACTTTTCAACACCCCATCAGCCCCCATCTCGAATGTGCAACTTGCTTTTTACATTCGGGAGGGCGATAACAAGCTCTAGGGCATCACTTTGACTTTTACCCCAATCTATGACTCACGTCACTATCCCATGAATATAAGCAGGAAGCAATATTTAATTTGTCCCACGTAATTCTCCTAATCGACACCTTTAATTTGATACCTCAGAAGCCCTAGTGGCACCACTTTCACTTTTAACCCAATCTATAACTCACGTGACTAGCTCGTGACTATAACCAGGATGCAATTTCTAATTTGTCCATGATTCCCCTCATCGAGACCTTTATTTTGATACCTCACGAGCCCTAGTGGCACCACTTTGACTTTTACCCAATTTGTGACTCACGTGACTATCTCATGACTATAACAAGAAAGCAATTTTTAATTTCTCCCACGTGATTCCCCTAATCGAGGCTTTTAATTTGATACCTCACAAGCCCTGGTGGCATCACTTTGACTTTTAACCTAATGCATGACTCACATGACTGTCTCATGACTATGACCAGGAAGCAATTTTTAACTTGTCCCACGCGATTCCTCTCATCGAGACCTTTAATTTGATACCTCACAAGCCCTATTGGCCTCACATTGACATTTAACCTAATCCATGACTCACATGACTGTCTCATGACTATGACCAGGAAGCAATTTTTAACTTGTCCCCCATTATTCTACTCAGCGAGACCTTTAATTTCATACCTCACAAGCCCTAGTGGCACCACTTTGACTTTTAACCCAATGTATGACTCACATGACTATCTCATGACTATGACCAGGAAGCAATTTTTAACTTGTCCCACGCGATTCCACTCATTAAGACCTTTAATTTGATACCTCACAAGCCCTAGTGGCCTCACTTTGACTTTTAACCTTATCCATGACTCACATGACTGTCTCATGACTATGACCAGGAAGCAATTTTTAACTTGTCCCACGCGATTCCACTCATCGAGACCTTTAATTTGATACCTCACAAGCCCTAGTGGCACCACTTTGACTTTTAACCCAATCCATGACTCACATGACTGTCTCATGACTACGACCAGGAAGCAATTTTTAATTTGTCCCGCGCGATTCCCCTCATCGAGACCTTTATTCTGATACCTCACAAGCCCTAGTGGCCTCACATTGACTTTTAACCTAATCCATGACTCACATGACTGTCTCATGACTATAACCAGGAAGCAATTTTTAACTTGTCCCATGCGATTCCACTCATCGAGACCTTTAATTTGATACCTCACAAGCCCTAGTGGCACCACTTTGACTTTTAACCCAATCCATGACTCACATGACTGTCTCATGACTATGACCAGGAAGCAATTTTTAACTTGTCCCACGCGATTCCCCTAATCGAGGCCTTTAATTTGATACCTCACAAGCCCTGGTGGCATCACTTTGACTTTTAACCCAATCCATGACTCACATGACTGTCTCATGACTATGACAAGGAAGCAATTTTTAACTTATCCCACGCGATTCCACTCATTAAGACCTTTAATTTGATACCTCAGAAGCCCTAGTGGCCTCACATTGACTGTTAACCCAATCCATGACTCACATGACTGTCTCATGACTATGACCAGGACGCAATTTGTAATTTGTCCCCCGTGATTCCCCTCATCGAGACCTTTAATTTGATACCCCACACGCCCTAGTGGCACCACTTTGACTTTTAACCCAATTCGTGACTCACGTGACTATCTCGTGACCATAACCAGTAAGCAGTTTTTAATTTCTCCCTCGTGATTCCCCTAATCGAGACCTTTAATTTGATACCTCACAAGCCCTAGTCGCATCACTTTTACTTTTAACCCAATCTATGACTCACGTGATTACCTCATGACTATTACCACGTGATTCCACTAATCGAGACCTTTAATTTGATACCTCACAACCCCTATTGACATCACTTTGACTTTTAACCCAATCTGACTAATCAATAATTAACTAATTAACCTAAATGAGGTAATTAACGTTCGAGCCCTACTCCCTCGGGAAACACTCGCGGCAAGCAAAAAAAGCGCTCACGCTTAAAAAAAATAATAACGTGCCGCAGCTGTGGGCATCGCGCTCACAGCTGCGGCACGTTCTTTTTTTTTTAGTCCATAACTTCCGTTTTCCACCACTACGGGAAAAAAATGGCGCTAGTGTCGCGCGGCAAACTCCAGGTTCCGGTCCCCATAGTGAACTGCATGGTGGTAAGAGCTCAGCGTTAGCTCGTGACTCCGCCGGCCAGATTGCTCTTATGTAAGTTTTTTTGCTTCACTTTCTATATTGAATTTTTGATATATCGAACTATTTTACAATCCTCGGGCTGTTCGATATAAGCGGGCTTTATTGTACTACCAACTGACTGAGGTACAGATGCCCAAACTTGAGATTTTATACCTGCAGGCACAGAGTGCAATCACCGGCCTACCCTTCCGTACTAAAACAGCGGAGAGATACCGGTGGAGTTACTTTCCTTCACTCCATAAGACTGCTATTGAACAGATGCAAAGGAATCACGGCAGGCGTCGACACAGACTACAAGGCCAACGCCTGTCGGAACTAGACGAACACTCCTTCAGAGCTACAGGTTCGATATGTGTTGCTGACACAGGAAAGGCAAGCGAAGACCAACAAGACTGGCCACAACCATCGACGATGGAGGCAAGCACTTCTCGTATGTAATGCGCACTCAACAGACGGAACCACCTACGCACATGGGGTCTTAGAAGAGAGTCGCTCGCTGCGCTTGTTGCAACCAACTTAAGACAAACGAGAACGCAGTCGTGCCAATACTTTGCGCGCGCAAAACACGGATACAAGACAAAAAGACATGAAGACCAGCGTTGTGTTGCTCTGTAAACCAACTTATTTCCACCACAGAACTCGAACTGCAAGCCAACCTCCAGGGTGCTCACATGATCCGTGACTTTAAAGCTCCCAATCATCTATCCTCTATCAGCAATCATCGTCACAGATCACCCAGCGGCCGTCAAAACATTAAGAACACAATACTAAGAGCACTAATTTTTTTTAAAGCAAAGCTTTTTACCTCTACCCCTCAGGGGTCTTTCGTGACCGTTGGTGTCAACAGAAAACCCCAGCGAACAAACAAAACAATTTAATCGCACCGCCAAGAATCGAATCTATTACTAATAGAGTGACGGAGCGAGAGCCCTTGGTCTTACCGATTTACTGCGAGCCCACGCGGAGACAAGGAATAAAGGTGGTGCACTCTCCAAGCGCATCTACGGGTTTACCCACTGCATTCTCGCTGAATGCAATGTGATAACGTCTCTTGACCTCTCGCGCCGCTATGCGCAACGCCCAGGGCACGTCTAGCGGCCCTGTGCGCGCCTTACGGGTGTGCTAGGAGTTACAAAAATAAAGGAAGCTCACACCAACGCATATCATATCACTTCTAGTACATGTGCTAAATCGTGTGGCCTGTAGTGTTCACGTACAAAATCAAAGCTCTATGTCGTCCACCCTCACGCCAAACGACACATCAAGAAACACAGTCAAATACTCCTTTATGGCCAGGCCATCACTCCAAGCACCGGCATCAAGATCCAGGGTCTACATCCCCATGCCAACACCAAGAGTGACGTATCCTTGCAGCGCCTCAAACACAGCATCAATCAAATCATACACATGATCAGGCGAGTTGCCACCAAGAATCGAGGCTTCAAGGAATCTGATTTCTTTCGATCAATTCAAGCTCTTGTCCTCTCGAGAATCAATTACGTCAGCCCCCTGTCTGCTTCTCGACAAGGGGAAGATAAAGATGTGTTATATAAGATTATAAAGATGATTCAGCATACAGTTGGTCTTTCCTTGAGCGCGTCCACAGAGAGGCTGCTTATTACGTGGCTCCACAACACGTTGTAAGAGCTGATAGCGGACCATCTTTCTAACCAGAAGCTCCAAATGAGCAGAACTGCGGCGTGTCGCCGTATCCTGCCCCAGATTGGCTGGGCAGGACAGAATGTCACTCTGCTTGATGTACTCCCAGACTCTTGGAGACAAGAGCTAAAGATGCTCCCGTTGCTTAGAAATATGTACCCCTCACACGACGAGGGTCGCTGGCAAGCACGGGATGAAGCGCTAAACAATACCCTCGGTGGGGATCTTGTAGTTGTCTACACAGACGCCTCCGAACATCGAGGGCAGTAGTACGCCATCATCGTGGATACCTCCAGAACCAACCTCCTTGCATGTGCCTAACTCACGGCCTAAGTAATGACAGCAGCCGAAGAGGCAGCCTTCGCCTCCGCTCTCACTCAACCAGGGGTTCGGAAGGTAGTCATCGATTCCCAACAAGCCTACCGGCGTTAAGAGTCTGGGGGCAGTGTACTGAACTGCACTTCGTGGGCTAATAATCACTCCCCAAACGATTTCATTCAGCTCATCAGGATAGCCGCTCACGCTTCCATGGAGGGCAACAAATACGCCCACCAACAACCTCCCGTGCTATGGAGCAGCACGAGGACAGTCACCCGTTTGTCTCGTTCACGGATATTACCGAGCATTATCGCGTTCAGGGGATATTACCGAGCATTATCGCGTTTCCACCTTCACACAGAATAACAAAATACCCTACGGCTCATGCAATCCGGCTCCTTCCCACACCCGACGCGTCTTCACTTAATGCTCCCGAATGGCTGCGATGCTGAGCTGCGATAGAGCAGGGAAGTAAGAAGAAAGGGGTTGGTTGTGGTGTCAACCACAAGAACCGGTATGTCGCATGCGCAACGGGAGTTGTGTACAGTATTCCTTTGCCTTGTGGCGGAACCTATGTTAGGCAAACTGGCCGCTATATCAACGTGCGTTTGAGGGAACATGAATTGTCATTGAAAGGCTTTGTACAATCCCATCTTTCTTCGCATTGCGCTAAGTGCAGCCAATGCAAACCTAATTTTCCTGCCACAAACATTTTATTTGGGCACCGTAACCAAACAACCCGCGAAATCATGGAGGCATTCCACATAGCAGAACAAGGTGATAAGTGTGTAAGCCAAACTAGTGTGCGTCTGCATCCGAAAGAGATTGCGTATCTGCGTGTGCCTTGATTGTAACATGCCTTCAACGTCTTGTGGTATCAACGTGACCTTTGCAAATTTGTTCCGCTCATGCTCAGTGTCTTTTTACTTTAGTGTTTGTGTTCACTATTTATATTCACCCTTTCTGACATCCAAATTTAGTTGTTAGACCAGCGGTCGTCCTTGTGGTTTACTCTCTTCGTCCTCGTCTGAATTAGCACCAGTGGTTTTATCCAAAATGTCAAATTTCCAACTACCCCAGCTTGCAACCCTCCTGCTGAATGTAAATTTTGCTCAGAAGTACGAACACTCCGCCACATATTCGGGTATGCGACTTTAACCCTGAGCACCCTCCTCTCTTTCCGTCCGCTACCCAACAAGATACATGGGAGATGCTGCTGTCCAGCCGCTCTCGGCCTACCCCGCTTCAGCTGGTTGACAGAGCACAGGCGGCGCGGAGTGCATATGGGCTCCAGTGAAAAAGGAACCACTCTCCTGGGCCGCGCTCTGGGCCGTTCAGAAATCTGAATAGAGGTAATTCCTTCTCATCATCCTCTTTCTCCTCCTCCGTTTTTGCCGCCGATGACGTCGTTTCCGTCCGTGACAGCAGAGACGGAGAAGTGAGATCGTCTAACACCGGGTTTGAGCTTGTTTTATTTTATAAAAAAGAGTTTCCACTCATGTGCTAAACCAATACAACTCTACCAATGACCGTTCACACATCATGCTTTCATTTAGCCTTACTAAGAATATCTCTTCGAAGTACTAAAGGGTGTGATTAGGAGCGACTTCTGTCTGGTTTAACTATTTGTAGAGCGACGTAAGTGAGCTGAAGCGACGTCACATAGGTAATCGTTGTGGGTGCCGTTTGCAGCTTTGCTTTCCAACCACATTAACAGGGTGGATTGGCGCGAATTTTTCGCTCAGTAATAATATACACCAGAGGCTCTATTAACTAGACAAAATCTCAGATAGCACCAGAGCAAGGCGCGAAAATATATTCTTATTGGCTGCCACCTATTTTGTCCAGAAAGCATCTTGCTCAGCGGTTGACTGTCATTTGCTTGTACGTACCCTGCGAAGGACCTGAACTATCCTGGAACTCGCAAGAGATGAGCGTTTCAGGTGAAGTATATTTTGCGAAATCGGGCCCACGTGAAAGAGGTTTTATTCGTTCTGTTGTCGCTGCGACCTCGGCGTCCCCCCTCTTCCAGTTTCCCGGCAGCGTGGTTACAGCGGCCACTCTGAGTTGCAGTAAGGCCGCCACCGGAGGCCTGGCTGCTCCTTGAGGAGCGCATGAAGCCCCTGCAGCAAAGAGAAAAGTCATGTCCCAATCAGCCGTCCTTTCACCTCTGGGGAGTACCCGATACAACGTAACACGCCTTTTTCGTTATATTTTATTGGATGCTTGACGACTAGCTGGTATAGAAAGCACAGAAAGACATGACGCACGCCAAAAACCAATCATAGAAGGGAAGGAATTGCATTATCGGTAATCAGAAATCTCGACAAATGGAAATCGTAATGAATGGAACGAACGCCCGTTTCTCTACAAGGAAGCATAAACACGTGAGTCAAAGCCACCGCCAGCACTTTGGAAGACAGGGGGAAAATGTAGTGGGTGGAAAAGTACGGGGAAAGAAACAGCCTTGGGAACTCCTCGTGAATTTATTTTTCTGCGGTGACGTTAAGCGAAGCAACAAGCACGGGTTTCCTGTGAGGTGGATCTGCCGCTGGCAGGGCGCATAATACAAATTGCGCCGGTTGTAGTGGACCAAATGTCCCCAGGTGTGAACACTGGTCACTGAAAAGGCACGCCACAGGGGCCGGAAAGTACACGGCGTAGTCCCACTTTAAAAACGCATCGCCGTGTACTAGGCTTGCAACCGTGGCAAAAAAGAGCGAAACAGTACGATTTCATTGAAAACAATAAAACACAGAAAAGAGAAATGACAAATAAATGCATTTCTGGAACATAGGGTTGCGGTGTAATAATTTTGGTCACGAAAAGCAACATGTGTCAACGTGTTCGCGAAACCAAGGAAATTCGTTTGCTTTCATCTAAACTGGACGACCTGGCGATTGAGAATTAAGGAATATAAAATTTTAAAGGCCAGTGAGCGTTTTCGTAAAACAAGAATTTTCAACTCATTTTACCTTCGGGTAAATCCACATATTACTTCGAATAACGAGTATTTGAACTTGAGTATGTTATTTTTATTTCTTGTCAAAACCAAAGGGGAGGCTGAGACGAAAGGCGGACGTGGTCTGACAGGGGCCTCAGCCACCCGATTTACAGCGTACATAATAGCACGCCTGTTCACAAATTTAAGCAAAGTAGTACAATTATAATAGAGAAATAGCACAAAGCAAAGTCATTACTGAATTTCCTATGTTTTATACAAAGCATAGGTCTCAAATTCACCGAAGGATCACAGTGTACACATAAACGCAGTAATTCGTACGCAGGAAGTTTCATCAGTTACACTACTATGTCAAATCTACGTATGAATGTATTTTTGTAATTGTTTTTAATTTCTACTTTTAATGAAACATGTAGACATACATTTCAAACCCTAAGATATATATCATTACTACCGGTAGTACCCTCCGGTGCCCGGGTGGGCCATTATATTAAGGACAGCAATTGGTATTAGTTAGTATTATTTGTTGGTATTAGGCTACTTCATTTGGAAGTGGTACACAGTCGGGAGCGCCTGCCTGCTGTCAGTACATAGGCTCCTACTGCAGGAGCGTCGTGGTAATGTGAAACGAATGGTACTCGTGTTTTACTCCAACTCTCGCTAAACAAATTGCACCAAGATGGCGCATTTGAGCGAATGAGTCAGTGAGTGAAAAAGGTTTTATTGAGCCGGCGAAGTGGGAGTGGTTCCCAATTTCAGAAAGCCATGTGATGAGTGGGCAGCCTTCGCTCTGGAGGAAGTATTGTCTCGACATCCAGATCGCTGTTAGTCACCAGGTTCTCCCACAGCTCAAGGTTTGGAAGAGTGGATGGAAAAAGGAGGAGCTTGGTTTGCTTGGACTCTTAATATGATATGAGGAAGAGTGCCACGTTGCAAACACAACTTGCACAGCTTGCAAGAGTGCCACGCAACTTGCAAGAGTGCCACGTTGCAAACACAACTTCCACGTTGCACAGGAGATTGCGCTGGGAACACATGATGGAAGCCGGCTGGGTGAGTGGTATTCTTTATCGAAGGAAGTGCTATCTCAGAAGATATGAACGATGCTCATCGGTACAGTTTTATCATAATAACATGGGCTCCCTACGGGAGGCGCGAGGTTGCAGGAAGTGCCAACAGATGCCGAGGGCTAACCTTTGCGCTTTTTACTGGTACATCTTCTCTTTTACATTTATGATATATGACACCTGCTCCTACGGGAGACGCGTAGTTGCCGAAGGTGTCAACAGATGGCGACGGTAAGCGAACGCGGGAAAAATTACTGAATTTTACGTCCTGAAGGATGCAGAATAAAAAATATCGCTGGCCTACTTATCCGCATGATAGGACAAAATCCTGAAAGTGGGTTTTGGGCAAGTAAATGCGCAGCATTTTCAAGAAAAAACGAATGGGAGATATCAACTGGCTGGGTGGTTATCTACGAAAGTGTAAATACACAGTGTTTTCCCGAAATCCCGCTTGTCTCTATTGGGAGGGTGTCATCGAAAATGTAATATAACAGTGTTGAGATACGTAAGTAAGTTGCCTATCTCAACAAAAACCAGTTCGATATCTCAGCAGGCGGGCGGTAAAAAAATTAATATCTGAAAAACTTTTTTACCGCTTTTCACTCTCTCCATGGTGGAATTTTTAAAATTTTAAGAAATATTGACCTCCAAAACCGTAATCAGAATGTGCCCTTGCAATCTGTAGCCGTTTGAAAGAGCAGTTTGGCTATACGTGTACATAACCTGTCAGGCCTTTTTTGGCCCATCAGCCGTGTCATTTGTAAAAAAAACACTTTAACCCTTTTAGCGGCGTAGCAGAGCGAAATCCTTAAAAACGGTTCTGTGCATTTGTATGAGTAACATATTCTAGCAAAAATCAGTTGGATTACTGAATCGGTGAAATATTTATTTGCGAATCATTAGGAACACCGTTTTAGTTCCGGAATGCGGAATAGCCTCGGTGGTGTAGGTTAGGGCGAAATTCAAAAACTACTTTTTAGGTATTCTTAAGGGCTACTTATTTCAGCAAAAAGCGCTTCGATATGTGAATGGGTGACCAAAAAAATCACGAATTCGTGAAACCACAATTTCTCCATTTTCTTCGGTTAGGTGGGCATTTTCTGAAAAAAAAACCGCCTTAGTGAGCACCTACTCGATGACGCAAATAAACTCGTGAAATTTCAAGTCTCTAGGTATAACAGTTTTGGCTGGGAATTGGTGAGTCAGTCAGTCAGTCAGTCAGTCAGCCAGTCGGGCACTTCTTTTATAGGTATAGATTGCAAGTGTTTTGCTTAAGTAACACTTCTTTTACTTGTTTTTTAAACGTAAGTTCACTGGCGCCGAAGGTTATTTTTTCGTTCAATTTGTTTATTTCTTCAGTTGACTGGTACAGGAAAGATTGCTCACCATGGTTCGTTCTTACTTTTGGAGTGTCCCGTACTGTATGTCTGAAATGGTAGGCAGAATATTTATTGTTAACTTGATTGTGGGTCTTCTGCTTATAAATGGTGTGCAGAACCATCATGTAATAGATTAGGTGAGCTCGAAGAATTGAATAATCAGTAAATAATGGACTTGTCCTCAAATCTGTGTAACAGCCATGATAATCTAAACATGTACGCAAAATTATTTTTTGCAATACAATGAGCCTGTTATAATTAGTTTTAGTTGTGGTGCCCCACACCAAAATCGCGTAGCATAGTTTCGAATAAATGAGAGTATTGTATAAGATCCGTTTCAACCAGAGTGGTATTAATAGCGGCTTATATATATGAGACCTATACTTTTAGAGAGTTCGGTGGACAGGCGAGCAATATGCGTATTTCACGAAAGTTGTCCTTGAAACCAAACACCTAAGAATTTCTATTCTGCCATCCAGTTTAACTTGGTTCCGTTGAATATAATCGGTGTTTCTTTCTCGACATTTGTATTGTACGACCTAAATATAATGTAAGTTGTCTTTGTAGCGTTAAGTTGCAATTTGTTATCTAAGAACCAATTTGATGATTGTACAAAGGAAACATTTACCATTGAGTGAAGTTAATTATATAATCAGATGTGAAGAATACGTTTGTGTCATCCGCATACATTACGAGTTCTTGCGGACATTCTATATTTATGATGTCATTTACATTACAGATGGCCCCCACAGTTTAATATTTCAAAACAGCGAAAACGACAGAAGAGCAACCCACAGGAGCACGTATTGTAACGGCAGCCATCCTAAAACCAGCTGCACTAGAAAACTGGATTAAAAGGAACGTCGACCCTTGCCAACTTGGTCTCAGGAATGTCAAGCTCCGCCAGAGCAAGGAAGGAGTGATTGTGTCCTCTATATCCACAGAAAGGCTGAAACGACTTGAAGAGCACATAACCAACGACAAAAACTTAAGAGACGTAGCAGCAAGAAAGCCACGGATGTAACTGCCAGAATTCAAGATCGTCGTCATCAAGGGTAACATCGAAGACGAAGAAACCGTCGAAAGGATATTAGGACAAAATAACATCAATGTTGCAAAAGAAGACTTCGAACTCGTGAAGACGTGAAAGGGAAAAGCTGGAAAACCAGCGGTCATCAAAACTGGAAAGAAAGCATACGAGCAAATAAAAGAAAGGAATCATCTCTACGTCGGTTGGAAACGCTGTCCGGTCTTCTATAACACGTTTGTAATAAGGTGTGTGAAGTGTGCAAGGATCGGACACACGGAAATCTACTTCCCGGCCGACAAGGCAGAGTTTTGCTGTGTGTGGTGCGCAAGGAGACACTACTATAAACACTGCAACGCAGCGGAAGATTGCTGTGCCTTCTGCCTTGAGCTGCCGGACGTGACCGAAGAGGACGCCTACCATAACATGATGTCTTTTCAGTGCCCGCTGTACCTCCAGAAGAAGAAAGAGATTCTTCAGCGCATTCTGGTTCAAATGGAGCACCCCTAGGGAAGAACCGACTAGAACTAGCTGGGAAACCCACCTCAAGTCATCATTGTAACCTGTGCACACCTATTTGCAGGAATGACCCGCGTACGTTCCAGTACTTGGAAATGTTCGTTTTGTTGCAAAGAGATCCTTCCAAACTTGGTTTCCTAGGATATTCAAACTGTTTTGTAGGTATAACTGTCGCCGAAATCTGCCTTACGGTAATGCTGGCTTAATACGTATAATTCTTGAGTCTAAAATCAATTCCCTGCGACAAGTAAGTAATGGTGGGCGAATTTCTAGTTAAGCATCTGATTCCACAATGTGGTATAAAAAGCTGAAAAGAAACCGGTAATTAATATTTCATTAAGAGTTTCAACGCAGAATTTTCCAGCCATAACTCATTTTCTGGTATGCACATCAATATGAAAAGTTTTAGAAATATAGATGAACTGGATATGTTATTACACTCAATCACATAAGAATTAGACATCTTATTTCTCACGGAAACTTGGTTGACTGGGACTGACCTAATACCACTTCTAGATGGGTACTGTTCAATGCAACTGAGAAGGGAACATAAGAGGCGGAGGCGTTGGTGTAAACACAAAAGACGCCATTAGTTTCATGGGTATTCAAGAATTTTCGGAAAAATACCAATGATTTCGAATGCTTAACTTTTCACGTACGGAAAATGACTATGTGTGTAATCTACAAACCTCCTACGGGTAACAAAAAAACATTTTACACCTTCTTGGAGCGAATGTTGACCTATGCTTGTTCACTCAGTGAATCGTACACTCTAATGGGTGATTTGAACATCGATATGACCTTGGAAGAAGGCGCGTTTCTTGAACTGAAAACCTTGTTATCTTGTCATGGTTGTGGTATTCACATAATGCTACCAGTTAGAATTGACACTAACAGTGCCACAATTTTGGATGTGTGTATATCGAATGTTTATGATTGCGATATATCGACAGGAGTTCTGACTCTGGATATCAGTGATCATTTTCCAGTTTTCTTTTTTATAAAGACTCAATATGTTATAGATGATCTATCCCCTCCACCGCACTCCTTCCGTAAAGTCAACAACCGCACAATCGACCATTTCCGAGAACTAGTAGAATCGTTAGTTCGGGAAATCGTCTATCGGGAGAGCGATGTACATATCGCTTGTAATGTTTCCCTGCAATCCATAGGAGAACCCTACGATGCAGCCTTTCCTCTACAACCTGCAAGTAAAAGAACCAAAAAGGTTCGGAAACCCTGTGTGGACCCAGACCTCTATACACGCATAAAAAGAGCGCCCAGTCTTGTCACGTTCTTTGTCCCGTTTTAGCGCTGTTTTTCCATGTTCAGAAATTCAATGTTTCACAATGTTGTAAAAACGAAGGATCCCGAAATGCGGAAGGCGTACAAAAAGTTTAGAAACAAGCTACAGAACGATTTAAAGAGAGCGAAAAAAAACTATTACTAACGGCTACTTTTTCACATACGATGCCAGCCTAAAAAGGTATGGGACATTGTTAACAAAATAACAAGTAGAAAACATTAGCACAGCCGCAATTCAGGCATTTACAAGGAGAACCGGTACAGAGGCTTTAGCTAGCCAACTGTATGAATACTCGTTTTATTGATGCTGGTGCGCACCCAACCCACACGGATAACTGCGGCCGCGACGCGACTGGCATTCCACGATTGTCCTGCTCTGTCTTCCTCGAACCTACGAACGATAGCAAAGTACGGGACCTTATCGGAAAAATAAATATTTATGCCGCGGCAGGAGTTGGCGGATTTTCATCGAGTGTGATTAAGAGCGTGGCACTAAAAGTGTGTGACGTGTTAGCGTACATTATTAATCTATGTCTTTACACCGGTTTTTTTCCAGAGGAACTTACAGTTTCTAGAGTGACGTCAATTCATAAAGGGGGAGCACGCGAATATGTACCAAATTACAGGCTAATATCTGTCCTGACAGTTTTTCCAAGGTATTTGAGGGAGTAATCTATAATAGACTATCGACTTTCTTTCTTAAACACAATGTAATTTCAAAATTTCAAAGTATCAATATGGTTTCCACAAACCTAAATCAACAGAGCAAGCATTACTGTACAACAAAGATAAAATATTTACAAACATTGAAAACAGGCAGTTCACCACTGGACTGTTTTTAAACCTTAAAAAAAGCATTTGATTCGATAGATCATAATGTTTTGCGAAATAAATTGAAGAGATGTGGAATACGTGGCGTGGCAGGTAACCTTTAAAAAAGCTATTTGACTCAAAAAAGCAGTTTGTTCAACTAAACTCCATTGCATCAAACATATTAGTGCTAAAACAAGGTGTCCCGCAAAGCTCCAAGTTACGCCCATTACTGTTTATAGTTACAGTGGCATTACTGTTTATAGTCCACAGTGTGTCTTTGACCTTGTGTTGCCAGTGCCTCAGTGAGTCCTTTCACTTCGCCTCGAAGTGGACAGTTCTCCACCATGTAGAGACGCACTTTTCTCATGCTGAGGAAGTCATCTAATAACGAATCTGTTAAAGATGACATTCTTGTGTTTTTGTTGTATTGGGTATAAGAAACCACGGGCCGTACTAAGCACGTCTGAGTATTCGTACAGCAAGGGTGCAGGACGATGGTTGTTACGTAATGAGAAAGTAATGAGCAAAAACACGCTGGAATAAATTTTTATTCTATGGTCATAACACTGCAACAGTAAACAGAGTTTTGCGGGGCAAGATATGAAAGTCTAAAAGGTAAATGCACACAAAGACTGATGTAGCGTACAGTTGAAGCACATATTGGGACATGGAAGGGGGCCAGTTGGTACTGCTTTATATTGAGTTGCACTGGATTTATTGCGGCAAAAAGGGCGACAACGGAACGGAAACGTCGTTTACTTTGTCGCAGTAAACTCGGCACAATTCTAGGTAAAACATTAAGACAAAAGGTATAGATATTGTCACGTGGCCAAAGACGAAGCAGTTGTCTTGAAGGAAAAACCAGTTTTTTGGAGCGAACTTGTACTCCCCTAACAACTTAAAGAATACAAAGGCGTCGAAGCCGCAGTCAACAAAGTGATATGCTCAAGCGAGCGTCGGTGATTCGAATGCCTTGGAGTCTGCTCTGGAGGCTTTTATCTTTCGGCGCGAGTGTTTCTGGAACCGTCGATTTACATCCAGAACATTGTAGATCACAGAAGAATATTCTGGGCTAGTGACGTTAAGGCAAAACAGCCTGCTTATCTGAATGAGCTAGCCCGTGCGGCATAAAAATAAAAAAAATAGAAGACGCGCTTCGGTTGGTACACACATACCAGCCGGGCGTGGCCTGCCCGTAAAAACAAACAATAAATAAACGAACCCATACAGGGTTCGCGGAATTACCCCCCTCTATGAGTACATCGACCCGATGATAAAACAAAAGACAATCCGAACGAACAACAAAAAGTCCGTCATCTTGCATAGTAAGGTTTCAAGCGAACCACGTGCACGACGTCGGGCCGCGTGCGTCGTCGGGATGTTCCGGGATTACCATCGGGGAATCACGACGTTGTAAGTTGGCCGACACGTCGTTGAATCTGGTAGGGTCAGAAATACCATCGCAGAAGCATCTCACTGAGTCTGCGTCGTCGGATGGGAGTCCATACCCAGACACGATCCTCTGGGTGGTTGGTATTCGGCATCTCGGCGTCGGAGGTTGTAGCGCCCAGCATCCACCAGCTGCTGGCTCGTTGTCCGAAATCAAGCCAGCTGGCGGGTCTCCTCCGCACGCTGAAAGTATCCTTGGACGTCGGTGTTGAAGTCGTCGTCTTCTTACATGTGGGAGGATGGCGTCAAGCATCGTAATCGGCCGTCTTCTGTAGAAAAGCTCGAACAGTGTCATCTATGTAGTTTCCTGGACAGCCGTGTCGTACATAAACGTGACATACAGCAGCACTTCGTCCCAAGTCTTATGTTCAACGTCGACGTACATTGACATCATATCTGCGATTGTCTTGTTCAGACGTTCTCCTTGTCCATTCATTTGGGAGTGGTACACTAAAATTCTTCGGTGATCCGTGTTGCTGTAGCGTGATATTCCTTGCACCAGCTCCACAAGGAATATTACGCTACAGCATTACGCTACAGATTGAAGCCCGTTCCGCGGTCCGTGATTAGGACTTCAGGAGCTCCAGGTTGCAGCACAACTTGGCTTATGAAGAACTTTCCGACTTCTTGTGCAGTCCCCCTCGGAAGAGCAGCGGTCTCTGCATAGCGCGTCATGTAGTCTGTTGCTACGACAATCCATTTTTTCTCGGATCGGGATGTAGGAAACGTGCCCAGAAGGTCCATTCTAATCTGTTGGAAGGGCCTCTATTAGACGGCGATTGGCTGCAGAAGTCCGGCGGGTCCCATCGCTGGCGATTGTCGTCGCTGGCAGCTCCAGTCGTAGTGGGTGACGTCGGATGTAAGGTGGGACCAGTAGTACCTCGCCTTGATTTTTCCATTTGTGCGGCCTGTGCCGAGATGTCGGGAAAACGGGTGGTCGTGGTACACTTCCAAAATTTTGTCACGAAGTTCTGCGGGGATGACAAGAAGATAATTCTTTCTCGTTGCGAGGCTGAAATTCTTCTTCTCGAGAACGGAGTATTTCAGGCTGAATGCTGGTAGGTTGTGTTTGAAGGTCCTAGGCACGGCGACGTTGCATCCTTCGAAGTACTCGATTATGGCGCGTAAGTCGGGGTCGGCACGCTGCTGGGCGGCTATACTCGGGGACGACTTTCTGTGGCAATGGAGACAAAGCTACGCGGGGGGGGGAAGGGGGAGGGGGGGAACTGCTTTGTGTTACTGCGCCAAAGTAGTTCTCAATAAACTAGTTTCGGTTTCGGCGTGACGCATACGCATTTGCTACAGTTCGTTTCTTCGCATTAGCTCTTTGGTTGAGTGCGCTGAACCGCAATCACCAATCATGCAGGCATATTGGCGTATCCTTCTCTACGTTTCATTTTATTCTAAGCAAAAGCCAACGCTTTCACTGGAGAACTCGGACCGACTTAATATATTATAGCGTGGACGGTATCGTCGAACTCTGAGCCGCCCAGAAACGCCGTTAATTTTGTCAGCGCTGCAGTTTTGAGGGCACGCACGGATATTTAAACTCTTCTTTAGCCGAAAACTGGGCAGCACAACGCGCACGTGTAGCGTGCTTACATAGCGCAGGCTCGCTATACCGTTAGGGCAGCACATGGCACTACGGCGCGAAGTGAAATCCCATTTGGATCGCGCTGAGTTAGGCAGGCCCCAAGAAGCTTCGGTGACGCGCAACTCGGAAAGCGTATAGGGGAAGCTGGCGCTGCAGACCCATGAATCTTGCGCTCAATCGCCACGCCTTCCTATTCCAATTTCTTTGATGAACAGCGGGATTTCGGGCGTCTCTCGCTATACTACGTGGCGCAGGTTTCATACCTTAGGATAGCAGTCGTACTTCACTGGCTGAGTTGCCTATTTACAGCGTAAAGGAGTGTCAGCAGTTGGACGGATAAAAACGTAACGCTGTCTATACACCAGCACAGTTAGCGCTGGTCGTAATGTTTAAAAACAATTGGTCACTGAACATTTTGCCAGTAATGTGGTCACTGACATCGTAAAGTACATTGCATCAGCTAACTTTGCCAAACGCCAATATATCGAGCCGTTCTCAGATTGGTGGTTAAGCCACCCCTTTCCATTTTTTTAATGTGTGGTCACTCGCATACTTCTTGGGTCACTTGCCGAAAAAATCACCGTATCCAGAACAACGCAACTGGGCCTGTCAGCAGAATTTCAATTGTCTTCCAAACCAGGCAACAGAATTCGCGTTGGTTCAGTGTAGCTGCTAACTCTTCATCAACATTCCAATTGGCTGCAACAGCCTCCTTTCTTTGTCACTTACATCAATGTCTTGGGAGCATGGCTGGCTCTACATTAAACAATAGCTCACTGGCATTCATGGCTGTAAATTTGATTTTGGCCACACCGTGCTCTTACTTGTTCCCAAGCCCAACACGTGGGTTCACCAGTGATGGTCCTGCCCGTCCAATTCACCAATTTTCATTTGGTGGCGACGTGACACCCCACCATCTCTAAAGTGCTCCAACATTTCGCAAAAATGTACGATTTTGTGGCTGTGGCCAGGATTTGGCCACACAATTCCAGAACCAGCAGAAACATTCCGACACTCAGGGCTGCCACCGCCAATTGCAAACGTTTGACATCGGTACACCGTGAGCATTAGACAGCAGGAATAATATGTGCTACGTGAAAAATTGAAGCCGAAGAAAGAATGTGTTTTGTTTCATTTATTTATTTCCTGCATAATCAGCTGGACAAAATCTGGAAGCTACTCCAAGTAGTCACACAATCACAAACATGCACACGAACGCCAGTCACAGGAGTAAACCTTTAAAACCATGGCCCCATCTTTCAAGCCCACTTGAGCACTCAAAGGCACGCACCACGTATTTCGAAACAAACATTTCTGGCTCTGTTAGCAGTTATTCGCAGTCACTGAGTACGGTGTGCAGTAATTTCTTCATGATAAATGTGAAAACAACATAGATGCACCAGACATTGCACCACAAACATGACAAAGTGACACTGCCCATCCCCATGGCAGTGAACATTTCTGTAAATTCTGTTTCATGAGAGCGTGCCGTTACCTTTCGGGTGTTCGACCTCTTATCCCACGGCCTCGGGAAGGTAGTATTTTTACAAAAGCTAAGGCTGGCAGCAAGGAAACCCACAGCGTTTCGGCATTTGGAAGTGAGGCATTGACGATTCGTATTACTCCTCGCCATTTAACCCTGTAAATACGCATTTAAAAGAAATTATTTGAGCCGGACATGGTCTTTTACTTCAGCTATCTACCCTGTGTAGTCGAAAAGACCAACAAAACATGAGCAAGTGAGTACAAATGATTACCTCACTTACAATGTGCAACTGATGGTAGTATATATTTTTCAGATGACTGAAATAATTACAAATGACAGACAACTCAACAATGCATTTCTGGATATCACTACCACCTCGCAGTTCTTGTAACATAATTCTTCCAGTCTTGTCATGTCATGCATAGGTAACTGCTGTTTTCAGAGGCTGTTTACAACATCTTGGGTTGTAATCAAATTTTCTCATTGCATTTCTTCTGGGTGAAACAGGATATGTGACGTGCCACTCCTCACTGCTTGCTACCAGCGTTCGTCATCGGGTTTTATTTTATGCATGACAAAGGTACAGCAAGTGCATCTTAGCTGCCACCCACAACCGACAACCTGACGCCTAATTCGCACACTGACAACAAGCAACAACCACTCCAAATGATTGCCTGGTGCTGCACAAATCCACCACTGTATGAGCAGCTACCTCCTAAGTTGCGGGGCATCAGAAAAGTAAACAAGGTGTCCTGTAAGTTGTTGCACACAAGCAGCACCACATAAACCAACAGAGCGAACTTCCAAGCTTCTGGCCAACAGAAAGGAAAACAAAGTACCTCGTCACATGCCACACAAGGCCAGCACCACATAACCTACAAAGCGTACTTCCAAGCTACTGGGCATCGGAAAGTTAAACAGGGGGCTCTGTAAGTTGCCACGAAAAGCAGCACCAACCGAGCGTACCTCCAAGCTTCCGGTCACCACAACCCTAAACAAAGCACCTTGTCACTCGCCACACACGACCAGCACCACATAAGTCAGCGCACACCGGTTTCATCACAGTTCCTCTACGCCGCTCATTTCGCTGTCACTGCAGTCACTAGAGCTGCTGGAGTCGGAACCTAGCGGAATCACGACGTTGTCGATTCTGGTGTCGATTGCACCATCCCTCTCCCAGGCCTCTTTCTGAATTTCCATGAGTGAAACTTAAGCGCAAACTTTTTCACAGGGACGAGAAAGGGAACGACACAGGCGCTTACTATCAACTGAAAGTTTTAATGAAAACGAAATACATTTATACCACCCCCAGACTGAACAACCCAGCACGTGTGCCCATTGCACATGCGTACAGCCGTACAAGAGAACCGCCTCATTCCCTTCCCTTTTCTCTTCTCCTTTCCCTCATCCTCCACCCCCTCTCCTTGAGAGGGGGTAGAGTACTTGCGCTGTCGCATCGCCTCAAGAAGACAGCTGACAGATTCGGCGTCAAGGTGGTGTTCTCGGCCAGGAACAAGCTGGGCAGTTTATGCGCCATGGTGAGCAACAGGTTGATTCCCAGGGCGATTCCCCCCCACGAGGTTGTTTGATAAAACACGGGCTCCAATTTGTTCGTTGCATGACCAATGTTGTGTACTGCATTCCCATGTCATGTGGCCGGGTGTACGTCGGCCAGACCGGCCGCTGTCTTAATGTACGCCTGAGGGAGCATCATTCCTCTTTGAAAGGAAAGCCCTACACACACCTGGCGCAGCACTGTTCAAAATGCGGTTTTCAGCCACGTTGTCAGCCACTTTTCACGGACACGGTAGTAGTTTTTAAGCACAGAGACCGTGCCACCAGGGAACTTGCAGAAGCCTTCCATGTCCGGATTAAGGGTCCCGATTGCATAAGTCACCCGTCACTGAGTATTTTAGATAAAGAAGTGCAACTTCTCAAGGATAGGGGGTAGAGGATGAGGGAAAGGAGAAGAGAAAAGGGAAGGGAATGAGGCGGTTCTCTTGTACGGCCGTACGCATGTGCGAAGGGCACACGTGCTGGGTTGTTCAGTCTGGGGGTGGTATAAATGTGTTTCGTTTTCATTAAAACTTTCAGTTGATAGTAAGCGCCTGTGTCGTTCCCTTTCTCGTCCCTGTGAAAAAGTTTGCGCTTAAGTTTCACTCATGGAAATTGCGAACCAACTAGCTCGTCTCTCCATTTTGCTTCTCTTTCTCAAGACGCTCCACATGAGCGCAGTCCCCGACCCAGTTTTCTCGAGTCACGAGGGCGATGGCTTCGTTGAGTAGTTGTTCAACGTCAGCGAGAGTGAATGAAGTGTTGTTGGCAGCAATATACCCCTTAACCTGGCTCCACACCATTTCAATAGGGTTGAATTCACAGTGGTAATGAGGTAGCCGAACAATGTCATGACCAGCAACTCTGGCCAGGACTTCAATCCAGTATCCAAAAAACTTGTGTTTGTTCTCATTAACCAGCCGAAGGAGCTCGGGTTTCAACTGGTCATCACGCCACGGGATGGTTTTTGCAGTCAACCAAGACTGGATGTCGGCCTTGCGCCACGACGTCGAGGGCAGCTGTTCGGTCCGAACACTGCGGTACGGAGCATTGTCCATGACAATAACACTGCGTGGCTCAATGTTGGGTAGAAGTTATTCTGCGAACCCCTTCTCAAAGCGTGGGCCATCCATTTCACTGTGGTAGTCAGTGGAAGCAAGCACTCTTTGACGCACGGAAAATGAGACATGCCCCGTCCACAAAGCCCTTCTCACTTCCAGCATGAAGGACGATGAGCCGACCACCTTTGCCTGTTGGTGCCCGAAGCCCAGTAGTTAGACCCCTGCGAAAGGCATCTTCAGGGGATGACACAGTGGTGTCCTCCCACACAGTTCCCTTGGTGTGCCCAGCATTGACCCAAGTCTCGTCGAGGTAGTATATAGTCCTGTGAAAATGAAGGGAATACGTGTCAGTTTTTCTTCGGGGAGAAGGGTTAGTAAAGACAGAGAAGGCACTTATTGCTTGCACCTAACATCATTCTACTACGCAGGCAGGTATCTTTAGTTTTTGGTGGCACCGCAAAACACCAAAATAAAAAATGTTCGCAGAACGTACACCACCCACATGGCTAACGAAATCCACTCACTGAGTGCTATCCATACATTATTATAACATGTGGATGCATACTTGTCCCGTCACTTGCTGAACCAGAATAGCATGCATAATACGAACAAGAGGCAGGGATACAGAAAACCGCCATGATAAATATAAATTGAACGCCAGTATGCATGTGGAGCGGTGTTGATAAGTACCTCTCAACAATAAAATATTTGGCTGTACGAGAACTTCCATAGTTATTTTTTCTTGTTACATTTCAACTGTGAAATAATGTTACATACGAAATTTTTATTTGAATCGCAGGAATTGACGTTTATCTATCCGTCCGCCAAATCAAAAACACGTACCGTTTCTGCTTTCGCATTTCTCGAAGAGTCCGCAGATATTTCCGCCGCCACACGATGATGTCATCCCTTTCCAGAAGCGCAGAGTTACGTTTTCGCTTCCGAAAAGCAAATCCAATGTCATTCAGAAGCCGACGCATCGTTCTGACACTCAGCTTCGGCAGCCCCATGTCGGGGTCGCTGGTCACATCGCTGAGGATCTTTTCTGCAGTTGGCATCTCGTTGCGAATGAAGTACTGATGCACTTTCGGTCGGAGAGCAGCAAGGGTGAAGCTGTCGTACCGCTGTACTCCTGTCTGTCCTGTAACTGCACGCGGTTTCCCAGTCGACAAACGAAGCCTTTTGCGCTTTGGGGTCTTCAGGGTGCCACGCAAAACCTCATTCTTGAGCCGTGCGACCGTACGCTCGCTTACGCCCGTAAGCTGGCTAATCGAACGAAATGAGGAAACGACGGAGAGTCCTGGTTGCTTCAGTCTCACTTGGGCGTACACGTTGCAGACAACTTGCTTGGTCTGGTTTGGCAGCTTTTGGTTGTGAAGCTTTTTGAAAATCCTTTGAGGCGAATTAACTGGTGGGCTATCGGACGGAAAAGTACCTGCTGTCGATGAAGACGCCATTTTGTTTAAGAGAACCGTCGTGCCACCAGTGGTAATTTCCGCAACCAACAAAACCGATAATTTAAAAAAAGTAACGCTTACTGGCGAATATATTCTGGCGATTTATTCGCATTGTCAAAGCAAGGCTAGAAAAAAAGAAACATATATTTTTGTATTGCATAGGTTATACGCATTGAATAATGTTTGTAGAACTACTTCCAACTGCGCAGCGAAATGTCGTTGTTCGGCCGGCCACTTCGCCCCCCCCTCCCGTAGCTTTCTCTCCATTGCCACAGAAAGTTGTCCCCGCGTATAGGTCACTCTCTGTCACTACTCCGAAGAACGCGCGGTCTTCATCAAAGTCTTATGCTGGTAGGTCGACGGGAGCGCGGCAGGCAGTCGGCGTCAGAGTGTTTGCTGCCGGATTTATAGACGATTGTAACGTCGAACTCTGGCAGGCGCAAGCTCCACCCCCCAAGACGGCCTCAGGTGTCCTTCAAATTGGCGAGCCAACACTGCGCGTCGTGGTCTGTCACAACCTTGAATGGTCTACCATACAGGTGTAGGCGAAATTTTGAAATCGGCCGTATAATAGCGAGGCACTCTTTTTCAGACGCTGAGTAGTTTTTCTCCTTCGACAGACCAACGCTGGCAAAGGCGATTACCTTTCTCCAGCCGCTTTGTGTTTGGACGAGGATGCCACCCAAGCCTATATCATTGGAGTACGTGTGGTTTTCCGTTTCGGCGTCTTCGTCGAAATGAGCGTGCATGGGTGGGCTTTGTAGGCGTTTTTGCAGTTCGCAGAATGCTTTTTCTTGGTCATTTTCCTGGCTAAAAGGGGGGCTATTTTTCGTCAAGCGTGTGAGTGGCTCTGCAATGCCTGCGAAGTTTTCCACGAAGCACCGGTAGTATGGGCACAGTCCTAGAAATCTTCGCACGCCCTACTGATTTTGCGGCCTTGGGAAGTTCGCAATGGCTAACGTTTTTGCCGGGTAATGTACGGCTCCCGTGACGTTGACGACGTGGCCCAAAAACTCCAGCTCCTCGTACGCGAAAAGGCCCTTTTCACGCTTCAGGATTAACCCCGACGTTCGAATGGCCTCGAATACAGACTCCAACCTTGCAAGGTGTTCGTCGAAATTCCGGGCGAATACCATAACCTCGTCCAGGTATACGAGGCAGGTGTGCTACTTCAGGGCAGCTAGCACAGTGTCCATGAATCTTTAGAACGTTGCTGGCGCATCGCACAGCCCAAACAGCATCACCTTGAACTCGTATAGGCCGTCCGGGGTTATAAATGCGGTGTTCTCTCGGTCTGTCTTGTCCACCGCTCCGGTCTTCAGTAGCCGGTCTTCAGATCCATCGATGAGAAGTACTTCGCGTGGCAGAGGTGGTCGAGGGCGTCGTCGATTCGTGGCAGGGGGTACACGTTCTTTTTGGTGATTTTGTTCAGTCGCCGGTAGTCAACGCAAAACCTTAATGTGCCGTCTTTTTTATTCACGAGTACGACCGGCGCAGCCCAGGGGCTTTCAATGGCTGTATAATGTCGTCACTGAGCATGTCGTCGACTTGAGTCCGGATGGCTTCCCACTCGGGTGAAATGACGCGGTATGATGATTGTCGGGTAGGTTGGGCTGCATCTTCGTTTATCGGTTCTTCGCTTTAGGTGTCTGATGTAGTTTTGAGTTCGACGAAAAATACTCCCTGTAGCGACGCAGCAAAGCCAATAATTTGATCCGTTCTGCTTGCGGTAACGCCGGATTCACGTCGAAGAGATTCGGAAGCTTGAAGGTATCTCCGGGTGCTCGTTCAAATTCAGCAACTGCGATCACGTCACTTGCTTCTTGCGTTTCTTCGAGGAACGCAATTACCGCGCCCTTGTTGAAATGCTGGTACTCGTCGCTGAAATTAGTGACAAAACGTGGGATTGGCGTTGCTTACAGCGCGCAATGCCTCTGGCGCCAGAGACACCGCGGCCGAGAAGCAACCTTTTCTCACTCTTTACGATAGCGTCGGCGTTAGAAACCTCATCTTCACAGTAGACGCTGATCATCAAGCTTGCGCGGGGTGGCCTGGTGACATGATCGTCGGCGATCCTTACAGCAGCACGCTTTTCGGTGTTTGCTTTCGGCGTCATGCATTGATCGGAGGAAAGTGCTATAGTCTTGGCCTGTAGATCAATTACTGCACCGTTGTCCGTCAAAAAGTTCATTCTGAGAATTACGTCACGGGAGCAGTTAGGAAATATGACGAAAGCCGCAGGGTACGTTGTGCCGTCTATGGTGACGCGTGACGTGCATGTTCCACTTGGCGCCACGGTGTGGCCTCCTGCTGTGCGTATATGCGGACCGTCCTATCTGGTCATAACTTTCTTCAGCTTAGACGCAAACAGTCCGCTTATTACTTAGTCGGCTCCCGTGTTTATGAGGGCGACTACATCAAAGCCGTCGATGGACAGCTGAACGTCGTAAGCCGCTTTCCTCGAGTTCGGATGCGTCGGGGTGCCGTATCTCGGGTTGTACGTGTTGACCGTCGGGCACTATGCGTCGTCGTTTTCATGATTCTCAGCGGCAGGTTCGGTCATGTCGGGTACGCGTGGCGCTGTCACCGTGTTCGGGAGTCACGTCAGGGTTAGATCGAGTCATCGGGCTGAGGGAATGTCGTGAAGCATGGTCTTACGCGAGTCGCTGCATCGTTGGAGGGTGTTCATTTTTCTGCGGTCGTGCAACTTTACCTCCAGAAGTTGCTGTTTTTATTTTCCCCCGCGTCGGCTGCGGAACCTTCCACGTGAGAAGTCAGCAGTGCAATGCGGGTCGTCGACTAGTACGGGTCACGCGAAGGTGAACGGTGCAAGCGGGCTGGTCCTCAGTTAGTGTTGTAGAGGTATTCTTTGATCTCAGTATGGCGCTGTCCGGGTCGGGGGCGTGGGGCGTCGACGGAAAACCCTTGGAAACCGATACACTTTTAGGGACAGCGACAGTAGATGTGGTCGCCCTTTTCGCAGTGGCAGCACATAAGACGATTATCGGGAGTTCGCCATATGTCCGTGTTCCACGGCGTCTGGTTTCGGACTACCGGGGATCGGGTGGGCGACAGTGGGTCGCCGTACGGCGTGTTGTCTTGGCGTGATGGAGTAGGTCGGGGTCGACGAAATGCCCCGGAGTACGTTATAGCATGTGGCTTTTGGGGTACTTCGGACGGCGTAGAATTTCCCAACGGTTGTTGCACTTCTTCCCTAATTGGCCAACATGGCGAACAGGAACTTCTCTTTTTCATCTCTGGCTTCAACAACTTCCTACCCCCTTATCTCCTTTTCGTACCAGAACTCGACTAAAACAAGCAATGTTCTTGACGCCGCAGTATCAGTGAAGAATGAAAAACTAACTACAAATCTTTATAGGAAGCATCAGTACCTCCACTTCGAAAGTAGCCGCGTAAAACATAATAAAACTAGAATAACTTACAGCCAAGCGGTTCTTTTTCAAAGACTGTGCTAGCAAGCGTATGACATTAATGAAAGCTCTTCAGTACTCCGTGCCACCCTGAGAAAACAAAATACCCCAAACAGTTTATTGACGATGCAGTAAGACGCGCAAGCATGCTTGATCGCACTGCATTTTACTCCCGACGACGGAGCCTCGCACTCAGCAAACTAACCCACTAATCTGGTACTCAGTTATTCATCGTCAGTGACTAAAGTAACATCAATTCTTCAGAAGCTACATAACATGCTTATGCAAAACAAGAGGCTCCAACAAATTTTTCCAGATCGGCTTCGCGTTGTCGATCGGCGATCAGCGAACCCACGCGATTTACTCACCTCGTCTAAGACCTCTTGCCCGTCTTTAATTGCTGCCAACCCTGCCACAAATGCGATATGGAAGTTGTCACCACATGACAACAACTGCCATAGCCAGCAGTACAGCTTAGAATTTCACACTAAACATAAAAGGTAATTTTACTTGCGACGCCGTAAACGTGATTCAGATAATCTAGTGTAAGAAATGCCGGCGTCAGTATATTGGCCAGACCCGGAAGCCTGTGAGACTTCGTTTTAATATTTACAAGTCGCATATTAAGTCCCTCATGAAACTTTCCTTGTACCAACATATCAACCTAGTTGGTCACTCATTTAACAAAGTAAAAGCAAATATTCTTGAATCTAGTTTCCGCTCACATCATGATAGGAAAGTCAGGGAACCGTATCTCGTTCACAAATTCAAACCTACGAAATCGGGTTGGCACTCTTGCTTTCTAGTCGGACTGATCGCCTCTCTGTAACCTTTCTACTGCTGTTTATGTAGATATATTTGTGTGTGTTTTGGCCCGCGTGTATGCGGTTTGGCGCGTGCCCCCAATTAGCATTTTTAAAGCAAAGCTTTCTACCTCTACCCCCCAAGGGTTCTTTCGCGACCGTTGGTGTCACCAGAAAACTCCAGCGAACAAATAAAAGAATTTACTGGCACCGCCGGGAATCGAACCTGGAACTCATAGACTAACAACAAAGCGAGAGCCCGCTGTCTTACCGATGGAGCTACGAGCCCACGCGAACACGGGAAGACAATTGGTGTACTCACCAAGCACATCTACGGGTTTACCCCCTGCCTTCTCGCTGAATGCCACGTGAAAGCGTCACACGACCACTCACGCCCGGCTAGCGGCCCTGTGCGCACCTTGCTCATGTGCTAAGAGTCACAAAAATTAAAGGAAGCTCACACCAATCCATTGAATCTCATTTTAAAGCAAAGCTTTCTACCTCTACCCCCAAGGGTTCTTTCGCGACCGTTGGTGTCACCAGAAAACTCCAGTGAACAAATAAAAGAATTTACTGGCACCGCCGGGAATCGAACCTGGAACTAATAGACTAACAACAAAGCGAGAGCCTGCTGTCTTACCGATGGAGCTACGAGCCCACGCGAACACGGGAAGACAAATGGTGTACTCACCAAGCACATCTACGGGTTTACCCCCTGCCTTCTCGCTGAATGCCACGTGAAAGCGTCACACGACCACTCACGCCCGGCTAGCGGCCCTTTGCGCACCTTGCTCATGTGCTAAGAGTTACAAAAATTAAAGGAAGCTCACACCAATCCATGGAATCTCATTTTTAGTACGCCAATGTGCTAAAGCCTGTGGCCTCCAGTGTTCACGTAGAAAATCACAGCTCCTTGTCGTCCGCCCTCACGCCAAATCAAGGAATACATTCAAATACTCCTTGATGACCAGGCCATCACTCCAAGCCCCAGCATCAAGGTCCTGGGCCTACATTTCCAGGCCAACACCAAGAGTGACGTCTCCTTGCAGCGCCTCGAAAACAGCATTAATCTAATCATACACATGATCAGGCGAGTTGCCACCAAGAAGCGAGGCCTAAACGAATCCGGTACCTTTCGATTAATTGAAGCTTTTGTCCTCTCGAGAGTTACTTACGACAAACCCCTATCTACTTCTCGACGAGGAAGACATAGAGGTGGTTTACATAATGATTACAAAGGTGGTTGAGCAAGCCATTGGTCTTCTAATGAGTGCGTCCACACTGAGGCTGCTTAGCACGGGCTCCACAACACGGTGGAAGAGCTGATAGAAGGCCGTCTTTCTAACCAGAAGGTCCGACTCAGAACTGCGGTGGGTAACCGCATGCTTCACCAGATTGGCTGGGCAGCCCAAAATGTCACTCCGCTTGACGTACTCCTAGACTCTTGGCGACTAAAACTAAATATGCTCCCTTTGCTTAGAAATATGAACCCCTCACATGACGAGGGTCAACGAAAAGCACGGGCTCAAGCGCTAAACCGCACCTTCGGTGGGGCTCATGCAGTTATCTACACAGACGCCTCCAAACATCGAAGGCAGCAATACGTCATCATCGTGGCTACCTCCAGAACCAACCACCGTGTGTGTACGTCGCTTAGGACCAAAGAAATGACGGCAGTAGAAGAGGCAGCCATCACCCTGGCTCTCACTCAACCAGGGGTTCGGAAGGTAGTTACCGATTCCCCGCAAGCCTACTGGAATTACCAGTCGGGTTGGGTGTCATGGCCTGCACTGCGCGTGCTAAAAAACCACTCCCCAAACGGTTCCATTCAGCTCACCTGGACACCCCCTCACGCTTCAATGGAGGGCAACAAATACGCCCACCCAACAAGCCTGCGCTTTTACCTCCCGTGCTATGGAGCTGCACGAGGACAGTCACCCGCTTGTCACGTTCAGGGAGATAACCCAGCATTATCGACTTCTGAGACAGACCGTACCTTCGCCTTACCCTGACCTTTCCAGAGAAACACAAACTACCCTACGGCTCCTACAATCCAGGCTCCTTCCCACAGCCTAGGCGTCTTCACTTAATGCATCCAAATCGCTACGACGCTGAATGTAAATTTTGCTCAGAATTAGGAACACTCCGCCCCGTAATCGGGGTGTCCGACTTTAGCCCTGAGCACCCTCCTCTCTTTCCGTCAACTACCCAACAAGAGCAATGGGAGATGCAGCTGTCCAGTCCCTCTCTACCTACCCAGCTTCAGCGGGTATACAGAACACAGGCCACGCGGACTGCATATGGGCCCCACAGAAGAAGGAATCACTCCCCAGGGCTGCACTCTGGGCCGTTCAGAAATCTCAACACAAGTATTTTTTCCTTTCCTCCTCCTTCTCTGCCCCAAATCTCGTCGCCTCCGTCCGCGGCGCAGAGACGGAGAAGTCAGATCGTCTAACACCGGGTTGGAGCTTTATTTTATAAAAACGTTTCCACTCTTGTGCTACGGCAATACAACTCAACCAAACACCGTTCATGCATCATGCATTGATTTAACCTTACCAAGAATATCTCTTGGAAGTAATAAATGGTGTGGTTAAGTGCATTTAACTTTTCTCTGGTTTTACTATTTGTAGAGCGAAGTGAGTGAATTTAAGTGACGTCGCATGGGTAATCACAATGGGTGCCGTTTGCAGCTTTGCTTTCCAACCACATTCACGGGGTGGATTGGCGCGATTTTTTTTATTTACTCCTTTTTTTCCTTACCAATTTCGCATTACTCTTTATCTACCTTTTATTTTCCACAGTATCTCTTTTTTGTACGGCTGTTACAGTTTCTGCCCGTGTGAGAGAAATGTCACTTGGAAATTCTGTTAGCCTTGATATCCAATCATCATGTTTATCAACTGTTGTCGTCCTGCCCGACACAACACGCGTCACCGTGTTTACTGTGATTGGCTCCTGATGCTTACTAAGCCAGTTTACGTGCCATTTTTGCCTCACGCCGAAACGTTAATCAACATTCGTTCGTTACCCGTTAGTGTTCTCGTTTACAGTATATATATATATATATATATATATATATATATATATATATATATATATATATATATATATACATGTATATTATATATGTATTTTTTTGCGAGAAGGGCTGTCTTAGGTTCCCGTAACAAATTGTAAAAAATGGGTATAGCTTCTAACAAAACTGTTTATTGGTCGATGTTTCGATCGGATGCCGACCTTTATCAAGACATTTCATATTTCTCGGTACGTATTTATAAGCTCGTCGTCCAACGACGCCGAAAGAGAGAGAGAGAGAGATAGATAGAGAGAGAGAGAGAGGGGGGGGGATTTGGGGAGAAAAGCAACAAACACACCCTCTCGGCGAGTTGAGGTAAAGTATAACAAAAAGACTGCGTCGCTGGTGACAGCATTTATAATATCAACGAAGATTTGTGTTCTCGGCTAAGAAAAGTGCGCACTCCTTATGGGGTTCATTCCTACGTGGTCCTAACGAAGCCAGGATTAAGCCTTTTGGACATTGCACGGCACGTCTTCTCATCAGTGGAGTTCTTCATCATATTCAGTTCGGGGTGTTGTCGCAATGTGCTCATCAAGTAATTTTGGATGGCACTTTCTCTCATCATCGTCTGCGGTAATTTTCTGCCGGCAACCCTTTATTCATTTCCGACACCGACCTTGCCAGTTTATCAGAGGCCCCAGCACCGCGGCTGGTCTCAACCGCCGATCGTGTTCTCTCTCCCGGACAAGAAACTGTACTTTCTGTTACTTATGCGAGTACTCCCGATGGAGATGTGATTGCTGTGCCCTCTGGTACCTTCGCTTGCAAGGGCGTCATAATACCTTCATGTGTAATTCGCTTTTCAGGCGGATCATCTCTCATTGCCGCAACGAACACTACTTCTCAGTTGATTCTGCTTCCTCAAGGCACAAATGTTGCGTCTGTTTCCCAAGACGAAGTTTCTCCTTTTCCCCTTTGCTCTGCTGCGCCCTTTCAGCGTACCTGTGTTCCAGAATTTGCGTACTCATGCTTCACTTCCACTATCGGCACTGAACTCCCTCTTGAGCGTACTTAATAGGCACAAGACTTTATTTGACTCGCATTCCACTCAGCTTGGACGCACATCAGGGGCATCCCGTCGCATAGACACTAATGGTTCGTGTATTATCCGCCGCCGCCCATATCACGTTTCATCGTCGGAGCGCAAAATCATCCAAGAGTACGTTGACGACATGCTTCGGCACGACATCGTTTGTCCTTCAGAAAGCTCTTGGTCATCCCCGGTTGTTTTGGTCCGAAAGAAAGACGGTTCAGTGCGCTTCTGCGTTTTCTATCGGGATCTTAACAAAATAACTAGGAAATAAGTTTAACCTATGCCCCGAATCGATGACGCCCTCCACACGTTACATGGCGCAAAGTACTTTTCGAGTCTTGATCTTCGGTCGGAATATTGGCATATACCCATGAACGAAGCCGATTAAAAAAAAAACCGTTTTTGCCACACCGGACGGCCCCTACGAGTTCAATGTGATGCCGTTCGTATTATGCAAGGCTCCAGCTACCTTTGAGCGCATGATTGATACCGTCCTTCGTCGCTTGAATTGGACGACCAGTCTTTGTTATCATAATGACATTGTTATTTTGGCTGCCCCTTTCACTGAACATCTTCAACGTTTCGACGAAGTACTGACTTGTCTCGCCCAAGCCAATCACAAGCTCAACACAAAAAAATGCCACTTCACCAGTACTTCCATCAAAGTCTTGGACCATGTTGTTAGCAAGGACGCCATCCGTCCCTACCCTCAGAAGATCAATGCAGTTCTTTATTTTTCCTGGCCTCTTAGTCAAAAAGAACTCAGCAGTTTTCTTGGATTGGCTTCCTACTTTTGACGATTCATTCGTAATTTTGAAACAATAGCTTCTCCACTTAACAAGCTGCTCACACCCGGAACCTCATTTATCTGGACTGAATACTGTGAAACAGTTTTCAAAACTCTAAATGAAGCACTCACCTCTGGACCTGTACTATGCCATTTTGACGAGACCGCCCCCACCATTCTTCATACCAACGCCAGTGGGCACGGTCTTGATGCTATCCTCCTCCGACGTACCGATGCCTCCACGGAACGTGTTGTCGCCTACGCAAGCTGCACTTTGTCCCCTGCTGAAAAGAACTATACCATAACAGAGAAAGAGTGTCTTGCCATTGTCTGGGCTGTGCAAAAATGTCGCCCCTATTTGTACGGGCGGCATTTCTCGGTTGTAACGGACCAACACGCCCTTTGCTGCTTATTGTCACTTAATAATGTATCCGGACGTCTTGGCCGCTGGATTCTGCGTTTGCAGGAGTACGACGTTTCTGTCATTTACAAGTCCGGCAGAAGCCACAAGGATGCTGACGCTCTGTCCCGTTGTCCACAGTCATCACCACCAGATACTTTAACCTCTTCCAATTCGGCACACCATTGCCAATGGCACCTCTGCACAGCACCGGACAAGATCTCCCTTCCAACCTTGTGTCTTTACCACGCCACGACACGTTCTGCCGACCACTCATCGACCAACTGCAAGGTTCAGCATCACCAACCAATCGACGTTCCCGCCGAAGACTAAACAAATTTTGTCTTCTCAATGGTGGAGCTCTTTACCGCCTCAACTATCACACCACCGGCGAGAGATGGGTTCGGGTCATCCCTCGCTGCCTTCGGAACCAGATCTTAGAAGTATTTCATGACGACTCGACTGCTGGACATCTTGCTTTCCACAAGACTTACGACCGAATGAAAAGCCGGTTCTTTTGGCCGCGCCTTTCAGCCTAAATATGTTGCGTCATACCCGTCGTGCCAGTTTCGTAAACGCCCAACCTCGGCCCCTGCCTGGATGCTACAACCTCTTCCTTGTCCTCCTGCTCCATTTGACATTGTTGGCATCGACCTGTATGGACCTCTTCCTTCCTGTAACGCCGAATAGCCATCGCTGGATCGTTAATGCTGTAGACCATTTGACCAGGTATGCGTAAACTGCCCCTCCCCGTATGGGTTGCGCTTCCGAGGTGGCTGATTTTTTTGTTTAAGCTATCTTTTTGCGACATGGACCTCCTCGCACTCTTTTAAGTGATCGTGGCAGAACATTCCTTTCGGCATTCCTTGCGGAAGTCCTTCGATCGGCCTGTATTGCCAATAAAAAAACTTCAAGCTATCCGCCCAGACGAATAGATTGACAGAACGATTCCACCGTACCCTCTCCGATACGGGTTCCTGCTGCATCAACCCCGACCACAAGAATTGGGACGTTATCCTTCCCTTCGCAACCTACGCCTACAATACCGCCGTTCAAAGTACCACCGGATTTTTACCGTTTTTTCTTCTTTATGGCCCCTTCTGTTCTGGAATCCTCTTTCTTTTCCTGCCCGTAATCTACAACAGACAACGCACCGAATCATTTTGTTCCGTAACTAGCGCATTGAAGGAACTTCGCCCGATTGAGCACTGAGTCCTGCCAGAACGACCGGAAATCTCGCTATGACGCAGCTCACCGAGATGCCTCCTTTCAAACGGAAGATGAAGGGCTGCTTTCGACGCCTCTCCGTGCGACTGTGCGAAAAGTTTGTACCCCGCTTTATTGGCCCTTACAAAGTTCTTCAGCGTACCTCTCCAGTGAACTGTTTAGAGTGCTCCTACTTGTGATGTCACCGACCGCCGGGGCCGCGGCGTGGAGATTGTCACGTGTCACGTATGAAGGCGTTCGTCTACCGTTCTCCATCCCTTTGACTTTCGGCCAGGTGGCCGCCTCGCCGCCCGGGGGAGAAATAGTGTGAGCACAGTCTCTCAGTCTTATTAGATATCATGTCCTACACTGATCATTCTCACCGCAACCTGCACCAGCCAGGAACACTCCCATTACCATCATCATCTAGCCGACAAGGGCGTTCGTTTCGGGCTCCATCTTGGCTGGTCTCACACCAATGCCGGTTGCGCGTTGCCTTGCAATAAACGCTTCACCACGACCCCTGGTCGACGTCTCTCGATATATATGAAGGTGTACATACATATGTAGATAATTTAGTTTTGAATGCAATAAAGTTATTTTTACATGACGAGCCAACGCATTTTCCACCATCCCGATAAGTGGAACTGGCGTTTCTAGTTTAAAGCACTTGCGGGCAGCACCCGTCCCGTCCCGTCCGGTCACCGTCTGTTAGGAATCAGCCCACCGCAGAGCTTTGTGAAACACTCCTCGACTGTGTGGCGAAGCCTCCACTACGTGCGCCTTTCAAGCAAGACTCGCTGTCGGTGATTCATGCCTGCCACCGACGGGTCCACACAGGCCGCTAGATGTCTGAATCGCTGTTGCCTCGCTATCGGCGTGATTCAAACTTCGGTGGCGGCCGACGCAATACGAAGAGACTTGTCGGAAGGACGCGGAAGCTGTTGCAGAGACCTACTCTCTCCCCTCTCTCGGACTCAGCCTGCGCCGCTAGTACCGATCGCTCACGAACTCTGGAAAGAATGTTGTCTGTGTCTGGGCCGTTCGGGGCGTGCGCACAATCTAGAGGGAACGCTTGTTTGACCGTTAGCGCTTTGGGTTTAAATAGGGCCCCTCAGCGCTGTAGTTGATTCCTGTTTGAGCAGTGAATCAATGATGTCACTCTGGTCGATTCCTGTAGTGTAACCTCGCCCATTGGGGCATTGCTCTTGTCTGGCTTCAGCCCATCTCTCGCCATGAAGTAAACAAGTGAAGTTTGCCTTCAGCTTCTGGTCTTCTTCGAGGCAGCAACATTGCCTGGCCGCTCGCTTCACAACGCTACCACACGCATGTCGGAGGCGACGCAGCTCGGCTCGGGTACGCCTTCCGTTATGCAGCAACGGGCTGTCAGCGGAGGGTTGACAACGTCGCAGCTCTTTGTTTTCACATTGCTACCATTGCTACGTGTACCTGAAGTACGGTTAATCCTGTGTGTTCGATGTGAGAGCGGCAACCCCAGGAGGCGACGTCTTCTCGCAGTAACAGGTGCTGCACCACTCTCTTTCAGTGTGGAACACTTGCAGTGATGGCACTCTTCAAAAGACATTCGAAGGCATGGCAAGCCTGTCGTGACGATGAAATTTAATGTGCCGCTCTGGGTGCAGATTGCCGTTGGATGCCTTGTTCTCGCCTCGGCCTCGGGTACAACAATTTCTATGAGCGACGGACGCTGCTGGCGTGGCTCGGACTTCGGAGCCCCAGCACCGCTTCGTTCCATCAACGCTTTTGGGTGCCTTTTCTACGCACCGCACTTTCACCAGCTACACGCGTGCATCATGCTCCCGGAGGACTGCGCGCCGCTACGTGAAACCAGCAACTCTGTCTTGACTATGACACCTAATGTGACGCTGTTCGAGCAGTTTGGTGGCGAACAAAGTGACTTTCGTAGCTGTTCACTTTGCATTATTACGTTTACCATACGTTTATCATACGTTTACCATACATGAACTCTTCTGTTAGCAAGTAGTTGAAATCCGAAAAGAACTCTGGAATCTACTAGAAGAAACAAGAAGTAAAGGTGGCACGACTAAATTGTTTTTTGATATGCTCGAGTTGATAAAACCATATAAACAAGCAAGAACTCCACAAACAAGCGAAGGAAGTGGCAGGCCCCTCCCGACGAAGCACCTGCATGAACTTGTTAGCCGGAACCTACAGATTTTTAAGATAATGAATTTAAATGCCAGCATAGTTTTTTAATACGTGCGATGCCTTGGAATGTGGTTTAATTTGGGTGGGTGTAACTGCAGGTAGGAGTAATTTAGTTTACTCCCACCCGCGTCAAGCATTGATGAAAAATTATAACATTCCACTCCTAGGCGACCATAATTTACCTGGTATCGATTGGTTGTCTCACTCCCTTGGCCCGGTGGAAGTCAATAGTTTTCAACAGCTATGTGATGATCAGGAGTCCAACTAGTATCTCGCACCAGACCTACGTCTCGCTCCATTGCACGTTGCCAGCACTTGTATTTCCAACACAAAGACAAGACCACGAAATGAAAGACTGGCGAATAGTTCCCAGGACCCAACACACACAGACGGGCAGTTACGCAACACACAAGTCTCTGTAGAATGTCCTCGCGGCGTCTCACCAAACCCCAGTCCCGGCTCGGATGTCAGCGTCGGTGACTGGCCGAGACTGCTGAGAAGTTGAGTTCCTCGGACCTACGCCGCGAGGCAAGCCCGCACCAGGGCTGTTTGAGAGCTCCTCCGGAACAAGGACGAGAGGTACGCCGTGTCTCCTGGCCGGCCTTGAGGTCCAAGACGCAGGCCCGAACCACTGATCGGGCAGCTTCGGTTAGGCCGTCCCCTCTTTTTTTTTTTTCGTCTTCCTCCTCTTCCCACAGCCTGATCCAGCCATCTGAACGTCATAGGGGTTGGCCACACACGCTTCCCGTTCACCTTACCACAAGCTACTAGACCTTGGTTTTTGTTACTGCCTAACTCAGCTTGTGACGGATTATACTCCCGTATGTGGACCATTGCTTCAATTCTTGATTTGGTCTTTGAATCGTCGCGCCTAATGTCTTCTTTTGTTTGCTGTATAGTTGCTGTTGGCCTGTCGGGCCATAAGTTGGTTGTGATATCCTCAAGGGTGACAGCAGACATACCTCGTACTAACTGAAAATAACTTATCCTATATTTTCAACTGGCTTACAACGCCGGTGCACTTGACTTCCTTAAAGTTTCCCTGGACCAGTTTTTGTGCTGTAAACAATTTAACATTCTGAAGCCAGTACAGGCCAACTGTGTCATGTTGTTGCACACATCGTACACATGTGCATCAAACTTTCTCTCCCCAAACGCGGCAAGATTGTCCGCAAGAAATGTCCCTGCGTGACGAGGGACATTATGCATATTAAAAAAACTCAAACATCAACGACAAGCCAGTTCGCAAAACCCGCCTTACAATGTAAGGAATGTATGTCTTACAAATAGAAAAATGACTTGGGGATATCAAGGAAGGGGTTTGCAGTACTGCGCTAAAGAAATTTCTTTTAGACTACGCTAAAATTTTGTGCCGCAACGTTAATATCAATAAAAAGCGACGGCATGGGAACGAAAGCCAGAATATCGATAACCAAGTTGACAGAATCAGCGAATTTTTCTCCCGGTTTTTTCGCAAGGTAATGCTAAAGTTCCGACATTTGTAGATACCTCCAAACGGGGCCTAATAGAGCTACTAAAAATTATTGGAGAAGGGATTTCTAACATGCTGTTCAAAAATAGAATAAATAAATCGCCTGGACCAGACGAAACCCCAACAATTCCTTGTATAGACATGCGGAGTGGTTTTTTTTTAATACATTGCTATACTATTTCGGTCATTGATTACTACCGGCTCTTTTTCCACCCCGTGGAGGCGTGGCGAAGTCGTATGCATACACATGACCCAAAAGCACACGCCAGCAACTACCAACCAATTTCACTCACTAGCACGTGTTCAAAATAACTGAAGCTTAGAGTAGCGAAACATTTAATGAAATAATCTAGATCACAACAACGTGTTATACCGCCGTCAGCATGAATACAAACGAAACTTATCTAAATTGTACAAAACCTGTCTCGAACCCTAAATCCTCGAGTACAAACTGATACAGTGTCCTAGACATTGCGGAGGTATTTGATAGTTTCTTATCCAACGTTATTAGATAAATACAAGCCATACGTACAAATCGCGTCATTACAAAATGGTTCGCATATTACCTTCACATGAGATAATAGTGGGTATGTGTGTGTGTGTGTTTGTGTGTGTGTGTGTGTGCCTGTGTGCGTGTGTGTGTGTGTGTGCTTGTGTGCGTGTGTGTGTGTGTGTGTGTGCGTGCGTGAGCGTGCATGCGTGAGCATGTGTGCGTACGTGCGTGAGTGTGTGTGCGTGGGCGTGTGTGCGTGCGAGCGCTGCGTGTGTGCGTGTGTGTGTGCGTGCGTGCGCGTGCGCGCGTGCGGGTGCGCGTGCGCGTGTGTGTGCGCGTGTGCGAGCGTGCGTGGGTGTGTGTGCGTGCGTTTCTCTCTCTCTCTCTCTGTGCGTGTGTGTGTGTGTGTGCGTTGTGTGTGTGTGTTGTGTGTGTGTGTTGTGTGTGTGTTGTGTGTGTTGTGTGTGTGTGTGTTGTGTGTGTGTGTGTGTTGTGTGTGTGTGTTGTGTGTGTTGTGTGTGTTGTGTGTGTGTGTGTGTGTTGTGTGTGTGTGTGTTGTGTGTGTGTGTGTGTGTGTGTGTGTGTGTGTGTGTGTGTGTGTGTGTGTGTGTGTGTGTGTGTGTGTGTGTGTGTGTGTGTGTGTGTGTGTGTGTGTGATTATTCGAAAGCAGTTCTGCATCCTGTCACTACGCGTCACTAAAACTCTTGGCTCGGCAAACGGGCAGTGTTGAGCTGGTCATTGCTGCAGAATAACTTAGCCTGTCGTTGTATGACATCCATTGGCCTCACAAAGAGAACCAGCCCTATTTGCCCAATTTTATTTCTGAAGCACACAGCAATAAGAACTGGAACCCTTCGGATCTAATTAATTCCTAGAAGCACGGATAAGGGTGACACCCTTCGTCTCTATTTCGGACCACAGGCTGTGAGGGGGCTGACTGAAAGACCGAACAAGCGACGCCTGACGTCAACTCTTTGTTTTAAGCAGCTGTGGCTTGCTGTACTGTTTGTTTTATTTCCTGTGCTCAGCTTGTTCGAGTAATGAATCTGCGTAGTTTGCAAACGACAAAGGGAGGCCCCCTGTGAGTAGTGTTTACCCGAAAGCAGGCAAGTGTTTCTGACGGCGACTCTTAGCGGTTTCGACGGTGGGGAAAAAGGGCAAGGCTTGGAAACAGCGGTCTAATTACTTTGGCGACCAACGTTAAGAACAAAGGCGGTCTCCGAAAGGCAGAGCCTCCGTCTTCCCAGCCAAACAAACAAAGCATGGAAGAAGTACAGCAGGGCCGCAGAGTTCATTTTTGCGACATTGCCGCTTCGCTTGTGGTGCACCGTAGACAAAGACTGTAACGACAAGAATCGGAAAACTGACCACACTGGCAGCCCTATCCCGCTTATTTTTGGCCACTAATTGAACCGCAGTAATGAACACTCATAAACTTGCGAAGGAAATCAAGGGTAATATTGGGACACGCAAGAATGCGAACGAGTCTACGATCGAGCAAGTACAACTGGCTGATTGAAATATTGAGAAATAAACTGTACAAATTGTGGGATGTGCGGAAGCTACGAATAAGTTTGCTATTGACCGATATAGAATTGCTGAACAGATTAGAAACACCTAAGTAAACCAACAACAATACAGTAGTGCTTGTGTCGAAAAGCCTTTACTCACGTACGGTACGTACGGTACTGGCGGTATACGGTACTGACTGTATCATTTGGGATTGGGTTGTTCCAACCGAAAAGAAGTGAGAGCTGCAAAAGGCACTCAAAGAATTCAATAGAGCGAAAGATGAAGGATACGGTGTAATAACAGTGAAAACTCAAGAAGGGGTGGCAATACTCTGTTCGCTACATTACTGACTGTGTGTTCGCTACATTATTTCTTCATACGTTAAAGGGAAAGGCAACCGAGTTTGTCCAGTATGTATTTTTCCAAAAAAGTGCACAACTTAAAACACTTTATTCCGAAACGGCTTTACTGATAGCGCCCTAGAACATTTCCAGTCGAAATTTCAATTCTAACAGCCGTACGTGTCCCGCGAAATGGAATGTTGGCAACAATGACACTGAGCCGTGCGGCAACACACTTTTAACTGCACGCGACAAGAAAAGAGATATTTTAGAACTTGTCCCTTGAAAAAACACAATAATGTGCAACCTTTGTTGCGGTTTTCGAATGGCGGGTTGAGATCCAGGAAACTGTTCCAGCACGCAAGGTTGTGTCATGTTTAGACACTAAGTGTCGCCACCTTTCAGGCTTCAGAAATTTGAGCGCGAAATTTAACCTATTTCCTTTTGTTTATTTCGAACTTCCTGGCCATTACCTCGGTATAGAAAACGGTGGCTTTCACATAAGCTAGACGAAATGCATCCCACAAAAATCGATTGTCTGTCTCTTTAATCGTACAAAAAGCCTTAAATATGCCCATTTATTTATGAGCGACCACAATCGTCTATAAGGGGCATAGGAATTACCAATTTGTGGAAATACTAGCAGCATAAAAAGTTGGTTGACGGTAATACTTGACACAAGGAACGGCCCTCTAATATTAAAATCTTTGAGAACTGGGTAGACTACCTCAATATAACAAACTATCGAAGGCCTTACAGCCACCAACTAAGTAAACGAGAACATCGCTTGGTGTAAAAAACGTCCGGCTATAGCATTTCCACCTGTTGCCCTGCCGCACTAATAGCTGTGGCATCACTTCAGCGAGCAAAGGAGATAATATAAGGCCCTTGGAGGGCGTATTCAAGGGGTATACACTTATGATATCCCGTCACGAAATGATGAAGTACCTGCTAGGAAGAGAGTAATAGGATAAACCATTTCAACGGAACTATTCACCGTCTATATAGAGTGTGTATGCAAGAAACCTAATTAAGAGGCACAAAAGATTTGCGTAACGCACTAAAGTGTGAAGAAGGGCTAGTTGGTTCATACTGAAGGGAAAAAACAGCGCAAAGAAACGACTCGTCTTACATGTCGTTTCTTTGCGCTGTTTTTTGCCTTGAGTAACGAAGAATGTTTGAGCCGCTTGGACATTGCAGACGGCGCCGCTAAATTTAATGTCTACAGCAAAAAGGCAACGAGCGATTCAAGACTGAACTTCGAAAGCTTGGGCGTGGGTTTGAAAAATATCAAGAAATTGAAAGGAGTATCGGCATGGACGAAGAAACAGGTGGATACGCCTGGGTAACAAAATACTCGTTGAAGGACTGCGCTTGAGGATAGCGGGAACAGAGACAGTCCGAACCACGTTCTCTTATTTGTTTGCATGGGAGAAAGTTTGTCGCCCTTCCCATCCGAGTCATCTCCTCGTTCTCGACAACTGCTCAAGACACCTGAAACCTACAGACTTCTACACAATGCGTTTACTGCGTATATTTTCATGCATCACGCCTTTTATACATTTCCGAATATTTTAGCTTAGTCGCCATTTGAATAAATGTTTCTTCTACTCATGAATCTCTCCGACGGCCGACAGAATCCGCACGCAAATAAAAAGAAGCGGATAGAAGAAGCAAGTTTTCGTATACTCACTTTATAAGCTCTTTTCGTTCCATCTCTTTGCTAGCGGAAGAGATCCTCAGATTCAGCCTTTGAGGGTAAAGAAACGATGAAAACGAACCTTTGAAATGGTTGGGACTCTATCGGGAATGGCGCACATGTTGGTGGCAGGTTGTTACACGGAGTCAACTTGTATTTGCTTCTTGGCAACAAAGCCCTGCCAAAAAGCAATACTTTCTTTCCTGCTTTTCACAAAAGCGCACGTTTTTCTCAGTTTTTTTTTACCATGTTGCGATAGCGGAGAGAACTAAAGGGCAGCTTCTTTTTGCCACAGAAGATCGAATCCAGAATTGACGAGCAGCATTACGAATAGGAACGGGCGCGTATAGAGCTCTTTACTTTCCCTTCAAGAAAAAAAACATAAATAATTCATATTTCGCCTAAAACAATCCAAAGCAGATGGTATCACTCCGATTGTACTAATAAACACTTTTATACTGCCGGTAACAACGCCTCAGCGAAGGAAGGCATCGGTGACTTCGTGTAGCGGCAACAGAACGACACAGGATACTGGGAGGCGATGGGCACAAGCGCTAACTTCCAAATGACTATATTGAAAAAATGCGCGAATTTAAAACACTGGGGCGGAACATTATCGGACCAGAAGTAAGCACTGGCTTTCTATCGTACCGCACTCCTCAACCCACAACAACACCATGCGATCATTTTTTTAGAACTGCAATTAAGTTTTTTAGCCGATATATGACCTCGAAGAGGCAGGGTTTTTCTAGGCAACGACCAATACAACGGCCCCACACGGGATCTGATGGCTCTCCAGAGAATTTCTTATCACTTTTACCCGCACATAAAATCCGAGACGACTCGTATCAACGCACATTACATCATTTCCTTATTTCATATCTTCACAATTCGATTAATGGATCAGACGTCTTTCGGCGCGATTTTTAAACCAATGTTCCGGCAGTATCGTCTGGCAGTGTTGCGAAGAGAGAATAGTTATAACAAAAACTGCGCTCAGGTAAGGAGGAAAAACAGGATGGGCGCCCCTCTTCGCGCTCCTTTTCCACCGTTCTGTGCACGCGCAGAACGGTGCGCAAGCGCAGTACTTACAAATATGCCCATTAACTCTACCAACAACATGCTGTAAAGAGAAGCGAGTGGCTACTTATGCCCTCTGGTAAATTGACAGCCTTGTGTGACAGAAGGCTTAAAAAGCTAAAAAAGAGGGCCAAAAGCGATAGAAGGCTTCACGGATCCAAAAGTGTCCATAGCCTGAAAAAAAGGCAAGAAAAATTCCCTCGCACTTCCCCGAGGGGGAGAGTGTGTAAGTGCGAATGCACGAGTTGAATTAGCGCGGGTCGGTAATGTTCGCGAAAGAGAGATCACACACACACACACACAACTACAAAGAAAGAAAGATGCATTTATTCCAGACACCTATTTGTGTTGTCCTTGTACTTGATTGCTAGAGCGGATCTCAGCTTTGAAATTTCGTGTCAGTACTCCTTTAAGCGGGTGCATTAGCCCTTCTCACGCACGATTCCTGGCCAATCCCCCACGTGGGTATGTGCCATGCACAGACACCTATTTGTGTTGTCGTTGTACTTGATTGCTAGAGCGGATCTCAGCTTTGAAATTTCGTGTCAGTACTCCTTTAAGCGGGTGCATTAGCCCTTCTCACGCCCGATTCCTGGCCAATCCCCCACGTGGGTATGTGCCAAGTAAGTGGTTATGCACGGGTGATGCGAAAGAATTCTTCTTGGCCAATCGCCCTAAGTGGGTATGTGCTAAAGAAATTAGGAACTCTTCTTGGCCAATCGCTTTAAGTGGGTATGTGGTGCGGATGGACGGACGGCGGAGTAAGCGTGATTCAGGGTCGCTTAAGAAGTGCATTCGCACTTAATATTTTTATACATAAGAAGGGAGATCCCAAGGGACTCAAGAATTACAGACCCAATTAGCCTACTCCCAGTTCTTTACAAGCTGCTTAACACAGTTACGCTTAGCTGCAGAGGTAACATCATGGATTCCCAGCAACCCAGAGAGGAAGCTGGATTTAGGAAAGCGTACTAAACCATGGATCACATATATGTCGTCAATCAAGTGATAGAAAGATCGCAGAGTGCACAAATCCCTTTAACATCACATTTATAGATTATGAGAGAGCGTTTGACTCAGTACTCACCGCAGCTGTGCTATAAGCACGGAATGACCACACAAATAAAGGAAACGTACAAAAGACTTCTAGAAGAAGTAGTTAAGTATTGCACGGGCAGGGTAATCCTCTACAGGCAAAGTCATAAATTCCCTATCCGGGAGGGAGTAAGGCATGGAGATACCATCTCACCATATATATTCACAGTATGCCTGGGGGAAGGGGGGAGGTGGTTAGAAAGCTTCACTGGGAACATAAAGGACTAGGATAAACGGGGAATTTGAGCAACTTGAGCCATTTGAGGTCTGCGGACGGCATAGTATTCCTGAGTGAGAATGCAGAACACGTGCAAACAATGCTCGAGGAACTACAATCGGAAATAACAGCCGTTGGGCTAAATTAAATATGAATAAATCTAAAGCAATGAGGAATAAGAATAAAAAAAACGTCTTCTTCAGCTTAGGAAACGAAACGCTTGAAGTTAAGAATATACCTACCTCGTTCAGATGGTTATTGCTGACCCCTACCACGAGACAGAAACCTGGCGCAGAATAGGCATGAGTAGGGGAGCACTCGAAAAGCACTCCCAAATAATGAAAAGCAAGCTATCTCTGTCACTCAAAAGAAAAATCTACAACCAGTACATACTCCCGTTAATCATATACGGAGGTGAAACGTGACGCCTTACCAAACAACTAGAAAGCAAACTCAACGGGCTCAACGGGCCATGCAATGAATAATGTTAGGAATAAAACTCAGGAATACGAAACGAGTTGCCTGGACCAGAGAACAAACTGGAGTTGGTGACTTTAAATTTGGTGCGGCTAGTATTCATCGCAAGAAAAAAGAGTTCACATCCCAATTGGCAAAGCGATTCGCAACTCCCGTTGCGGCCAGAGTGATCGGGGGCTTGAATACCGGCGCAGCCATGTCAATGGAAATTTTTCTGGCGATGTCATGTCGCGAAGGATATGAAGTCGGTGGGGTCTTCTTTATACCGGCATAAACCACTTTCGTGCTAAAAATTAGGCGGTAAACTGTGGACTCGAGCAGCCAGGACTGGAGCGGTTGGAGGTCGATGGGAGAGGCCTTCGTCCTGCAGTGGACCTGACGAGGCTGCTGCCGTTGATAATGATGATGACGATGGTGGTGTTGTGATAGAATAAGGCTCGTGGCTAAAGATTCACGAAGGGGGGGGGGGGGGGGTACACCCCACGCCATACCTCCCAGGCAGTGCGCGCGACCAATTACACTATAAAGAAAAATGCTCGATCCATTCGGTACCCCATTCGCTTCCGTAAGCAATTTTAACAGCGGATCTGCCTGTTGTTACTGGATGTAATTTGGCCATTACAGGAAAAAAATACGCGCTCACCAGACCCAGCGCTCGTGAGCACGTGCCTCACGGTTGTCGCCGAGTCCCCGGCTCTCTGAGTGGCTTGAGCAAAAAAAAAAAAACTAGCAAGAAAACTCCAACGCTTTCGTAAAGTGCTACCCCGCACGTAAAAGACTTCCAGAGCCAATGCTAAGTCTGCAAAGACACCCGGCTTGGGATAGGTCACCGGGGCCGCCGCATTCTTCAGAAGTCATTATGGATATTTGGAGACACGGCTGCGAGTGTGCCAATCCTTCCCGAGACGACTTGCAGATCCCGCCACCGCTTTCCCGAGTCGATGACGGAGAGCTGGTGGAAGTGAGCAGCATAACGCAACATTATCGCCTTCAGAGACAGACCCTTCTACCGCCCCACCCTGATCTATCGAAAGAACAACAAACTACCCTACGCCTCATACAATCCGGCTCCTTCCCACACTCGACGCGTCTTCACTTTATGCACCACAATCGCTACAACCCTAAATGCAATTTTTTCAGAAGTAGGAACAATATATGCCACATAATCGGACTATGCAACTTTAGCCCTGAGCACGCTCCTCTCTTGCTTTCAAGTGGCCAACAAGAGAAGTAAAGAATGTTGCTGTCCATCCCTTCTGCGCCTACCCAGCTACACCTGGTGGAGAGAGCACAGGCGGCGCGGGCGGGCTCCAGTGATGAAAGAACCACTCTCCTGAGCGGCCCCCTGGCCCGTTCAGAATTCTCAATAAAAGTATTTCCTCCACAATGCTCGGAATGACTTTTCATCCACCACTGGCCGTGAAGAGGACGACGACCTCTACAATGCATATGACGACAAATACTAGCCTCACAAATATGCAAATAAACAACGATCTGTACCTTAAAAGTCTGTCCGGCATTGTTCACTTATAACAGCTCCGCCATTCGCCTTGCGCGTCAGTTCAAAGAGGGCGGAATTTTTGTCGAATACTTTTTCTCACAAACATTTTGAATATCGTAGCTGAGCCAAACACCTAGGTAACAAAAAATATTTTCAATAATAGAATATACGAAGCCCGGTAAAAAAATTCCATTCGGCAGAAAAATAGCCGCGTTTCCTTGCTAGAATACATTGGCAGCTGGTAGTACACCTCAAATTGTGCTTTAAGGGGAAGCTATGTTGCATTCATGGGCCATATTTATAGGTTTATTTACAGGTTTTTCAACTTTTTCAGAGAGAGTGGAGCTGCATATTTCTTTTGTATTGTTAATAGCGATTGCGGAAAAAAAGAGAGTGCCGAAGCCAGTGGCTTAGGAGCGCTGAATCCAGGAATTGAACAAATACAACATTGCTCATGTTCAGGCTGTTACTGTAGTGTGTGGTAGCCTATGTAAAAATAGAGACGCCTTTATTTGAGAGGGTGTACAAAGGGCATTTGTTTCTGAAAATTCATTCGGAGTACGTTTTGTTTTAGGCGAGGTAGTATTTCGTTATATTGAGCCCGCCGGAGGTACTTGGGCCGGATCTGGGCCTGACCTAACTTGTCACTGGGCTGAGGCCCAACGACAAGCTGGACAGGACGCAGGCGGTAGCCCTCAGACAACTTCTGACGCAGACGTTCCCCGACTCTACACTCCGGCACATACCCAACAAATATGTGAAAGATCAGCACACCGAGACAGCCACTTTAACTCGCGTTCTCTAGGGCACTGTGCTACATTCGGAACTAAAAACCCGCACTGTGCTACTTTCGGAACTCTTCCCTGCCCAGCTCCACTGGGGACCGCCAAGCTGGCCCGCGAGGAAACGGGGATGCAAGGAATCGACGTCCCCACGTGGGAGACCTCAGGTCCGGTCGGCGAGAGCTCTGCATCGATAGGTTTCCCCAACCAACTACGCGGTTACCACGGACTCAGTCTGGGGGCCGCAAGTTCGCGTCACTGCGCCAAGGGTGCCGTGGCGGCAACGACAGATGGCGCGGCCGCACGCCTTTTGGGTTGTCACGTGCAAAGCTGCTTTACAAAAGCGCGGATGGCTGTTACTGGATTTTGAGTGGGCACGCATCGGCAGATGATAAGTTGCAGAAGCTCAGAAATCACTACCGCGACGCTGCGTTCATGCAGACAGGTGTAACGAAGCACAAGTCACCATGCCGACTTTGGTGCATTTAGGAAGCTGCAGTTTTCGCCGTGGTCAGCCGCGTTGGTGTTTTGCCACTGGGAAAGTCTGGGTCGGAGGGAATGTTCTTTTCATCCTGTGCAAAAAGCTGGTGGGTTAAATTAATGTCTCTGGTAAGCTCTCTCAAGACTACCCCTGCCTGCCAATCGTTTCAGGTGTCTGGAAGTGCGGTGAACGCCGTCAGAAGCGCTGTTTCCATGTGAGGTTTCAAAAAAGTTCCCCTCGACCGATAGATTAAGTCACCTAAAATTACTTTGCCTTCTCTGCACCCAAACCCTGCCAGCCAGTGCGGAAACCTCCCTGCCACACTGCACCATGCCCTATCTCCTCACCATTGGAAAGGTGGCGTCGTCTTTCACAGTCTGTCTGACTTCCGGTGTCACTGACTCAATTCTTCTGCGGCTCCAGGAAAGACCGGAAGATCCACGTGGAGTAATCCATGGAATCACGATAGAAGTAAACGAAACATGCGGCCTCCGGAAATGCGTGCCCGCCGCATTTCGGGCATGCCGCGGGGGAACCGACAGAGCAGTGGAGCAGGCTAATGTATGGCGTCGACGGCCTTGAGGTGACGTTCAATATAAAAAGATTGCTTCGCTTAACCCTTCCGGCCTGAATATTTGAAAATTAGGAACGACGTAATGTTTTAGGACCATGCATTTGTAGTCGTCACACTGTCCCGAATTATTCATCGCTACTTTAGAAGATTTTCACTACAGTAAAGATTTTCTATGGTCTTCTTAATGCCTTATGCAAGGTTTGCGGTACTGAGGCGGCGCGTTCTCTCAGCCCGTCTTAAGTTTCTGCCTCTTGTTTTGGGCAGGGCACCCATATATTCTCGGGTCCGTATTTTCTGTCATTTCATTAAAACAATGGGCTGCCTGTATTCAGGATGATGCGTTATACGCCAAGGTTGGCACGTTTTTGTCTCTGTCACTTCAACTTTGCCTTGCTCGTACCTGGCTCTGCTGACTGCATAAACTTTTCAAGTGGGAAGCACCACTCGCGCATGGCTTTCCGCTTCCACTTTTTGTTCGGTACACCATTTTTGCCCGTTCTAAATCTGCCGTTGACTTTGCTCATACTGCTGTTTTTTCTCTTGCTCCTAATGGGCGCTTTTATAATCTGTGTACATTTTTTAACAATACCCATACCATGTATGTGCTCACACCGATTCCCAACCGCCAATTCTATCAACTTATATAGTGTCAGACACCTAAGCTGAGTGGTATTCCGGCGTATCTGCTTTATTTTAAAACGCGTAAATAAAACACGCCGTTGACCAGAGCGTTCGATTTGTGTTGTGCGATCCCGCCGCCATCATCAGCTAATGAAAGACAGGCAGAGCTATCCGTTCCAGAACAATACTTTGCTGGGCAAGTTGGCATTCAGCTGTGGAACAAATTAAACCTCTAAAGGTGGCATATACTTATAAGGCACAAGGAACAGCGCCCGTCCTGTGCATTTTCAATTTCTTTATCAAAATTCCCGCTCTGATTGGTCCTATAGCTATCAACTTGTCTGTATTCTTGGGACTATAGCGAAGGCTTCATGCTTCATCCCACACCTCCGAAATCTGGGTAGGCCCCGCACGGGGCCCCTTGAGTATTCATGGTGACGGTACTGGCGATACCGCGGACCCCGAGCCTCCCAACATAAGCTGTGACCTACCGTGGTGATGTTTTTTTAAGGTGAAGGGCAGAAACCTCAAACGGTGGCCGTCGGAGCCCAGGTCAAGCTCCGGCGGATGGGCTCCCTGTCTGTTTACCAGGCAGGGAGCTCCGGGACCTCTCTCGGTATCAGGGTAACCCGAGCGAAGGAAGTACCCCATCCCCTGCTTTTTCCTATGCCATATTGTAAATCGAAAAACCCCCTTCAAACCTGATCGGACCCTGAAAAGGGTCCGCACCGAAGAATCTTTTCCACCTCTTCCTGCCATCAACCCCCCGAAATCCGACAACTACCCACGTTTTGTGACAGTTGAATCTGTTGACAAAGCCAAGCCTCTTTCTTCACAATCCGTATTCCTTGTATCGAAGTTTCTTGAAGCCATCCTTGGCAAGAGGCACAATGCTAAAAACTAAGAACCGGTGAGGTCTTACTTGAGGTCAACACGCAGCAGCAAGCCACAACTCTCATCAGCCAAACCCGCATGGCAGACCTTGATATCAGAGTCACACCCCACCGCAGCCTCAACAGCTCCCAGGGTGTGATATCTGAGTCAGATCTCCTAACCGAGACCGAGACTGATCTACTCGAAGGCCTAAAAGACCAAGGCGTGACAGCAGTAAGCGCATCGTCATTAGGAGAGACAACAAAGAAATAGCCACCAAACATCTGATTCTGACTTTAGACCGCTGCACACTGCCCGAGCATATCAACGCAGGTTTCATCCGTTGTTCTGTCCGGCCGTACATCCCGAACCCGCGGCGCTGTTTCAAGTTCGGGCATGGTACCAACTCCTGTCGCGGCAGAACAACATGTGCCAAATGTGCCCAGCACGATCATCTCTCCGACAGCTGCACTGCAACCAACTTCACCTGCCCGAATTGCCAGGGTCCACGCGCAGCATACTCTCGCGCTTGTGAAAGGTTTCATCTTGAGAAAAAAAATCATTAACGTTATAAGGCAACCGAAAACATCACCTTCCCAGAGGCGCGAAAGAGGTTCGCGTCTTTCCCCCTGGGGAGGTACGCCGACGCAGCTCGCCGGGGGGCGGAGCGGCGTCTTGTTTCGGCAGGGTCCCATTACCGAGAGTCGGATTTCGTCCCGCTGCCGCCGCCCCCCCCTGGGCTGCCTCTTGCAGCGCAACCAGCCTCTGCACCGCTCGCTCACCCAGCTGCGGCTGTGGTGGCAACAACGTCTGTTGGGGATGCCGCTGCATCCACTCCTTCCTCTCCACCGGCCCAAAGCACACGCAAGGGCACGGCGATGCAGACGGAGGCAGTCGCAGCGACCCCCTCTACCGCCTCACTGCCTGTGCCATCTGTGGTGCTCCCACCCCTTCGGCACTGGCAGCGCCAGCAAAGAACACCCGAAAGGGTACTACATCAAGGGGGGCCAGTCCGCTGGGCACCCCCTTGCCTTCAGAGGACGACATGGACGTCGAGACCTTCCGGCATTCATCGCAGCGGAAGGAACGGGCTGCGACGTCCAGGTCAGTAGAGAAGACCCAGAAAACCCCTTCCAAGAGTCCAAGCCCCGAAAGACACTACATAAATATTCACACTCCAGTAGCTCCGAACAAATCATAATGGGAAGAGAAAACATAATACAATGGAACTGCAGAGGCCTTCTGAATAATCTTGATGATGTATACGAAATACTGCATGCTTATCAGCCAAGTGTAATGTGTGTTCAGGAAACACATTTGAATTCTAAACACACAAACTTCTTGAACAGTTACTTGATATGCAGAAAGGACAGGGATGGCTACACGCACTCTTCTGGCGGTGTGGCCATAATTGCCCCGGAAATCCTTAGCCTGCCACCCTGTCATTCTGAACACTGTCATTGAGGCTGTAGCAATTCGAACAATAATATTTACTAGGTTGATAACTTTATGCTCCATATATATTCCTCCTGATCTTCCACTTTCGAGCTCTGACTTCGAGGCGTTGGTTGACCAGCTGCCCGAACCATACATCTTAACAGGCGACCTTAATGCTCACAATTCGCTATGGGGCTCTTCTCGTACGGATGCCCGGGGCCGCCTGATAGAGAGGTTTCTTACATCCTCTGGAGCATGCCTTTTCAACAATAAACAGCCTACATACCATAACATAGGACACAACACATACTCATATCTTGACTTGGCTATTGGCTCTGCAGTTTTCTTTCCTCTTCTCGAGTGGGTTGTGGGCACTGACCCATATGGCAGTGACCACTTCCCCACCTCACTAACATACATAGGTAAAGGCCCATGCAGTTCATCTTCCCATAATAGGTTCAATGAAGCACAAGCTAACTGGAATACATTTGCAGAGACATCCAAACTACACCACACATCCATAGGACACCTACACGTTGAAGAAGCTACCCAACTGCTCATGGCGCACATCCTCGATGCCGCCGAAAACTCCATTCCCCACGCCTCTGGTGCCCTGCGAAACCAGCGGAGGCCGTGGTGGAATGAGGACTGTAGGTGGGCGCGAGAGGCCCAGAACGAGGCGTGGGGTATCCTCCGTCGGTAGCCCACGTCGGGAAACCTCCTCTTGTTCAAACGGGCCAAGGCATACGGAAAACATGTGCGCCGTGAGGCAAAAAGAGATAGTTGGCGCTCATTCATTACATCTATAAACTCATACACAGACACATGCAAGGTATGGACACGTATACGCGAACTCAAAGGACAACAGACACACGCCTGCCCCTGGTCAGTACAGCAGGGGACACACTACAAGATCAGGCTAACACACTCGCACAACACTTTCAACACGTGTCCAGCTCTGCACACTACACAATTACTTTCCTGAAACATGACGCCTCTTGTGAAAAGAAGTCCCTACGTGACAACAACAAATCACAGACTTCTTACAAGTCCCTGTTTTCACTACATGAGCTGAGGGCTGCTCTAAGCACGTGTAAGCCCTCAGCTGCAGGCCCAGACAACATCACATACACAATGTTACAACACTTACACGCAGACACTCTTGAAGCACTTCTACATCTATATAATAAAATATGGCTTTCGAGGCACATTCTACACTCTTGGAGGGAGGCATTGTAGTGGCTTTCTTGAAGGAGGGAAAGGACCCGTCGTCCCACTCCAGTTACCCTCCAATAGCCCGGACGAGCTGCCTGTGCAAGCTCTTCGAGAAGATGATCAATCGCAGGCTCATGTACTTCCTTGAGTACAATGGTTTTCTCGAGAGCTGCAAGGCAGGCTTTAGGACGGGGCGATCGACGAACGATCAACTGCTGGCACTTGACTCATACATCAAGGATGCCTTCGTGCATAAGCAGTACTGTTTAACTGTCTTTTTCGACCTCCAAAAGGCCTACGACACCGCTTGGCGTTATGGGATCCTTAGTGACCTCAGGTCATTCGGTGTTTCGGGTAATATGTTGAACACCCTTGTTAGTTATTTGTCAGAGAGAACGTTCAGAGTAAGAGTTGGTTGTGAACTTTCAAAGGTTCACGTCCAAGAAAATGGCGTGCCGCAAGGTGGCGTGTTGAGTTGCACGCTCTTTTTAGTAAAGATGAACTCTCTTGGAAAAGCACTGCCACCAACAAGCTCTTATTCTATGTATGTAGACGACGTGCAAATATCTTTTAAATCATCTAATATGTCAATATGCGAACGTCAAGTCCAGCTTGGTGTCAAGAAGCTTGCCGGCTGGGCAGACAAGAATGGGTTCAAATTGAATCCTGCAAAAAGCTCCTGCGTTGTGTTATCCAGGAAGCGCGGGGTCCATCCGGACCCAGACATTACTCTTAATGGCTTGTCGCTTCTTGTGGACCAGGAGCACAAGTTCTTGGGTGTTGTGTTTGACCAGAAACTCACATGCATTCAATCACATTCATTCATCAAGGAACTTAAAAATAAATGCCTGAAAACAATGAATATACTTAAGGTTCTCTCCCACCAATCGTATGGTTCCGACAAAGAACTCCTACTACGGCTCTATACTGCTTTGGTTGGGTCTCGTTTAGACTATGGCAGTGTGGTATATGGGTCTGCAACTAAAACAGCGTTGCGAATGCTTGACCCAGTGCTACACTTGGGGCTACGGCTTTCGTCGGGTGCTTTTTGCACTAGCCCTGTCGAGAGTCTGTATTTCGAGTGTAATAAGTGGAGCCTTGAGAACCAACGGACGTACATGTACTTACTTTAGGATTTTAAAATTTCATCGCTGAATAACCATCCTTTTTATCCTGGCTTTAATGACACATCCACATCTGTGCTTTTTGTAAATTGCATCCGTTCCGCTGCCCTTTTCATTTAGAGTGAGAGAGCGAGTTTCGGATCTGAGCGCTTCGTTTTTAGATGTGTACAGGTCATCGTTTTCAGACATTTTACCTCCTTGGAAAGTTCGTCCTGTGTCCTCCGACCTTTCTTTTATGAAACTTGACAAAAATCGGGTACCGTGAGTTGCAATACAGCAGCACTTTCTGTCTCTGCAGTTTAAATACCCACTTGCAGAATTTTACAGTGACGCGTCTAAAACCTCCACTATGGTCCCCTGCGCTGTTCATGGTCCGAATTTCAGTGCAGCCAGAACCATGAGCGTCCACACAACAATTTTTTTCAGCAGAAGCATATGGAATTTTACTGATTGTACGACACATACTTGAAAATCAAATTCCGAAGTCTATCATCTACACAGATTCCTTGAGTGTTGTACGCGCACTGTCATCGCATGGACCCCCCAAAAACCACATAGTTAATCTTGTATTTAACATTATCATGTCGGTGTATGCGCAGAAGCATCAGATGCTCCTCTGCTGGGTCCCAGGACACGCTGGGATCGCTGGGAACGAGTTGGCAGACGAGAGGGCCGCTGCTGCTACACTCAGGAACACTGTAGACATAACAACCGTACCATATACAGACCTCAAGCCACACGTAAGACAACACTTGCGTAGAACATGGCAAACACACTGGAGTGAACAGACAGATAACAAGTTACCCGTTATAAAACCACGCTTGGGACCATACACCACTGACACACGCAACAGACACACAGAAGTCACTTTGGGTGGGCTGCGGATAGGGCACACCCATGCAACGCACTCGTATCTGCTGACGGGATCTTCTAGACCCCAGTGCAGCAGGTGCGCAGAGGCCCCATCCGTAGTGCACATACTAATCACATGCAAGGCACTTCACACAACACGACGCAAACACTTCAGAGAACTGTATAGACAACACATTCCCCTACATCCATCGCTGTTTCTGGGGGACGATGCCATGTTTTCCGTGAAACGTGTGTTTGAGTACTTGTCAGACGTTAAGTTTTTAAACCTCATTTCCTATCACGCATAATCAAATCTGGCCCTATACCCCAGCCATCACCATTGCCGTTAATTTATTTTATTGTTCTTCTGGCTTTAGTAGACACTATTTTCTTTTAGATACTTTTGTTTGGCGCTCTTTGCCCCAGGTGACCTTGCGCCAAAAAACTCCAACCATCATCATCATGAAATATGGGTAGGCAGGGTTGAAGTTGTTTTGCAATTAAAAGCATCTGATGTGCGTACCGCCTGAGTTTTAATTGCGGCTAAACAGTGGATATCGGGCCACAAAAGCAACTGTAGTCACACGTACAGTAGCTTACATAGACTTACATTTTCCTATTGAGCTCCTAATGTGTCTGGAGAAGCTAAGCGTCGCCTGTTGAGAAAAGGGCAAGAATGTATGCATAAATTTATTAAATTGAATTGGTGTATGCAGTTTCGCTGTCCATCAGCATCCACGGAGCGGAGAGACTTCTTTTTTTATTCGTTTCGAAGATAAACAGAAACGAGAAAAAGCTACAATTTTTTTTTATTTTTTGCATCAACGTAGGAATAACGTTGCAGCCTGGGGCATTTTCGTTTTCTGGAACCACGATACAGCCAGAAACTTTTAATGAAGATACTCCTCCTAAGGGCGCTTATAACATTTATTGGAATATATTCTGATCCACGATAAGCATATTCATGGCTGGAAAAGAAGCCGGTTGTACTTAATCTTCTCTGCTGTCAGGCTGAAAGAAATATAACAGAAAAAAGATCCAGGTCAAGATTATTAGGGGCGTCCTCGTCGCCTTTATTATCGATCACCTCACCACGCAAAGTCTGCAGCAACGGCTGCGCTCCGAAAAAAAAAATGGTTTGCGAAAAAAATGCAAATTTTCTTTTGGTATTGCGAGAGGCTAACATGGAACAAACATAAGTTACTCAGTAAACTTGGCGAGTTTGCGGGAAAAAGTAAGCATTCATCTTTTGAATTCCCAGGGTGGAGAGGGAGGAGACATCGCGAATAAACATTTAACAGAGCAAACGGGGGTGGTTTAGCCGTCATTCCGAGGGGCTGAGGTATAGTATGAATAAACATTTATGTGAGCAAAAGGGTATTGGAACTGAGATGGTCAGCCTCCTATGTCCAAGCGTCCACAAGCCTGCGCCAGTGCTTGTTTTAGCTCCGTTGCCCAAAAGGTCAGCTCAGTCTCCCACTGCTCAAGAGATGGGTTATTCATGGGGTTGGGGCTATCTGGACAGTAGAATGGTAGATTGTACATCATAATGGATGGGTGCCAGTGCGAGAAGTCTCGTTTGAAGAGGCATGGCGAGATCGGGAGGACTATGCTATTGCAAGAATTTCTGTATGCAGTCTTGGAAGTATTTATGCTTGCTAGTTTGATTGTAAGGGCTGTGGAGGCGGCAGGCGTCTAGATAATTTGTTATAATTGTCAGGCATGCTTCTTTGTTATGAGTCGTGGTGGCTTGAGAAGGGACCATTGCGCGCGGTGCCGACCGACAGTCCGACGCAATAACGCCTATGTTTCGATGCCTCCTTTCGGGGTGAGCAGCACAGCACTTGTTCTTGGCGTTTTATTACTCTTTGCAAAGTCGGCGTACCTTGTGTGTTGGTCACCGCCGCATTTACTGGTGAGGTGTCTAAGCATTGAGTCGCGTCGTTCATTTTTGAAGAAGGGATGCATGTTCTTCCGATGTTTCCTCGGTGGTATTGGTTCGGGGTAATAACTAATAAACGATTTGTATTACAGCGGACTGTCCGGTTGAAGCCTAAGTAGTTTTTAGTTGTCTGCGTCACGTGTTTGGCTTACGCGAATTTACACGTAACCTGAAGTAAAAAGGAATCAATTGTAGATTAAAGGCTTTGAAATGACAGGTTCATTTCAAACCAGTACTGTCAGGTTTGAAATAAAATGACTGGGAGAGTTCGTTTGAATGTTTATGCTCGCCACCCTAAAGAACTGCGGAAGAAGATGCTACTCAACGAATGAATGAATATAAAGTTGCCCGAATTCAATTATTGCAAATACTTGTATACAAGTAACGCAAATTCAAATGCAATCATATTTACACTCTGCACAAAAAATCGTAACTTCTACGCTGAGACACTAATTAAACCCATGTACTGGTCAGTGACAAAACTGTCGTATTGTCTGGTTAGCACCAGACAATCAGTCAGATCCAGCTGGATCAACATCGACAGGTTCTACAGTGGCTCCGCCACGCCCTACAAATCTAGGACGCACGCTACTCTTCACCAGTGGGCATGGAGACACAAAGCGAGCAATGCTCTTACCGTGGTTCCTAGTTTTTTCGCAGGTTAGTTACTTGAGCTATCTTCCTCATGCATGCTTCCGATCTGATGATCGATTTCTAGTGTTGCTTTCATGCCCAGAAGCATTGCTGGAACCGTTCTGTGCCTTAGCATTGCTTATGTGTGGCCATCTGGAGCAAAACTCTGAATTCGGCTTTGAGTCGCTGGAAGAAATTACCAAAATGCTAAGGACATGAACGCATGGTCTATTAGAATTGAGACAACACAAACCGCTATGTCTGTCATGAAGTGCCCTGGGCGCGGGAAATACAAGAAAAAAACGGCGGGGAAAAGGCGCAGCAAGCGTGCGAGTAGCAAAGTGAAGAGAAAGAAGATCAAAAAAGGGGCTCGAGACAAGGGAGAAAGAGGAGGAACGAGGCTCGGGGGTTCGAGACGGATCGAGGAGTGATCGAGGGCAACCAGCGGAGCGTCTACCCCGTGGTAGCCTGGCGGACCAGCGGCAGTCGACCGGACTGCGGGTACGCCGATCCTGTGAGGACCCTGCGCTTCAGCGGCAGTCGCCCGGACTGCGGGAGCGCTACCCCAAGCACTGCTCGTGTTCCCGCCGACCAGCTTCTCGGGCAGACCAACGGTAACGTCGTCATGGCGCGGTGACTGCGCTCGGATGCCGGGGCCACGCCGCGTCAACGACAACAACCGCCAGCGGTAGCCGCCTCGACCGGAGCTTCTACCCGCTGCCGCTCCCGCCGCCGCCAAAAACTGTGAGGCCCTTGAGCGATTTCGCGCGGCTTGGACACAGACCCTTCTGACAGCGACAGCGTATTCGCGTGCCACGCCGGACTCGCGGCATCTTTATTCATTTTTCCCCCTTCCTTTTTCTGCCTTTTATTTTTTTTTTGATAAATATTTCCGTTGTTTGAATTTGGTCACCTGCCTCGTCACTTGAGAGCCGCTCCCACTACGGCCCTGAACCTGCCATAACATCACAATGTCCAATTCCATATCTGAACTTAATGAACAACAGATCGCCGCTACAAGCCAGATCGCTGACATCGGCAAGCAATTAAGTTCTGTTCAAAGCAAATTAGCTTGCCTTCACAGCTGGAAGGAGGACCTTCATGCCACACGTGGTGTGTCGAACACATTTAAAGTGAAACGAACTTGCTCCGAACACGTCTTGATGATTTCCAGGACTGATCGCGAAGGGACAACCTTTTGTTCTTTGGGATTGCACACGACGTCTCTGAAACTCCGGAAATATCTGAAAAAGAAGTTCTCACGCTTGTTTCTTATGCTTACTACATCGTCCCATTGCATCGCTCGTGCACATAGAAATGGCAAATTCACTAGTGGCCGGAACCGTCCTCTTGTGGTGAAATTTACGGCCTACAAAACAAAAGAAACTGTCTTTGATAAACACGAAACTCTTTGCCAATGGAAAAATGCTATGACTACGCTGAAACCACTAAAGCAGTGGTGATTATCCGTAATGCTACAGAAAAACGTTCCTCGCTAAATAATAACATAGGTAATGTTATTATTGTTATTATAGATAATGTTATTATAGATGTGAGCAGTTGAAAAAAACAAAAAAGCATTAGGAAAAAAACATGTTTTTTTCGTTTTTTTCAACTAAGGTAAAATTGAAAAAAACACAGTACCCCCCCCCCTCCTCCGCGGAATTGTGTTGTTATGCAGCTCCTTTTGACGTGCTTGAAAGTTTCTTGTTTAAATTTTAGTAATTGTACTATTTTTGTGCTTCTTTCTTACCGCTCCATTTATTTCGCGTGAGTGATCGCCAGGAAACGGGGGTGCAAGCCTTGCTGTTTCCGAACAACCGAACATTACACCACTGCGGCTTCAGTTGCGTAGTCTCTGCTAGGGCACCACGGCGTCAGCGGCTAGCGCCGATACAACGGCAGCCGTATCAGATAGCGCGCGCGCGTGCTTAGCGCGGCGGCAACGCCCAATATCGCGCCTGCGCCAAATTCAATACAGCACAGTAGTGCTGCGCTAGTGAAGTGAACAGATGGGCGTTTGAGCACCTTTTTTCAATTACCCTGCCATTATTTCAGTCAATCCAACAAGCTATTCATGAGTACTTCAGCGTAGAAAATATAACCCAGTTTCCGCTATGGTACGTCCGCGGTCGCACGTTTGGAAACATTTTAACGTGTGCGACTCGCCTACCTCGGGGAAGAAGCAGCAAGCCTTCTCCAAGTACTGCGATGCATCCCATGGTTTCCTCAACGCTACCCGCCTTACGAAACATCTGTGGTCCTGCAAAAAGTGCCCACAAGAGGTTAAGGAGCGGTACGGCTTTCCATCCGAAAACAAGCAACCAAGGATCTCATCTGCGGCCTCGTCAAGTGAGTACCAAAGCACCGGTATCTCAGCAGCAAGTGTCTCAGTTGTAAAATCAGCAAGTCTCTCGTCTTTTGTTGACATAATTACACCTGAAATGCAACAAAAAATTGACGAAGCTTTGGCTAGGGCTGTGTATGCGACGAACACACCATTCTCTTTAGCGGAAAACGAGCACTGGCTTGCCGCTTTCAAGATGCTTCAGCCTTCATACAATCCTCCTAGCCGTTACATTTTGAGCGGTCGCCTGCTCGACGCTGAATATGAGCTTGCAAAGACTGACGTGCAGGATACTCTGATGAAAGCGACGTGCCTTACCGTGCTCACAGATGGGTGGACCCACATACGGGGAGAGTCAATAGTGAACTTTGTAGTCACTACACCAAAGCCTGTGTTCTACAAATCGGTCGACACAGGCACTAACCGGCACACTGCCGCCTACATCAGCAGCGAGATCTCTAACGTCATTGATTCTCTGCAACCCAACAAGGTAGTTGCCCTAGTCACCGACAATGCTAGTAACATGCAGGCAGCATGCCAGAAAGTTGTTGAAAAATTTCCACACATTGCAACAATGGGATGTGCAGCACACGGACTGAACCTGCTCCTCAATGATATCATGCGCCTAAAAGTTCTAGAACGAATTTATGAGACGTCAAGAAAAATAATCAAATATGTGAAGCACACCCACGTAGTTGCTGCTGCGCTCCTACAAAAACAGGAGTCAAAATACGGCAAAGGAACTTTTACGACACTTAAATTGGCTAGCAAAACAAGATGGGGCGGCGTCACCCTGTCATTGCAAAGCCTGCTCAACAACAAGGAAGCACTGCAAAAGACCGTTATCGTGGAAGATATCGGTGTGGCGAAGCCGATACGCCAGGCCATATTGGATGAGGAAGTGTTTTGGAAAGACCTTCGCAGCTGCCTAGACTTGGTGACACCAGTCTCCTCGGCCATTACAAAGCTTGAGTCTGACCAGGCCTTGTTATCAGACGTCGTCGAAGTTTTTCACTCCATCAAAAGTGACATCACAGCGAGGCTAGAAAATAGCTCCTTCACTGAAGACGAAAAGTCTCACATATTGCGTGTGATCAGGGGGCGTGAAGAGTTTTGTTTGCGACCCATTCACATTGCTGCTAATCTCCTGGATCCAAGGTATCGCGGCAAGAACCTCGCTGACGCGCAAATTGTGGTCACGTTTGACTGGATTTCCCAACATGCAAAGACGCTCTCGCTAGACGTCGGGAAAATTTTATCTAACGTCGCACAATACCGGACTTGCAAAGGAATTTGGTCCAGTGAAGGAGTTTGGGAGTCTGCGAAACATCTAGACCCATCCACGTGGTGGAAAGGACTTTGCTTTAATGAACCCTTAAATCCCATCGCCGGTCAAATACTGCAAATTCCCCCTTCTTCTGCGGCTTGCGAAAGGAACTGGTCGGAATTCGGAAACGTGCACACCAAGCTACGCAACCAGCTTTCAGGCGATCGCGTGCAGAAGCTCGTGTACGTGCACTCGAACCTGAATGTCCGGAAGGCTTCGTCGGCTTCACAGCAAAGAATCGACGTGGCAAGCGGAACCGAATCAGACACGGATTGACGACTGTTCGCACTTTTTGATCGGAACTTTAGGAATAGACGTGAAATCACTCCATTGATTTTGAAACTGAAAGCTCTGCTGGAATTTTTGTGTGCAGTAATGAAACAATTATATTCTGGAAAGTGCTACTACACAAATGTGTCGGGTTTTTAAAACAGTGTGCGCACAAGTCTTTTTTTCCAAGTTTTCGTAATTTTCTGAAAAAAAACTAGAAAAAAACCTGTTTTTTTTCAAGCACCTCAAATTTTCATGAAAACTTGCATCTCTAAATAGCACAGGTGCTCCCGACCTTACAAGTGACGGCTCCGGCAGTAGCTCCAGTGATGCCGCAAGTGACACCGCATATGTTGCGCAGGCTGCGTTCCATAGTAGACTTCGGTCAGGCCGTACGCCGTCCAGTGCTGTAAGTTAGGGAAACTTAGGGGTGGTGCTAGCTCAAACTCCATCAGTAAGTTAGGGGTACTAAAAACTAACATACGCAGCCTTTTTTTCAAAAAGGGTTGACTTGTGGGCCTTCAGGAAAGATTGTGACGCCGATGTAGTCGATCAAAAGGAAACGTGGTTGTCCAGCTCAGTCCCTGATGATGAAATATTTCAATGCGCAAAACAGTACAAGGTGTTTCGCAGTGACACATTTTAGCGTCGAGGTGGGGGTGTTCTACTCGCGGTCCTAGATGCAATTGAATGCTTTTCTGTTCCTATTCTTACTGACATTCAATCGACATGGTGTTGTATTCGCACCGGATTTAAAAACCTAACATTAGGAGTCTGTTATCGACCGCCATCAAGCCTGTCAAGTTTTTGTGAATCGTTTCACGACTGCTTGAACCAGATCACTGTACGTTTCCCTGGTACAACTGTTATTCTTTTAGGCAATTTTAACTTTCCGGCATTCAATGGTCAGACGCCAATCAGTGCTCTATCGCAACGTCATCCGAATCTCTTCATTTTTCTTCAATTTGTAATGATGTTGGGGTATCACAACTAGTGCAGTATCCGACGTGTATCTCTTCGACTTCATCATCACGTCATCTCCCGATCTTGTGTTCACGTCATCCCCCGATCTTGTGTCCCCGATAAAATTGATGCCTGGTTTCAGCGATCATGACATAATTCTCTTTCTGGTATCGCTTCCACCCCTGCGCTCACCCAATAGTTTCCAAATGATCCGAGATTATAACAAAGCCGACTATAGCGCAATAAATAACAATTTATGTTCTTTTTTGGACTCGTTTTTTTCTGCAAGCTTTGAACGCACTGTAAAAGACAACTGTAATTTGTTAAAAAATAAAATCTTGGAATTACAAATAAAACATATTTCACTAAGAAAGGTATACTGCAATTCTCATTCCTCTTGGTACAATCGGCACTTAACTAGTCTGTCTAACCGAAAGAAAAAACTGTTTAGAGCTGCAAGATCGTCACCATCTTTGGCTCGATGGTCAGCATACAAAGCTATAGCTGCTACGTACTTAACCGAGCTAAGTTGCTCAACTTACCTTTATTAACCGTACTTTACCCTCCATACTGCAAAATAATCCTAAACGATTTTCCATTACTGTGAGGTGTAATGAGAAGCATGACAAACTGTCTTTAATGTCTCAAGGCAATGTAGTCTCGGATAATGAGTGTGCATCTTTACTTAACGGTACCATATTCGCTAAAACCTTCTCTAAACCGGCCAGTACTGATAAAACAATTCCCTCGCAACCATCAAGTTTCCCTTAATGGATATCATAGTTCTCAGCTCAGAAGTAATACGGTCTATAATCGACAAACTGAAGATTTCATCTGATTGTGGCTGTGATGGCATCACCACAGAATTCTTGAAAAATACGGCCGAGTATTCTGCTATCATTCTTGAACCAATCACTTCTTACGGCTGAGCTTCCTAGCGACTGGTTAATAAACAAGGTGGTGCCAGTCCATAAGTCGGGGGAAAATATGATCCACTTAACTTTCGTCCCATTTCACTTGCATCTGTGCAATGCAAACTTTTTTGCAACACATTATCGCCACTCACCTTAACAAGTTCCTTCAAGAGCATAATTTTTACACCTCTCAACATGGCTTCCGGAAGCAGTTCTCCTGCGAAACCCAGCTACTACTATTTTTCAGTAATTTGCACATTTCTCTCGACTCCGGAACAATAACTGACTGCGTCTTCTTTGCTTTCAGCAAAGCCTTTGATAAAGTAGCTCACTCCTTGCTCTTAAACCAACTCAGCCTATTAAACATTCACTCGTGTGTACCTGCTTGGATTTGTGGCTGTCTTACTAACCGTTTTAAATTTGTATCAGCCAATAATTTCAATTCTTCTACTACACCAGTAGTTTCCGGTTTCCCACAAGGGTCTGGCCTGGGGCCTTTGCTGTCCCTAATTCACATTAACCACTTACCTAACGGTATCTCATCAAAGATGTGCCTATTCGCGGATAATTGTGTAATTTACCGCCAAATATCTAATTATGATGATGTTGCTATTCTCCCAGATGATTTAAGCAAAGTGATTAACTGGTGTAAATTATGGCAAATGGAATTAAATGTCTCTTAGTGTAAGTCTATGCGCGCATCTCGTAACACCGCCGCATGTCCAAGTTATCAGCTTAACGCAACCACCCTCGATTTCATCCCTTCCAACATGTACCTTGGTGTGACACGTCTAAGAACCTTTCTTAAAAACATCTCCATCACGTCTGTACATGTAAAGCAGAGTCTTAGTATTCCTGAGAAGAACATTTTTCACAGCCCCTGTGGATCTAAAAAAGCTGCTTTATACTACATACGTTCGTCGACATTTAGAATATGCGTCATCTATACAGGACCCTGGATATACCACCCTAGTTAGCGAACTCGAGAGAACCCATAATCGTGCCGTAAGGTTTGTATTATCTGATTATTGCCGAGCCGCTAGCGTTATAAACATGAAATCGATTCTTGCATTCCACTGCTCGCTACTCCCCGTAAGATATCGCGCCTTGTACTTTTCCCCCAAATTTATCATAACAAATTCCTTCCTCGTTCACTTTTTATAACCCCACCATCTTATGTGTCAAATTGTACTGACCAAGCCGAGAAAGTTGCCGTGCCTCACTGCCGGACGTCAAGATATCATTATTCATTTGTGCCTAACACGTGACAGGAATAGAACCTCCTCCCATAATCACTTCCATTTATTGCGGATCCTTGTAGTTTTCAAAGAGCGCTTCATAATCAATTTTCATATATGTAACAGGAAGAGGAAGAGGTCGACGAGGAGCCGGGCAGCAGGCAGAAGATCAGGCAGACGAGGAGGAGGAAGAGCAGGTGAAAGGACAGGAACCGGACTGTTGTTTAACTACTTAGTGAACTCGACCCAATAAAGGGGAACGTTACATTTGGCGCAGCCGACTACTCCGGACAATGTGGGTGTTGTTCAACCTGACCCAGCGTGAAGATGGTCGTCTGGTGGTCAACGGTTACCAAGAGGACGGGGATGATGCGACCGCGATCCTCCCAGAAAAGATCGGCACACCTGACTTCATATCTTTCCTTACCACGAAAGCTAAACTGACGCTAGACGAGTTAGCGTTGAAGAGTACCATCAAGGTGAACATGCGCGCCGCCGATTTTCAAGCTTGCGTGATTAAGCCAAGTGAATCAGTGAGCGCAAGGTCAGACCATCCAGAGGGACGTACGCATATCATGGAACACATCTTGCGTTTGCAAGAACAAAAACTTCAGCAGCAACAGCAATTTATGTCTTTCATGGAATTGAGTCGTGATCCGTCCCGGTACAGACAGGAAGTTAAGCCTGATTGTTTTGATGGTACCACTTCAAGTTCAGCGGTATGGATTCAGTTCTACCAATACGCGTGCTCCAGCAATAACTGGATAACAGACTCTGATCGGATAAATAACCTACGAGTATACCTTTCGGGGAACGCGAAGAAGTGGTATGAATTGCGGATGGCAGGGAATGCTGACAAGCCCTGGGCCGACTGGCGAGCCAGCTTCATCCGCGCATTCGACTTGAACCCCGTTGAGCGTTGGGATCAGGGCATTTTATTCAAACACAAGGAGGGGACGTTGGTGGACTACTTCTACGAGAAGCGAAGACTCCTGCAGCTTGCCGATCCCAATCTCCCTGAGTCGTCCATTGTACCACTCATCATCCATGGTATGGCGAAAGCCGTTCAACGCCAGGTTCTTCCAAGGGCTACTACCACAGCGGAAGGACTCCTCCATGCGCTGAGGGACGTCTGCGTCGACTCTCTGCCACCAATAGGCCAGACCCGACAGTACGACACTGCTCGGAATGCCATACTATCGGTCGGCACGCCTAGTGGTGCTCATCAGCCAAAAAACGAGTAAAAGAGGGTGATCGGTCCCACCCAAAGACCCCAAGCGAGACTGTGTACTTAATTAAATCTGATTCTAATGTGCTGTATGCACCAATGTATGTCAGCGGGAGACTAGAAAACGTTTTAGTGGACACCGGAGCATCAGTGAGCACCATGAATACTGGACTTGCCCCCCCCAGTTGACATATTTCCTGATAGGGTTGTCCAGGTACATGGCTACGATGGGACTGCTAGAGTGCTTGATAAATGGACGCGCGTCGAAGTCGAGTACCAGGGAAGTAAAGTGCTCGTAGAAGCATCACTAATAGACGACGAGAAGTTTAATTTTATCCTAGCCCGTCCTGACATGAAGAAATTGAGGCTCAACCTTTCTTGGAAGGATGAGGGGCTCGTTGACCATCCCACTGAGACGATATGCGCGCAGACAAAGCTGTCCACCAGGCTTGTCACGACTAGCGAGAACATCTGTTCACAATATCCCGAACTTTTGTGTGTAGGCACTTATCCGCCAGCCGCAGAAGTCATAGAAGTGTCGTTTCAACTGCGCGATGTTACTGCTATACGAAAAAAATCATATGGCATGTCCTACGAAAAAAAGAAGTGGCTAAAAACTGAACTGCAAAGTCTGCTGGAGTATCGTATCATCCGACCTTCCGTATCAACATTTGCGTCACCTATCACAACGGTTCTCAAGGACGATGGTACATATAGGTTGTACACTGACTACAGGCTTGTGAATCGCCAGACTGACCTGTTCCCGTACCCAATGCCAAGAATAGACGACATCATCAATGAAACCGGCAGTTGCTCTTGGTTCTCTCGAGTCGATCTGTGCAAAGGGTATTGGCAAGTACCACTTCAGGAATAATACAAGCACTTCACTGCTTTCGTGACTCCTTTTGGTACAATGAGTACGACAGACTCCCCTTCGGTTGGAAGAATTCTGGCGCATGGTTCCAGAAAATTATGGACACCATCCCACAAGAGTTCACTGGACAATTTTGTGGAGTGTACGTCGACGACACAATAATGTACTCCAGGAGCAGAGATGAGCACATATCACATCTCTCACAGGTGCTAGACGCCCTTAGTAAAGCTAAACTGAAGAATTATTTCAAGAAGAGTGAGTTTTATAAAAATTCTGTTGTCTTTCTGGGAAGAGTTTTTGATGGCAAGACGAAAAGCACGAAAGAGGAATCCGTCAAGAGAATTTTACAGCTATGCAAGCCCCATTACGTACATTCTCTACGTGTCTTCCTAGGACTCGCCGGCCACTTCAGGACATTCATCAAGCATTACGCCACTAAGTCGAAATGCCTCACAGCATTGACGCATAAAGATGTTCCCTTTGAATGGACCAAGGAATGCGACAGCGCATATCGGGAGCTTACAAAAATAATATCGTCAGACCCAGTGTTGACGCTCCCAGACTTCACCAAACCGTTTGAACTGACCACAGATGCATCGCATTACGGAACCGCGGCGATTTTGTACCAAAGGGATGACAAGGAAGCACCGAAAAGACAGCTCAGGGCCATTGGTTATTATTCTTACACATTTACCAAGGCAGAGGTTAAATATTCTACGACCGAAAAAGAGGCCCTGGCGGTCGTGATGGCGCTACGTTACTTCCGAACGTACTTGGAGGGCCGACGCTTCAAGTTATTCACAGACATTCAAGCCTTGACCCATATACTGAATTTGTCCCATCCAAAAGGGCGGCGGGCCAGGTGGGTCAGTGAACTCCAGCAGTTCGCATTTGACATTGCTCACAGACCCAGTGACAAGCTGCCGGACGCCGATGCCATGTCACGACTCCACATACCTGCCCCATGTGATGATCCCCACGTGAGCGCGCTCTTATGGGATGACACAGAGACGATGTCGCTGAAAGATGGTCGTGTACAGGTACCGAAGACTAGTGTACCAAACATATTGGCTCTTTACCACGATTCACCTCACTCTGGCGGACATGACAGATTTTGGCGCACATACTGGAAAATGAAGCAAAGATTTCATTGAGACACCATGAAGCAAGACATCTCTGAATACGTGAGGACCTGTCACCAGTGTCAAATCTGCAAGGCCAAGTTCAAACCCAGAGGTAGTGCAATGATCATCGCAGAACATTCGAACGAACCATTCGCGACGATCCACCTTGATTTCGCGGAGCTCAGGAAAAAAGGCGAGGGGAGAGGCAGCACGCAAGCGTTCCTACTGGCAATTGATGAGCGCACGCGAATGGTCGCGTGTAAAGCCGGAAAGGGAGATGCAAGGAGCGTCATCTCTCTCTTGAACCGGGATATGTTTAAAGACACCAAAACAATTGTGGCCGACAACGGACCAGCCTTTCGGAGCGAGCAGTTGAAGAATTGGGCTCTCCAGCGCAAGGTGAAGCTATGTTTCTCAGCGCCGTACCACCCTGAAGCCAACGGTTTAGCTGAGAGAGCTATACGTGACATCACGCAGTTCTTTGCCCTCTATCCAGATTTCAAAGGGGGCTGGAAATGTGCTCTAGAAGCCGCGGTTGCACACCACAACCACTCGCATACAGCCGCTTTAGGATGCAGCCCATACTTCGCATATCATGGGGAATCTGAGTGGCTGCATGCCGATCACCTCCTGGGGATTACCGATTTAATAGTGCTCCCTGAACAAGAAAGGTCCCAAAGAGAAAATGAAAGGTATCGGATCGCAATGAAGAAGCATTACGACCGTCTTCACATGGGCAAGGTTCCGAACATTAACGTTGGGGATTACGTCCTTGTCCGGAAAGGCTTGCAGGGTTCAAAGGCTCCTTTTTCAGGGCCCCACATAGTTGTGAAGACTGCTCGCAAACAAGAAATTTGATTGATTGATTGTGGGGTTTAACGCGCCGACGCAACGCAGGCGATGAGGCGCGCCGTAGTGGAGGGCTCCGGATTAATTTTGACCACCTGGGGATCTTTATCGTGCGCCGAAATCTTGTACACACGGGCGTTTTTGCTTTTCGCCTCCATCAGAAAAGCGGCCGCCACGGCCGGGAATCGAACCCGCGACCTCGTGCAAACAAGGAATTTTGAAGTACATATGCTACAATGGACCTAATAACATCGTGGAAGCTGCGTCTATGTGCCACGTAGTGCCGTCTCAACCCAGGAGGGTTGACAACAGAGGGGCGGCCTGTGTAACAGGAAGAGGAAGAGGTCGACGAGGAGCCGGGCAGCAGCCAGAAGAGCAGGCGGACGAGGAGGAAGAAGAGGAGGTGAAAGGACAGGAACCGGACTGTTGTTTGACTACTTCGTGAACTCGACCCAATAAAGGGTAACGTTACAATATACAGTGTATTAGGTTGACTTTTGTTACTTGCTTTTTATTGAATTATGATACTGTGAACAGTGGTATTCTGATGTTAGTTGCCTCTTGTTTGAAAATGTTGCTGTGCTTTATTCATGGGTTTTTGTATCGGGAACACTGTTCGTCAGTGCCCGTTCCCCTCTGCAATGCTGTAAAGCACTGAGGGTACAATAAATGAAATGAAAAATTTCGAATAAACGAATGTCAAGAGACCAGTAAAAATAGTTCGTTATTTTGAATAATAGTTATAGTGAAAAAATTAAAAATGCGCTGTAAAAATTGTGAAAATAAGCTACCCTTAAGATTACCGCCACATAATCGACCAGATATAGGGGACATCCCCAAGGTGGAGTAAGTTTCTGCAGAGCAAAGTTTGACATCCACCTGAACGCAGCCATACGGCTACGAAGACAAAATCCCAATCACCGACATCGATATTTGGAGCAAAGATCTAATTTCCAGACAAAGAAAAGTGACCAACACAATACAATGCGACGAGGAAACACCATGCGTGGACAACCACCTCATGAGCATATGGAAAAAGCGAGCCAAACTCATCAAAAGATGGAAGAGGCAAAAACGAAACAAACGACTCCGAAAAAGAATCAACAACATCACAAAAGAGGCGAAAGATTACGCACACAGGCTTTCCAAGCAAAATTGGGATGATTTCTGCGAAAACCTCAAGAACACTCTCAGCACTTCTAAGACATGGGCAATCTTAAGAAGTATGCTTGATTCAAACAACACCAAAAGAGAAAGCCAACATAGCGTAAAAAGATTAGCCCACACTTTCCAAGGCTCAAACGGGCAGCTTTTAGAAGCACTCAAGAGCAAGTTTGGAGACAAGGACACCCCGGATCACAGCCAAACCCAATACAAGGGTGTAAAGAACGACATCCTCGATCAAGACATAACCAAAGAGGAAGTCTTCGATGCAATAATCTCAGCAAAAAGAAAAGGCGCTCCAGGCAGAGATGGGATAACGAACAACATCATCAGAAACCTCGGTAATCAGCAGCTAGAAGAACTAACCGAATACATAAATGAACAACATTGGAAACGCGGCTCCATCCCACCGGAGTGGAAGCATTCGGAAATCACAACTATTCCCAAACCAGGCAAAGAATTCGCAATCAACAATCTCAGACCCATATCACTTACCTCATGTACGGGCAAGCTTTACGAACGCATGATAACCAAACGACTGTACAACTACCAAGAGGACAATGACCTCCTCCCATACAGCCTAATCGGCTTCAGAAAAGGCCTGTCCACACAAGATGCCTTCCTGCTATTCAAGGAAGAAATCCTTGCCAAACAGAATAACAAAGACCAAATGCTTTTGACTCTAAACCTCAAGGGAGCGTTCGACAACGTTTCCCACGAGGCAATCTTAGAGGCCCTGAACAGTATAGGAAGCGGAGAACGGATCTACAACTTCGTCAAAGCTTTCCTTTCTAACCGAATAGCAACAGTAGGGTTGGGAAACCTGAGATCCGACAGTTTCCAAATGCCGAACAGAGGCACCCCACAGGGATCTGTCATCTCCCCCATACAGTTCAACATTACAGTGATCAAGATAGCGGAAGCCGTAACCCGATTCACAGACATAGGTCACGTCATCTACGCTGATGAGGTTACTATATGGATCTCCAAAGGAAACCTCCAACAGAAAATGGAACAGCTGTAAGCTGCCGCAAACGTGGTAGTGGAAAAGGCAGGAGAGAACGGCCTAGAATGCTCACCTGAGAAATGCGAGCTCATCCGAATCTCCCCAACAAGAGAACAACTACCTTCCCAAATCCAAATGGGAACAAAGAACATTCCCGAAAAAAGCCAAATCAGAATACTAAGCATGAGAATACAGAGCAACAACCAGGTTGAGGCAACGATGGAGAAGCTCAAAAAGACAACAACCCAACTTCCTGGGATTATCAGAAGAATTACAAGAATCCGCAGCGGCATGAGCGAAAAAGAGACACTCAGGCTCGTCCAAGCACTCATAATCAGTAGAACCACATATAGCCTCCCTTTCCACATCACCACGAAAGCCCAACAAGAACGGATAGAGGCAAACATAAGAACGGCATACAAGGCAGCTTTAGGTCTGCCTTTCTATACATCAAGCGACAAACTATCAGCCCTGGGCATCTTTAATACCTTTCAAGAGTTAAGAGAAACGGTACTAGCAGCCCAAAAAGAGCGTTTCAACAAAACTTCAGCAGGAAGAGTCATCTTGCACAGAATCGGAACACACCAAGAAAGAATCAGGCAAGACCGGATGACCAACATCACCCCAACTCAACGCAAAAGCCTGACCCTACGCCCCCTACCCAAGAACATGCACCGAACCCTCCACAAAGACCGAAGGATTGCCAGAATTAAATACCTGCGGAAATCATTCCAGCACCAGAGCAATACAGTCTACACGGATGCAAGCAGAGGCGCAAACCGGAACTCAAAAGTAGTAGCGGTGGACCACCTAGGCGAGCTAATAGACTGCATAACTATCAAAGACCTAGACACGGACGAAGCGGAGACAAGCGCCATCCTACTAGCCATAAGATGGGGCGAACACAACGACCAAGCGCTGAATATCCTCACGGACTCGAAAAGACCCATTCTAAACCTAGCGGCATGCAGAATCCCCGAGTCCACGCAGCGGATTCTTCCTGCAACCCTGAAGCATAAGCACACCATCATTTGGTGCCCCGGTCACGAGGGGCTAGACGGAAACGAGATGGCCGATGAGGTAGCGAGGTTCCTAACGTACCGCGCCGAGTCAGAGCACTCGTACAGTCTTCCCCCTCCTGAAACCCACCAAGAACTCCTCGCCACGCTTCGTCTCAGCAGGCAGAAGTTTCCCCCTCCACACAAAGGCCTTAACACTTATGAAAGCCGAACACCATGGAAAATTCAAACAAACACCTTCATACACAAGTCTAGACTAGCTCTAATGTTCCCGAACTCCACAAACGAACACTGCAAAAAATGTGGAGAGGTGGCAAATCTCTTCCACGCATCCTGGGGATGCCCCTTTATATGGCCCCCGGAGAACGCCCACGAACCCAAAACACTAGAGACATGAGAGGCAGCCCTGGCCAACTCCGCCCTCGGGACTCAGCGAGAGCTGATCCGGAGAGCGAAGATCGGGACAGCTGAAACTGGGGCCCTGGAAAGAGGGCTCCACTCACTTCTCTAGCCCCACCTTACCCTCCCCTTCTCCCCTTTCCCATCAATAAAGTTTACTGACTGACTGACTGACAAAGGAAAGCTATACAGCTTCCTCAGAAACTTCGCAGTTGAAGAAAAAGTCGTCCTGGTCCAGGATGCTGGACCAGGACATATTTTAAGGGCGAAGTCCTTTAGGACCTCGCAATGTCCTTGCCGATGTCTGGAGTTGTCCGTGCGCAAGAGACTTTACGTGCGCACAGCATTGTACGCCATTTATCGAGAGCAGCGCACACTGTAGTACCATCCGCGCGCCATCTGGGGCGAGCGCCGGTAACTGCAGTAGCAAAGAGCGCGAATTTCAAAGGGTACAAAACGCAAAAATAAAGCAAACACCCTAAAATATCTAACGATAATTCGCGAAAAAGATACCGTGGACGATGCCGAGGGTGCGAAATACTGGGAGGCGATTGTCTTTGGTGTGGCACTTGTCATTTACGGCGCATTTACTGCACCTCAAAATCATTTAAAACTCAGAGTGCATAAGCACGCACAGACGATGGCACTCATCACACAGGCAATACACAACTTGCGTCCGAGTGCTTTGCCCCCACGGCATCGTTCACAGCGTGGAGATGTGCGATTTTTTTTTCTTCAAATGCGAAGTGCCTTAGGAATCTCTATAGCTTTCTTTTGTAGCCGTATGGCTGCATTCAGGTGGATGTCAGACTACTTTGCAGTACCTCCACTACGTGCACCTGGAAGCATTTAGGGTCACTTTGTTTCTGGCTTGCACTGTTGCCATCTCTCCCAGCAAAACCGCCACCGATTGTGATGGACAGGGTGTTACCCCAGACGCTCTAGCGTCCGCGCAGCAGAGAAAGAGAGAGAGAGAGAGAGAGAGAGAGAGAGAGAGAGAGAGAGAGAGAGAGAGAGAGAGAGAGAGAGAGAGACAGAGAGAGGAGAGGCGCCCAGAAACAAAATGTCTGCGCCCTTATGTAAACACATATCGCGTGGTGCCGACCGCCCAACGGAAATCCTGGTGGCACATAACAATGAGAGAAAAGAGTGCCGACATTAAAAAAAGCGTGCGCCAATCCACCTTGTGAATGTGGTTGGAAAGAAAAGCTGTAAACGGCACCCGCAACGTTTACCCATGCGACGTCCCTTAAATTCAGTCACGTCGATCTACAAATAGTGAAACTAGAGAGGAGTGAAATGCACTTAACCACACCCTTTATTACTTCAAAGAGGTATTCTTTGTAAAGTTAAATCACTGATGATGCATGAACGGTGGTTCGTTGAGTTGTATTGGTGCAGCACATGAGTGGAAACTTTTTTATGAAATTAAAGAACGCTCGACACCGGTGTTAGACGATCTCACTTCTCCGTCTCTGACGGCGCGGACGGAGGCGACGAGATCGGCGGCCGAGACGGTGGAGGACGACGAGAAAAAGAAGGAGAGGAGGAGGAGAAGCTGGAGGAGGAAGTACTTCTATTAAGATTTCTGAGCAGCCTAGACTGCGGCCCAGGGGAGTGGTTCCTTCTTCGCTGGAGCCCATATGCAGTCCGCCCCGCCTGTGCTCTGTCCACCAACTGAAGTTGGGTAGGCACATTGGGGCTGGACAGCAGCATCTCCCATTTATCTTGTTGGGTTAGTTGACGGAAACACAGCGAGGTGCTCAGGGCTAAAGTCGCACACCCTGGTTATTTGGTGGAGTGTTCCTACTTCTGAGCAATATTTACATTCAGCGTAGTAGCGATTCGGGTGCGTTAGGTGAAGACGCGTTTGGTGTGGGAAGGAGCCGGCTTGTACGTGCCGTAGGGTAGTTTGTTTTTCTGTGGAAAGGTCGGGGTAGATCAAAGGTAGGGTCTGTCTCTGAAGGCGATATTGCTGGGCGATGTACCTGATCGAGACAAGCGGGATTATGTCCTCGCGCAGCTCCTTAGCCCGGGGGCTAAAAGCGCAGGTCTGTTGGTGGGCGTACTCGTTGCCCTCCACGAAAGCGTGAGCGGGTGTCCAAATGAACCGAATGGAACTCTTTGTGGACTGGGTTTTTAGCACACGCAGTGCACGTCGGCACAGCCAAGCGGACTGGTAATTCCGGTAGGCAATCCGGTAGGCTTATTGGCAATCGGTTACTATCTTTAGAACCCTTGGTTGAGTGAGAGCCAAGGTGATGGCTGCCTCTTCTGCTGCCATCATGTCTTGAGTCTTGAGTGAAGCACACGCAAGGAGGTTAGTTCTGGAGGTTGGGAGGCATCAGTGTACATAACTGCATGATCCCCTCAGGGGGTGGTGTAGAGCGCTTGAGCTCGTGCTGGTCCGCGACCCTCGTCATGTGAGAGTTTCATATTTCTAATCAAAGCGAGCATCTTTAATTCATGTCACCAAGAGTGCGGGTGCGAGAGTACATCAAGTGGAGTGACATTCTGCGCTGCCCAGCCAATCTGGTGAAGGATCCGATGACCTACCGCAGTTCTCCTCATTCGGAGCTTCCAATTAGAAAGGCGGCCTCTATCAGCTCTTCCACGGTGTTGTGGAGCCCCGTGCTAAGCAGCCTCTCTGTGGACGCTCTCAGGGGAAGACCAATGGCCTGCTCAACCGCCTTTTTATACAATATATAACACATCTTTATGTCCTCCTTGCCGAAAAGAAGACAGGGGGTTGCCGTAAGTGATTCATTAGAGGGCAAAAGCTTGACTTAATCGAAAGGTATCGGATTCTTTGAGGCCTCACTTTTTGGTGTCAACTCGCCTTATCATGTGTATGATTTAATAGAGGCTGTTTGAGGCGCTGCAACGATACGCCGCTCTTGGTGTTGGCCTGGAGATGTAGGCCCAGGATCTTGATGCTGGGGCTTGGAGGGATAGCCTGGCTATCAAGGAGTGTTTGGGTGTGTTACTTAATGCATCGTTTGGCGTGAGGTCGGACGACAAGAAGCTGTGATTTTTTACGTGAACACTGAAGGCCGCCGGCTTTAGCACATTGGCGCACTAGAAATGAGATGCCATGCATTGGTGCGAAGTTCCCTTAATTTTTGTAACTCCTAGCCAACGTGCAAGGCGCGCACATGGCCATTAGATATGCCGTGCACGGAGCGCACAGCGGCGCGTGAGGTCGCTTGAAGCTATCACGTGGCATTCAGCGAGAATACAGGGGGTAAACCGGTAGATGTGCTTGGTGAGTCTACGAGCTGTCTACCTTGTATTCGCGTGCGCTCGTAGCTAAATCGGTAAGACAATGGGCTCTCGCTTTGTGACGTTGTTAGTTCCAGGTTCGATTCCTGGCGGTGCCAGTAAATTGGTTCATTTGTTCGCGGGAGTTTTCTGTCGACACCAACGGTCGCGAAAGAACCCTTGGATGCTTGAGGTATAAAGCTTTGCTTTAAAAAATTTATTTAGTGACACTATTGTGAAAGTAACAAAAGCATCCACCTACCTTTACTGGGAACACGTCCACAATCGCATTAGCCTCCAACGCGGGTCTGAATGCACGTTTATTTGAAGAAATCGGTGATTTTTGCCTTAAGTTTGCCACTAAACTGCTGCAAGATGAAGGAATCATAGCCATACACGTTCTTGTGCACTGCCTCGGTGGAATTGCTGCACCTGCTAAGAAAATTGCGTATTTCTGCTACGCACTGCAAAACAACGGCGTTAGATAGAACTTCTTTGCCTTGTCTTACGGGCCCTGTCTCAGCGTCATCGTCGTGACTCTCGGTGTCCTCGTCGCGACAAACGGTGTTGACGTGCATGCTTCATCGCCGCACTGCACGTAATCTTCAAAGGTGACTGCAACTTTTCTGCGACTTCATCCCATGGATCGCATTCTTCACTGTCTGGCACCATGTTTTCGGCTTCAGGTGGCGTATCAAGTAGGCCGGCCTTCCTCCAGCAGTTCTCGATGGTGGACGCTGTCACACTCCACGAGGCACCGGTAATCATTGCCGCGGCCTGTCGCACATTGATCGCGGTCGCGACATTCATTCGAAAATTAATCAGGACTGGCTGAACGAGACGATTCTGGTAATGATCCTTCAGGCTCATTGTAATCCCTTTGTCCAGCGGCTGCAGCAGGGACGTGCAGTTTGTTACTCCCTTCTCCCCATCCCCGCAGAGTAGCATGCAGGCGGGAACATGCCGGCAAACCTCTCTGCTTTCATCTAATAAAGAGCTCTCTCTCTCTCTCTCTCTAGGGAAGAACCCCAGCCGAAAATTTGTGAGGCGAACGTTAACAAGGTGTTCCGAAAAGTTGTCCACGATAATGGGGATCTTTCTCCCGACCTCCTCATCATCGTCCACCTTGAGCAGCCATTCGGAAAAGAGCCCTCACGTCATCCACGCGCGTGAATTGGCACGGTAATAGCACAGCAACGAGTAGAAATTTTTTATGCAGCGAGGGTTGTATTTTCCGATGACCAAGGACGTGAGCTTTTTAGTGCGTGTGACATTGCAGCACAGCAGTAGAGCAAATCGGACTTTCGACTTCTTGCCGCCTTTGCAACCGCTTCCCTTAATATGGATGGCCTTTGTTATGACTCACTGGCGCCATGTTTGCGCGGGTCACTCGCCCGCCGGTCGACCACCCTACCGCTTGTCGACGGAAACGAAAGGAGGCCGACACGACGCCGCGCCAGCCACTGATTGACAGCGGCTTTTGAGCGGTGTTGAGTGTTGTTGCCCCAAAAGGGATTAAGGAGCCTCCGGTTCCTCCGGCCTAAGCAACTGAACGCGTGTGCGCGTGAAAGCCCAGACGGCGACGACCGGACAATGGGACCCAGTGGCGGCGGCAGCACAGCGAAGAAGGCAGTGGCAATGGTCAAGCCATTAACCCTTCCGGAGTGATTCCACGAACCTTGTTAACCTGTGCTGTTAGGCTCCCTGGGAACGCAGCGCGTGGCAGACACCAAAAGGATACGCGGCGCCCGCGCGTTTTCCGTTCTTTCCCTCTAATACAGGCTCCTGACGAGTGGCAAGGGGGTGTGTGTGTGCGTGTGCTGTGCATCTGCCGACATACCTGAAAGGCGTGTCCCTACCCGAGGGCGGTGCTTCACAGCGAGGAACGTACACATCACCATTGGTCCGCATTGTTTTGTATGGGGATCCCTAACCTAGGGAACTAGGGATCGGGGGTCAACAAAAAGGGCGTGCTGCGGCCCGCCAAGATCTGTCTTCTATCTTCATCTCGACAACTCACTGTAAAAATGTAAATAAACCCGTTGAGTTTGCTCTAAGCTCTCCCCTAGTCCTGTCTCGACGAAGCGACGGCGACCGGCCCCGCTACCAGCAGACTGCGGTCGCTACAACTAGCTACAAGACGCTACAACTGGATGGCAAGCGGTTGGATCTGAGCCTGGAGGACGGAGAATGAACAACACGCCGAGATCATGCAGACTGACAGCTGTGAACCGGTGAGTGCTGGCTTTGGTTTTTTTGGTTGCCAGGCTGATAAGATAGAAGTGTAATCTTTTCGCTGGTAGAGACTACCACAGAAGCAGTTGTTTCCGGAACTTCTGGGTAGAGAGTGAGCCGCACCACACTAGTTCTCTGTCACGGATTGGAAGCGTTTGTTGAAGAATCAGCTGCTGATTCTGGGGGAGGAGCTAGGAGCAGAAGTAGATTCGGGGATGAAGAAAGACGCAATTGTTCGCGCTATCGAGGGCTTGAATCTGAGCAGTGAAGATATCAAAGAAACGTGGAACGAGATTCAAAAGCAAGAGGAACAGGAGCGCGAGAAAAAGCGTGAGGAACAGGAGCGTCAGGAAAGGCGAGAGCAACATGAACGCCAAGAAAAACGGGAGCAACAGGAGTACCAGTTAAAGCAAAAAGAACTGGAGGTAGAACAGTTGCGCCTGGAAGTGGAAGCGAGGAAGATGGCTGAGGTTCCAGGAGTGGAGGTAGCAGGCAGACAAAATCTTTGTGATTTATCTAAGCTAATGCAACCCTTCAAAGTAGGGCAAGATGTGGGCCTCTTTCTTGTGAACTTCGAGAGAACCTGTGAAAAAGCGAAGCTTCGCCTTAGCACATGGGCTCGAAATTTGTTATGTTTGCTGCCATGTGAAGCAGCGGATGTGATCGCGCGGCTTCCGGTGGAGGATGCGGACAATTATGACAAAGTGAAGGAAAGCCTTCTAAAGAGGTTCCGACTTTCGTCAGATGCGTTCCGGCAGCGGTTTCGGAATCTGACAAAAAACAGGGCCGCACGTATTCTGAGTTTGCCTACGAGTTGAAGGTCAACTTGGTAGAATGGATGAAGGGAGCCGGCACTTTTGGCAACTTCGAAAAGGCTCTTGAAGTAGTGGCTCTCGAACAGTTCTTTTATAAGCTTTCCGAGCCAATGAAGCTCTGGATCCAAGATAGGGCCGGAGTAGTAACAGTGCAGGCAGCTGCCGACTTTGCTGATGAGTACGCGTCACGCCGGGAAGAAAGGGACGAGGTTCCTCCAGCAAAAGCGGGAGATAGAGGAAAACCTTGGACGGGAAAGCAGGGGGCTGGTATAGGTATGACGGCACAGAAAAAGGCGGACTTCGCTGGAAGTAGTCAAGGATCGCAAAACAAACAGGAGGGAAAGGCTTCGGAGACTTCTTCCAAAAAGAGTCCTTTTGACGCGCGGCAACCACCTACCTGCTACAAATGCAAGGAGGTCGGTCACATTGCCATAGGCTGTCGTAGGCCCAGGCCAGCCCTTTCGTACACTTGTGAGTCTCCTACTAGCGAGGAGCTACTTAGTCCTTACCTTTTTAACCTAACAGTGCACGGGAAGCCATGCCGCGTCTTACGAGACAATGGGGCAACCATTGATCTGGTGCACCCGGACTATGTGGCACAAGCAGATTACAACGGCAAGTGCGCATGGATTAAACCGGTTTTGCAAGAGGGAAGCATTTGTCTCCCGGTAGCTCGAGTAGTCATCACTGGGCCGTTCGGAGAAGTAGAGACGGAAGCGGCAGTGTCAGACAAGCTGCCCTCGCAGTAATCCTACTTGTTCTCGAATCAGACCGACCGTCTGCTTAGAGAACAAGGGAAAAGTTTTCAGGAGGGAACAGTCCAAGCCTTGACTAGAGCTAAAGCACACATGCCAGCAGCCGAACTAGAGCGGAAAGAACCGAGTTTCACCGGAAGTACAGCAACACCAGCTGGAGTCAGCACAGCGGAGTCTACTATCCCGTCGCCTACTGAAAAAAAGAGAGAGGGGTCAGAGGAGGAGACTCACGCTGATATAGCTGAAGGGGAATCGTAAGAGGGGCTGCTCGTGTTGCCTGTATCCAAATCACTAGGCAATGTACAGGGGAAAGTGACAGGAGACGAGCTCATCGAGCAGCAGAAAAGCGATCCCAGCCTTAAGGAGATTTGGAACACCGTCAGGGAAGGGGTGGCGAGGAAGAATGTCAGTTTTCCCGTCAAAAACGGCATCTTGTACCGCCACTACCAGGATGCAAAAGGTCGCACGTTTGACCAGATTGTAGTTCCGACTAGGTATCGGCATTACATTGTTGATCTCTGTCACGGAGTTGGTCGGTTGGGGCATTTAGGAGCTCGGAAGAGCAAAGATAGGCTCCTAACGGAGTTTTATTGGCCAGGATGCTTCACCGAGGTTGAGAACCACGTAAGAGCGTGTGAAACCTGTCAGAGAGTGGGAAAACCGCACGAGAAGGGAAAGGCGCCACTTGAGCTCCTTCCGCTCATTTCAGGGCCCTTTCGCCGGCTGGTAATAGACGTTGAGGGACCACTCCCAGCGACAAAATCAGGCTACCGGTATTTGCTTACCACTGTTTGTCCACCAGCCAAATTTCCAGAGGCGCTCCCAATGAAGGAGCAGAGCTCGGTAGAAGCAGTCAACGCACTACTGTCTATTTTTTCTAGAGTGGCCTTACCTAAGGAGATACAGTGCTACCAGGGTTCAGTGTTCAGCAGCGTTCTGACTGCGGGCTTCACGGAGAAGTGCGGGATAAGGCTGATGAACCGAGTTCTGCAGGGGGCTGAAGAATACGCTGTTCCCTATTTAGTCGACCTTGCTATGTACTACAATACATGGGAAGACCACCTGTACCATCTTAGCGATGTCCTTAGACGTTTGACACACGCTGGACTGACAGCGAAGCCGGCTAACTGCCAGCTAGCTCGCGCCGAAGTACGGTACCTAGGGCACGTGGTAAGGCAGGGCAGGAGGCGACCTGACGAGTTGAAAGTATAGGCGGTTAGCGAATTCCCGCAACCAGAAATGGAGGGTGCTTCCCAAGGCCTCAAAACGGCGCTTGTTAGCTCACCCGTACGGCATGCACCGAACTATGATCCTCCCTTTACTGTGCAATGCGATGCCCGCAACAGAGGCTTAGGAGTAGCACTCTGCCAGGAGGATGACAACGGGAACGAGAACCCGGTGCTGTACGCCAGCAGGAAACTCTCGGTTCGCGAGGAGGCCTACAGTGCGTCAGAAAAAGAATGTGCCTACATTGTGTGGGCCACCCAAAAATTGGCCTGCTACCTTTACGGAACTTCTTTCGTCTTCGTCACTGACCACTGCCCGCTGACATGGCTGTCGCAAATGTCGGGAAAGAATCCGCGACTACTACGCTGGAGCCTTGCGCTACAGGAGCTTAACTTCACTGTGAAGTATAAGAAGGGTTCCGCCAACGCCAATGTTGACACATTAAGCAGAGCCTTTTAGCTGTTTCGCTTTTGCTTTCTTTTGTTCTCAGTTGAGGAACGTTTTTCTGTAGTGATTTTGAGTAGTATTTTAAGTAATTCAGCCTAAGTTTTTAGCTGTGAGCAAGAGTATTAGTGTGGTTGCCATATGTAAAAAAAGCGTAGGTGCATTGTAGCACCTTTGAAAGAGCAGCCTGGTTGCCGAAAACTCATTGCCGGCGCTTGCTGGTTCGGGGAGGTTGGTCTTTGTGGTTTCAATGGTGCTGGAAGAATGCTGCTACTGTGATCTCTCCCGTCGAGCAGCTGATACTACACGACGTCCGAGATCTTCCCGTCGGCGGAGGAGCTGTTATGACTCACTGGCGCCATGTTTGCGCGGGTCAGTCGCCCGCCGGTCGACCACCCCACCGCTTGTCGACGGAAACGAAAGGAGGCCGACACGACGCCGCGCCAGCCATTGATTGACAGCGGCTTTTGAGCGGTGTTGAGTGTTGTTGCCCCAAAAGGGATTAAGGAGCCGCCGGTTCCCCCGGCCTAAGCAACTGAACGCGTGTGCGCGTGAAAGCCCAGACGGCGACGACCGGACAATGGGACCCAGTGGCGGCGGCAGCGCAGCGAAGAAGGCAGTGGCAATGGTCAAGCCTTTAACCCTTCCCGGAGTGATTCCACGAACCTTGTTAATCTGTGCTGTTAGGCTCCCTGGGAACGCAGCGCGCGGCAGACATCAAAAGGATACGCGGCGCCCGCGCGTCTTCCGTTCTTTCCCTCTACTACAGGCTTCTGACGAGTGGCAAGGGGGTGTGTGTGTGTGCGTGTGCTGTGCATCTGCCGACATACCTTAAAGGCGTGTCCCTACCCGAGGGCGGTGCTTCACAGCGAGGAACGTACACATCACCATTGGTCCGCATTGTTTTGTATGGGGATCACTAACCTAGGGAACTAGGGATCGGGGGTCAACAAAAAGGGCGTGCTGCGGCCCGCCAAGATCTGTCTTCTGTCTTCATCTCGACAACTCACTGTAAAAATGTAAATAAACCCGTTGAGTTTGCTCTAAGCTCTTCCCTAGTCCTGGCTCGACGAAGCGACGGCGACCGGCCCCGCTACCAGCAGACTGCGGTCGCTACAACTAGCTACAACTCGCAACACCTTGTCAGGAAGCAAGACCCTCCAAGCGCAGGCGATGGCGACAGAGCTAACGCACATTTAGTTGGTTGATGATGATAGTCCTATATGCCCACCATAAGTAGTCGTTAACACCATTACGAGTAATCTCGTACACTCGAAATTAGTTATTTTGAAGTGTTGTTTTACACGAGGAATATAAAATTTGATACGTTATTCTGAAATAATCGGTGCTCTGACATTCGTAGTAGTGAAATATTTTTACATAGAAATAATGGGGATTTGGTAGCGTATTTTCAAAGTATTCGTTAACTTAAAAAAATCTATATTCAGCGGTTCGCCATAACAGGATTTCGACTGCGCGTATGTCTTAATTGTTATAACCGAGAAAATGAACTAGGCCTGGTTCTAAGCAGCAATTTCGCTGTACCAGCGGAGCGCTTTTTTGTCAGCAGAGGGAGTGCCTATATGACCACTTTGGCTATACGTTTTGAAAGCATGAGACATCTCTGTTTCGTCTACGCCTTGACTCCTTCTACCCTCTCCCTCCGTGGCACCACATAATTCTGCGTGGTTCATGCATTGAGCCGGTCTCGTGCAAGGCCGACGCCTCCCATTTGTTTCAAGCAGAACACTGCATGTCCATTGCTGCATTGACTCGCTCCTGCACGTGGGGAACGGAAGCATTGCAGCGACGAAGCACTATTGGAGTGCTCCTCATGAGTTTTCCGACATTGTCATGTATAGGACTTCCATTACTCTTCCAAGTCGAGCGCCACGCAAGCCTGCTGTACGGGGGCAAGCAGTGAAATAAAACCCTTCAAAGGGGAATTCAAACCGATTGCACCTGATTGGCCGTAAACATTTTATGGAGTATTTGTGGCTGCTTTCTTCCGCTGCTCACAACTCTCCAGTTTCTGGCAACGTGCTTTAAAGGCGAAAGCTTGAGAATACGTGTTACCAATACCTTTACAGAGGCACCTTATTTACGACTCTTCCTTGCTTTCCGTTCCTTCGTCATACGGCGCCAATTACGTCCGCAAGCAGACCGAGACACGTGAACAGGTTTCCCAAAGGTTTGCCACTAGGTTAGGTAAAATTCTTTATACTTGTCAACATTGCTAAGCAAGAAGAAAGCATTAAGCTTAGTTGAAGCGAAACAACACTACATAAGTACTACTTGCAATGTTCTTCTGTATCTGAAGTACACGGCTGCTTGGTTTTTGTGATAGCAAATAAAGAATGCACGTTGAAAACAACGTTTTGACCCACAATTACAAAAAGCGGTCAAGCACAAGACGGCGCGCGGAAAGTGTAACATGAGGAAATTGATTTGACCTGTGCAAACCTCTATTGTGTTTCTTGTGGTAGGAAAGAGTGGGAATAGAAGAGACTGAGAAATGGGCTGGAAAGAGGAAAAAGAGAGTAAGAGCAATTTTATTTGAAAATGTGGTTTACTGGGCGAGTGGCTACCGACATGGGCCTGACGCCGACAGTGGGGGCTCGATTCACCAAGGAGATTTATATATACCTAGATCTGAGCTGCTCAGCGCCCCGTCTCGCTGCTCGTCACATCTTATGGAGGGGAGGGGATCATCTGGACACGCCCGCATAAAGTCTAACACGGTGGCTAGGCCACTGCAATAAAGGTATTAGGGGAGGTGAATAATTTGGGATAGATATGATGAAGTACTGCACGACACGGAGGACTGTCGCTCTGTAAGAGGATAACAAAGAGGAGAACAGCGCAAAATCGACAATACACAAGACGATATAAAAAGGGCGACCAAAGAGATTTTGACTGATTTTACAGGGGACACTGACTTACAGCTGATTTTTATTTTTCAGCGTGTCACATATATACCTTGACAGTCAAAAATACTGTGAAAAAACAAGACTAACACAATTGCTACAGATGCCCAATGTGGTCGTCACAGTGCGCCATACTCATGCGCCACAAGTGCGTACACAACTTTCTCTGTGACAGAAAATGTCTCTTTAAAAGACAAGGATAACGAGGGCTTGCTGATACAATTTTCTTTTTAGCGCTCTATTTCTGCGGCCTCAAGGTTTTCTCTAGTTAATATTTTTTTGTGTTTTGCAAAAACTTTCTTTCGGGAAGTATTCGATATCAGCCGCGGCAATCGTGACATTAGTCGCCTACTAATCGCTTTGAGTGCGGGATGTCCTCTAAATCTTTCCATAAGGCACCTTCCCGTTTGGCCTACCCAAAGTTTCGCGCAATAGAGCGGGACCGAACATATGTCACCTTCATCCCAGTGTAGCAAAGGGTTTCCGGGATTGACGGAGGAAGACCGCACCGTTCATCTTGTTTTCACACATTTCACACAGTTCACGTTTCACACATTTCTATTGGCATTTCTTCGCCGAACTGCAAGGCGAATAAAGCTTATGATAGACGTTTATTTTCTAACGTTTACACACCAGTGTACTAAGTTATGTACGCATTCTGTGAATGAATTTGTCGGTGTCAGGAACTTGGGCTGAGTGCGAAACCAAAATTTGCCTATGGACTCGCGTAGCAATTTAAGAACTTTTTATCTTAATCTGAACTTCCTTACTTGTGTTGCTGCATTGATTTTTAAAACCTTTTTCTTTGAACGATTGTAGGGTTTACGCGCCGATGCAACGCAGGTGATGAGGCGCGCCGTGGAGGGCTCCGGATTAATTTCGACCACCTGGTGGTCTTTAACGTGCGCCGAAATCTCGTACATACGGGCGTTTTTGCTTTTCGCCTCCATCGAAAAGCGGCTGCTGCGGCCGGGAATCGAACCCGCGTCCTCGTGCTCTGCAGCGGAATGCCTTAGGCACTGAGCTACAACGGCAGGTAAACCTTCTTCTTGGGGGGCGTGGAACCGGCGCAGCCATGGCGGTGCCGCTCACGCAATTTCTGCTACTGTTACAGATGACCTACTCTTTCCCATCGTGTGAAATCTTGGCCTGCTGTGACGCACTTGGGAACGGCGCAGATCCGCAACGCAAGGAAACCTTGTCAGTGAACGTCACGGCAATCAACTCTGCTTCAGTTAACCACGAAGATTGGAATTCGTCATGCGCCGTAGACGACCTCGGGCAATGTTCCACAGCAGTCTACGAACCCTGGGATCTCGGCAGTACCTTCGGGCTACAAAAAGCGGGAATCGCCAGTGCTCTGTTGGGGCGTGGAACCGGCGCAGCCATGGCGGTGCCGCTCACGCAATTTCTGCTACTGTTACAGGTTAGTGACTTGTTACCGCGCCAGATGTCTGTATTTGTTTTGCCGGTTCCACCCCAGGTAGTGTATGATTGTATCAAGAAGCAAGCGCTGTTGAGGCCTCGTAGACGCTGCTGCTTTTCTTTGCTACGGCGTGCTTCCTTCTACTTTTTGTTGTTAATCTGTTGCGGCGACGTTGAATTAAATCCTGGACCCGATAAATTGCAACTAATATTAGATGGTCAAGCAGTTATTAACTCTAAACTTGATAACATTGAGGCCAAACAGGTAGCGCAGAGTCTTGCCTTAGATGACTTAAAAAAGAGAATGTCAACATTGGAGAGCAAGATTGCTGCATTTTCAAACCTTGAGGCAGTGGTGAATGAATGTAAGAAGAGTTGCGAGAGTCAAGAGCGTGCCATGGACGACTTACGCTCTAAGCTCGATGATCTTGAAAACCGCTCTAGGCGATGTAATCTGGCCTTTTACGGCATTGAGGACGTGGATCCGAAGGAACCATGGTCCACCTCTGAAAAACACATTCGTGAGCTATGTGCAGCTAAGTTTAACCTAGAACTGAAAACAATAGAGAGAGCACATAGGCTTGGCAAATTCAATCCCGATAAGAAACGCCCTTTGATTGTAAATTTTGCGTCATTTAAAGAAAAGCAAGCTATATTAGAAAATGCTAAAAAACTAAAAGGTTCTGGCATAAGTGTTTCCGAAGACTTTTCGGAATCGATGCGCCGAAAGAGGCGGATCCTCTGGGAGTTTGCGCAATCCCGGAAAAGTGACAATTCACGAGTGAACCTTCGGCTCGATGTACTTCACCTTGACAAAGTCAAATATGTCTATGATGAAGATATTGATCAAGTAGTGAAGCTTCAGTGACCGTCTGGCAACGTTTCATCGACGCTATCGTTTTTAGTAGTAAACTGCCGCAGTATAAAAAATAAGATAGATGAATTTGACAACTTAATACAGACAGTGAAGCCATCCGTCGTCATCGGTACGGAATCATGGTTGAATGACGACATAACGAACGGCGAAGTATTTCCTGACAACTTTGTGTGCTACAGGAAGGACAGGAATAATCGCGGAGGGAGTGTGTTTATTTTAGTAGACCAGTCTGTTCCTTCAAGTCCTATTGCTGTGCCTTCCACAGCGTGCGAGGCAGTCTGGTGTCAATTAAAGCTACGTAATGGTGAATCCTTATCTGTGTGTAGCTTTTACCGTCCACCGGCATCTTCAGTCGATGTTTTGGCTCGGTTTACATGTGCGGTCGAAGCAGTTCAAACTGATCACATGGTAGTAGCCAGTGACTTTAATTTACCGGATCTCGACTGGCAGCACCAACCTGCGTTTTCCGGCACACCTAATGGCCGCAATACAGCGATGATAAATTGTATGAATCTGTTTTCACTCACCCAGATTTTCTTGCAGCCAACTAGGGAAAAACACGTTCTAGACCTATTCCTCACTAATGCACCTGAACACGTAAACTCCATCACGATTATCCCTGGAATCAGCGACCACAAAGCTGTTCACAGTGAAATGAACTTCGAGACTCAAAACACATATAGCAAGAAGGTAAGAGAAGTTTTTGATTACAGAAAAGCTAATCTAGAGGAAATTAATAAGGCACTAGACAGGCACTTTATCGTTTTTGAAACATTAGCAGATACCTTGCCTGTATCAGAACTGTGGGAAATATTTAAAAAGAAAGTTTTCGAGCTGCGCGATCGTTTTGTACCATCTTGGTTGTTAACGGAAAGACGTAACAAAAGTAAACCGTGGTACACAAAAGAAGTGCACAGATTAACACAACGGAGACAAAGAATGTTTAGAGCATTCAAGCGCAATCCTTCAGTAGATAACCTCAGGAAACTTAAAGCAATAGCCAAAGAAGTAAAGCATTCAGTCGGCCAGGCTAAATTACGTTTCTTTGATTCATTTCAATCGCGTATCAGCCAGAATTCAAAGGAAATATGGAAATATATCAAGCGCAATAAAAAGGATACTGTTTCAATTCCAGCCTTAGTGCAAGGTAACAATACTATTGTGGAACCTCTTGATAAAGCAGAATGCTTCAATTCCTACTTTACGTCGGTGTTTTCCTTGCCAGTGGCGTCTACAGACGAAAGGGGAATGTCTGATTTGGCAGTGACAAAGCCCATGGAAGACGTGACATTTGATTTGCGTGGGATACAAGTACTACTTGAGGGCTTAAACACATCGAAAGCAGCCGGCCCAGATGGTTTGCCGAATGCCTTGCTAAAGTTATGTGCGTATTATATAGCACCATATTTGAAAATAATATTTGTTAAATCGGTGCAATATAGTGCCCTCCCTGTAGACTGGAAAATCGCCTCTATAGCTCCTGTTCACAAATCTGGGCCTCGTAATGCGGTTTCCAATTACCGTCCGATTTCTTTAACTTGCGTGTGCTCCAAAATAATTGAACATATATTGTATAGCGCGATTGTTAAAAACATTAGTGATAACAACCTGTTCAACCCTTTCCAGCACGGCTTCCGAAAACGACTATCATGCGTAACTCAGTTGATCCAATTTACTCACGATATTGCCCAGGCGCTAGACAACCGTACATCCGTTGACTGTGTTTTTCTAGATTTTAAGAAGGCATTCGACACGGTTCCTCACAAGTTATTGCTTAGAAAATTGACGGCTTATGGTATTCAACCCAAAATAATTTCCTGGATCTCGGAGTATTTAAGTAACAGACGTCAGTATGTGGTTGTGAACGGCGCTGCATCAGATACATCCGATGTAACATCAGGTGTTCCCCAAGGGTCCGTTTTGGGTCCTTTATTATTTCTTCTCTACATAAATGACATCAGCAATAACATCACTTCATGCATACGACTGTTCGCAGATGATTGCGTATTGTACAGAAAAATTACTTGTGAAAATGATCGCGAAATATTGCAAAACGATCTGAAAATTATAGACGACTGGTGCGTAAAATGGGAGATGCAACTTAATCTAAACAAAACTGTGTGCCTTACCTTCTCAAGAAAGCGTAGCCCAAATAAACACCCTTACACAATAAAAAACGTTCCTCTACATTTCGTAGATGAGTATAAATATTTGGGAGTTTACTTCACTCCAACGCTTTGCTGGCATCGACATGTCGACTACACCGTACGTAAAGCTTGTAGGACTCTGGGTTTTTTGCGACGCAATACAGGAAATTTTCCACAGGCAACGCGCGAATTACTGTACAAGTCTAACGTAAGGTCGATTTTAGAATACGCTTGCGCTGTGTGGGACCCCCCAACCGTTATCGACAAAAATAAATTAGAAAGGGTACAAAGCCTTGCAGCCCGGTACGCCATTGGTAAGACTCCTAGGAACTCAAAGTTTAGCGCAAGTCACTACAAAAAGATTTCGAAATGGGAGACACTAGAAGACCGAAGGGCAATGGTTCGCTTAAAACTATTCCATTCCATATACTATTCTCAAATTGACATTCCCCGCGATGATTACATTTTTGCACCTCATTACGTGTCAGCGCGAATGGATCACACCTGCAAGGTGCGTGAAATTCGCTGCAACACATTGGCGTTCACAAACTCATTTTTTCCGAAAACAATACACCAATGGAATCAGTTACCAGCGCACATAGTTACGGAACAGTCTGCGGATGCATTTTACGCTTCCATGTGTTTGTTAAAAGCTTTGAACTAGTGCTGATTTGTTCACTGGGAATTTATTGTGATACTCTTTCTTTTTTTGTGTGTGTGTGCGACTGTATACGTGACACTCGAACTGCGTTGTTGCCTGACATGTTAGGGCAGCGTTGTACTTTTACTTTTCAATTATTTCTTCCTCGTGTTGTCGTTGATGCAGTGTGTAATATTTCCTGTGCGACAGTAACTGAGTGGAAAGCAAGGGAGCGACTTGCCGCGGCCTTTTCTTTCTATAGTTATTGTAGCTCGCTGATATTCTGTACCATTTGTGCTGTTACTGACAACCGTCAGTTCCGAAATTTCAAGGGCATGGTACATCCTTTCTTTAATTTTTATATTTGTATTTTCCTCCTTGTGTGTACGAATGTATCTTAAAAGGGGCTCGCGGCCTCTGAAACATTTTTCATCTTTGGTTGTCAATGTGACTAGTTGATGTATTGCTTTTTGTTATTCCCCCCCACTGTAATGCCAAAAAGGCGCTGTGGGTACCAAATAAAGAAGAAAAGAAAGAAAGAAACACAAAACTTTTGCTGAAACACGCAGTCTTCATAGAGAAAAAAGAGTAAACCAAACATAAAACGAAAAAAGCGGGGCACAATGAAAGCAGGATGGTCGATATTTTGAACACTGATATTGAAATTAGGACAGCGCTGTGTCGACGGAACTACAACTATTGCGCACCCAATATAAAATAATGTACGCAAGAATGAAGACTGTGGGAGCGACATCTACGGAGAGTTAGAAAAAAAGATTTTGCGACGGTAGTCGGACTCGCGTGGTTGAAAAGATTGTGGCAAATAAATAAATAGCAGCGCCTAGGTCAGCTAAAGCGGAGCAGTGCAAGCCTCGGAACAATCCGATGGCCTGCATGCGATTGCGACCAAAGAGTGGGTAACTGTACGCTTATTGACACAAAAGAGTACAAGCAACCCTGTGGCGAGTGGCGAGAGCAATTAGGCTGCCGCCCCAGCCGACCATGAAGGCTGTGCATTGTGATAAACCTGCCAACAGGACACAGAAAACACAAACGAAGAATACCTACTTGCTTCCCGGAAGAGGCTTAGGCTGTCATGGCAACGTCTCCGGCGGAGACCTCGTGTTAACGACTCTGCGGCTTCGGCAGCCGCTACAAATATTGCCCACTCAGATAACACCATGGCTACTAAATACAGCCTTGGCGAAATCGACGACAGGTCACTGGTTCTGCCCTTCAATTATTTCTTTTGATGTCCTGTGGATGAAGGCCGTACCCTACTGACCAAGGCATCAGCAGATGGCGGTAAAAATGGGATGGAACCTATTTGTTTCATTATTTTTTCTAATTCTGTTACCTCCTATACGCTGTCAAAAATCATTTCAACAAAACGTATCCCCAGTTACCATGGCTTCTAAATACAGGAAACATGTGATGACAGCTTGCGCCTAAATTATTTGGTTGTGTGTGCGTCCGTAAATACATCTGCATCAAGTCGGTAAATATATCTGCATCTGCATAAACGTTTCCAATGCATTCTACGGCGTCCCACCTACTAGACTGATTAGTTACCTTTCGTTACTTTGCCTGCATCGGATGATTTTATCCCGCATAGGCGGTTTCTAACACATCGCTCTCAGTTCACCTCTATCGCTGGACTTAATTCATGCACTTTTATAGTGAAGTTCCCTTTCCCGCCATGGTCAGTTGTTCGCCGTCGTTACTATTGAATCTCTAAAATTATTTACTGTGCGGCCTTTCATTGTCCATTCGGCTTTCTGCTGATGAGTGTGATCACTACAGACAAATTTCTAGTATGCAACATCATTTCCTTCTCCACAATTATATGAACGAATTGAGTGGTGCTCTCTGTGGATAATGAACGTTAACGTTTCTTAGGAGTAGATTGAATTGGACGAGTTCTTACTGGTTCATAATGTAAATGCGCGTGGTTCCTTGGTGTTTCGGCCTCCACCCTTGATCTTCGTACCGTCCCTTTTTTACCCCCTTTTCCTTAAGGCCACTTATTTCTTCCGTAGCAATATCTTCCATCTTTCTCTCTCTTTCTTCGCAACAAGAAAAAATGTTCAGTGCGGGTGAGACATCAGAAAATAAACACTGTGAAGCACTGACATTCACACCTTCTCGCTCAAACTAACACCCCGCATTTCACGCTCACGTAGAAGCGCAAAGGGCCTTTGTCTCTCCTGGTCTGCGGTGATAAAAAACCCTTGCGGCTAGTCTTTATCTCTACGCTGACCTTTAGTGCTTGTTAAACATACATCGTAAACATAGCAACTGCTTTCTAAAACGCTACCTGTGAGTCCAAGTAGCGCTATCGCGTCTTACATCTTAAGACCAAAACGTAGATTTCAGCTGAAACTTTTAAGTGAACAGCACTTTATGGGCTCGCCTTAACGTCATAGCTCACTTACGGTCGATGTCAAGCCACTGCCGGAATAAGCGGCGCAGCGAGATAACGGACCCAAGTATAGCCTGGTGTACCCTCATCAGGGAGTCACCCTGAGGCTATGAAAACCGCGTGGATAAAATAGTCTTAACCATTCGAACCTCGTGAACCGCTGGTGGTTGTCATACATCTCCCAGTTGTTTAGCGCGAAGAAAACTGCAGGTACATTTCGGACACAATCTGTGTATATAACTGTCAGCCCCCACGTTAGCTTAGTTAGGAACGCTCATTGGGTTGGTTTTAAGTGCAATGCACTTCTTAAGCGACCCTGAACCTGCGTCCACCGGCGATGTCCGCGCACGTGGAGATGGGCGCGCGCAGCCTGGCCGCTGACATAGCACATACCCACGTGGGGGATTGGCCAGGAATCTCCTCGTCTTCCTTGGCAACGGGGGGAGATGGGCGCGCGCTGCCTGGCCGCTGACATGACACATACCCACGTGGGGGATTGGACAAGAATCGGGCGTGAGAAGGGCTAATGCACCTGCTTAAAGGAGTACTGACACGAAATTTCAAAGCTGAGATCCGCTCTAGCGATCAAGTACAACGACAACACAAATAGGTATCTGTGAATAAATGCATCTTTCTTTATTTGTAGTTGTGTGTGTGTGTGTGATCTCTCTTTCGCGAACATTACCGAACCGCGCAAATTCAACTCGTGCATTCGCACTGTCACATTCTTCCCCTCGGGGAAATGCGGGGAATTTTTTTACGATAGTAAGCAAAAAAACCGACCACGCAAGAAAAAAAATGGTGCATTCGAAATGACGCAGAAAGGCTCCGGCCGCAGCAAGAAAAAAAAAGCGCGTTCGAAACGCCGCAGAAAAGCTTCAGCCGCGCAAGGAACAAATGACGCGTTCGAAACAGCGCAGAAAGGCTCCAGCAGCGCAAGAAAAAAAAAACACGCGTTCGAAATGACGCAAAACAGCTCCAGCATGCGAAATTAAAACAAGCACAAAAGGAACAGAACTCCCGCTAGGGCAGTTTCAGGCAGGGGGCGCGTGAGCACTGCGAAGGCGGAAATTTGAATTGCGAATTCATCAAGAGAGGAGTGAGAGAGGGCGGCGAAGAGCGTGATTGGTGGTAGCAGTTATCGGATAACACAGGCACCACCTACTATGGCGAGTCACTGCTCTGCAATTCGGAAAGGTTCAACCTTGAGTGAAACGCTTTAATTTGGTATTATCTACTTGCAAGGCCGGCTGCGCATCAGCGACTAACGTCTTCTCATCAGAACCTCTTAAGCTGACCGTTGGTATCCGCCTTTGTTATCACAGCCTCCTTTCTTTGGGCGCCCACATCCGGACTAGAGGTCTCCGACACTTCACGTAAATTCAATGTTGCTGACAAAGGCGTCTCCTCAGCACACGTTTGTTCCCTGACCCCCTCCGCTCTCTTCTTGTTCCTTAATGTTACACCGATCGTCTTCCGCTCCACTGCGCGTTGAGTCGTCCTCAATTTAGGTTGAACCCTTTTGTGAGCCCCGAAATTTCTGTCCCGTAGGTAAGATGCAGCTCTCATACACTTTCTTGTTCAGGGATAATTGTAGGCTGCCATTCATCATCTGAGAACGCCTTCCGAATGCACTCCACCCCATTCTTATGCTTCGAATTATCTCTGCCTCATGGTTGCGATACGGGATCATAACTTGGCCTTAGTAGATATATTCGCTTACCACTTCCACAGCCACTATATCAAACCTCTGTGCTGTCCCGAGGTTATTAATTATTACTTTAGGTTTCCGCATGGTAAATTTCAGGCCCACGGTTCTACTCTTTTAGGGGCGAAGCTCCTCTTGCTCGGGCCCTGTCCCGTCCCTCGTTGCTGCTGTATACAGCACGGCACAATAATGATGATTGTGGCAGGATCCCCCAAGAGAGTAGCCAACCAAAGATTGACCGAAGAGGACAAAACGTTCAACGCGTTCGTTGCGACCCAACAAGGATAAGAGGAAGAAGAAGAGGTTGTCGTTCATCGCCTTCGAGCTCAAGACACGTACCGGGGGTACACGACACGAGACGGTCTGCAGAAGGCGACGGCCACGGTGGCTAAAATGTCACACACCGAATTCGCCAACTTACCCATGGAGATTCTCATCGTCCAAAACAACCCCTACATAACCACCACAAACATCGACGTCTTCGACGGGCTTGTCAACGGAGCGGTGGAAAACTTGACATGTGGAGTCTTTATATGATGTGGGGGCGAATGTTTCACGGTTTTCCCGATAAGCATTTTCGCTTCGCCCCTCTCATTATCATTCACTTTGTGGAGATTGCGGAATTCTTTTGACCAGTGCGGTAAGCGTGCTTTGTAATTCTTCCCCCCCGTTATTTAACAAGGCAACATTATCAGCAACTCTGAGGTTACTGAGGTTTTCTCCATTAACCCTTGCTCTCACCTGTTCCCAATCCAATGTTCTGAATACTTCTTGAAAACATGCTGTGAATAACATCGGAGAGATTGTGTATCCTTGTATGACGCCCTTCCTTAGATATTTTACTGCTCTCCTTAAGGAGGATGATGGTAGCTGTTGACCCACTGTAAATATCCTCTAGTATTCTTACATAATGCTCGTCTACACCCTGGTTCCGTAAGGCCTCAATGACTGCTGAGGTTTAGACTGAGTAAAATGCTTTCTCAAAGTCTATGAAGGCTATATATAAGGGTTCAGTATACTCCGCGCACTTCTCTATCACTTGATTGATTGTGTGAATATGGTACATTGTTGAACAGCCCTTACGAAACCCTGCTTGTTCTTTAGGTGGACTGTAAACCTAAACAACAAGCAGGGTCTCACCCTTAACAATCAGGGTGTCAAGGATTAGCAGAAAGTAAGAAGAAATATACGTGGGCAGCGCATGTCATTCGAAGGCAAGATATCCGTTGGTATTAAAGGGGCCCAGAAAGGCGTTTTGAGCACACTAAATGAACTAGCGCAATCGTTAGATTGGGTCGTCAACGTCACCTGTGCCAAGTATTACTCTTTTACGCGCAGCGGAAAGCTCACACTTTTGTTGCAAAGTTTGTCGCTTTTTTCTCACCCTTCCCTTCGTGTTTTTGGACGCCGCCATCTTCACATGTCTACGTCATCAATTCCCAGGTGTTCGTCATGAGCTAGACATCCTGCTATTGGGCGACCTTTTCACGTACTTCCGGCAAAGAGATGAGTCGTCTGCTCAGCGTCGGCTCACCGGCTGATCTGCCATCGTAGTGCCGGAGTGCTTGGACATTTTACGACAAACGAAACAAGTGTAAACAAACGCTTAACCGTTTGTATTGAATGCAACACGTCCATAACACGACATGGGTATTCTGTTACCTGAGGACGTTCCTTATAAAAAGCGTTGAAGCCTCGTGGCACTTCTTTCGTGCAATCGCAGAGAACGCCCTGAGCCGAATTCCCCGGTTTGACGCACACATTTTATTCAACTTCAAAGCAATCCAGAGATGCGTTTCGAACGAACACAACGTCACAACATGCGTTGCACTTCTGAACCGCGATTTAGAGACGATGGGTTGCCTCCTCGTGCCCGTCGTAAATTCGGCACTCACCTCGCGCGCGGTTTGCGGGGACGAACTGCAAGTCGCCTAACTCTGGCGCACAAGCCGAGATGGCTTTTACCCACGCACACTACGCATACCCCATGCGAGGTTGAGTCGTACGTCGCTCGAGAAAGATAATCCAGAACATGGGAAGCACTTTTCACCCGCAGAAGCACAACGTCGCATTTCATCGCGAAACAAAGGCGTCCACAACACACACACCATCGCCTCCTGTAATGCCACACGCCTCTCACACTTCCCAATGGCAGTGAGTGTTACGCTTGCACTGCCCACATGTCGCGAGGTGGGACCGCGAGCTGAACCGGGATCACGGAACCGTAACGGACTTCTAGAGTGGTTTGTGCCTTGTTGCCAAGGCAACCGATGTCTGAGATTGTCAAATAAATGGCGCTCGCTCCTGCGCTAGAAAGAGACAGTACACTCTACTAGAAAGCTCAGAGCCACGGCGGAGCATGTTTTGCCAACGTTGCCGCTCTCCACCACGTGTCGCCCCAAGCTGAACAAGTCACATGATTGAAGCGTTTTGTGCACGGGTTCTGTATCGTTTTAAAATGTTTTTTTCACATGCCGTTGGCAGGAATTACCACCGCCACAAAATAAGACCCGGCACCAGCGGGGCCACATCTGATACGGCGCTTTTTTGATAAACAGTGCGCGGTGCATCACAGAGAACGAGCGCACGAACCTCCCCGTGCGGCTGCGAGTTCACCGCCCAGCAACGTACACCGCGAAAGGGCAAGGCCAGGCCGCCGCACACATGCGGCCAGATTTTTCGTTCGCTTTTCCAGCCTTGAGCGGAGTGCGAGATTCATGGTGTCAACAAAGCTTGCCCGTAGGAGATGGCAGTATGAGCAGCGCAATAGCGGAAGTACGTTACCGCCATGGAGGTTAAAGAAAATTGCAATTTTTTTTAACCTCCTTGGTTAAAAAAAATTGGAGGGTTACCGCTGAGGAGCGCAGCATCATGGGAGGCCAGGCTCGCGCGCCGTCAATAGCGGAGAGAAGTCGAAAGGAGGAGGAAACGCGGAGCGACGATAATGCGCGGTTTTTGATTTACGATTTCTCAGCTAATACTCATCGCTTTAACAAAATTCTAGCGGGAGGAGGTTGCTAATACATTGCTTTATTTGGTTACATGTACATCCATGCATCGGCGGAAGGAATTTCAGGAAACCTTTAAGGGTAATACAGTGGATCCCTAGAGAAGGCAAGCATGGCAGGGGGCGGCAGAAAGTTAGATGGGCAGATGGGGTCAAGAGGTCTGCGGGGACAAATTGGTCACTGTTAGCACAGGACCAGGATAATTGCACAATAATGGGAAAGGCCTTTGCCCTGCAGTTGTCATAGATGCGCTGGGGATGATTGTGATGATGATAAACAAAGGGCTTTATGAGTATGTCATCTTTCATAATAGAACTGACGCCTCGAACCACCAGGATATAGGAAATGCCGCTGCTGCGTGGGCGAAAAACATCAGCGCATCGTGCCTTGGACCATGGTAAGCCAAAATCCAGCGCATGGCAAGTTGTAGACAGCTTTCTCTACGTAATGAATGTTACTCCTTCAACCTTTAATATTCAAGCTTCGAATGCTGAACAAGCGCGGAAGAAGTACTCAAGAGATTGACGTGCACACGGAGGGTCGACCCTTGAAATGGCGCGGCGTTTTCTTTCCACGCATTTTGTCTTGCGGTCTAACGTACAGGTTTCGGTCTACGACATCGGATTCGGTCTAGGACATTACTGATGAGGCAAAAGCAGTTTCCCAAAGGGACCGAAAAGCTTCGCACTTTCCCTTCAGGCTTGCATATGATGAGGCACAAGAAGGTTACGCGGACTTCGCGGGGAACACGAGATTAGTGGAGCGAAACCGAGCGCTGGTAAGAGATATAAGAAAAAAATGGCAGCATTGATGATGGTGAGGGTGCGGAGTACGGAGACTTGAAATGACATCAAAGTTGCGTCCCGAGTGGCATCCGATTTCGGCGCCGACCGTGATTTGATTTGAGCCGTGAGTTGCACCTTGATTATTCTGTAAATGAAATTGCAACTCACGGCTCAAATCGAATTTCACTTGATTTTTGCTTGATGATGGTGTGCGCACGGATCGACGCGGATGGAAATTGAGAGGTCTTAAAGGAGCCATGAAGACAAAATACAAGTTGGGTTTATTAGAAAGACTGCTTAGTCCCGATAACAATGATAACAATATCATCGCAATCTTCGAACAAACAGTGGAGATATTAAAGAAAACGTGTGAAGCCGTGGCGACCCCCTAGGCAATTTCCCGCAACTTTTCTATGACGTCACGGAACCTTGTTTGTGCGATTGGCGGCCGCCTAACTGACCTGTCGCGACGACACATGACTGGACGTCTGTAATGGGGCCTCTAGTTCCATTTGACCGCATCACTTGAATGCTAACGTGCAGTTAACGCACTAAAAATTATATTTTATTGTTGGCTCGTATGACGTCATTCTTGCTCATAACACGTCACTGTGGCGCAAAATTTGAAAGTTTTTAAATACTTCTTGCTTTTTTTTCGTTAAAAAAACACCTTTTGTGGCTATAATGGAGCTGAGTGAGATACTGAGTCCTAGTGCTTTCAAATTAAACGAACTTGTATTTTCTCTTCATGGCTCCTTTAAGGTTCTCCGCATCGTTACACGCGAGAGAGTAAGCCGTTTGCCTCTCGGGTACTAACTCACAATCGTAGCCCAGTGGGTAAGACGACTACACTAACTCTGTCTGGTCTACCAGACACAGTCTTGAATCCTGCCGGTGCCTGTGTGATTTTTTGCGATTGTAAATGGTATGCGCACTGACGCGGACAGACATTGTGAGGTCCTAAGGGGCTCCGCACTTTAAAAAAAATATGAAGGCGGCCTTCGCGCCAATCTTGCATTTAATTTGAGTACTGCCACATGAGATGGAACAATAACGTATTTTCTGGCTAACATGGGTAAGCTTACCTCTGTCTAGAAGCCTCATGCAGAAATTTGGAAGGCGCCAGTTTTGGTCACTATTTATATTTATGTACCGAATGCATTCACCTGCACTAAATCTAGGAATTTTAAATTTAGGCTTTATATTTATGCCCTATAAATTAGCTGAAGTTTGTGGATTTTGGTAGGATACCACTTGGCCAGTCCCCATTCTAGCAAAACAGCATTTGTGCCATGGTTATAGCATCCAATTTAAACCTAGAGACGGGTCGAAATAAGCAGAGGAAATTGCCCCAATAGTACCAGCGTGAAAATGTGTAGATATACTTATTACCTAACTACAAAAAACTCTTTCGTTTGAAAGATGTATTTCAGTACGTCACTCCGCACCATTCAAGCCACCAAAGACGCTGTTTAACAAAAGAAAAAGGAACGAAGGAAGTATTAAAAAAAACGTTCAAATTTACGCTACGGTAACGTGTTATGGGGTCCGGCAGGAGTGACGGCAGGAGTGACGTCATTTGGGCAAGCGCTACAATCATAATCGCCATTGTGTTCCCTACACGTTACAGTTCAAGTTCTCCAAAAAAATAGAAGTAGAGGTCCCCCTACAATCGTCCAGGGTTTGTTTGTTTTTTGTTTTTAGTGCCCGCTCACCTGTCTGTTTTTTCTGTGTCCCAAGCGAAGCACGTGTTCCATTGTTTATTTTTATGCTGCACGCGTTATATCATTTGGATAAGGAGAGAGATGTAAATGGACGGTTCGAGAAACACTCGCGCCGAAAGATAAGAGCCTGCAGACTAGACGCCAGGGTATTCGACTAACCGACGCTCGCCTGCGCACGCCCCTTTGTTGACTGCTGCTCCCCCGCCTGAGTATTCTTTGAGTTGTTAGGGGAGCACAAGGCCGCTCCAATAAACTTGTTTTCCCTAAAGACAACTGCGTCGTCTTTCGCTTCGTGACAATATCCCCATTATTCCTTCGAAGTTTGCAATAAAATTGGTGTCATTGTTAGCGGGACGAATCCGCCTTTTTAATTAATTGATCTTTCTTGTCTTTACGTCATCTCTAAGAAACTCGGTGAAGTCTAGCAACATACAATACCTCAATGTGGCATTTATTATGCATTACAAACTGTTATGTGTAACCTGAACGAGCTGAAATTGTCAAAAAATTTGGTCCTACATGATATGTTACGTGGCGGCAGATGACACGAACCATGTAGCGATGAAGCGATGTATTTACATAATGATGAAGAACTATTTACATCAAACCATAATCCAGCCCTGCCTGGCTGCGCCGCGTACACAGCTTTTCTTCGGCGTCATCCTTGGCGGTGGGCCATCGCGGAATGGGTATTTTTCCGTCCCGTGACATCACATTCCCGGTCGATGACGACAGTCCCGATCGACGCCGAGGAAACTTGGAGATTGAAGGCGGATGAGTGCTGAGATGAAAAATGCAGTGACGAATCACTTGCTGCCACAAATGACGATGACGGCGTTGATGATGCCTGGCCCATCAACAGCAAGAGCTTCAACCACGCCGAAGCACCAAAGGCCCTCGATCCACCTCGGGCGGAACTGGGGGGGCGGCGGGGCGGGGAGAACACATGTCCGGCTTGTCTCGGCACAGCTCGTTTTGTCTGATCTTCATTCGGGTCTTTCGGGCTGCGGAACACGGGGCGGGGAACACCATCTTGTTCTGGTATCGACTGGGCGGGGGGGGGGGGGGGGGGGCCTAGCGCGGCTTCGTTGTCCTTGGCGGCTGCGCCCATGCCGAGGCGTTGCGATGGGGATGACGAACCTGCACACTTCACCAAATGTAACGTGGTGGCAGATGACACGATCCATGTAGCGCTGCAGCGATGTATTTGCATAGTGGTGAAGAACTATTTACATCAAGCCCAAACCCAGCCCGGCCTGGCTGCGCCGCGTACACAGCTCTTCTTCGTCGTCATCTTTGGTGGTGGGCCATCGCGCAACGGGTACGACCTCGTGGGCATGAACGTCCGAGTTGAACCTTCGTCATCTTAACGATAATTCTCGGGGAATACCCGATTGGGCAAATGGCGCTTCGGCCTCTGCTATTGTTGTGCCGCGTTAACTCTTCTTCTTACAGTTATTGTCAGGTACTATCACGTATTATCGCTACCCCACCTTGCATTTCCCCACAATGTAGCAAGTCTTTGTCTATTCTTTAGAACATATCACCAGAACACAGACATAAAAATACACTACTAAATCGTCCCACTTACATTTCACGACTCATTGATCGTTTTCGCAATGTTGGCATTCGCGTTGTCACACTGCTGAATATTCCAATTCATTTATTCGCAACCCAGCATCAGAGTGAAAGCACCTACCAGTATCAATAGCGCTTATAAACGATTTTGATGAATTCAAAAGACGTTTGCATGACATGTATTCTATCAGCTGAGGGACGTATTTTATTACATGTACAATGTTCCGTATATTTCGCTACTGTACTTTATCGTGTAATTCTCTTTCATTCACTGTAGCATTTATGATTTGTCATTGCCATATCATATTTATTTTGTGTACGTAATACGCTTACAGATTGTTGGATGTATTAGTAGCTCCTTTTCTTTTGCCTTGTACAGGCGTTGCCGAGTTGTCTTATGTGTCTCATTTTTGCTTGTGTTGTACTGCTGACGTACCACTCCCCTCAATAAGGCCCCTGCGGCCATGAGGGTATATTGAATTACTGAATGAATGAATGAATGAATGACTAAATAAATAAATATAAATAAATAAATAATTAAGGAAAAAAACAAATAAATAAAAATTTGTAACTTCATCGCTATCGATGAATGTGTACATTGAAACCTTGACACTGAATGGTGGGCAACAGAAGCGCCACGTACTTGATGCTATTGTATGTATGATGAAATAAAACGCATCCACAAACTTCAAAACTGGCAGCTCGGCATGTAAGATGGTAAAGTTCATAGCTAGAAAACTATCGAAATTGGAGAATTCTTTCCTGTTCTTGCAGCTCTAAAGCAATTTTTGAAGTCCATCTGTCTGGCCGAGTTGCGTCCTTTTCAAAAAAGCATGTTCTACTCACAGGACGCGGACATGAAATTCTGACCGACCAGTTTCAACGCGCTAATCACTATGTTAAAGACAATGTTCCAAAAAAGCAAAATTGTCAATGAGTAAAGGAGGCACCACTTCTGCTACTCAAAGTAATTAATATTATGCACGAAAACTACCGAGGAAATATTTGGTATTAGGAACAAGCATGGAAGGTATCGGATGGAGGAAAATACTCCGAGGCTTCGTAAGAGCGAAGCTGTTAGGGAAATCGCAAATTTTTGTATCCGCTGTTTTAAAAGACAAAGAAATTGCCAAGCGCCCGCATATATTCGCGTGCCTCGCGGCGGCCGCTGGACAGCAAAAAAACAAGAAAATGTCGGCCGCTCACGTGTCCTTGCCTCGCAGCGACCGCCCTGCGTCTCCGGTGCATGTTTGTCAGGCCAAGCATACCCGCTTAACCATATTGGCCGAGATTGGCCAAAAAAAAAAAAAAAACAACTCAAGGATTCGCCGTAATTGTGGGAACACTTGCTCCGAACGAGAAAGACACGTCATAGCGGACGCCCCTGCAAAGTGACGTGCAATGAGGTTAACATCCACAAAAAATGCATGAGAGTCGCAATTTTAGCAACGCTGATGGAGTAATGGCCGTTGCCACAGCGAAGACGAAGCAAATCGGCTGCAATCATGGATTTAAACCTTCGTGATGGTGAAGAAGGTTGCGTGCACCTTCGTACCTTCAAGCCCTACGCGTTAATGTGAGCTTCCTTCATTCCTCGAGGGGTGTTACACGCCCCCGCCAAAAAAAGAAAACAAAGGAAAAATAGCCTACGTGCAAACATAATTTCAGTTTTTTCTTGTACTTCAAAGGGAATTCTGAGACCTTTTCAACCATAATCTGGTTGTCTTATTTTGAAATACCACCTTTCATTTTGTTGCACAAACGCTTGAGCTTGGAGCGTCACGGATAGGTAGCAATGCGTCCAGGAAATGCTAAGGACATGAATTCCCTTTAGCACGGAAAACACCCAGTTTCTTACAAGTTTCCATAATTGTGATCCTTTAATATTGAAAGCTGCTGTGATAAGTGTTACGGCAATAAAAATTCCCACCTCCCCTCGCGGGAACCCCTGTGTAGCTGCGACGCATAGGCGGAGCCGCGAAGGAACCGCCTTTTTATAGCGCGCATAACGTTGAGGGGACTGCGTTAGCCGGTCCCAGTCGATGACGAAGTTGGCGTACTTGTAAAGCGGCGTGGACTCTAGGTGTTTGAGCCAAGCGTGGATGTTGCTTCGTCGGAGAACGGCACACCGGTTATATGCGCAGCGCGCCCGAAGGAGAGGAAACCGCGGAAGAGAGAGTACTGCCGCTTCTATGACGCAACACAATTCAACACAATCCCCTTTAATCCAATCCAAATCCAATCCAATCCAATCCAATCCAAGCCAAGCCAAGCCAAGCCAAGCCAAGCCAAGCCAATCCAATGCCCCTCGCGAGGGAGTGTTCGCTATCGGAGAGGAGAGGGGGTGAGCGGCGGAGAGCGCAGCTGGCGCGGCGAGGAGAATGGGGGAGGGGTGGACAACGCCGACGACGACGACAACGACGACGACGCCGGAGGGACAAGGCGAGTGAATCAGATGCTCTGCATCTAAAAGTCATTATATAGGAGGTTTTTCTTCTAGTATGGATTGCTAGCGTTCAGTTTCTTCTTCCTGTTGCGGGAAAGCAAAAATCACTGGACAGGTTACTAGACCCTGGCTTTAAAGCGAGCGAGTGCGCAAAGTCAGAGGAATGAGGTAGACAAGGTCTCACACGTAAGTGCTTTATTGATAAGTGTGTATTTATCAAGTTCTCGAAATGAAATCCAACCGAAGGAAAAAAACCAAGAGCGAAAAGGTGCTTGGTCTGCTTGGTCATAGCTGAACTCAAACTGGAAGCGTTATTTTTAGCTCGAAGACGCCGAACCGGTGCTAAAACAAAAAAAAAGCGGAATGAGGGTTGCCATTACTTCAAGTCCGTATAGGCGCTTCCCCTCACCAAGGCGTAGCAGGGTGCTTATTAAAGGTCAAGTGAAAAGAAAAAAAAACGATTTTTTCAAAGTCGCCGAGTGAATTCGGTAGCACGATGCCGAGAGTTGTCCGTAAAGGAGCGGAAGAGCCGCTCGCCTCGCCAGTTGCGCCGGTAACGTTGGCGGAGAATGCAAAGCGCCCAATACAATACACCCACGAAACGTGCAACTTGATTGTCAGGCCTAAATAATTTAGAGTCGATACGCCGACACCCAAATGCCAATGCAGAGGCTGTCATAGTGATTCGCCGGCTGCTTAGCGTTGACGTGCATTCTTAATAACTACGTTGGCGACGCCTCGTATAAAAGAGAATTGACAGCTAACTGACGCTTGAAAGACGCTTTCGTAGTGTTGCGGAAATGTCTTTTTATTTTACGTAGTGCTTGCAGGCCTCTGAAAGCGTACTGTACTAAATATAAATCGTCTTTCTTCTCGCTACAGATATTCAAGCTTGATAATTGCCATTTATTTTGTTTTTCTGCTTTGAACACACACAACTGCAGGCCTGGCAGGCCTCTGATAACGTGGGTATTGTGTATATAAATACATAAAAAATAAATACACTCCGCAATTATAGTACCCAGCCTCCCAATATTGCAGGATATACTCCGTGACCAGGAGCAGCTACATCGAAGGTGGCGCCAGCATGAACAGACAAAAATTCATATTCTTTCTACCTGTGACGTTTAGGATATACAACACGTACGTAATTGGAAGTATGGGCGAAAAATGAGCGGCTGTCGGTGTCATACCCGCTATGTTCCAAATTTTTTCTTGCGCATTTCCTCATTTGCTACATACGCATCAAATGCATACTAGTGGTTATTGTGCCAAAACTCGCTCTCTTTTCGAGACAGCGGAGCTCCTAGCTTGCCTCTGTTTTTGTAGTCCTGTTTTCGTAGCGCCGTCAGATACCACAAAGTTAGAAGTGTTTACAGTTTCTTTCGAAGCATTCGGAATTCTGCATTTTGGTAAACAGGAGTATGTTTATGTATTTTTATTTATTTATTTATTTATTCATTCATTCATTATTTATTTATTTATTTATTTATTTATTTATTTATTTATTTATTTATTTATTTATTTATTTATTTATTTATTTATTGATTTATTTATTTATAATGCTGTCAACCGTCGCTCCCGGGTCATAACAGGGAGGGAGTAGAATAGTGAGTACAAACAGATAACAAAAAAACAAAAACAAAGGGCAATCACAAAACAATGTACACAGGAAAACAGAATAGGCACTAGTTCAACCATGAACAAAATAAGCGTCAATTTTGTGTGTCGAACGCGTCGTGTGTTGCGTGTTGTGTGTCAAACGCGGATACTTTGCGGATTTGGAGGGCCGGTGTAGAGGTCAGTTGCAAAATTAATCCAGTGATGTGGTGTGCACTTTACTTTAAAGCAGCCATGGCAAAAATCAATTCACTATGAGTCCTCCCATTAGACACAGCTAACAAAATATAGGCTTCTCATTTGATGAGCGACTTTCAGACGACTATATATCGATTTCTGTTTGTTAGCTACCAGTCAAGGCAGCTCGTGTACGTACACATGCGGTAAGAATCCAGCTTTTGATATTACCAGTATAACGAATTGTTCACCTTCGCCAAGAGAAAGGATTCAACTAATAGCTGTGGTGGTACTATATTCCTTCGTCCGGATCTTCCATGTGTGTACTTTCCAAAATAACGTAACAGCAGAATGAATAAAATTGGCAGACTATATATTATGCTAATATTTGGCTGGAAAAATGCCAAGGAAGCTTCGACCGAGATGTTTCGGTTCCGTTGAAGGCCCTTGCGGTCTTCGCACGATTTCCGTAAAGACAATGGTACTTTAGTTGTTACACATGTGCCAAAAGCATACACCCGGACTTTGCACCCAAAGAAGGCACTTGGTAGTGCGGAAGTGACGCAATGCACCATAAACACCTTACGTCGAAATTTAACGCCTACAATTTGGCTGCCTGCAGTGTGTTTTTACCGCTCGCATGGCTGCTTACGTCTTGATACTCAAGCAGCTCTTCTTGTACCTTGGGCATTGGGATACAGAAGATACAGACGGACATGAAAAGACAGAGGTGCCCGCTCAGATGACCAGAATTTAGGACAGACATTGCTTGGGATGAACGAATTGAGTTTTCTTGTTTATTTCTTGTAGTTTCCACGTTTCGTGTCACCTGCACGATCACACGCAGAGCGTGAAGAATGGGACGTAAAATGTTGGCGCCGGTCTTCGAATGCAGTTTTGACGGTGTTCCCTGAAGCACGTGAGCGCATACAGTATCCGCATGACTGATGCACAGTTCAAAAATGCCCGCCGTATACGCTTGTTTTTCTGCCAAAGGCGTCGAGAGATGTTTGCTTTGTGCTGCCATTGCCGTGTATCTGCGTCTACTCCTTCCCCCTGCCACATCGCAGACTCTTATTTTCCCTTCTCGTTTTTGCAATAATAAACTTAATGCAATTATTTGCGTTAACGAAACAGTTAGAACTGCAGAGGTCACTCTGCAGAAGGCCCGTGTTCTTTTGAAATCATCCACTGAATTTATTTGTCTTTCCGATTTTGAAACCCTTCATTGATGGCAGAGTGAATATGGTTAGGTGCGCATGGTTTGGAGGAATAAACGGGCGATAAGCGTTATTGACTCAACATCGACTATTTATTTTCCAACAACCTGAAGGTTCTTTTCCGAATTTTCCGCTAACCAAAAAACTAAACGCCCATTTAAAATAAAAAAAATATTGCTGTCTTTGTGGGGTTGAAAATGCGACAAGGTACGGTGAAGGTATAGATTCAGAAATATCTAACCAAAACAAAAGTTGGGGCAAATTGCCGGAGAAATCACTACGTCCGTCTTCCGTGTCACCCAGTCGCTAGGGGGTTTACGAAACAGACAGAAAGACAAACATACAGGGAGGGAGGGACGCAGAACTGGGTAGGCAAGAGGGCAGGCAGGCGTTTAGGCAGGCTGGCAGACAACCACGTAGGGAGACGTTTAGGCAGGCAGGCGTTTTGGGAGGCTGGCAGACAGGCAAGCATTTAGGCAGGCAGGCACTCAGGCAGGGAGGCATGCAGGTATGCGGGCATTTAGGCTGGCAGGCGCAGACAAGCAGCTAGGCGGGCATTAGGCAGGCATGTATTCAGGCAGACAGACATACAAGAAGGCAGGCCAAGTATTCGCTCGTGAGTAGCTCAATCAAAACCATTGTCCGTGAAAACTAAAAGTAGTAAAGCCACGATTTTTCCATTCCGTGCTTTCTCGTTTCCCGCAGGAATCGAACGCCTAGCTGCACTAAACAGTAGCTAAAGGCGTCCTGAGTAGGCACAGCAACATACACGCATACTTCGGTCGGTGCCGTAAGATTACGAGAAACATTTTAGGTCTACGACTAAGAGCCTAGATAAAAGAAGTCATCTTGGGACTTCTGTGTTACCTTTGCGCGTTATGCCTCGCACCAGTGAAGAGTACACCTTCCTGGAACTGAACCAAAAACGTCTCTTCTTAGCTTCAGGAAAAGGGAAATTGCAGCAAACAAAGCTGATACCTGACGGAGTATTTCATTTTAGGCCCGCAATACGTGGAAGCAAAGAAAGCATACATTAAAACAGGGATGCCTTAAGTAAGCAGGAATAGTGATTGGCGTGTAAGGCTATGAAATGTATAGCAGTATGGCCATTTCACGTTAGAGTGCTCTTGTGAAGCCGCGCTTTTTAGGCTTTTCGTCTTGTTTACTTTTGCTAAGCGATAGCCTTCCTTGGGCTACTTAAACGCAAGAACTTCAGCCTGTCTGTCTGTCTGTCTGTCTGTCTCTCTGCCCGTCTGTCCGTCCGGCCGTCCCTCGAGTCAGCCACCTGGGTATAAGGGTATAAGTTTGAATGAATTCTTGATTGAGGAGTTTATATGGGCAAAACTTTTTCAACCCACTGAATCTGGACACGGAGTGAAAGAACCGGGAGCTAAATGAACGAACACGATGTTAGACACAAACGACATGTACAAGTGCCTGTATATGATGATGGTGGTGGTGGTGGTGGTGGTGGAGATGATACTAACGATGATACCCTCAACATTTGTGGCTCGAATCCACAAAGAGCTAAATTACTGACTGCACTTCAATAATAAATAAAGAATAATTTATTTTCCAAAAAGGAAGTGACATAGAAGTCCACTATGATGATAACTCTAATTAAATAATAAATATGCATTCCTTAGCAATTAGAACGACCCGTAGCAGAAATATTAGCTTGAACACAACTGTAGCAATGCCTTTTTGCTTAACCCAGATTTGTTGCCCCAAAATATCAGCGGAATCCAAAGGGTCAACTCAATACTATCCATCGTGTAATTGAAGACCATTCTCTTGCGGCCGAAAAAATCGAGCAGTTGAGACGACATGTTTGATTGTTTTCGGAACCTGGCACCGTAGACATAGGTCACAGCCGGAAAGGACGTATATGAAGACATGTAAAGTCACCCTATAATTCGGCAGGGCAGCTCAGTGAAGCTATTTTACATTGCCGGAAATAAGTCAGGTGAGCATTCCACTCGAGCTTTAAATGCGGGTACTGCTCGTTTGAAAGCGGTGAGTGGCGCCTAGATGCTAAACTATTCGTAGTCTTCAGGGTGAAAAAAGCCACAGCTTTGGGATGAGGAATGAAACAGGAGCTCTTACAGCGAGATCAGCTCAACTGTCTGCAACCTCGTTGGCCCTGATGCCTGGTATAGGTCGGTATATTGACCCTGGTATATGTCGCTTATGTCTACCTTCGTCTTCGTGTGTTTAGCGCCCTCTTGTTGTTACCACATATATGAACCAACTAACTCAACAAGTTCTGGTTACTGGGAGTAAACTTCCTTCTTTTAAACTTTGTTAAGGAAGAAGGAAACAACACAAATTTGAGGGAACATATCAACACCGAAGTAGCATTTGCAGCGTTCTTTTGATGAAAAATAGACGGTTGTTTGATTTTAACGAGGCCAAATGCCGTCAAAAATCGATAGTCTTTATCGGCTTTTCCGAAGTAAATGCCTCCCTTCGCTTTCCCGCTCACCTCTCATGTTGTTCCTCTTGCGTCGCGCTCCTCCCAAGGTAAAGACGCCAAATGTTGCTTAAATCATTTTACATTTCCCGCGTTCCACTGCTCCAAACCGATGCAAACCGATGTCTCGATGCGAACGCTGCCGTACGGCGAAGACGTGCGTTAATCGAGCGCCCTACTTCAACGTTTATAGAACCGCGTTTCCCTACTCCACGTTGCTTTGCAAGCAGAACGTGAAACCTATCTAGTGGAACCTTGCGTAACTGTTGCCGGTTGATTTCTTAAAATGGCGCCAGAAGCTATAGTGGCGCGGACGACAGCAGGCGACGGCGGAGTGAATCCTTTTTCTGCAGTTGATGAAGTATTTAATTTCACAAAAGTCAAGCCTGTTTGATTTTCTGTAAAGGAACACTGCAAATATCACTTCTGTATTGATTTGTTGTCCCATGTTTGCGTAATGTCTTCTTCTTCTTCAACAATGTTGACAAGTATGAAGATTACACCGGACATAGACGGGTAGATTTAGCTGTGACAATATAAGACTATTGCGCAGGCATTGTTTTGCTTTGGCCGGGTGGCTGAATCGAGTCACAGACAGACAGACAGACAGACATACAGACAGACCAAAATTTCTGGGTTTGAGTAGCCCAAGAAAGGTTATCGTCTTTAAAAAACACGCTTCCGCTTACGCACGGGAAATGTGTTGTAGCAGATGACAACACGATTCGGCGTCCTACAAGGGACGTCACTTGTAGGTGGCGCCACGGTATGTCCTCGAGGCCAATACAAGATTGTAGAAAGATGCGATGGAAGTTGAGATGAGTGCAAAGTAAGGCTGTAACCATACTCCCTCGTAGAAGGCCATGCTTCACTGTGCAACGCGTAATGTGACAAATACAGTTTGCAAAACCAAGCTTACAATGATCTTGTTTTAAATTTCGGCTTCACTTACAAACGCAAACGGTTTACTAGTGTTGCGACTCAGCCCGCAGCTGTGCTTCGTTCAACTTTCCTCAGAAGTGCGGCGAAGCCTCCACTTTGCGCCTTTCAAGCAGGCCCCCCTTGTCGGGGACTCACACTTGCAGCCGACGGAAAACAAGCTGCGACATACCTGGATCTCAGGCGCCTCGCTTTCTATCAACGCGATTCAAACCGGCGTTGGCAGACGAGGTACGCTTCAACCTGTCCGATGGACGCAGAAGCTGTTGCGGGGACCTTCTCTCTCCCCTCTCTCGGGCTCAGCGTGCGCCACTACTACCAGCCCCGCACGAACTCTGCAAAGAGTGTTGAGTGTGTTTGTGCCGTACGTGTCGTGTGCACAATCTAGAGGGAACGCTTGTTTTGACAGTTGGCGCTTTAGGTATAAATAAGAGCCGGCAAGCGCTGTAGTTCATTCCTGTTTGAGCAGTGAATCAATGGTGTCACTCTGCTCGAGTCCTGTACTGTACCCTCATCTGTATACTGGCTTCGGCTCATCTCTCCCTATCAAGTTAACAAGTTACGTTTGCCTACGGCTTCTGTACTTCTTCACGGCTGCAACATTGGCTGGCTGCTCACTTCACCACGCTACCACACGTATGTCGGAGGCGACAGAGCTCGGCTCGAGTCGGCCTTTCCGGATGCAGCAACGGGTTATTAGCGGTGCGATGACAACGCCAGAACACTTGGAATACATCTTTAGGAGCAACCTTTAGGAGCACCTTGCGTCAAACTAGGAAGGGGCACTGACACCTGGGGTGGTATTCTCGTGTTTTGTCCCTTTTGCGTCCCTTTCAAAAGTGTCCCTTTTGAGCGAGCCCTGATTGGCTAAAAGCGAACACCGGATGTGACGCCATCCAAGCACGGCGGAGCTGTGAGCCGTGGGTACCCGGAGCAGACGATTTGGAGCAAACGATTTTTCGTCGCCCTATTGTTGGTTCACTCGCGGAACAATAAACACATAAAAGATACTCTGATACGGTTTCAGTTCTTTAAAATGTGTTTGCAAGAACAGTTACGGTATTTGAATCAAAGGCCCACTGCTTAACCGGAAGTACGTCACGATGAAAGGTGCGCGAAAGGGACGGTTTCAAAAGGGAAAGTTACCAGAATACCGCCCCTGATAGGTTATGTTGAAGTCCCCGAGTTTCCGTTCCACACGGGAACGAAACACAACGCCATTTCCTGTCAAGGACCGTCTTTTGTGTGATTGGCTCACTTCCCAGTACACACCTAACCTCGCACTCAAGGCGACTGGCTTGAGATGGAGTCATATCAACGGTTCGCGACGAAATCATTATCGTGAACGTCGGTGATGCTCGGTGATCGTTTGGTGCGATTGCTTCGTAGCCTGAGTGCGAAAGCGAACGAGTGCGCACTGCGGGTTCTCCGTGCACGTGAAGCGCGGGTTGAGCTGTTCGCGTCACAGCCAATTAGGTGTGAGCGTAGAGTTCACATACGTTCTCTCCCCCTTTCGAAGGAAGGACGAATGCGAAGCAGTGCGTACTGCTCTACATCTTAACGTGCTCCTTACACTGCAGGTGCACGCAATCGGACAGGCTGGTAGCCACACATGCCACGAGGGGAAATTGTAATAAAAGGTTTTTGCACCATGCATAAAAACTTTCAATTCTTACAGAGGAAAACAAATTTCCCCTCACTAATGTTACGCGGAAGTACTTACAGACTATGTACAATATTGTGTACTTCAAAATAGCGATTGCAAGGCATTTTTTTCTAATTTATTCTTGTCAGTTACGTTTTCTGAAAGAGCGGATCACTTTTTGCTTTTCATCGCCTATTATGTTCATTCCGAGTGGCATCAGAGACAGATTGGTGCTGGCATTACCTTGCTGTGCACGATCCGGAGCAGACCCCTACAAGGATTGTTGAAAGTCAAGGCAGGTTTGGGTGTCCTAAAGGAATTTCAGGTACTCTGAATGAACTTTGTATGAAAACTCTGTTGCATGTAAACCAGGACTAGAAAGTTGGAATCACCCGCCGCGGTGGCTCAGTGGCTAAGGCGTTGCGCTGCTGAGCACGAGGTCGCGGGTTCGATTCCCGGCCTCGGCGGCCGCTTTTCTTATGGAGGCGAAAAGCAGAAACGCTCGTGTATTCGAGATTTCGGCGCACGTTAAAGATCCCCAGGTGGTCAAAATTAATCCGGAGCCCTCCACTACGGCGCGCCTGATCGCCTGAGTTGCGTCGGCGCGTTAAACCCTACAATCAATGAAATCAATCAGAAAGTTGGAATCCTTTTGCAAGTGGAGCGCAATGCCATCAAGGATGCCACGCAGTGCTTGAAAAAAAATTACACGATACTGTTTGGGGGAGGGGGAGAATCTCAAGGTCAGACATGCAGGTGAATAAAATAGCCGGGATCAAAGCTGGACTGGCGTATCGAAAGTAAAACGGCCGCATAAATGACATAACACAAACCTGAACGCTTCGCTGCTGGTTTATGTAATCACACAGCTTTGCTCGCGACGAGAAAATTTCCAGTTCAAGGGTGCTTTGTATATGTCCTTTCCAAGCGATTTCTTCATTGTTACACGCACAGACGCTCACAGGCCGCAGCGGACAAGTCTACCACTGACATGACCCCATTTGATTCTCAGCGATGGGGCCTCGTTTTAGGCTCAACTCTTTCTCGGGGGCGCTATGGTGTGTATTCGGAAAGTAATTCCTCAAGAAATTATTTCGTTCTTGTCTGAACAAATTTTATTTAGGAATCTAAAAATTGATCAATTTGCTAACCGAATAACGATTACATTTCGCCTTACTGCAAAAACTGATTATAATACCGTTATGGGCACGGTGGCACCACGAACATGCGGACCGCTGCTAACCCGTTCCTGTTTATTGTACAGGTATTTGGCCTCCTGCATAACGTCAACGCCACGCGTCGTGGCAAGTGCAATGCCGATCCCACGGCGCATGACCAAGATAGGACCGACTGCCTCGTGCCGTACCACTTGGAAGGGCTGTCATGGACCGTGCTGCCCCGTCACTCGTCCACTGCGCGCGCAGAACGACACGTGATGGAGCTGCGGATGACGACACCCGTCTACTCGGCTATAAAAGGAAACCCTGCTCAAGGCACGATCACTGGGCACGGTGGCACCACGAACATGCGGGCCGCTGCTAACCCGTTCCTGTTTATTGTACAGGTGAGAAAGCATTATGGAAAGTGCTTTTGCTCTAGCGACCCTTTTGTAGTGGTGCTGCCGTGCCCACGGCTTTTCTGTTCAGAGATTTGTTGCCTGCTGTATGACGTTGCTTCGTTGTGCCGGAAGATACTCTTGCTAGGAGGGGATATTGAGACCAACCCTGGTCCAGACCTGGCTAAAATAGCGAAACAACTCAACGAGATCGCTAATGATATTAAAGAAATCAAAGAAAAGCGGCTTGGAGATATTGAAAGGAAACTTGATGCCTTAACAGTACTTGAAACCAAGGTCTCCTCATGCCAGGAACAGATTGCTTCCTTGTCTACTACAATTCAAACCCTTGAAAACAAGCTAGACGACCTCGAGAATCGTAGCAGAAGGTCTAACCTTATCATTTACGGACTCCCTGAAGCTGAGGACGAAAGTAGCGACACGCTGGAGCATGCTGTAAACCAAAAGATAGTCAAAGGCATTCTTGATTTGGATCCAGTGGGTATAGAGCGCATTCATAGGCTGGGAAGGCCATCGTCCGGAAAAGTAAGGCCAGTAATTTTCAAGCTGCTGGATTCAAGGGACAAAGTTGCCATTTTGAAAAAAGGAATCAAATTAAAAGGCACCAATTATTCGATAGGCGAGGATTTTTCAAAAAGACTGAAAGAGTTGAGAAGGAAGCTCTGGCAAAGTTCTAAGGAAAACCGCGATAACGGAGACAAAACTTCGCTCATTTTTGATAAATTATACATAAACAAAAAGGCGTATGTCTGGGATGACGAGAAAAACGACAAAGGTCCTGTCCAAAAAAACGAAATCGCAGAGTCAAGCCGCCCAAGTACGCGAAGCCAAGGGCAATTACAGAGCTAATTGAAAGGCATGCCAGTGTCTCAACTGTACGCTCCGCCGATCCACTCACTGCGAGGATCACATCGTCTTGCTCAAACATAAAAAATGTGGTGAATGAAAAACAACTAAGGCTACTAAATATAAATGCACGTAGTGTGATTAATAAGATGGATTCACTGGAAATTCAATTATTGCAACATGATCCGCACATAGCCGTAATAACTGAAACTTGGTTGAGAAGCGAAATTGGTGATGAAGTTTTCCCGCCCCATTACAACGTATTTCGCAAAGACAGGGCCACCAGAGGAGGGGCGTAGCCGTCCTAGTAAAGCCGCCATTAGAGGCTAAGATTCTAGCCAATATAAGCAATCTTGAATGTTTATGCCTACAGATTACGTGCTGGGGCCATAGGTTTATTTTGTACGCGTGCTACAGGCCTCCAGACTCAGCTCCAGATTATCTAATCACGTTGCAAGAACATATGTCCCTGTATCTTAATAAAAAAATATTTTTGATAGGTGATTTCAATTTGCCCACCATCGACTGGGAACGGTTGCAAACTTGTACGCAGCCTAGCAAAAATGAGAATACTATTTTTAACATCATGCTCACACACGACCTAATTCAACTAGTTAAACAACCTACTCGTGTACAAGGACAGTCGAGCTCTATTTTAGACTTGGTGTTTGTGAATCGCGACTTTTCTGAGCATACTGTATTGATAGAACAAAGGTTATCGGATCATAGCCTTGTCAGCGTATCTATTCCGCTACTGAAATTCGTTTGTTATAAAAAAACGTCCGTTCAAACTTTTAAAGATTATTCTAGAGCAAACGATGCTTGCGTGATTGAACATATGGAAGCGGCCTTAGTTGACTTCAGCGATGATGTCAATGACGCATGCGCTCTTTGGGATCGCTTTTTGGAAGTTTGCCGATTCTGTATCACCAACTTTGTACCGACCAAACGTAAAAAAATGAACAAACGCACACCTTGGATGACGCGCAGTATCATCCATCTAAAGCGGAAAATTAAACGATTGAAAAAGAGGCATGCCCAGCGAAATGTGATCCAAAAGCTACAAAGAAGCCTGGCAAGTGAAGTGCAACAATCCAAAGACTATTACTTTAAAACGTTAATGCCAAACTTCATTAAAAGTGACCCAACAAAGTTCTGGAGTTATCTATCCGATAACAAAAAGCCAGTGATGTCAATTTCTGTCAAAGGGCGCACAGTTACAAATCGCCGTGACATCGCAAATCACTTCAACATTTATTTTCAGAGCGTGTTTGGCAATTCAGCAATATGTGTGCCAGAAATGTTTTTGTTTGAACCGTGTGAAGCGAATTTCATTTCTTATTTTGGTTTGGTTTCAATGCTTTTAAACTTGAAAGCAAAAAAATGCTCCGGTCCTGATGACCTTCCGAATGTGTTTCTTCGGCGTTATGCCTAATGCATCGCCAAATTTCTTGTTGTAATATTCCAAGCGTCCTTGTTAACTGCAACACTACCACGTGACTGGAGGATAGCTAGAGTCATCCCTATCTTTAAAAAAGGGGAACGATTAATTCCGGATAATTACCGTCCTATATCTTTAACTTCAACATGCTGCAAATCAATTGAACATATCATAGCCAACCGTATTCTTGAATTCCTTGAAAGACACTCGATTCTAACAAGCTTCCAACATGGTTTTAGGAAAGGCTATTCGACTGTGACTCAACTGGTCACCGTCACAGACGAGTTTGCAAAGGCCCTTGATAATAATGTTCAGGTAGACACAATTTTTCTTGATCTTAGCAAAGCATTTGACAAAGTTCCTCATGACAAATTAATTCAAAAATTAAAAAATATAAATCTTCCGGAAATTTTGGTAGCGTGGGTGTCTAGGTATTTGATGAATAGATAGCAGTATGTTTTGATTGATGGTCATGCTTCGAGCTGTCTTCCTGTCACATCCGGAGTGCCTCAAGGTAGTGTTCTGGGGCCGTTGCTTTTCCTTTTATACATCAATGATATCGTCACTGTAGTTACACCCACCACTCATGTCCGGCTGTTTGCAGATGACTGTATTTTATTCCGTGAAATCTCCAGCATGCAAGATCAAATAGAACTTAACACAAACCTGGACAATATATACAGTTGGTGCAGGGAATGGGGCATGGTTGTCAACGCAGAGAAAACTGTTTCCCTCCGCATAACGCGTAAAAAATCTCCATTCGAATTTCAGTACACACTGTGATCGTGCGCGGTGAACCAAGTCAACAGCTTCAAATACTTAGGCGTAACGTTCACTAATAATTTTTCCTGGAACTTGCACATAGACAACATCTGCTCCTCCGCTTTTCGAAAACTGTGTTTCTTGAGACACAAACTTCGTAATTCGCCTCCAAGTGTTAAACTTCTTTGCTACCATTCATACGTTAGACCAAAACTTGAGTATGCTGCTGTAGTATGGGACCCGTATACCAAAAATAACATTGATAAATTGGAAAAGATTCAGAGGAAAGCTGTTAGGTTCATTTTTTCAAAATTTCGTCGCATGGATTCTCCCTCTGAATTAATGATTGCCAATAACATTCCCACGCTTCAGTTAAGAAGACAAAAACTTCGTCTTGATTTCCTCTGCTCACTTATTAACCATGAATTGGCTATCGACCCCTCTCTGTATACATCCGCCCTGACCACAAGACACACGCGGCACCATCACCCTAGATCGCTAACACCATACCAAGCGCATACTGATACTTACAAATTTTCTTTTTTCCCGCGTACCGTGGCTGAATGGAATTCCATTGCTGAGCCATACTTATTAGATACTGTATAGCCCCGTTTTTTTTGTTATTGTTGTTGTTGTTTGTGTCTCGGATTGGCAATGCAATGTCCGCCGTTTCATTTTTTTTTTTGTCCCTTATGCTCTTTATGTATTGTGCTATTCAAGTGCTCGTCCTGCCAGGACCACAACTGTGGTCTGCAGTATGTATTAAATAAATAAATAAAAATAAATAAATATCTTTGCAGTAATGTTATCACTGCCGCAACTGTTGTGGCATTGACGTTATAGCAACCAGATAAACCTTAAAACTCGTCTTCGCCACCCAGTCATTCCCCGATATTATTCCTGTTCACTAACAATACGTACCCCAATTGAAAAGCGTGATTCCGTGTAGGACCTATCGAATTATACGACCTATGCTTTATCAAATAGTCACCGAAACTTGGCTAAACCCGTCTGTACGCGATACTGAAGTGCTTATCTCGCTTAAAGATTTTGACATATTACGTAAGGATCGAGCCAGTAATGTGCACGTGCGATGGTGGCGGGGGAATAGCAACTAATCGCCAGCTGCGATGCAGCGCAGTTATATGATCAACATCATTGAAAATGTTCTGGAGTTGTTGCAATACCTGTTTTCCACCCGTGCTGATTTATGTGTGCTATCGCGCTCCTAATAGCGACAGCTCTTTTGCGGCTTTGTTTCATGACGCCTTGTTCGCAATGAAAGGTACTCACTAGAACGCCCTCATTTTACTATTTGGCGATTTTAATTTTCCTTCAATCGACAGATCAGACCCCGCCCCTATGGTATGATCTAATCCCATTGCACCTCAGTTTGTTGAAACGTGTCTACTTTTGGGTTGTCGGAAATTGTCACGAATCCAATGCGAGTTACTGATCATTCAGCCAATAATCCCGGTTTAATTACCACGGATCCTGACCGTGTTTCACCTCCTTGTTATCTCCAAGGGCTTAGGGGCCACGAAGTCTTATACGCAACTTTTCAGTGCGGCCTTCAAGTAACCAAAAACAAAAAAGAAACCTTTCACCCTTTACAATCGTGGCAATTATCAGAACATGTACCGATATCTTAATGTTCTCACTGACAACTTTGCGAACACTTTTTCCACCCCATCTGCTGGATACAACTGGGAAATAGTCAAGGATGAAATGCACCGCTTAGTCAATTTTAGGTGCGGAGTACCTTAGGACTGCACAATGTCATTCAGCGTCCGTGCGCATAGCGTTTACAATCGGAAAAAAATCACACAGGCACCGGTAGGATGCGAACCTGTACCTGACAGGCCAGACAAAGTTAGTGTCAGTCGTCTTACCCACTGGGCTACGACCGTGGGTTAGTTCCCGAGAGTCAAACTGCTTACTCCGTCGCGTGTAACGGTACGGAGTACCTTAGGACGTCCCAATGTCCGTCCGCGTCCATCGATGCGCCCACCACCATCAAGCAAAAATCAAGCAAAATTCGATTTGAGCTGTAAGTTGCTGTTCCATTTAAAGAATAATCAACGTGCAACTGGCGGCTCAGATCGAATGACGGACGGGACGCAAATGAGATGTCACTCGGGTTGCAACTTGGATGTCATTTCGAGTCCCCGTACTGCGCACCCTCGTCATCATCCACGGAGTGAAGATGCTGCCAGTTCTTTGTTTATCAACTACCACAATAACTGAGCGTCTGTGCTGTACTTGGTTTAACTTCGCTTTAAAACGCCTTAATGCAAAGAAAAAGCGCTTGTGCTATTCCGCAAGATGTACTAGACGGAAGTCTGCCTGACAGAAGCACTACGCTGCTGCTAAAGACTAATACACGCTAATTGCAGAAAATAAGCAGAAGTTCTGCTCTAACAAATTGCTGTCAATGCTACAAAGAAACCTGAAATGAATTCGCAAGAATTTAAACCCAGAACCGTCTAACATTAGCATTTGCTCGATAGCTCCGGATACCCTTCCCCGATGCTAAGTATACGATATCTTAAAGGGCTGGTGAAGTGGTTTTGAAAGTGGGTAAATGTTTGTTTTTTACAATTAGTATGTTGCATAGTTTATGACTGTAAAAAAAATTTCTTCATATCTCGCTTGGGGACTGAGATATTCGTCGATAAAGTTGACCCGACGCCCCGCCCACCGCTCGCGGCTGTGCCGCCGGAAGAGCGAGAAACCGAGAGGCAGCGACCGGAAGTAGCGTCATATTCGGAAGACGGCCAGCGGCGTGCGCCGCCGCTTCGCTGTGGCCCAGTTTTCTCAACGAAGTTCCGAATTAAGCAGACGTGAAATGTGCCCTTTATTAATCTCAATTGTGTAGAGTTGCTACCGCGTCGATTTTCAACCGTAATGCTGCTGTGTGCTTCCCTAAAGCGACTCCTAGATACCAGAGATTTCCTACCCGAGCGCCCGTGGCTACTACATTGCCTTCACGAGTAGTCGCAGGGCCGGCCGTGTCGTCGGGTGCTCTGTGCTTCATACGCGAAGAGACTGGCTCGAACAAATATGCAGGTACCCCTAGTTCCTGACCCATTATTATAAGGGGATTAAAAAATTCGTGGGACCGCAGCGCTCAGGGCTTCGTGAACTTCTTGCTCGTTTTGCCGATCGACGTTGTTGGCTGTGACGGAAACTGAGCTGAGTAGCTAGATTTTAAGAAGAAATCAAGCAAGCATTTTCTGCGCGCGGAAGCGCTCCGCACACTCGCCGGTCGTGCATTCCCGTACGGCGCACGAAACGGCTCGCACGCACCACGCATGCCGCGGCAGCGACCGCTCTTCGCTGCCGGCCAGAATCAAGGCCGTCGCCAAAAGCAAGTGAACGTGCGAGTGAGTGGATGAATAGTGTGGTGAAAAATTGTGCTAGGGATTGTTATCCAAGGTGATTTTGAAAGAGGTGGTCGAATTTGTATCGCGATGCGGAGCGCCGACCGGTCGCGCAGCGCGTCGTCGGCAGCAACCTGCCCGAGCACGAGATGCGGCGAGAGGCCGACGGATGGCGTTACCTGCGCGCAAGAATGAACATAGCACCGATGGCTAGAATGACTATCAACGTGAAAATAAGGTTCGCACGCGAGAAATGGGATGATAGTGCGGTGAAAAACTGTTTTAAGGATAGTCATTCGCGATTGTAGAGGTAGCAGTGACCAAATATCGGTCTCGGTGCTAAGCATAAAGTTCCCAACCTCCGAGGCGATCCGTGCAACCGAAGCTGGCTGGAGCTGTTCGGGAAGGTGTTTTTCTAAAGTTCGTCGGCGACAAGTGTGTTGCGTTTTGGTTCCGCTACATTTCGGGTGACCACAACAGTTCGGTTCTCCTATTCTAAAACTGCGTTTGTGCAGCACTGACACGTTCCGCTGACCGGCCGCGCAGCGACCCGGCACCAGCACCTCCGCGCGACGTAGTGACCGGCCGTTCGCTAGCTGCTGCTTGTACGCATCGCAGGCCGCTGCACACAGCTTGTTGTACCGCCTGCCCGAATGCAAAAACAAAGTCGCACATGCGAAGAAGGGGATGATGATGTGTCAAAAAAATGTGCCAGGAGTCGTGACTAGCGCTGGTGGTAAAAGCGGCGAACCAATATCTGCACAACTTCCCTGCACCCGAGAAGCATAAGTCGGCCATGAGTCGTCGGGGGAGAACCTCTTTCTCAAGCTCGCCGCGAGCGAACTTGTTGCGCTTATACTTCCTTCAGGCTCTCATATTCTAAGGAAAGATTGTGTGAACCCTCCATTCACCAGAGGTCCTTCGGGCCCGTATCTGAACGGGAACAGAATGATATCGATGAGATCTTCAGGCCGAGCAGTCACGGCAGCGCCGGCATTTCCGAATATGACGTCATCTGCAGCCGGCCAATCCTGAAAGGCAGCCAGCGCTCTGACCGCGCCGCCGGGCAGGCGTCGTTTATTTTGACGAAAAAAGATGGCTTGGGTGTATTTATACATAAAATAAACACGTTTTTCGAATTCAGCGTCAAGAAAACCTTAAAGTAATGCCCCCAACAAATTTTTTTTGAAAAGCTCTTCACCAGCCCTTTAAATACAGCTTTCTGTTCGGTATTGACTAGCAAGCCTGGCAGCGGCTTTACTGATATGCCAGATGTTTGACATCCTTCCGATACCAGCATTACTTATAGCCCTGCTGGTATTGTTAAGGTATAGACTCACTGTGTAATTCTTCCTCCACTGGGATCCAATGTGTTAATGCAAAACTTCTCAACAATACGAAATAAGGATCGTCAATAATCTTCTCCCTGATATTTCAACAACCCTTGGACACGAGAAGTTTTCTATTTGGATAATCGGCAAAAACACCCCTGTCCTCAATAAAAGAAACCAATAATCCCCTCTTGGTTACCCTCCAATCTTTATAACGAGTTTATTCTTTAAAATCATGGAACATAATATTTACTCTCATGTTGCAAATTGTTCTATCGTCAGCCAACATTTTCAATCCCAACTAACGTGGTTTCCGCAAAGGCCACACTTGCGACACTCAACTTGCTTTATTTCTTCACGACCTGCATTGGCATGTTAAAGTCAACATTCCAATCGACACCCTCTTTTACTATTCGAGAAAGCCTTTGATAAAGTACTCATTCTCGACAAATACTTCAGCTGTCTCTCCTCCAGTTAGGGTCGTCTACATTAAACTGCATATAAAGTTTTCTTGAAATCGCCAACAGTTTGTTTATGCCAACTTGAACGCACCCTCACTGCCCCCATTTCTTTCGTGTGCCCCCCAAGGCACCCTGCCGGTGCCCCTCCCTTTGTTAGCTTATATGAATGACCTACCCGACGTTGCTTCTTGTAGTATGCACGTCTTTGCGGATGATTGTGTTGTTTATCGGCAAATAACTGATTCGTCAGATGAAACTGCCCTTCAAAAGGATTTCCTCGCTGTTCAAGAGTGTGGAAGAATTGGCTCATGTCACTTAGCCATCTATCGTCACCGTCATTCTAATAATACCACAGTACCCTCCTCTACGTCCGTTAAGTACTTAGAGATCCACCTTACTCATAATTTAACCTGGTCTAACCATATCAGTCATGTTACTAACGCAGAAAATCGTGTCCTCGGCTATTTACGTCGCAACCTTTCCTTGCCACCATCACCTGCTAAACTACCCGCATACAAAACACTCCTACTTTCAAGACTTGATTGCGGCAACACCATCTACGACCCGCACCAATCCAACCTCTGAAATGCGACTGAATCCATTGAAAACTGCGCAACCAGATTCATCCTTTCAGACTATGGGTATCACTCAAGCGTTTCGGCACTGAAATCGCTACTTCGCCTCCCTCCTCTCACCTTCTCTCGATTGATAGCATGCCTGTCTCTTTGTCACCGGTTCTTTTATTCTTTACCCCAAAACAATCAGTTATGCTATGCTCACATAACGGACGCAAAGCCCATATCGTGATCTTTTGACGTAAAAAAAAAACAGCGTGTCACGCGGTTAGGTTGGCTGAGACGTGAAATGGCGTCATTTCTCTAAAGTTATTGCGATAGTTGCGGCAACAGTCTGAATCCGGCTTTAATCATACCCGCCCGTAGAGCCTCTCGCGACAGTAACTGTTACGCTGTTTACCCACAACTAGTCAACACTACAACTTTTCAGGGTTCATTTTTAAAGCAAAGCTTTTTACCTCTACCCTCCCAAGGGTTCTTTCGCGACCATTGGTGTCAACAGAAAACTCACGCGAACGAACAAAAGAATTTACAGGCCCCGCCAGGAATCGAACCTGTAACTAACCGAGTAACAAAGCGGGATCCCATTGTCTTACCGATTTAGCTACGAGCCCACGCGGAGACGGGGAAGGCAGGTGGTCCACTCACCAAGCAAATCTACGTGTTTACCCTCTGCATTCTTGCGGAATGCCACGTGATATTGTCACGCCAACTTTCGCGCCGCTGTGCGCTCCGCCAACGGCACGTCTAGCGGCCCTGTGCGCGCCTTGCGCGTGTGCTAGGAGTTTGAAAAATTAAAGGAACGTTACACCAACGCATGGCACCTCACTTCTAGTACGCCAGTGTGTTAAAGCTTGTGGCCTCAACTGTTCACGTGATAAATCACAGCTCCTTATCATCCGCCCGCACTGCAAACGATACATCAAGAAACACATTCAAATACTGCTTGATGGCCAGGTCACCCCCCAAGTCCCAGCATCAAGATCCTGGGCCTACATCTCCAGGCCAACACCAAGAGTGGCGTATCGTTGCAGCGCCTCAAACAGCATCAATGAAATCATACACATGATCAGGCGAGTTGACACCAAAAAGCGAGGCCTCAAGGAATCCGACACCTTTCCATTATTTCAAGCTTTTGTCCCCTCGTGAATCGCTTACGGCAACTTTCTGTATTCTTCTCGGCAAGGAGGACATAAAGATGCGTTATATTATGTATAAAAACGCGGTTTAGCAGGCCCTTGGTATCCCATGAGTGCTTCCACAGAGAGGCTGCTTAGCACGCGGCTCCACAACACGGTGGAAGAGCTGATAGAGGGCCATCTTTCTAACCAGAAGCTCCGAATGAGCAGAACTGCGCCGGGTCGCCGCATTCTTCTCCATATTGGCTGAGCAGCCCAGAATGTCACTCCGCTTGATGTACTCCCGGACTCTTGGCGACAAGAACTAAAGATGCGGCCTTTGCTTAGAAATATAAACCCCTCACACGACGAGGGCCGCCAGCAAGTACGGGTTCAAGCGCTGAAGACCACCTTCCATGCAGATTATGTAGGTATTTATAAAGACGCCTCCAAACGTTGAGGGCAGCAGTACGCCAGCGTCTTGGATACCTCCAGAACCAACCTCCTTGCGTGTGCCTCAGTCAAGGCCCAAAACATGACGGCAGCAGAAGAGGCAGCCATCGCCTCCGCTCTCACTCAACCGGGGGTTCGGAAGGTAGTGACCGATTTCGAACGAGCCTAACGGAATTACTAGTCGAATTGGGTGTCCCGGCTTGCACTGCGTATGCTAAAAAACCACTCCCCAAACGGTTGCATTCACCTCATCTGGACACTCACTCAGGCTTCCATGGAGGCCAACGAATACGCCCACCAACAAGCCTGCGCTTTTAGCCCCCGTGCTATGGAGCTGCACGAGGACAGTCGCCCGCTTGTCTTGTTCAGGGAAATTACCGAGCATTATCGCCTTCAGAGACAGACCCTACCTTCGCCTTACTCTGACCTTTCCAGAGAACAACAAACTACCCTGCGGCTCATACAATCCTGCTCCTTCCCACACACGACGCGTCTTCACTTAATGCACCCAAATCGCTACGACTCTGAATTTAAATTTTGCTCAGGTGTAGGAACCCTCCGCCACATTATGTAGGTGTGCGACTTTAGCCCTGAGCACCCTCCTCTTTTTCCGTCAACTACGCAACAAATACAATGGAATCTGCGGCTTTCCAGCCCCCCTCTGCCTACCCAGCTTCAGATGGTCTGCGGAGAACTGGCGGCGCGAACTTCATATGGGCTCAAGGGAAGCAGGAACTACTCCCCGGGGCCGCACTCTGGGTGGTTCAGGAGTCTGAATAGAAGTATTTCGTCCTCTTCCTCTCCCTTTGTCTCTGCCGCCGATCTCGTCGCCTCCGTCCGCAGCGGCAGAGACGGAGAAGTGAGATCGTCAAACACCGGGTTTCAGCTTCCTTTATTTTTTAAAAAAAGAGTTTCCACCAATGAAATGCACCAATACAACTCAACCAAACACCATGCATCATGCATCATGCATTGATTGAACCTTACAATGAATATCTTTTTGAAGTAATAAAGGGTGTGGTTAAGTGCATCTCACTTTTCTCAGGATTGAGTCTTTGTCGAGCGACGTGAGTGAATTTAAGTGATGTCGCATAAGTAATCGTTGTGGGTGCCGTTTACAGCTTTGCTTTCTAACCGCATCTACAGGGTGGTATGGAGCACATTTTTTGTTCATAAATCACAAGACTGGAAGAATCTTCCTGCCAACATTGCCGTTATTACCGATAGCAGTTGCTTTAGGTCTGCAATAGAAGAATTGTGTTCTGATTTCTAACCCTTATTGTTTACACCTTTGCACTGTATTTTGAATGCCTTTTTTCCTGCCCAGCCCTCATGTTATGCCCCCAAAAGGGTCCTTCAGCTACCAATAAATAACTAAAATAAAGAAATGTATATTTACTAAGCTGATTGCCTAATTTACCAAACAGGTGGTTGGGTGGAACCTCCTTGAGAAATTAGTGCCCTTTCACTCTGTCAAGAAGGATTACCTGCAAATCTGGACGAAGTCGACGGAGTGCACGAAACCAAGCACGTTTATTGTGATTTGTAAAGGAGCACATTTCCCATCAGCTGAAGGATCCAAGCTTTGTTCTTGAGGGCAAACATGAAGCTGCCTGTGCCCCCCCCCCCCCTCGTCATAAGCATCTTACTGTTTGTGTAACACACAAACGCAATCTGCTATACCAGTAAGGACTCCGGACAGGTCCCATTTGGCCGTTTAAAGTTCGCGTTTAAGCCTGGCAATAGCACAGAGGACATGCCATCCATCAGTACGGGCATGGAACCTATAGCTGCGCGTGCACGCCCACCCACTCTTTCTCCCAGTATTTTCCAGTACAAACCTGCGCACGCATAACCCAACAACCGTTCATGTGCGCGCGCTTAGAAGTGGCAGACGCGGTCGAAAATATCTCCTTAAAGCCCTCTGAAGAAGTGATAATGGCTTGATCTGGCGTTGGAAGCGGGAAAGTTGCTGTTCATCCGGTAGGGATTCGCCGCCGGTACTCTACGAGCTGAAATTAAGGCGGTAACGGCTGCACCAGCAGCTTTACTCTATTTTTGCCCCCGTTCGCTCTTGTGTTCTGGTCAATGATTCAATTGTTGCTCTTCTTCCTCCAAACGAACGGCATGCATCCGTGCCATAATGATTGAGAACCTGGAAGCCCTAGAGCTCCATTCTCGCGTACAAACATGCGGCGGCTTGGTTATCTTACTGCCTGTGTAAGATCTCTGCGTAACACATGAACCCACATCCAAACCACTTGATTTAGGAGGACAGCCGACTAAGCGCATTGAGCCACGCAATTTCGATATATAAACCTCCCACCAGCACAACCGGCATTTTTTCAGTAGCGGCACGAAGCCCAGCTGTTCGCGCAAGACCCCCTTTTTGCACCGGCCAACCGGGCATGCATAAACCGGCTACCGGTGAAGGTGCATACTTAGGCGTGAAAAACACCGGCGAAAATATCGCTTGGAATGCCTTCCAACCTGAAAAAGAAGTATGGGCTCACGCCGGCATTCCAACTGGGAAAGTTTCTTGTCAATTGGGATGGATTCGCAGCTACGTAAAATTTGAGGGGAAGCGGCGACGGCGGGTTTCGGTCGTTTTAGGGGGTAGCCCTGTGGCATCCGTTACCTGAGCTTCGCGGGAGCGGTGTCTGTTTATGTCCGCGTAACCGAGTGAGCCAGCGCAGTAGCGACGAAAGAAAGAAAATGGAGAGGAGCACCTAGCGAGGGGTGAGGTGGAGTACGACACGTGCGGCTACGGCGTCATCTCTGTCATTGCCTTTCCCTGACAGGTCTCATGTGTTGCCACAAAGGAGATCCCTCCTCCTGACACTTCCCCAGACGCTGTTCCGTTCTCCGCTAATCCAAACCACGGGACACATCAAAAAGATTCAAACACGATTTCAAACAAGATGTTCGCTGCTGTTTTGTGCGGGGCTAATCCGAACCATGTGACATTTGCGCGGGGAGTTCAAACACGATTTACAAGATGCTGGCCGGCGCCGTCGGCGGGCTGCATGGTAGCAGCAGAATAGCGCCCGTCGCCGTGCGTTCGCTGATCACGCGAACGCTTCCTGAGACGCACTAGAAATGTGCCGTGACCGAGGAGACTGGAGCTCGCACTGCGTAAAAATTTCGTAATAGGGTGTATAGTAATTGTCAGTGCATTCTTGACACGCACCCGTGCTTCTGTTTATTTTTCGTAATAATCTGATAACCGCACTACCGGCGTTAGCTACCGACTGCGCAACTTGCCAAAGGGCATCGGTGAAGACGAGGGGAAAAAATTACACCACCTTCCCACGTGGGAACCCTGAGGGGATGCAAAGCCGTGGAGTAGTAGCGTGTTAATTGGTTGTTTGAGTAAACACACGTGTAGTAGCGTATTAAATGTCTTCTTTATTTATCGAGTAGTGGGGAACGTTTTGCGGCTGCTCGTTCTCGAAGCGAGGAATCCGCTGTTCGACGCTGGCGTTTCGAAGCGTTGTCACGTTGCCGAACGCCATCTGGATCAGCTACTCGCCGCTGGCGTTTCAAAGCGGCTTCTCGTTCTCGAAGCGAGGAATTCGCTGCTCGAGACTGCCGTTTACGTTCGGCCTCGTGAGCTCTCCTCTGAGCAGCCTTGTCTTCGGAGGCATGAGACGAGCCAAGCGGTGAGGAGGAGCGGCGATGGGGAGAGCGGCGTTATCTCAGCTGGTTAGGGCTCCTGTAGCGACAGGGTTGCTGGTATTTTCCTGAGCCGGCACGAGACAAGCACAGCGGCGAGGAGGAGAGCGGCGTTATCACAGCTGGCGTGGAGAGGGGGACGACGAGGAGAGAAGCGGACGCCGGACGACGGAGGGTCGACTAAGAGACGCTTTGCATCTAAAATAGTTGTGAAGGTAGTGTCAGCGGTGGTGAGGAGGAGCCCCGGAGCGCCGCCGAGTAAATCGATCACACCAGAATGAAAACTGGGGTAGGTTAGGCATATACTGCTTTGCAGTAATATCGGCCGAAGATAACGTCTATTTATCACGTTACTCCACTATTTTTCCGAGTACAAGAGAGCGCTTGTTTGTCATTTCTGAAGAACGTACTATAGAGCTACGTCACCCACTCCAACGCAAGCGAGTTACTAACGGGCATTTCGGGAACGGTGGAGCTGGGGATCTCGAGTTTCCGGCACGCTAGGTTTTACAACTAATGGGCAACGTGAGAATAGGCCAAGAATAAAATCAGCTCCCCAAATTTTGTTTCTCGCGTCTTGGCATTTGGTGTATTGCTCCTTATTGAATTTACATCTATGAGACTCACGCAGATGTCGGCTTTTCTTCGTTGATTTTTGTGTTTCCCACTGTTCGCGTGCTTTCCGTGCTTATATTTTAGAGGACTCTATTTTAGAGGAATATATTTTAGAAGTATTGCGCGAAACTGATCGTTACCGCAATTGTGCGTCAATGTGTGTGCCACCTTACCGAATGAATGCTGGAGTTTTGCCTAGAGGGAAAGGCGTGCTCCGATCTTGCGTGTTTTTCAAACAGAAGCTTTCTTTGGCTCTTCCCCTGGTCTCGATTGGTCTGCTGCTGCTGCTGCGGCTCTGTCCGCCGTACTTACACCAAAAAAGGCCGTCTGCCCTGCGGGTTCGGGGCGCACTTCGAAGTCGCGCTAGATAAGGATAGCTTCCTAGGACTATCCCCGAGAGTTAACTGGGAAAGCAACGTGGGTGGGGTTTGTTGTGGCATATGGGTCGCCTGGGAATTTCATAGTTCTTGCGCTTGTAGCCGGTGGCCGCTTTGCGAAAGAGACTGAAACGCTGAACATTTCTTCGTACGTCTCGTACTTTTCCACAGAATTACCACGGCCCAGCTTCCTGGAATACCAGAAGATACGTCCCCTACAACGCCACTAAAATGACGTGGGCCAGTTAATTTCAACCCAGGTATGCTTCAATAAAAGCTACGCTTTACGCCGATTCCCACCTCTGCTTAGAATCCCCGAGTTTTTACGCGTTCGGTCTTTCGCACGCAGTTAAGTTAGTCAGGAAGCTGCATCGTGTAGCTTCAGGAAGCTTGGTCTTCGTTATAGTTATACCCGTCCGGGTGTTTATATGTACTTTGCTTGGTACGCAGCCGTCGCATACTCATCTAAAACCAACCAGAAGCGTTACGTCACTTGCACCTAGCAACTTGCAAGTATAAATCGAGATTGTTGCCCCGCAACATCTACGAGAAGTTGCTTTTCAATTCAAACTCTGATAAAAGCCGCTGTCAACCACGACAGGTTAATTTTTCTATTGCTCAGCGAAGTGTCCAAAGAGCCACTTTGAGCTGAAGCAGGCATATACCCGCTATAACATATACTTGCGTTAAAGTGCAATAGTTGCAATAGATCCCGTAGCCAGATGCAGCGCGTTTTCGCACTCCTTCTTGCCGTAAGCGCCGCCACAATCAGCAGCCGAGGTGGGTTATTTCGATCTTCACCAGCAGGCACTTAGAAGCTCAGTTTGAAAAAGTAACATCACCGCACAAGCTGCACTCTTAATCTGGTTCCATGTAAGTTCCAGTTAAACGGGGCGATCCACATATTTTTATCTGGATCCAAACGAAGAATAACTGGAACGAGAGATATAAGTGGATCTTATCTGGAACTGTCCATTTGTTTTCTTTAGGTTTGTGTTTATTATGTGGAACCGAATAAATGAGGGGATGCGCTGTCGGCCGTTCCAGTTACTGTTCCACTTATGTCCCAGTAAAAATTTTGGACAGTGCTTTTGTATATTTTTTGCTCGTGTCTTGTTCCACATAACTTGTGCGCTGCAGTGAAGTATGTACTGAATCGTGCATTAACTGTAACAATGAACCACATATATATTTGACGCGCTTTGGCGCACAAGCGCACGCACAAGCACTTGCACGCACACGCCCACAGATATAGATACAGACACGAACGCACACCCGCGCACCCACACATACACACACACATGCATGCAGTCACACACGCACACACGCACGCACCACATAAAATTTAATAAACTTCGTCGATACCTATGGAACTGTCTTAGAGCAGTTTACTTATATAAGACGGCTAAGACGTATTTTCAGTGACGTTATTTGACAGAAAACAATATGTCCACTGCTATAACAACACCGTACAATGCATGAAAGGTGCGAGAAACGGGTATCTTAGCGAAAATAGAAATTTCACGAACCCCTTTCAGGTTGTCTGCGGCGCTCAGACCGCTTTAGTGAATATCGTCTTTTGCTAATTGCAGACGCGCAGTACGTCTGAAATCACCAATGACTTGAATTTCAGAAGGACCAGATGTCCCCAGGTTCTCCTTCTGCGTTTGGGATAGAGCCGTGGTAGTGCTGAAGAATTCATTGGGCTTTTGTGGATACCTCATAAAGAAATATATATAGTTGTTGAGACTATTGCAAGTTCTGCATTTGGTTCACAAAGCGTCGCAGAAACATTGTTTTTTGATCAATGCTCAGCCATCAGCTCGCTGTGTTGTAGTACGTGCACAATTTTAAGTGCTTTACAGGAACGTATGAATGGCTACAATCTGCTGTAAAATAGGTACTTAGTCCACTTTATTTATGCCCTGATGCGGTATATACATAGTGTTAACCGACTGTGCCGCATTTTACACTGCACGCAGCATGTCACGAATGCAGTTATATATGCTTGGATGTTCGTTAGCATTTTTCGTCTCGTGCATGCTATTAAGGGTGACTCACCTGATCCAATTCATATGGGACTGACTAATTCATGACGCAAATTTACTAATTCAAAAGCACCATGTACCGATACAAGAAGTTTTACAAATTCACTGAAATGACACTAACGACCTGGTTTGCTTCTTCTAGAAATACAGTAGACCCTCGTTAAGACGAACTTGGTTAAAACGAACACTGATTAAGAACCACAACATTTTTCTCTTGTAACGTCCACAATGCAATACACCTCCGCTTAAGACGAATTTCGGATAATACGCATACATTTTTACGGTCCGTTCGGGTTCGTCTTAACGGGAGTCTGCTGTATATCATTTCTTTGCAGAGATAAAAAAAAACAAGAAACGCATTTTGGTTTATCCAGTCTTCACTGGAAGGTGCTAGCGGTCTCACCATGCGAGAGTTTTATTTCTTTGTTTCAGTAGAGAAGCGACATATATCTAAAATAAGCAAACTAGGCCGTTGTGAATATCGGTATGTATTTGTATAACTATTCGTATTGGTGCACGATGGTTTTTAAGTTCGTTGGTCATGACGTAGTAAGTCCGATAGGAATGCTAACATGTGGGTCCCTTTTAATTTCCACAAGCAAAAACAAGAGCCTCTTTGCAAAGAGCGGTTGACTGGGTGAACGGAACTAAACCTAGATATACCGCGTGATACCTGCATTATTTTGTATGTATTAATGCTGAAATGACATTGTAATTCCTAATTATGCTGTGCAGTAACGGCGAAAATACGCAGAGTTAACTTGCTGTTCGATTCGATGGTGGTTTATTTATCACAAAAAAAAACAACATACAAAGGGTATATACAGTTGTTGTGTCTTGTCATAGTAATTGAAGTTCATTGAATGACCCGCCTTCTCCAGCTGTTTCCCAGTTGCTGTTTTCCTGTAGTATTGGTGTTCAGGAGGGAGAAGGGCTGGGAAACGGGCCGTGGTATTATTACTTACTAATTAGCTGTAAGTAGCTTTATATAACGTGGGTATCTAAGAGCGTCGCAGTATATTTTATTGACTACGGAAAGGCTTGTTGTCAAGAAAAGCAGTAAATGAAGCCACGCCCTTTTGCGTTCATTGTAAACAGTAACGGAGAAATTGTCATCCAAAGTTAAGCTCGGATATCGCACGCACTCACGGCCCTCCGCGAGAAACAACTTTAGCCAGTACTAACGCGCTAACGCGGCTATTATCTGAGCTTTGTTTCGGCCTCAGCGGGCGTAAACGTCCGCTTAGACGCATACGCCCGTTTTCCGAATCCAATAAAGCCATCACGTGTGCCGAGTTTGTATGAGTTCTTATGCGGGCGCATCGCCAAAGCCTCCGCGAGAACGAAAGTACGCCGAAGCCATGAGGAAAAGACCGCCACTCCAGTAGCGCATTCAATGCGCATGCGTCAGCAGCAGCACGGCAGAGCTGTTTTTGCGTTGATTCACGGTACAGTGGGGCTGCAACGGGTACGATGACGACGGATTAAAATCGGGACCGCGTCAACACTTTAAACGACAGCAGCGCTCCCGTCTTCCAGGATTCCCTCCGCTAATTTTACGGTCTTCCGCATGCAGCGCCACCAGTGGCACTCCCAAGCGGGTTTCTCAATTGCTCGCGCGATGCGCCTGATATATACTAAAGAAATTCTCGGTCACGCTGGCGAGAACCGAACGCCGTTAGCACTTTAAATGGGGTTGATTGCGGCGTGCAACTACGAATTTTTTCATATCCCTGGGCCGTATTTCCTGCTCGACGAAGTGGAGTTTTGCCAGGAGGCGCAAAAAAGGTCAGTGCTGCTTATTTATGTGCTGGTAACGGTTGTTGTTCAGTGACATCCTTGTTAACTGCGTCCGATAAACTAACCGCGTCTATGCCCGTTGTTCGTGTGTCGTTCATGCTTGTGGTCGCGGCGTGTAACATTTTGTGTTGGAGAAACGTTTGCAGCCGTAATTTACCAAAACTCCCGTGTTCGTGGGTCAGAGTCGGCTGGACATTTCTGACTGCGTACGTCAGAAGTTCCTGGTTTGCGCGTTTCATGAGTGGATGTTCCCTTACTGTGTGGCTTTGCTTAGTTGTATATTGACGGTAGCTGTGTATGTCTGCGGTAGCGAATCTTCTCGGGTTAGTCGCTCGCGATAATCGCGCGTGCACACGTGTACAACTTCCAAGCAAGTTTGTCGGAGCGTCCGTCCTTAGATTTATTGGTATTTTTAAAACTTGCGTGGTAATTGCGGCGTTGTGTTAGTCTGATGAGTACAATGCCATTTACTGTGCTTACCAGACCGGGTGTCTTCGACCTTGCCCGTTGCGCGCAAGGTAGACGCTATTTCGAGTTGTGTTGATGTGCTTTCAAGGCGTCAGCTTACGTTTATCTGTGCAGTGTGTTATGCAGTTCCATGTTTCTTCCAATTTCTTTGACCAATTGAGATGATCTATTTTACATTGCCTGAAGTGTAGAGAAATGGAAGGGACAGTGGTTGTCTTAGCCGTACCGCAGTAACAAACGTTTCTTTTGTAGAGGGGAAGAAATATGTGGAAACACGCAGCGGGTATATAGAAAGTGTGCTGCCGTTTCTATGCTGTTAATGTCAGTGGTAACTTGAGACTTCAGGATAATTATCCAATATCCATAATTAGTGGTTGCTACTTCACGAACCGCGTTAGAAATAAGCCACTCTTGCATTTTTATGCCGTCAATGTCGGTGCACCCAACATTAACATCACTATGTGCACCCAACATTAACCCATTTCTGTGCTTCCTTGAACTTAGAAAATATACTGCGAAAGCAGATTGCTACATTCTATATTCGATCTGTGTAACCTGTCCAGATGCAGACTATGGCTGACTGTGGAGAAATTTGTCTCTACACTGGTAGTTTGCGACAATTGTTTTCTTTTGTCTGAAGAACAGAAATTAAAACGAATTATTTCCATTCCTTACATATACTTGTGAAATCATGGCTGTGGCATTCACTGTGGCTGAAGACATCTTCGGCACGCCGAGGCGTCGTTGTGACAAGTGTGACAGATTGTGAATGCATTGTGGAAGTCATAAAGCCACGAAAGAGTGCCTCTTGAGTGTTGCGTATTATACAGACGTTCACCACTCCGCATGGAGCAATGACAGGTGAGCCTAAAAATGTTCAAATATTTTTATATTTAAAATTGTTTCGCCTGAAAACGTTACCAGGGCTCGTGATGCAAAATAAATTTTAGCACAACTAATCAGGCCTTGTACGAGATCTTGTAGTACTCCCTTCTTAGAGGGAAGCGTAAATTTATGCTTCGATATTTTTATACTGTTTTTATTTCTAGGAAATAGGGCAGACCGGGACTTAAAACAATGGAACAAGGAATGCATACTGCCATTTTTCTGGTTCTTGAAGGCGTGTGTTCACCGTTCTTGAAGTCGTGTGTTCAAAAAAAAGGAAACACGTGAAAGCCGTTGTACGGGATGAAATCATTGCATTCTACAAGTAAGTACGCACTCCCAGTTCTGGAACTTTGATGGTCCCTTTTTAGGTAGTTGCATTATACGTAATGGCTTCGGAACACCATTTCAGTGACAACTTGACCTGTAGGTGAAAACGACAGTAAGAGCTTTTGGGAACACGTTGGCAAAACTTTCCTGGAAAATCACTCCGAGGAGGCCCTGCCAGGAACGCCTGCATCTTAATTTTAGTTGGGTAAGTTGGCATTTTATTTTTGTGGGACTCAATTTATGGTAGTGTTTATTGAAGCTGGCATTTTATTTTTGCGGGACTGAATTTGTGGTAGTTTTCTTTGTAGCAAAATCTTACTGTTAAGAATAAATCGTGAACTCCAAATTGGGAAATACCTTCACATTCAGCCTGTTTCGGATGCTGCAACATGTGGACAAAAAGACTATTATTTTGCATTCAAATTTTGCAAACATTTTGCTTTCACATTGAGAGTTGCTGCTGTGATAATACGGCGCCACGGCCACGCCCAATGCGGTTGCTTTCCAAAATTAGAGAACTGCCATTGACAGTCTGTGCTAATATTTTTTGTACATTGTTAGCAGCATTCCCAGAAAAGAAACCAAGAAATCGCTGATATTTCAATCAATTACTGTTCTATAAAAGGGGTGTCCTAAGCAACTCACTCATTTATAGCCACCGTCTAACAAAATTTTCTTGTTCCTTCCTTAAAGGTACATGACGTGGTCCAGTTATTCTCGACGTCCAGTTATTTTGAGAGAAGAGAATGGCAGCGTAAATATTGTCTGCAAGAAACACGTCATGGATTTTCCGCCTGCATTGTTACATCAAGATGTGGTCATCCTCCTCGCCGTATATTTCATCTTAATCTCCTGAAACTTATGCGACTTTGGAGAGTTCTTGGGACTTTTGCAGAGAGTTCTTGGCCATTTAACAGTGGCCTGATGTCATTTAAGTTTAAAGCTCTGTTAAAAGACTCGATGTGGTCACTCTACTTGGGGTTTTAAATTATTGTTAGACGTTTAAGCCTATTCGGAAAGATATGTCGTGGTTCAAATGATTGGTAGATGCAAGCGGCATGTCAACTGCAAAAGTGAAGTGCGTTCCTTTGCAATTTTTCATTATTGGCACAAAGTGCAGGCTGCCTTTGCCGTTACTCTGTTACTCTGTTAATGTAGCTAATGGCACTGCACTGTAACGTTTTAATTATTCAAGTGCAGCTCGAAATTTTTTTTCCATGGCAGTGCTGCTGTTGATGGATGCAAACGTGAGAGTAATTATTTACACAGACGGTTTGGGGTTTTATTACTCAACTTTTGTACTGTATCTTAGCTGACACCTAAGCCCTAGAAGAATGCGAAATATACATATTTGGCTTGAAAAAGTTGTTTACTATGGATAAAGTTGCATTTCTCGCTTGTTAGAGGCAGTGCTTTGGTCACAAGCATACTGTCGTCATGATAGTAGGGTTTGTATAGCACGCAACTGAATTTTACCTCAGATAAATGTTCGGGCTGGAAAAATGCTTCCAAGTTCGCTTGGTAAAATTGGTCACCTGTATGTTTTAACGCTACCTGGCTTGGTTATTTGGGATGTCTGAATTGTTCTTGAGGGAATTAATAACGTCTTTAGGGTTAGGCTGCTTGATAAATTTTAAAATGCGTAACATGCTCCGAGCTATCTGGTTTGTAAAATTTTGTAAGATTCACACTGGGTGTTATGAGCTTTTTTTGGATAAGTTATTTTAAATAGCTACAAATTGTCGGGGAAAGAACGCGGCTTCAGTGAAAGGCTTTTTCAGGGCGCGTATATAGTCGGTTTTGGCTACAGTTAGCTTGATATTACAGTTAGCTTGATATTGATATATGGTGTATGTTTTAGATGTGCAATAGTGCCACATGCTTCCGGTAATTTTTTTTGTGCAAATGTTAAATTGTTAGTATTGGCTCCGGTGTTCTTTTCCTACACTCTTGCAGGTCTTGTGATAATCCAACCGTGTATGACTTGTATTTTTGGCTTTTCCCTACAATTTAATAGCAAACTGCATTTTTTGGAACCGAGATGCGTAAACATGGTATGGCAAGCGCTGTGGGTACTTCCGCATTTGCGGTACCTAATTTCATGTCATAAAACAGCATATTTTATGCTCACTGTTGTGTAATGCTTTTTCAGTTACTGCGAGGGTAGATGTACAAGTCTGTGTGTGACGCGGTGGCGCTTAAAGCCATCTTTATTACCCACGTGTTTTTAGCAAAAAAGAATGGTAAATATTAGCAAAAATGGGAAAATGCCACTTAGATCGTTTTGGCCACTTGATATCGTTTTGGTATTTGATCCTGTACGCTGGTCATTTTCTGCCCAAGTGGAAACAGATATGTCTCCGTATCTCAAATGTGCGCAATAATACGAGCGAATAAAATTTCCTTAGTGTTTTTAAAAGCATTGTATCAGTGCTAATAGTTGGTTTGGTGTGTATTTTAATGCGAGTCTTGTTTCTTTTACATGCAGCCAAAACCCAGAACAGGATTCGGCGGATGAAGCCAAAGTCTCTGTGTGCCGCTCCAGGTATCTCAGACCAACTTTTATATAGAACTGTGCTCCGATAGGCAACTGTTGGGAACTTGCAGGGACCACACTGCTGCGACGGTTTCTGTTTTCCAATTGTTGGTATCACTGTGGGCCATATGTCAAGGCTGCGTTAGGATGGTGCTTGCGGTTTCTTTCTGATACTAATGCATCCGCCAGCCTGGCAAATGACCTCAGTTTATACCAACAGGAAAGCAGATATGTTGGAAAAGTGGAGTCCCATAGACAGCTTCTCAACGTCTATCGGAACACCGTTTTATATAAACAGCTGGTCTGAGGGTACCTGGAACGGCGCACCGGATAAATCCATAATCATTTTACGTGGATCAGTGTTCCAGTAACTTACACTACCAGTTTATTTGGAACAGTGATCCGTATATTTTTATTTGGAACGCCGATCCAGATAATATAGCTGCAAAAATATGTGGTGCACTGTTCCACTTACATTTTCAAGATATGTGGAACACGGTTCCAAATATATAAGTGGAACTTTTTTGCAAAAAAGTTCCAGTTACTAAGTGGATCTTATGTGGATCCAGATTAAGAGTGTGCTGTGGGCTACATTTAGCGGTAATAAATTCCGGAACATGAAGCACAGTGACGAATATAAGCGAGCGATGCGTGTTTGTTAAGATAACGTGTAAAAATGAACCAAATTACTTGTCTACAGTCGACGCTAACATAACAGTAGCAATAATTTGAGCATAGACAAATTGTTTTCGTGTGCCTGCGTAGCGTCTAAGCACTAAAAGCACCCCAGTTGCCGAATCTCAATGACAGATTCGTATGTTACTTTTGCAAGTTGTGAACAAAAATAAAATTTCGTGCCGGCCACGCTCGCATTGTGGTTCGCCACCATTCTGTAATTGCATCGACGTTATACCCTTAGTTCTACAGGAGTGAACGAGCGAAGTTCATTAAAGTGTGTCGGAGAAAAAAGGTGTCCGAAGGCATTGCGGCAGCTTGTAATCACTGCGTATAACGAATGACGTATTGCATCAAAAGCGGAGTGCAAGCCGTAGCACGATATTACCTTGAGAATCGCCTGCTGCGTGGACTCGCAGGTCATCACCCCGAAGGAAATGAAAAACGACACCCGTTGAAGGCCCATTGTGGCAAACGAGTTTTCGCGGGAAAAGAAGAGTAATATGACCTATTGTCGCGACCACGGCAGCACATCAATAAGAAAACATTGTAAGCGTATCCGGTGCCAGCGCTGCTTGGACGTGAAGTTAACGAAGGGGCGGCGTAAGCACTCGGAACAAGAGTAGCGCTGTTGTGCCATAAACGGTTCAAGGAGCGACGGGAAAACGCGCGCCCATCCCGAAATGAGTCCTTGAAGACCAAGAACAGCAGCCACTGGCGCTTTGCGGTAAAGAATGACGTCCTCCAATATTTCGCAGTACTTGTTTATGGCCGCACTCGCGTTTCGGCCCGCAGAAAACCCTATCACAAGTAATGACTGTGCAGTTACAGCATCAACGAACCGATGATGACGCCTTCTTGCACATGATCAGCGTCTCGCGTCGGCCGGCTGGGGTCATGGCCTCTAGTCTTCTTTATTTTTCGTTCTAGTGAAAAGCTGAAGGTGGCAACCAGTACCCGCGTGATATCCAAGGCAGCACAAAAAACTATTTTTATATTTTTTGGAAGTGCTCACAAAGGCAATAAGCCTTCTTCGGTGGGGCACTATTTTAATATATTGTTTAAAAAGGGGCACGGGCAGATTAGTATAGGCTGTTAGTGCAGAAGTGCAAAGCAAGCCGTAAGGGTTTTTAATGACAAGGGTCTTTGGGTATGTAAGCGCAGCGATTGTCATCCGTCCGGCCGTCCGTCCGTCTGTCTGTCACTCATTAAGCCGCCAAGCAAATTTAGCGAATGCGGGAACACAAAGTATATGCAGCCAGGACTATTCCAACCTACTGAAATTCCCCCTATAGATAGTAAATCCCCACGTTATCCTTCGGTAAAGGAAACCTTAGGCATATTCGATTTGATTTCCTTGTGATGTTTGACGCGCTAAAGCCGAAGCGCCACATAGCCGCACCTCGTTGTTGAGCTGCCATAGTGAAGGGCTCGGGAATATTTTGACGACGTGGGGCGCTTTAGCACGCAACGCATGTTTTGCGTTTCGCATTCATCCGAAAAGTAGCCATGGGGGCCGGTATGAACTCCTCCTCTTTGGGCTCTGCCACACAAGCCCTTAGCATTGAGGAACCCCAACGGGTCTCACGCTTATTTTACGCAAAATGTAAGTACGAAACCAGTTATGAATACGAACACTTTTAATTAAGCGTGCACTTAACATTTCCCGCCAAACAAGCTCATACACGACCCATATTTTCACTACCTTGGAAGGAGGAAGGAGTCGTTGGCACACGCCGTAGAGGGTGCATGCGGTGGAGGCAAAAATAGGCTATTGTAGGTGCGTAAGTGGTTGGCTCTTTTTGTGCTGTGGGCACAATGCGTGCCATGAATATCACGAATTTTGGAAATCAACCGCTGTCTCCCCTCGCTGACCTTCTAATCAACGAAAGAAAAAACAGATTCCTTGCAACCGTACATCGTGGACACAGTCATGACGAAATGCAAATAATGTCTTATTTGCTTCGTTTTATGTCTTAACAGCGAATCTGTGTAGCAAATCGTTAGTGGTTCGTGTCCGCAGGTGCGAAATCTCGCAATGAGGCGGCCTGGGATGGAGAGATGGAATGGCTAAGGGCACTTAAATTCTTTGTTAAGTTTCTTTTTCCCTCTTCAAAAATAACCTTTGTGGTAGTAATAGTTCTGTAAGCTACTACCTGGCCTTCTTAGTGCGCAAGCACCCTGGCGGCCGCTCTGACATTTGGCGGCGGCGATGGCGACAGCTTCGGTGTCGTTACCGAGCGAGCAAAGGCTGAAAGGAAACGGCGGGGAAAATGTGGCAAAGATGTGCGGGAGAGGGCAGTATGATTAGCCCGCGCGATACGCTCTTCGGAGAGGCTGGCAAAATTGTGAAGGGGAGAGCGGCACGCGTTGCTATGACGCCATCTCTCTCACTGCCTCCCCCTCACAAAAGGGTCATGGTTTGGGCCTGTTGGTGATGCATAATGGAAACTGAAAGCGCAAAATAGACACGGACAAAGAAAGGGGACAACAGGACGAGCGCTAACTACCAACAAAATGTATTTGGAAAAACCACAATATATACATGCCACGCTTTCCACTTGCATACTACCACACATGCGCAGAGACACTTATAATCGCCTGAGATAACAGAGTTCTTTTTGAGAAAGGGATACAGAGGGTGTGCTCACGCAGTGAGACTGCAACCTATCTATTTTTTCAGCTTCTATAATTTCTCTTGTTAATCTATCTTTATTCTTGCCGATTATGATACATTTGTCGAAGAGCGGTTCGCAGTGCGGTTTGTGGTGACACGTGGAACAGTGATGCGCTAACCATCCGCCACTCCCGTTTTTGACATTGCTAGAGTGCTCGCGAAGCCGGTCATTAACACAGCGACCAGTCTGCCCAATGTAACGTTTGCCGCAAGAAAGAGGAATTTCATATACCACGTTTTCTGCGCATGTTGTGCGCTTACATTTATGTTTTATACCGCAACGGCTACGGCGTTGACCCCAGGGATTACTCATTATGCATAACTTGCCCAGTTTTTCTGGAGCAGAAAAAACCACTCTAATATTGGTACGTCCGGCAATTTTCTTCAAGTTGTGGGAAATATTGTGGAGGTAAGGTATAACCGCATACTTTGGACGGTTTTCGAGTGAGGCCGGCTGCTCTCCCTGCGTTCGGGCTCGCAACTTTTTTAGCAGGGACTCAGCAACAGCGATTTGCATGTGTGGTAGTATGCAAGTGGAAAGCGTGGCATGTATATATTGTGGTTTTTCCAAATACATTTTGTTGGTAGTTAGCGCTCGTCCTGTTGTCCCCTTTCTTTGTCCGTGTCTATTTTGCGCTTTCAGTCCCCCTCACACTTTCGGCCAACTCCATGCGTGGCTCATACGAACCACGTGACATTTGCGCGGGAGCTTTAAACACGATTTGAAACAACACGGTGCCGGCGGCGGCGATGCGCTGCGAGATAACAGCACAGTAGCCCGCCCATCGTTCTCTGATCACGCGATCACTTTATGAGATGCAGCAGATATGCGGCGTGACGGAGAAGACTGCTGTTCGCGCTGTGCACAAATTTCGCATTAGGAAGTATAGTAATTGCAATGCATTTTTCCCTTCTGGGTGTTGCGCACTGCGTGCCAGCACAACTTTTTATTTCCAATTGGCTGCACATGTTATTCTTTCCCGCCACTACTGACCCCGTACTCTTCGGGCTTTTGGGATCGCCTAGCGGTTGGGTTGCCGGTGTCACGGTGTAATGGTCTCCCTTTCGTTTCCCGGAACCTCCCTAATCATATTTTTTTTCCTACGCACTCCTGACACCTGCTGGTGGGCTCCATGCCTCATCGACACTTTCCCTTAGTCTTCTTGTCATTACATTTTCCCGCTCTCTACTTCGTCGATTATAGTTTTCTGTTAACAATCCGCAAGTACAGAAATCAACTGTTCAACTCAACCGAGATCGACTGGTTAACGTATGACGGTTACTTACTGAACAAGTAGCCCTGCAAAAATTTCTTTGGTTTTCTGAGGAGCTCCCATGGTCGTTTTACGCCAAGAAACTTAAAGGGAAGTTGTCACGAGTAACGGGAAGCATATACCGAATTGAACCTCTCATAACCACCTCACCAAAACAAATATTCTACTACTCTTTTCTATTCCAGGCTGAGCTATGGCAGATTGATATGGGAAATCACGACAGCATGCAACTACAATGCCTTGATTATTTTGCAGAAAAAAATGTTTCGCATATGTGAGAACTATAAGGGAAAAAAACACAGTGTACGGAGAGACCCACTCTTTGTAACATATAACACGCTTAAAGCTTATGAAATCCATTACTTCAAACTCTTACATTACATTCATAAAAACCACCCACGTAACATTCTGACTCCGAAATCTAGCAAATACCAATACAAAAACCCCTAATTGCACCGCCTACAATTCGCAGTAATTTTGGTAAACAGACCATTCCTTAAAAAGCTACAAAAAACATTCAATCGCAGTGACATAAAAATAAATTTCCAGAGGCCATTTGCCCCCTTCAAAAGCTAATGCAGAAAATGTCTAGTTCGTACTTGTACGTCATTCTGTACGCTGTGAAGTGTCGTTTCTTGTGAAATATTCATCCTTGCCTATTTTCTTGAAACACAAGAACATTGCGTTGTATGTTTGAATATGCAACTTACATTTAGGATGTATTAGCCATGGAGTAAACACGTTCACCGAGCACATTGTTAGGAATACATGGCTATCCCCTTCTCTACTCTGCACGGCCGATGAACTTTTTGTGCGATATATGCTTCCAAAATGTTTGTCATCATATTGCGTTACACAGATAGGCACAACCCCGGAACCCTTAATCTATGTACGTCCATACCTCGTATAGTCGTATTGTGCTTCATTTGTTTAAATACATGAGCCTGTGTAATGTCTTTTACTCTTTTGTTACGTTGAATTTCTGTTATGTTGCGCTTCCAAACTCGTTTTGCTGAGACCCCGCTGTTTGAATACATATCATTTGTTTGAAACTGTGAAACCTGTAAGAAGGCCGATGCCTCGCCAGGCGATGTTCACCTAAAGCCTTGGCTCCGTCTAGGAGCTGTCTAGGGAGGCTCTAGATCTAACTTTCGAGCGTAAAGGCAACGGTAACTTAAGGACAGTGTGAAGGTAGAAGCAAAAATACTTATCAAGAAGTTTAGTTGTGATTGGCTACATAAGTCAGTAAAATCGATGAAGAGAAGTTCTTAACTTCTGCGCTGTTCCTCTCTCCTGTTATTGGTACCCTTGAACCCTTGTTTTTTACAAGCCGTTTTTCTACTTGGAGGGTGTAGAACAACTGCTATACAAGAACAAGGGATTTTATAGCTTGAATCAGCTCTTGGTGATGTTTTACACGTGTTTTTCAGAACAGGCCGGCTGTAATGCAAAATACGCAGAACAAGGGAACTGTGCGGACATAAATCACATCACATACAGTGAACGTAGACATACCACTTCTTTCCTCCCGGAAACATGAATAGTTGATAACTGGAGTGTGTCTTTCCTTCAGGAATGAAATTTGGGGAGCCATGAAATATTCGAGTGAAGATAATTGACAAACCCGGCAACTGTTGGCGCAGTAAATGGCGTGTCCTTTTAAAAAAATCTCATAGTATTGAATTGTCGTAAAGTCTTGTCGGGAAAAGCTTCCCATGCACCATTCAATCGATATATTAGGAACAAATCAGGAAGCCCCAATCTCGGGGATTCCGTTGACGAAAGAAGTTTCAATCTATTTCTTTTTGTTAACATGACGCAAAATTGCATTTGGGCGATGCCCTTAATAGGTAGCAGGGCCTCACTGCTCCCATATTTGTTATAGGAGCTTGTGATTTTTTTTTTTGCATTCGGAAGCCAACATGAATGTGAAACTTTTTACCGGTGCAGAGATACAAAGGCAAACATTCTAACGGATATTTTACCTGCGGCTGCATATGGGTCAGTCGACTTTTTGCGATAAAAAATGCACGTTTGATGAAAACGGCTGTCGCGTCAGTTATTTAAGGCTTTCACCCCAGGTAAGATTGCGAATGAAATTATTAATGCGCCAAGTACAGTCAACATCTCACGTCCAGCTAGATTTTTGCGACGTAAATATCTGGGTTACGCGTTGCAAACCAAGGTTCTTGGACGCTACTTGGACGCTACTTGGAGGCTGAACAAGTTTTTCTTTACCCTACAGTTATCTTCGTTGATGTTCTTTTCCCCGGGGCTTCTCCTCCAAGCAGCAGTAGCGCTGAAGATCTGACCCCGGGTATCTCCAACCGACAAACTCAGCCTCCGATACAAAACTGTACATTTATTCACAGCCCGGCGGGCGAATAAAAAACAGTACTCACGCGGAGCCCGAAGACAACGGACCGAGCTCTCCTGCGCCCGGGCCGCGTCTCTCCATCTTCATCCTTTCTCCACCCTGCCGCTGGGGTCTAGGGAAGAGGGAGAAGCGAATCCTTCGTGGGGGTCCAACCCCATGTCGTGGCCATTAGCGCATCCGGCGTGAGCAGGCGCGACCTTCCTCGGAATGCACGGCGTTTCAAGGCGCCGCGCGACACGTGCGTTTCATTTGTGCACTCCTCGTCGCAGGGCCCGCGCCAGTTCGCGCGTCGAAGCGCCCGACACCTCCACCACCACTGTGAAACATAACTTCAGGAATGTTTCACACACGAAACACACACCACACATACTTTTGGCACGTGCACCATCGTTCCTTCAGTTGACGACACAACAATAGCACGGCCAGTGCCCCTTGACCCTGGCTGCAGGTCACCATGACAAATTAGGCACAATCCTCACATAGCTCATTCAGAGCGAGCGGCCTTTAGAATGCGGTACGCACCGGCCGTCGTCGTCCGAAAACGCCCTTGCTATGCGCCGCACACCCTCACACAACAGTATCAGGGGCCCCTCTCCTCCTCGCTTTCTCGCTCGAGGAGGGACCGCTGCTGGCTCGTCAGCATGCGCCGCAGCCACGCTGCACTGAGGTGAAGCTGACCGACGCTGTCGCCTCTTCCTAGGCGAACGCTCTGGTTCGGCCGCTTCTGCGCTCGGAACGCCGTTCTCCACGACAAAGCGTTTGTCAGCGTAAGCAGCAGAGGGCTGCTCAGCGGCCGCATCAACGCTGACATGCAATGCTGCAGAGGCTATGTCTTCAGCCACTCCTACAGTCCTACATGCAACTTCCTTGGGCGACATTGCATGCGCGGCAGTACCCTGATGTACACTTTCCTCTCTAAATTCACTGGAGCTCCCCATGGCGATCACATTTTCGTGACTCGACATTTGGGAATTTCCAGAAACACATGATGCAGTGTGCGCGACACCAACTGCTTCCGATTCTTCACGCGATTCCCGTGCTGCCGCATCCTGCAAAGCTACTGGCCGCTCGGCCACGCTCTCGAAATGTTCTGCGTCTCCGCACGATGCGACGACGTGCTCACGCTCAACTGAAGCCAGCCTCAGCCCCTTCAGTACTGCTGCTTTAAGAACTGCGTAGTTCTCCCGCTGCTCCCCCGAGAGTCCAGCTAGGCACCCTCTAGCCCTCACGCTCAAGTAGGGAAGAATTACCCCTGCTCGCCATTTTAGCGGAACATCGTAGGAGTCTAGCCTGGCCTCGGCACCAGCGAACCAATGAAGCACAAGCGCTTCCTGGGAGGGCATATCTACGAGCACCCCTTCAGCATACTCATGCAATCCAATCTCCCACCCATCTTGCTGCACCCTCGTTTTCGCTGCCCGATCGGTGAGGCGGTGGCGTTGTTAGCGCTTCATCAAAAGCTCACTCCTTAGGTGTTCCGCTGCTAACTCCGCCTCAGCGATCTTTAATTTCGCCTGCAGGAGCGCCTTCTGCTAAACGAACGACATGACTGACCTAATCCTCACGCTTGCTGCCTCGCAGCCCTCACACTCAGATCCATCTCACCATGCCTAGCTAACCGTCCCCCATTATCTCAGGGCTGCCAATGAAGCACCCCCTACATGTCATGGTGAGCCACGCACCCAGGATCAAGAGAGGCACTGACCTGCATCGCTCCGTGCCTGTAGAGATGCCGCACTGGTGCAGATGGGGTATCCATTTAGAAGCGGCTCCGTCAGCCGAGGTATCCGCCAAACAATGGCCAGCTGACTTCTCGCCTGCCGACAGCTCGCTGCTCCTGTCGCTCCACGCTCAATGGGCTGCTGATGCCTCCACTGACCGCTGGTCAAGCTGCTTCTCCGCTGCTCAGCAGGCCACAGATTCCCTCGGTCGCCGTTGAGAAGTTCGCTGAGCGCCGATCGAGACGCTTCTCCACCTGGGTTGCGAGCTCGCTGCTCCTGCCGATCTCGTTCAGCAGACCGCGATTTCTCCGGTGCTCCGTCCGTCGAGGGCCCGTCTCGCCCGCCGGCTGGCTGAGTCGTCGCTGTTGAAGATCCTGCCGACTGCGCCAGTTATCTTCGTTGATGTTCTTTTCCCCGGGGCTTCTCCTCCAAGCAGCAGTAGCGCTGAAGATCTGACCCCGGGTATCTCCAACCGACAAACTCAGCCTCCGATACAAAACTGTACATTTATTCACAGGGTGGCGGGCGACTAAAAAACAGTACTCACGCGGAGCCCGAAGACAACGGACCGAGCTCTCCTGCGCCCGGGCCGCGTCTCTCCATCTTCATCCTTTCTCCACCCTGCCGCTGGGGTCTAGGGAAGAGGGAGAAGCGAATCCTTCGTGGGGGTCCAACCCCATGTCGTGGCCATTAGCGCATCCGGCGTGAGCAGGCGCGACCTTCCTCGGAATGCACGGCGTTTCAAGGCGCCGCGCGACACGTGCGTTTCATTTGTGCACTCCTCGTCCCAGGGCCCGCGCCAGTTCGCGCGTCGAAGCGCCCGACACCTACGCTGTTGATAATTTGTGCACATTATTATCTAACAGATACTTGGAACAGCGATATGAGTTTGCAATCTTGCAAAATGTGGCTTACAAGGCCGGTTAAACAACATTCAACCAGAAAATCATGAATTAAGATAGAAAATAAACTTGCCCAGTATACAGGTGCGGCACGTCCCCCTCCTGAACCCCCCCCCTCCCATGTTCCCGTTACGAACAAAAACTCCCACCTCCCCTCGCGGGAACCCCTGTGTAGATGCGACGCAAAGGCGGAGCGGCGAAGGGAACGCGTTTTATAGCGCGCATAACGTTGAGGGGACTGTGTAAGCCGGTCCTAGTCGATGACGACGTTGGCGTACTTGTAAAGCGGCGTATACTCTAGGTGTTTGAGCCAAGCGTGGATGTTGCTTCGCCGGAGAACGGCACACCGGTTATATGCGCAGCGCGCCCGAAGGAGAGAAAACCGCGGAAGAGAGAGTACTGCACATGGGCCGGCCCCAGCGCGTCTGCCGCGGCTATGACGCAACGTGCCGCGGCTATGACGCAACACAATCCAACACAATCCACTTTAATCCAATCCAATCCAAATCCAATCCAACCGAATCCAATCCAATCCAATCCAATCCAATCCAATCCAATCCAATCAAATCAAATCAAATCCAATCCAATGCCCCTCGCGAGAGTGTTCGTTATCGGAGAGGAGAGGGGGTGAGCGGCGGAGAGCGCAGCTCGCGCGGCGAGGAGAATGGCAGAGGGGTGGACAACGCCGACAACAACGACGACGACGCCGGAGGGACAAGGCGAGTGAATCAGATGCTCTGCGTCTAAAATAGCGCAACGAGTTCCCGACAACTGCGCTGTATTTTCGACTGAAACTCATGTTTCTACGAAATGCTTGATTTCCCAGGTTGGCTGCGTAAGGTGCCAATAAAAGTTACGTGTGCATTTGTTTTATTTTTTAACTTCGGCCGATGTTCCAGTCAAGGCGCAAATAGAACGTATGCAACGCGAAAATTCCACCGCTGGCTACCAGTATTACTAACAATTGGAAGTACCCTTGGTGGTGGTTTGCATAACCGTGAAAGAAAAAAGATTTTCAACAAGAAATAAGCATCAGTACTTGAAAACGAATGCCGGCTCTTGTCGCCACTAGGATATCCAGAAATTATGGTTCGCCTGCTTTCCAAATGGTATTAATTGTCGGTATTGTGAAAGAAATAACAAAAATTCAGCAAGTCATAGGACGACATGCGCACAGCAAATTGCATACTGTATAAAGCATTCGTGATTTCCCCGTTGGACGCGTAATATTTAATAGCAAGATCTTCCCACATATAAACTTCAGGTGCACGTTGAGGGGCTGAGACTAGGGTATTTTAAGCATAAGTGATGCTGAGTAAGACACGTTTTTGGGCGGCGTGATTCGTGTCGGGGTTGCAAAACGAGACAGTTGAAAATTAGATACGAAAGGCAAGAGGACAGACGTAAACTCAGAATGGCTTATTTCTACCGCCTCGAATACTCTGGGCTATAAGCAATAAATGTGCAATAATTTTTAAATAAAATTAGCTGGGATGTCGCACAGTATCAGTGGTTACTGTCTAGAAAGTGTTCATTTTGTAACAGGAAAAAGGACAATTCCCTGACATGGTTAAGGGATGTATAGCGCAAAAAAGGGACGACTGACAAAAAGGATGCACAAGGAAAAAGCGCTAACTTGCAACTACTGGTTGATTGAAGGAAGCACTTATTTACAACAACGGAGGCCATGAAAACAGGCAACCTACGCGACACAAAGAAAGACAAGCAAAAATAAATTTGATTACCCACTACACATTCTTATCGCCCCCGCCCGAGCCACGGGCGTCCAAATAAACAATCTATTTTGCCGATAAAATATTTATTTGGAAGCCCATGGCTCGAGGGGGGGCGATAAGAATGTGTAGGGGGATATCAAACTTATTTTTCCTTGTTTTTGGTTTGTGTCGCTTAGTTTGTGCCGCTTGGTTTCAACAAAGCACCCTGTGACATTCCCTAGACGGCAGAAGACTGCCTTCATCGGTGATGAATGTGGAAACTGTCAAAACAATGTTATTAACACGTTCTACCCCCAAGGGATGACCACGGTGGTGGTGTTTCACGGAATTCAAAAGCGCATTATCCCGCAACGGCTGCTGATTACTGCGTCCCTAAATGAAGTCCGCAAGCCGAGGCGACTTTGCCATTGCTTACCGCCAGACAAGAATCCATTGTTTAACGTGTTCAGAGCACGGCTTCATTCGTGCGCAACGTGAACAAGCAGCCGACAAGAGAGCGTCATTCACATTATGAGCGGTTCTTTGCTCCACCGCCAGGTGCCACTGTGTTCGATTGCAGGGCGAGTACGGCCATTTCACTTTTTTTCCCCAGCCTAATGTATACATACCAAAAACTCAACTTCAGCACAATTGCTTTCAGTAGCAAGAGAGACAGAAAAGAGAGAACTCTTTAATGTGGGATGGAGAGGTCAGCTCTGCTAAGGGCAGTGCTTGCTACGCCAGATGGGGGTCATTACAATGCAGTGAAGCGAATGTGAGAGAATTGGGAAGGCAAAAATTAGAGACAAAACAAAAGTTAAATAAAAATGGCAAGCAACGAAATGAAAGTAAAAACTCTAAATCAATGAAAAAACCTCTGCATAAAGTTAAGTAAAAAATTCACGCATATCCACGAAGGGAATCATGACGAGTGGGCGAAGCACTGAGGATCGTTATTACGGTAAATCACCCATGTTTCCTGCTGCTAAAACGATGTCCAAACCAACCCAATACAAATAAATTTAATCCAATCAAATACAATCCATTTCAATTCAATCCAATTCAATAAAAACCAAATCCAATTCGATCCAATCCAATCACGTGCTCCTCGCGCATTCGCAGCACGGCTCTCCGGGAGCACAATCTCTCTCTCTTTCGCCATCTCCGTTTCTCTCTCTAACCTTTTGCGAACCTTTTATTTTGCTCTTGTTAACCTTTTGTGAACCTTTCGTTCACAGACGTTCCGATTTACATGGTGCTGCGTCTCTCTCTCTATTTCTCCATCTCTCTCTCTCTAAGCTTTTGTGAGCCTTTTTTGTCCTTTTTAACCTCTTGTGGTCCTTTTGTTCACAGATGTTTTGATTCACCCGGTGCTGTGCCGTGATCACAGACGCCGGACGGACAAGCCTCTAGTAGGTGCTTCGCCCCTAAAATAGAGCGAATCGAGCCCAGGAAGCGCAGAGCACATAACAACAAAAACGAGTCAAAGCGTACATGCCGACTAAAACACGTACAGATGTAGCTATGCGCACAACGCAAAAATTACAAAGTTTTGTCTAGTCCAGAATCACGCCAAAAACTTAGAATTTTTCTTCCTGTAAATGAGTCAGTGTTGTTGGCCTAGGGTCCAAGAAAGTAACACAACTGAAGCTTTGGTCAACGTCGTACACGAGATAGGCAGCTAGCCGCTGTTACTAATCGCGGGCATACACAAGTGCTAGGCAGTCACGGGCACAGCGCACGTGGGGCACAGTAGTAAATCCTCCCACCCTACTTTGAACTTGAAGTTTCGGGTGTAAGCCATTTTGAGATGCAAACGATGCAGTACACCTTCAGACGCTTTTATGAGGTTGGGTGGAACACGAAATTTATCATCATCATCATCATCACCAGCCTATCTACGCCCACTGCAGGGCAAAGGCTTTTCCATTAGTCTCCGATTACCCCGGTCCTGTGCTAATTGAGACGAATTTATCCTCGCAAACGGAATTTATAGAGAGGGTAAATTCCATGCAGAGGTACGATATTCGCTGCGAGGGTGCTGCCTCTCCAACCAGTTCGATAGATAAGGGCAGAACCATCCTCGCCAGAGAGAGGAAGCTGTGTCGTGTTACGTAGAGAATGGTGAACGCTGTCGGCTGCATCAGATATAGTATTTCCTTCTATTTCCGAATGGCTAGGCAGCCATTGAAGGGCGATAATATGCCCCGCGCGCACTACCGCTGTGTGGATTTCGCTGATTTCACACACAAGCTGACTGCAGTGGTTGGACAGCCTTCTTAGATATTTCAAATAACCCCGTAAAACTAAGAAAATCCCCCATCGCCGGGCATGGTGTGCACCAATGAAATGAGGGGCAGCCCTTACAGCTGCTAGCTCACTAGCGGTGGATGATGTTTTGTGGCTGAGTTTTTTGCTGATTAGACACTGGACCGACGGAACCCACACGCCAATGGCAGAATATTCTGCGGTCACTGAGCTGCCCGCATAAACGTGCGTGTGGTCTGCGTAAACGGTAAATATATATTCCAGCTTGAAAAACATCAGTGCAGGTGCCGCCATGGACGACGTTTTCCTTATTCCGAGAATGTTTGTTATTATTTTCTATGGTGCGAGTATATACGGCGGCAATGATGGCTTGAATGGTCGGTGAAAATTTGTTGGAAGCAAGTCTCTTGCATGCGATGGAGTGATGCCTGCCAGATGATGCGCATGTCACCAAGTGACACGGCGTAGAGATGTTCGAAGGCACTCTTGATGATGAAGCACTGACGCAGATAGGCACCGAGCTTCCCACAAAGTTCCAATTGTCGATGTGCATTTGGGAAGACCCAGACACACGCGTAGAGCTCTCGCCAGCACTGAATATATTGCCTTCAAATTTGTAGAAGACAGTTGATGTATGGCCGGCAGGCTGTAGCGTAAAAGGCCTAGAAAGAGTGCTTGGTAAAGTTTAAGAAGCGATGATACGAAGATTGTCGACTTAGCATGCGCAAAATGCGCGCGAAAGGCAAAAGCCCTTCAACTGCTTAATGCGGTGAAAGATCACGCTGAGAAATTTGTGGTGTTTGACATTAGGTATCTGCATACCTTCTACAATCAGCGTATATCGCGAGACGTCACGCCGTGTGAACGCAATCGCTGCACTTTTCTGAGAAGAAAGATCAACCAGCAGCATCTAAGGATCGCTCTCTGAAGTGCGACGCGAATGTTTCGGCGGTTTTGGCCTGAAGCTCACATGCAGATGTCATGTGTACAGCGAAATATTGACACCTTAGGGAAGAACCGTTCGCAGACGTATAAGGCATATACTGAATATAGTCGGGCTTAAGACGCCGCCTTGAGGAACTCCATGTGACAGGATGCTCGGTTGTTGAGCTATCACTGGTGACCATATAAACGTGCGGGTGTTGTAGGTAATCGCAGAGCCCCTTGAACATAGTCCTCGCCGCCCTGCAAAAGTCATCTCTATTCCGATAGCTTCGTGTGCCACGCTGTCAACCGCCACCTTGACGTCAAAAAAATAGCTATAGTGTTATTCCCAGCTGATTTGTGTAGCGAGATATCCGCCATTAAAGAATGTATGTTACCTGTGCTGCTTCGTTCTCTCCTGAATCCAGGCGTTTCCGATGGATAAATGTCCCGATTTTCAAGGTGCTAAGCAAGCCGTTCTAACACCATCTTCTCAATCACTTTGCCGATACAACTTAGAAGTGCAATTGGTCGGTACGAATCTATATCCTTGGCCGGCTTGCCTGGTTTAAGGATCGCTGCGATCCGGGCGATTTTCTAGCTGGCCTCAAGCTTGCCATGATTTGTTGTACAGGAAGAGGAAGTGATGAAGAGCTTTCGTGCCTAAGTGGCGTACAGCCAAATATGTGGTGCCATCAGCGCCAGGGGAAGACAAATTGAGAATATTCAACGCCCTCGTGAGCTCTTCAATGGTGAAAGGTTCATCCATCAGCGTCGCATTTGTGGTGAGGGGCAAACCACGGACAGCTCCGAGATCACAACGTTACAGGGCGGAGTGGGGATGTTCGTGCAAAATTCTTCTGAAACACTCAGCTGATTAACGCCCTTTTGAAGAGCAGCCTTTGAGAATGAGTGATGCGGACTTAACGGGGTTCTTAACGTTCGAAAAGGTTGCCATATGCTTAATGGCTTTTGTGGATCCAGCCGAGGGCAGAGCGGGCTCCAGGGCAGTTTAGCGAGCTTATGGATGTGTTTTGGACATGTTTCTGCCCACGTCTATCAGCTCGAATGTCGTCTGGAGACGTGGTCTTGCGTGCTCGCCGCTCTGCTCTCATGCGGAGGGCGCGACGGCGCCCGTACTCACTCTCGATTGCTTATACCTCTTTGGGGAGCAAACAACGTCTCTCGGGCGCAGAACTCGCGTTAGCGATAGCGTCAGCAAACTTTTCATGCGTGGTAAAAGTGGCACTGCTATCCTCCAGGATATCTCTTAACTTCTCCCAATTCCTGCGGCACGCTGTGATTTTTTGCGGAGCACCTATAATTCTCATGATTACTGTGTAAGTTGGAAGATGGTCACTGCCGAAGCTTTCCACATCAGCAACCTACAACGCGGATTTCGCCAGGTTGACGGACATCATTGTCACATCCAAAGCACTCGATGTTTTTCTATGGACGAATGTGGCGCTGCCCGTGTTTTGATGAGAAATCCGGCATCGGTAGTGATGTATAGAAGGCGGTTTCCCCGAGGTGTTCGTCTTCTGCTGTCCCAAGCCGAGTGATGCGCATTGAAGTCACCCGTAAGAACTTGCGGTGATGGCGTCTTGACCACTATGGAGTGCAGACGCTTGGCTTCAAAGTCCGCTCGTGGTGGTATGTAGCCTGTGATGACTGTAAATTTCACATCATTGTGTTTCACCGTCGCCGCGACATACTCATTAGAAGATTCCGAGGGAGAAAAATTGTCAGGTCCTTTCGAATCACCAACACGACTCTGCTTCAGCCCCTGCCAGTCACGGATTCCAAGAACGAATAGCCCGCAACCCGAACCTGAGCGCGCAGGTTATATTCAGATATTTCAATTGTTGGGAAACGGTTCTTGTTGATAAAATACCGGAGATCAGATACCACTGAATTTAGTCCACAGGCATTCCATTCAAATATGGTAGCTTGAATATGGATATTTTGTAGCCGCATTATATTGCAAATGATCAATGCCATTGCTGCATGAAAGGAGAAACGACATCAAGTAATGATAAGATGGCACGCACCACTAAAGACGTGAAAGGAGCGAAGAACGACCGTACAGCATTCAACAGCACTTGCCATGAGGAGCTGAAGGTGTGAGTTGGGGTCTCTTGCTGCCGGCGTGTTCGGTTTCGACGAGCACCATTGCACACCAGCCGTAGTGGTGATGAAGTCCGTGGAGTAGAATCCATGCAAGAAGCAGATGAGGCGATTGAGGCTTCACTATTGCCTGATCGCTGAGACGGAAGCGGTGGGAAGTCGGCGCAATCATCGACTGCAGCAATCTTGGGTTGCCGATCCCGTTTCTTCCGTTGGGGCATCTTGGTGCCATGCTGGCTGCGTGGAGCTTTCACAAGTAATGACAGCATCTCCTGCTGCCTAGTAGTCAACCTTGAAGTACATAATAAAGAATACGCCGACCACCAGAGAAAATAAAACAATGACGTTTCGGCACCCCGAAGGGGAGCCTTGTTCACAATCAGTGACATTTCCGACCAGACCGGCGTCCTTCGAAGCCTCGATTTAGTCAACCTTGTTCAGACTCTTATACTTGTAGCTGATGGTATCTTGGCGGAGGACTGGGCGGGAGGCTTGGGCAGCTTCGTGCCTCTGTCGACAAGTGGGGCATCGTATTTCGTCGGACATGCAGTTTGTAAGATCATGATAGGCTCGGCACCGGGCACACCGGACTTTCCGGTTGCATGTGCCAGCCGTGTGCCTGAACCGTTGGAATTTAGAGCATTGCTTAGGTTTTTCTGTGTATTCATACTCTTTAAACCGAGTGTAGCCAAAGACTACATGTTCAGGCTTTGTGTCAGTGTTTAAGACGATGCAAATTTATTCCGTCGTTTTTCCCAGGCGACGTACTGATTTCACTGGCGTCCTTTGTAGGAGGTGCTCTTTTTTTTTAGCTCCGGGTATCTCCAGTGGCGCGCCTCCGATAACTCAAGCGGTACAGTGGTCCCGGCTTGGTTCATAAGTTTCAACAGCGATGCCCATGAGAGTGGCGATGTTCAATAAACATGCTGCAGAGTTGATGTTTCTCGTGTAAACCGCAAGGAGATTCAGCCTGTGATTCGGCCGCAGCTATAACACACCGTAGGTGGCCCCGAGATCGAAGCTAGCTTTCAGCAGTAGTGGGTTGAACCCAGTGACAATCTGCACAGGATCTTTTGGCTTGAGTATCGGAGTGAGGCAGTGCCTCGGAACGTTCACCTGAGTGTTGTTGTCCCCGATGGGCAGAAAACCCTTCGATCCCGGTCCACCTCATTTACCTAAACTAGTTGAAATTGAAGCAAAGCGAGATCCAAAGGCCAAGGTGTGGCGCAGTGCGCATATGGTTTGAAGCTCAAACAAAAACAAGGCTTCCATTGCACCGCCGATTCATGAGTGAAGTGGTATACTCCAGCGTTTTTGTCCCCCAGAAAAAGCAAACGTCAAGTGTACCTCCCGATGCCTTTCGCTGTCTTTCTCTCTGCTTCGAAGGAATTCATTATTAATCGTACTCGCTGGACTTCACAACCTATTTTCAGCGCCGTCGGAATTAGATTGAAAGAAGTGTTGCTATTTGGTTCCCTACACTGGAGAACATGTCCTTGATTAGTACAACCATGTTTGAGCGAAGTGACATTATTTTCTTTTTATCTTCATCGTGTCGAATAAATTTCGTTCGCTTCTGGTTTTCACGTTCTGTTGTTTTAAGCGATTTATGCGAAGTCTGATTATTACAGCGTCAATGTTGGCGGTTTTTTTACATTTACCTCCCCACTCTGATTGAAAAAATGCCGCGTATGGGCTCCTTACGTTGCAAATGTCGTCGAAAGATTATAGTCGACTGGCGCCCTTGCCAAGTAATGCCGGTCGTCTCCTTACCGCTCCCCTCTCATGGTGTTCCTCTCCCGTGTAGTTGCTCCCAAGATAATACACTAGATGTTTGCTCAATTCCATTTATATTTACCACGTTACACTGCTCCAGGCCGGGTGCCTTGATGCGAGCGCTGCTGTACGGCGGAGACGTCTGCAAATCGAGGCGCCCTACTCCAGCATTTATAAACCATGTTGTTCTACTCCACGTGAGTTTCGAGCAGAACGTGGATCCAATCTAGTAGAACCTTTCGTTACTGTTGCCCTTTGAATGCCGCCAGGAGTTATAGTAGCACGGGCAACAGCAGGCGACGGAGTGAATGTTTTTTCTGCGGGTGATATAGTTATCGCGAAAACCAAGTATTTGTATTTTTTAAATAAAGGAACACTGCAAATATCCCTTATGTATTGATTTTCTGTCTTATATTTGCGTAATATCTTGTTCTTGTTCTACAATGTTGATAAGTATGTACATTGACACCAGACTTAGACGTTTACATTTGACTGTCGGTATATAAGACTACTGCGCAGCTCTTGTTTCACTTTGGACGAGTCACGGACAGACAGACAGACAGACAGACAGACTGACTGACTGAACAATATTGCTGCGCATAAGTAGCCCAAGAAAGACTATAGTCTTTAATATACGGCCCTGACTGCCCAGTGTTTGCTTTGGTGTTACACAGACTAATGAAACGAGCACTCCCGGAGGGAGCAACATCTCTCGGATTTTGTCCGTTCTAGGGACTGCAACTTCAAATACATTAACAAGGCATCTGTAGGGCCTAGGTGGTTCTGCATAACTTGTATGCTCTTTTTCATACAAGCACGTGTATATATATGTTGATCCACGTTAATAAATCAGTTGTTAGTTCGCGCTTCGTGCTGTGTTGTAGTCTTTCTCGTCCTTGTTTACTGACAAAGTTTAAGCGCTCTCCATTCAATTTCAAATACATCTTGGAATGGGGATAAAATGGGCTGCGTGGTGCTAGTGCTTGCAAATATTCGTCAAACTGGTTATCCGACTCCACCGGCTCGTAGCCACTCCTGCCTTGAAGTCCTGATATCAGAATTTTTAACAAGGCACGGTCACTGAATCCGGTTTCAATAGACCGCTAACCAGGCATTAGAATATTCGAACTCAATAGTCGAAGGTACTAACGCGCTATTCAATTGTCCTGTTAGATAGTGTGTATGATGATATCGCGAGAGGAAGGAAATAATCCGTACTATGTATCATGCGTAGTTTAACATACAGTCCTAAATCTTTCAACAACTTTTTATTGTTGAACGATGTCACGGCTATGGCCTGCTTGGAATTTTGCGAATATACCAATGAAGTCCGGATTTCTGAATGTACGGATACAAAAGCAAGGGGTGTGGACCTATAACTCTGGTTATCCGGTTTTCCTGCTTTCATATTGGAATAATCGGTGAACCGAACAACGAGATAACCGGTTTGGCTGCAAAACTAGTTGTATTAGTTTGAGCGTGTAAGAAAGTGAGAAAACAGCGCGAACTAACCCAAAGAAAAGTAGAAGACAAACGCTCACAGAGCTGAGTATCAATGTTAAAGACGGTAGTCTTCCAAGGGCTGCCCTCTTAATATGGTTACACATAGGCTTCCGTTAAAAGCACATTCCAGATATTTTTTTGGATAACGAGATAGTCTAATACGTGAGAAAGTTTAAAGCTTTCTTTTGCAAACTTACTGAGCGTGACAAGCAAACACGCCCGTTGAACTTGTCACTCACCGAAGTGGAATTTTTCAATCTTCTTAAGATTATTGCATGTCTTTTACATAGGTGTTCTTAAATTTCTTGCCGCCTTTTTCGCACTAACGTTAAGGAAATGTGGTCATTACTTGAGACTTATATTACTCGCGTGTATACAGTATACGGCGTTTGCAAGGTAATTGACAGTGTGTTTGCTGTAGTCCTGTTCACGGGCTTCTCGCTTGTAAATAGTATGAAAAAAGTCTTCGCAACCACTTTCAGTGTTCCTGCACTTCCCTTTGAATGGCAAACCGTGCAATACTCAGACTGCGAGCCTGCCTCACCGAGGGAGGGAGGGAAAACATTCATTTATAATTTTTATTGGTTGGGCGGCACTCCACCGAGGACTCGTGCCACATGCGACAGTTCCCAACGGGGTCAGCGGGGTTGGTACCCTTGGTCAAGGGCTCCAACGGCCTCTGCTGCTTTGCGTGCCGGCTGAATCAGGCCGATCTGGTCTACACAGCAGTCGCTGGCCAGCAGTGCCTCCCATTGCTCCGCATTAGGGTTCCTGGTTTTTGGGGACAGCCATTGTGCTTTGGCATTCTTATGTGCTGTGGTAGAGGGTGTGGTTTTCTTGATGGCACAATGGGCACAGTGTCTGCATATCGAGTTGGGTAAATTTTACTCAACACATTTGGGTTTGGAAAAGTGCCTGTCTGCAGCTGTGTCCTGTCGGTGGCTTCTTCTCTCGTCAAAGATTCGTGTGGCGGGGGGTACCTTTTCCTGATACCCCTGTAGTATGCCAATTTGGCCCAGTACTCCGAGGGGTCTGGCGTGGGTTCTTCGAGGTCGGAGTCATCGGATGCTCGGTTGGTAGTATAGGCTCGAGCTACCCTGTCCGCCTCTGTGTTTCCTTCTATTCCCGAGCGCGCCGGGACCCACGGGATAATTTGTTGAACTTAGAACGGGGAGCAAGAGGGCTGGTTGGTGCATGTTTTAAAAGTGCCGTCAAAATGTCGTTTACGAAATCCCCCTGGATTGCAAACGAAGGTATGTGACTCAGACGGGAAGATGTATCAATCTACGGCTGCAGGCGCATGCAAATTCACTAAAATCGAATGTCAGAGGTCACCTAGCTGCGCAGTGTCGCCAGTGTAAGTGCGAACGAAACTTTGGGTCGTATCATTCGAATATATGCAAACAAACGCACACGTAAAATTTTTGAAGCATTTTGCAGTAGTCACAGGGGCGATAAGTGTGTAAACAAACCTTCCGTGCTTCTGTATGAAAATAAAATCGTGTATCTTTCAAATGTATAACTGGGCCATACGTATCGCTGACCATGTGACAAGAACTTATGTACATTTTATGCCATCTGTTTTTGCTCTTCCCTTGCTATCGGTAATTTTCTTTTCCCTTTCCATTGCTTTGTAGATGTGCATATAAGCCGCCTGCAAGCAAAAAAACTTGGTTGCTAGTCAGCGCCACGTGTCTTTCTTATACTCTACGTCCTGTACTTTGCGCTGTTTCTTACATTCTTGTTGAATCTTAGGTGGATGCACACGGTGTTGAGGTACGCCACCTTGAGCCTGGAGGAGTACACGGAGTGCGCAGTGGCATATTTGTCCCTTCAAAAAGTGCCGACAGGCCACCGAGAACGCAACAAACCAAGCTCCACACACTTGGCAGCTTACAGAGCATCAGAGTGGCTTACTGAACTATCGGAATAGTTAGAATAAAATGTATGGAAATGACTTTATTGAAGAAATCCTGCAGTAGGTAAAGCCCGGTTGACAGGCCGACCTCAACGTGGCCGTGCGTTGCATCCTCTTGGGCAGCCCTACTCGACAGGGACCTCTTTGCGGAGTCCGTGCCTTTCGAGTGCCTTGAGAACCTTCTGGATGGCTCACACTTGCCCGACTTGTTCGTTGAGGCGATGGCGATTAAACTTCATTGTTATATCAGGAAGAAAATATAATAGGATACACAGCGTTGTAGCAGTAGGCTAAAATTGTTTAAGGTAGTTTTCAGAGTTCTGTGTTGTGCAAGAGTCATGAATATTTTCGTGCGAATACCTAAGGCGCATCACTGGTGGCTTCTGAGTGGAAGTATATTCTGGTGTGGTTTGTACGATGCTAGCGTAATAACGGTGGGTGTTCTGTCGACGCAACCCGTTATCTACTGTCGCGCACGACCGTTGTACACCTTATAGCACCCCTTCACTGACACTTTTGAATGCTTTGAAGATAGTAACAAACAAATGAGCTCCGTTACAAAAGGTGTTGCCTGAAGGCACTATGAGGCAAGCTACCCTGCGGCAGTGTACCAGCTTCGTAAACGATTATTTTCAACATATGGTATCATAAACAACATCACTCTTGGGCCGTTCGGTAGTACCGTCTTTATTAAAAACTGATGGATAGCCGAACATTATTACCTAAGGGCATTCGGCTTCGGAAACAAAAGTACCATGTATGAAGCAAGAACGTAAATAATGACATAAACAACGAATGTGTACGGAGGTGATAACGTTCGTCAGAAGCAGTGACATTATCCAGGATTCCGTTTCAGAGGGGCAAGCCAGGCCCCACAAAAGGGGTAAAGGGATAAGGCGATGAAAAAGTAAAAACAGCAACAAAAAGCGAAAACAACAAATTTGGTAACAAAAAACTTTGGGATGATGTCTTTCTTACCACAACTTTCCAAATTCTTACGGTCGTTTTCTTTACAGTGAAATCAGAAAATGGCTGGTCGTCGTGCAGCGCAGATTTTGATACAAAAATATTTAGCGGCAGCACCTTGACGATGAGAGCGAAGTCAAAGGCTTCGGTCTCTTCTTCTCGCCCACCGCCCCCCATCCCCCCACCACCCAATGTTATGAAAAACTTCAGGGAGGGGGGCGGGGCTGAACCCTCGCCCTCCCTTTGCGCACTCCAATCATGAGACGTGTGAGAAGTTTCCCATTAATAAGGACATCAGGCAGTGGCCCCCATCACGCCATAATTTTTCAAAGCCTGCCTAGAAGAGGTGTTTAAGATGCCTAATTTCGGAGATGTGAAGAACAAGTTTAAATGGAGAATATTTCAACGTTGAAGAATAACACTATATGGACAGAGTCTGCAGACGTCGTCATGTTCAGTGATTTGAGATAAGACCTGCCAAAAAGCTTCAGGAACTTTGCACACAGTTTTGCAGTAGGACTAAGTGTCAATATAAGATAGACGAAAGTAATTTTAATAGATTTAAACAACGCGCCATTATCATTTTCAATATAAGCGACTGATCACTAAAAGATGATGTTATCCTAACCACGAAAATGAAACCATGGGTGAAGTCACTTAGGGTTGGAGAGCATTCGGAAGAACTCTAAAGTAACCAACAGTAGGCTTACTGCCTCACTATAAATAACGTATAGAGCGAACACGTACCACCGGTGATAACGTACGGTGCAGAAAAGAAATTAGGCTGACACGGAAAGGCTAGGAAAGGAGATTTGTAAGCCTAAATTTTACAGACAGGATACGGTCGCCTTGTATAATGGAGTAACCACCGTGCGAATAATAGAAACAGAAAGATGAATGAATGTCTATGGCGCTTGTGTTGTAGGGTGATATTGGAACGGAACGCCGCCGCAAAGTCGTACACAAGTTTTACTGGTAAAGCACCTTAGAAGCTGAGGCTGTCGTCGTTTCCTGTTATCGTCTGACGTCGTCACGGGACTGAAACATCGGGAGACTCTTTTAGCAAGGCGTCACGATATAACAAAACGCGTAATTAAAGAACACACCAGGCACTCGTTTTCCAACGCCTCAAGCTTGAAAGCTTCGTGCTTCAAAGACATAAGACTTTTACAGCAATTGCTTAAATCCGGTTAAGCGCAAGAGAGGGCGCCACTGCCTCGAAATGCGCCCGATTTCTCCTCCCACCGGCGCGTCTCCGGCGCCCAATGAGCGCGCACTGTGGAAAGAGAGAGTCTTACAATCTTTGAATACACTTATACACTGCATGCTTCTCCACTCCGCAGGTTTCTCGTTAGTGGAAATGGCCAGGGATTATTGCTAATTAAATTAGGTTCCTACTGTTGAACAGTCTCAACATGACGCTACATATCTGGTGGTGGAGCCGGGTAGCAATTGTGCATCTCGCATGCACCGCGAGGATACCGTCCGTGGAGACCCTTTATGTGAAAGAGAGCTGACGCCTGTTCATCAACGCACCAGTCGTCGGCTTCAAGGTGTACCTCCGGAGTGTAGCCTCATTCCCCCGACATCCGGGATAGCAGCGGCACAACCCACGAGCCCAGCAACGGCAAGCGACGACACTGTTACAGGTTAGTTCGTGGTTCAACAGTTGCTTCAACAGACGTCTCCAACTTTTAATGGAGATGTCTTTGAGAATGCATATGATTGGCGTGAGCTGTATGAGCAGGTCGCGAGATTCAATAGATGGGACCATTAGCGGAAGCTGAACAATTGTACTTAACTTTGGACCACTACGAGAAGACGTGGTTTGAAAACCACGAGGCTGACGCGGCAAGATGGGATGGATTCCGTCACAAATTTCTGACCACCTCTGTGCGGAGTGACCGTAAAGAAAAGGCAGAAGCTGCTATGCGCACCAGGGCCCCAACGAAAGCGCCGCCATGTACTTCGAGGACATGCCCCGTCTTTTCCAACGTGCAGATACGAGCATGGCTGAGAACAAAAAGCTGCGGCAGCATATGCGAATTGTGAAATAAGAGCTTTTCGTTGGGCTTGAGCGCAATCCCACGCGTACCGTGACCGAGTTCATTACGGAAGCCTCGAAGATGAAAAGGATTCCAGAACAGCGTTCCTGACATTACGATCGCTACCCTACTTGCGGTTCGGCGGACGTACTATCTGCTGCTTTGGCGGCTAGTCCAGGTGCGGCTCAATAAGTATAGGGAAGAGCTTCGCCTACCGCAACTGCCTCAGGCCTCACCGACGTATGCTTCCTTAACCCAAGTCGTAAAAGAGGAAGTAAGGCAAGCGGTTCACGAACAGGTGAACCTGGACCAGCGGCCGCCCTCACGACACTCGAAAAACTCGGCGACATACGCCACGGTTCCGCAAGGAGGTCTTACGTACGGTGCTTCGCATGTCGCTGCCACTGCTCCCGGTGCGTACGCTCCATCGACTACTGGGGTCTTTATTTTTTTATGAGCTACACGGAGCTACATACGTGTGCCGGGTCGCCCAGCGTCTTCGGCTAAGCGTCTCGGGCTCATGTTTGCCAAGCCAAGCATAACCACTTGGGGAGATTGGCCAAGACTGGCCAAAAAAGAACTCCAGCGTTCGCCGTAATAGCGGCACCACTTTCCATCTACGAGAAAGACACGTCACAGTGTACACCCCTCGAACGTGATGTTTATTGATTATCCCTTAAAAAATGAAGGAAGATGAGAGTTATAGCAACAATGATGTAGTAAAGGTCGCTGCGGAAGCGAAGAAGGAAATCGGCTGCTATGCTGGTCTTTTTAAACCCCCGTGGTGATCGTGAAGGTTGCGTACAGATCCGCTACCTTGAAGTCTTGCGCGTGACTGTGAGCCGCCTTCCTTTTTTCCGTTTTCTTGACAGCACAGAAGATTAAGTGCCACTCCGGCGCCTTTGGCGGCCCTGAATACGGTTATCGGGGCCCAGAAAGTTTTCCAATCAACGTTTTAAGCCCCCTTCGGGAGAGGTCACAGGAGTAAATGTTTCAGCGCCTATCTCGTTTACAAATAATGAAAGTGGGCAAAGCTCCTATCGATCAAAGTTGATGCTAAGTTACCTAAACATTTTTTTTGCGTCTGTCATCTTCCGCGTGGTGTGACCTGAAACAAACCAAAATCCAGGTTGTTTTCCCAAGGGACCATACGGGAAAGGTGGGTGCAAAGGTTTATTCGTAATAGATCACGTGCTGCACTGTCGCGTGGGTAGCTAAGGCCAAAGGGCGCCAAAACAGATTATTTGTGGTATTTCCATCTTCGTGGTACGTGACTAACATTTTGGGTGCGAGCGCAGTAATAGACAAATGATAACCCATCACGAAAATATGAACAAAAACACACAAATAGCAAGATTTCTTCTTATGCCGGTGATATTGAGCTGTGGCTTAATCACAGTAACAAGGCTGGGAAAATTGGCTTCCCAAATATACCAATACCACGCCATTATTACACCGCCAAGAACAGTGTTTATCGTTTTTGTGTGCTGGTTCATTTTTTTGCTGTTCGCATTTCATTTGTTAATGAGTGCACATGGATGTACAAGGCCCATAGTCCAAATTAAAAAAAAAACGTTCAGGTGGGAATGCAAAACTATAATGGCACTGCGTCCGAGACCCAAGGAACATGAAAAAGCGGCCACCAGTTTGAATAACGACAGTCAGGATTCCGCCGTGTACGAAAGGACCCCTATACCACCTTGATTTGTGTAGGTGGCAGGCGAGATGAGATCAGTCAGAGAAATCCAGTTGAGGTAATGCTATAATTTTTTTTAGAACTGCGTTCTTCTGATAAGTTAACTGATGCATGCAATAAAATGTATGGGTGTGGAGAAAAGAACAGAGTCGCCGCCTGGAGTGGTCCAAGGCTAAGCGGAAATATTAAGAACTGGCAGCGTATTTTGCTTGTCGCTGTGATATCTACCTCTTCGCGGTTTTGTTTTATTGCGCACGGCTTGTTCGGTATTTGTTCGTTGAAACGTTAAAAGAGCCATTAAGGGGAACATAGTGGATCCCTAACGAACGCAAGCGTGGCAAGAGGCGGCAGAAGCTTGGGTGGGCAGACTAGATCAAGACATTTGCGGGGATAACTTGTTGCAGTTAGTACAGTTGGAGATCTCTGGGAGAGTCATTTGCCCTGCAGTGGGCGTAGAAATGGTGAGGATGATGACAAGAGAGATTCGGACTGTAGCCTACGCCCAGATTTGCATCTGGATTGGGGACGTGTGGAACAGCGAGGCCTCTGTGGAGGGCGGCCAAGATGCCTTTTCATAAGCGTTGTAAATTACCCTGATGACGCTGTGTCCAAGGATACATCACTCTGCTTCTGTTAGGTTTAACGCATTAGAGGTCTCTCTGAAGGACTTAGGGCACTGTCGTGATTACGTTTACCGGAATGAAGAGCTTAGACAACCAAAAAGAGCCTCTGAATACTAGGGATTGGAGTGTTTTAAATGCCAAAGCAATGTACATCCCACTACGCAAAAATCCGGCATCCGATGTCGCCTTGAGCTAGCGATGGTTCACAAAATGGTGGGAAGTACATAGAGAACAATATCAAAAGGAAAAAAGATGTCATCGTCATCACCATCATCATTTATTGTTCCTTTAATGACCCCTTGGGGGATATTTCATAGGGTGGGACAAAATCGTAGTACACCCTTAACAAGAATATAGACTGGGGTAAATAAGCTTCGTATGGAAATTGAGTCTGCTTCGCTCCGTTTTGCGCGCAGACGAGTAGTGAAGTCAAGCACACAACACGTGCTCCGAGTCCTACCTAGTACCGCAAACGGCTCCCGAAGGTGACGTCACCGGTCCGAGTTTGAAGAATTGCCTGGGGAATGCTACTGCGAGGCGAAGGCGACGGATTTTGCATTCGATTGATGCGGGGAGGCGCTGCGATCGCCGAGGTGAGCGGACGCACTTCACATCGGCTCCGTCGTTTATGCCGAATTTCGGAGGACCATCCCGCCTCAACCGTCCCAAACAGTACGTACGTGTTAGCTTTAGCACCCGCTGCCCAGTGGTACCAGTTTTGGGCAATTTCGCCCATTCCTGCGCGTTTTACGGCCGCTTTTCCCGAGTGAGGCGAGGCCCCCGAGCTAAGCCTAACGAGGGCTACGACGATTCCGAGCCATGGCGGCGGCCACGTCGACGGCCGCCGCCGCCTGTGACGCCCCCGGCGTCGCTCCCGACGGGGCCGGAGGACGACGCAACGCCGTCGACGACAACGATGACATCATGGCCATGGATATAACCCCCACCGACGGCCTCCACCGACGGCTACCCAGTCTGGACCGCATTTCGGGGAGAACAACGATCACAGTTCCCGGCACAGCCGACGACGACGGCGCGGATTTGCGCGCCACCGCCGCCGCCGCTCCGGGCGAAGAAGGCCGCGCCGGGTGGATTAACGTGGCACCCCGGCGCGGACGCAAGTCGCAAGCAGGCACGGAAGGGTCCCTCCCGCAGCAGCCCCTTTAGCCCACCGGTAAGCCGAGCCCCGACTCCGCTTCGAAATCGCGCACCCCTCGTCAACCCACGCGGGCGCAGTTTGCCCGCAAAGTTAACGCGACCATTGCGAAGACGGCCAAGATGCCCAACTTCGCCCCCCGAGACGAGCACAGAGTCGTCGTCCGACCACGTGGAGGCCTAATGGTCGGGAAGGCGAGGCCGACCGAACTGACGAACGCCATCGTCAGAGCGGCCGGAATCAGCGCAAGCGAAGCGACGGAGGACACCGCGAGCCCCAACGTCGCGCAAAACATCGTGGTGCTCAGCACGCCGAGCGAAGAGCGGGCCAGGCGATACGAAACGATCCGAGCCATCGCCATGGAAGACCAAGTCTTCGAAGCCTACGCATACCGGGCGGCGCCGGAGAACACGGCCCGGGGAATCATCAGAAACATCGGGATCAACGAGACGGCCGCGGAAATCCACAGCCGCGTCGTGCACAAGCACAACCCTACGGCGCTGGACGCCCACCGCCTCGGCCAGTCGGAGGCGGTCGTCGTTCTTTTCGACGGCGGCAAGGTCCCGTCTTACATCAAGTACGGCAGCATGATCGTGAGGTGCTACCTCTACCGTCAGCACAGGGAGGTGTGCAAGACGTGCGGCGAGGTGGGCCACCGCAAGGATGTCTGCCCCACGCCCACCGCCCGAGTCTGTTTCGCCTGCGGAAAGCAGAACCCGGGCCAAGACCACCAACAGCACTGCAAGCCCAACTGCAAGCTGTGCGGCGGCCCGCACGCCACGGGCACCAAGAACTGCAAGAATAAATTCAAGACGCCGTTTCAAGTGAAGAAGCGGCAGTGGCAACGCAAGGTCAGAATATCCAGAAGGGATGATTTCCCGGAACTGGCCCCGCGCAAGGCCAATAACCGCGGCCGGGAGAAAAGCACAAACCGGAGCCCGTCTGCCGGCCGCGCGGCGAGCCGCGATAGGCGCAGAGGCAAATCACGCGACCCCACGTGGGCCGCCGTCGCCACGGGCGGCACAACTGCGGTGGCGCGCCAAAGGTCAAAGTCTAAAGCGCGGCGCGCGAGCCGCTCCAGCTCGCGGCACAACAGCACGAGACGCCCCGCCGCAGCACGCGCCGGCTCCGCGGCCCCGGACGAACTGCAGCAACTACGCACAATGGTTCAAGAACAGAAAGGCACGATCGAGAAGCTCACCACCACGATAGACAGGCTCACCAGGCAACTCGAAGAGCTCCGGATCTCGCAAACGGGAGGCAACAAGGCGGCGGCAGCCGCGACCACCACCTCCGCCATCGGCCCAGCGCCGTGCCAGCCAGCGCGCCCCCCGCAAGGGCAAGCCCGGGCGCCGCAGCAGCGTCAGGCGACAAGGGAAACCAGCCCTAAGCCGCGCCAGCCACCGCAGCCACAACCGCAAGCGGAAGACCAGGACTCCCCGACCCCCGCCAAGCGGCGAGAGAAGGAGCACCGCAACCACAACGTGCAAGAAGAGACGCTGGACACGGAGGAAGACGATGACGACGACGCCGAGTCGATCGTCTCGCCGGCGTCGATGCAGACGGCCAGCGAAACGAAGACCCCCGGGTACGCGGGTCTGAACAACCGCTGCCGCCAGCTCTCCAACGTGATGAACCATTGGGGCAAGAACCTGGAGGGCATGGAGAGACGTATCACCAGCCAAACGAATCGAGCAATCAATCAAGCAATTAATCAACTGGCACCACAAATCAGCCCCGAAAACATGAAGGCGTTCATCCTCGACGTCGTTAAAGAACACTTTTACAACGGAGACGCCCAGCACCCGCCATCATGCCAAGCCACAACCGCACAGCCCCAAGCCTGAAGATTTGGCACTGGAACGCCAACGGCTTCCGGTGCCGAAAGGCAGTGCTGCAGCAACACCTGCGGACCCTGGCCGCGCCGGACCTCCCCGACGTTATCATGGTCCAAGAGACGCGCGCAAAAGACGGCAACGCGATGTCCCTGCCGGGCTACCGCGCGCACGCCAGCCCGCCCAGCGCCCGTACCTGCGGGAAGGGAGCGGCGCAGGGCGTGTGCACGTTCGTCCGCAGGGGGCTCGCCTTCATCAAGGACGAGCACTTTCTCGGTCCCCGGGGCAGCTCCATCGAGCACTGCGCGACCGAGCTGTCGATCACCCCCACCCACAACAGGAAGAAGAAGACGACGCGCGACACCATCCTAGTGGTGAACGTCTATAGCAATCCGCAGCATCGCCAACAGAAGTTTCGCGCACTACTACACAAGGCACGCAACGCAGTCTCCCAGCACGCCGACGCCACCGTCGTCGTGTGCGGCGACTTCAACGCACAGCACCGGGAACTCGGCTACACCGTCACGACGGCCAAGGGCAGAAGCCTGCTGGAAGACGCCGCCGAGGCCGGATACGTCCTCCTCACGGACCCGTCCCAACCGACGCGCATCGGCACGTCGACGGTCCGGGACACCAACCCGGACCTCTCGTTCGTGCTCCTGCCCGGCCGCAGGACCGCGCGTTGGAGGAACACGGGCCACAACCTGGGGAGCGACCACAATATCATCGAGGTCACAGTGCCGCTCCGCTCCGGCGACGGCGGCGTCGGCGGTGGAGGAGTCGGGCACATCAAGCACCGCCTCACGGACTGGCACCAGTTTCGCGCCGCGGATCTGGGCGAGATCGACGACATCGAGAAGTGGACCGAAGGCCTTGTAGCGGCTACCGAGAGCGCGACGACGAAGATCGAGACGTCGGAGGACACCACACGCATGGACCCCCGCCTGGCGCACATGCTGGAGGCGAGAAGATCACTACAGCAGCGCTGGAAGCGCCAGCGCCACAACCGCACCCTCCGCAAGCGGATCGCGGCGCTCGGCCGCGAGATCAAAAAATACAGCCGCCAGATGTGCGCCCAGCAGTGGTTCGAGCTATGCAGCGAGGCCGATGGGCAGCTCCACCGGGGAGGCACGTGGAAACTCCTTCGCCACCTGATGGACGAAAGCAAGAGTAAGGAGTTCCAGCGCCACCGGCTCGCCCAGATCATGTACACCGCCACCAAGAGGCTGGGGGAAGAGGAGGTGCACAAACGCCTGAACGAGCGCTAGCTTCCCGACACCCCGAGCGAGGCGCACGCCGAGTACGCCGGGCCACCCAACGCCACCCTCGACAAGGCCATCGAGGAGTGGGAGGTTCGCCAGGCGACCCAGGCCCTAAACTGCCGAACGGCAGCGGGTCCGGACCGAGTGAGCAACAAGGCGCTGCGTAACCTGAGCGACGCAGCCATAACAGCCCTGACGAAATTCTTTAACAAATGCTGGCAATCGGGCAGCCTCCCCAAGCAGTGGAAGACTGCCAAAACGATCCTGCTTCCCAAGCCCAACAAGCCGCCGGGCGTCGAGAGCCTGCGCCCAATATCCCTCACCTCGTGTGTGGGCAAGGTGCTGGAGCACGTTCTCAACGCCCGGTGGCAACGTTACCTGGAAGACAACGGGCTGTATCCCGATTCGATGCTGGGCTTCCGCGCGAAGCTCGGTACGCAGGACGCCATGTTGCTCCTCCAACACGAGGTGCTGGCACTCCCACCCGTGCCCACCGCGGACAACCGCGCCATCCTGGGTCTGGACCTGCAGAGCGCCTTCGACAAGATGAAACACTCTGCGATCCTGGCCCAGGTCTCTCGCCTCGGCCTGGGGCGGAGGTCCTACGACTACATCCGAGCCTTCCTGTCCCGGCGCACCTCCCGGCTGGAGATCGGCCGAACGCAGCTCGACGAGCGAGAACTCGCAGCACCGGCACCCCGCAGGGCTCCGTCATCTCGCCGCTCCTCTTCAATCTGGTGATGATCGGGGTCGCCCGGCGCCTGGACGCGCTCCCCGACGTCAAGTACGCGATCTACGCGGATGACATTACCCTGTGGGTTCCGGGCGGCAGTGACGGCCACATCGAGTCGACGCTGCAAGAGGCGGTGAACAGCATCGAGGCCAGCCTTACCGGCACGGGTCTCCGGTGCTCCCCGCAGAAGTCCCAATTGCTGATCCTGCCCCCACCGGATCCTGCCCCCACCGCAAGCGCGCCGCCGCCGAGGCGGAGCGCAACATCATCGTGTGAGCGGGGGACGGCACGGCCATCCCGAAGGTTCCGAGCATCCGGGTCCTCGGCATGCACGTGGACGCCAGCCGCACCAACAGCACCACGATCGAGCTAATGACAACGAAGATGGGCATCGCCACGCGCTTTGTCAACAGAGTCTCCACGCGCGTGCGGGGGATGCGGGAAGCCAGCCTCCTCCGTCTGCTGCAGGCTTTCGTGGTGAGCCACGTGGCGTACGTGGGCGCCTTTCACCAGTGGAGGACCCAAGAGCGGGCCCGGATCGACGCGGCCATCCGCAAGTCGTACCGGGCTGCCCTGGGCCTCCTCAACGGCACCAGCAACGCGGCCCTCCTGTCCTTAGGCGTGCACAACACCCTGGCGGAAATCAGCGAGGCGCAGCGCGTGTCACAACTCGAACGCCTGAGCACCACCAGATCGGGCCGGAAGATACTACAGAGGGTGGGCCTGAGCCCGCCCCTCGGACCCGCGGCGAAGGACGAGGTCGTTCCGCTGCGGGACGACATCGCCCGCCGCGTCATCGTGCCGCCGCTCCCGAGGAACGTCGACCCGGAGCGGAATATCGAGCGCAGGTCGGCGCGAGCGTGCGCGCTCGCCAAGGAGTACAACAAGCGCGAAGGCGCAGTGTTCGTGGACGCGGCCAAGCACCGCTAGCGGGCCGACACCTTTGTGGCGGTGGTCGTGAAGGCCACCACGGGAGAACTGCTGAGCGCCGGGAGCGTGCGGGCCACGACCGCCCGCCAGGCCGAAGAGGCGGCGATCGCCCTCGCCCTGGTCCGGCCGGGCACGACGACCATCCTCAGCGACTCCAAGCATCGGAGAGGGAGCCCGCGCGAACAGCACGAGCATCCGCTGGTTCCCCGCCAACGCGGGCCGGGAGCTGCGCAACGGCCACCGCAACCGCAACGAAGAGGCGAACGCCGCGGCTCGAGACCTCGCCACGTGCCGAGCCGCGCCCCCCCCCCTCGCCCGACCCCCCTCCGAGCCCGGAGAAGAACAGCAAGACGACGATGACGACGCGGAGCCCCTGACCGCCTACGGCGCCACGCTCCGGTGGTACAGGCACGGGAGACGAGCCTTCCCGCCCCCCCATCCGGGGCTTACGAGAGGGGAGGCAGTGCTCCTGAGGCAACTGCAGACAGAAACGGTTCTCACGCCGGCGCTCGCGCGCCACGTGTGCCCGGACCTCTACGAAGTGAGTGCAGTGTGTGTGCGCGAGTGCCCGCGGAGCTTGCCCATCTCATGTGGGGCTGCGAAGAACACTGTGCGCGTGACGGATGCCGCGGCCTCCCACCGGACGTTCGCGACATGATCGGCTCTACGGAGCACGGACTCCAGCTCAGGGCCGTCCAGCGGTTCGAGGCTGCTATGGCGCGGCAACGGCGAAAGGAGGACCCGCGCTCCCCCCCGGCTGCTTCCCTCGGGAACGGTGACAGGGGGCGGGGCGGGGACACCCCTAGTAGCCCGAGCCGCAGGCCAGGCCCATTGCCTCTAGGTCAGCCCGATACCTAGAATAGGTAGATAAACAGGGGTGACGGCGAAGCCTTGCGTGGCCTGACCCGCACCCCCCGCCGGACAACGCAATAAAGGTCATGTCTCTCTCTCTCGATTGATGCGGTAAACCTCGCGGCATTCCGGCAGGGCTGGAACTGCATCCACCATCCCATGGCAGCTAGAAACTCATCGACGTTTTCCTTACAGAAACAAAGCTGTGCTGTTCAGATCGTGGAACGGCCTTCCCGTGCGGAAAATGGCACTGCGCCAAACACGAGAGTGTCCAAGCAAACACTGCAACGAAACGCCGTGTCCTCTTCCCAGTGCATCTCTGTGTATGACGTTCGTGTCGTGAATCAGCTGGCTGCTGGGATTTCTTCACTACTTTGAGCATTGTAATAAAAGGACTAGAATCGCATGTTCTCGCTTGAGTCATTTATGCAAAACGAACGAGGCCGAAGAAACACGAAACACGAGAGAACGAAACGATGCATTGGGAAAAAAATCACGCCGATGGTAGTACGAAGACACAATCACAACATTGTCGGTCTAGGAGAAAGTTGAGCAACAAAGGACGTTTACGCTCATAACTTACGTGTAGGTTTATTAATGGATGATTGGCCCAACGTCTCAGTCACTGCAATATGAACAAGAAAACGAAGCAGTTTGGAAAGCGTCATGAGGATTGCAGGGCTTTGACACAATCACAGCGTTAGACACGTCATTTATTTATTATTTATTTATTTATTTATTTGTGAACACTACCGTCTCTCGAGAGACTTTTGCAGGGTGGGTACAGCTAAGTAAATAGAAATACATACAAAAAAGGCACCAACTATAGAGCATAACATGCACAAGAATAAATATACATATCTTAATACAAACACTTTTTAAATGAAGTCAATGACTGCTGTGTAACCGCTTCGTTAGTGAGATCGTTCCATTCAACATTTATTCGAAGAAAAAAGAATCCTTCTGGGCAACAGCGCGAAAAAAGACGTGGACGAAGGGAACCGCCACGACGAGCGCTGACTCACAACTAGTTTATTCACGCGATCCGTGCGGAAAATAAACGTTTACAACAGAAGAGAGAGAGAGAGAGAGAGAGAGAGAGAGAGAGAGAGAGAGAGAGAGAAACAAAATTTTCGAATCCAACACACTCCCTCGTACCCTCTTCCCCTTCCCCCCCCCCACCCCATCGTCAACACTCAACAACATAACATGAAACTCGTGAAGAATGAACAGAGGGCCACACCGGGCTGATAACTGGGATACAACACATCGGAACATCAAGAATAATGGCACGTGCTAGCCAAGAATATATTCCTGGTTCGGCAGAATCTGAGCTAGTTGGATCATACTTGAATTAATACTAGTCAGCCTAAATTTAACTGGGTATACAGACAATAAAAAGAAACGAAGCACAGGCGCTGACAGCGCCTGTGCTTCGTTGCATCAAGCAATTATTTTCTGGAAGTGAATATTTAGTCTTAACTGGTCTTGTGAAGTTTCTATCTTTTTATGTGCAATGCAATCATCTGCGTACAATTTAACATAAACAGAAAGGTCAAGAACAATGTCGTAATAAGAACGATGTGGATCCGTAATAAAAGAAAAATAACAAAGGACCTAGTACGTACCCCTGAGGGGCGCCAGAATCAACCCGTGCACAGTTGGAAAAAGCGTTATTGATCGCGACAAATTGACTGCGGCTTCGGAGATATGCAGAAATCCAGGCAAGTAAGCTGAAGCTGAAGCGGGTGAAGCGGCTGCCTGAAGCGGCTACTTCAGCGGCAGTTGCGAAGCGCGTTCGCCCACTGAAATTACGCTGAGAAGATGCAAGAAAACAATAATTGCCACACGGTGAGCAAGGAGGCCGGCGCTCGCTCAAGCAAAAAACTTACACCATCTTCCCGTGGGGAACCCTGATGAGGATGCGAAGCATCATGGCGGTTCCGTGTAGTTATATTGTGTTGCCGTTATGTTGAGTGTTCTGTTGTTTATTAGCGCCAGAGAGAATTCCGAGTCCGGGTCCACACCAGTGGCAAAGGCACGCAAGTACTGTTGTGTGACGGTGAGAAGGTGGTGGTTCTCGAGGCTCCTAAACTCGTCCGTCATGTTCTTGTCGATGTTGTCGTCTTTGTGGTAGAGTCGGTAGTCTCCGTCAGCGTTGGTGAGGTAAATGTTGTTGATGTTGCTGCACCGGCTGAGAGCAAAGTACACGCCCTCCTCTTCGCAGCTTTGTCTTCTTCTCCTCCTTCTTCTTCAGCGGTTCCCCTACGGGAAGATGACGACGGTGGTTGAAGGCGAAGCTATCGCGCGATGAATTAGCAACGTGCATACCCTCCTCTTCGCAGATTTGTCTGCGTCTTCTTCTTCTTCAGCGGTTCCCCTACGGGAAGATCATGGCGGTGGTTGAACGTGAACCTATCTCGTGATAGATTCTTTGGTTGGCCGATCTCTAGGGGCATCTTGCCACAATATTCATCAGAGGCGTTGCGGACGGGGCACGGCCAAGGGACATCCCGCCGAGCAAGAGATGCTCCGCATCCAAACTCACCACCAGCTGACTGCCACAACAGTTACGACGACGGAGGTCACGCGCCAGCCGGATTTCACTCTGATTGTTAAGAGGTTTCTGGAGCTGAAGATGACCTGATCACGACAGTGCCTCCAACAAACATAGATGATCGGAATGCGAGTGTACTGCCTTAATATTCCTAAACGTATTGGGCCTAAGCACTTCTCTGCCTTTTATTAACCCAGATTATGACGGAGACTTGCAATCAGTGGCCGCTGCATTTATGAAATTTTGTAATTTCCTAAGGCGTTGTGCTGCTGAGGTCTAAGACGCGAATTGGATTTCCGGCTTCTGCGGCAGTTTTTCTGATGGAGGCGAAAAGCAAAATCGCCCGTGTTCGAGATATCGGGAGAAGTTGAAGAACCCCAGGTGGTCAATATTGATTCGGGGCCCTCCACTACGGCACCCTTACCGACTATGTAGCGCCGGCATGTTAACCCTTAGAATCAATCAATCAATTTTGTAATCTCGTTTTTGGTTAAGGCGAGCTTACCACTGCAAGCTTGATTGTTATTACGTGCTGTTCACGTTTCAAGCGTCGCCTAGGATTAAGAATATGGGCAGACACAGGACCGCTAGTATTAAATCGTGACCACAGGTTGGCTGCTACCCCTGAACTACGCGCTTTGACCCCCAGCAACGACCGCCCGCCTCTGTATTTCTCGGAGAACCTTGCCAGATCGAACAGGGAGCTTTTTTTCCTTCGTCTACAGTGTATAGAGAACACAACGTCTAGTTTGTGTGGGTACAGAACGGTCGAGTCTACCTCCGGAAGAAGGAAGGTGATCCAGCCATTCGTATTCAACAGCTCTCAGACCTCGAACGGCTGAAGTAGCCGATCCCTTACGCGCTTTTGAGTCAACTGACACTCTTGTATTCAGAAATTTTGATGCCCTTCAAGACTCGTTTTTTTCGCAACCACGGACCGCTCTTTCAGTTTTATTTATGTAAACAAACGAAGCATTCTGAAACACTGGGAAAAACTGTGCTGTATTACCAATAAACTAAAACAATCCTAAGGCGCCCTTCTTTTGAATTAAATAAAATTACGGGATCTTAGCCCAAACGTTTTCGATCGCAAGCTACAACAGCCATTATTTTACTCGTGCCAACGGCTTGGGTAGGGGCAATGCCATTTTTGTCAAGCAGAAATGGCTATCTTCAGCAGTAGGGACTTCCTTTTCCAGAGCCTTATGTTTAGCTGCTTGCGGAGCAGAACCGACTATTTGATATTACGCTACTCGCATTGTATCGTCAGCCTAATCTAAATGCTTTCCAATTCATCAAAGACTTGAAGCAATTCCATTGCTATGCTGGGCGTATATGCATGACTGGTGACCTAAACTTTGACATTTTAAGGGACCAAAATCCTATTGTGGCAGAGTATTTGAACACCATGGCGGACTTCGGTGCCAAAGCCACGATTAATCTCCCTATTTGCATTGAACTTTTGCGCGCGAACTTGTTTCTTCCTGTCTCGACCACAGCCATATCCAGCTTGATCGGAATGACTACACTATAAAAAATTTCTTTAAATTTACAGAGTTTTCACAAACAATGTCTGTTGCCGTACAGAAGTTTTCTGTGATGGTTGGTAAACAGAAACCTGTTAACAGAAAAAACACAAATTCTTTGTTATTTCCTCATCTTGACCAATAACAGGCGTGAAATCGTGAAAATATTGTACTGTTTATTTGCATAACATAGAATAAAATATGAATAATTTTTTTAATGTTTAACAAGAATTTTCTTAACCGTCAAACAGCGCCCGGCCGACGTCATTTTGTTGCGCTCCTGCAATTTTGAAATGCGGCCCTTTGCAAATGGCCGCCCTGTAGGTACCAGCATAACGATACAGCGGCGGGCTTCTGTCTTCAATTTTTCATCTTCCCAGGGTGAGTACTAAAATTTAACTATGTCGTGTGGAGGCGGCGCCTAGTTCCTATTTATGCCTCTCTTTTTCGTGCCTGCACTGTTGTTTGTTGGCTTCTTGGATGGAAATAAATTGTTATGAAGTGCTCACCCCGTACCGTAACGATAAGTCGCCTCGTGGGACAAGAGCAGTGTGCCGTGCCTATGTAGTGACGCTCGCCTTAATATGAGTTTTTTTTAAATGAATTTTGTACGCAGACGCGGCCGCCGTACTCTCCTTTTCCTCTATATTTACCCGCTGATGACCTCGAATCAACACCACCTCTCGCGTTGTCTGTGGTTATACATAGGCATTGTCTAGCGCGGGTTGCTAAAAGTTCCGTAAAGACGAAATGAAATTCGGCGGATCAGATGCCGTTTTCCGTCGTGGAGTTTAGTGTGAAGGTTAGCCTCTGCTTATGGATGTTAAAATTACGGGTTCGAGTCCCCCCAAGCTTTCCTCTTTCTTTTTTTCTTTATGTGGTCGTGGCCTGCCTTTTGTAACAGCTGTAGATATACTTCACGCCCCGTATGAACGGATTGCTACTGGAAAAAGTTCCATTGGACCTTTTTCCAGTGGCAATCTGCACATGAGCGGGCTGCCGGTCCACCATTCTTGGCAGTTGCCTCGGGTGAAATAAACAAAAGGGCGCCCCCTCAGCTTGGTGCTTGGAGAGCGGCTATGCTTCTTAGGGCTGCACGTTTTGATTTTCCCTTTCCTGGAAGTTCGCAGTGAGTTCGTACATGCACACAAAAAAGGATTTCAAAGAAAGAGAAAAAATGTTTGAGGCTGACCACTCTTCGAGCACTTGGCTACCTGTGAAGGAGCAACAAAAATGAAAAAAATTGAAGGAAAGGGGGTGCTTTGGCCACTGCAGATTAGTCACGCGAGCGTGCGCCTGCTACCGTGGCATTAATGTGAGAGGCACGGGTGACAGCAGGGTGCGGGAGGGAGCGCAGGACCAGGATATTTCGCGCAGGGGTTCCACGAAAGCAAAACATTTTTGGGGACGTGCCTTACAGCCAGTTTGATTCGCCGTGGCGGCCGCCTGGAGGGCCGATACTGGACAACGGTCGATTCACTCCGTGAGGGCGGTCGGTCTTAATTTTTATTCAGCCGGCCAAACCGCTGCCGCTTAGGCTGAAGCCGAGGCTGATGTAGCCATTGATAGAGCTACGTAGGATAATCTGCAAATATTAATATTGATTAATAATTAACACTAACTGGCTACTCAGTGAGCGGGAGCAGTTTGGCCGTTTGGAAAAAAATCGAGGTTGACTGCTCACGCTGTGTACTGTGAAGCGGGTAGTGAAGAAATACAGTGAACTGTATTTATTCACCCCCTTGCAATGTTGGTTGTCTGCTATATATATTTCTTGCCTTTGCTCAGGTGGTACGTTTGGATCGCCTCAGTAGCACAAGAAAACGGAATGCAGTTATCAAACACCTGAGTCTAGCTTAACGCTTCATTTCAAAAAAAAACTGGCAGCTATTATTACAGCATGATACCATACATAAAACCCTGCAAACGACATGTATTTTATATGCGGAACGTATGCTATCTTGTTGCAGGGTTATTGCAGCCATCAACCCTGACATGGGAGCAAAGAAGGAGAAGTCAAAGCAAAAGCAGCATTTCCTGTTTCCAAATGTCGCATCCCTGATCACTGTGGTGGAAGACCACGAAATCTACTAGGCTCTCCAATTTCCCTGGGCAGCAATGAAGATGTCTCTGATGGAAGCGCCTTGCACCAAACGTGCCGCATCTTTGGTTACTTTGCTATTGTATGAATTGACATTTATATGTTCTCTGCTTTTTTGTGATTTCATTAATGTGGAAAAGGTGGTATGTCCCTAGTCTCACAACACGTCCTCCCTCATTTTTCATTACCGTGCTATTTGCGTTATGTTGCATCTTTCTGCTTCCATAAAGCGGGAAAAATGTCGGATTTTATTTTATTGATGTTCTTTTTTTTGGAAGTAGAAGAAAATGTGGTTCTAGTCCTATCGGAGCTCTCACCGTAGTAGTATTGTACTGTAGTAATACGAGATGTGAACATTTTGTAGCTTAATGTCACTGTAGGAAAAGGGTTCTCAGTTTAACGTCACTGATTAGGTTCTGTAAATAGTTCCTTTTGCCTCAGTGGCGTGTTTGTGGGCATTTCTGAAAGTTGAAGAAAAGGTGATCTTCCTAGCCTAACAACACCTCTGTCACGGAAAGTCTCCTTTTGTTCACTCTGCCACAATATCATGAATTGTGATTTTGTTTTCATACTCATAGATCCTTATATTTGAAATTGTTGATACGTTCTTCGTAACTGAGTTAATTCTTGGTAGCAGCAGCCTTAACTTTGGCAGAAAAATAAATAATGTCAATGATACTTTCACCCTGCTTTCTCGTGTGCCTAAGTGGTCACTTTATGCTGTGTACTGTACACCAGTAATTGTGTTGGCAGCTCCAAACAATATGATACAGGGTGATGTTTTATTTTCAAGGCATGATTATTCTCACCAATGAAGCATAAAGCCGCGAATTCAACTGGAGTACTTTCAAGATGTGAAAATGTAACAGGAAATGTATTTTATGAAGGACGATAACCGAACCTGTGTCAAGGAGCTGAATACTTTTGCTTTGATTTATTTTGACCGAGATTGAGTCAAAATAAGTCAGAGCAAAATAATTTAACCTTAATTGTTAAATGAGCAAAACAATTTAACCAGAAACGTGAAACAGTACATTATTATAATTTTCGTAAGAAAAAACGATGTATGCACAACACAAATAGTCTATAAAAAGCTGCCAGTGAAAAACAGAAGGTTTACAGATTTTCTGTGGAGGAAAACACAACCTTAAAAAACAGAAAAAGTTTATAAAAAAGCAGAAAATAGAAAACAGGGAATTGACATAAATTTTCTGTAGTGAGAAACAGAAAATGCTTGTAAAATAACAGGAACATGAAAAACCGAAAACAGGAAATTGACATAAATTCTCTGTAGTGAGAAACAGAAAATGCTTGTAAAATAATAGAAACATTAAGACCAGCAAACATAACTTTACAGAAAATTTCTGGCAGGACAGCTGCCAGAAAATGTCTGTTTTTTCGAGCAAAAATGTTTTACAGTGTACGCAGCAATTATTGTCGAGCAAAAACTGTCGGATAATTTTTTCGCTGCCTGTCGTGTTTTTTACCCTGCCGTCGCTATGTGGCTGGAGCCTGGGCACTCCAATCGAGTAGAAATTATTTAGAAAAAGCAATTTGACTTTGGAGTTTAACATCAATATTGGGATTCCCTCCTGTCTACATCCCGAGTTGATGAGTTGTACATGCAACTTGTAAAGGAATTCATTCAGGATCAGTTCATTCAGGATTTCTCGAACAAACCAATTTGTATTAGACAAAGACCAGTGGGTGAACTTGAATTATTGCTGCTGTGCTATCTGCCATTGTCGAGCGTGAATTGCCTTAGGCTCGGTATAAGCATACACCAAAGCATGCTTATTTAAGATAGCTGTACGCAACCGCCCGCAATAGAGCAAGCGCCTTGACAAGCGCAGAAAGCATAAGCACTTCAATACAAAGTTCAGTTTTTCTTGCACAAACCTGATTAAAACCTTAGGTACCATTATCAAACTGCGCGACAGAAAATCCAGAGATGCATGCGCTACCGTCGCCCGAAACTGCGGTGCTGCGTCAGTCACTGTCGCTGGCCGATTTAATGCCTTTTAGGTGCAGAGTACCTTCGGACCGCACAATGTACCTCCGCCACAGTGCATATAGCATTTACAATCGCAAAAAATTACACCGGCACCGGTAGCATTCGAGCCTGTGCCTCGTAGATTAGACAGTGTTAGTGTCAGTCGTCTTACCCATTGGGCTACGACCGTGTGCTACGACGTGAGAGTCAAACGGCTTACTGCCTCACCTGTAACGGGACGGAGTACCTTAGGACCTCCCATTGTCCGTCCGCGTCCGTTCCTGCGCACACCACCATCAAGCGAAAATCAAGCGAAATTCGATTTGAGCCGTGAGTTGCAGTTTCATTTAGGGAAAAATCAAGGTGCAACTCACGGCTCAAATCGAATGATGGTCGGGGCGCAAATCGGATATCACTCAGGGCGTAACTTGGATGTCATTTCGAGTCCCCGTACTCCGAACCCTCTGCATCATTCAAAGAGTAGAGACGTGCCATTTTTTTTCCTCCGCTGGCCAAGCAACGCATGCGCATTGCCAATCCGCTCACAGGCTGCAGTCGATATCTGAATCAGGTTTCTTACCCTTCTGTACCAAAAATGGCCTGCGTTGTATGATATTCAGTTTTAAAAAACTAATAAAGCGGCCGGTATTGAAGGCATTTCTGGTGCAGTTCTCTGGAGACATTTTGAGCGCCATCAAAGTCATCACTCGATATAATCCAGAATACTGTTACCATGTAAAGTGAACCTGTACGCTTAAAAAAGGCTTGTTCACCCCACAGTACAAAAACGACTAAAAAAATTGCGTAACACACTATCGGGGAATTTCCATTCGTCCTACCACTGATTCTAGAAAAACACATTGCTGCAGCAATGCTGAGTTTTGTTGATGCGCATAACGTGATCTCACCCAACTAATTCGGTTTCGTCCTAGGGAGGGGAACGGAAAAATCTCTGGAAGAACTGTCTGCTCCTCCCAACAATGCTTTCGGGCATAAGGAATATTCCTGTGCAATTTTTTGGTGCTTCAAAGCCATTCAATTCTATTAATCATTGCGTTTTATAAGCTAAACTGTTTCAGTAGGAATTCACAGGAACATTTCTCTCTATAATTAACCAGTACCAGATAGTCACGGTAGCCGAATCATTCCACACCAGACTGAACGCCAGTGACTTTACATCCGAAGAAACTACTGCGAGTACAGGTTTAACTTGCGACGTCCCAATAGTTACTAAAGGGAAAGTAGGAAAGGCTCTCAGGGACATGAAAACAGGAAACGCTGCAGAGAACTATCGCATAACTGTGGATCTTTTTAAGGAGGCTTTAGATATAGTTGTGACACCCGTTAATTGGTTAGTCACAAACTTATATTAAGGTGGGTGCACACTGAGCGTGGAGGAAATAAGACCCTCTTAGGCGGGCGAAAATCATTAACAATTAGTTTAATGGGGCGCCTCAGTGGTTCCGGCTTCCTCACAAGATGGGGCGGAATCGTTCGGGTTTCAGGGGTGGTCAATCGTCGACGGGGCGCCGAGGGGCCAAGTGGGTCTCGGGGCCATGGGAGATGGAGGCAGTGCGAGGCCGGTGGCTCGAAAGGTCTGCGCGGTGTATCCGAGGGCAGAAACGGGAGGCAGCACCGGACCGGTAGTTCGGCGAGCTCGAGCTGTAGGCCTCGGTCAGGAAGGGGAGGCCGGGCAGAACCGGTAGCTCGGTGGGCTCGAGGAGTAGACCAGGTCAGGAAACGCTGGCAGCGTGCGGGCTCCTGGGAGGGACGCGCTTTCGGATTGCTCCTACAGCTGCGTCCGAATCGCAAGACGGTCACCCCAACTTCAACCTCGATTCTCTCCGTTCGCTCCTCTTTATCTCCTCCTCCTTCTACGCCCGAGCACCGGCAGAGAGAAGGGGGAGAAGGGCCGGCTTCAAGCGGCGGTGGACGACGCGGCTGTCCGCGCACCCGCCAAGAACGCGTCAAGCGGAGGGAAGCCTGGCTCGCCTCGAGGCAAAAAGGAAACACGTGTCCTTTCCGATGCTGCCGCGCGTTCCCACGGGAAAACTTCCTGCGGTCAAAGTTTTTCCGTCTGGCTCGGAGAAGTCGGCACACACGTACGACCGTCACATAGTACTTGAAAAGCTTGCTGCACTATTTTCAGAATGCTTAAGAACTCAAAAGCTACCCATTGCCGGGAAAAATGGTAACATTCTTCTTATTCACAAGAAGGGACATCCCAAGCAACTAAGAAATTACAGACACATCAGCTTACTCTCAGTTGTTTACAAGCTGCTTGCCAAAGTTATAGTTAGCCGAATAGGTGACGTAGTCTGGATTCCCAGCAACCCAGAGAGGAGGCTGGGCTTACGAAAGGGTACTCAAACAGGCATCACACTCATGTTGTCAATCAAGTTATGGAAAAATCCGCAGAGTACACTAAACCACTCTAGATGACATTTATTGACTACGTTTTACGTTAAAGCCACGGTTTTGTGTTGACGTCACACGTCATGCATACGCGGCACTTTGACATGCGCTGGAACAGCTCGCTCAAGCCCGGCCGCGGTAAAGCGTGGCGTACGTTCGACATGTGACGTCCGCAGAGGAGCGCAGCTTTGCGGAACTTTTCAGCCGCCGGGCTCGAGAAGCGCGCGTTCGGGGGGCTGGAGTACTCAGCCCGTAGTTGGGCGGACAATTACGTTTTCGCAAATCTAACGCTGGATATCGGATATCTAACGGTGGATATCGGCTGGATATCGCAAATCTAACGCTTCATATCCGGTGATATCACCTAAAATATTTCTTATTTACTTCATTGACCTTCCCAATAACATAAAAACACAGCTGCGCCTGTTTGCAGATGAATGCGTTCTTTATAACCCCCTTTATTCTAACGACGCAATCACCCTACAACACGACCTTGACACAATCGCTTCATGGTGCGATAAATGGCGTATGTCTCTAAACCTGTAAACCTTTTCGTTGAATATAAGCATTGATATCGAAAACATGTTTCTACAGAGACACAACTGGTATCTGTTATTCACGATTTTGCCTCCGCAATGCATAACCAACAGCAAATTCGCGCAATCTTTTTGGATTTATCCTACGCGTCAAATCAGATACCCCATGTGCAGCTGGTGGAGCGGTTAAAAGAAGCGGTATCCCGCAAAAGTTGGTGCGATGGATTCAGTCCTACCTGTCAAAACGCATGCAGTGTGTTGAATGTAATGGTTCCAGGTCTAATGTATTACCGGTTTTATCAGGGGTCCCACTAGAATAAGTACTAGGACCATCATGTTTCCTGATATTCATAAATGACATTGGGAAGCACATTGGTGAAAATGTACATGTGAAATTGTTTGCTGATGATTGTGTTTTTTATTCTGTTATTGATTACTGCGATTCTCAAATTCGTTTGAATAACAACCTGTGTAAACTCGCGGAATGGGGCGGACGTAATACAATGTTAATTAACTTCTCTCAAACAGTTCCTATGACCATAACAAGCATAAAAAATGCGTTGATTAATTGCTATGAAGTCAGAACGCGGTAAATTAACACCGTATCGTCTGTTAGAATTTGGGCCTAATTATTACAAATATACTTAACTGGGACACCCATTACGACGACATTTGCAACAGAGCTTCTAAAAAGCTCTTCTTTCTGCGCAGAAAGCTGAGGCGGTCACCCCGAACAGTTAAACTATAGGCTTACCGCACATTAATCCGACCAGTCCTCGAGTATGGATCAATTGTATGGTGTCCACACTACACAAAACATATTGAAGAAATTGAGCGTATCCAACAGCTCTGCACGATTCATTGTTTCTGATTACAGACTCTAGACTGCTAGAGTTAGAGCCACTCCAGAAGCGCCGGTAGATTGCCAAGCTGCTGAAGGTTTTGTATCTGCTTTATCAAAAACATTGGCTTGAACAGTGATACATATCTACTCCCTGCCCCACACACTTCAGCCAGACTGATCTACTCAAAAACGATACGACGGTTGTTCGCCCAGACTAAAATATTTCAAAAATATTTTTTTCGCTTGTATAATTGAACATTGGAATGCATTGCCATCTGATTTTGTGGATGGCCGTGACGCAAATTCTTTTGAACGCTTGTTATCATATTTTCGGTACCCATCCCTGCTTGGCAGCAGTGCTGTCCGCAGTGTCTGTAAATAAATAATTAAAATAAATAAATGCAACTTCATGTCCTTCACGCGTAAACACACCACCACAAAACCAACTGCATTAATTCGGTTCCCATTGACCCCACGCGCACTCACAAATATCTAGGAGTTCACCTGACGTCATCACTATCTTGGGTGAGAGATATTGGAACCATTCGGTCAGAAGCTACGCGAACATTAGGCTACTTACGACGTAACTTGCGAACTGCATCTGCCGGCATAAAGCAACTCGCATATCTAGCGTACGTGCGACCAAAAGTCGAGTACGTATCGTCCATCTGGCATCCCTCACAAGCTTATCTCGCTAATGATTTGGAAGCCGTTCAAAACCGCGCAGCTCGTTTCATTACGTCACAATATTCAAGACACATCAGGGTGCTGCACTAAAACAAACTTTGTCACTCGCATCGCTCGCATCACGTCGCATAAGCTGTCGTGTCTCCCTTATTCACACTTTTTTTACTTCAGGAGATCGGTACACCCTCTGTTAAGACGCCCATTAAGGACATCATCTCGCCTGCCCCATACGCACCCCCTGATGGCTATAAAATGCCGGACGACGGCGATGAGCAGCTCATTTTTCCCTTCGCTATAACACTCTGAATGCACCACCAGATAATATTATTTCTGGCAGAGACCGCAAAACATTCTGCAAAAAACTCATACGTTTCCAAAATCGAAATTATCCGCCCAAACAGCACATTTAGCTCTTGCGTTTCTAGTGTTTTTACTGTACATGTATAATTTATTCATAGCCTGTTATGCATTCTTATTTTTTGTGTTGCGTCCTCTTTTCGTATGTTTGCTTTATTTATTTCTCGTAATCAGTGTGTACCTTTATATTGTTACATTACTAAGAAATTTCTAATGCCTTCTGGCTTTTAAGGTTGAATAAATGAAAGAAATGAAATGACATGATCGTCTACAATTTTTACATTAGAATCACACGTGCAGCTGCAATATTTATGAAGTAATTAACAAATAATAATTAATTGCTGCCGAAAATTGCAATTGGAACTCGTTTTATTACGTCTGCCCCGGCCCCTGATCACTTCGCGCAAAAAAAAACAATTTTATCTCCGAAAGCCTATTTATTTTAAATTACTTAAAGGCTTATCTCCCGTTTATCCCGGAACAACCGATTCCCGTTTAAACTCGCCCCGCTTGAACCTATTCTGAGACGACCAGTCCGTTTGGCCCGTCCCGTGTGCGCCCGCTCCCAACACGCCCATCCCCTTTGACCGCTTTCGGTTTCAACCCGTCCCAAAAACACCCTTCCCGTTTCAACCCGCTCCCAAAACGCCTGCCTCAAATAGTTCAGATAAGTTTCTGAGCTCGCTGTGGGCGTTGAGCCCACAGAATTGTGCTGGGTAAGGTAGTGTAGGTTACGGAGTAATTACTACAACATATTTTAATAATTTCTTGACTAAATAATTAGCGCGGAGGCAAATTCTATTTTACCTTGACTCTAACTCTGCTCGAAGGATGGCGCCACGAGCGTGTTTTCTTTTTAAAGCTTTAGAGGTGATGGCTGCAGTACTCTCAAAACAACTACAGTTATTGTGAACGCTTCACCCGAAAAGTGACATATTCAAGCTACTTTAAACGAAAGCAAATACGTTTGAGCAACAAAATTATGCGTGTTTTGTTTTGAGACTAATTCATCAGTTGGGCTACCAGCGCCGCGGCGGCCTAATTACGCGAACAACAAACGGCTCTGCTAAAGTAATTCTAGTTCACTATAGCTAAAGTGTCATGCGGTTTTCAGCGGCCAACGGCAACTCCAGCTTCGGGTAACCCGGTAAATGGTGACGCAGACACGGTTACGATATGCTAAAACTCTCTTTTATAGACGGATAACTACCTAAATGTTAGCTTTTGCTTTCTCGCGTACTGCGTGCCCGCCTATGTATTATCCGTAAAGAGTACACGCAAGAAAATGCGGCTTAGTGTGTTCTTAACGCTTGGATGAAAAGCGTGTGCCAACCTCATCCTCCAAGCAAAAATTTCAGCTTTAGACTTCAATGGCCATTCTTTTACAGACATTTGCATATAAAGTGATCAATAGCCACACACTAAAATGGATCTTACCACTGGCTTAGTCCATAACAGTTACTGCTTTCATAAAATACATTTTTCTAGAGTTAGCTAGATTTGGTAAGTACATTTCGCGAGATCTTTTTCCTGCTTTGGGACAAAACATAGCCCTGTAGTACCACTAATAAATTATTAGTTGCAATTGGTAAAGCAACCAACTTCATTTTCGGCAATAGGTACGGAAGGTACAAACTATCACTACGGCTGCTGAAAGGTTACACTTTGTCAATTCTGGCACTTTCTTTTTTAAGTGCGAATGCACTTCTTAAGCGAGCCTGAATCGTCCGCCGCCGTTGTCCGCATAGCAACAGCTGCGGGTGCGCGCGCTCCTCGTCTTCCTCCTCGTCTTCCCTAGCAACGGGGGGAGATGGGCGCGCGCTACTCTCCTCCTCCTCTCTCCGCTCAGTGACTGCGGGTGTTGGGCGCCTCCTCTCCACTTCGGGCGGGAGAGCTCTCGCTCGCGTAGCGGGCGCTCCGCATTCCGACGCGTGAGGGCGCTCGTGTAGCCCTCGCCGTAAAGGCGGGCGCTACTCTCCTCCTCCTCTCACCGCTCAGTGACTGCGGGTGTTGGGCGCCTCCTCTCCACTCCAAGATCACGATATCCACCGTAATCGCGCAATCAACAACCGTGCATTCGCACTTACACACTCTCCCACTCGGGGAAGTGCGAGGGAATTTTTTTTGTGTGAGTGTGTTGCATATACTTGCCTGTGCATTCGTATATACAACTGTAGGAACTTGAACCATCACCGCTGCCGTAGAGTACGCATTCGGGAAACACGTTCCAGACTGCTCGACCAACGCAGAAGCAGACGGAAGGGTGTTGCTTCAGCTGTAATTCACCAATGCTGTACCGAGTCGGACGTAACGCAGCAACCTAAGGGCTGTTTTTTTATTGGCGCCGCGTATCGTAAAACGGACCATTACAAAAAGGTTGCAGGTAGAGGTTGCAAAGTATGCAAGTCTGCATACTTTGCCTCCGCCAGCCGTAACGTTTTCTTACAGTGAAATAAATTTGACGTAAGCACAATTAATTTTCGGGTTGAGGCGGGCGCAAGTAATTTTTGACTTTCGGTTACGTCGGACGTAACTCAAAACATGAGGTTAAAATACAGTCGGATGCAGCTTTAATTTAAAAAATCACACTCCTCGGTCCGAGTCACCCGAGTCGGAGCTGGGTTCGTTATTCCGGCAAGGGGCCATACGGGAAAACACGAAACGGGAAGGGCGTTTTGTACCAGGTTGAAGCGGCAGGGAACAAACGAGAAGCGGCAGGGAACAAAACAGGTTAACATGGGAACACGCAAACTGGGAAAGGACGAAAAGGCAAGGTCATTTTGCGCCGGCCTGAAACGGGAGGGAACAAGCGGGAAGGATGAAATGGGAGTGGGTTCAAACAGGAACCTCTCTCTCGCCAACCCACAGTATAAGGGATGCACCGCGGTATAGTACTTCACAAGCAAAGCGATAAATTTCCGGTCCAAAAGGAAGTAAACCAGGCGATACCACCTCTCCAAACCTATTCACAGCATCTCTCTAGGGGGTATACAGTAAGCTTGACTGGGAAAACATAGGGCTAAGCATAAACGCAGAATACTTTGGTCATTTGTGGTCTGCAGATGACATAGTATTGTTAAATGAGACTGCAGAACACCTGCAAAAAATACGTGAGGTACTACAGTCAAAAAGCGTGGCCGTGACACAATTAATAAATATAAATTATTCTACCGTATTGAGAAACAAGCATGCCGTAAGCGCCCTCTTGGGCTTAGGAGACGAAGCGCTATAAGAAATAAAAGCATACAACTACCTCGGACAGTTGGCTTGAGCTGGCCCCACCCAGGAATCAGAAACCCGGCGCTGAATAGCTAGGTATAGGTTGGGGAGCACTCGGCAAGTAGTCCCAAATAATAAATAGTAAGCTACCTCTGTCACTAAAAATATATATATATATATATAAAAATAGTGCATACGGCCAGTGATGACAAACGGAGCTGAAACTTGGTGCCTTGCTGAGCAAGTGGAAAGCAAACACAGATCGGCTGAACGGTCCATGGACCGAATAATGATAGGAGTACTTAGAGGCAGGATACGAGCTTCATGGATAAGGGTACACACTCGAGTAGATGATATAATAATTCAAGAAAACAAAAAATAAATGTACTTGGGCTGGGCATATAGTGGGCATATAGTATTCTAATTGTATACAACCAGTAGAGAATGAGGGTAACAGAATGGAAACGAAAAGATGGGTCTACAAGAAGGGGAAGGCCAATAACACGATGGAGAGATAAAATACGGAAGTTTGGTGTCCAACAGCGCACTCGAGTGGCGTAGGACTGTTGCAAGTCAATGGGAGAGGCCTTCCCTCTGCAGAAGGCCTGAGTAGGCTGTTGATGATAATGACGATGACATGTCCAATAGTTCTGAAATTGTTGTGAAGGGTTCGGTCAGCAGCAATCCACAATATTTAACCTGAGGCGTCCCCCAGGGGTCCGTTATTGCTCTATTTTCTTCAATATGTACGTTAGCGATATGAGTAGTTCTTGCACTCATAGCTGAGCTGTCCAATAGGCGGATGCCACAGCACTTGTATCCAGACATAATAATTATGAACTTCACTAAAACGGGCTGTTGTGCTAGCTGATACATACTGACAAAAATATAGCGCAAAAGACGAGAGACACAGACAAGTAGACACACACGAATTAGAAATCCGGCGCTGAATAGCTAGGTATAGGTTGGGGAGCACTCGGCAAGTAGTCCCAAATAATGAATAGTAAGCTACCTCTGTCTCTAAAAAGAAAAATATAAAACTAGTGCATACGGCCAGTGATGACAAACAAAGCTGAAACTTGGCGCCTTGCTGAGCAAGTGGAAAGCCAACATAGATCGGCTGAACGGTCTATCGACCGAATAATGATAGGAGTAATGATACCGAATAATGATACCCAGTAATGATACCGAATGATAGGAGTACCGAATAATGATAGGAGTGTCTACTTGCCTGTTTCTGTCGTCTTTTGCGCTAAATGGCTGAACGTTATGTACCAACAAGCCTAAATTTCTACGCTACTGGTACATACTGAATTGGGGGACTTTGCGCAAAAAAGATGAGGGCAGTGACATACGAGACCCAATCATTGTTCCTCTAATGTTATCATTCGGGGCGACAGTACTGGGTTTTTGCCGCGGGGATCTTTCCCTCGCTGTACATTCATTCATCTTTGAATCACGCCGTCTACCGCGCTAGCCGCTAATTCAAGATGGCGGGCTGCTGTTAAAAAAATTCCCTCGCACTTCCCCGAGGGGGAGAGTGTGTAAGTGCGAATGCACGGTTGCATTCGCACTTAAAAGAAAGATGCATTTATTCACAGACACCTATTTGTGCTGTTGTTGTACTTGATTGCTAGAAGGATCGCTTTGTGGTCCGTGAAATGGACCGTGAAAGGGTCTTGGAGGACGGTGCGGACTTGGCAGTTTCTCGCAAAGGCCAGGTCGATGAAACCGCCGTTGATGGTGGTGGGCGAGTCGAGGGGTACGCACGACATGGAGTGCGTGGCGTGCATGTAGTCGACCAACCACTCTCCGTCCTTGCGGACGTCGACGTTGAAGTTGCCGACCAAGACGACGGGATCCGAGGGTTTGGAACGCGCGCAGACGCTCTCCATGGCCGCGTCCACGTACTGGAGGACCGCTTCGCGCGAGAGGTTGGGGGCGAGGTAGGCGGTTAGCACGAAGATACCGTCGCCGGAGTATGCGTTGGTGTAGACCATGCTGTAGGGCGACTCGTCCCTGACGGGCGAGGTGGCAATGGCGTGAGAGACGACGTCGGCGTAGACGTTGCCCACGAGGTATACCCCGCAGTACTCTCCGTGGCTTCCGCTCCGGGCAAAGTGGTATTCGTCGACGGCGTCGTCGCGGGCGGGCGCATCGGCGGCGGCGCCGGGGCGGCCGGCGGGCGGCACGGCGCGGTCGAGGACGAGGAGCGGGGATCGCCGCTGCTGCCTTAGCTCTTCGCTGAAGGGGAGGTAGCGCTTGAGGAAGACGTCCACTCCGCCGGCTCTCCTGGCGGCGACGGCCTTGGCCCTCGCCGCGAAGTCGTAGCCGCGAACGGAGAGGAGGCGCCCGATCGCTGAACGGTTGCGGTTAAAACTTGCTGAGAGATATCTCCTGATAAAAAGGAAGCGTTTTACATAGTTATCTCAGCTTTGAAATTTCGTGTCAGTACTCCTTTAAGCTGGTGCATTAGCCCTTCTCACGCCCGATTCCTGGTCAATCCCTCACGTGGGTATGTGCCATGAGGAGGCGCCCAACACCCGCAGTCACTGAGCGGAGGGAGGAGGAGGAGAGTAGCGCGCGCCCATCTCCCCCCGTTGTAGGGAAGACGAGGAGGAAGACGAGGAGCGCGCGCACCCGCAGCTGTTGCTATGCGGACTACGGCGGCGGACGATTCAGGCTCGCTTAAGAAGTGCATTCGCACTTAAAACATGTCTGCGCCTATATTCTCTGCCTTCCCGCTCACTGCCTCTCCTTCTCTGCCGAATCTTCTTTCTTTATTTTTTTACGTACTTTCCGCGATTGTCCTTCGGCCTACCCTTTCCTTTCATTTGTGTTGATTTTGTAGTTGGTGAGCTCTATCTGCTACCGCACCTCATTTTCTGGCAGCTTACTTATTATCTTTTTATTCCCGTTTATACTAACCTTGTTCCTGTATTTATTCACTTTACTTCTTTTAATCCGAATTCCAGTTTTTCCTCTTCTCTCAGTTAGCGCCCATTTCCTGGCCAATCCCCCTAAGTGGGTACGAGCCATTTTTTTTGGTACCAACCAACCAACATGCGCTTGTCTCGTCTACCACCGTCCCTCTCTTTTCTGCGCGAAGTCCCCTAATCTTTAATTGTGAACTAGCAATGAAATGCACCATGACTGTATGCAAGTAATGTGGTGGTAGACCGATAATTTAATTACGATAAACAACTATAAATCACAAGTCTGTTTCCATAATCTCGCTAAGCGTATTCTTCACCACGTTCCAATTTAGTCGCATACTAGTTATTGTGTCCATTGTGCTTGTACACCTGTTTGTCAACTATGTACTGCCAAAAAATTAGGTTTATTCTTTGATTTTGATATGTCCTGGGATAACCATGCAGCGCACGTATGTACCGAACTCCGAAAGGTTGCTTGCCTCATGCTTCGCATTGAAGCCTTCTGCCCCTTAAACAAAGGCAAATAAATATCATAGGCAATTGCTTGCAGCGTCTCGCGGTATGATATTTATAGTTTTTACTTCTGTTCCGCCTTCTGGGAAAACAAAATCATCTGCCTATTGAAATCCGTCGTTAGGTCTGTATGTACGGTACATCGCATGAGCCGCATATACATTTATTTATTTATTTATTTCAACATACTGCAGGCCCTTCAGGGCCCATGCAGGAGTGGTTACAATGAATTCAAGTTTTCATCGTAAGGATAACATAGGTATTCAAAAGGCAAGAAACACGAATATAGAATACACATGGACAGAAGCATGCTATACAGTGTAAACGTTTAGTTCACAAAAGGAAGTTATATAAACACTAAATATGCAATTTTTCCTTTTATCAAGCGTTAAAATTCTAGATCATTTATGGCTCTTAGAAAACACTCTACAGATGTGCTGTTGACGGCGTCCGCCGGTAATCTGTTCCACAGTCCGATGGCTGATGGAAATAACGAGTACTTATGTGTGTTTATGTTGCTATGAGGTTGCCTGATAGTGCTATCATGATTTGTGCGCGAAGAATGCCTGAAGGGAGCATGGAGGTAGTTAGTTCGGGGTATTTTATAATGATCGTGGAACAAAAGATAAAGGAACTTTAATCTAGATATCATTCTGCAGTCTGAGAGAGTTCGGAGGTCTGCCCGTTTTCGTAGATCGGAAACGCTAGTAAAGCGGGAGTAGTCGGAAAAGATAAAACGCAAAGCCAAGTTCTGTACGCGTTCAAGTTTGTATACTAAATATTTTTGGTGGGGGCTCCATATAATGTCGGCGTACTCTAGAGTTGGCTTAATCAGAGATTTATAGGCCTTACGTTTAACCTTTAAGGGTGCCTGGCGTAGGCGCCTTCTTAAGAAGTCCAGCTTACTTATTGCTTTACTACATATGTTGTCAATATGGCTTTCCCAGGATAAATTACTAGAAAAGGTGACACCTAAATACTTTGCCTGGTCAACCTTGACCACTTCAGTATCCAGAATTTTATACTGGAAATTTAAAGGAGCTGTCTTATTGGTGAAACTGATTGCTGAACGTTTTGGTTTTGTTTAGTTTCATGCCCCAGTCTTTGCACCACGCCTAGATAGAAGTTAACGATTTGTTAAGTTTTAGCTGATCTTCTGTGTTGTTAACTGCTGTATACATCACACAGTCATCTGCGAACAGTCTAGTTGTAATAGATGGGTCAACAGAGAATTGAATATCGTTGATATAAATTAAAAATAAAATTGGGGCAAGGACTGAGCCTTGTGGCACACCAGAAAATACATCCAGAGTCTTCGAGTTGTGTTCATTTAAAGCAACATATTGTTTTCGGTTTTTTAAATAGCACTGAATCCATGAGACAACTTTCGTTTCTACTACTATTGCATTTAGTTTTGTTATAAGATCGTGATGGGGAACGACATCATATGCTTTAGAAAAATCTAAAAAGATTGCATCTAATTGTCCTCTTTCATTTAGTGTGTCGGCAATATCTTTAGTAAATTCAGCAAGTTGGGTAACCGTTGACAGGCCAACTCTAAAACCATGTTGACGCTCGTAAAGCAGAGAATTAGATTCTAAATGGGTCATAATTGCTTTGAAGATAATATGTTCAAGCATTTTACAGCAAGTGCTGGTCAATGAAATTGGCCTATAATTATTAAAATCTTGGTTTGAGCCTGACTTATGGATCGGTTTTATTTTTGGACAGCGCCAATCATCTGGAATTGTGGCGGTGTTAAGAGAGGCTGTGTAAATATTGTACAGGTATTTTGAAGTCCACTCAGCGTATTTAAATAGGAACTTGTTTGTTATGCTATCAGGGCCAGGAGATTTTTTTAAGTCGAGCTTGCGTAAAAGGCTGAGGACACCTTCCTCGCTGATATTTATTTCAGGCATAGGGTTATTAACAGTATATGGTTTTAAGGCTACTTGCGAGCAAGAACGGGTAAATACTGACTGGAAAAAGCTATTAAACTTTTCGGCTACGGTTACAGGATCAACCACCGTTCCATTAGGCGATTTTATTTCTGGGACTGGGGTCTTTTCAGCAGATAGGTAACGCCAAAACTTATGCGGCTCATGGCGCATAAACAAAGGAAGCGTGTTCGTGAAGAAATGCTCCTTTGCGGCGCGCACTTTATCTCGCATCTCAGTGATAAGGATTTGAAGCTGGCTTGTGTCGCCATGCTTGCGTCGCCTTTTTATCTTTCTTTTTAGGTCAATTATTTCTCTTGTCACCCAAGGGTATTCGCGGTTAACCCGTTGATTTCGTACTGGTATAAAGTGTGTTTCGCAAAACGAGACAATGGCCTTAAAGCGGGACCACATTGTGCATACATCAGTAATAGCAGCGAATTGGGCGAAACAGGATTCTAAGTATTTCATGATAGCCGCGTCGTTTGCACGGGTGTAGTCTTTAAAAAAGGTGGTTTTGGGCTTTACCCTTTTTCGCGAAGTTAAAAATGGGCAGGTTAGGTTTATCATCATGTGATCGGAAATACCAGTCTCTACTGTGGTCCTACAATCTTCTAACGAACTACTAACAAGCATAAGATCAAGCGTAGAGGAACATCTAGTGTTATCGGTAACAAGCTGGTTTAATGAGAAACTGAAGGCAGTGAAGAGTAAAGAATCGGCACTTGAGGTTTCCTTGCCATCGTGCGTCAGGTTAAGCCAATTGATACCTGGTAGATTAAAATCTCCCGTAATAATTACTTTTGAGCGAGAATTAGTGTGTCGACCTAAGTAATCGTGAATTACTTCAACATATTCTGGACCAGATTTAGGTGGTCGGTATACGCCCCCTAAAGTAATTGCTTTGTCACAATATGCCAGTTTGCACCACACACTTTCATGGTTAATGACGTCAGGCATGCGAGAAAATTTAACGTTGTTTTTTATAGCAATAGCTACCCCACCACCCCGTGAGCCTCGATCATTGCGGAGTAGCTTATACGACGAAGGAACAACTTCAGAGTCCTGCACACCGGCGTGCAACCAAGCCTCCGTTATTATTATAACGGAGACTTGTTCAGATGTGACGCATGCCTGCTTTTTCGTGTTGCTCCGACAAACATTGCTGCTGAAGTATATTTGAGCACACGAACATCGTATACTGTACACACCTGAACCTGAGCTACGCTTACGTGATAATTTTGTTGGGCCGAGGGTTCCCGCTAAGTATGGTGACCGGTTGCGCTGTTTGTATGTCCTTTCTAACCTCAACTCATTTCCTTCCGAACTGTTTTCTTTTAGCATCCGTGCTCAAATACAAGACGCTGTTTTTGAATTATGTCGTATATGTATGGGCTGTTTAATGTATTCTGTGGTGTTTTTTGTTCCCCAACCTATTTTGTTCCCCAACTTAAAAGAAACCGTACGTTTCATGTTCTTAACAGGTTCCTTTGGCTGTGAACTGCTCATTTCTACATGATAACGTCATCTGCGCGTTAGAAGTAATTGGAAGTCGCCGCTGATGGTGCTTCTACAGAAGTAATTTCCAGTGAGGACATGGTTTAATTCCAGTTCATCCAGAAATGCGCAAGCCTTAGAATCCAAAGCTGTAAAGTACGTTTCGACTATGTCGGGTTTGCTTCATCTCAAGTTTGATAATAGAGAAGTAACGGTTGGGACAGCGGAACTGCATTGTATTATCAGAAAGGGATGCACACACACAGCGGTGGCTCTTAACATGAAAATCGGCGTTGGTCACCCACAACTTCCGGCCACGATATGTAGACAACGACGAGTAAAACAGGAAAATGCCACAAAACCAATGCTTAAGAGGCATTCCCGTCAATTCACTTTTTCAACTCGCACCAGCAGCACGTGACGACCTGTTAGCCCTCCATGACCGTCAAAATAGGAAATAAAGGACTTTTCTGCACAGCAAAAACTCGAAACTGTTTTGTTGTTTTTCATACAAAGCCATTTTCCTTTACACTTTCGCACGTTCCTACTTTGGGATACCTGATGGTACCTAATTCGTGACCTAGCGCTAGTAAAACATTATTGACTAATTGACTGCAGCTTTAGGATCGCAGTCACGACAACACACATTGGGAAACAGCATGCGCTGTTTCAAAAGAGAAAATTTCCGCTTAGGCCGACCGGCTAAGTCGTCGTGCAATCAAACACAAGACCAAGTAATTTTTCACTAGCTTCGGCAGCTGTATATCTCATCGAGCCCGCATAACCAATTACTCATCTCTGCGACGTTTTACCCAATAAAACAACAGATGGCGTCGTGTATGCCGTAGTATTAAACCGCAGTGCTTCCCATATCACCAGCGCTGCCACGGCGAGTAAAATGTCAAATAAGAATTGCCGTGACTGGGCAACAATTATGCTCTGCTTTCTTCGTAAAATTATAGAGCTTGGTGTTGCGGTTAGAATACTTTCCTAGGCTGCATTGGGGGTGCCACGTGCTTAGTCTATTTTGTTCAGTTCGAACAAAACCCTTCTTCAATCGGGTGTATTTGCTTTATGCTAGAATTGAAATCTACTTATTCACTCCCTCTTCTTGCGAATATTTAAGGCTGTGCTATTAGCATTTCCAATTTTTCTCACTGCGCATTTTAATACCAGTTGCGCTCTCAGACTAGCCAAAGTTCAATTTTGTGGTTACTCCCTGATATAGAGAATACTCAGCGACTAGTGGTGATGCAGCATTACTGGGTTATGTGTTCTTGTGAAAGCCACTACATGCGACGTACGTCGACTGCGAGGATGTGATGCACTTTCTTTTAATTCCCATTGCGCTCAGAAAATCTCGCAACTTCGCCACTGTGGGTGTGCTGAAATGAGTCTTGGTGATTCGCGACCGCTTTGCACACGCACTTTCGTCTTACTCGTGGTGATTTTAACACTGCAAAAAATTATTCACCGTACGTTGACTGCATCATTAAATGTTGGGCTTTTCAAGTCTTTTAGTGTACGTAACACGTTGCGATCACGTAATTGCAGCCCCCCTACGCTGGCGGAACCGTTTGGCGGAGGTCCGTTTATGTTGCGCATTACCTGTAGCGTGATGGCCGCTTTCTGCTAGGTTGTTTCTGCCAACGATGACGCCAAGTTTATGGCTCATCTTTCGGCGGACGCATCTAGCGAACTTGCAGGACGGCAAGACGGCAACATACCAGAGCGGATCGCCGTCTTCGGAAGCATACTCCGACTATTCCCATGACGACGCAAACCTTAGCTACGATGCCAGGACTCGCATCGATCCTATTAGGCACTTGAAATGCCACCGTTCCCGCGTTACCCGAGTAGCTGGAAAGCACAGGAACTGCGGATGCATTAGGGGCCGTGTTCCTCCCAGGAGACGCAGATGCCTTCGACCGCGCTCAAGATTACCGAGACGAGAAAGTGCCCGTAAATAAGCAGCATGCCGGAGAGATGAGATCCCGGAATGTGTGTGCGACCGAGCCTCGTTAAGAAGAGTGCATTGATTACAGCATCATAACAGCGAGAAAAATAGCGTAGAAAATGTTGGCCACTTTCTGCATTGCGCTGTCGGACGCGCCACTGGGGATTTAGGTGGGTAATAAACGACCTACTTTATTGTCGGAAACAGCGGATAGGGAACATTTTTATCAATGGTGTAACGGGTGCCCAAAAGAAAGATTATTTTCTTGTGCTCGTATTTGAGACTAGTTTAGTGGCATCTCGCTACCAATGCTGAGAGAATTAAAACGAGGATCCGGTTTGTACTTGCGTTGATCATTCACAAAAGTATATTCTCAAGTAAAGGGAAATAAGTTGCGGTAATGTTGTTCGGATTCCGCGACTGACGGGTGGCGTATCATACCTATTTCAATGTTTCCTTAAATGTGGAATCATTGTGAAAAGCTGTATGTCCATCTGAAGCGCTGGATGTGTCACAATTTTGCACCTACGAAAACGCTCGAAATAGAGGGCCGAGTGTCTTTATAGTTTGTTTAAGACCACCTATATTCCCTCCAAGAAATTAAGGATTAAAGCATGTTTTTTTTCGGTTTCGGCACATGGCAAGGCCGAACATAAAATCGTTGGAGGGCTTTGAATCCGCCTTCGCTCCTTTATATATGTGCGTTGCTGGAACACATTTCTTCAGCGGACAATATAAGCAGTCTGATATCAACTATGGGTGTCCCAGGGGTTCTTAATAAACACCGTGGGCCCCGTGAATACCCAAGGAGCGCTTTACACGAGGCCTTTATTGTCAGCCGCAAAGGTAGGCAGAAATGCATTCTTAAGAGGCTGTTTTCAGCGCGGTATACGGACTCCGATATCTAGGTCTAGCGCACTTAGGTACCCGGAAAAGACTGTGTAAACATAGCCCGTGTAAGAGTACAGTTCACTTCTATACGCGAGTTGCTCGTAGAAATGGGACAGAGTAGCTTACGTATTTGTGACACCTGTCCAGCTTTGGAGCTTCTCCCCTTTTCCAACTTGCTCATCAGCTTGGCAGGAGAATGCTACGAACAGGGTGGTTGGACTCAACCTTAAAATTTTAAACTGCAGATATTAACACTTTGTGTGTCTCTATGTTTATAACAGATAAACTAAACCAGAATATGCTGCTAACCTCGAAGCCAGGTCTGCAGAGCACTGCTGGCGCGTTTAGGTGCTTGGTAATAAAGGTGACTGCGTAAAATGGGAGGAAGGATGTTGAGTTAGCGGACCTTCGCTTAATCCGGTAAAGTTTTAAGTGCGAATGCACTTCTTAAGCGAGCCTGAAGCGTCCGCCGCCGTCCGCATTCGGCCGCCGTCCGCATAGCAACAGCTGCGGGTGCGCGCGCTCCTCGTCTTCCTTGGCAACGAGGGGAGATGGGCGCGCGCTGCCTGGCCGCTGACATGGCACATACCCACGTGGGGGATTGGCCAGGAATCTCCTCGTCTTCCTTGGCAACGGGGGGAGATGGGCGCGCTCTGCCTGGCCGCTGACATGGCACATACCCACGTGGGGGATTGGCCAGGAATCGTGCGTGAGAAGGGCTAATGCACCCGCTTAAAGGAGTACTGACACGAAATTTCAAAGCTGAGATCCGCTCTAGCAATCACGTACAACGACCACACAAATAGGTGTCTGTGAATAAATGCATCTTTCTTTCTTCCCGCTGTGTGTGTGTGTGTGATCTCTCTTTCGCGAACATTACCGAACCGCGAAAATTCAACTCCTGCATTCGCACTTTCACATTCCCCTCGGGGAAATGCGGGGAATTTTTTTGTTGGGTTTTCTATTCAGGGGTTTTGCTAGCCGCGCAAAAAGCTTGGGGTATCTGCCTAAATAAAAAGTGCATAATTTTAGGCGTCAGCGAGAATTCTTAATACGACATATTATCCAAACCAAATGGTGGAAGCACACCACTTCTATGCGATTTCATTTTTAGGCTCTATGGCGGGCGCATCCCCAGAGAAGGCAAGCGTGGCACGGGGCGGAAGAAAGTTAGATGGGCAGATGAGATCAAGAAGTTTGCGGGGATAAATTGGTCGCAGTTAGCACAGGACCAGGTTAATTGGAGAATAATGGCAGCTGCCATTGCCCTGCAGTTGGCGTAGATAGGCAGGTGATGATGATGGTCCGTTCGTTTCAGTGCTTCCTCGTTAAAGATGTTTATAAGGTAGTTTCACTTAGCCGGTCTGAGACAGTTACCTTATTTCGAAAAACATTAAATTCCACAAAATCAGCGGGTTTTTTTTAGAAAACGCCTACAAAGAGAATCTTTCTCTCTTATAAGCTCCAAGGATTGGGATGTAATCCTTGTGTGAGGAGGTGCTGCTCACCAGACAGGGGTCGGAAGATAGAAGTGACGAGTAAGAGGTGGGCGTGCGGTGGCGAAAGAGATCGCGTTGGAGAAAAAAATCACCATCTTCCCGCAAGGGAACCCTGAGTAGTATGAGAAGCAGCCATGTGGTCGACTTGAGTTCCCATTCGATCGCGGCGTTGCGGGAGGAGAATGAGGGAAGCGGAGCGCGCGCGCGTGCGCGTAATTTATACCACGGAGCTACAGCGGCGCCCCCAGCGGAGTATTCAGAGGCTACCGTCACGTCTCTAACCCTAAGCTGCTTCGCATTATCGCGCGCGGAGCCGCAGGTGTTGCCATTCGTTGCGCTATCCCCGAGAGGAGAGGAGCTTCGGAGAGGAGAGGAGAAATGCTGGAGAGGAGAGGAGCGTCGGAGAGGAGAGGAGGAATGCCTCGCATACTACTCAGGGTTCCCCTACGGGAAGATGACGACGGTGGTGAACCCAAAGCTATATCTTGATGTATTTTTTGGTTGGCCAATCCCTAGGGGCATGTTGCCACAATCATCATAGCGATGCCTGGCCAGGCATGCGCAGGGGGTCGACTGAAGCTCACTTTAGTTTTCAGTCAGTTCGTCGTTTCCGTTGACGTTCAGCTTCGCGTGTCTTCGTTGTATCAGTAACTTCTTGACGTAGTTTGAATGAGTGAAGGACATAAGGCGCGTTCGTAGCACATGCTCCAGTCTCGGTTTGCAACGCAGTGGGAAGAGCGCCACGTACCTCCCGTTGCGGCCGGAGAGTCGTGGGATCGAAGCCGGGCGCCGCCCAGCTATTTCTTTTTACAGTGGGCTGCGCTGACGTCAGCCCAAACGCTGACGGGGCTGAAGAGACGCGCATGCGCAGTAGAGTGCGGACGGCGGACAACGACAACGGCAACGAGTGAGGGAGGGACACAGCCCCTAGCATGAGATGTTTCGCATCACGTCTCCAGCATGAGTGGGCAAGCGAGCAGCGCCGGCATCATGTCTCACGCATCCCGCTTCTGCATTTCGCAGGCTTTGATTACGCTGCTACTGCTGCTGTCTCCACCGACGATATTCACTGCAACGGGCACTCCGGTCCCGCTGCCACCGCCGAGCCAACCTTCTGACGACCACAATCAAGAACACGGCTTTTTCTACGCTTGGCCTGACACGGTGCGCCAGGATTCCTGCGCAACACCATCGTCGGTGACGTCGCCAGTTCCAGCGGCCAACTTAAACAGCTGCTGGCACGACTACCGCTTCAGTGGGCAAGCGAGCAGCGCCGGCATCATGTCTCACGCATCCCGCTTCTGCATCTCGCAGGTGTGTAAACGGTTTTCGCTACATGCTAAGCGAAGTGATAACCGCTATTTACTGCTGCTCCCTTGCCCACACGTATTATGTGAAACGTTTTCCGAGTGCTTTTCTATGATTCTCTTTTTGCTCTGTTCTGGTGACGTCGAGACCAATCCCGGGCCACGTAATACCCGTTCCCAGGCCCTGCTTGATCTAGAGGATTTACCCGAGGACCCTGCACAGCATACAGATATTCTTTTTCGTCTTCTCAAGGAGGTTCATGCACAGCAGACGGAATCGTCAAAGAACCACGCCGAGCTGATAGCCGACATTAAACTATAAAAACTGGGCAGAAAAGCATTGAAACAAAAATTGGCCCTATTCAGAAGAGGTTAGACGCCGTAGAAGAAAAAATGAAAGCATTTGATCGCATGGATGAGGACATGATACACCTTCAGAGCTCCGTTGACACATTAACAACTCAACAAGATAGCCTGCAATCACGCGTTGATGATCTGGAGGACAGGTCGAGACGCAATAACAACATTCTTCGAGGTATACCGGATGACCGCGAAACGTGGGAGGAATCTGAGGTGCGCGTAAGGGAAGTTTTACATGGCGTTTTAGACCCGTTACCCGAGATTGCAATTGAGCGTGCGCATCGCTTGGGGCAATATCATCCAGGGAAATGTCGCCCAATTATTGTTCGATTCTGAAATTTTAAGACTAAAAACAAACTACTGTCCGTGCGCAAAAAACTGATGGAAAAAGATGTCTCAGTAAGCGAAGACTTTTCGCCCAGTACACGTCACGCAAGAAAGAAGTTATACGAATTTGCCAAGACTCAGACTCACGATTTCCAGATTCGGTACAACAAGCTCGTAATGAACAAAAAACAGTACATCTACAATCCTGTAACTGATACCGTGAGTGAAATCGCTCCCCAAGTGGCGCCAACAAACCACAACGGGTGTGCTGCGCATCCGTCTAGCGCATAGGGAGGCGTGAGGGGCAGGGGTTACCACGTTCCTTGGGTATCAGTTCTTTTCACCAACATTCGGAGTGTTACCAACAAACGCGATATCTTAGCTTCTGCCATAGATACGATTGGCGCCGATATAGTCGTGTTAACAGAAACTTGGCTGCACTCGCACGTACAAAACAACGAAATTTTCCAAACCGCTCATAACTTCACAATTTATCGCTGCGACCGAAATAACCGCCAAGGGGGCGGTGTCCTTTTGGCCATTTCGAAAGACTTCAAATCCTACTGTATTCATATCCCAACCAACTTAGAAACTTTATGGGCCATCATTGAACTCGGGTATCGGAAAATAATCGTGGGCGTTTGCTATCGGCCCCCTGATCATACTTCTGACTTCATAAACAACCTTCATGACATAACACACACAGTTTCTTCTCGTTATCCTCAACTGCCTTTATTTTTATTGGGTGATTTCAACATTCCTAATATAAATTGGGCTACCGAGCCACCTACCATCCTTCCACCATCAACATTAGCCAAAGAATTCGACGACCTGTGCTCTGTATTTTCCTTCTGTCAAGTAGTTCATGAACCAACAAGAACAACACTTTCAACCGCCAATACCCTTGACCATGAATTAACAACCAGACCTGACGTTGTTTCGAACATTACCTATGCACCGGGTTTAAGTGATCACTCATTGCTGTCGTTCAACATTAATCTCGCGCGTCCGAAACCGCTTAAGAACACCAAAATAATTCGTGATTATAATAAAGCAAATTTTGAAGGCATTAATCATGACCTGTGCAATTTTCTTGACACTTTTCTGGAGGGTTTTGACGAGCGCACTGTGCAAACTAATTGGAATCTGTTTGTACGTAAGGTAGATGAGCTAACCAACAAATACATTCCCGTCCACTCTATCACTACAAACTTACACGCTCCATTGTATAATAACCACATTAAGCGACTATCTAACAAGAAGAAGCGTCTATACAGATTAGCAAAGCGTTCCAACAATGCTGTCCGATGGAATTCTTACAAATTAGCGTCTGCTGAGTACATCAAAGCAATTCAATCTGCTAAAGACACATTTATCAATACCACTCTCCCATCCATGCTATCTAAAGATCCTAAAAAGTTTTGGCGCGTCATAAACCCAAGCAGTGAACATACGATAACCCTTACCGATAGCTCTGGTGACGCTGTAGCCCCCGAGCAGTGCGCTTTATTTCTCAACAATTCTTTCGCTCGTAATTTTTGTCGCACCATTAATGTTCCTGTGCCTCCCAAGAAATGCTATAACTACCCAGTCATGTTCCCAAAAATGTTAGATTATGTTGGTGTAGAAAACATAATCAAGTCCCTGAAACTTTCATCCACCCCCGGTTGCGACCTGATTACCACCAAGTTCCTTTAAGGTACCTGCTCCTACTCATCCATTATTCTTGCTAAAATTTTTCAACAGTCGCTTCACGAAGGCATATTACCAATCGAATGGAAGATTGGCAAAATTGTACCATTTCACAAGTCGGGTGACAAGCATTCCCCATTAAACTATAGACCCATCTCGCTTACTAGTATTCCATACAAAATATTTGAGCACATTTTGTTCTCTAACCTTGCAAGCTTCCTGGAGACTAACTCATTTTTTACGCGTCACCAACATGGCTTTAGGAAAACATTCTCGTGCGAAACTCAGCTTGTAGCCTTTACACACAAATTAAACGTCATTCTTAATCAATCTAGCTCTGCTGACTGCATATTTATAGATTTTTCCAAAGCTTTTGATAAAGTCTGTCACAACTTACTGTTGCACAAATTAAATGAACCTAATAGAGATCCCAGGCTTCTAACATGGCTCGAATGCTTTCTAAAAAACCGCTCTCAATTTGTTTCAGTTAATAATGTAAGCTCTGAGCCAAGTGCAGTTCATTCCGGCGTTCCACAAGGCTCCGTACTAGGTCCACTGCTCTTCCTTATATACATTAATGATTTACCTTCCTGCATTACCTCTAATATTCATTTGTTCGCGGATGACTGCGTAATCTTCCGGGAGATAACTTGTGATGGTGATATAACCTCTCTCCAACACGATCTTAACTCCATTTCTCTTTGGTGTAAAGCATGGCTCATGGAATTAAATAGTAAGAAATGTAAATTTTTACGCGTTTCGAGAGCAAACCATGAACTTCCAACCTATTACCTTGATAACACACCTCTTCAATCCGTGAAAAACTATAAATACCTTGGGGTGCATATATCAACCGACCTGACCTGGACTGTTCACTGTAATTACGTAATTAAAAATGCTAACCGAATGTTAGGTTACCTCCGCCGCAACTTTTCAACGGCCCCTTCTTCCTTGAAACTTCTTCTTTACACTAAATTAATACGATCTAAACTTGAATATTCTGCTGCAGTATGGGATCCTAGTCATGCTAACCTAATACAGTCTCTTGAAATGGTACGGAACAACTCAACTCGTTTTATACTTGGTAATTACAACCGGACAGCAAGCATAATAGCCATGAAATCCAGCCTTAATCTGCCTTCACTTTCATCCCGTCGCAAAATGTTCCGTCTCCACTTGTTTCACAAGCTATTTCATCACCCATCGCTTCGGGACGGTGTTATCTTTGCTCCTAGTTATATTTCACCTCGCCTGGATCATTCCCATAAAGTCGGGTTGCCCCTTTGCACGACTCAGGCTTTCTCTCAGTCCTTCATACCACGCACCTCTGAGGACTGGAACCGCCTTCCCGCATCAGTGGCAATCATTGAAAATCACCTTCATTTCAAAAGTGCGTTAGCTAATTATGTGTAATTTAGGTCACCAAAGTATGCTATTACGTGATGTTGTGTTGTTCCTGTACAGTATTTATTTCCTTGTCGTTTTTCCTTTCTTGGTCTAATTTTCATAATTCCCGCGCCTTTGTTTGCTATAAAGCCTGTTAGCTAAAACTGTATAATTAGGAACTTCTGCTCAATGTAACATTCACACCTGCATTTTGTAAAACTTTTGTCCTTTCTTTTGCAACCACTCCCCCCTGTAATGCCTTTTGGGCCCTGAGGGTATTGCAAATCAATAAATAAATAAATAAATCTAAAAGCGAGGAAGACCAGGAAACCTGACGGTCGTGGCACGAGAGCTGGAGGAACGAGGTCCTCTAATCTTATCGTTCGGGGTGAAGGCACTGGATTTTAGCCGCGCAGATCTCTGCTCCGCCGTGCACTTATTCATCTCGGAATCTGGCGGTCTCCGTGCTAGCCCCAGGCTATGCCGGACTTCCCTCAAAAAGATCCCAGCATGTACGATCACTGCTATCAGGGACTCCTCGCCCACTGCCTCTCCTTCACCAACGTCCCTTCTTGTTTTATTTCGTACATGCTTTTGATGTTTTCTTCCCTTTATTTTTTTTTATTTCATGTCGGTTTCAACACTTCCTGATACTACGTCTCATGTATGGGCAGTTTTTTTTGTTTATATTTCCCCGTAAACACCGATTTTATTTAAATCCTTGTGTTTCTCTAATTACTTTATAATTTCTCTGTGAGCGCCCCTTTCCTGGCCAATCCCACTAAATGGGTATGAGCCACATCTTTTGGCACCACCACCACCACCACCAACGAGGTTCGAGGAGCGACCCACCGGACGAGAACGTTCGGGGAACCTCCGTTACGAGCCCGACAACCTTCGGCGAGCCTACGTTACGAGCCGCATCTTCTCCGTTGACATCGAGGCAGCTCAGCCGAGACTGGCCGCGGAGCACCCGGGCCAAATCGCTCATCAGTCGAAGCACCGGCATCGACAAGGGCTCCGCGGCAGCACCCCAACCATAGCGCACGGGTAAGAGGTACCCGACTTTGCGGCGGCCAGCGCCACCGTCAAGGAAACAGCGCCTGCAGCCATCACGCCGAGCAATTGTACCGCCACAGCTCACTGACGCCGAGTACTGCCAGACGTGAGAAGGAACTCGTTTGAAGTAACAACATTGTTTTGTCGGACATGTAGTCATTCGATTACATTTGTTCATAGTTAATCTGTGTATTTTTCTAGTGTTGTCCTGTGAATAGAGGCTGTCGTTGTCTGACGTCACGTGCCTCGCTTCTTTTCCGCCAGTTAAACTTGACCTCCTCATCCACAAAACAACCCGCATCACAACAACAAGGCTTTAATTTTCTGGCGCGCAAACGTTTGCGTGGGGAGTTTTTTTATCGACCGATGTAAATTCCGTCACAAAGGCTTCGTAGGCAATATCCGGATCGTTAACCGAGTATACATCCTCCCAGCTTATCGTAGATAGTTCTTTAAGGAAAAAGTCTAATGTTGGGCCGGGGCTTCGTCGAGGCTGTTTCGTTTCATTAGTGTCTGTCATTAAAAAGATAAGTAAATGGTCACTGACATTTATGCCAATAGTACCAGATGCAACATTGGGGTCCTCAAAATTTGTAATGAAAACATCTATTAGTGATGCAGAATAGGGTTGAATACGAGTAGGCACAGTGACAGTGCTTACGAAAGCATTCGACGTTAATATTGTTGGAATTTCACGCTGTGCTGATATAGGAGCTAACATATTGATATTTCTATCACCACTTACAACCAGTTTTAGACAGTTTTCGTTTATCCACCCGAAAAACGCATCGATAAATGATAGGAAGGTAGACATGTTCCCCCTGGTGGCCGGTACAAAACGAAAAAAAAACGTTATCCGCTAAGCATAGTCAGAATCTCAAATTAATGAATACTCACTCTGAAATCGTCGATTTCTTCGCAGCTAAAATATTTTTTTGCCATAAGTAATACGACCCCCCGTGATTTATTCGCGCGGTTTAGGCAGTACCTATTGTATCTGGTCATTTTAAATATATCTTGTGGTTGCTGATACGCTCGCAGGTTCGATTCCCGGCCGCGGTGGCCGCTTTTCTGATGGAGGCAAAATGAAAAAAACGCCTCGGTGTACGAGATTTCGGCGCACGTTAAAGATCCCCAGGTGGTGAAAATTAATCCGGAGCCCTCCCCTACGGCGCGCCTAATCACATGCGTTGCCTCGGCGCCTTAAACCCTACAATCAATCAATCAATGTGCTTGCTGGTACCACGTTTCGGTCAGCATGACGACATCGATTACGAAGGTAAAGCTCAGAAGTTTAGCATGCAGGCCATCAGCTTTATTGCAAGCTGACTGAGTATTCACGTGAAAAAAGATAGGCAACCCTGTCGGAAAACCCCGCGTTTTCCAGCATTAGGAGAGCGATGGAATACGCCGGAAAGAACGGAATACACTGGAAAACGCCGCGCTGGACGACATGAACGCGGGGAGGTTGCTGGAAAGCAATAACACGGGAACTTTGCCTCTGGAGACTGACTGGGATTCAGATAGGGCGAACGGGACAGTACATTCTCCCGGCGCCGCTGCTTGGCTGGACACAGCAATGCCGCCCGCCGGTTACGTGGTCGACTGGTTGTAACCCAGCGCCGCGATCGACGCAGATGCTCCGAAACTTGGTGTTTGCGGCCCGTGCGGTGCCGCAAAATACCACTTTTTTAGCGTGCGCTTCGTGGAAACAATGCTCCGTACGAGCGACGATCATGTCGTTCAATTGCATTGCAAGCGTCTGTCGTAATGAAAGTTTGTTGTATTACTGCCATTAGCATTCCGGTCGTGTGTGAAAAAACCTTCGCTACAAATTTGCAGTTAACAATGCAACTTATCGCAAATCACGGTAATGTTGGAACATCTAAGCGTAGCCCGCTAACCAAACTAAGGAATAAATAAAGCAATTCACAAATTCCTGGGATTGTTTGAGTGAATTGTAATTGCATATATTGTACCGTGGACAACCTTTGATGAAAGAATCCGGAAATAAGGGTAGCCCGTTGGCAAAACGGACGCATAAAGGGCAAGCAAGACTTGTTTTTTGAGGACGTGGTGTAAATATTTCAGTTCACATTCTGACATGCATTTGTGGGTCTTTGAGAGCCCAATGTCTCAATCTGCGTGCTGTTGTATTTTGTTACCGGGCAACCTGTTTATTTTAACGCGAACCATGTGGCCAATCAAGCTTAAATAGTGAAAATAAGATTTTAAAACCAGCTAACCAGTTGCCCCTACAGGTGTTAAAAGAAAACGAAATGGCTTCAGTGAACCATTACATTATCAAGTTGTGTTAAAAAGAATAAACGTAGAAAGAAAGAAAACGCCCGCCTTCGCTCCAGCCCGGCCGTTCGGAAGAAAGTCCGGGGATGCACCGTCACTACCGAAGGCTTGTCGCCCGACAGCACTCGCAGGGCGGGGGAGCCCACAATACGAAGAATCGAGAGGGGTGTGGAGGGGTCGGGGCGCGGAACAAGTTTTCGTGATCGGCCGGGGAGCACTTTGTTCCTCCCTGCTTTTCGCCTTTCGGTCAAAATTCGTAGGTGGCTGCGTGGCTGAGTGGCCCGTCGACATTTTACATCGGCGCTGTGCCTAGTTGAAGTTACGCGTAACTTTTTTGTAAAAAAGTGCATCTTAGGTCTCCGGGAAGTGTCAGCAGCAACATGTGAAGCTACGAGAGCTGTGGTAAAAGCAAGAACAGTGGTCCGGATCCCAAGCATCTCGAAGTGAGGACTCCTCTAGCGACGACAAACCGTGGTGCTTGGGATTATTGGCAATTTGATGCGAGTGGATACGACGACTCTCAGAGGCAGCGTGATTTGCAATACGTGCGATGTGCTTCGACGATCGACTGAAATTGAAAAGACCCCTGCGTGACTTGGGCAGGTATCGTGCGCGCGTACTTTTCGAGATAGTGCTGCACCACGGAGACGTGCGCTTTTCGTCGCAGGATACCCTTCCAGGCCTTGCGGTACGAATGCATTGTCAACGGATCAAGGTTCACCAAGGCAAGGAATCCAGCTAAGGATTCACTTTCTATTTTAATTCTCACGTTTTGCTATTAAAATAAAAGAGGTTCAAAAAATATGTGTTTGCTGGTGTTTTAATGGCCGTAAATATATAAGGAACGAATTTTGGAACGGTTACTGTCGATGCTCGTTTAATTTTTTTTTGTCCGGGAGAATAGATTTGCTTTAAGGAACAAATTGAGCGCTACTTACGGAACGCGATGATGAAACAATGCATTCAGCAATGCGAAATCAGCTGAAAAGTGCCCAAATGAGACTGGTTAACTTTTTTAGCGCTACTAAGATTTCCCCGAAAGAAGGGATTCTGTATTTCTTGTTAACAGCCATGCGAGTTTGTAATTACACGGCTATTAAAGAAAAAAAGCCTAGCGCGAGCAGCAGCCACGCTATACGCTGGAGACGGCGTGGTCTCCGGCGTGTTCCTGCGTTACGTTCCAGCGCGCGGCGTTCCACGCGTTTCCGCGTCCGGCGTGTTCCAGCGTCCAGGGTCCGGCGCGCTCCAGCGTTTCCGCGTCCGGCGTATTTCAGCGTTAGGTAGTCCCATAATCAGGCGTTACGCTGGCTGCGGAGTTCCAGCGCCGCTGGGTTTTCCGATAGGGAATCTTTTTCAGCTAAGTATACATTGGTAACGTCACTAGTACACAGGTGAGAGTAAGCCGGGTAGGCCTACCTAACGATTCGATGCACGCGTGCTTACACATGATGCTATTGAATTTTATCTAGGTCCTGCTCGCAGTTTAGGCACACTCTACGAGATGTGTCCGTCGTGCGGGCAAAGATTTTGCCGTCCTTTGTCCTGGCGTACTTCCAGTTTTGCTTCTTCTTTCGCGTGACAGCCTGTCCAAGCAGTGTTTTAAGAGTAGGACACAAATTCTCGTTGACGAACACCGGTTAGGCTTCAGAGAAACCGAAACTGCCTTCTCAATACCAGCGTCTCCCTTTGCACGAGAATGAAACTGCACAACCACATTCGGGCAACCCTGATCTCTCCTTGGTACACGATGGCACACATCGACGTCAATTTTAGAGATCCGTTCATCGATAGCATCGCCGAGCATCCTGAGCATGGCTGGAAGATTTTCCCTGTCAACGGCCGGGAGTCCCTTCATATCAATGTTCCTACTTCGCGAGTACTGATCAAGGCTGGTCGTACGTTAGTCGGAGGACATCACAACCTCGTCTAGACTTTTGCATTCTGCCGCTAGATGCAAGTTCTTCTTTTTAGCGCTGCGTTCTCTTTCTCAATTCCCACGGAGCGCTTATCCATTGGGTCAAACTGAGTTCTGGAGAAGTCTGTAGAAGTCAATAGAATGCTCTACTTCTTTGATTTCCCTTCTCAATTCTCCATTTATGTCCGCATATCTTTCATTTCCTGCCTCACGTCCTTCAAGAACATCGCAATTTCATAAGGCATCTCTCATTGCGTCATAATACAGCCACAGTTTGGCAGCAGCGAAAGATGTGTAATACGCCAGGCGGAAAAAAACAAGACGCACACCTGTGTTTTAAGAGTTCACGATTAGGGGAGTGCGCTGCAGTGGCCGCTGTTGCCAAATGAAGCACGGACGATCACTGCAGACGCTTTTACAGTGGCAGTCCCATCGGTCATCGCTGCGCAGATTTCTCTGCGCACGCGTCACCTCGCTAGCAACGTCAGCAGGCCGATATGGGGCTCCACACGTGGCGAAGCACTTGCGAGCGAACAGGCCAAGTGAGCGGCTGCGATGGGTTCCTACGGGCGACGAGGCAAAGCTGGTCCGGCGAAGCAAACGCCAAAGGCCCAGCAGCAGCGTAGAGCACGATCTGTGTTTTAAAAGCGTGGCGATTAGGGCAGCACGCTGCGGTTGCCGCTATTGCCAAATGAAGCACGTATGATCGTTGCAGATGCTTTCACAGTGGGGGTCCCATCGGTTGTCGATGAGGAGATGCCTCTGTACAGGCGTCACCTCGCTGGAAACGCCACCAGGCCAATATGGGGCTCCACATGTGGCGAAGCACTTGCGAGCGAACAGGCCAAGTGAGCGGCTGCGATGGGTCCCTACGGGCGACGAGGCAAAGCTGGTCCGGCGAAGCAAACGCCAAAGGCCCAGCAGCAGCGTAGAGCAGGATCTGTGTTTTAAAAGCGTGGCGATTAGGGCAGTACGCTGCGGTTGCCGCTGATGCCAAATGAAGCACGTATGATCGCTGCAGATGCTTTCACAGTGGGGGTCCCATCGGTTGTCGATGAGGAGATGCCTCTGTACAGGCGTCACCTCGCTGGAAACGCCACCAGGCCAATATGGTGCCCCACACGTGGGGAAGCACTTTCAAGCAAACAGGCCAAGTGAGCGGCTGCGATGGGTTCCGAGGGGGACGAGGCAAAACTGCTGCGGCGAAGAAAACGCCAAAGGCCCAGCAGCAGCGTAGAGCAAGATCTGCGTTTTAAACGTGTGGCGATTAGGGCAGTACGCCGCCATAGAGAAAGAAATACTGGTAAGAGTGGACACTCCCATAGAGCCCTGCGGCCGAATGACTGTACTGTAGTGTAGCACACCGAGCGGACGGGAAGCCAAACTACTAACCATACTTTCGTTCACTTTCGGTTTCGCGGACACCGATTTTGGCGGGTAGTTTGAAGGACTGAAAAGCGCTGCTCACGGCGACGGGCATCGGTACGGTATTCGGACGCTTTCATGCAATAATTAGTGTTTATTTGAATATATCATTCTCAGGCTTAGTGTCCGTATGCTTTTATAAAAAAAAACCGTTTTCGGAAAATGTGAAATTGCAATTTACAGTACCACTCACAATTGGTTAAGAATTCTGTCTTGTGTTCACATGTTGCCGAGCCACATAAAAGAGACATCATAAATGAAGAAATATTTATTGCATGGCACTAAACGGAACAAGTTCAAATTGTCATCATTCTTTGCAACACACATATAATAATAAACAGAGAGTAATACACAACAGAGACAATACACAGTAGTGAGAGGAAAATACGTTTCCAGGAATGAAAAAAACATGCACAAGTAAAGGTAGCACAACCACACAAAGGATGTTTTCTCCACGGTAATTGAAAATGCAGAAAACCCAGAAACTAAGCCATCCACAGGTGTAGTTATATCTACGACACCCTCAGACCCTGTGCGCTGTTGCAGTCATACAAAAATATCAACCATATATAATCTAGACACTGGGATACTTGCAACTGTTTACAACCACTATCTCCGCAGATAATTTTTTTAGTCTGCAATTTCTCCAGTTAGAATGTGAATGAAGAGAAAAACTTAGGCTTTGATGACCTCGCTTATTTGATTAACTCTAATGAGATCTATTGCCTCGGGGGAACTACAAATCAGTAGCAGTAATTGAACAGAAATCCCATTTGTGCGGAGATGCACACGTAAAAGGTTAAGAGGAAAAAAATTAACTTCCTATTGGTTCCTTGCAAGGGTGCATTTTCCCAAGAAGCCGGGTTACCTTCCGAAAGCGTCGCCTTCCCAGTAAAGGCAAAAGGCCAGGCGGGGATATTTTAGGTACGTGCACGTAGTCAACCGACAGGTTCCAGGCTCGATTAAGGCACACAAATTCATGCATTCCGCTGTCAATAGTAACAGCCTAATATAAGAAACAGGGAAGCAGTATATGCTTCTCGTGTATGAGACAATGGTGGAACATTACAGAATCCCATAAGCATTTGACAACGTAGGTCCCAACATGGTTCTCTTCATCTAGGCCAGTCAGACAACAAGTAGCACGTACGGTGACAAACGACATTTAGCATGACCTCTTACCCTGGCAGTCTTCATAATGTAAAAGGGTTGTTGTGGATGTACCGTTTTCACAATATTACAACTAGCAGCAACAATAATTTGCGAGTGGAGTTTAGAGACTGTATACGCTGTTGTTAGTGGTTTTAATGAGATGAGGCATGTCAGTGATAAAAAACAGTTTGTTCCTTGAGTCAACGAAGGTCTTTTCAATGGTCACGCCTTATTGAGTGCCGAGACTTGCATTAGATTTTAGGTGCTAATGGCGAGGTTCAATTGATGGAATACAGTTGCGGTATCCATCAGAAGCATCAATAAGGCAGCAAGAAGCATTGCAGGCAGTCATCAATACAACTGAATAACTCTGGGAGAACAGTTGGCACGGCCACTTTTGTGAGTCCTGTGAGGGCACGATTCATGAAGTGCTTGCACCATGTTTGGTATGACGAATGAAGCTGGCTGGTTGGCTCTGTCTTGAGGGCACCTGTAGACCTGCACAGGTGATAGGTGGTATAGTACACAAACTGCTTGCAATGACAGATGATATGCTAATAGTCTGTATATTTCACTGCAACATGTATTCAAGTATTGCCTCCAGTGCATGTCACCTATTTAAAACACAAGTTCTCTTATTTTATTCAGCAATCATGCGGTCAAGCTATTAGCAACACTAAAAATATGGGTCTTTGTAATTTCGCAACACTGGTTAGGCACATTCTTAATGCAATTCAGCTATTGTTTGGGTCAACAAAAATGATAACGCTGCTCACATAGCCTGAATCCCTTTGTCTTTCTTTGTAAAATCAGGACGAAGAGTGAGAGCGAGCTCAACTTTAAACAAACCTGTTGCCCCACGGGCTCGCGAAAGAAGCGCATCCCGAGAACGGGCACCTGGCGAAAGTATATTTGGGCGCTGTGTGGGCACCATGGCAAGCAGCAGTGAGCGTCGTACTGAGTACTACTGACCGCCAAAGCCCATGCCTTAAAAAGATATGACAAGAAACACACAGTTCCGACTGAATAGGTGCAATCTGCGCAATACGTGTTTAATGAAACTAGCCAAAATATGACCAGAGAAAAGAGAGCAAACGCTTGAAAAAAAAAATTCCCGCACCCCTCCGCGAGGGGAACACGAGTAAATGCAGAGCATTGGGGGTCGTTAACGCCGCGTAGAGTCGCGTTAGGGTGGGTAGTTGGGTCGTAGTTGCGTTGGTGTTGGTTTGGGGTAGAGAGAGGAGAGTAAAATCACGTTAGGGTGGAGCGAGCGTCAACCAAGGAAGGAAGGAGCAACGCAGTGACTGAAGCACGACCGACCGCGAGCCGATTTGCAGCGCGCGCAGTAGAGGGAGAGCAGTACGGTACAGGGGGGGGGGGGGGGGGGAGAGCGCATGCGCAAGCAGCGCGTGCCCTTCCACGTCCCACCGCGCTGCTATCACGGACCTGTTACGCCGAGACCACGACGGAGCGAACGGGCTGACTACGCCGCATGCGCGCGCCAGCTGCTGTTGAGAGAGAGGAGGGAAGGAGAGGCGCACCTGCTGCGGACGCGGAACTGTTGACACCGCCCGACGCAGGAACGGGCGAGGCTAAGAAATGCTCTGCATTTAAAACGGCAAGTGTGGAACAGTTCTATGCAATGCCTGCGATACCGGAATTGATATACGATGTAGAACGAAGACAAAATTTGAAGGTTTCAATGCACTGCGCACTCACCGCGCCTCGAGCAAAGCTGTTATCTGCCTACGAAAGACGCGTTTTTACCTTACCTGACGCGCCAAAGCGAAGCGAAGAGCCCGCGTTATCAGCGTCGGCGACCGGGTTCGCTTTGTACGCAGGCAGCTTGGTATGCACCCATGTGTAAAACTTACGATAAGTGTACGGCTGCTGGTTATGCCCAGATAAGCCAAATTAATGAATTAATGCAGATACGTCTACTTCGCCGTGTACATTAGCCCGGACGGCTTTGCAGCGCATCACGGCCATAATACATAATAGCAGTAACAGTTGGCCAAGCTAGCAATGGCTAGCTAGTATAATACAACGCAGCCTGCGGCTCACGTAATTCAGTGCAACGACAGCGCACAACGCCTGCTGGTATCCCTCAGCGCTAGATAAAACGGCACAAACAGCCTAAAATACCATTACGTCCGGCTAAAAAATGGTGTCTTACGCCTTTCCGGGGTGTTTCCAAAGCGCTTATCCTAAAGACGCAGCACTAGCTATGCCTGATTCCCTGAGGTTACGCAGTGCTCGCAGCGTTTGCAGTACAAGGAAACGTAAATATGATACGCCACACCAGCACTTTAACAAAGGAAGTCTCACCTTTCGTTCAGGATGCAAAACCGATGTCGCAAAGAAAGCGCTAGGCGTTTCCTTCTCAACAACAGAGGTTAGCACGAGGCTGCAGAAACGCACGTGCAAACGCTGCCGAAAGAGCCAAATGGCGGCTTGCGCTTGCGGCTTGGCCAGGCTTGGCGCAAAGAAGCCACAAAAATTTACATTCACAGCCATTCAACTTACTACAAAAATAAAAATGTGTAGTCTAATGTGTAACAAAATTTTAAAAGTGCAATATTGTGCGTTAGCTTAATTTTAAATATATAGTTTTTTACCACTTGCGCCGACTGCCGGAAGGGGCGCGAGACAAGCCACTCGGCCGCGATAAGCCCGTGTGTCCACTCTTCTAATTTTTTATTTCTCTATGACGCCGCGGTGGCCGCTGCTGCCAAATAAAGCACGGGCGATAGCTTCAGATGCTTTTACGGTGGGGGTCCCACCGGTCATCGATGCGCAGATTCCTCTGCGCAGGCGTCACCTCACTGGCAACTCCAGCAGGCCGATATGCTGCCCCACACGTGGCGAAGCACTCGCCAGCAAACAGGCCAAGTCAGCGGCTGCGATGGTTTCGGGGGGGCGAGGAGGTAAAGCTAGTCCAGCAAAGCAAACTCCAAAGGCCCAGCTACACACAAAGAAAAAAGGTAGTCATTACTGAATCATTTTACAGAATCATTGGATTGCTACAGAATTGACTAGCTTTGGACTCTTATGAGGGGGGGGAGGGTCACCAGACTCTCTTTCAAACAGAGTCCTGGGACTCTTAGGGAGGGAGTCTTGACGAAGATTCAAAAGTGAATCTGCAGGACTCCTGAAGAGTCTGCAGGAGTCCTGACGGTGACTCCGAAATAGTAAACGAAAAGAGTCCGCTTCACTAGGTTATGGCCCCAGCAATAAGAGTCGTCCTGACTCTGTTTGAAAGAGAGTCTTGTGACTCTGTTAGACCAATTCGAAAAAGGGTATGCAGGACTCTGTAAGACAAGTCGCCACGACTCCTAATTTTCAAACGAAGAGAGTCTTCATGACTACTTTGCGACTAGTAAAAGTGGTCACACAGACTCTCCGTTTGGCTAGAGTGAGCCCGGGTGGCTACTTCGGCTACTACAAGACCCCAGCGAAATCTCCCTGACTTGCTGAAAGGTGACCCCTGAGATAGAGCATTCAGGACTCTGCAGCACAGTCACCGAGACCCAAAATCCGCAGAGAAAAAGTCCAGTCGACTATTTTGCGACTCGAGAAAAGAGAATCCCTTCAGAGGGAAAGGGTAAAAACAAATACCATACATATACTGCTATGACCCTATACCGTCAGCTTGTGAGGATTTTATTGTTCGGAAGACAAAAGAGCCAGTTGCAGAGACGCCACAGTGAGCACTCGCAACAAGGGTCTTGGTAGAAGGGAGAACGGTTACATATATGATGAACGATCACAAGGACGGGACGGTAAATAATACAAAAATCGGTACACCAAAAGCTATGTCCCAGAACGTATCGAAATGAAGTTAGATCACACGGGGAAATTAGTCCAAAAGAAACTAGAAATAAAGACAGTTCCTCACGCCATGCAACCGGTCGTCGCGGCTCCGGAAATGGCGTCGAGGGCACCAGGCCGGGGAAAGCGTCTCACATGCATCGGGGCTGTTGAAGGAGCGCTGGGAAGGACAAGGTGAGCAGGACCACGAGGATAATAGAGTTTGGTGGCGGCGAAAATACCACCACAGCCCAGCGTTGCCGGCGACGTGGTGCCCGGGCGTCCTTACCACGTCCTTACGACGCCCGGGCGTCCTTACGATGGTCTCAGGTCACCTGGCCGTCCCGAAGACAGGCCCTGGAAGTGCGGCCGTGGAGCTACTTCTTTTGCAGCGTTAGATTCTCCCTCCTTCTCTTCTTTCTTGTCGGACCTTCCCCCGATCCCTGGCTGACTCGAATGCGGCGACACCTCGCGCCCAGCCTTTTCTTTTTCGGTTTTCCTTTGTGGTTTCGGGCACCATATACCACACAGCTCTGAATACATGCAAGAAACATCAATCCAAAGTACCGAAACAACTATTTCATTGAAATAAAGCCGACAACCGTTATAGATTATGCATTGGCTCAATGACTAGAACAAAATTTATAAGAAACAAAAATCACAAGTTTTTTTCTTAGACAACATATGCACGAGTAGAATAAACGTGAAATATACAAGATTCAAAATTATCACCATAGACAACATTTGCGTCTCAAATAACAAAAAACTCGTAACATTCAACGGGATAAGCAACAGTTGACCTCACATATACAAGACGCAACCCTACAACAGTGACCAGCCATCAGCTGCTGGCTCAAGAACTTAACAAAATAAGTGAATATGAAAAACCCAATTTTCTTAAAACCACATTGTAACAAATATTCGAAAATGTCACTTTAGACAACTGAAGTGAAAAAAATCTAGAACAATACAACTCAAAAATCGAAAACAGTCAATAAAAAAAAATTCCCCGCATTTCCCCGAGGGGAAGAATGTGAAAGTGCGAATGCACGAGTTGAATTTGCGTGGTTCGGTAATGTTCGCGAAAGAGAGATCACACACACACACACACAACTACAAAGAAAGAAAGATGCATTTATTCACAGACACCTATTTGTGTTGTCGTTGTACTTGATTGCTAGAGCGGATCTCAGCTTTGAAATTTCGTGTCAGTACTCCTTTAAGCGGGTGCATTAGCCCTTCTCACGCCCGATTCCTGGCCAATCCCCCACGTGGGTATGTGCCATGTCAGCGGCCAGGCAGCGCGCGCCCATCTCCCCCCGTTGCTAAGGAAGACGAGGAGCGGGCGCACCCGCAGCTGTTGCTATGCGGACTACGGCGGCGGACGATTCAGGCTCGCTTAAGAAGTGCATTCGCACTTAAAACACAAAACAGAGTTCGGGAGAGTTTTATTGCTTAATTGTATTGTAATCTTGAACACATTCGTATTTAGTTCATACAGCTTAGTTCACCTTGATGAAACGGCCACTTTGACCACTCATACCCAATGCAAATGGACATTAAAAAAAGGGTGTTAAGAAATTCCTAATTTATGATTGCTATAATTTTCCTGGGAATAGTTTGTTCATTTTAGAACACAGAAATTTACTCGGATGCTATTTGTTGCAACACCCACCACTTAATTTGCTGGCACTGGACAATGTATTTATTCCCTGGCTGCCCCTGCACGAGCGCTCAAGGCAGTGACTACCTATGTCGCCGTCATTAACGTGCTCAAGCATGCGCTCTTTCGCACACTCATCAGTTCCTCCAAAACTGGAAAGGTCTGCTTTGCAGAATTCACGTACTGCAGGTTGTATGCCCAGTACATGGCACATACAAGAGCGATTCCTGACGTGAAGTCAAAGAGGTGACGCATAGATATTCGCACACCACCTTCATCGAGTCGGACCCGAGTGGGCTGCTCCCCGTGTGCAACAGAGTCGGGTGCTAGTACGCAGTATCTGGGTCCAGTATAAAAAAAGACCAATAATGCTGAAATTTAGTTACTGTAAAAAAGTAGTTTATGCGGACCGACGTCAATATGTATAAGTTATTACTCTGTCTTTACTATGCCACGTGGACTCAGAAAGAAAATACCTGCGATAATAAGTTACAGGGAAAGCTCGGTAATAGTACATCCCCCGGTTATGCGAAGACCCGCTTCCTATGATTAATCATTAGGGTCGCAGCAACCTACCCTTAGAACCTGCGCATTAAATACACCGGATGTATAAGGCACAAGTACACGCAGCTAGCTTCATGTGGTGCATGACTCACAACCTGACACCCCCATTGAGGCTAAAAAGCCTGCATACTTCCTAACTTTAAGGCTGCTTTTCTTGCCACATTTTCCTTTAACATTGCGCTATATCCCGGCTTGTCTGTTTGTGGCACCACTCTTTTTCTACTCGTTTCTTTCCTACCCCAATATGCTCAAGGCATTATCTCAAGCAATCGCGACTGCAGCCGCTCTTGCTTTTTTTTTCGGTTAACAATCGGTGAAGGGCGCTCAGAGCCACAAGGTCCATTTTTATTTTTTCTCGCTGAGCTCAAAAAACAAATGCCACAAATTCCACCCACGCTTGGTGATAAGATCAAAATAGCCAAACAGACCGAAAAAACGCTGAGATACCGCCGATACTTCCATCTAGATTCGTTGCATCTTTGTTCACTAATAACAGCAGTGCAGTTCCCTTCAGCAAATGTCCTGCTTCAGAAAATTTCCTGCTTCACCCATTGCATTTGCATTCTTCTCGCACTGTCGCTATGCTCAGCTGTATCACATGGCACACAGCTAACACAGCAAACGTTTTTAAGCCCACATATTGTGGAAGTAGATTTTTTCAGGAAATAGGTACTTAGGTCGCGCACTCACAAATTACATGAGGACAAGTTACACAGTAAATACCATGTTGTGCGGAACCATTTACAAAGCTTTGTCTTCTGTTCATTTTCAACTTCTCGTGTCTATCTACTCTGGGCTACTTCAAGATGTTAAACAACCACGAGCAACTACCCCACTGTGGATCTTTCCAAAGCTTGACTTTGCTGGCAGATATCTTAGACACACTGGTTCCTTCCTAGGATCTGGAGCTCCCCTTAAGGCTTCTGTTTAAGCTAAGTTACAAAATTAAGGTTTTCAACAAACCAAAATTTTGACTGCAACTGACCTTCACGAAAGCAAAAAAGTACAAGGTCCGGGCTATTTCGCTACCTGTGGTCAAAGTAACCATAAACGTTAAACCTAAACACGTCAGCCAGCCTTTGTAATGACCAATAATTTTTTTCCCAGCTGCTCTCTCTTACATGTAGATAATTTCTTTTAGTTTAAGATAAGTACACCCTAAAATGTTGACGCCGAGGGCAACTCAAGCCAAGAGCCCTTTGCCAATGTTGCCATCTAACTCGCAAATGAAGCTCACTGTTCTCACCAGTGCCGTGAAGATGTCATTCTCTCTTCCCTTCACCAAATAGGGCAGCAAAACTGGAGCTCTGACACGTTTTGCATCTGTAAAGAGAACAAATCAAAGTTGTACAGCCCAACCCAACTGATGGAGGCCATTTACATCGAACTCTCCAGTATGTCAAACTCTTTCCGGTAACAGTATAGTTGCAGTGAAAATATAGCAAAAATTACGTCTATATCGAAAAAAAATACAAGCGAAACCTGCTATATCGAACGGCAAATGACGCAGGAATGCCCCCCTCCCCCCCGCCCAAGTTGGCTTTTCGTGAGGTGAAGGAAAAATTCCGCCGGCACACCCCTTAAAGTGATTTATCCCGGCCGCTCATGGGCAGTTGGCTCCTTCCCTCCTTCTCGCTCTCCCTTCCTATCGTGACGCATCTGCGCAGTCTAAGGTGAGCTCTTGCACCCCCCTGCAAAAAATGATCGTGGCCCGTCCACCAATTTTTTTTTCGTTCTTTGTGTTTGTACCGTTCGCGTTTATAGGTTTTTTTTTTCAAAGTGTAGCTTTGGTGGCTAGAGCTAGAAACGTTTATTTGACGGCTCAGCTAGCGCGAAGCGGCCGACTTTGCATTTCGCCGTGAAGCTGACAATCATAAATCAAGTCAAACGCGGTGTGGCGCTATAGTACTACAAAGCAATTGCCATCTAGTGAAAGATAAAGCTGAGTATACTTAGGTATAGCCGGACATGGCTGGCACACAAATTTCCTTGCCTGCTTCCTTGTATCTGATTTCCACGTACAACGTGTGCTCGTTAAGGAGGATATTCCCCGCCTTTTGCGGCGAATGTGGCTTTGCAAACGCTCCTGCGCCAGCCTAAAGCATAATAATAGTTCACTCCAAAGCCCACACAATGCTAATATACCTTTCGTTATACCGGCGGCCTATGAACAAAATGCTTACGGTGCGCAAGCTGCAGCAGGATGGTGCGAAATTTCATATTTATTCAAAACAAAACATCTACGCGTTGCTGGGGCAGGCGAGACCACACTTGCGAGCAAAACATAGAAATCGTCCCATAAGGAGCACAGTTTCTACGCAAGAATCAGCCACAGGAGTAGCATTAAAAGCGTTCTGCGCACTGCCTATATACCTCTAGCACCAGCCACCGTAAGCTTACCGACGCTGTATTCAGACATGATAACCTGAAAAAGCTGAAAAATAAAAACCGCATTTCACTATGCCTCGTCGTACCATTTAACCACAAAAGAACGCCAGCTGCCTCGACGTCCCTGTGAACGGGATTTCGGCGCACGTTAACGATCCCCAGGTGGCCAAAATTAATCCGGAGCCCACCACTACGGCGTTCCTCATCACCTGCGTTGCGTCGGCGCGTTAAACCCTTCAATGAATCAAGCTTCCTCGAGTTACCGGGCCTTTTCTTTGGTTCATGGCCACTTCAATAAAACAGTTGATACAATTTCAACCGTTATCGAAGGGAACTTATTTCACAGAGGTTTACCTTCGCAAACACTATATGGAGAGTGATGCCCAGGCAGCACAGCAAGTCCGATTCTTGACCGGCCAACCTACGGCTGTTCTCCGGAATGCTCGGCCATCGGCAACAAACTGGCCAGCATTGAACATAAGATAAACGGTTTGAATACGGCCACCATCCTCTGCGAACGTTTTCGGCAGCCAATGTTCTTAAGTTGGTCAGCTTTAGCTCGTTAACGGTCAACACGGTTTCCCCTCGGCGAAAGTTACTCAGAAGTTATCAGGCGAATCAACCACCGGCGATGAACGGCACTTGCTCCAGCAACGTTCAATCAAAAGACAGGCGGCAGGTTTCCCACCGCCGAGTACTCGCGTGTTGCTTGAAAGCGGGTTTACAGAAGATAATCCGCTTGTGCACGGCCACCAGGCAACCGCTTTGTTTCCGCTTGCACGGGAACACATGATGAATGGCTGTTGTCCAGTTCTAGAGTACTCGTGTTTCGTAGGCAGCCGTTGTTCAAAAGTTCTTTTGGAAATGAAACGTCCGTTATCCGGTGCGCTTATGAATCTGCACGCTCCTGCTTTTCGAAAGGTGAACGGCTGACGTCTGTCGCAGGTCTAGCACCGCCCGTGCCCAATCGCCGGAATCCCGAAGGTCATGCATGGACACGCGCCCAACCACCGAACAGTGTGCTGTATATACATGTGCACTCATGGACAAATGAACGAGGACACAAAAATATTAACCGAATACGCTAAATCAAAGATAATGAATAGTGAAAACAAAATAATGGCTTGCTAGTGGTATATTTGGAGATGCACATTTTCAGTCTCGTGTTGTGACATGTGTTCGTGCTTTCTGGATAAAGCCTGCTTGCCACTTTTGAAACACGTAAGGTTAAGGATAAGCTGAAATGCTGCTGCAAACGATCGACGAACGGCGCCGGACAAGGAAAGTTCCGTAAGGTCATTTTTGCTGGTCATTTTCTTGCGCGAATAAGGTTCGGTGCAGAAACGAGTTACGGCTCGATTTTCCGCTTCCGCTTCAGTCTCACGGTGTGGTTCGCGGAAGCTAAATTGAATTTGCTGATGCTGACGACGCTCGATATGTCTAGCGTTGCTGACGGACAGGTGGTAGGCGCAGCGGAGGGGGCCAGAAAGTCTGAAATAATTGCCGGTGCTCTTGATGACATCGTGAGGAATGGAGGTGTTTTGTACCGTATGCAGGCTTTTATCGCATGAGCTCTGTTTATATATGCGGCAGGCCGGTTTCACCGCACTATCGTGTGACTTCGATAGCTGGGCCACTTTGAACAATGCAAAATACATTATGCGACTGCTCAACTTTTCGGAGCTAAAGCTTCCCTTGAGAAAAAAAGGAAACACGGGAATAGTTTAATAATCTGAGCTTTGCAATAAAAGCGTTTTCCCATTTTCAATTTTATCTAATTCCTGGCTGAAAACCTTTCCTAATGCTTTCTTGGGTTCTGTTTCTTAGGGAACTATTTCTTTTCTTTAACCAATTTGTAGTCCAAGAACACCTCGGCTGAACGCGCGAAAGTTGCGCGCTCTCACCTTGAGTGGGGTGCGGTTCACGGTGTTCTCTTTGGGGGCCTTCGCTATATCACAGGCCGGGGAGTTTTTTTTCTTTTCTCCGCAACGTGGAGGAGTCTATTTTCGGTCTAATGCCACAAAAAAGCGAGTATCGCTGCCTAATCGCAAGCGCGTGCTCAGTCTGGTAGTGTGTTTTCACAGTAATGAACCTTTGTTGTCGAGTGATCTAATTGAACCGGGAATATTTAGTTGGTCACTCAAACTCCTTGCGCACTCAAAACACAACAGAACCCCCAAAACTCTACGTACAGGTTCACGCGTGAAAGGGTTTGGTACACAACGCCGAAGAACAGGAAACGCAAGAAATAAGCCGCGAAGTTGACCAGCGACTGTAACTAGGACAGCCATAGCCCTATTGACGCTGTTAGGCCATGCCAGGGGTGCATAATGAGCAAGATTGAAGAGAGTGTGGTGGGTTTTTCCGCGTCTTTCACAGTGATTTGCGCGCCCACAGCTGCATGTGCACGTGTAATATTTGGCTCAGGTATTCCTGGCAGTTTAATCTAAACGTCGTGCAGGCTTACGTCCACTGCTCCAAGAGTGTTGTAGGGTCTCTTTAAAGCAAGGTACATTGCACATTAGCAGTGTAAATATCTGTAAGTGCCTTGAACTGCCTTTCTTAGTTTGGTGACAGTGTGAGCTGTGCAGAGTTGTAACTTGTCCTTTTTTCTTTTTGTTTTGTGCTGCAGGTGCTCCTGAACATGGCAGCTGTGGTTTCCATTGGAACTCTGTCCATGATCACAGTAGCGGTTGCATCAAATGGAAGTAGCATCACTGTAGGAGCAGCGATTGAGAAAATAAATCTGCCTCACATTTTGTGATCAACAGTCTTTGTCAGTTACTGAATATAATTGTTTCGTTAAAAACACGAATGATTACTCTTACGAGGTTATAACTTCTGCACTTGGTAGTAGAAACAGCTCGACTATACCAATTTTAGGTTTGGATGAAAGCTGCAGACGCACAATTAATATGCCTACTGCAGTGGAACGGCCGGACGAGTATGTTGCATGGCTGAAGTTCAACCATGGCTGATAAGCCCTGGTTCAACAGCTGGCCCCCAAGCAAGGATGAATAGCCGTCGTCTGTTAAAGTTGAACGGCCGTGGGTTGTTAAAGGTTGAACGGCCACCGGCCAATAAAAGAACGGCAAGACGACGGCAAAGTCTGGCGGCCGAAGGGCGGTTGTAGGCCCCTTGGGGATGGCTTCGTCAAAGGTGAGCAGCTGTTCTGCTTACACCAGGGAACTTTCAGCACACGGCCAAGGCCCACTTTTGAGTATGGGCTTTACACTCTGATGGAGCAACGGCCGAGCAGAAATTACCCAGCCAGAGATGGACAGCTTATGCTTAGCCGTACATGCTTGTGCTGCTTGGGTTGCTGAAAGAGTGGAAGGGGGCCAGGCCCATTAGTGCTAGTAGAAATCTGCGGAGCGGGCAGTACTGAGCATGGTTTGGGCGTTGCCCATGTGTCCATCGTTACTTGCTCAAGTTACTGCACCCCACATGCAAAGCTACGTCGGCAATGTGACGCCAGCACACACGGGGAGCAGGCGCTCGTGTGAGCCGAGCACACAGTGGCCGTACTATCTCGGGCCAGATCGGTAACAATTTTTTCCAGCGCTCTTGCGGCATGGCGACAAAGCAAGCATGCGAGCGAGCAGACAGCAACATATCCTCGCTCCCGACATCTCAACTGCGCATGTCCGTGCGTTTTCCTCGCCCGCTGCCCGGTGACGGCAACGGGATATTCGGCCGTGCGCTCCGCGGTTCGTATTTGAATATTCTATGTCTGTACGCGCAAAATTATATTAGATGCGAAGCATCTCTTGCTCTCGGCTCCGTCGTCCGTCCGTCCGCATTTCTCCCCCTGTGCTATGAAAGAAGAATTAGTTAGCGGCGCCCGGTTTCGATCCCACGACTCTGGCCGCAACGGGAGGTACGTGGCGCTCTTCCCACTGCGCTACAAAACCAGCACAGGAGCAACTGCTACGAACGCCCCTTTTGTCCTTGACTCATTCAAACTACGTCAAGAAGCTACTGATACAACGAAGGCAGGCGAAGCTGAACGTCACCGGAAACGACGAACTGAAAACTTCAGAGGAGGATGTTGAATGTCCCGTGGGAAAGCTGTGGCTGGAAGCGCCACGGGGCTTGCAGCTCAGAGAAGAGGACGAAGAGGGCGGGCAGCGGGTTAGGAGCGTGAGCACAATAAAAAACACGAGAACCAGGAGGTGTTCGATTAGGTAGCGCGGCTGTCGGTTTCTTCGCTGTCTCTACATTTATGTACATTTCTCTGTCTCTACGTGGGGGTTCAGACTACGTTCCCATTCGTGCTCCGATATATGAAACAACATAACGGCAACACAATTGCACCTACACGGAACCCCTATGATGCTTCGCATCCTCTTTATGGTTCCCCACGGGAAGATGGTGTAATTTTTTGTACCAATACATACGCATCCCGCATTAGTACGAAGTGACTGCTGCTCGGGCGCCGAAATAAGCCGCTGTAGAACACCTACTCGTTTCTTTTCATGTTGACATTTCGCCCCTCTGTCAGCCTGAGCCAAACTCATCAAAGCGCACTAAGCATTCGGTGTTCGGGGTCAAATAATAGCGCCAGAGTAAGTAAAACAACAACTTTCACTGCGCCTTTGTCGAGAAGCAGCCAGCGTGTTCAAGGTCGCCGTTTTGTCGGCGGTGAGCCATCGGCGGCGGCTCGCGCCAACGGTCATGCTGCCCTGTTCGCTTACTCAGGCCGTCGAAAACCTGCCACTCATGCAGAAATGCGGTTGGACGTTTCTGCCACGACTGTCCACATAGTATTCAAGCAGCATATCATACACACTTGAGCGTTCTTCGTCGAGTGCACGAAATTTTTTTTTTTACGAGGGAAAATCTCTGGCCGCGGTGAATAGGCCTCCTGCGCTGGAAATTTGGCGACATGCAGCGCCCCTAGCGGCCGACGCCCCTGGGTAGTACAAAAGCAGACGACCGTCGCCGCCTTCCATGCCTTTTCAATTGGAACCGGAGTGAAAGTTGGTTGTACTAAGTTTAATCGCCTTGTGGCGCGTTTAAATGACTGCATGCTGTATGTAATAGCCCTTAAAGTAGTTGCAGAGGCTAAACAAAATAATATCCGCTAAAAGAAGCCGATTTATCGCCTTTCTTTTGAGCAATCTGTCTCGGTAGCCGCGGCGTGGGTCAGTATCGCCAGGTCGGGTGGTTTAACTTCTTGGCGACAGTTACCGTTTTTTCTTCTTACGTGCGGTCGACAAAGGAAAGTTCACGAGTAGCATAAACACGGAACTCTGCTCATCCTATATCCTGAGGTAACTGCAAAAGGTTGCTTCAGCGGGAGCATGCAAGCGAACGCAAGAACTGCGCAGCCGAGTCAGCTGATATTGCGGGCCCGGCACCGCCTTTGAAACGAGTGGAAATTTTCTTTGGTATTTTCGCAAAATAAATGATTCTTGCGTAAAGTTTTACGCCGCACGATTTACGAATGGCAGTGTACAAGTATACTGGCGAGTAGGTGAGGCAATAGCGTTAAATAAATAAATTAAGCCGTATTAAAGGACGCAAAACAAGTACCAAATCGCACGCCAGCTGCCTGCAGAGATGCGTACTTCTATAATATAACACAGCCACATACACGGCTCGGAGCCCCGAATATATACATACGATCCTCACTGACTGTGTTGGTTATGTTCTAGTGCAGGGGTCGTCGCTAACAATCTGAGCGCCGACACGCCAGTTTTGACCTCAAATAGAGTTCGACAGCGAAACAAGAACAAAGAATTGGTGTCTTCCAGTTCACTTGCCCCCCTCCCATCTTCACACTTCGCCAGATTATTGTAAAATATTATTGGAAATTCGCTGAATTTTTTATCTTTGCATTCAAAGTCGCCCTCCTCCCACCCGATTTGCCGTCCAGCCCTCCGCCATGCCGGCTGCATGCCACTCGGCCTTATACTTGAAAACGTTGCTGACCCTCATTCTAGCCTATTAAGTGCGAACTGGGAATGTATGCTGCGAGAGCGTGATTAAGTAAAGTGAGAGCAAACAAGGAAAGCGAGCGGCCTCTCAGTTCGCCCTAACACTTTGTTTTACGGCCACTAATTTCGGAATCGCAAAAAAGATTTCGAGCTTCTGACGGTCGCGGCATTTTGTCACTGAGACACGCAACAAAACGGCAAGCTAACACTGCACCATGTATTCGTAACGGCGACGCAGACGAGCACTGTTTAATAAAATTGAACGCATAGTGTGCCGGTACGCAAAAGAGCGGCGCACCGTAGCAGGCGGGCCTGCGGTCCGCGTCACTCGCTGGCTTTTTAAAGCGCGATCATGGCCGATTGCGTCACTCTTCTTTTTTGATCGGCTGTTTTTGAAAAGTCTTTGTCGCCTAGAGTATTCACTAGAGTTTCACTTCAAATTTCACTTCATACGACCATCGATTGGTGAACCTGCGAGTGGCAGAGCGCCGTCACGGTCCCGGCACTTTCGTCGGCGCTGTAAGCGTGTTTAGCGCTGCAAAACGTTTTCCCCTAATGCCAAGTTGATCGCCGAAATAGATCGGACGCGTTGGGTGTGGGCTGGTGACCATGTCGCAAAACAACCGGGAGCATCGAGCTCATTTTGCTTCTGTCAACACGGGATACTATGGGACCCGCGAAGCTTTGTACTACCCGGAACTACTGCCCGGAAGCCGCTTGCGCAGCGCCCTCTGGGCAGCGCAGGAGGCGTGTACTTCACTTACCTCTATTAGATGCAGTTGCTGTGTTGCCGCAGCTCCGTCCGTATATCTTCCCATATCATGGACGCTGTCCTCACGTGGAGCACGGCAAAAGCACTGTAACATTGTCGCAACACTGACCAGCGAGACCACGTATTTAAGAAACGCCACCCTAACGGCCACACAACGAAGAACGCCCGCCGGCGGAGCACACAGGCAGGTCAAAAACGTTCACTCCGTCTGCATGTCCATGACCCGAAGCCAGCTCGCGGAAAGCGGGCCAGGAGAGGCCCCTAGCACCCCAATGCATTGCGAAAAGTGTGGAGGACGTCACATGATTTTTCTTGAGTCCATAGACAATGTTGCTTGTTTACAACTGCGGCGGCCAAATTTGGGCGAGTAGAACGGACAAATTTTTAAGGCGCTTGGTATGTGGCTGCTTCGCTACGCTTGCAAACCAGCGCAGTCGGTACGACAAACGTTTTTAGATTAGGCCAGTTTGAAAACTCCGGCCATCGGAGGCGGCCTTAACTCGTACCCCGGCCGCAGCGGCGCTTACGTGGCGTCGAGATTGGCGGAGCAAGCCGCTGCCGCCGCCGGCGACCTGCCGGGAAAATCCCCTTCGTTCAGCGTTGGCGCGAGCCACAGTTCGTTCTTTGCTCACTTTGTGTTTCTTCGTTCTGAAGTTAAGTGAAATTTACAATTGCTGAGGCGTTGCGCGCAGAGACCGCAGTGCTGTACGACCCCAAACACTGCTCCCGTCGTCTGCGTTCGCCATCCCGTGAGCCTGTTGCTATGACGACGACAAACGCTACTTTTCCAGGCTTAAGAGCTACCCGCCGCGGTGGCTCAGTGGCTAAGGCGTTGCGCTGCTGAGCACGAGGTCGCGGGTTCGATTCCCGGCCGCGGCGGCCGCTTTTCTGATGGAGGCGAAAAGCAAAAACGCCCGTGTGTACGAGATTTCGGCGCACGTTAATGATCCCCAGGTGGTCAAAATTAACCCGGAGCCCTCCACTACGGCGCGCCTCATCGCCTGCGTTGCGTCGGCGCGTTAAACCCTACAATCAATCAATCAATCAGGCTTAAGAGCTGAAAAATCGTATCTATATCTAAAAAACGAAGGCCGTTTTTCGATTGAAACTTTGAGTGAGGGTTAGAATGGGCAAATTGATGGCGAAATCAACAGCTTAGAACATAACACCGCACCGAAGAATTAGCGACGAAGCTGTTTTCGCTTCGAAGCGGGAGGGCAGGGCGACGCCATGTTAGTCAAATCAAACGGGAGACCACAAAGGATGACAGGATAGAGTGCTGGGCTCAGTGGGCTCAAGTAATGGCGGGACTCGGCTTCACAAATGTGACGTCAGGGCCTCTCCTTACCTTTTATTTTCTCAATGGCGCGAAACGCCTGACGTCACACCTGCTCCGACCAATAAGAGCGGCATTTTTTTTTGTTTTTTTCTACGCTCCTCGTATCAGTTCCCCTCTCCCGCAAAGTGGCTCCGCGAACCGAGTCGAAAAAGGGTCGCTGAAATGAAACATCATTTATGCACATCAGCGCGCATGCAGGCGCACATTTAAAGCAGAATGATTTCATCTCACTCAATCTTTGTCACGTAATAAAAGATTAGCCTAGCCAAAGCCAGCGTATATCGAGACACGAATTGTCGGATCAGCTGTTCGTGGCTAGGATGAGGTAAATGCGCCGAGTGTATGGCGCTTTACGTTTGCATTTATTTATCTCGATCGTAGATGTGGCGACGACGTTTCTCGCTTCCGACGGCGCGTTTCGACGAGCGGCGTTCGGCACCACCGCTCACCACCCGTTTCAATTTGGCGCCGCGGCGTCCTGGAAGCAGACGACGCGCCTCCGTTGCTATAGCGACGGGGCGCATGCGCAGAGAGCAGTGGAAGTGCGATCAAGTGCGAAACATCCCCCTCGCGAGGGGCACGATCAAATGCAGAGCATTTCCGGGGGCGCACGACGTTAATTAGTTTGCGTTACGTTAATGTTGTTGCACTTGTGGCAACTGCTGACGAGAGAGCGCTCGTCAGCAGTAATTTGAGTCAACGATATAAGGGGCGTTCGTAGCGCCCTATTCTGTGTCGGCTTTGTGGCGCAGTGGGTAGAGCACCATGTACATTGCGTTCCGCCCGCAGGGTCGAGGGATCGAAACCTGGCGCCGGATGTTATTTTCTTTTGTATAGTGTAGGGGGAGGGGTCCGGACTACTACCACGGACGTCAACGCGGGTGACATCGCGAGTTACTGAAATGCTCTGCATTTAAAAGAGCAGGTAAGCACCTGGTTGAGTTTGCTTGGGCATACGAACTACGCGAAAGGCAGAAAGCCGGTGAGGTGCAAAAACTCATCTTTATAGCTACGTATTTTTTCCGCGTGCCCGAAGACCACGAGGGTGGCAACAGAAGCTCTTCCCAAGAAAATGAAGCAGGAGCACTTGCTTCCGACGGACGTTTTTTTTTATTATGCCTACAATGCAATGCTGAAACTCGCTTTCCATGTTACGTTTTCAACTGCAATCAACGGGCCGTTTTCAGCGCGTAGTACGGAACGACTGTTTTTGGACTAGTTTGTCTTCGACGCCACCTTTCTTGCGTATAGAGCAGCAACCCTCACGGCTGCATTCAAAAAAGGCTGTTTGGTCGCTGCAGGAACATTCGCAAAGTCGTAATTGGTTCCCAGAACGAGTCGACATGTCATTTCCTTTCGGAATACCTGCTGCCGGAAATGACCTTCAAGAGAATAGACGACGCAAATGCACATTCTGTTCAGACCATTGTTTTTAATGGCAGTGCAAATGCACTATACATTTACGCCGGCATGGTAACGCGAGTTTTGCAATCTCATTTGTTTTTTTTATTTTGGGTGCCCTAAAAATGTAGTCCCCAAGGGAAGGAATTGGGACGAGGGGCTCAAAAAACACAATACAGGCATGTATAGATCACGCACGTCTATTAACGGCGACCACCCTAGTGAATGTTGCTTGTTGCAGTAAATAATCTTTAATTGTTTCAGTAACGTACGTTTCATGGGGAATGTATAGGCGGGCAGGCGAAAACTTGACTCGCAAAAAAGTGTAGGGTTAGTTTAAATACAGTCGTTGGTATGTATAGGCGCCTGCAGGTATTATACCGGGGTCTAACTAATATTCCTAGCTTAAAACAATACAGAGAAGTCCCTAATAGCTTTTACCGAAGCTTGCAGCCTTTCAATATTGTCGTCAACAGTCCAACCAAGCGCCTGCACCGTCGATGATGAGGATGATGGTGGGTGAGGGGAAGAAAGCTTAAAACACTTCCCGTGATCGGAATGGAACCGGAGTCCCTCAATTGGTGAAGCAGCCGCCCATCAGGTTGCGCCATTCCAGCATGGTCGAAGTAATTGGGATGCGGAGAGGGTGCGTGGACTTAAAAATTAGACAGAAAAATCAAGCACTCCCCCTTCTAAAGACGAGCATGGTTAGACGGGAAGCTTTCAAGAGAACTCAAATGCGATGGGCAAAATTTAGAGCCTCTGCGATCAAAAGTCCAAACTGCCCACGAGTGCATGTCAAAGCTCCATAAGTCGCAGCCCAAACTGTCTGTAAGTGGAAGCTCAAACTCAGGCGCCAACGCAATATTCCTTAGCGCCGAAGCTGTGTGTTCAATCATGGAGGTCGTTTGACAGACAGGTGCATGATTTTTTAGTGGTGTTTTTGTGTCTTTATAAAACTTTATAAAAAGTCAAAGCGGAGGAGCTAGGGCTAGTACAATTGCATCATTTCTGCCTATGCGTCGTCTTAACATATTTCAGCAATTTGCTGTTGATTTTCTTTTTTGAAGCGACCATGCACGAAACACACACATGCAACATTTTTTGACACTCGCAGCACGTATGCACACACATATATCACGATACGTACATATAATACGCATAATCATTTAAAATATAAAAAAAATCTTCAAAATAAATACCCGCAGGAGAGTCTTACGGTTTGTTTTCACAGAGAGCAAGAATAATTTTCTTCATTTCAATGAACCGCACCTCCAAAGTGACCACTGTTTGTACTTTACGACTGAAGCGGTTGGAAAATTAAAATAGCTAAAAAAACTGTGTCTGATTCCTCCGTCATAGGAATCAGTCAAACACGTAAGTAAAATGTGCAGCGAAGTCTGCATCTGAGCATGATTTGCGGGTTGGCGGCTGACTTGTGGTGTGCTTGGCGAGCGACGGCCTGCTGGCGGGTCGCTTCGGCAAAGGTGTACTGGCGTCATTTCCGTGACGGATATGACGTCAGGGAAATCGTGGGGTACTGCGGCATAATACACTTTGGTGTTAAAATATAAAACCCGAAAACGAACAACACTAAGCATAACGTACACTTTGGTACTAAAGGTTGCTTTCCCGCAAGAAGACCCTTTGTGCAGAGGTGCACCCTTCAAAGGTCGCTTGCTTCGTTGTACAGGCGTCACGTCAGTGACGCATATGATGTCAGCGAAATCTTCTTTTATCCGGGATAAAACACTTTCATGTTAAAAATAGTTTTCGCTTCTTCTTTGTCTCAATACTTATTTAGTACGTTGTGGGTACCGTATTTTTCAGACTTATTAGCAAACTTTTCTGGACAACGTTTTTAGCGTCCTTTTACAGTGGCGTAAAAAAATTTCTCATGTTTGCGTTCACGTAAACAGCGCATTTTGCGCTGATATCCACGCTCCTTGCACGCAGCCCCTATTAAAATGAATAATATTTAGCCTGAATTCAGTATCCGCACAAACATTCTGCGAGCCTCCCGAACCTCCCTAAGCCTCCAAATGAGCCGTTTTGACGGAGCATAAACACTGAAGCGTAGGGCATAGAAATAAAGTTCTACTGATACAAGTCAACAACAAAACGGAAGACAGCACGTGTATTTTTTACTGCGCGATTCGATCGTTAGAGGTTGCACTAGGTACACCGCACTGAAAGCTCTTCAGTATTGGGGGTGTCAATGCAAAAATACTTTAATTAATACCTACGTAGTTGTATTACTTGTCGGGAATATCTCAACATTGGATCTTACAAACAAGCTAGGAAAGACAAGTTAGTGATACGTGCTGCTAAATATGGGTTGCGTAGCATACGATGACAGCATTTAGAGCTGTCAAAAGGTTACAATAGAATTGAAGTCGGGCCACTACTATTTTTAATGCACTCGTGCACCAACCGGGGGTGTTTGAGCGCGGAAAATTCTGCCCCTCACTAGCAGAATACAGCAGGCGACGACTGCGTGAGTTCCGAAGCTGACCTAAAGAACCGGGGGACGCCGCTGAAGCATTTCATCTACAGACGGGAAAATGTTTGGGCGTGTTGGTCCATAGCCACACAGAAAACAAGCGCAGTGAAAAACCAGGACGAAGCCTGAACAGGAGAAGCGCTTAGAGCGCTTCTCCTGTCCATGCTTCGTCCTCTCTTTTTTACTGCGCTTGTTTTCTGTGTGGCATCTCACCTACAATACCAGACAAGTGCGAAGGCAGCCAGATGTAGCAGCGACTGAATCCCAGTAGATGGGGAACCCATGAAGCTAACGTTGAGTAATGAACCAACAGGTTGTAACAATTTTTTGAGTCCGGGGCGCTTTTTAAAGGGACACTGAAGTGATATGTAAACATTGCGAGATTACTTGCGCAAATTGTAGTCCGGAGTCCCCAGGCCATGTTACGACCATTCTGGGCGCGTTTACGCGATTTTATTTAGTAGAAAAATTAATTCGAAAATGCTGTCCTCCTCTCTTTACGCTCGCCCATTTTCTGCGGCGTTTTCGTGTGACGTCGAGAGGAGCCGAGCTCGCAATTGGCTGCGCAACCGCACGGCTCCCCGGCCTTCAGACAGAGTCAGTCGGCCCAGCGTTTCGTCCGCCGGCCGCCGACGGGTCGTCGCAATTCGTTCGCTCAGTTGAAACGAAGCCAGGACACGTTTGTGAATGGAAAAATGGGCCTTTCTTTACTTGGTTAGTTTGTACACTGTATCTAGCTCCAAGTCAAGGTCGCTTCACACAAGCGCTGTACAAGCGCACATGCGACGCTTCGCTGACTGGTACGCCAGTAGGAAAATATAAGGCCTCTTGAAGGCGGGAGAAGAGTCAGCGAAGTCAATATAGGTACTGAGGAAATAAAATCAACTGATATTTTTACCGTACAGCGTAAAAATAGGGTGCGGGAAGCACTTTTTTGCGCTGGGCGAACAAGCACAGCGGTCAGCAGCACGACTACGCATCTGCGAACGCTATTCCGTCTACGAAATGCAATTGCTAGACCTGAGCTATTCTGGAAACTCGGGCGACGCTTACTGCACGAGCGCAATACAACAAATAGTCAACTAAGCTGCTTGAAATGCCAAAACTAAATAAAAGTGTAAACTTGTTGTACAATATATACCTTATATTACCAAGGCCACAAGAGCCCGTTCCGTGGCCGAGTGCTCTGAGGCGCTAGGTATGTTGCCGCAAGTGTTTTGCAAGTCACGAGTTCGAGTGCCCGCGGGTACGTGCGTTTTTTTTTTTGTAAGTTAACTTTTTCGTTTTCTGCCGATGTTTTCTACATTGAGTTCACCTTTTTTTGGGCCGCAACGTTCATGGCTCCACGAACTAGTTCACAGAACGCCCGCAGGCTGGCACTGGTGCGCTAGCGAGTTCTCGTTGGCGTGCTGTTGCCATAAGCACCGACTGCTTGCGGGCAGTGGGCACAGGCCAGAATGAACAGACCCTTGGCCTGGTGCGAACACGCTTTTTACGGTACAGGCATGAGTGAGGCAAGCTCCAAATATGGGGGAAAAGCGCATGACATTTGAGCGTCTGCGGGTACGCGGAGGGCGTCCATGCACTGCGTAGGCCTCGGCTAGTGAATGCTACGATTCCAAGCCGTCCTGGGAGGCTTATCTTTATGCATTTTTACAGGTGACAACATGGCAGAAGCGCGGTACGATGATTAATGAGTTATTGAGAATGCCCATCCAACAACACCACCGGTTGTGTTTATCAGAACCGAAACCGAAACTGAAACTTGTTTGGTTGCTCACCTTGGGCATCGTCCAATCACGGTGCGGCTCCTCCTAACGTCACAGCTTTAGTTGGTGCGGCCGCCGCAAACCGCGCATGGTAGTTTTTCTTCTTTCGCGCTTTGTAAAATAATTACCGATTTTTCAACCGGATAAACGATGAAAAGTGTGCTAATCTGAGCCAGTCTACGCAGTGCAAGCAAAAACGGGAGCTTGACAAATTCACTTCAGTGTCCCTTTAAGTCAAAACACTAAGCACCGCATGGTGGAATAAACTGCCGTTCTTGACTTGTAAAAACAGTGGTCGCAAGATTTAAGGGGACAGCCACATGCAACTTGACAAAATGTGTGTCAGAGCGCAGAGGCGGATTCTTTTGATGACGGAAAAGGTTACTTTCAATTAAATTTGGATACATTGGAGGTTGTGAATCAAGCACTGGTCTCCGGAGTAGAAGCCAAGCGCGTCACCACTACACCAAATGAGCACTCTGCCTCGCGTAAAAGGCTACCTCTTACTTGTGACGCGGCCGTCTGCCTTGTGACACGTGGAAGTGACGTCATTTGAATAGAACGAAGCCCCTAGCTGCGCAGAACGGTGATTCTGTAGGCTAGTGTCACATTAGAAGATTAAAAGAGAACGAAGTGCCTTCGACATTCGCATTGTACATGGCGTGCCTGTGCTTTATGTTTCAATTTGCGAGGTCGTACCAATGCTTTTTCACGGAATAATACAAATTAAGTGTAGAGCCCTCAGTAGCACAATACTGATACTTTGCTTCTCAGAGGGGCAACTGTGGCTTCGTCTTGAAAGTTCCTCACACGGAAGAGTGGTCACACAAAATACGCATCCAAATGCAGGCATCCCATGTCGTCGTAAGAACGAAAGGTTCTTGATAACTTCTCACCCTGTATTTTAGTCGGCTACTTTTTATTTATTTATTTTATTTATTCACATACCCTCAGGCAGGGTGTCGAACCGGAATTTTTTCGGGTTCGGTTCGGGTTCGGGTTCAAGCCTTTCGGGTTCGGTTCGGGTTCGGTTCCGGAGCACCATTCCGTTCCGGTTCGAACCGGTTCGAACCGGTTCAAACGGGTTCAAACGGGTTCGGAATAAAAAAAATGCAGGCGTGTTTTTTATTGTTATTTTTTGTGATCGGTATTAGTTCCCTTGTCAGGTTTCGTTGTGCAAATGTTTTGTTTTGGCCAAATTAAAGCGATCCTGCAACACTTTTATCAACTTTTTTCTAAATATTCAATGCTTGCAGAAAGTAGTCAACCTAGACATCGAGTACTAAGATTAGGGGGTCGCAAAGTGCCTCAGACAAAAATTACTGCTCTGTACACATCAGATAACTTAGAAACTTGCTTAAAATATTTTTCTCTCTTTCCTAGTATTGGCCTTCTTCTACCGCTGTAATGACGTCATTACAGTAGTGTAGCGGCTATTTTCCGGCTCTCCTTAAGTTGCGACTCTAAAAAGAAAGCCACAAAAGCGAAGCAGAAAATGAACGTGTATCTGCTGTGACGAGCAAATCACCCGACTGCTGGTCTGTGGTATAGGTTTAGCTTTCGCAATGCTTGCAGATGCACAGAAAAGAGTGAAAGAATTGATCGAAAGTGTTGAAGAGATCCTTTAACAGTGCAATCTACTGCAAAATGTTTTCTATTGTAGGTCCACGATTACAACAATAACTGAAGCGAAATAAAAAATTCGCTGGAACACTTAAGGCGTGTATTTGTATGAATGTGAAAGCATTACTCTTTATGGCCACAACTGTATTTTTATTAATTGAATTTTGTTCATTTTTTTATTTTATTCTTGGCTCATAACACTGAACTTTTATACACGCAGTTGTTTTCTTGAGGAAACAAAAAATATTACCAGGCGATTGGGATACTCGCTAATGCGAAATTTCACTGCAGCGCGAACTGCAGTCTTCTCGGCAACGGTGCATAGCTGCTGTGTCTCAAAAGCGATCGCGTCATCGGCAAATGCACGATGGCGCGCGGGGTACTCTGCCGTTATCTCGTTAGGCGTCGTCGCTCTGAAGCACGTCTCGCGCGGTCTTGGAGTTCCGCCCTCCCGCTTATACTTTCGTCACACTGTCATCCTCCGATTTCCGGCTCGCTCTATCTTCGGTGGCGTCTTCGTTCTCTCGGTTGCAACGAGGCTGACGCTGAGGGACTACGCGAAACCACAGGGGCGGGCGCTTCAGGGCTGCGCTCGCTGTAACGTATGGCTCTATATAGCCGCCGCTGTTCCGCCCTGTGTCCACTCCCTTCGCCGACCAGTGACGGGCCGCACATCGTCACCAAATAACGCATCCTCGCCACAGTCTTCTGGAAGGCAAACATGTAGCCTCCTGGCCAGTGGGCAGCGGCCTGGTGAGGCAGCGCCCTCCCCCAGGGCGTCTCGTGACGGACCACCCCTCGTCCCCAAATCACGCATCCTCTCAGGAATCGCCTGCCTGGCAAGCAGGCGGCAAGGTAGTTTACTGGCAAGCGGGCAGTCTTTTTGGCGTGCAGGAGAGCCTGCGGGCCCGCTATCTTTTTTTTTTTTTTGATCCATCGAATGTCTACGCAGGCACGCGCTAACGCCCCCTTATTTTCGCACAATGAAGCAACAAATTTTGCATTGTAAATAAATTGGTTGGTTTGCTACGCTTTTCATGTACCCCTTGTTTCAATGGCGCTTTAGCTTTGTCACGAAATCATTAGTAGGGCTTCAGAAGTAAAAAACAGTCCGGCGTCGGCGTCAAGATCCTACTGTCAAGCGTGGCTGGTGGCGTTTAGAGCGATTTCCTTCGGCTAATCTTTTATCTGCTAACAGGCCGATTAGAAAGAAAGAACGGCTTTAATGACTCATTGGACGGCGTTTATAGGACGGCATTGGCTAGGGAACCACCGCAGATAGGAACTTGCTAATGGCACTTTAGCGACAGGTGACAGCGAGTGGGGTCTAGCAAAGATAATAGCTTAATGAAGCCACAAGCAGTAGTAATGATCCCTTGTCGAGAGAGAGAAAGTGTACTCTAATTAAATCGAGGAAAAGTTTCAGAGAGGCGTCCTCATTCAAGGGGGCCGAGTCGACAGCCGTTTCCATCAAGTGTAGCTGATCTTCGAGGCCGGAGCTGGCCAAGGCTCTCTCCCACTCTTTCAAAAGGTGGAGGTTGGGCGTATCTAGGGTAGACTTGTCGCAGCCGCCTACTATGTGTAAGAGGTTCTCTGGCTCCCCACAGAAGCTGCGAAGTGGACAGAATAGTGTCCGGTCAAAGAGGGGAAGTCTGGTTGTGTGTGGGAAGGTGTTAACCCGCAGGGCGCGGAATAGTCTTTCCTGGTTAATCGGTAGTGATTTGTGCGTGGAGTAATGAATTCTACGGGAGAGCATTTATAGTGCTGAGTAATTTCCTGGTAGGTGACTACAGGATGCATGCGTTCGGGCTCGGCTTCATCAGCGCTGGCTAAGCGGGTCAAATCTCGAGCCACGAGGTTGGTGATCCTGTTTGCCGGAGATGCCAGTATGAGCTGGTGGCCATACAATCCTGGCTGGTCTCATTGGTGGACTCTGATTTATCGCTCGAAGTGTTGTGACATGCAATCGACCGTTGGCAAAGTTGCGCCACACCTGCTAGGAGTCTGTTATGAGAGTTTTGGCGCCGCTTTGGCTAAACGCACGCGCTATCGCCGCTTCCTCAGCTTTTAGGGGGCTGTGTTCGCGGGTTGGGATACTACACCGGTGGAAGGCTGCACAACGGTACCACAAAGAAAGAGAAGGTATTGAACAATGCTATCGGGTGTCTTTCGCATCAAACCAGTTGATCGTTCCTCAATTCTTCCAGTTCAGTTGCTTCCTATATTCTTACCTCATATATACACACGTCTGGAAAACCATTTGGTGAATATAAGATATCCATTAGCAATTAGTTATTAACTTCAGTGCGAAATGTCAATCTTACGCGGGAAACAACTTAACAACGGAATACGTGTATAAAGAAAGACCTTTTATAGCATTCATGTGGTCGTCACATAACTTTCCGGCTATTTTGTGCGTAACTAAATTTCCTGATTGGTCGAGAAGGAGAACGCTGCAAAATTTCCAAATGCCAAAGACCCCAAAAATTTCATGTTTGGCCCGACCCTCCAATCCACCTTAACTGACCCGCTAATTCCCGTAATCCTAATTAATCGACACACCAGTCCAACTAATTTCCATTAGCTCATTCACTCATCTCACTAACGCACCCCAGTCTACCGACTAATCAGCATTAATCGACTTTAATTCATGCGCCCCTTAATTTTAAGGTTGAGCAGATTCAAGATAACATGATAATGCTATTGCATCTACTTTAAAAGTGGAAATAAGAAGGCCCCGAATTTTTTTCACTTCTCATGTTCTCCTAGAGCAGTAACCAAAAGACAAGACGGCACTGTACAAGAAAAAATAATGGTGATGTAGAGAACTGATGATGATGATGGTTTGAGTTTAATGGCGCAAGGCTAACAAGGGCAAAGAGCGCCAAAGATCAGTTATTTGATGACAGATGTGCAATTAAATATTAAATTGTCTCAGTAAGAACAAAAGTGAAGCGAATCCAAGAAGATGGCTCGTGCATAGGGCCAGGATGATTATGCATCATATGAAAGAAGCTGTAAATACTTGACGTCTGATAAAAAACTGAAAAACATGCTTGTTCAAAAGCATTGGGTTGTCGACCAGAGAGAGAGAACAAGACTTTATTGAGAATATCCGGCGTTCGGGTGCGGATCAGGCCACGCAGGGCTTCTCCGAACCCTATCTAGCTCGTGGCTATGTAGTCCTCGAGGGTGGGCCTGCGTCGCGACGTCGGCTACTAGGTGAGTCCGCTCCCGCGGGAGGGTCCCCCGTTCGCTCTTGCCGGGCCAGGGCGTCCTCGAGCCGCTGGATGGCGAGCAGCTGCGCCGCAGAGTCGGGCGAGCTGATGTAGTCCACAATGTCTGGCGGTAGTGAGTCCGGCTCGGCACCGTCTTGCTGCACTTCACAGCCCCACATGATGTGGGCTAGAGTTGCTGGTTCACGCGCACAAACACTGCACTGCACTTGCACATAGTATCCGGGGCACACGTGTCGGGCGAGGGCCGGCATGAGCACCGTGCGGGTCTGTAGTTGTCGGAGAAGGACGCCTTCGCGTCTGCCCAGCCTCGGGTGAGGCGGAGGCAGCGCTCGGCGCCCCTCTGGGTACCACGACAGGATGTCGCCGTACGTGGTCAGCGGTTCCGCTTGGAGGCCGACGTCTCCCGCGGTCGAGGCGCAGGGGGGCGCCGCACGGTGCGCGAGCTCGCGTGCGACGGCGTCTGCTGTCTCGTTGCGGTTGGCCGCTCCTCCGGCGATGGGTCCGACGTGTGCCGGGAACCATCTGATGCTGGTTGTGGTCGACTTGCGCGTGGGGAGCAGGCGGGCTGCCGTTTCCCCGATGCTGCTTCTGGCGAAGTTGGTGATGGCCGAGCGGGAGTCGCTCAGGATGGTTGTGGTGTCGGGGTCGCTTCGTAGCGCTAGTGCGATGGCAGCCTCTTCTGCTTGCTGGGCGCCAGGGGAGCGGAAGCTGCAGGCGTTCAGGGTGCTTCCGTCCGTGGCGCGGATCACTACGGCCACGAAGGTGTGGGGTCTGTCCGGGAGTTGGGCGACGTCCACGTATACCGCCGTGTTGTCTGTAGCGTACGTCTCCGCGAGTGCACGGGCTCTGGTTCGCCTTCGCTCCTTGTTGCGGTCCGGGTGGACGTTGCGCGGGAGCGGTGCGACGACCAGTTGTCTGGCAATGTCGTTGGGTATCTTCCTGTGTTCGTGGGTGTCTTCCGAGAGCGGCTCCGTCCGTAGCGGGCGGAGGCCGGCCCGTTGCAGGATCAGGCGACCCGTTTTGGTAGTACCGAGACGGGCGAGCTGCGCGGAGCGCTGGGCTTCGCACACCTCTTCCAGTGTGTTGTGTACGCCGAGGGACGCAAGGGCCCGGTTGCTTGTGCTGTGGAGAAGTCCCAGTGCCGTCTTGTGGGACTTGCGGATGGCTGCGTTGATCTTGTCCCGCTCGTGCTGCAGCCATCGGTGAAACACGCCGACGTACGAATACGTAGAGAACTGTGAGTGTTTGTGTCTTAGTGCTGTTTGTATATAACTACTCACTCAAACTAAAGTAAGTGGAAGATATGGACTTATTGTTGATGGTGTCCCTGAAGACCTCCACAAGCGGAAATAGGTTCATTCGAATTAACAACACATTGAAAACTTCACACGATTTTAAACACCATGTAGATAGAAACTTTGACGAATATATTCATGATATGTCACCTCGGAATATGCGTTCTAACTTAAGACATTCTAAATGTAAAAGATAATTGGGGATATGGGCAGTACCTAACGCAAACTGATAGTATATACGGACAACTTTACATTAAATTGAGGGTTATAATAAGAAGAATAAGAATATATCTATATCTATAAGGAAGGGTGTCAGACAAGGAGACACAATCTCTCCAATGCTATTCACAGCATGTTTACAAGAAGTATTCAGAACGTTGGATTGGGAACAGGTGGGACTAAGGGTTAATAGAGAATACCTCAGTAACCTCAGATTTGCTGATGACATTGCCATGCTAAGTAACTCGGGGGACGAATTGCAAAGCATGCTTTCCGCACTGGGCGAACAGAGTAGAACCGTGGGCCTGAAAATTAATATGCAGAAAACTAAAGTAATGATCAATAACCTCGGGACAGCACAGCGGTTTGAGATAGGTGGCGAGGCAGTGGAAGTGGTAAGCGAATATATCTACTTAGGCCAAGTTGTGACCCCAGACCCCAACCATGAGGCAGAGATAATTAGAAGGATAAGAATGGGGTGGGGTGCATATGGAAGACATTCTCAGATAATGAATAGCACCCTACCATTGTCGCTGAAGAAGAAAGTGTATGACAGCTGCATCTTACCGGTACTCACCTACGGGGCAGAAACCTGGAAATAAAATGAAGTAACACCGTGAGTCGGCCTAGTTGGAATCTATCCATGGCTTTACCGATGCGCAAACCGATGCGATGTTTGCGCATCGGTAAAGCCATAGAAACCTGGAGGCTCACTAAGAGCGTTCAACTTAAATTGAGAACGACTCAGCGGGCAATGGAGCGGAAAATGATAGGTGGAACATTAAGGGACAAGAAGAGAGCGGAGTGGGTCAGGGAGCAAACCGGTGTTAAAGACATATTAGTAGAAATTAAGAAGAAGAAATGGACGTGGGCAGGGCATGTAATGCGAAGGCAAGATAACCGCTGGTCATTAAGGGTAACAGAGTGGATCCCTAGAGAAGGCAAGCGTTGCAGGGGGCGGCAGGGGCAGATGAGATCAAGAAGTTTGCGGGGATAAATTGGTCACAGTTGGCACAGGACCGAGGCAATTGGAGAATAATGGGAGAGGCCTTTGCCCTGCAGTGGGCGCAGATAGGCTGGTGATGATGATGATGATGATTATGATGATAAGAAGAGAACATTATGGGCCTAGGGAACTGCAGGAAAATATTTCGTGGTGACGTCTGGTGAATGGTAAAAATATCTTCAGACCCAAGGTAGGGCACCGAAATGGAAAACTTGAAATTACAGTGTTGAGTCCCCGGAACCGGTTCGGAACGGTTCCTTCGATTCGTTCCGGTTCAGGTTCAGTTCCAAAATGGCGGAAAACATACGGTTCCGGTTCAGCTCCGGTTCCGGCCGAAAATTCGGGTTCGGTTCCGGTTTTCGGTTCGGTTCCTGTTCCGGTTCGACACCCTGCCCTCAGGGCACAGGGGCATTACAGAGGGGAGTGAGTGGGGGATAACAAAATTATTGGAAGAATATACAGCAAGTAATAATATGATAACGACAGCTCTTTACACAAACAGTACAGACACTGCGATAGCTATATCAACAGCTCCTTACTAAAGGAAGCATGCGTTGGACAAGTTGGCGTAAACAATCATATAACCACCTTACTCCAACAGAGTCGACACTGCACAACTTTGGCTGGTGACAATACAAATACAACGGACCTTCACCTGAGAAGGCTAAATAAACAAATAAACACTGCCCAAGTCAGGGAACGTAAAAAAAAAACATAACGGCATACACATTTTCACTCAAACAGTCTGGAGACTTCACGCCTAAAAGCCACGACCTCCAAGATTTCGGCAACTGCATGTGACAGTTGATTCCATTTAACAGATGTGCTCGGTACAAAGAAACAAACTGCGAATAAATCAAATCTTATCATTTTTATTTCCAGTATCGAAATGACCCTGAAGGTAAAACAGACAAAAAGTCACTAAGGCTCGACAAGGACTGCGCCCCTTTAGCACTAACATAGAGTCAATATATTCGAACATATAGCAGCATGTGCTAAAAGAAATCGATTTTACATGTAAAAATTGCTGAGAGTTTAAGTTTCATCTGTGCACCAACATCAAACAAGCAACAGAAAAAAGAACATATACCGGAAGTCACAATTTCACCAATTCAAACCCGATAACGGGAAAACGCAGAAAAACCCCCTCCCCCCACCCCCCCCCCCCCCAAAAAAAATGACCTCTTTCCCAAGCAAAGAAATAGGTTCCAGTTTAATACAGAGAAATGTAAAAATAAAGCGACACCGCGACCGCAAGCGCGCACCAAATCAATTGGGCACCAAGAAAAATTTCAGAGCGACAGTGCAGGCAGTGAATTCATGTGCCATATTATTGGCGCACTAAGAAATCGCGGCGATTTCAATAAAACAGGCAATTGATATCTGTGGACCATAGTTCGTCCTTGCTCGTGCAATTTGCTAAGCACATTAACACATAAGTCTCGTACGTTGTCTTTCCATGTAAGGTGGGACAACCGGGTCAAAAAGACATCAGTATTTTAGGCCGTTCTGATATCGTTTCAGAAGGACCATGTTGTACAATTCATTTAGAGGATGCAGGTTTAAATGCCGGAAGATAGGCTCTGTGTGAGCGTCGTAAGAAACATTTGCTATCATATCATATGTACTGCTTTTTTTGGATCATGTCTAACTTTTTTATGTTAGTTTTTTTTTTGGATCATGTGTAACTTTTTTGTTAGTTTTTTTTTGGATCACGGCCGCGGCGGCCGGTTTTCTGATGGAGGCGAAAAGCAAAAACGCCCGTGTGTACGAGATTTCGGTGCACGTTAAAGATCCCCAGGTGGTCAAAATTAATCCGGAGCCCTCCACTGCGGCGCGCCTCATCGCCGGCGTTGCGTCGGCGCGTTAAACCCCACAATCAATCATTTTTTTTTTGGAGCATGTGTAAATTTTTTGATAGTTTTGGACGTAATTATAAACACTTGAAATACAAAAACCAAAATTAGGGGCCACTTTATCCACCAAAGCTGGTCTTTGAGATTTTTTTTTAAGTAGCTGGGACTCCACAACCATAAGCAAAAACATATTGCTCAGATTACAGCCACATTGTATTTGTTGGCTGCCATTATGCCGCATTAGTTTGCTTTGAAATATGGCTAGGACAGCTCACATAAATTAGTAAGCGGCAAGAGAAGTGGCCAAAATTATGGTTACAAATAATGCTTCACGCTGGCTGCTATGACCCATTTTTTGCTTGTGACCGTAAGTGCCGGTTCCCTTCTTCCAGTGCATTTGATAGACAATCAATAGTTGGAACCTTTGCTTATAGTCGGCGGTGACTGAAAGAAAGGACCTATTTTTTGTTGTATTAGGGATCAGTGGTGTCAACAGTATTTTTCTTTACACCAACTCTTTCCATCCATAGCATCTGTGTTGACTGGGCTTTGGGTTACAATGTACACAATTTGAAATCGACAAAGAGAACGAAGTGGGCAGCACGAGAACAAACTACAATTGAATATTATAAGTAGAATGCTTGCTTGGGGTTCAGACGACGCCAACATGGCTACAAATATACAAATGAAAGAGGGAGGGAGGGAAAGAAAACCTTTCCGATAATACACCCATGCGCAAAACATCATGATCTGGTTAAAAGCATGTTATTTTGTTTCTTTTTTAGTAGGAGGCCTGCGCTAGGCTTTTTTGCCGCCGTTTTATGATCTGCTTCTTTTGAAGTCTATTTCAGGCGAAGTCACCAAGATTGAGCATGAACTCATGCATTTCCTCAGCTGGGTGGACATGTGGAAGGCTTCTCAGATTCACTGACTCAGATTGATTGGCTCTGACTGGCCTCTCTGAATTTCTCGAAATGAGGGATTTCTTACCTCATTCTCCCACCGGATTTCGTCGCCGTGTCTGTGCTCGGGATATGTTTTTGCTTCCCCGGCACACCTTTCCCTCTTCCAACCTCACCCAAATCCACGCTCTGGTGACCGACGATGTCCGTAAAGCCTTTGATGGTGTGCCATGACCATATCCTGGCACAGCTTGCCGTAATGTCCTGCGGCTCCCGCATGTACTCCTATCTCCGCTCCTTCCTCTCTCACCGAGTGGCTCGCCTTCAAGTCGACTCTCACCTGTCCAACCCCCACCACATCACTCGAGGCGCTCCTGATGGTGCTATTATTTCCCCCCCTCCACTCGAGGCACACCTGAGGGTGCTGTTCCCCCACGCTTTTCAACACTGCTATGGCAGCTCTCGTTTCCAACTAGCTGAAATCCCTGATCTACATCTTCCTTTGGTGTTCGTCTGGCTCTCCGGGTCATGTGCACAGTACCCTGCAACATGGCTTGGATCTTATCGACTCTTTTCTCACCGCTCTTGGTATTTCCCCTGCTCCGGAAAAGTCCGAGCTCCATCTTTTCAACCGTTCCTCTAACCAGCGGTCCCACAATTCCTTCATATTTCCCCATATTTCTGGTTCTACCACTCCAGTCACCAAATGCAAGGTTCCTGGCTTTCCTTTGCATGCAGCCAAGAACATACAAGCCCAACACAGCGCCGTCGCGACCTGCTACTCAGTAACCCACCTTCTGCGTCGTGTGGTCACTCGACGACCGGTTCTTCACGAAGTTAATGCCTGCAGGGTAGCTCAGGCGCTCGCCCTCAACAAGGTCTTGTACTTTATCCCTTACATCTCCTTCACCAACACTCAACTCAAGACCCCTGGTGGCACTCTGCAAGGTGGCACTAAACCTCCCTATCACCACTTCTACAGATAATCTGTTTGCCACGGGCCTCTTTCATTCCCTTCGCTCTCTCCTCAATCTCCACCGTATTTGCCAACTTTCTCTGCTTTCCCTTAGCCCGTCAAGCTTAATGGTTACTGCTTCACGCGGATATATCTCCGATTCCCGTCTCGCCCATTACCCCTCCCGACGCAATTTCGGCGCCCAACCTTCGTATCCTCCCTCTCGCGTCAAACATGGCCCCTGTCCTTCATACAGGTCATCGTCGTACGACCGCGCAGCTTCATTCTCCTCTTATCGCGGAACAGTGAATTGCTTACACATAGGCTCGTGCGGTCATTCTCGTGGCGCTCTGTACCGCCCTCCCATTGCTGAAGCAGAAACCCACCCTTGCGGCCCGTACCTTCAACCTCCGGAAACAATGTCTCTTGAGGTTCTCGCCATTGCCCATTCCCTTCAGTCCTTTACTGCTCTTCCCCCCGTCCCCGAATACACAGTCTTTTTTGACTCTCACCCCGCTATTATGCACATACAAAATCGCTCACTACCTTCTATCCTTCAACAGGAGTTCGAACGAGTGGTCTCCGCTCTACAGCCATCCATCGGTTTCCTCCGCTGGGTCCCTAGACATTCCGGGATTGACGGTAATGAGTTGGCGCATCAATTCGCCGGTGTAACTCTTTACCGGGCACTGTTGATACCCTGGCCCGGGCCCTCGGAGGACACTGGGAGGCTCTCCCTGCGCCATACCGTCAAGGAGGTCTACCTTCAGTTTCGTCTAGATAAAGGCCTCTACCCGCCTCCTCACCCATTACCCACCGTAACGGAGGCTCGAGCCCTCCGGCACATCCAAATTAATGCCCTGAGAACTCCCTCCTGCCTGTTCTTTTATCGCTGTAGATCTCACCCCTCTTGTCCCTATTGCCCCACTTCCCTCGCTGAATTACCTAATTGCCTATTCTACTGCCCGGCGGCTCAGCTATCCGACTCGTATCCCTCCCCATCCCTTTCCATCACCACCTGGACGGATTGGCTTGGCTATGAAAAACAAGAACAGCGCAGACTGGTCGCCAAGTGGGTCGACATGCTCGGCCTGTAGCTCGGCCGAATAAAGGTCTTTTCTACTCTACTACTCTTTGTAGTAAAAAATTCAGTCCATGTTCAGCGCTAGTTTTGTGTATTCTCTTCGTTGTCGTTCTGTCTCAACCGCGTTGTTTTACCTTGTTCTAAGGCACAAAAGGTTGCGCAGTGTCAGGGATATAAGCTCGAGATCAGTTCCTGTCAAACTCTGTGGCAGGGACTCACACTGACGAACAAGGAAACGCAACCCTTGTTTCAAAATATTGGCAGCATGTAGCAATCTATTGAATAATTCTTTACTCTCATTTTTTTACACGGCTCTCTATAAATGGTATTTTCAAGGGGACAACAAAACTACTGCATCCAGTTTGTATATTTTCGTATCTAATCTAAACCGCATGCCACTCCGTCGTTCGCCTTTCTTGTTCTCCTCGAGGGTGAATAGCGATTCCGGAGAGTCTGCGATCGAGATGCGACGGCTTCTTCTGTGCTCGTCTACGCATGCATCTCCAGGGCAGTTCGCCGCTCCCTTGTTATTTTGCTTTTCCGCGTGGGCCGGTAGAATCGTCTTCAAGATTGCCAAATTCGGAAGGACGAAGTGAGATGGCCTGACAGCGCTAGGCAATCTTACTTGATAGATGCGTGGGTATATACCAAGCCAGATTTGCCCGACAGAGAAAATACTATGTGTGAAATACCCATTTTGACTTGCACAAGGAGTGATTGCTTCCCTTTGTTCGAAAGCAATGTTGTTTGTCGAATGAGTACATAGATGGATACACATAAATACAACGGGTTGTGACAGTACTACTCAAAGCCGACGATGAAACAATCTATCTTAAAGGAGTAGTGACACGAGAATTTTGTTCCATTTTTATTGCTTTTATTGATGCCTAATGGTTTGGAGAATCCGAAACAGCACTTTAAATACTTCAGTGGGCCATAATTCATTACATTTAACGGCCTGAAAATTTCCCGCACTCTCAGCCCGAAAAGTGCATATGACAGAATCCTGGCATGACTTCGCTGCTCTATGCGGAAGTCAAAACACTGCGGAGGCCGGCGGTGCTGTTGTTTCGACTGCGCCGCCGCCGGGGCTCAACGGCTGAGCATCCTGAAGGTGCTAGGCCAAACACTGTGGCGGAAAGTCTATGTCCGCTTTCAATAATTAAGCTTCCCGATGGCAAATTCTATTGCGATTCCGGGCTATATTATCGCTTCCTTTCCGTGTGTGAACTTTAATTTCGCCGACAGTGCCTTTCTAAGCAGCGGTAGTGCTGGCGAGGTGCAGAAGTTGGTGAATGCGCCGGCGCCCAGTCGCCGCTCGCGCGGCCGCGCGCGTGAAGTGACGTCACGAGTTTTGGCTTCCACGGGATGATGTCCCGCTGATGTCCATTTGCTGAATGCCGCTCCACATGCTGTTCCATCGGCGCGATAATTAGATCTAATTCGCGTCGCAGGCCGCTCACATTTCAGGCAGAGTATTCTTTTGAGTAAAGGAAGCCAACTGTGGAAAAATATTAACGCCCAAAATTGGTGTCACTACCCCTTTAGTAATACATCTCTTCTGAGGTGAACAATTTTTATCCCAGATGCTGATTTCATCTTGTGATTTATTTCGCGTGATATTTTGTGATTCTGATTTTTGTAAGAAGTTCGAAAAACGATATCACGCATGTGAGGTTTTTATCCAGAATTATTAGCGGAAGGACTCGTTTTATGAGAGACGTATAACACTCTGCGGTTCCGAACCATCCCCGGCGAACTGTGGCAAAAACTCTTTTTGTACGAGCAAACGACATATTTGTGAGCCCCTGAAAGCATTATTGCGCCCATTTCTTGGCGTTCTGTCGTGATACATTGAACGGAGCACGTAGCGTTTGCTGCATGCCGCGCATCGTGGTTATGGGCAGCGTATGCGCAGTAGGAACAAGTTTCGAGAGTTTGTTACCAACCGTGGTTACGAAAGGCCGTCGTCTTTCCATCGTCTGTTGAGCGCTCGGCAAAAAGGAATACAGCAGCATGTGCCGGCGTGCGACAGAGCAGCGAGGAAATTAGATAACGCTGACGTGAGCGGGAGGCGAACGCTGCGACAAAGCAAGGAACTTGCTCACATGCCGATCGATGGTCTTTGGACATAGAGAAATAAAAAATTAGAAGAGTGGACACACGGGCTTATCGCGGCCGAGTGGCCTGACTCGTGCGCCGTCCGGCAGTCGGCGCAAGTGGTAAAAAACTATATATTTAAAATTAAGCTAACACACAATATTATACTTTTAAAATTTTGTTACACATTAGACTAGACATTTTTATTTGTGTAATGAGTTGAATGGCTGTCAATGTAAATTTTTGTGGCTTCTTTGCGCCAAGCCTGGCCAAGCCGCCAAGCCGCAAGCGCAAGCCGCCATTTGGCTCTTTCGGCAGCGTTTGCACGTGCGTTGCTGCAGCCTCGTGCTAACCTCTGTTGTTGAGAAGGAAACGCCTAGCGCTTTATTTGCGACATCGGTTTTGCATCCTGAACGAAAGGTGAGACTTTCTTTTTTAAAGTGCTGGTGTGGCGTATCATATTTACGTTTCCTTGTACTGCAAACGCTGCAAGCACTGCGTAACCTCAGGGAATCAGGCATGGCTAGTGCTGCGTCTTTAAGATAAGCGCTTTGGAAACGCCACGGAAAGGAGTCAGACACCATTTTTTAGCTGGACGTAATGGTATTTTAGGCTGGTTGTGCCGTTTTATCTAGCGCTGAGGGATGCCAGCGGTACGCGCCCGTCGTCGCACGTACCGCTTACGTGCCGCAAACGACGGCTGTGAGTTGCGGAAGTGGGCGGCCGGCCGTCGGTCCGTAGGCGAAGCAGGCGTTGTGCGCTGTCGCTGCACTGAATTACGTGAGCCGCAGGCTGCGTTGTATTATACTAGCTAGCCATTGCTAGCTTGGCCAACTGTTACTGCTATTATGGCCGTGATGCACTGCAAAGCCGTCCGGGCTAACGTACACGGCGAAGTAGCCGTATCTGCATTAATTTGGCTTATCTGGGCATAACCAGCAGCCGTACACTCATCGTAAGTTTTACACATGGGTGCATACCAAGCTGCCTGCGTACAAAGCGAACCCGCTCGCCGACGCCGATAACGCGCGCTCGTCGCTTCGCTTTGGCGCGCCAGGTACGGTAAAAACGCGTCTTTCGTCGGCAGATAACAGCTTTGCTCGAGGCGGGGTGAGTGCGCAGTGCATTGAAACCTTCAAATTTGGTCTTCGTTCTACATCGTATATCAATTCCGGTATCGCAGGCATTGCATACAACTGTTCCACACTTGCCGTTTTTTCAAGCCTTTGCTCTCTTTTCTCTGGTCATATTTTGGCTAGTTTCATTAAACACGTATTGCGCAGATTGCACCTATTCAGTCGGAACTGTGTGTTTCTTGTCATATCTTTTTAAGGCATGGCCTTTGGCGGTCAGTAGTACTCAGTACGACGCTCACTGCTGCTTGCCATGGTGGCCACACAGCGCCCAAATATACTTTCGCCAGGTGCCCGTTCTCGGGATTCGTTTCTTGCGCGAGCCCGTGGGGCAACAGGTTTGTTTAACGTTCAGCTCGCTCTCGCTCTTCGTCCTGATTTTACAAAAAAAGACAAAGGGATTCAGGTTATGTGAGCAGCGTTATCATTCTTGTTAACCCAAACAATAGGTGAATTGCATTAAGAATGTGCCTAACCAATGTTGCGAAATTACAAAGACCCATATTTTAAGTGTTGCTAATAGCTTGACCGCATGATTGCTGAATAGAATAAGAGAACTTGTGTTTTAAATAGGTGGCATGCACTGGAGGCAATACTTGAATACTAGTTGCAGTGAAATTTGCAGACTATTCGCATATCATCTGTCATTGCAAGCAGTTCATGTACTATATCACCTATCCCCTGTGCAGGTCTACAGGTGCCCTCAAGACAGAGCCAACCAGCCAGCTGCATTCGTCATACCAAACATGGTGCAAGCACTTCATGAATCGTGCCCTCACAGGACTCACAAAAGTGGCCGTGCCAACTGTTCTCCCAGAGTTATTCAGTTGTATGGATGACTGCCTGCAATGCTTCTTGCTACCTTATTGATGCTTCTGATGGATACCGCAACTGTATTCCATCTATTGAACCTTGCCATTAGCACCTAAAATCTAACGCAAGTCTCGGTACTCAATAAGGCGTGACCACTGAAAAGACTATCGTTGACTCAAGGAACAAACGGTTTTTTTTCACTGACATGCCTCATATCCTTAAAACCACTAACAACAGCGTATGCAGTCTCCAAACTCCACTCGCAAGTTATTGTTGCTGCTAGTAGTAATATTGTGAAAACAGTACATTCACAAAAACCCTTTTACATTATGAAGACTGCCAGGGTCAGAGGTATGCTAAATGTCGTTTGTCACCATACGTGCTGCCTGTTGTCGGACTGGCCTAGATGAAGAGAACCATGTTGGAACCTACGTTGTCAAATGCTTATGGGATTCTGTAATGTGCCACCATATTGTCTCATACACGAGAAGCATATACTGCTTCCCTGTTTCTTATATTAGACTGTTCGTATTGACAGCGGAAGGCATGAATTTGTGTGCCTTAATCGAGCCTGGAACCTGTCGGTTGACTACGTGCACGTACCTAAAATATCCCCGCCTGGTCCTTTGCCTTTACTGGGAAGGCAACGCTTTTGGAAGGTAACCCGGCTTCTTGGGAAAATGCACCCTTGCAAGGAACCAATAGGAAGGTGATTTTTTTTCCTCTTAACCTTTTGCGTGTGCATCTCCTCATAAATGGGATTTCTGTTCTATTACTGCTACTGATTTGAAGTTGCCCCGAGGCAATAGATCTCATTAGCGTACATCAAATAAGCGAGGCCATCAAAGCCAAAGTTTTTACCTTCTTTCACATCCTAACCGGAGAAATTGCCAGACTAAGAAAACTATCTGCGGAGATAGTGGTTGTAAACAGTTACAAGTATCCGAGTGTCTAGATTATGTTATGGTTGATATTTTTGTACGACTGCAACAGCGCACAGAGTCTGAGGGTGTCGTAGATACAAGTAAACCTGTGGATGGCTGAGTTTCTGGGTTTTCTGCATTTTCAATTACCGTGGAGAAAAAATCCTTTGTGTGGTTGTGATACCTTTACTTGTGCATTTTTTTTTTCATTCCTGGAAACGTATTTTCCTCTCACTACTGTGTATTGTCTCTGTTGTGTATTACTCACTGTTTATTATTATATGTGTGTTGCAAAGAATGATGACAATTTGAACTTGTTCCGTTTAGTGCCATGCAATAAATATTTCTTCATTTATGGTGTGTCTTTTTTATGTGGCTCGGCAACATGTGAACACGCGACACAATTCTTAACCAAGTGTGAGTGGTACTGTAAATTGCAATTTCACGTTTTCAGAAAAAGGTTTTTTTTTTTGTAAAAGCATACGGGCACTAAGCCTGAGAATGATATATTCAAATAAACACTAATTATTGCATGAAAGCGTCCGAATACCGTACCGATGCCCGTCGCTGTGAGCAGCGCTTTCCAGTCCTTCAAACTACCCGCCAAAATCGGTGTCCGCGAAACCGAAACCGAAAGTGAACGTACGAAAGTATGGTTAGTAGTTTGGCTCTCCGTCCGCTCGGTGCGCTACACTACAGTACAGTCATTCGGCCGCAGGGCTCTATGGGAGTGTCCACTCTTACCAGTATTTCTTTCTCTATGCTTTGGACACGAACTTTCGCAACCTGTTCGTACGGAGCATTCGCCGCTCGTCGCCAGTATGCGCGGCATATACTGAAAGCCACGCGCCCCATTGTTCACATTTCAATGGATTAGGATAGTGTCGCGAGTCATGCCTGAGTGTCGCGACATGATTGTGTCGCGAGTCATGCCTGGGGATTCGTTTATGTTTTGCAGACAGTGCGCCCCACGCCTGACAGCACTATCCTTCTTTGAATCCGTTTATTCCTTTTGTTGTTAGACCGATGTCCAGCATCTTTTTTCAATATCCGGCATGTAGTATGCCCGTCACTTGCTTACACTGGCCTAAGTTCATTGACATTTCTCTCGAATAGATGGGACGGTGCGAGAAAGGACTGCATATCAAACTTAACTCATTCAAATAAAACGCCGTAGCATTGCATTTAATTCGGCGATGTTCGACTGTGAATTTCCCTTCCTTGGCAGCGTATTGAATGTTCCTGCAGTCCTTCTATTTCAATGCACTGCACAAGTTCCCCTCATTGAATTTTTTTACAAACAAAAATGGGTTGTTCTTTGCTAGGTAACTCCACCATCAAGAGGCCCAAGGTATGATGCGGCGTGCTGCATAAGCGGCGGACGTAGTGATGCGCCACTGCTGATTCGCGAAAAACAATATTTCAACCCTGTTTTACAATTTTTACCACGTGAATGTTATATGTATAATGTATTTGTGGGATTTGGACAGATACAGTGCATTTTATTTACATTCCTGTCGCAGGATCCGGACAAATATACAAGACATGAAGATTTGTTCAACCCTCTGGGTACCCAAACCCTTTGGAGTACTCTGACTGGGCGAGTTGGTACTGATTCATTATAACACTGCGCGGTAAAACGAGGAGTAAGAAAGGTGCACATACATTGCAGGATGCGGAGCACAGCTGCAACTGATTTTAAACAGGAGAGACGCATTTTATTTGAAAGGCGAAATCTTCACTCCTGCGCACAATCAACGTGTCCTACAATCAAAAAATAACAATTAGAAAAAAGCTAGGCACAAGAGGAGCTTCGACACATTACAGTTGTCGAATCAAGGAAACTGGTTCCAACGAGTGGCACAACTGCCACGACAACAAAAGGCGACAACTGGCGAGGACGACAATTTCTTAGTCTTCGTTTCACCGCGCAGTTCAAAATTGAACCCGAAACACGCAAAACACCTGAGATTAAAAACCTAACTTACTCTGTGTGAAGACTCTAGAGCCAGTAATTATAATATCTCCATCGAGAGCGGAGGGACTTTAGTACGGCCCGGATAATTTCTGTAGTTGCAAAATGCTTTTTCTTACTATATCCGCGCTAAGACACGGATGCGTCTTTACATTGTCTAAGACAAGATAACATACAGCTAGAAAAGAATAAAAAGGCCGAACAGGCATTTAAATTTAAACAGGCGCTCAGATAAGTGCAAGGGACGTACCCGCAACTCTACACAAACGCCGCACAAAACCCTGCTTTCTGTGTAAACTTTCGGCGTACGTTCTATCACTCCGAAAACATTAGAGCTTTCCCTCGCGATATTTTACTATAATTGCGGTTCCATAAAGCTACGATTAAAAAGGTTCTTAAATTCACAGTACCGTGTTCCGAAATCGCATTCGAACTACTCACATACGCAATCAAGCAATGACGATGGCAGCTTCCTTCAAAAGCTGGAGGCAGATTGTATGCAATATTCTGCTCCGGCTGCGTGGAAGTCAGGCTGTTTCTGTTCGACCTATCGGGATCTACTGATTTGCTTTTAACGCAACCGTTACTCTTTTAAGCATCTGCTGACAGTGCCCCGCCGTTCAGCTTCTGTGGACAGGAGGTTAAGTTGACGCTAACGTCCTGAGCTCGAGCTACAGCGAGTCTAACAATTTTTGCAATTTTTTGTAAAAGTAATTTTTAGGTCAATTATATGCGTTGTTCTCGTTTATAAAGAAGGATAGGCATCTTTCAGGTCAGATTAGAGAAGCACGGTGGGCTGTCCCCCCGTGACAATACACGTCTGCACCGTGAGGGAAGTGTCGAAATTGTGCCTCGTGGAAACGGGATGTGGCCATTCATATATCATCAGTTCGCTACGACATCAACAGACCAACCCACCATTTCTCACATACCCATTATTATGACTGCCTGTGCAGATTAGAGCTTCTGCCAGAGGCTCATGGCTGATTCGCCTTATTCCCATTACCATGCCGCAGTCGTATTCAAACCACGTGCCTCTAGTATATATATGCCTCCACAGAGTCTTCCTGTTATAAATTTGTCGCATAAAGCGCACTATGAAGGGTAAGCTCCTAAATTTCAGGACTCTCGTTTGGCGAGTTCTTGATGCAGTGGTGTGGCGTCAGATATTTGTCATTCATGCGTGTTAGTCCGGCTGAACAGGTTGGTCGATTTTTTTCCCGCAAACACTTCGGCGAGCGTGAAGCTTGACGGCATTGTTGCCGTCATAGTTCCAAGTCGCAGCACTTTCATAAAACTTGGCGAATATTGAAAGCAGAGCTTGAATGGAAAGCGCTTGAACTTTGACTAGTAAACAAGGACGAGTAAGACAGGACGAAGCGCAATAGTTTGCAGGTGACGGGGTTATGTGTCTTGAGGTGGAGAGAGAAATATTGATTTGTTGGATGGGGTAGCTCCTGCTCGTCCAGGGAATCGGAGAATTTATGAGAGCTAAAGAAGTTTGACATCCATGAGAGCCTTTCGTGTAGTACGATAGCTTCCAAGTAAAGGTTTAGAAAATAGCATGGGGAGATCACATAAACCGGGGCAGGAGGTAATAATTCCACTTTGTTACCCCTGATCCTCAGTAAAGCCCAGAGCTCCTTGACTGGGAGATGGAACCTGACCACGACAGCGGGAACCAATCGCACCGTATGTGGATTCCATCCTTTCATCTAACAACTACGCTTCGCGGTTGGACAAAACCTACGTATAGAGGCTCACGTTGCCACTCGACGTCATAAAGATTTCTTGAAGTCTGCCTTGAAAGATTTATCACAAGAACCCCTGATCTGCACGCGAGGTTAATTTGACTTATTTCTTAAATTTCTAGAAAACGGCGCAACATGTTTTGTGGCTACCTCACGGCTGCAACTATTGCATGCAGTACAGTTGCAAGCTAGGCAAGTGGAAGGATTTTCTAGTTTTAAAATATAGCATTGGCTACCTCCATATACTGCTCAAACAAGACAATAAAGGTACCAACAACATGGAAACATTTACGGCGTTTGTGGATGCATAGGCTTCACCTCGCCGATAATGCCCTTTTCAGAAGAAAGTTGCACTTCCAAGTTCATTTTCTAAGCCAGAAATACTTACCTAACGCTTAAGCGAGGCAGCGATTAAATAGCTGATGATGATGATGGTGGTTGGATTTTTATGGCGCAAGGCCGACTAAGGGCAAAGAGCGCCAGTGAAAAGTTTATTTAATGAAGTGAAGTGGTTACCAGCGATTAAATAGCACGCATTTGTATAGGCGCTAGACACAAAATGCCAACAGTCAATCTAAGAATCGATCCAAGCAGCTTCAGAATAGGAGGCAAAATTCTTCAAGTGGACGCACTTTTGTCGTCGGTAAAATCAATCCCTGAAGTATGGAATGGGTCTCTAAATAGGTTTACATTGCCCTCAATATAAGACCAGAGTAATCAACTTAAATGGCGTCAGCAGAGTTTGAAATACTGGGTTCACCTTATCCTCATTCCCAATGTTTTTAGAACTTCCCAAGCTGTACAGTGTACGTAAGTGAATACAGCCTTCAAGATTTGCAAAATAGCGCAGAATCCCTTCCCAGGCGTATTTAAATGATCCGTAAAATTTCCCGGTGTTGTCCATCACTTTATGCGGAAACCAAGTGAACATCTCTATTGCGTCGACTGGAACTTTTCCATCGACTGCTTTCCAATGTGTCTGCTGTGCATTGGCCGCTTTACAGAGATGAAAGGGAGTATAGGCGAAATGAGGCGCTCACTGATTCGTTGAACGGCGGGCGCTGAGCGAGCAACGGCGGAAATCCGCTGTTGCAAGAGTGGCGGCGATTTGTGCTTTCGCGCAGGAAACCTTTTCGCATGTAGAACAGCGGAAATCATCTTACATCGCTGTCATATATTGCGCGACATAGCGTGCCGAAATGGTTCGACTCTTCTTTTGTGTTGTCGAAGGCGGAGTACAGGCTAACGCCGACTAATGTTATATGGAGTTTAGAATGCGTCTTCGGAGAACTTTTCTCTGAAGTACTTGTCGCTTCTGGTGACGGACGTTAGGGCGCTGCAGAAGTTTCTATTCTCTGTCTTGATCGCATGTTGCTTTACTTGTTGCTCATACAACTGGGCGCCTTTCTCACGCTTCCTTACCGGCCAAGTAGAATGAAGCGGGAAACACGGCCGGGCTTTATGAAAGACGTGTATCAGAAACCAAAGCCTACCTTGAAACAAACAAAAAAGAGCACCCAAAACCACTGACATGGAAAAGAAGAGTTAATAAAAAATAGAATTACGTCCGGAGGTCTGCTATATTCTACTAGGTCCCACACCGAGTATAGAAACAGGCCTAACCAATGACCGTTGCGGACGTGAAGTCGAAGGATGGCTTTGGAGAGGTCGAAAAGGTAGTAGCGTTGTCCTCTCGCTGTTGAGTGACGGGAGGAAAGCGCCTCATTTCGGGAGCGTCGCCGTTGTGGGCGTCATCGTGTCGTAGGACGACGCCAAGATGCCGCTTCCCGAACGCTCGCGCCCGTCGCCGCTGAAGCCGCCAAGACGTGGGTTGGCGGGGCGCCGGAAGACTGCAGCCGATCGTAGGCCCACTCCCACCCAGGCTTGTGTGGCGACGTCGGTGCCTTGGGTCGAGGTCACCCCAGGCTTCGCTCTTCCAGAGCCCGGTGTCTTCCTCAACCACTGCCTCGATCTCTCTTCCTCTTCCTCTTCTTCCACCTTGTTCTCTGGGGCGTCATTGCGGTGGTTTACCTTGACTCATGACACCCTTGTTCCCCGTGACCTTACGAATTTCGCGCATGTATCTATGGGGCTTCGTCATCGCCCAAGTGAGCGCTTTGTTCACGACGACTTTCCGAAGAATGCCCTCTCATTTCTAATTGGAGCCCTCGCACCTGCATTATGGCGGCTTTATGAAGCAGCGTGTCAGACCCACGGTGTCACACTAAACTGGTACCCTGGCAAGCAAAAACGCTTTCTTATTAAACTCTCGTAAGCCCACTTACAAACCTAGAAATCCGTGTTCTGTGTGCAAAGGTTAGCGGTTTGGTTAGGTCCCTTTCCTGCCTGCTCATTTCGATTTGTTTGATTCCAGTTCCCACCAGGGCTATAAAATGTGTGGCGGCGCGACAAGAAAGCCCGTCTGTCTATCGTAAACACTTCTTGCGGCAGACTTTGGCTGCACACGGAAAAGCTGTATTTATAAAGTGAACGTATTATGTAAAAACAAGTTCCAGAGATTTAGACACAAATTAACGTTCTTGAGTTTCGAATCTGAGACTCCAGGGTTTCTCACAACGCCGGGATTTACCACCTAGTGAGAGAGAGATATAAAACGTTATTTAAAGCGGCCCATGTCCGGGCTGCCGAAAATGGAGCTCTGGTGGGCCTGGAATACGTTCAGGCGGGAATTCCGCAGGTTCCAGGGCTCCGCACATGGGCAATGTGCCGGGCGAGGCGAGGCCGAAGGACGCAGCAAAGATCAGGCGGAAGAGCGGCCCAGCTTTCCCATGAGCATAGAATGTGGGATGGTAAAAGGTGCGGATTAAGGAAGTAAGGTGATCGCCTCGAGCGAGGACAAGTCCAGTAAGTGTGCTTAATGTCGCGATAGGCACCACACATCTGACAGTGGGGCGTGCCATCTCGTGTCATTATGCAGTGAAGAACAAAATCACACGGGAGGGAGAGAGTCCGAGTCTGGTGGATGTAAGTGCCTTCGCGGCGTGTGAGGTCACAAGTGGTAGGAGGAAGATTGCGGCGAGAACTGCGAAGGTCCTTAAGCTGTTATCGCCGAGCCTTGCGATGGGGGCGCCTTCTTATTTAGGGCTGTAGTCCTGGGGCAAGGGTTGACGGTCGCTGTGGTTTCGATTCGCACAAGCAAGGTACCATTCCCTGGTGTCCGGGGACCCATTTCAGATATACGTGCAGGTGACTCTGGGCCGCCATGTAGCATGTCAGCTCGTGATGAACGTGCGCAGGTAAGGCGTTAGTGGCGAATTGACTATCTGTGCGGAGGGTAATTTTGTCAGTTGAATGGGTTTTCAGCATAATCGAATCGGCAATGGCTTGAATTTCAGCCGCTGTAGAAGAAGGTACATTACAGTGTTCACGGATGATGTCTTAACGTGTACCTAGCGCGACAGTTGTGGCTATGTTGTCGGTAAACGCGGCGTCTGTGTAATATGTGTCATGTGATGGGCTGGAAAGATGGAGGGCTCTACTTTGGCGCCTGCCGGAGTCTGAAGACGGCCCCATGCGACGCGGAATGGGCTTGACCATTATTCTAGGAATTGTGTCCTATGGTAGAGGTTCTTTTGGTAGAAAAAATAAGTGAGAGGTCGCAAACCCTATATCAGCCAGGATGGTGCGACCTTGGGTTGACGTCGTGAGCCTGTGCTGTTGGGCAGCAATGTGCGCGGCTAATTTCGCCTCAAGAGTATTGCGGTGGCCCGTTTCGGCAAGGCGCGTGCATGGGCCCACCGAGCTCCATTCGGAGGCATTTCCGGATGGAGATCTCCAATTTATTGTTTTGAGTTTCCGCGAGTTTACGATAGGGAAGGGCTTACAAAACTCTGGAAAAGATAGTTGCTTCTACTATCTTTCGGTGCTCGTGCTCTTTGATGCCGGTATTGTGGCGGGTGACTCGACGAAGCATGTTATTGATTAAATTGATCAGATTGATAAAACGTTTGATCCATGAATAGATTGGAGTTGTATTCTTTGTGTTTTAGGGTTCCTGCTTCTTAGTGTAATATTTTCTTCTTTGGTTTTTTTGGCTTTTGCATTCATCTTTCTCTGTTTTATGGTGAGTGTTTATTTGCTGACATTGTATTCTAGCGTTGTTTGAAGATTGCTCTTTTTTTTACAATCATCATGGTAGGTCCCCCCTGCGGTTCTTACCTTGGGACCTCCCAGTGCATCTGCACCCATTCACGTTTCATGTTCACGCTTGATGAATAAAATTCAATTCAATTCAATTCAATACCGTGCTCTTCCCATTTGGTTGCTATATAAAGCCGAAGATGCGGATGCGGGGTCATCGGGGAATCGGGTGGCCGTTGACAGTGAGGCTGACGAGGGACAGAATGACATTGAACTTTATTGAGTCCGCAAGTTCTAACCTAGCGGCCCAGATGACCGTCAAGTGTAGACGCGGGCCGCACCTACGAGGGTGGCGGTAGGTTTAGGACCTCCGCCCTAACGCAGGCCTTCTGGACAGCACGGAGTTGATTGTAGTAGTCTTCGCTGTAGAGCGCCATGGTCCATTCTTCCTCTGTGATAAGTTCGGCGTCCTCTTGTAACGCCGGGCACTGCCGTCGCATATGGTCTAAGTTAAAGTAAGCTGCGTCGCAGAGGCGACAGTGAGGGTCAATGTCCGGGTGAAATAAGCTAAACCGGCTCCTTGTTGGGAAGGAAAAGGTCTAAAGCTGCTACTAAAGGCTGCTGACTGTGGGTGTGTGAGAGCAGGGTGGCCCAGCGGGAGTGTTTTTCGCGTAAGTTGGTAGTGTGTGACTACCTCGTTGAAAGTGAGTAACGCGTCTCGGAGCTCTCCGGGGGCCTCGGGAGCTCGGACTGTTCGATCGCCGCGGTTGACGGTTTCTCGCGCGAAATTGTGAGCGAACTCATTGGCTTTGGGGAGGGTGCCGTTGACTCCGTGGCCCATGTGGGCCGGGAACCTTGTGATCTTATGGAACGTCTCTTGTTTTCTTCCCTGTAAAATCCTGCCTGCCTTTTTGGCAATAGTTCCTTTGAGGAAGGCTCTTGCCGCCGAGCGGGAGTCCGTGTAGATTTGCTTGAACCGGGTTTCCGTTGTCGCGACGGCGACAGAGAGATGAGAAGACACACGTCTGCACGCTACAGAGCCGTGGACCCAAACTGGGGTCCCCGCTTTATTCCACGCTCGTGCCCAGCGCGCACCGCAAGTGCGTGGTCAGCACTCGCCACTCGTGGCTCAGCCTCAGCGTCATCGTTCCTGGAGCGTGCCCGTTTGCGGCAGCAGACGACGCAAGCTGCTGGGGCGCCGCCACATAGCCCCCCCCTCTTCAGACGGAGTGTCGGCAAAACGGACAGTCTGTGCGCTGGGATGTTCACGGGTGGGGCTGCGAACGGAGGGGAGAGTGGTGGTGTTCAGGGTGGAGTGGTGGATGGTGGTGTCGAAGGCAGGCGGTTCGGCCTCGGTGAAAGCGGGCTTGAGGCGATCGATGGAAACGACAGTGTCGCGGCCGTTAACGCGAACTGTAAACGTCTTTTCGCCGCGTGAAATGACGAGATGAGGGCCGGTGTAGGGCGGTTGAAGTGGCCGGCGGGCACTGTCGACACAGATGAAAACGTATTGGCTGACAGAAAGACTTGGATGAATAAAAGTGGGTTTTGTGGAACACGGCCGTGGCGGTTGGGGACGGATATAGCTGAAAAACCGGGTTAAATCCTTTACGTAGGATGGGCCAGGAGAGGAAGGGTTATCTTGAGGCTGTGGAGGGACCAGGAAGTCTGCCGGTAATCGCAAAGACGTGCCGTAGACCATTTGGGATGCGGCACAACCAAGATCATCTTTGATGACAGTGCGTAATCCTAGCAGCACAAGAGGAAGGTGAACTGCCCACTGCTCAGGTGATTCGTGAGCCATCAGCGAGGCCTTGAGCTGACGATGAAACCTCTCGACCATGCCGTTGGCTAGAGGATGATAGGCCGTTATTTTTAGGTGAGTAACACCGAGTAGGCATGTCAAGCGGCGAAAGAGTGTGGACTCAAATTGGCGGCCACGGTCTGTGATAATCTCTGACGGCACGCCAAAACGGGCGATCCACGTCGACATAAGCGTGGAAGCAACAGTCTCGGCCGTAATATCGTCGATTGGAGAAGCCTCCGGCCAGCGGGTAAAACGGTCGATCACTGTCAAGATGTAGCGGCAGCCCTTAGATGGTGGTAGTGGGCCAACAAGGTCCACGTGAATTGTGGAGAACCTTGAGTCCGGTAGTGGGAAAGTAGCCAGAGGAGATGTGGTATGCCGAGAGACCTTGCATTGTTGGCAGGCGAGGCAGGAACGGGCCCAGGCGCGTACGTCAGTATTCATGCCCGGCCAGACGTATCTCGCGGCAATCAAACGCCGAGAGGCACGAACTCCAGGATGAGAGAGACGGTGAATAGAGTTGAAGGCAATGCGCCTGAGAGACGCAGGAAGGTACGGCCGTCTGCGGCCTGAGACCGGGTCAATGTCGCAAACGATGCTGATTCCCGAATCAGGGCATAGAATGTCCTCGAGTTGCAGAGAGGAGCTGTTTGAAGAACGTAGAGTTCCGAGCTCCTCGTCATCGGTTTGGGCTTGGGCCAACTCCTGAGAACTGAAACCGGAGCTCTGTATGGCGGAAATACGGCTAAGGGCGTCGGCTGGAATGTTGTTAACTCCCTTGACATGCCGAATGTCTGTCGTAAACTCTGCAAGATAAGCCAAATGTCGCGTCTCTCGGGGAGAATATGTAGTCTTCGATGACTTGAAGGCGTTCGTAAGAGGCTTGTGATCGGTGAAGATCACGAAGCTGCGGCCTTCGAGGAAAAAGCGGAAATGCTTCACAGCGAGGTATGCCGCCAGGAGTTCCCGTCCGAAAGTGCTGTACCGTTGCTCAGTGGGAGAAAGCTTCTTCGAAAAGAAACCGAGCGGGTGCCAGCTGCCGCGGATGTGCTGCTGTAGTACACCTCCAATCGCACAGTGGGAAGCATCTACTATCAGGCTTGTGGGAGCGTTGTGGCGCGGGTGCACGAGGAGGGTAGAAGAGGCCAGGCGCTCCTTGGTGGTAGTGAATGCGCGATCAGCAGCTTCAGACCATTCAAGACTGCACTCGGGAGACTTGGAAGTTTGAAGGAAAGTTTCGAGAGGTTGAACAATGGCCGCACATTCCGGGATGAACCGTCGGTAATAATTCACCAGCCCTAGGAAACGGCGCAGTTGGCGTAAGGACTCAGGTCGGGGAAAGTCGATTATGGCCTTCACTTTGTCTGGCAGAGGGCGAATTCCATTGCAGTCAACGAAATGACCGAGAAACTCCAACGACGGCAACCGGAACGCACACTTTTCGCTATTAAGGATGAGGCCATGCTCTGCTAGGCGTTCTAAAACTATCCGCAGATGGTGCAGGTGCTCAGATAGCGATGAACTGGCGACAAGAACGTCATCTATGTAGGCGAAAACAAAAGGTAGACCACGGAGGACGACGTCTATGAAGCGCTGAAAAGTCTGAGCTGCGTTGCGTAACCCGAAAGGCATCCGAGTGAATTCGAAGAGGCCAAACGGTGCAATGATGGCAGTTTTCTTGACGTCATCCGGGGCTACGGGGATTTGGTGGTAGGCTTTTTGGAGGTCAAGCTTTGAAAAGATGGTACATCCACTGAGGTTATTGGTGAGGTCCTGTATATTAGGTAGGGGGTACCTGTCGGGTACAGTGGCCACGTTCAAGGAGCGGCAATCACTACAGGGTCGCCAGTCTCCTGATTTCTTCGGGACCATGTGTAACGACGAGGACCAGTTGCTCGATGACGGGCGAGCAATGCCGATTTCAACCATGTGGTGAAATTCCTGTTCCGCGATTTTATGTTTCTCTGGAGCCAGTCGACGCGCCACGGCGTGCGTAGGTGGACCGGTGGTGATGATCTGATGAACGACGTCATGCTTCACTGGCTTTGTCCAGTCTGGAGGGGCAGTAAGGGAAGGAAACTCGTTCAGCAATTCCCGGTACGGAGAAGGTAGGTCGCAAAGAAGCGTAAATGCGAACGGATGGACTGGAGACGATTTGCCGATGACAGAAAGGCCGGTTTTGGCGTCCAGGATTCTTTTTCAGGCCATGTCAACCAGGAGGCCGAAGTGCGAAAGGAAATCGGCTCCTAGAATGGCGTGACTCACGTTGGCCACGAGGAAAATCCAGCGGAACGCACGGCGTAGGCCGATGTTTACCATCAGGGATTTTTTTCAGTACACGGGAATGCTGGACTTGTTAATAGCTTGGAGATGGCACAGTGGTGCTTGAGTACGGTCACAGGAATTAGTGGGGAGCACACTCACTTCAGCACCAGTGTGAACTAGGAAACGTTGACCACTGGTTGCGTCTGTGATGTAGAAGAGGCGACTGTCGCTGGCTTGGGAATCGGTCGCCGCCGCTAACGATCCCTCGTCCCGTTTCCCGGCCAGCCGCAAGGACGGGTGCAACGTTGCGCCGCTGCACCGAAGCGGCGATGGTACCAGCACAATGAATCAGGGTGTTGAGGTGGCTGGCGCGTTGTGCCTTCCTGGCGAAATACTTGCGGAGACGGGGTACGGCGAGAAGGGCAAAACCGGCGAGCTCGAGGGTTGCGAGGCGGCGGCGAGCTGTAACCAGCCGAGGCGACAAGCTCCTCCAAGTTTTGAATGCACTCTCGGAGAGCCGCGAGGTCGTCGGATAGCGGTGAGGGCAAAGGAGTAGCAGGCGCCGCCACGGTGGTATGGTCGGAAGATTGAGCGGATGCCACCGTGGGCAAAGGCGGATGCAACGTGGCGACTTCCATTATCTTGTCAGCATGCGCGGCCAACGCGGATAAGGGAAGGTCAGAAGCAGTCGCGAGGATCATCTGCACAGAAGAGGGGAGCCGTCGCAGGAAAAGTTCCTTCAACAAACGGGAGTCCGTGGCAGAAGGTGCGTCGCCGAGCAGGGCTTGCAGTTCGTGAAGGAGCTGCGAAGGTCGACGGTCACCCAACTCCTCTGCAGAAAGCAGCCCCTGGAAACGCTGCCGTTCCGAAGGGCTCGTGCGGCTCAAGATGGCAGCCTTCAACGTGTCGTAAGAGTTCGTGGTAGGCGGGTTGGCAAGGATGTCACGAACCTCAACCGCGATCTCAATAGGCAGTGACTGTTGTAGATGGTTGAAGCGGGTCTCTTGCGACGTGATGTGACTCACTCGGAAACTTGCCTCGGCTTGAAGGAACCCCACGTCGGGGTGCTTAGCGCTAAAGGGGGGCAAACGGCAAGCGACGGCGGAGATGCCAGGTGAAGAGGCAGCGGAGGACACGGAAGGACCGCTGGCGTCGCGGGGAGGGTCCATTCTGAATACGTGGCTCCGCTGCAACGTCCGGGTCACCAATGTCGCGACGGCGACAGAGAGATGAGAAGACACACGTCTGCACGCTACAGCGCCGTGGACCCAAACTGGGGTCCCCGCTTTATTCCACGCTCGTGCCCAGCGCGCACCGCAAGTGCGTGGTCAGCACTCGCCACTCGTGGCTCAGCCCCAGCGTCATCGTTCCTGGGGCGTGCCCGTTTGCGGCAGCAGACGATGCAAGCTGCTGGGGCGCCGCCACACCGTCATGGCGAAGGATAAGGCGATTTGTTCGGCCGTAGTGGCCTTTGGTGCATAGAAGGACGCCGAGGTGACGAGGCTTCCTTTGACATCCACCCCTGCCGTGCCAAGCCTGCCCGAGCGGCCATACTGGGCGACGTCCACGAACAGTGCTTTGGCCGATCCTGTATTTGCGAGCTGTAAGATGGTTCGGGCCCTGGCTCGCCTTCTACCCTCGTTATATTGGGGATGTACATTCCTCGGTAACGGGTCCACGTGAAACGTTTCCCTCACCGTTCCGGGGACCTGTGCAGTGTGATCCACAAAATCTTCGTTCATATAGCAGGTGTCTCTAAGAATCTTCTTACGATAGATCTCTGTTTATTGCTCTGATTAAGAAGAACGACGTATTCTTATTTTTCTGGGGAGCATTCCAAGCCCACAGATTTTGCATAAGCTTGAATAATATCCAAGATATCCTCGAGGGTACGCTACTGAGCACGCGGACTGCCTCTAAAACTCCAGATTCTGATATCGTAGGCATAAATGGCATGGCGGAGATCCTGAACCCAAGATAATTTAGAGGGGAGGGTTTTCATAGCTACATTAAACAGAATAGGCGATAGGATGGAGCCTTGAGGGGTACCACGGGGTATGGAGAAGGGGGCTGACGGTTGGTTGTCGGGTACAATAATACAGGCAGGGCGATTGGATACAAAGTTATTGATATAATTCAAAAGGCCTGTGCCATGTCGAGTTTCTTGAAGGCTTTGGAGGATCGCGTCATGGGCAACGTTATCGAAAGCCTTTTTTGGATCCACGCCGACGATAGTGCGGAGTTGGGTATTGCTTGGGTTCTCAAACACGTATTCCTTAATCTGGAGTGCTATGTCTTGGGTGCTGACATGGCTTCGGAGCCCAACCAGGGTATGGGCGAAGTGGTTTCCGGCCTCTAGATGCCATTCGAGGTGAGTGAAGACAATTTTCTCCCTTAATTTTTTGATACAGGAGGTCATCAATATAGGCCGGATATTCGTCGTTGAAGTTGCTGGTTTGCCGTGTTTGGGGATAAGGGTAACGTGGGCCTCTTTCCATTCTGGTGGCAGACTTCAAGAAAGCCACACCCGATTGATATGCGTCAGAAGCTCTTCTAATTTAAAGTCAGGAAGGTTACGGAGCATTTTACACGTTACGCCATCCGGCCTGGGGCTGTTTATCGGTTTAGTAGAAGTAGAGACTTCCGGAGTTCGGCCATAGAAAATTCAAAGTTTATTCCGGCATCCATATATTCCCGCTGTTCATATATAACACGACAGTGAGTGTTCGATGGGTGCATGGTGGGTAGAAAGTGTTCCGAATTTCTTCTATGAGAGCGGGTTGATCGAGGTGCTGTGCCAATAGTAGTTTTTGAAGGGTGTGTCGAGGTTATCTCTCTCCAAGGAGGGATCTGAATACGTTCCAGGCACGGGAGATATGAAGATGGCCATTCATGGCATTGCAAAAGCCAAACCAGTTCTGTGTGGCCAGTTTGTCGGCGTATTCCCGGAATTCATGCTCTAGGGCTACGATTCGTGAGTGGAGAGTCACATTACGTTTGTTTAGGCGCCAGCGTTTGAATAACGTGCGACGCTTGTCGCATAATAAAAGGAGGTGGCTGTCAACATGTGGATGGTCTTCGGTGCGGGCCATCTCTGTACTGTGTCGGCAAATCGTTGAATGTATCACAGTACTCCACATGCCTATGGGCAGATAACGTGTGTCAGTGGCGTCCAAAGCTGCTCTATCGTCTGACCAGTTGACGAGTTTTGAACGACGAAAGCTGATGCTAGCTTGACGGATTCGGGAGCTAAAATGAACATGCATTTCTAGAATGTAATGTTCGCTCCTTCAGTATTCTCCCATGCTGCTCTGAGAGGTCCTCGGAACCATGCGAGATCTGGGGTGGTGTCCGACTCCCGACCTGTCGCCAGCCATGTAGGGGCAGATGGTTTATTAAGTAGTGTGAATTGATGACAGTCAACAAAATTTGCCAATTTACGGCCAAGTGGTACCACACGATCGTACCCACACGTAGTATGAGGACAGATGAAGTCACCAAGGAGGGGGACAGTATCACGAGAACTCGCAGTAGGAATGAGGGTGTGTAGCGGAGGCAAAGGTGCTGGAGGTTGGTTGGGGCTCCAGTACACATTGATGACCGTGAGGCGATGGTCGCCTACCAGAGTAGTGGTGCTGACATGTTCGTGCGAGGGTGTACTACATTCGTGGTGTCATTGTGGGTAGTAGAGAGGTCTTTACGCACGTAGGTAAGTGTAATGGTAGGTGTGGCGCTGGTGTTTATGGTGCCTCGGTGACGATGGGAGATACTACGTTGTAAAAACACTTCATAGCCGTGAATTCGGAATGACCCTCCAGCTTCTTGAACAACTAAGATATCTGGGTGTTTTCCAGTCAATTCCATGTGCTGTAGGAGAAGGTTTTTTTTTTCTTCGGAGCCCACGACAATTTCGTTACCAGGCTGATTGATTTACAGAGATGAGGAGGGTTTGGGGCCAATGCCGTATTATTCATTGTGCATTGAATCGCAATCTTCGGCCGAGGTGGGTGTGCGTTTCTGCGGAAGGCGGTCGTCTTCAAGGTAATCAAGGCGGGCGGTAAGCTCTTGAAGAGTAGTGAGAATAGGAGATAGAGCTTGAGATACGATGGAAGGGACTACTTGTTCAAGCAAGGAGGGGAGGATTTGATCCAAGGTGGCACGAACAATGTTTTAATATCGAGGTGCGTAAAAATGGGCTGCATAACAAGGGATTGACAGTGGGGTAGGGGAAGGTAATGGAGTGGTTGTTGGGTGCATAGTTTTGGGGGGGGGGGGAGGTGAAGCGTTTGTTTCGTGCTTATCAGGAACCGATGCCAGCCGTCTCCCAGCGAAGAATAGCCTTGGTTTATTGTGCGCTCGTTTTATACAGTGCAATGCAGAAAGAGGGAAAGAGATAGCGTGCGCAGTGGACCGCCTGCGCACGCGCGCTCGCCTTAACACGATACATCCTCCTTTCTTGGAAGAAAAAAAAACATCGAGAGCGAACGTAACCACGTAACTACGGAATTTGCACAAAATTGTCATCGTAGACTAGTCGATGTGGTGCCCTCCTACCTCGGGTCGATCTTCTGGGCACTTGCGGCTGCTCCGAAGGCGGGGCCAGTGTTGGCGCTTGTTCTGGCGGTGCATCGGAGTTCTCCTCGGCCCAGTCGTCGGCGGAGACGTGGAAGGGCTCAGTAGTTGCGAGCAGATGCTGCCGAAAACCCTTGCCGTCTTCGGTGACGACGTGGTACGACCTCGGTCGCGTCATGCTGACCACCTTGGCCTTTGTTGCCCAGTCCTTACCACGTACGCGGGCGACTTGCCCTTCGCCCAAGGGCTTGAGTGGACGACCCGTTCGGCGCGCCTGGTAGTGCTTCTGTACGGCCATGTGTGGGACCTCGTTGAACTCAGGCAGGGGCGTGCGTAGCCGCCGACCTTGAAGCAGCTCTCCTGGGGACCTGCCGTCATCCAATGGGCTGGCCCTGTAATTCAAGAGTCCCAACCAAAAATCATTGTTTCCTTCCGTCCTTTTTTTTTCAGAATTCTCTTCACTACTCGCACTCCTTTCTCTGCCAGGCCGTTTGATCGCGGGAACAAGGGGCTCGATGTTGTGTGCTTGAAATCAAACTTTCTTGAGAATGCGGCAAATTCACGGCTAGCAAACTGCGGCCCGTTGTCGGTGCACACTTCCGCCGGTATGCCGTATCGCGCAAATATCGCGCTTAGCTTTTCGATAACTGTAGAAGCCCATGTGTCGTACAGTGCTTCTACCTCCGGGAAATTTGATAGCGCGTCATACGCACACAGGAATGCTTTGCCGGCGTAGTGAAAAATGTCGACGCCCACTCTGAACCACGCATGCTCCGGCACGGGTCTCATCATGAGAGGCTCACTTTCTTGTTTGTAAGAATATTTTCTGCACGTTGCGCAATTCTTGACAACCTGTTCTACGTCTGTGCCCAGTCCTGGCCAGAAAACTAAACGGCGGGCTCGGGTTTTGCACTTGTTTATTCCCATATGCCCATCATGAATCCTATCCAACATCTCACGGCGCATGCTTTGCGGTATAACAGCTTTGCATCCTTTGAGCAACACGCCGTTGACCACAGAGAGTTCTCCGGCGAAGGGTTTGAGCTCTCCATCCACGGGTTGCCTGTTTTGCAGGCACTCAAAGACAGTTCCCAAGTACCTGTCGTTTTGAGTCTCCCTTGCCAGTCGTACTTGCGTGGCCTCGCTGACCAGCGCCTGCACAGTTGTAACGGCATGAATCTCGACGTCTTCGTCCGCCTCGTTGTCTGGTGGTCCAACGGAGGCTCTCGACAGCAGATCGGCCAAAACCAATTCTTTACCGGGGACAAACTGCAAGTGGAAGCGGTATTTCAGCAAACGCAAAAAAAACGCTGCAATCTCGGTGGCATGTCGCCGATAGCTTTTTGTGCGATAGCAATCAGCGGACGGTGATCCGTTTCAAGTGCAATGGTACGACCGTATACAAAGTGATGGAATTTTTCGCACCCGAATACAACAGCCATCGCCTCTTTTTTGATCTGCGAATACCTTTTCTGGGCATCGGTCAACACGCGCGAGGCATAAGCGACTGGCTTCCACGCGTTATCATAACGCTGCATTAGCGCGGAACCTATGCCATTCTGCGACGCATCGGACGTTATCTTAGTGTCTCGTTCAGGATCGTAAATTGCAAGCACCGGCTTCTTGCTCAAACAGGCGCAGAGTTGTTCCTATTCCTTGGCGTGATTGGCATTCCATTCGAACGCGGCATCTTTTTTCACTAGCTGTCGCATTTGCAGTGTCTTCTCAGCTAGTGCTGGGACGAATTTAGAAAAATAATTCACCACGCCTAGCATGCGTTGTACGCCATGCTTGTCAGTCGGTGCTGGCATGTTTCGCATGACGTTCACAGATTCAGGGCTTGGCTGTATGCCTTTTGCGGATATGATATCGCCTAGGAAACAAACTTCGGACACTCCGATTTCGCATTTTGCGGCATTGAATGTTATCCCCGCTTTCAGCGCTGCTTCCAAGACATCCCGCAGCCTTTCATCGTGCTCGTCCCTCGTCGCGCCCCAAATGAGAATGTCATCGACGTACACGCGTACACCCGGTATGGACTCGAAAATCTGACCAACAGTTGTTTGAAAAACTTCCGACGCCGAGGCTATTCCGAAGAGAAGTTTCAGGAAGCGATAACGCCCAAACGGAGTGGCGAAAGTGCATATTTTTGAAGACTCTTCGTGGAGCGGTATTTGATGAAACCCCGAAGTTGCATCCAAACGAGAAAAAATGGTTGCCCCGGCAAGCTCAACCTCGAAGTCCTCTCGACGTGGCATTTCAAAATGTTCTCGTTTCAAGCATTCATTAATTTTTCTGGGGTCCATGCACACTCTCAATTTGCCATCCTTTTTTCTGGCAATTACTAAAGGACTCACCCAGTCCGTGGGCTCTTGTACCTTGACCACGATGCCTGCCTTTTCCATGCGGTCGAGTTCCTGTTTGAGGGGCCCTTGTAGTGCCAGTGGCCCTCGTCCAGCTGTCTGGATGACAGGAACGGCGTCGTCCGCAACACCATCCGGTATTGCCGTTGAAGGCATCCCGTGCTGCTGAACACTTCTTGCTGCTTGACGACATGCTCACTTGTGTTCGTAGACACTGCGTTCACAGAGCGTGAGAACAAGCCGAGCAGCTCACTTGCTTGTAGTCCCAACAGCGCTTGACGTCCTTTCTTGACGACGAAGAAGTCCATGTCAGCTGTGTTGGTGGAGAGTGCCAGTTTTACAGTGACAATACCCATGTGTTTGATGATTCCTCCGTCATACGTACGTAGAACCGAGTTGCTGGCCCTTAATTGCGAACTGGGCTGCAATTTTTTGTACATGCTGTACGGCAGCAGATTTGCTTGGGCGCCAGTGTCGACCTTTAGTGCAGTACGTGATGACCGACATGAGCTTGTACGATCCAGTCTTTTTGCTGCAAAACAGCATCTGCGGATACTTCAAGAATCTGAAAATCTTCGTCGCTGTCCTCAATTTGAGCGACCTGCTTGGTGGTTTTGGCAACGGACGGCAAAGTGATTTTTCCCCCGCATTTTCTACATATGCGTCCAAATGCTGGGCATTTCCGAGGGCCATGCACTCGCCCACATCTCGGGCACTTAAACTCAGGGGGTTGTTCAGCGCCTCTAGACCTCACCTTAACTGGGTCAACGTGTCGCTCTCGAGTCCATATGTCGTTTCGGGCGGCGGAGACTTCGGCAGCTTTGCATAGCTGTTCTGCGTTCGCAAGAGTCAGCTTGTTGTCACGAAGAAGCTTTTCGCGTACTTCGTCACATTTTGTTCCGAACACAAGCTGATCCCTAATCATTGATTCCGTCATTATGCCAAAGTTGCAGGACTGCGCCAGCCTTCTCAGGTCTCTTAGAAAGTGTTCCGTAGGCTCGCCTTCGCCTTGAACGCGTTGACGAAACACGTAGCGCTCATGCACTTCATTTACCTGCTCGGCAAAATACTCTTCAAACTTCTCGATTACTGTGGCGTAATCATTCCGGTCCTCACCTTGGTCGAAGAAGAAGTTGTTGTACACTTCGAGGACGTCGTCGCCGGCTATGCTGAGCAGCAGCGCAAGCTTGGTGGGACCCAGCGTTGGCGTTTCCTTGGGTGCGGCTGGCGCTGAAGCAGTCAAAAACAGCTCAAACTTTGGTTTGAACAGGCGCCAATTCTTGCTAATATCCCCATGCAGCCGCAGGTGCTCGGGCGGTTTCAACAAAACTTCCATACCGCTTCTGTCCGGTTCCGCCGTGGCCGTGGTATCGTCTTTCAATGCCGAGAATCGCCCGTGGGCACATCTGACACCATGTTTCGTGCTTATCAGGAACCGATGCCAGCCGTCTCCCAGCGAAGAATACCCTTGGTTTATTGTGCGCTCGTTTTATACAGTGCAATGCAGAAAGAGGGAAACAGATAGCGTGCGCAGTGGACTGCCTGCGCACGCGGGCCCGCCTTAACACGATACAGGGTTGGCGGCAGGAGTACTGACGGAGGGTGTAGATGTAGGTGAGGAGGGATTAGCGGGGCCGCTCACCTGTCGAGTTGGAGGAGGAGCCGGGCTGTTGACACATAGTACGTTGGCGATAACGTAGTGCTTTCTCTAATCCAGACGTGGAGGAAATTCAAGGTTTTGGGGTAGCAAGCAGTGGTTTATTTTCAGCCCCACTCGTTGCGGGAGCTTTGGTAGCGGCTCCGGTTCCGGTTCTGAAGCCTTGGGCGCACTTTTCACTGCTTTTGCTCCGGCTCCGATTCCGGTTCTTCAAGCCATGAGGTGACTTCGCCCGTCCTTTGCTCCGGCTCCGTGAGGAATCTAGAAGTTCAATTTGATTTGAGGTGGGCATAACAGGTCGATCTTTGGCTGAAGCAGCCAATGGAGGTTGCTCTTGTGTTTTCATGTACCGCCGTCGTATATTCCTCGTGCGTTCTCGCAGTGCATTCGTGGCCTCGTCGCGTGCAGTGCAATTGGGGTCCATCGCTGGATTTTCGCCACTACCGTGCTACAAGCAATATTAGCGCAATAACATTTCAATCCTTCAAGAAAGCGGAACAAGTGCTATGGCAAACTTTCATATAAATTAAGTTGTTTATCGACGTTTACGGAAACTGGTCAACTATTAAATACGTCATCGAAACTACATCAGACATAAAAATTACATGTTATGCATATTTAAGGGGAACACTTCAGTCCACAAGAAATTGAGGGGCTCAGAGGTCAGCGCCCGAAATACTTGTCTTGTAAATAACAAATCTTAACTTTACATAACGCTATAAGAGCATTGTAGAAACTAAGACCTTCCAAATACTTTTAACGGCCTACTCTCGGGAAATAGATAGAGGTACATTTATTTGCAGCTCAAAGATCTCAATATTCTACCTGTAGTGCTTTTTTATGTGTTTTTACCTTGTCTTTCGTTTTATTGGTAACACCAACTCAAGCATTAATAAAATTTCTACAACTGTGCTCCGGGTGTTGAGGGGATTCTTACGTTTTATAGAACAATTTATTTTTTTACTTTCGTTCTGCAGAAATTGCAAAAAGCTGTGCTGTGCCGCTAGATATGTAGGGTGCACTGACCCAGTCAGGCAAGGTTTCAGTTTTTGATTCCTCTAATGGTGTAGACTGAAGAAAGTAAATAAAATAAACAAGTAAAAATAAATAAATAAAAAAATAGATAAAAGAAAACTGCCGCCATACCGTTCTGCTCCAGCCAAGCTTTTGTAAACCACTACACATGTTGATCTGGGAGGGCATGAAATGTTCGTCGTCGTGTTAGCTGGCTTGTCACTTGCGCTCGACTTCTGTGGTGGAAAGCCTGACTCCTGCGCTCACCCTCGAATGACGTCAATCCCCGTTTTCATGAGCAGCTGCAAACCTAGTCTTGGGGGTCCGATTGGATACAGGCTTATTATGATCTAGCTGGTGGTTTCGATGCTTGTTTTGCGGTTGTTTTTACAAAAACTGAACTCTATGCTGTATTCCTGATTCCTGATTGCAAACGAGGATTACGCTGGGCTTTTCTGGCGGCAAATGCTGGCTCCTGACTAGACCGATGTATGTTTCCGCGTTTTTGCCGAGCACCGCTGGATCCTTATTGAGCTTTCTTCTTTACGACACGAAATTTCCTGGCCAAATAGAGGCTAATAGCTTCGCCGTAAAAATAGGTCAGGGTACACAAACACTCATCTGTACATACTTTCAAAAGGCGCATCTGGTTCAAGAACGATATTCTAAACATACACACAAAGAAAACATTTATCTTTTCAAAGAAGTAGCCGCCCCTACTAACAGCGCACTTTTTCTACCTCTTCGATCCCCATTTAGCGCAGAACGGTGAGCGCCTCTATGTTATTTTGAACCTTTGTTCACGCACATAAATTTCAAAGAACTCTGAAAACACTGCTGTTTTTTTTATCCTGACCGCCGTATCCTGACCGCCCCCACTAACAGCGCACTTTTTCTACCTGTTCGATCCCCATTTAGCGCAGAACGGTGATCGCCTCTATGTTATTTTGAACCTTTGTTCACGCACATAAATTTCAAAGAACTCTGAAAACACTGCTGTTTTTTTTTATCCTGACCGCCGTTTTGCAGATAATAAGTGACGTAACGGTTTTCCTTGAAACCGCTACGATGTATTTTATTCATTTTTTTATAGGCAACATGATACTTCCAATGATTTTAACACGAAGGTGTTTCCTGGGGCACACAAACATTTGAGTGACGTCATATCCGTCATTGAAGTGATGCTCGAACAATGAAGCAAGCGGCTTGTAAAAGGTGCACCCCTGCACGTAAGGCTTCTTGCGGAGAAGCAACCTTTAGAACCAAAGAGTACGTGTAGTTAGGGTTGATCGTTTTCGTTTTTTTTTAATTTCAACACAAAAGCGTTCCATCCCTCGATACAACAAGATTTCACTGATGTCGTACCCGCCACGTAAATGACGTAAGTACACCTTTGCCGAAGGCTTGAAGCAACTCGCCAGCAGGACGTCGCTCGCTAAGCACACCCACAAGACATTCCCCGACCCGCAAATCATGTTCAGCCGCAGATTTCGCTGCACATTTCACTTCCGTGTTTTACCGATTCCATAGACACATGAGTCAACCACATTTTTTTTCGTCAAGGTCACATCATACCTCCTCACGGTTGTCCACATTTGGACGGCAGGATGAAGATAAGGGGCTTGATCACGATCGTGTTTCCTTTTTATTCAGGGCCAACTCCTTCCATTGTTCGCGCATTGTATGGGAACGCTACTGCGAAAACTTCCAGGCAAAGTTTACACTGTGCTGTCAAAAGCAGACTTCAAGGTGAAATATCGCTCCCCCCGAAACTCAAAGATAACCGACAGGTTCCTACAGCATCCAGCAACCTGTGTGGCGGCATGTGCTCTGTGTCTTTAACTCGCCCGTTCCGCGCGCAAGACTGCCGATTGCATAACGCAGTATTCATGCTCCAGTTTACACGCGCAAAAAATCAGATAAGCCATACAGTTCTGAAAAAAAACTATGCTTTAAAGATTACCCAGAACTTTTTTTGGAGAGCATAAACACCTGAAAAATACCCGTATTTGGGGACACCATGAAGGGTTAAGTTCCATTAATTTGTCTAGGCAGATCCGTCCGTCGCACAAAAAATCCTGGAACTGTGTGGGGCAAAGTGGCGGGGAGGCAGAGCCCACAAGCAGGTGTTGAGAGTTCGCACCTCCGGAAAAAACGGAAGTTAGGAAGTACGCGGGAATTGAACCCCGGCACTAAACTCCGGGAAACCAGCAATCACACGACTGGGCCACCCCAAAGTCTATCCGACTGAGCTATCACCGTATTCTGGGTTCACGGTATTTTTTGGGGGTTCGTAGAGCAAACGTTTGCTTTATATTTGGCCGCGGGGGTTCTTGCGCGTGCTAACGCGGTCCACTTTGGGGGAGATAGAGAGACATAAAGCTTTATTTAGTGACCCGATATTGCTGAGTGGGTCAGCGGTCGAACCTGACTGCAGCCCCCTGTGACCGGGCCGTTCATGGAGGTGATTGCTGTGGCGGTTCTCGCGTTGGCGGATCTGTGGTGGTGGGAGAGATGAGCGGACGAAACGATCCAGGCGTGCCAGTCATGGAGAACTCTCAGCAGCGAGTTCGGAAGTCCGTGTGAGGCTCAACAGCCGGGTCTCCGACGAAGAGAGAGGTGCCGCCAGGTATGCTGCTTCTCGAGCCTTGCTCCAAGGGTGCAAGCTGCACCATTGTTTTTTTTTATATTTACAAAGAAAGTCCCCAAAGTGGTCTAATGTTGGGTGGTCAAGTTCCCGGCCGCTCGCGAATAACAACTTTTTAGCAGGTTGGCGGTGAAAATACCCGACACCCTACGCTCCTGCCGATCCAAAGATTAATTATTTGTCCCTAATCTCCATAATGACCCGTTCCACTTTGTAAACCAAGTAGTCATTGCTCAAAATTGGGTGTGCACATTGTGCATTCAATACTTCTGAAGATCCATGACTTCGCGTAGCACAAAACTGGACAAGCACCAGAAGAGGTGACGGGTGCAAGCGCAAACTTCCAACTGAGCCTAATTGACAATCGAAGGAATTTATAATCGCAAGCGGGACGTTACCATACAAAACAAACAAAAGAAAACAACCAAGGAATTATGAAATACATGTTGTGTTCAGTCTTCTGTTTTGAGCATTTTGCACGTTTTTTTTCTTGAACCCACACTTGCTTCTATTCTAGGGCCGTTACTAACGCCCTCCTGCATGACAATGTACATTAAAGGGGAAAAACTCTATGCAGGAATGGTGCCTACAAATCATTCATGTCCAAATGAAGGCCGTGTCACTAACGTCAGTCGTGAAGGATACACACATTTCATCATTTAAATGTATTTTTTTATAAATATCTCTGTTTTGCTTCTTCTATTTCTAAATAACATAAATTAGAAAAGTAATGAGCAAAGTGCTAGCAACATTTCTCGCCTAAACGTGTTATTTTCGAATCAAACTAACCTAATTTAATAGTTGTAAACGTACACAGCTCCTTTATGGGGCTAGATTGCGTGACAACATCTAGGCAGGTTTTACTCTGAAATATCCCGATCAGTTAACGTTTACCTACAATTTAAAATGGGAAGTTATATAGCATAGTTAAGGCTTTCGGGAGGAAGTAGTTTTTGAATTATTATGATGTTTAACGCGGCGACGATGAATATGCGATGAGGCGCGCCATAGTGGAGGGCACCGGATTATTTTGACCACCTAGAGTTCATTAACTTGCGACAAAATCTCGTAGTACTTGGCAGTAGCGGCGAACCACGTACGCACCGCTCTGAAAACTTCGTGTTTTTACTACAGGGCCCCACAACGGAGTAGCTGCACGCATCGCCCGACACGGTCCATCACTGCGCCTGCGTGGACTCAAGAGTCAATCTTTTGGCACCGGAGGCGTGGCCGTCAGCTGCGCCAGCGACCTGCTGTGTCGTCCTACGTCACGGCTTGGATCGCATAAAAGGGGCCCCACACTACTCCTGGCTTCACTTGGCAGTTGCGGCGAACCACGTACGCACCGCTCTGAAAACTTCGTGTTTTTACTACAGGTTAGTAAGAACCTATACTGTACAAACTACGTTTGCTTTGTGAACATGTCGTCGCTGCTGCCAAGTGTACAAGTGTATAGCATTGCTATAGTAGAGTGCTTTGTTTCACCGTGCTTGAGAGCTTCTGTTTAGCACTTGTACGATGACAAAAGACGTGGGAAAACTGAAAGAGGAAATGAAAGGTGAAATAGCTAAACTGAAGGAAGAAACGAAGCAGGAACTAAAGACATTTCGAGAAACCATTGAGAAGGAGATGCGGATCGAAATCCGTGACCTGAAAGCTCAACAGAAAGAAATAATTAAAAGTCTCGATAATGCCCATGACGAAATACGGGACCTCAAAAAGGCACTGCACGAAGCTGCTGAAAAAAACAAGCAACTTGAGAAAATGAACGAGGCGCTTTGCTCCAAATGCTCGTTCACAGACACAAAGGTACAGGGCATCGACAATAGGTTAGTTCAGTCCGAACAGTACTCAAGGCGAAGCAACCTTGAAATCCAAGGTGTCGTGAGAAAAGAACACGAATCTGTTGCAAGCATAATTGCAAAGATCGGTTCCGCAATCAGCGAGCCGATTAGCGAGAGCGATATCGAGGTCTGCCATCGCGTTCCAACTCGGAACGCCGAAAAGACTAACATCGTTGTACAGTTGCGCTCACGGGCGAAACGCGATAACGTCCTAAGGAAAGCCAAAAACAAACGCCTCACGAACAACGATCTCGATCTAAACAGCCCAACGGCTGTTTATGTGAACGAGCACCTCTGCCCCACACTGAAGAGGCTTCTTGCAATGTGTGTCAAGAAAAAGTACGACTGCAATTGGAAGTCTGTATGGACCAGTAAGGGCAAAAGTTTTGCCAGGCAATCTGATGGGGCAACCAAGGTGCAAATCTCGAGCGAGAAGGACGTTGAGAGGGTGTTTGGTGATGGGAATGGTAGCCAACTCTTTGAGCGATCTCCAGAAGAGGGCAACGGCCAGGCGCGGCCACTGGTGGGGGTTTCTAACCCTCAGAGTCCTGCGAATTCTGGTGTAGATAATGTTTGAGCCGCTACTTGCCTACTAGCCCCGCTCTGATGAGTTGCCACGAACTTTTAGCTCCTTCGGCACTCAAAAAGCTTGTAAATGAAAATACACTAGGAATTCTTTATCTAAACTGTCGCTAAATAAATAACAAGTTTGATGATTTGCAGTTGTTTTTTGATTCGCTAGGTTTCTCTTTCAATGTGATAATGTTCAGTGAAACGTGGTATGATGATGAATCCGAATATTTTGCACTAGATGGTTATAAGCACTTTTTCCTAAACAGACCCGATCGCAAGGGTGGTGGCGTGTCGATGCATGTTCATAATTCAATTCGCGCTGAGCAAAACTTCCAATTTACGTTTGTAAAGGATGATCTCGAACTATGGACTGTGGAAAGTCGAAATAGCACTTTTAGTGTCATATATCGTCCCCCAAATGCCAAACTAGACGCCTTTTTTGAGACACTAGAAGCCCTTTTCGATTACGCGTCTTCAAATGGAAGATCCCTCTATCTGGCGGGCGATGTGAATGTAGACATGAAATGTGTATCGAAACCAGGAAAGGAACTTGAAGCATTAATTGATGCCTATGGTTTTTGCAACGTTTTCGAAGCCCCGACGCGCATTACATGTTCCACGGCAACGCGTATTGACGTTATCATCACTAATGCCGATAAACCCAACATAAATGCCGGTACCATTGCCGGTGACATCAGCGATCACCTTCCAATCTTTGCTTTCGTTAACAATGCTGGACCAGATACCGCTTGTAAGCCGAATAATTTCAAATATCGTCGTATTGATATTAACACATTAAGCAACTTCCGGAACGTGATTTCCGCAAATGACTGGAGCTACGTCTTATCACTAAATGACGCTGACAGAGCCTACGACGCTTTTCTGTCCAAAATTAAGGCCATTTATGACGCTTCCTTTCCTCTCAGACATGCCAGGAAATGCAAAAATAGGAAACGCTGGATAACGGCAGAATCAATCCGGAAAATTAAATGTAAGAACAAGTTATACACGCAGTTCATAAGATCACGGGATCCTGAAAAACTAGATATATAAAAAAAATACCGAAATCAGTTAAATCGAGAACTGAAGAGAGCAAAACTGGAGTACTTCAGCAATCTTTTCGATCGCTCTTCAAGTAACAGTGCACGAGACCAATGGGACCAACTAAAACGATTGCTCAACTTGAGGTCGCACAGCCAAATTGCTTCGATTGGAAAAGAAGGGGAAGTTTTGTGCGGGAAGGAACTTTCCAACCAGTTTAATCGGTTTTTCGTCAATATAACAAAAGCGTTGTGTGCACCACTAGATGTCCCTGCTAGTTATCCCTGTGGGACACCAGGCGTACAGGAAACGCTTTTTATGTTTCCAACAACAGAATCTGAAGTAGTATCAATGTTTTTACACCTCCGAACAAGTAAATCCAGGGATAAAGACGGTTTTCAAATTCACCCGTTTAAATTTGTAATAGACCTTTTGGCCCCGAGACTGGTCCATATCTATACCCTATGTCTCAGTACTGGCGTCTTCCCAAAACAAATGCAAATTGCAACAAAGGTTGTTGCCATACACAAAGGTGGTTCTGTTTCTGACTTTTCCAGACCGGTATCTATTCTTCCAGTATTATCTAAGGCACTAGAGAAAATTATTCATTGCAGGTTATCTAACTTTTTAAGTAAGCACTCTGTGCTTTCCGATTGCCAGTTCGGATTTAGAAAACAGAGATCCACTGAAATGGCATTAACGAAACAAAAAGAGATTATAATTGACGCATTTGAAGAAAAGCTCCTTGCTGTCGGCATATACCTTGCCAAGGCATTTGACCTGATTGATCACTCCGTCTTATTTCAAAAGCTCAGTCACTATGGCATTCGGGGAATTGGCCTTGCTTTATTACAGTCATACCTAATGTACCGTAGACAAATGGTGTGTTTTAATGAAACCTTGTCAGACGGTGAGTCCATCACGTCTGGTGTACCGCAGGGCAGCATTTTGGGGCCTTTGTTGTTTCTAGTATATCTAAATGATATTTTTGATATCCCTTTTCCAGTTCATCTCGTAGCTTACGCTGATGATATCACAATGCTTGCCACAGGAAACACACTAGCTGAGTTGTCACTCTGTGGCAACCAATTTTTGGAATATTTGCGTTGCTGGTGCAATAGAAATCGTCTCAAGGTGAATACTTATAAAACGAAAGCTGTGATATATAGAGCAAAAAATATAGTAGTAAGTGGTGACATCGAATTGCTTTTGGGAAATGACAAGATTGACATCGTGTCCAGTATAAAATCTCTCGGTGTCGTATTCTCGGAGACGCTGAATTGGGATATACAGGTTGACAGTGTTAGAGCTAAAATGAACAAATTAAATGGCTTGTTATGTAGACATAGGTTAACACTTCCCACACAAGTTAAACTGCTGATTTACAACGCATATATTGTACCTGTGGTCACTTATTGCCACACGGTTTGGGGAACGACGACAAAGTCTAATAAACAAGGCCTTCTTGTTGCGCAAAAAAGAGCAATAAGGCTGATAGCTAATATATATACCGTGAAAGCTCACACAGAAGAATACTTCAGGCAGTATAATATTCTTAGAGTAACTACCCTGTATACATATAGGCTACTTTGCATTTACAAAACTGCTGTAACAATGAACAATGCCTTCATGATAACAATCTTTAAGCTAGTGCGTCATGAACCTACTTATAATATACGTCACTCTAATCCATGGATCCTACCACTAAGCCGCACCAAATACCGCACACAGTCTTTATCTTGGAATCTAACCAAATACTTAAATATTCTCGATGGTAATAACGTTAATATTCGAATGTTTTCTACAACAACTTATATAGAATTGATGCATCTTCTTGAGCCTTCGACCGAATAGGCTCATCTAAGTAGCAATTTTACAATGAAATGTCACGATGTAATATTGTCGCGGTATTTTTTTTTGCCTTTGACATTACAATTGTGTAATGGTACTTGTGTGGAATTATGTACTTGTATATATTTAGAATTGTATAACAATGTTTTTACCGATTTGAATTTCTGTAGTTGTGTATATTTTTCAAACTGTCGCGTTGCGTTTGTGCTCTAATCACATAACTGCTAAGTGGGGCGTAAGGGGTCTTGAAGCTGCATATGGCAGCTTCTTCCCTTCCGTCCTCTCTCATTGTGTACTTTGTGTACGTTGTTTGTGTACTTTGTTTGAGAGAAATAAAAACATATCATATCATACATACGGGCGTTTTTGCTTTTCGCCTCCATCAGAAAAGCGGCCGCCGCGGCCGACAATCGAACCCGCGTCCAAAGGTTATTTTTCTCCTTCATTCTGCACCCTTTCCTCTGTACCTGTACCGAACATTCTGCAGATTCTTGTGCACCTGTGAGCTTTACTAAAGCGTTCGCATAATTATCTTGCCATTTCAAAGCTCCCCATAACGTCGTCAGCCGCCCCCAATAAAACAATTATTTTTTGGTTGTATTACGCAGAGAGCGGGTGCTTTGGTTTTTATGAGTAAAAGGGACGGCATTTTTTTATTGATTTCGAACTTCGGTTCGCGTTTTGAAGGTGGCAAAATAAACGTTCGGGGTCATAAACTTTTCCAATTGTAAATACGTTGTTGCAGTGCTCTCAACTAAAACGGGCTGCAGCGAACGTCGGTGCTGGCTATGCTGGTAAGTGAAAGCGCAAAATACGCCGATTTCCTTTTAAGCCCTCGTTGCGCACCAGGGTAGCGTGCTAAAAGTTGACCGTGATTGGTGTCATGACGGGAAAGTCATGTTGACGAAGTTGAAGGAGAGGAAAACTTTTTGTGCAAGCATTTACATCGCGATAGAGAGAGCAGGCAGTGCGCTCCTGCGCACGTGAGATTAAATAGCCGCGTTGGGTCCGTTCCCTTTCACCCTTTTTCTCGGTTGACGTCAGGACGCACCAATCACAAAATTCTTGCACTGATAGTAGTGCACCCTCCCCCCCCCCCAACACACACACACACACACGAGACCCTCTCATCTCTTGCGCAGGTGAGCGTATGGTTGCCCCCGCCGTGGCAATCCGCGGCTCGGAGCCCCCTTTTGTCCTGGTGATGTTGCACCACCGTGATGACGTCTTGCATTCCTCTGCCGTAATATTCGTCGAGTGGCTAATTGAAGACGTCTGCAGCGTCGTCAAACACTCCACAAAAAGCGCATGACAATGATGCGCAGGTACGCCGCCGAAGCTTGCAGTGCATGGCACCAAGCGATGCTATTGTCAGCAGCGCCTGTGGCCGGTTGGCGCTTGAGGGGCGACGATGTCGCTGAAAGGGGTATTGTCCCTGGCCGCATAGTTCACCGCGACGTCGTCATGGACAAACGGGGCCGTCGAACGTTGATGAGGGAAGACACGGGACTGACGGCAGGCTTTGGTGCTCGATCCGAGAAATGTCTAAGACTTGTTTCACAACAGCACCCTCGCCGCCAGACAATGCGTCAGGAGGACGAGCTGCTCATAGCGGCTCGGCTGAAATGATGCAGGTGGCCAGCAGGTACATGTATGGCTCGTGGCGGAGTTCTCCGAAGTGCTGCTTACTTTCTCTGGCCTCCTCTATGAACCCACAGAAGGCACGAACACAAGGCTCCTGCAGAAATGACGAACTCGACAGGAGAACCATTGTCGAACCACACTTGATGCCGAAAGCGCCTTCTCAACACCCCTCAGACTGCGAGACCTTGACAACAGAAAAAAAAAACGAGCCTGCGCTAATAAGATATTACACCCCTTTAAAACGATTCCAAGCGCTCATCTCGTGGCACGTGTTCAAAGTCGGGCCTCAATTTCTGGTGTTGTTAAAACAACTACAGCACAGAAAAAGAATCATGAATGTGCTTATAGGGGCACAATGGGGAATATGACGCAAACGAGCGAAGAAGCCAACAGGAACTCAGAAGGAATTCCCCATTTTGCCCAGGGCTATTTGTCCAAGCTAGAACTGCCGTACGAGGCAAACACGCCTTTCGCCACCGTCTACAGCACAAAACTCAAAATTACGAGACCGATACGATGGTACTGCAAAACCAAGTATGACTTTACAAGACTCTTTGAAAAACATTACATTTCGCACGCACAATTACGAAAATGAAACTTGTGATGGCATGGAAACACACAGATATATGAACGCTTATCTGAAAGATAACCTACAAATAGTTAGCTCCCAGAACTCTTCTACGTCAATCCACAATAATCTGTAGCCTCCCTTTTAGGCTGGCATATGCACAGAGCCAAGTGTTTGTGTTCGCCGTTCGTGTTTTTCGTTGAGGTTCAGATCATAAGAACTGCTCTCCGACTAGCCCAGCAGGAAGTTCTACTGTGCCTGCAGTGGCTGGAAACATCAAACTAATAAATATTGCGGCAATGCATCGCGGCAGCCACAACGTAAAATATTACAGTGTCACCCACTAGTCATTTCCCCCCAAAAATTCTTTAGAACGCCACAGGAACAGCCGATGACAAGTATCAGAACCTTTCAGATTCTCAGCAGCTTAAGGACTTGACTCGCGTAAAATCCTTACGAGACGCAGTACCCTGGAGGAAGAGTTTGCTGTTGGTGGGTATTTCTAGGGATATTTGTTGTATACGTATGCCCTCCAGTAGGGGTTGCATTTTTAGGTATATGGCTGTTGCCAGCTATCCACCTACTCTCATTTATAGGGATGAAGAATTAATAAGGGATAATAAACCAAAAAACTGTGGTCGATTCCTCTTTCACAGGAATCGGTAAAACACCAAAGTGAAATGTGCAGCGAAATCTCCAGCTGAGCATGATTGGCATGTCGGCGGCTGTCTTGTGGGTGTGCATCGCGAGCGACGTCTTGGCCGCTTCGGCAAATGTGTACTGGCGTCATTTTCGCGACGAATATGAAGTCAGTAAAATCTTGGTGTATCCCTGCATAATACACTTTCGTGTTGAAATATAAAACTCGCAAACGAACAACCCTAAATGTAACCAACTCTTTACTACTAAAGGCTGCTTCCCTGCAAGAAGACTCAGTGTGCAGGGGTGCACCCGTGACAGGCCACTTGCTTAGTTGCACTAGCGTCAATTCCGTGACGGTATAACTGTACTGAAATCTTCGTGTATCCCGGCATAATAAATTTTCGTGTTAAATTATAAATCCCCCAATGACAACAACCCGAAATATAATGTATTCTTTAGTACTAAAGGTTGCTTCAAAACCAGAAGACCCTGTGTGCAGGGGTGTGCACTCGTTACAGGCCGCTTGCTTAGTAGCACTAGCGTCATTTCCTTGATTGATATGACTTCAGGGAAATCTTCGTGTATCCCGGTATAATATATTTTTGTGTAAAAATACAAAACCTGAAAACCAACAACCCTAAATATATTGTATTCTTTAGTACTAATGGTTGCTTCCCCGCACGAATACCCTGAAAGAATACCCCGCAAGAATACCCTGTGTGCACCCGTTACAGGCCGCGTGCTTAGTTGCACTGGTGTCACGTCCGTGACGGATATGACGTAAGTGAAATCTTTGTAATCCCAGAATAAAACACTTTCGTGTTGAAACCCACTCAGCCAGCTGAAAACGTTGCTTGAGAAGGCCATACAAAGTGGGCAGTCTTATCAACCTCTAAGTGTGTGTCCAAAAACTGGACATTTACTCCTTCAGATGTTATTTTGGGAACTCCTAGTTGGGCTCCCTGCTAAGTCCACTGGGAACTGCCCCCCGATGACAGTTCACAGGTTACAAATAATACTCTTGGTATCATAGTTTAGGATATTCCCCGAACACATAGCAAACCTCTTTTGATATTGCCCTTGATTGGAAACAAAATTGGATGGTAATATAATATCGTAATATATATGATGACACTTTCCGTTCACGGGACGATATAAAGGAGCAGACGTTGAGGTCTTACCCACGAAAGTAACATCAGCGTTTCCGCTTGGGTTGGATGACACGCCCGCGCCCCGGTAATAAAAAGGAACAGCTATTGGCGGGTTTCAGAGTCGCGTTTAAAACTTCCACCGCTTTACTTGGAGAAAAAAACCACACTTAACTTCGAGGCACGCCGCATCGATTTCATGTTCGCAACGTGTAACATAGCAATAAAAGTGCACCATCTGTTTCTGTTCATTCAAATTCTAAACTTTCGTGCGTAGACAGGACGGGAGTAGAAATCATTTACAGGAAGTAAAAGGTATGGCTTTTTGTGCTCGCTATTTTGCCGGTATATGCTGGTATATAAAGCGCCTTACGAAGCTGCGAACCTGGCGGGCGCGTTTAATTTCAAACCACGTCCATGGGTTTGTTTTTTCTGATGGTGATGGCGGCGCGGCAGCTTCGGCGTGAAGGCCTCCCGACCTAGTGGCTTCTCTCCTACAAAATAACGAATAAAAGCAGAAGTCAAGAATCCATTTATGGTTCCCAGTTTTAGTTTCATAGAGACCGTTCTATCCCGGGCGTTGTCATATTTTGTATGCATCGCCACGTGGTAGCAACAGGAATGCACCGCCATGTCGGCTTATGCCCTTTGGCGTTCGCGGGGAAGCGCTGACTCGCGGTATGTTGTGCGTTCCTGCATTTTATTCTGTGTTGGGTGCCATTAAACAGGGGAACTTATTTTCTCTGCTCGCACCGCAGGTACACTGCCGTTCCACCGCCAATATGCCAACGCTGCCAGTGTGACCGACGCCAAAAGAAAAGTGCCGTACAATGTCCAAGAAACAGCCGAAGGAGTTTCTATTAACATGGCCACCACCACTTGCATAGGGTATACTATATTCATTGACTCAAGAGCTACACTTTGTCTGGTCACCTGGTCATATATCTGTCATTCTGCTACCGCCGCCTATGCACACGGGGCCGTTTTCCAACATGCGCCGCAAAAATACGCGGTTAAACTGGCCCACTACCGGAGCGGGCGTCAACAATATTGACGCGTACAGCAAATGCGCGTTTGGGGGTGTTTGTAAGCTTTAATTACAAGGAGCTATTAGAAGAAGCGGCGGAGAATAACGCTATTGATCGAGAAGCACTCGAACTGCCAGAGCAAAACACTGTTAATTATGCGTTCTGGGTAGCACTCGTTCGTCGTCGTCGTTGTCTTGGCCGGGATGTCGCAAATTAAAAATTCGTTCACATGCTTGTGTGTACGTGACAGTGTACCTCCTCTCCAAAGGAAGCACCACCCCGATGCTATAGCGGAAAGGACCGAAACGTCATTTTCAACCCGTCACGTCTTCGCGAAGAATGGTTTCATGCGGACTATGTGAACGCCCTCTGGCCGACGACGACGGCGCATTGTGGAAACGCCGCCCGCCAGAGTAACTGCATACGTGCCGCCGCTAAGTTGCTGTAGTACTCTCTAGGGTCCGAACTAGCGCTTCATTAGCTTCTCGCATTGCCATCTTCGTCTGATCGGGCTACATACACACACGTTTTTAAGGCGTGCCTTTGGCGAGCATTGTAAGCTGCAGCATCATGCCACTGTTGTTGGCTGATTCGATGTCTTGCGAGCTGACGCACCTCTTCCGCGCGCTAGGTGAACTCCTCCGCAATGCTCACCCGCCCCCCCCCTTCCCCCCTCCCCCCGCCCCATGTCCTGAGGAAGCACGGCATCTAACATTGTGGTCGCCCCGCGAGCGAATGGCGTCGTTGGCGTGGTTTCTTGCCTAGCTGTATTCCAGGCAAAAGTCGCATAGTGAAGAACTTGGTAAAAACTCTTGGGTTGCTCGTCGACATACATGCTCAGAATGTCTGCAAATGTTCTGCTTAACCTTTCGGTCAGTCCGTTTGTCTGCGGATGGTAAGCTGTCGATTTTCGGTGGGAAGTACCGGTGAGGTTCATGACGGCGCGTAACAAATCTGCGTTGAATGCGGTACCTATGTCTGTAATCACAATTGCTGGAGCGCCTTGACGCAAAACAATGTTTTTGATGAAAAAGTGGGCCTCGTCGAGAGCTGTGCAACGCTGCAGGTCTTTCGTTTTCGGGTATCGTGTAACATAGTCGGCGGCGACAAGTATCCACTTGTTGCCGGCATGAGACGTAGGAAAGGGGCCCAAGAAGTCCATACCGACTTGTTGAAATGGTGTTTCCGATATTTGCATAGGTTGAAGTAACCCGGCTGGGCGTCCCAGCCGCGTTTTGCGTCCGTGACAGTCACTGAAGGGACCGATATATTGCTTCGCTGTCGAAGGAGTTTGGGGCCAGTAGTAGTTCTGTTTCATTCGCGACATCGTACGTGCACAACCGAGGTGACCAGCGGTTGGGTCGTCGTGGCAGGACTGTGGTATTTCTTGTCTAAGGCTCGTGGCGACAACGAAAAGATAGTCCCTTCCGTTAGGGGCGAAGTTTCGCTTGTAGAGGAGGTTGTTTCTCAAAGAAAAATAACTGGAGTCCACGTATGACCAGCTTTGCTTGTGCGTAGTTCGCCCTTCCAGAAAATCTAGAAGTGGCTGGAACTCGACATCTTCCCTATGCTGATCGGACAAAGTTGTGGCCTCGATGGTAACCAAAAAACGCCGCGTCGTCATCATCTTCCGGTCCGGGGCACTTGACTGGAGCTGGAGACAGGCAGTCAGAAACAGAAGGTTGTTTCCATGATTTACAGACAACCGTCATATCAAACTCCTGGAGTTGAAGGCTCCAGCAGGCTAGGCGACCAGTAGGGTTTTTCAAACTGGGCAGCCAACAAAAGGAGTGGTGGTCGCTAACAACTCGAAATTTCAAGACTGTTAACACAACCGTAAGGCATTGCTTCTCTGTAGCTGAATAGGTAGACTCCGCCCGGGACACTGTTCGGATTGCGTAAGCCACAACTCTCTCCGCGCCATCTTGCGATTGAATCAACACTGCTCCAAGACCAACGTTGCTGGCGTCTGTGTGGATTGTGGTGGCCGGATCTTCATCGAAATGGGCGAATACAGGCGGCACTTGTAAGCGACGCCGCAGGTTCTCGAAAGCAGCCTGCTGCTCAGTGGTCCAAACGAAGGCAACGTCATAACGGGTGAGAGCCGCGATGTGGGAAAAGTTTGGGATGAAGCGCCGGTAATAGGAGCATAGGCCTAAAAATCGCCGTAGGGCCTTTTTGTTGGCAGGCGTCGGGAAGTTGGACACGACGGATACTATGTCAGGATCTGGCTTGATGCCGGCGTGGCTGAAAACGTGGCCCAAGAAACAGAATGCTAAAAAAAATTACTCGGCGCTAAAGCAGGGAAGAAGAAAGACGTAACGCCAAAAACACAGTGCTGAAGTTCCAACGAGATTTTTTGAAAAATACGCTGCTTATATACAGAAAACTAAAATACTGAAAGCATTGTGACGTCAAAATGCATAAAATTTCTTAGGCGACCACTTCTTTATCTGCCAGTGATATGGACGGAGTACCAACGCAGTTATCCCCTGCCTGTCTGATAAAATGAGCTTCAAGAATTTCGCGCTCAAGCCTTCCTCTTGCTCTTCGCAAAAACTTTGTCCTATCTAGCAGGGGGCTCCACATTTGCATCTTTTGCCGTGCTCGAAAATGTGGCCACCAGCATTATTTGCAACTGCCAGTTGTGATCCCTCGCCGTCTAACTGATACACCTTCCAGTTTGCCCTATGTAGACTTTTTTGCAGCTCTGGGGCATTTTTTTAGCATAATGCACAAACTCGCCCAAATCAAGCTTTTGATAACAAGAAACGCAGTTCTTGGTACCCGAAATGACACTTTTTCGCTTTAAGTGGGACACTAGCTGCTCTTAGGGCGCGAAGTACACAGGATAGTCTTTCCAGGGTTTCTACAAAGGTTGGCGAGAATGCGATAACGTCATCAAGGTATAATCTACCTTGATCTACCACTACCCGATCTTTAAATCTATCGACGAAACATAACGGGCATGACGAAGCCTGTGGAGGGAGTCATCGATCCGGGGCAACGGGCACACGTCCTTCTTTGTCACTTGATTGAGTTTTCTGTAATCAACGCACGATCGCAATGTGCCGTCCTTCTTTTGACCAAAACGCCGGGTGATGCTCAGGGGTGAAGGCTGGATGACATCGTCGCGCAACATCTGCTCCACGTGGCTGCGAATTGCGTCCCGTTCCTTCGCAGAGACACGATACGGGTCTTGACGAAGCGGCCTCACATTATCATAAACAATGATGCGATATTTTGTAAGCGGAGTTTGACGTACGCGAGATGTCGAAGAGAAGCAGTCCTTGAAGGTCGTCAGCCGCGCGAGAAGTGCTTGTTGTTCACTTAAGGAAAACCGTCGTCTTGGCTGCGATGTCACAAATTAAATGTTCGTTCACATGCTTGTGGATCCGTGGCAATATGTAGCACCCCGCCCGAACCCATCCAGAGCCACCATTAATATATTAGGGCGATTGAAAACGAACTCCAATTCCAAAGTTACGACCCCTTCCACCGCATTTCCCGACAAAGTCGGGTAACTTCGCAAGCACGAGATACCCTGTGGTGGGGGTGCCTGTACCAATTTTTTCTCTCGTTGGTACCCAGCGGAACCGAAGTACCTCCCACAATCTCGTAGCCCATGGTAAAAACAGGCGTGGTGGAACGGTTTCCAGTACACTGGATCCACCGTACTGGGGTGACCTATCCCCATTTTTATTCTGTTAGGTGACCAGCGGCTCCAGAGGAACCTACAACGTCTGCCGCAGTGCTAGTGCGTGTCCAAGCTTTTCCTTCCCCGACGAGACAGGGGGCGCTTGTACCCTTTGAACTGGTGGGTGCCCAGAGGTCCCAGACCCTGCCCGAAGGTATTCCAGGGACCTACCACATGGCCTCCCAAGGCTGCCTGTGGTCAAGCCTGAAGCGTTTGTTCCACCGTCGAGACAAGCTACGATACGGGGATGCTGTACCATTTAAAGAAACCGGTGCGTGTCCGGCGGCCCAAGATCCGAACCTGGTACCTCCCGTTTACGATACGAGTGGTTTACCACTCGACCATCGCCTTCGGTTAAAAGTTCCTACGTTTTTGCAGCCGCCCCTTTCCATAGGGGCGATTTCCCGTGCAAGCCGGGTGAACTTCCTAGGCGTTGTAATCCCACACAAGGGCCGAGCGCCAGACTGGGGAGTCGCTTGTACCTATTTTACCAGTAGGTGCCCGGCGCCACCAAGGCACACGCATGCACATGGGGCCTTCCACACCCACGGTGAACGCGTATGATGATGATGATGGTTGGAGTTTTTTGGCGCAAGGCCAGCTGGGGCAAAGAGCGCCAAACACGGTGAACGCTCAACTCCCAACCGCCTGTGACAGGACGTGCCGCCAGACTCTTTCACCTGCGGCAATGGCGCAACGCGGCGTGATGGCCGGGGGCCCCGCCAGATGGACAAGGGTCAGGGGCCCCTCGCAAGGGTAAGGGCAGCTTTCCAGGCGTGGATTCCCCTTTCAAAGGTCCGCACTCGACCAGGGATTCCTGAACCCGTCAAAGAAACCGGTGGTGCCCGGCGGCAACCTTATCAACCTTATGAGCTCCCCCGCCACCCCCTCTTTGAAATACTGTCCCAACCATGGTATTCTATACAATCTCCTGGCAGCGTACTGCGGTGAAGACAGTCTGGGTGGCTAGCGCAGGCCACGTCATACCGGACTAGAGAAAACCCCTACCAGGCGGGTGCCGAGACATCAGCCTTTAAAGCTCCCAGCAGAAGACCACCACTGCAAGCTCTCGACCACGATTGTCAACCGTGCTACGATTTCATGAAGACGATTGCTGCGGGATCAGTGAAAGGTTGGATCCTGAGAAGGGCGCTTGCTATGGATATCAACACAGCAAGTTGGTCTATGTCAAAATGTAAAGCAAACAACGTACTTATGCAATTCGTTCACAACAGAAAGGGAACGAAGCTGTTTTTTACCACCGGGGATAGCGAAGAAGATAAAAATACTATACTACCAATACAAGACTCCCAAGGCTTTCCCCATGGGTACAAGGGGCAAACTTTTAATTACCTGTTCCCCGGCATATCGGACGCCAACCGTTTGGGAAAAACGTCGATCGCATGTGCAGCAACAATGAAATGTCTTTTGAGTGATGACGCTTTCCTGTATAACTGAAAAGGGGTTGGGATGTTGAGGATTTGTTGTGCTTGGAACATCGAGGATCCGATTACTTTCTAAGGGCTGCCCATCGCAATCTTTGCGTTGTAACATGCCCTTTCACTACCTTAAAAATATCCGCCAAATTCTTCGCGTGGCATGTACAAACAAAGGCAAAGCACAACGATGCGCCCCCAAGCACGAATGGAGGTTTGAGAAAGTGCGCGCAACGGAGGTTCAGAGGCTGAGTGCAAAGACGGCCAAAGGATCGGAAGCACGCCACCTTGGATAGGCATTTTTCTGAAGAAAAAAGAACGTGCCCTCTGTCGGTGATATTTCCGGGCCTGTTAATTATCCCCATCTTGTTTAAAGTTTTCATATCTCATTCGTACGTACCTCCATATAGCCCAAGTGCAGTTTCGGTGGGTGAAACAATCATGAATTTTTTCGGTAGAAACAGGAAGGCCGCACCATGCCGCCTGCGTGAAAGGCTTTGGTTTCCACTATGCACTTAATATTTCGCTTTCTTTCGCAGTGGGCACCCATCTCCCGTGGCAGCCGCAGCAAACTCACAGACAGTCCGATTTGAGCGTCAATTCATGCATCTTATGATTCTGAGTTTCTACGGTGCGCGGCTTTTGATGTGTTGCGATCCGTGGGGTGCACCAGCCATAACAGTCACCAGAAGCAGCATCGGGGTGTGGGCCACCATGTCGCCGCCATTGTAATTACTGACGCTTCGGCGAGGCTGTTGAGAACTGGCGAGGAGGAAGAGGTGCTGGAGGTGGCGGGATTCCCGCGGAAGGTCCGGAAATCCGGCGTGACAAGACTTCATCAAGGCTGGCTGAGCAGGAAAGATGATGAATAGACTTTCTTTGAGTCGCAGTGCTGGTGTTAGGGCACCCGCCCGGAGGGAGCCTTCCTTAGTCCGGAATGCCTTGCGCTGTGCTTCCCAGCCGTGCCCTCTCCACCAAGTGTCGCTGGTGTGAGAGGTTGGAGCTGCTCAGCAGCTCCACCCACTGCTCATAGGTAGGGTTGGGGTTAGCGGTGAGGGAAATTGATTGCTGCCTTGTGGTACAGGGTGCCTGTTTTGGGGGCAGAATATGCATGTGGCTGCAGGCACTCAGCCCTCTAAAGGCAGGTGGTGCTGTCCACGTGCGGGCCTGGAGACGGGCATGTCGTTCTGGCACGCAGCAGGAAAGAGAGAGAAAAAACTTAAATAATTTTAATTTCTTCCAGGCGGCCCGAGATTGAGCCCAAATCGGGAGACACGAGCTCTGACAAAGCCACCGCAACATGGTGGTAATATTTCGAGGCGGAGTTCAAATGCTTTAAAAAGCACTGACGATTAGTATGCTTCCTAATGCGAAATTTGATCTCAGCGCGTACTGCAGTCTTCTCGGTCACGGCGCATACCTGCTGCATCTCAGGAAGCGATCGCGTGATCAGCGAACGCACGGCGGCGCGCGCTACTCTGCCGTATCTCGCAACGCGTCGCCGCCGTCAAGCATGTGGTTGCAAAAGGTGTTTGAACCTTCCGCGCAAATGTCACGTTGTTCGGATGAACGCGGCACGGAGGAGCGACAGGGCAAAGTGCGAGAAGGGAGCTCTTTGGCGGTGACGCATGGCGAAACTGTGAGGTGACGCTTTAGCCGCCGCGCGTGCCGCCCCTCCACCCTTCTGCCAGACGCTCCTGAGCGTTTTCGTTCTGCGTTCCGTATCTCCAGTAGGTCAGTTACGCGAAAATCGCCGCCGCTGCCACTGTGGTGCCCACTGAAATGTGATTCGTGTTATTTGCTGATTATTGAGGTGACGTAGCCGGTCCAGGGCATAGGGCTTCAAGGAGGCGCGAAAGGGAGCGGAGGAATTATTCAATTCATTCTCTCGGTCCAATGTCGCGGTGGTGGCTACTGGGGGCAAGCAAATCCAACTACGTCATTTTACTGAGGTTTTATTTTAGGGGCGAAGCTGCTCGTGCTCGGGCCCTTTCCCGGCCGCACACGGCACATTGTACACGGCACATTATACACGGCACATTGATGATGATTGTGGCAGGATCCCCCTAGGGGTTGGCCAAACAAAGATTGGCCCAACAGGTCAGAACGTTCAACGCGTTCGTTGCTACCCAACAAGGAGGAGAGGAAGAAGAAGAGGTTGTCGTTCGTCGCCTGCGAGCTGAAGACACACACCGGGGGTACAGCCGGTAAAAGGCTTGTCTATAACACAGCGTTCGTACTCTCAGCCCTATCCTGCCCCGCCGGAGCGGGATTTGAATAAAACTACTGCGCAATTCTGAAGTCTTAGCCCTTCGCTTTTGCCTCCGACATGTTTGGAACGAGTATGTTTCGGGAGTTTTCGGATGTAGCTGGTTGAAGTTGAAATCGCTGTTATAGACAAGCGTTTTACCGGCTGTACGCGACACCAGACGCTCTGCAGAAGGTGATGGCCAAGGGAGCTAAAATGTCACGCACCGAATTTGCCAACTTAACCATGGAGATTCTCATCGTCCCAAACAAGCCCTACATAATCACCACAAACATCGACGTCGTCGACGGGCTTGTCAACGAAACGGTGGAAAGCTTGACGTGTCGAGTCGTTATATGTTGTGTGGGCGAATCTTTCACGGTTTTACCAATAAGAACTTTAGCTTCGCCCCTCTCATCACCATTCACTTCGTGGAGATGGCGGGATTTTTTATGTTGTATTTCACTAGATAGTTTATGTATTTTTTACTTCCGGCATTTCTATGAGTGTTTAAAGATGTTCTTCCAAAGGAAGCCTTTTCTGCCATCGGTGCCAGATAATGCAATCACATTACTATGACCGACTAGCAAAAAACAACGAAAGCCCGTCATAGCAACTCGCCACATTCAAAATAATTGGTACTAGGCATTACCTTATGCAACCGCTACGTCTGCGTTCCAATAGAAATTTCCTCGGGCACTTAAGTCTGCTTACGTGCTTTGTAGGCGAACGCTGGCGATACTCTTTAAGAACGGCTTTACATTCGACTTGCGTCTTTTTCATCTGTTTGTTTCTTTTTTTGTGGCACTGATTACAGCGACCAGCTTCTTGTTTTATTATACCATATTTTTGCCAGTTCCTTCTCTTTTATTTCATCGTCAATTACTCAACAAGTAGACTGTCGCACACTACAGCCTCCCTTGAATCGGAGTTCTCCACGGCTGCTGTAAACCGGTCCTACTCACCTCCCATTACATTCAGGTGTCACTTTACCAATTCACAGTTTTATTAATTTTGCAAACCGGGCACATTAGCTCTTCAAAGCTCCGAAATGCAGGCCAATCCCCCGTGTGTGCATGGGCTACAAAGAAGAGAATTACAACAACGACAACAACTTTTCAGATTTGTTTGCTTAATTTCCTTTCCCGCTCACCGCTCTTGTTCGACGAAGCTCTCTAGTGTCCTTGGTTTTTTTCATTGAGTCCAATCCCCTCCCCCTCCTTTGTGTTTCGGTCACTTTCCTCTCTCGCTTAAGCACCCTCTAGCGTCACGCGCTTACTTTATGCCTCAACTCTTCCCTTCACTCTACTTGCGTGCTCTGCTTCGTGCCAGACGACGGTGACACTGTACAAAACCCATTCAAATGTTCAGAGATAATCTCCAGCAACAGATACGTGCCGTTGATTGTAAGTATTTATAATTCATTCTTCCGGTAACGCTTCCACAAGAAAGGCGCTACACGCAACATCTCAAGCGAAATTGTTTGCCGCACTGACAATATATGAAACTCAAGGGCATGCAGCGCTTCGTTTGAAACAGGTTTCTTAGCAGACGATAACTGAAGCGCACGCTCCGGCCGCACACGTAAGTAAGAACATTACGTTCTTCTAGGCCTGGCCTAGAAGAACGTAAGTAAGAACATTGAGCGAATCATCCATCGTCATCCGCTGAGAAATAACGAACTCCTACAGTCGCTCAAAGACAAATACTTAAACACATCTAGTCCTATAGAACTTTCAGAGTACACGGGTTCTTCAAACCCAGAGATGGATGAGCAGATCTCGACAACGGAAGTTAGGGCGGCAATGCACAAACTCCGCTCCTCCTCTGCCCCTGGAGACCACAGAGTTAAAAATAAAACTCTAGATGATTGCTCAATTACGGCGATCACTTAGCTTTCAATCATTGCAGGGAAAAAGGAGCACTCCCACCTGCTTCGATACATGCCAAAGTCACTTTTATTCGAAAGCAAGGTAAAAGCCTGCACATTCATAATATGAGACCTATCTTCCTCACTTCATGTTCAGGGAAGCTTTTTGAGCATGTTAGGCTTAACACGATTCAAACACACATGAAGAAACACCATCTTTTCCCAGACACTATGATAGGTTTCAGACCAAACCTCTCTACACATCATATCATGCTCGGAATATCAGAAGAGGTGGTTAATCCATTATATAAAAAACAGACCCGTGCAATAATAGCTTTGGATTTCACCAAAACATTCGATGATATGGAGCATGAGGCAATTACGGCAGCATTGTGAGCCCTACAAGTCTTTGAGCCAACCCATAGCTACATCAAGGTTTTTGTGTCCAACAGGACAGTTGAGATTCATTTGGGGCCGCTGGCCGACCATTTCCCTTATAGGCTGCAAGGGGAACCCGCAGGACTCAGTGGTCCCCCTTGTTATGTAACATCACGCTCATACCCATGGCCAAGTTGCTAGCGAAAGTGCCTAATTTGTGCCACTCCCTGTATGCTGACGGTATTACGCTGTGGACAACGAAGGGCAGGGATGGAGAAATAGAGTACACATTGCAAACCTGAGCTGACATAGTCTCGGAACAGGCTAGAGCTATAGGCTTGTCTTTCTCTCCTAAAACGTCAGAGCTCCTGGTAATGCGTTAAGGCGTGGGAAACAAGCCAAGAATACACCAGTCCCAATAGAATTCCACATGAATAGCACAGTAGTACTCGAAGTCCAAATGATCAGAGTACTAGGGATGTACATACAAAAGAATGGCACGAATGCCACCACGCTCAGTAAACTGATAGCTTGTGTGCATCAGACGAACCGTCTAGTACGCCGCATAGCGAACAAACACACGGGATGACAGAAAGAGACCTCACGAGGCTAGTTTAGGACTTTGTTCTGAGTCGCTTTGTCTACTCTCTTCCATACCTCAGGTTAAACAATGCGGAGGAGAAAGTGAACTGTTTTATTAGACAATCTTACAAAGCAGTTTTGCACTTACCGAGGTGTACTCCGACTGATACGATCCTGAAAGTGGGCCTCCACAATACCGTCGAAGAATTAATAGAGGCCCATAGAATCGCTCAATACGACAGATTATTGAAGACCCCGACAGAATAGTACATCTTAAAGGATCTAAGTATATCTATGAAGGAACACAAACAAAGCAGGCTCCTGGCCCTAGAGATATATTTAACCACCTAACTATTACTTTATTCCTAAAAATATGCACCATATTTATCCCAAGGAAAGGGGAAACGCTAGAGCCAAAGCGCTCGAATAACCGAGAGAAGGTAGTATACGTGGATGCAGCCGATTACAAAGTGCAGGATGCCTTTGCAGTTGCAGCCGTCGATAACCAATTCAAGCACATCACCGCAGCACTGTTTACGGCAGGCGGACGGAAGAAGCGGAAGAGGCTGCAATTCCTGTTGCAATGATTAGTACCAAAGCAAAATTTATCTTCGGCCACTCCAAAACGGCGGTGCGTCATTTTGCGAAGAAAGAAATTTCCGAACCGGCATCTGAAATTCTATTAATAAATCAGTTCTAACCCCGCCAGACCCACATTATCTGGATTCATGCGCACTCGTCCCATCCAGGGAACGAGGTGACCCATAGTTTTGCCCGCGAACTCGTCAACCGGGCGGTGGACAAATCGTGCCTGCGAGGGTGAAAGGAGCGCATGATTACTTTCCAAGAGACTGTATCTCACTACAGAAATGAAAGACGAGTTTACCCTGCCCCTCAATATTCCCTAACGAAAATCCAGCAAGTCACATGGAGGCAACTCCTATCTCACACCTTGCGAACCCTTATATATTGGCTCTAATGTAGCCAGGTCCGCAAACCCCAAAATGCAGACCGTTTGAGGCCGAAAAGGCCGACCCAGACCACATCCCATATCAACGCCCAGAGCTCCAACCTAAAGCCCAATTGGAATCTGTCTAACCAAATACAATGGGAGACTGCGGTAACCAGCTCTGAGCCGGAGACCCAAATCCAGGCTGTGGACTTGGCTTTGGAAGTCTCCATGAAGCAAGGCCTTCTGGCCACCTCACGGAGTCAGCAAGGCAATCATTAATCAAACAAATCGAAGATTGTTGACTAAATAAAGTTGTTCCTCCCGCCCCCCAACTTCCTTCTATTCGCGCATGCCGCAAGTTGCGGAGTGCTCTGGTGCTGTGTAAGAAAGCATACTCGGGCAGATAACAGCTTGCCGGTGAACGGCCGGCGAATGGATGCAACGCTGTGGGTGACACAAACTCGGTGGCTGCCAACGGATCTTCATGTAGCGACTTGTCCCGGCGAAGCGGACACCATGCTATTAGGTTTTAAGGGGTAGGGGGGGAGATCGATGAAGAGGGCCGAAACTGCCTAACGTGTGGTGTCGAAGCGGACGCCGCAGGCCCCGAAGCAGTCGCCGCCACCGATATTTCCGCTTCCCCCTCTGTCAGACTCAACGAGCGCCGCTACTGGCGGCCCGTAACGAACTCTGCAAAGAGTGTTATGTGTGTCTGCACTATATTCGGGCCCTGTGCAAAGTAGCATCGGGAAAGCCCTGCCGCTGTTACGGCTATTAGATGGGGAGCATCTCTTGCTCGGGGTGATGTCACTTGTCCGTGCCCCGTCCGCAGCGCCTCTGATGATGGTTGGGGCAGGATGCCCCTAGGGATGGGCCAACCAATGAATCCTTCACAAGATAGCTTCACGTTCAAACACCGTCGTCATCTTCCCGTAGGGGAACTGCTGAAGAAGAAGAAGGAGAAGAAGACAAAGCTGCGAAGAGGAGGGCGTGTACTTTTCTCTCAGCCGGTGCACCAACGTCAACAACATTTACCTCACCAACGCTGACGGAGACTACCGATTCTACCACAGAGACGACAACATCGACAAGAACATAAAGGACGAGTTTCGCCGCCTCGAGAAACACCGCCTACTCAACGTCACACAACAGTACTTGCGTGCCTTTGCCGCCGGTGTGGACCCGGACGCGGAATTCCCTCTGGCGCTACTAAACACAAGATCACTCAACATAATGGCAACACAATGGAACCACACGAAACTCCCCACACGAATCCCCCCACGGAACCCCCACTGAAACTCGTCCATCATGTTCTTGTCGATGTTGTCGTCTCGGTGATAGAATCGGTAGTCTCCGTCACCGTTGGTGAGGTAAAGGTTGTTGACGTTGGTGCAGCGGCTGAGAGCAACGTACACGGCCTCGTCTTCGCAGCTTTGTCTTCTCCTTCTCGTTCTGCGGTACCCCTATGGGAAGGTGACGACGGTGGCTGAACGCGAAGCTATCTCGTGATGGATTATCAACGTACACGCCCTCCTCTTCCCAGCTTTGTCTTCTTCTCCTTCTTCTTCTTCAGCGGTTCCCCTACGGGAAGATGATGATGGTGGTTGAACGGGAAGCTATCTCGTGATGGATTCTTTGGTTGGCCAATCCCTAGGAACATCCTGCCACTATCATCATCAGAGGTACTGCAGACGGGGCACGGACAAGTAACATGCCACCGAGCAAGAGATGCTTCGCATCTAAGCGTTGGTAAGGTAAAGGTTGTTGACGTTGGTGCTCCGGCTGTGAGCAACGTAGCCGCCCTCCTCTTCGAGGCTTTTTCTCTTCTCTCTTCTTCTTCAGCGGTTCCCTTATGGGAAGATGACGACGGTGGTTGAACGCGAAGCTATGTCATGGTGGATTATCAACGTACACGCCCTCCACTTCACAGCTTTGTCTTCTTCTCCCTCTTCTTCTTCAGCGGTTTCCCTACGGGAAGATGACGACGGTGGTTGAACGCGAAGCTATGTCGTGGTGGATTAGCAACGTACAAGACATCCTCTTCGCAGCTTTGTCTTCTTCTCCCTCTTCTTCTTCAGCGGTTCCCCTACGGGAACATGACGACGGTGTTTGAACGCGAAGCTATGTCGTGGTGGATTAGCAACGTCACGCCCTCCTCTTCGCAGCTTTGTCTCCACCTCCCTCTTCTTCTTCAGCGGTTCCCCTACGGGAACATGACGATGGTGTTTGAACGCGAAGCTATGTCGTGGTAGATTAGCAACGTACACGCCCTCCTCTTCGCAGCTCGGTCTTCTTCTCTCTCTTCTTCTTCAGCGGTTACCCTACAGGAACATGACGACGGTGTTTGAACGCGAAGCTATGTCGTGGTGGATTAGCAACGTACACGCCCTCCTCTTCGCAGCTTTGTCTTCTTCTCCCTATTCTTCTTCAGCTGTTCCCCTACGGAAACATGACGATGGTGTTTGAACGCGAAGCTATGTCGTGGTAGATTAGCAACGTACACGCCCTCCTCTTCGCAGTTTTGTCTTCTTCTCCTTTTTCTTCAGCGGTTCCCCTACGGAAAGATGACGACGGTGGTTGAACGCGAAGCTATCTCGTGATGGATTCTTTGGTTGGCAAAATCCATAGGGGGATCCTGCCACAATCATCACCAGAGGCGCTGCCGACGGGGCACGGACAAGTGACATCGCCCCGAGCAAGAGATGCTCCGCATCTAAAAAAGCGCAGCATCAGCTGTAGATGAAGCGTCTAGACTTCGATTCTTCTCACTTAGGCATGAGAGTGACAGCAGTGTAGAGTAGGCGACGACTGAGCGGCTTACGTAGCGAACGAGTGCCCTAATAGAATAGTGACCTAATAGATAGAATAAGGCATCGCTCTTTTTAGATGCAAAGAATCTCTTGCTCTCGGCTCCGTCGTCCGTCCTCCGTCGTTCATCCATCCGCCGGCTCAGGAAGACACCGGCAACACTGTCGCTCCAGCATCTCATGGTCGGGGCTATGTTCATATAAAAAAAATTAGTAGAGAGGACACACGCGCTTATCGTGGCCGAATGGCCTGACTCCTGCGCCATCCGGCACTTGGCGCAAGTGGTAAAAAACTATATATTTAAAATTAGGCTAACACACAATATTATACTTGTAAAAATTTGTTACACATTAGACTACACACTTTTATCTATGTAACAAGTTGAATGGCTTTGAATGTAAATTTTCATGGCTTCTTTGTGCAAAGCCTGGCCAAGCCGCAAGTGCAAGCAGCCATTTGGCTGTTTCGGCATGGTTTCGGCCGCGTGTGCACGTGCGTTTCTGCAGGCTCATGCTAAACTCTTCTGTGGAGAAGAAAACGCCTACTGCTTTTATTGCGACATCAGATTTGCATCCTCAACGAAAGGTGACACTCTTTTTTAAAGGGCTCGTTTGGCGTATCATATTTACGTTTCCTTGTACTGCAAATGCTGCGAGCACTGCGTAGCCTCAGGGAAATCAGGCATAGGTAGTACTGCGTCTTTAGGATAAGCGCTTCGGAAACTTCCCGGAAAGGCGTAAGACACGATTTTTTCAGCGGACGTAATGATATTTTAGGCTGGTTGTGCCGTTTCATCTAGCGCTGAGGGATGTAAGCGGTGCACGCCCGTCGTCGCACGTAGCGTTTACGTGCCGCAAACGATGGCGGTGAGTTGCGAAAGTGGCCGGCCGGCCGGCGGTCCGTATACGCGAAGCAGGCGTTGTGCGCTGTCGCTGCACTGAATTACGTGAGCCGCAGGCTGCGTTGTATTATACTAGCTAGCCATTGCTAGCTTGGCGAACTGTTACTGGAAAGCAAAGACGCCCGTGTGTACGAGATTTCGACGCACGATAAAGATCCGCAGGTGGTGAAAATAAATCCGGAGCCCTCCACTACGGTGTGCCTTATCGCCTGCATTGCGTAGGCGCGTTAAACCCCACAATCAATCAATCAGTGAATCAATCGAACTGTTACTGGTATTATTTATTATGGGCGCGATGCACTGCAAAGCCGTCCGGGCGAACGTACGCGACGAAGTAGCCCTATCTGCATTATTTGGCTTATCTGGGCATTACCAGCAGCCATACACTCATCCTAAACTTTTACAGGTGTCCATACCAACCTGCCTGCGTACCAAGTGACCCCACTCGCCGACACCGATAACGCGCGCGCGTCGCTTCACTTTGGCGAGTCAGGTGCGGTAAAAACACGTCTTTAGTCGGCAGATAACAGCTTTGCTCAAGGCGGGGTGAGTGCGCCGTGAATTGAAACCTTCGAATTTGGTCTTTGTTCTACATCGTATAACAAGTCCGGTATCGCAGGCTTTGCATAGAACTGTTCCCCACTTCCCATTTTTAAAACGTTTCGTCTTTTTTCTCTAGTCATATTTCGGCTAGTTTCATAAAACACGCATTGCCCAAATTGCACCTATTCAGTAAGAGCTGTGTGTTTTCTTGTCATGTTTTTCATTCCATGGCCTCAGGCGGTCATCAGTTCGAAGCTCACTGCTGCTTGCCATGGTGCCCACACAGCGCCATAATATACCTTCGCCACGTGCCCGTTCTCGGGATGCGTTTCTTTCGCGGGCCCGTTGGGCAACAGGTTTGTGTAAGCTGTGCATTACGTTCAGTTCGCTCTCGCTCTTCGTCCTGATTTTACAAAACAGACAAAGGGATTCAGGCTATGTGAACAGCATCATCATTTTTGCTAACCCAAACAATAGCTGAATTGCATTAAGAATGTGCCTAACCAGTGTTGCGAAATTCCAAATACCGATATTTTTAGTGTTGCTAATAGCTTGACCGCAAGATTCCTGAATAGAATAAGAGAACCTATGTTTTAAATAGGTGTCATTCACTGGAGGCGATACTTAAGTAGTAGTTGCAGTGAAATTTACATACTGTTCGCAGGTCATCTGTCATTGCAAGCAGTTTGTGTACTATATCACCTATCACCTGTGCAGATCCACAGATGCCCTCAAGACAGAGCCAACCAGCCAGCTGCATTCGTCATACCAAACATGGTGTAAGAACTTCATGGCACAGGAGTTCATGGATCCTGCCCTCACATGACTCACAAAAGTGGCCGTGCCAACTGTTCTCCCAGTGTTATTCTGTTGTATTAATGACTGCATGTAATGCTTCTTGCTGCCTTATTGATGCTCCTGATGGGTACTGCAACTGTATTTCGTCTACTGAACCTTGCTGTTAGCCCCCGAAACTCTAACGCAAGTCTCGGCACTCAATAAGGTGTGACAAGTGAAAAGCCTATCGTTTACTCAAGGAACAAACTGTTTGTTATCTCTGACGTGTCTCATCTCATTAAAGCCACTCACAATAGCGTCCAGTCTTCAAACACCACTCGCAAATTATTGTTGCTGCTAGCTGCAATATTGTGAAAACAGTACATCCACGAAATCCCTTTTATATTACGAAGACTGCCAGGCTAAGAGGTCCTGCTAAATGTCGTTTCTGACAGAACGTGCCGCGTGTTGTTGGATTGAACTAGATAAAGAGAACCATGCTGGGACCTACGTTGTCAAATGCGCTCGTAAGGTCCTCAGCAAGGAAGCCTGTCTTAGCTGAGAAGAACTTCATGCTGGACTTGTTTGGGAATAGTTTCCAGTGCCTGTCTCGTCTACTCTGTTTCTTTGTTGGTGTTTCTTGTTGCGCTCCAAATAATGGGTCTCTTGCTGCGCCTTAGGAATTTTTCGGTACTTAGTGTAAGCCCTCAACAGGGAAAATTTCAGTCAGGTGGTTTTTTTCTGGCGAAGTTTGTACTCGCATCGTGGCAAATAGATGCACCTGTTGTAAGTGCAGGGCCGACTGTGTAGTGGGGTCGTCCTTTTCCAGATTCTTTTTCAAGTGAAGCATGGCCTGCAAATATACGCAGTGATCCCATGATGTGCCTCGCTAATCAAATTGCACTGTAATTCTCCTTGTTTTATTCAGGCAGACAAAGTGTACAATGCCGTGCTGAATACACATATGCGGTGAAATCTGCAAGCATATAGGCGGCACAGACATTTTTAACCTCTGCCATAGCCCATGGTGGAATGCTGGTGGAACATACCTGATCTGAAATGTACTGTAGTAGCATTCCTCACAGCCTGGTGCCTGGTCGTGAGATGCAAAGCATAGTAATGTCAAGTTCAATTGAGTTTTTGTGGCGGCACTTTTGAAATTGTGGTTGGCTGCGTGTTCGAAATGGCAAAAATGCGGCGCGTGGTCCCACAAGTGTGTTCGCGTTACCTTAGGGACTCTGTAATGTGCCACCATTGTCTCATACACAAGAAGCATATACCCCTACCCTGTTTCTTATATTAGACTGTTCGTATTGACAGCGGAAGACATGAATTTGTGTGCATTAATCGAGCCTGTAACCTGTCGTTTGACTACGTACACATACCAAAAATATCCCCGCCTGGCCCTTTGCCTTTACTGGTAAGGCGACGCTTTTGGAAGGTAACCCGGCTTCTTGGCAAAATGCACCCTTTCAAGGAACAAATGGGAAGTTGATTTTTTTCCTCTTAACATTTTTGCGTGTGCATATCAATGCAAATGTGATTTCTGTTCAAAAACTGCTACTGATTTGATGTTGCCCCGAGGCAATAGACCTCATTAGACTTCATCAAACAAGCAAGGCCATCAAAGCCTTTTTGGTAAACGGGGCGCAAGTGTTTTCCTTCCTTCACATCCTAACTGGCGTAATGGCAAGACTAAAAAAATTATCTGCGGAGATTGTGGTCATGAACAGTTGCAAATATCCAAGTGTCTAGATTTTGTTATGGTTGATATTTTTGTATGACTGCAACAGCGCACAGAGTCTGAGGGTGTCGTAGATACAAGTAAAACTGTAGATGGCTGAATCTTCTGGGTTTTCTGCATTTTCAATTACCGTGGAGAATAAATCCTTTGTGTGGTTGTGGTACCTTACTTGTGCATTTTTTTTTCATTCCTGGAAACGTATTTTTGTCTCACTACTGTGTATTGTCTCCGTTGTGTTGTATTACCCAGTGTTTCTTATTATATGTGTGTTGCCAAGAATGATGACAATTTTAACTTGTTCCGTTTAGTGCTATGCAATAAATATTTCTTCATTTACGACGTGTATCTTTTATGTGGCTTGACATGATGTGAACACACGACAGAATTTTTAACCAACTGTGAATGGTACTGTAAATTGCAATTTCACATTTCAAAAACAAAAAGTTTTTTAGAGCATGCGGGCACTAAGCCCGAGAGATATATTCAAATAAACACTAATTAATGCATGAAAGCGGCCGAGTACCGTACGGATGCCCGTCGCCGTGATCAGCGCTTTCCAGCCATTCAAATGACCCGTCAAAATCGGTGTTCGCGAAAGCGAAACCGAAAGTGAACCTACGAAAGTGAACGAAAGTACGGTTAGTATTTTGGCTACCCACTCGGCTCGCTGCACTACACTACAGTCATTCGGCCGCAGGGCTCTATGGGAGTGTCCACTCTTTCTATGCTATGTCCCTCCTTTGTTGTGGCGCCGTCCACACCCCCACTGCGCTTGCTCGGCTCATCTCGGGCCGGCCCAGGAAGACACCGGTAACACTGTCGCTCCAGGAGCCATTAAAAGGTAAGACACCACCGGGCGGTCAGCAAGCCGAGCATGCGCTGTGAGGTTGTGGACGGCGCAACAACGACAATGGAGGCATATGGCCCCGTTGCATCTAATAAAATTACACCATCTTCCGGTAGGGGAACCCTGAGTAGTATGCGAAACATCCATGGGCTCAACGACGAACTGAAATCTAATGGGCACTTGAATCGATCCCATGGATGCTTGCATACTACTCAGAGTTCCCCTACGAGAAGATGGTGTAATTTTTTTGGTCAATTTTGAGCATTGCAGGGGGAAGGCCCAGTTTAGCCGAGACACACGGCTGCAAACGCGGCCTACGCTTTTGCTGGGTGAGGCATCCGACTTGATGACTTGCTTGCCAAAAGAGGTGCGGAGGACTACGAGAAAGTGGAGTCGAGCATCCAGCCAGCACCTTTCTAAGCGTTTCGCCAGAAGTTCTGTGAAGCCTAGAGAGCTAAAAGCGAAACGTACTTGGATTTTGCCTGTAAGGTGAGGGCTAACAGGTAAAGGTGGCTCAAAGACGCAAAAGCTTTCGGAGAGCACAACAAGGTGGTTGAGTGCTTCGGTCTAGAACAGTTTTCCCGCCGACTACCGGAAAACGTGAGGCACTGGGCGCACGACTGGCTAGGGATAAATTCTGTGGCTCGTGAAGCTCAGCTTCCAGACAAGTTCGTAGCACGTCGAGGCGCGCAGGCGCCGAAAAACGGCGTAGAAGTGTTCATGCAGAGGCCTGAAAAGTCAGGGCCGAAAGGCGAAGCGTTCTATGACGAACGCGAAGCTAACAGGACCGCGTTCTCGGTTAGCGAAACGCACCGGGAGAAGGAGAAGAGCATAGACGCAGATGAGCAGAGCCTAAAAAAAGCTTTTGAAGCGTGCAAACAGACTGCGGCGACATGGGGCATTTCGCTGTCAGTTGCAAGAAAGGCAAGCTCATCTTTCAATAGACCAGAGTGAGGACAGCAGGCAGTTTACGGAGCCGTGGTCAACGGTAAACGGTGCCGAGTACCTCGATCGCGACTCCGCGGCGACGGTAGACAAGATCCAGTTGTTGTACGTCGAACCGGATCAGCTCGCGGGACAGAGTGCCTAAACAAACCCCAGAAGCGCGGAACATGCACCTGCCGATTGCTAGAGTCAGCATCGGAGGTCCGTTTGGTGAACTGGTCACCCAGGCTGCGGTTCCCCCACAACTTCTTCTGAATACAGTTACTTATTCTCGAACAGGTCGGATCAGCTGTTGCGGGAAAACGCTTACGTTTTCGAAGCGCTTCCAATCCACGCTGTGAAGGTGGATGGACTGCGGAACTGTAAACGACACCCACAACGATTACCCGTGTGGCGTCACTTGAATTCACACACGTGGCTCCACACAAAGTGAAACCAGGGACTCTGGTAGCCAGATCACATGATAATGAGTGTCGGCGAAAGGTGTATATTTGTCAATTCCAATATAAATACACCCGAACGCAACTAAGGAATATTGAACACGGGGTTAGAGTTTGTAATTTAGTGGCAAATATTTTATCACAAAAACCTCGAATATACATGCTTGAGAGCTATCAATGAACATGTAAAAACCAAAAGTCATAAAATAAACGTGCCCGAAAATAATCAACGTGAGGGAAAGTCGCGTCAACTTATATATGCAAATTGGTGCACATAATGCACGGTCGAGAGAATGTCGAAGGAACCTAGCTGCAGGTCGGGTTAGTGCAAAGTCCATTTAAGCGAAATAAACTCCGAAAATTGCAGCGAAAGGAGAAAAACCATACTTTCGATAAAAGGGACGGAGGTAGTTCGATAAAATGGCATTCCATAAAACAGCGATCGATAAACTGTCTGGGAACCCCAACAAATATTACTCATTCCCGTGTACGATTAAACCAACCTTTGTTTCTTTGTCCCAACAGTTCCCCTCGTCATTGTGTTTTTCAGTCTTGGCCAGATTTCTTTTTCAGTCATATTATTCTAGGTTTCCCCTGAAAATCTTACAGACAGTTCACAGTCTCCGATATAGCGGCATTCGATATAGCGGCGTTAGATAAAACAATCGTTTCTAATACAGAACGGGCATTTTTTATATAAAACGGAGTTCCATAAAACGGCATTTGATAAACTGTCTGGGAACCTGCGGACGGATCTTCGTGTAGCGACTTGTCCCGGTGAAGCGGACGCCACAGCCGAGATATCCTTTTCCCGCTCTCTAAGGCTCAACGAGCGCCGCTACTTCCGGCCCCTCACGAACTCTAAAAAGAGTTTTGTGTGTCTGTACTATTTTCGGGCCCTGTGCACAGGAGGAGCATTGACAAAGCCCCACAGCCGTTACGGCTACTGTGTATGAAGCCGCCCTCTGGGTGGATAGTTCGCATTCGTTTGGCGGTATCGAATTCGTGCTGTCGCCCTGTCGAGTCACGCTGTAACCTTGCCCTGTAGGACATTGTTCCTTAATTGCTTCGGCTCGCCTCTCGCTTTGCAGTAAAAAAGTTAAGCTTGCCTTCGGCTCTTGTCGTCATCACCAAGGCAGCAACCTTTGCTGGCCGGTGACCACCATGCTACCTCCCATGGCGGAGGTGATGGATCCCGGTTCGGGGACGCCTTCCCGAATGTAACACTATCGACTAGTGGCTGTGATGTATCGGTCGCTACCGACGCTTCGGTGTAAGCTGTCTGTCGCGTGAAACAGCATCGTGCACACCGCTTGCTTTTCGGTGGTCATGGAGCGAAAGCCGCTTCGAAGTGATCGTAAAGTTGGGTTGGTCAGCACAACACATGCGCAGTACTCACATGAGAAAAAGCCCCCAGAGGTATGCTGGCAGCTCGAGAAATACGGTCGCACGCGGGAGCCGGCCAGTAGTATCCAACGGGAATGATTTTAGTGTACAAGCACTGGGTATTTCCGACTTCCGTCCTACATTCGGCAATTTTCCTCATCAGAAAATGTGGAACGAGCAAAATTATCTCATTGTTGTCGTTTTTGAAGCCAGGCCGCTCTCTGAATTTCATTTATACTTCCCTGTATCATGTATTATAAAAGTGGGTCATCATTGAAGGCACAATTTACTTGTCGCTTTTCATACGCTTTTTAACACAGCTGTCAACTGCTCTAAGTGCTCCAGGCGCTGGCGCATGTATCTCGTATACCATGATCTGTTCACCTGCGTCATTAATGCGTGGAATATCTACAGGCCCCAGAGCCGTGAATAGAAGCAGTGCTGATGACATTGCCGGCCTATCAGAAAGCCTGATCTCTGGAGGAAAAGCGCCAAGAAGATTGTAGAGAAGTTTCTCTTCGCCTTTCCCAAAGAAGAGAAAGGTCACACTGAATCTAACGCAAGATAACGTTCGAAGAGGCATGTCGGGGCATCTTGCACTTGTGAAGAACAAGTGACTTCACCGCAGGAGCTTCGAACAAGCGCTAGCACGTTTACCGCAGTTTTGTTCCGGAAATGCAATGTACACCCGCCGTAAAAATAAACGCCGGGGCAAGCGAGCGCGTGGCAGAATGCATTGCCGCGACATCTGACGTTGCGCTTCTGGTGTCGAGACATCGATGTGCGGGTGCGCGTCCAACCATGCTCCATAGCCTGTCTTTTCCTTCGCTTCAAACGGCAGCTCAGATCACATTCAGAGCTTGGCGCCAGGGGGCACTTTGTTTGCTCGCACGTCTTGCTCGTACACGCTTCAGCAACCGAAAAAGAGGGCGAAGATGAGTAGCTCGCTCTGCCCCTCGGAGACAGATAACTAATCTTTCCCATCTCGCGGTGACAAAATTGTATCCCAGATGCTCTCCTGACTCGGTATTAATAGCGAGTTTTAGCTGACCGTTTTTCACGGTCCGCTCCGCTCCGATATCAAGCCGGAGCGCCATTGCGCATGCCTGGCCCGCTTGGCCGCGAACGGCATTGGCTCCGGTTGCGCTGACCGTGCCGCCGATACCGGAGCGGACCGTCGAAAACGGTTAGCTAAAACTCTCTAATAATAGAGGCGCTGTTCTTGGGCGGGGCTTGGCTGCAGCCTGTCGTGTATCGTTTTACACTCCGTTTGTGTTTACAGGAAAAGCCGACTTTGTGAAGACCGGTGGAAGCTTGGACTTTGTAAGCTGGCCTTCTTACACAGCCTGTTGCGCCGCGTGTCATGGAAAGCTAAGGCTGGAGTATGAATAAAGAAAATGGCTTTAACTAATGTGTTATTATGTGTATCCAAAAACCAATTCAATGACAATTTGTTGATAAGACTACTATACCCATATGCTGAGTTTTGTTTACTTGTCGTAATTGGGTAGTGAAGTTGTAAACGTTGCAGAATTCGTTTGTTGTCACTATAACGAAATCTACGGAGAGAGGTTGCCACTGGAGAACACGGTTGTAACTGCGCCTCGGCGCTGGTTCAGTAGATATCAATCACAATTGCTGGAACGAGTTTTAATATTTTTTCGTAAAACATGCAATTGGTTGTCAACTAATGAGCACACCAAAACAAAATACGAACGGAAGCGACAAATAATCTTTTTGTGAAGGTGTGATGAGATTTCACCAAGCACACGTTCTGATACAATTAAAAAAGGGGAAACGGTAGGAGAGATCGGCGTGGTCGTGAGTTTGCGAAAAAATTATAAAAATGAAAGCCGGTATTCTACACCAGCTAACAATCAAAGCACCGCTCAAGGCCAGCATTGAAAAAGCACCTGTTAAGTATGCTGCTGTGGTCCTTCCCATTTTCCACCTTAAGTAGTGGTTGAAGCGGCTGCCTGTGGAAATAATCTCGCTCATCCTTCTCGGCATTGACTCGTAAAGCAAAAGCACAAACTCGTGGTTTGATCGAAGGCCTTCCCATTCTTCCCGAATGGCGGCCCAGAGCGCGTCCGCTGTGGCCCAGGACAAGTGGCGTCCGGACAGGCGCGACTTCATGAGCCCCCACACATTCTCGATGGGATTCGCATCCGCACCATTCGGAGGCCACTGCAGAGTGCGTAAGCCCTGATCCTCCAGCAGGTTGGTCACTGGACGAGCTATGTGCACGGGGCTTTTGTCGTGCTGAAAAATAAAGTAGCCGTCGAGGAAAGGCCTATCGAGCACGTAGGTGATCATAGTTTCTTGCAGTAGCGCACTGTAGCAGGGCGCCGTGAAGCTCCCCTCAATGCCGACAACAGGCCCTAGCCCGTCCCGGCGGATGGCTTCCCACACAGAGACTGCGCAGCGGTCGCTTGAAAGGACACTGTGTATATAGTCCGGGTTGCACTAGCAAATTTAGAAGAGACCGGATTTGCAGCTAAAAACATTTAAAAAGGAACAAATGGAGCGAACAATTAATAAAAGGCTACGACATGTGTTGTATGTTATTTCATGCAGACAGCCGGAAAAGCATGCATTAGATATGGTGCTAACATGAAATAATTATTCCAAATTACCTCGCACCATGAGTACTTAGATATAAACAGGCATTACCAAAAAGCCTTCAAGGAAACGGTTTTTAAAACTCCTGTGGAACTTTCGCCATTTCCAAACAAGCAAACGATGCGTACATAAGAAAGTGAGAGCAGCGGTTACCTCGAATTCAATGGCCTCCATACCAGCCGCTGCTGATCCCAGCGAGTACAAAAGGTGGATTCGTCAGAAAAAACGACAGTGCCCCATTCTTCTTGGCTCCAATGCTCGTGCTCCTGTGCAAATTCCATCTGCTACTGGCATTGTCGCCAGTCAGGAAAGGCTTCTGTACAGCCACACAGTTCGAAAGCCCGGCTTCCTTCAAACGCCGGCGTTTTTTCGACTTGGACACTTCCAGAGAGACCTCGTCATGGATTTCACTCGCATTGAGAAAGGGGTCTTCGACAACTGCCGCAACGATGAGGTCGTACTCGTTATGTTGTGTCACCCTTGGTCGGCCAGGCCTCTGGGCATCCGCAATCCTTCCTTTATCGCGAAAGGCACGCATTACTCAGCTCACCGCGGTTTCCGATCGTCCCGTCCGTTGGAATATCACTCGCTGCGGCAGCCCCTCCACGAAAAGCCTCGTTATTAGCTTCCGATCTTCAACTGGAACACGTGGTGGCATTTTGATTTACTGACCCCCTTTCCCTGCCCGCCACACTGAAATACGTTTTGCGGGAAAGCGGCGTCCAATCGTAAGCTCGGGCGCATAGCAAGAAATAGCGTCACTGCTGCATCCGTGCCCCACATTTGAAAACAACATGATCGCTATGCAGATAGATTCTCATGTTCTCCGGGGGCCTTTGGCGCAAAACTTTACTAGTTTCTGTTATTTTTTTCTTCAGTGCTTTACTAAGCGCTAGTCATGATAGGTTGCAGCGAAACGATTATCTTGACAGCCGGTCAGCTTAAATGTAATATCTGGTCGCGAAAATTCCGAGTAGTATGTTCGAGCACAGATGGCATAATAATTATGTCGCGTTTTACGTGGTATATGGAAAGTAACATGGCCACGGGGATGCAGAGATCGCCAATGAAATGTTAAAAAAATTACCCGCTTATTCACCCGCTTCACAAAATATGTGTTGGAAACACGACTGCGGCAAAAACGTCTGTGTTTTGGACATTTAGGCGCACGGTAAAGAGCCCAATATGGTCAAAATTAATCCCTATCCCTCGACTACGGCGCACCTCATCGCCTGCGTTGAATCGGGCCGTTAAATCAATCAATCAATCAATCAATCAATCAATCAATCAATCAATCAATCAATCAATCAATCAATCAATCAATCAATCAATCAATCAATAAAAATCAATCAATCAAGCAAGCAATCAATCGAACAAAGACGACTGCCTCCTGCAACCGCTGCAATGTAACACTATCTCCTCTCTGGCCCTAACACCCACCATGTGCTCCTTCCGTTCCACCTCTCCTTTATGAATGCAATGAACGTTTGCTCAGTTAAATCAAGTTTTCCACCGTTCGCAGGTAGCACTCAAAATTTATTGGGAGCGCGTTTTTTTTTTTTTTTTCAGCTGGGTGAAACTTATTCAGATCATATTTTTTGTTTTAATTCCTGCTATTGTCTCACATTCCCGAAACGTTATTTAACGCGACGATTTTTATTTGCTGTTGTACACACTAACCCAGCGTGTTTACTCGCCACGGAAAAAAAACTCGCGTTCTCGTTATGTTGTGAACCTGTATGAGCCATGGTAGAAGCTGAAGTAGTTTGCAATGGTATGTGTATTTTTACCTTGCCTTTCAGAATTTTTAAGCGGTTCTTGGCGGCGTAGTTGAATGAATTTACACGCAGGCATACCGACATTTTCGCGTTTAGATAACAAAAAAAAAAAGAATACAATATTTCAAACTAAGATAGCAGTGGCGTTGCAATGTATTCTTTGTCAGAGCAGCCCAGAGCGAGCAACGCAAATTCACCCTCGCCCTCGGCCTCTGCCGCGTGCGCGAAAGACGGACTGAGCAAATAAAGTGACCTGCGGCGCCAAGCGCTCAATGTGACCAGCGTTGCCGTTGGAAGCGAAGGAAACGACAGGCTAGAAGAAGAAGAAGAAGAAACGCATTTATTTGGGAGCAGAGTTAGTTGGCGATGGTGGCCGCCGTTTTGGCGGCGACCGCGGCCACCCGGGCGACCAGTGAAGCTTGAGACTCCTGGTCTGGGCAGCGCAGCGCCTCCTCCCACTGCTCACATGTGGTTATTTTCGGGTAGGCATCTCTCGGGCATCCCCACATGAGGTGCTGAAGGCTGCCGAGGGACTGGCAGGCAGTACAGTCAGGTGAAAGGTATAGGGCTGGCTGAATGAGGTGTAATTTAGCGGGATTGGGAAATGTGTTCGTCTGTAAAAGACGACATGTGTGTTCTTGCTGGATGTTGAGTTGTGTGTGTTCCGGGGGATATACACGGCAGAAGAGGCGGTAATGGGTGGCAATTTCGTTGTACGTGATCACCAAGTCTCTAGCGGATCTGGCGCCATGGTAGGGGAACGTGCTGGGCCCGGCTTGGAGGGTGAGTTCTCGAGCCATAGTGAAGGCATATTCATTCCCTTCCAGGCCAGCGTGCGAGCGTGGCTGGACGCGCACGCGCACATCGCTGTCTCGACACCAGACGTGCAACGCCAGATGTCGCGGCGATGCATTTTGCAACGCGCTCGCGGGACCCAGCTTATTTTGACACCGGGTGTACCTCTCTGCCTGAAAAAGGAAAACAACTGTTTTTTCGAATACCGCAAGCCATGACACTGTATGTGACGAGGTACCGGAAAAGCATTGATACAGTCTTTATACAAAGCCTTGATATATACGATACATTCATTGTATGTTTCCAGATTTAAAATTTCCTTTTTCTTTTTGTTTAAGTGAAGCATATTAGCCTTAAATAAAGGTACACATTTCTGAAATTTTCATTGGCCTAGAACTATGTTTGAGCTTTGTGAGGATAATGAAGCACGCATCTTGAAACAAAACCGAGACGGTCGATCGTGTGAAGTATACTAGGCAACGACCATTGCCATTAGGGGGACGATTGCGCCAATTACGCTTCGGGGAAACTCCTTCAGTGGAGATACCGTGTTTTGGCAGTTAAAGAGATACAATGTTTCTGTTTTTCAGATATTAACTGTGCTTTCTCACGGAGTTGCTGTTTTTAGTTATTTTAGCCATTTTAGCTTTGCCTTTCCTTCTCGAACCGTCTTGAGATTACGTTGGTGCATTCCTATATGTTGTAACTTCGAATACAATTTTCCATAGTTGTTCGTCAGTGCTTTGGGTTATCCTACACTTTATCCCATGTTTTTGTGAGCAATACTTCAGCGTCCGCTAGCTTGGCTTGGCGCCTTTATCGGCCTCCTGACCGGTCGAGCGAAGGAAACTTTGAAGAGAGGAGGAAAACGGAGGAAGAAAGGTTGGCGAGAGTGTGAATGGGAGGGCGATATTCCGAGGGGGCCCCACCGAAGCCAAGCATGCTCTGCGTTATGCACGTACCTTGGTCCTTCGGCGTCCTGCTTATTCCTCCTTTCTGTTTCCATAAAGCAATTCTCTCTCTCCTCCGCGTTGTGTGGCTCCTCCGAACCACTTGGCGTTTGAACTCAGATGATGCCTATTCTAACGTCTTTCTAGCTTTCGGACTTAGATGATTTTGAGATAGAGAGAAAAAAAGAAAATTTACACCATCTTCCCGCGAGGGGAACCACGGGGTAGATGCAACGTATCGGGGGTTGCCGTTGCGTTTCCGTTATGTTAGCGATGTCAGCGTGTGGATTGCTGTTGTTGTGTATCCTATTTACGCAGCATGTTCACCCCTGATGCGTCGCATCTACCCCATGGTTCCCCTCGCGGGAAGATGGTGCAATTTTTTAACAGAGGGCAAGCTGCGCGCTAACGCACAGGTGGCACGGCGACGGTAGCGAGCGCAGCCGAGCGCAAGCTGCGGGCTGACCGCGCCGACGCACAGATGGCGCTGCGGTGAGAGCGGCGGAGCGCGCAGCTGCCGCGGCGAGGAGAATGGGGGAGGGATGGGGACTACGCCGCGACAACGACGCGACAAGGTGAGTTAAAGAGAAGCGTTGCATCTAAAACGAAAAATGACCTGCAAAACTGGACTCAGTCTACGGAATGCACGAAACAAAACACGTTTATCGTAATTGGCGATGGAGCATGCTTCCTAGCCAATTAGGTGAATGAACCTCTGAAGGATTCAAGCTTTCTTCTTGCAGATAAACCTTGAACTGCCTGTGTCCCTCCCGCGTCATAAGTATCTTACTGTTTGTGTAAGCCCGGGTACAAACTATTGCTGCAACTGTCGTAATAACTTTAAAGAATGACCTCATTTCACGTCTGAGCCAACTGAAGTGTCATGCTATTTTTTTACGTTCATAGATCACGATACAGCTTTTGCGTCGGCAGTCTGAACAGAGCCTAACACGCAAACCCATCCGCTCTGCCACTAAGGACTCCGGACAGGTCCTATTGGGCCGTTTAACGTCGGCGTTTAAATCTCGCAACAGCACAACGGACATGCCATCCATTAGTACGAACATGAAACCTATAGCTGTGCGCCCACGTTCTCCCCCCTCCTTCCTTCTACTATTCTCCACTAAAAAACCGCCCTGGCATAATCCCGCAACCAGTCGTGTGCGCTTGCTTAGACGTGACAGACGCTGTCAAAAATATCCCCTGAAAGCTCTCTGAATAAGTTATACAGTCGAACACGGATATATCGAACACGGGTATATCGAATTATTGCCTATATCAAACTCATGAATTATCCCCTTGAAAATTCTGTGTAAAAGTATAGGAATTCGTACGTTTATATCGAACGGTATTTTTCCCGACATTGGGTATATCGAACGCCGCACGAGCTGGAAGGTGCTCTTCGGCGGTCGCTGCACCCCCGATTTCCTAGGTCCCTTAGTGCCTTTAGTGCCTTCACCGAAACCCAACAGGGACAGAAGCCGGGGCGTCGGAGCGTCCTGCTTGCCTTCTCATGGATAACTGTTCGGCCAACCAAACCAGCTGCGAGCTCGACAACATCGAGCTCAAGTTTCTGCCTCCGAACACAACAGCCAGGCTGCCGCCGCTCGAGCGTCGTTCAAGGTTGGGTACAGAAGGCGACTCCTCGATAGGCTTTTCATGAACCTCCGCGTGGGCACCGAGCTTAAAGTTGACCAGCTGGGGGCCATACACATGATTACGGGTGCCTGGAACAGCGTAAAGCAGAGCGTGGCCAACTGCTTCCGGAAGGCAGGCTCCGTGACGGCCGAACATTCGGAAGCTTGCGAAGACGGTGACGACGACGAATAGGACATAGTCGACCCGTTTCGCGAGCTGTCGTCCCTTTTCCCCGCTGCTGTTCCAGCCGGACTGTCCGCTGGCGACTTCGTGAACGCTGACAGCAATGTTTAGGCTGTTGCGAGCGTCGGTGACGAGGATATCGTAGCTGCGGTTGCAGGAACCCAGGCTGATAGCTCGAGTGGCGAAGATCGTCCGGACGAGGATGCGGCTACACGATCGTACTCCGCCGGTGAACTGGCGCCTGCGTTCAGCTTGATTCTGCGTAGTTGCGGCGACATGGGAGGAACTGGGCTGTCACACCTGGATAGCCTCGAGAATATCGAGACCAGCGTCTTTAATTACATGTACAGGACGAAGCAGCAGGCCAAGATCAGCGATTTCTTTTCACGCACATAAAGCATCCTGTTGCGTCGTTAGTGCAGAATTAGTTGTCATTCTTGAATGCGCCGATCGGTAAGTGGTCGTCCGCCACAGGTGAGGTCTCAGAGCCCATATTTTTTATATCGAATTTTTCATATATCGAACTATTTCGCGATCCCTTTGGAGTTCGATATATCCGTGTTCGACTGTATTAGCTCGCGCAGGCATCATAAGCGGGCGAGTTGCTGTTCATCCGGGAGGGATTCGCCTCTACTCGTGGAGCTGAACTTGAGGCGGTAACGGCGACGCCAGCAGCTTTCTGTTGTTTTTGCGCCCATTCGCGCTTGTGTTCTGGTCAACGCTTCAATTCGTGCGCTTCTTCCTCCAAACGAACAGCATGCATCCGTCCCATAACTATTTAACCTGGAGGCCCTTGAGCTCTATTCACGCGTACAAACGTTGGCTGTCCATTTTCCTTCCCCCTGGCATGCATCTTCCTGTTTGTGTAAGATGTCTGTGTAACGCATCAACCCACACCCGAACCAGTAGATTAAGGAGGACAGCCGACTAACCGAATTGAGCCACGTAGTAATTTCGACATTTAGATCTCCCACCAGCACGAAGGGCATTCCATCCGTAGCGGCATGAAGCCTAGCTGTGCATGCTCTCCCCCTTTTTCTACCCGCAAACCGTGCACGCATAAACCGGCAACCGGTGATGGCGCATACTTAGGCGTGAAAGACACCGGTGAAACAGTCACTCGGAAAGCCTTCCAAGCTGTAAAAGAAATATGAGCTCACGCCGGCGTTTCGACTGGGGAAGTTTTTCTTTTACGGGGAGGGATTCGCAGCTACCTGGCGAAGTGGAATATGAGCGGAAACTGTGACGGCGGGTTCCGGTCGTTTTAGGGTCCAGCCCTTTGGCAGCCGTTACGTGGGCTTCGCGGGGAGCGGCGTCTGTTTACGGCCGCGTAACCGAGTGAGCGAACGTCGCAGCGACGAAACAAAGCAGACAGAGGGGAGCGTCTAGCGAAGGGTGAAGTGGAGTACGATACGTGCGGCTACGGCGTCATCTCTCTCACTGCCTTTCCCTCACACGTCTCATGCATCGCCACCAATGAGCACCATCCCCCTTACACTTTCCCCAAACGCTGTTTCAATCTCCGTTATCCAAACCACGTCATGTTTGTGCAGGCGGTGCAAGCATGAAATGGAACAACATGCTCGCTGCTCCCTTGTGCGGGCCTTATCCGAATCAGGGGTCCATAACCATGCGTTTAAACGTACGCTGTGTAAAGGTGTGCCGTAAAGGTGCGCCCGGTTCTGTACAGCGTTACCGGCGATATCGTGTGTGCGGCTTTCGCCCCGTTCGGGGTGGTAACCGACGTCGTAAGGGCTGTTGGCGTGTGCCCGGGTGCAGCGAGAAGGGATCAATTTTCCGCCTTGCTTCGCGTAAGCTGAAGGCTGGTGTGACGCCTGACGACATGCCCCACCAGCTGCGCATCGCCGGGGACAACGCTCTTGTCGTCGTTCCGGGACGACTGCCGCGCTGCCTGCGCTGCCATCGTCTGATTACGTACGATAGGAGTGCCGCGTCCCGCGTTGCTCGCGTTGTCGGCGCTTCGGCCACGACGACAGTCAGTGCATGCAAACGTACGCCAGCGTCGCCGGGCCCGCGGGGTGTGATGACAACTCGGAGCACCTCGTGGATGAGGCAGAAGCGGAAGAAGTCGCCCCTGGAGGAGGAGGCGGCGGGCCAGCGCCGGCACCTGTAGCCTCCGTGCAATGTGGCGTCAAGAACTCCGAAGAGAAAGAAAACGGCGTGCAGAAGATTAACCCCGATGTTGCAGCTGTGATTAACGTCGTCTACAAGGGAGGCGCGCCGAGAGCAATCCGGGGGACAGTGTTAGAAGGACGACGTTGAGAGCGTTGGAATGGACACCAGTCGGGACCCCGTCGTCGGTTCCTGCGGTAAGCGGGTGCGCAAGAGAAACGCTGGAAATGCAGACAAGGAAAACGCGACTCCCGATGAGCCACCTCCGAAGGCGCCGCCTGGGTAGCCTTAATATTACGCTGTGGTCGAAGCCAACCGTTAGACCGGACAGGAAGGCGCCGGTGAAGACGACTGCAGCAATGACGGCGTACTTTCGGAGGTGGTGTCTGCTCGGACAACTGACTTTCATCGGCACCCTTTCGGACTCGGAGGTATGCGGCACTAGTGCTACACAATGCCTCGGGAACGCCCGGTCGGATAAAGACGTTTTTTTTCTTTTTAAAACACCTATGTTAACACCAGTTGGCCTCTTTTATGACAAGATTTTGCGCAATTTGGGCAGAGCTTTACGAATAGCTGCGTTAAAAGTCCGTGGCTTGGCCGCAATGAGGCGGCAGTATCAAGTGAATCGACATCGACATACTCGCGGTTTAACAAACCAAAATTGGAAGCGAAGACCAAACAGGCGGACTGGTGGATATGTTTAAAACATGCTATTATATATGGTGTCCCATGCCGTTGGACGATCAGGTGAATGTGCTATATTCATCCGAAATTGTGTTGGTTTTGATGTCCATCTTATCTTCTCCTGTGCAATGTCCGGCTCATTGTGTGTAACATTAGCTTGTTTTACTTGTCAAAATGTAGCGCAGAAAAACACACCGGGCGGAAAGAATACCTATATACGAGCGTTAACTTCCATCTGATTCTTTATTCACGTGGCTGCTTTGCTTTTCGGGAAAAATAAAAAGCGGAAACAAGAAAACACTGAAAAAGAAAGGGCTAACACCAAAGAGGCACCAAAAATGTTTTGACAATCATAGTGTCCTGCACAAACTGGCACCACATTGCAAGAAATGTAGTTCACGGTCAGATAGCGCAACTAAAGGTTTGCTTATACAGTCGTTCCTTTCACGCGCCCTCTGAATGCCTCACTGATTAGGCGTGCATGCTTGTCCTTTTTTATATCGATCATTGTGCTGCCAGGGAACTGCAAGTTCAACATCCGTACACGTTCTGACAAGCTGTGCCAAAAACCCTTCCATGCCATTATGCACATTATTGTCATGCTCGCTTAGACGCCCGTCTGTCTAACGTAGCCGGCGCCGCATGACAACGGAATTCTATATACTACATTTTGAACACAATCTAATAACTGTGTTTTGTTTTTGACAGCGCATCGCACCCCACGTCGCTTTACGGGACAGGTACTGCTAGCCAGCTGGGACAACTTATCAAGAGTGCTGAAAACAGCGTTCACGTTAACAAGTTATCCTATTTTATTAAGGCGATGGGACACTGAGTGCATATACATAATTACAGCCGCCCTCGTGTTTCGGCTGTAGTTTGTCCTTGTGTGCCGCGGGAAGTGCTCTTGAATTTCTGTTTCTTTAGCATGGTTTAGCCTACAAAGAGAATCAATGGCCGAGGGGACCCGTCCACGTCTAGGCGCTCCGACTGAGCCAGAAGACTGGCTAACGAGGCGTGGGGGCATTACCTTTGCAAAGCGTTCGAATGCACAATTTCTTTCTTTGTCTGCTATGAGTCTGATCTGAACAAGTCTGCTATGAGCTGATCTGAACGGCAGGATAGGCTTTTAGCTGCTGAGCATCTCTTGTTCGGGGGGTGTAAGTGTCCGTGCCCCCTCCGCAGCGCCTCTGATGATGATTGTGGCAAGATGCCCCTAGGGATTGGCCAACCAAAGAATCCATCACGAGATAGCTTCGCGTCCAACGACCGTCGTCATCTTCCCGTAGGGGAAACGCTGAAGAAGAAGAAGGAGAAGATGACAGAGCTGCGAAGAGGAGGGCGTGTACGTTGCTTTCAGCTGGAGCACCAACGTCCACAATTTTTACCTCACCAACGCTGACGGAGGCTACTGATTCTACCACAGAGACGACAACATCGACAAGAACATGACGGACGAGTTTCGGCGCCTCGAGAACCACCCCCTACTCACCATCACACTACAGTACTGGCGTGCTTTTGCCACCGGTGTGGACCCGGATGCGGAATTCGCTCTTCCGCTACTAAGCACCAGATCACCCAACATAACGGCAACACAAAGGAACCACACGGAACCCCCATGATGCTTCGCATCCGCATCAGATTTCCCCACGGGAAGATGTTGTAAGTTTTTTTCTGAGCTACATTTTGACCACTATGAATTACCAACTAGCCCAATGTACAACTGTACCATTAGCTTGTCCGGAACAAATTTTTGCATCATATCCATATATCCACCCAATACACAAGCGGAAAGAAAATAATTTTTTGAACGAGTAGGGAGATCTCTTGATACGGAAAGCTATGTCTTATTGCTCGGCGATTTTGTGTGTGTATGGAACGCAGATGGTAGAACGGTCCGTGACACCACGGCGCTACTGTTAAATAGAATAGTTCAAAAAATAACTTGGAGGACACTGGACTGACGCTTTCGGCGGGTATGACAAATTAGTGCACGCACTTTCAGAACGTTAGCCTAGCATTATAAGATGTTTAAAAGTGGGACGGTGTTTAAAAGTGCAAGCTTGTCTTGAAAAGACAGAACTTTTCGTTTTCTGGCAGCAGAGCTCACCACCCATGAACCAACATCACCGATAGCAGTGTAGACTCGCGACTACGCGCCGACAAGCATGCCTAGCACCTAACTGACCCCGCACTGACACCAGAAACGTACAATAGTTTGCGGTGCGGGTGAGGTTCGCTAAATTAGTGCCTTTTCATTTAGTACATATTCAATCACCATGCTAAAAACTATTTTGTTATATGTTGAAACGATCTACCTGCCTAATACTTGCTTTGACTTTATCTTGTCCTTTATCCGTAGCACCCTGTACTGTTTCTTTTTTTCTTTTTTTCTGTTTATTTATTGTACGCATACTTTCTGTCTTCTTTATTATGCACTTTCGTCACCAGGTCTGGAAAACCATATGTATATTCTGAAACCCGTTATGTTCATGTGACAATATTTATGATGTATAAGTTTGCTCGATTTTATACTTATATTGTTTTCACTCGTTTCGTACCTTCCTGAACCACTGAACCCTTTACCCCACCGTTACCCCACCTATTAGATATAGAAGATCCCCCCGACAGTCGCTGATTTTTGGACCTCCTCCTGTAACGTTTTCGCCGTGTATTGTTCTTGGTGCTGTAATAAATTCAAATTCAATGCAATTCAATTCTTTGCCCTTTCAATTTTTCAGAAAAAGAGCAAAAACAATGGAGAGAGAGACAGATTGAACTTTATTCAAGCATCCGGTGTGCAAAGGACACGATTCCCGGCCACGCAGGGCTCGGTCGCGTCCCCTCTATCTAATCACCCTAAGTCGCAAAAGTCCTAGGGCGTCGGGCTTAGACCCCGAGGCGGTTGGTCTCGGCTTCCGCTCGAGCTACTCGGAGCGCTCCCGGCCGCCACCGTCGGCCCCCGACCCCCACCTCCCGCATGGGAGGACGGAGTGCCGGGAGGGACGGGCGGGCGCGGGGCCCCCTTTCGCCTTTGCAGAGCCAGAGCCGCCTCGAGCCGCTGGATGGCCCTCCTCTGTTGTTGGGGCTCCGCAGAGCCCACGCATTCGCGCACGTCCGGTGGGTACGGGTCCTGTGGGTCCTGTCCATCCCCCCCACCGTCCCGTCAGCGTAGCGAATTCGTTACATCGAGGTTAACCGTGACAACCCCTTCGTTAGATAGACGTCTCCCAAACACATGGATTTCAATAGGGCCGGCACTGGGGAATCGCATATCTTCGTTAAATCCAGGAATTTGTTACATAGAGGTTCGTTACATTCCGGCTTAAGTGTATTCTGCAGAGAAAGCCTCCAAATTGATTCATGGCGCGCCAAAGAAAACGTCCCCGAGCACCTTTGTGTCGCTGTTACTCAACTGCGCGGCACAAAACGGGAGTCGTAGTTTTGATTTGAATTTAGCAGATGGCACCAGCGGTTAAAAGCGTTTCATTCGCAAGTCATAAAACGCATAGAGTTTCATACTAATAAATACTAGAGGGAAATCTGGCGCCACTGTCTAGGGGAGCCGCGCTTCAGCGATCGTGCCGTCATGTACCCGGCAGGTACGTTCCACTTGTCCTTGGCATGGCTCATTAACAGGCTGAAACGTTGGCTATGGCTGCAAAAACCAACAATATTACCGTAGATGGTTCATAAAATTTGTTTTGTTATTATAACATTGAACCTCGAAAATATCAGTAGTTTTTTAGAAGCTTAATGTACAATGAAAAAAAAGGTAACTTTTTTGGTTATTTTGGCTTCGAGACAAAAAAGAAGCCGTATGGCTAGCTAAGCCAAGCAGGCGAGGAACCTTGCCAGCAGCAATGGTGCCGCCCACGGCGGCCCGCGACTGCAGCGACAGATTTCCCTCTAGTATACATTAAAATGAAACTCTATGATAAAAGGGACTGACGCTTTTTCCAAGTTTAAATGAATGTCATAGAAAGGCCAACATCCGTAGGGTTACACCGTGTGAAGGGTTAGATGTCCCAAATCTGCTTCGAATGTTGCAGGCACGCACGAGGATGCGGAAGACGCACAGGACGCACTTCAAACCTACGAAAAATCCGCGCGGCCATTTCTTAAAACCCCGAACGCAAGCAAAGATCGCGACTTCATTAGTGGGAAAGAAATTTGTAGTCCTTTGGGGCCGTTCTTGTTCAGGTAGCAAATTTGGTGCTATTTCTTAATATGTGCCAGGTCCAATTTTATTTTTGGAGCATTTACGCTTTGCAAATACGATGCCGCATAAGCTTGGTGGATGCCGGTGCAGCATACAAGAGAAAAAAATAACCTAGACATGCGTACATCGATTCACTAAAGTTCTCGTTTTAGCGAAATAATTCGCGGTTCCCCTCAACCTGGTTAAATCGAGTTTCGCTTGCATCACTGAGTTAACCCTTGCCAATGCGCCCTTGTGGGCACGTAAAAAAACATCGAGTGCATCATCTTCATGTCCACCGCTGGCAGCGGGCAAAGATAGATCAGTAGTTGCGAACTGAACTTCCAAGATCAGCAAAAGGTGACCAACGACCGAGCCTACTAGCGTCATATACACACTATATAATGTATGCTTAGTTCACATGGACAAAAAATACAATAAAAAGGGAAACTTCGAGAGCTGCATTGCGGAAACCATCAAAATAATACACAGTAATTTATCAAACACAGAACACCTTGTCCAAGGACTTTCGAGAACCATACTTCTTGTCAATATCCTACCAGGAGAAAGACGGCGAGATAGGTGAGCTAAGGTGTGCGAACCGCCGAAAAAAGAAATGCATTTCTCCCCCTGTTCTAAGCGTCTTGAAAAAGATTTAACTGTTCCACGAAATGTAACTTCTCTACATCTGTGAAAGCGGAGTACTTTAGCCTTCAATAGCAAAGACATTTCATTAAATGGAGGGTCTCCCCAGGGAACCACATTCCAAGCTAGAATTTTTGTGTTGTCAAGGGGCGTGTCAAGTAGGTGTGGCTGTAAGAGCGACAATGGCAACTTTGTTTTACTGCGGAATGCATTAGGAAAATGTGCCGTTTTTGTAATAATGGGCAGAAGGCAAATGCCTTTAGATTTTCTTTTCTATACAATTTCGTGTATGGGAGGAAACGCGTGACGATTAGAAACAACTAGTGTAGCATGTCACACTGTTTATGAAGAAATTTCGATGCAGAAGAACTATATTGTAGCAGAAACTAAGTGTAGTGTTTACAAGGACGCAATTTATTTTAAAAGTTCTTGATCAGTATTCGAACTTACAACACTTATTTACAAGCAGGTGTCCCTCAAACCTTGGGTGACGGCACTGGTAGCGCTACAGCCTTCGGGCAGAACTCCTTGTGTACAGGCATGGCTAAATTCAAATCGGCAGTCTACGTCTACTTTTAGTTTCACGCGTTTCGTGTATTTGCAGCCCAGGGGCAGGAGGAGAAGGAATGCTGCCGCTTTTATGGCGGTCCCGAATTCCTGGCCCCCAATAGCTGCCATCGAGACGCCGTGTTTGAGAGCGAAGCTTCAGGAATGTGCGAACACAACCCAGATTCACCATAACGTTGTCGCTACTCTGGGGTATCGGTACGGAGACATCCGCTTTCTTGACACTTTTGTTGCCGCCGGAAAGGACGAAATTTTTTTGCTGCTCTTTTGCTGTTCCTTTGCTCACTCAGTTGTCGGTATCGAGTGTCCATCTTTCACACCGCCGGTGATAGCGTTTCGGCAGGTTTCGCAGGAAGAAAATAAAACGACACAAGGAACGTGCTTGCGTATTTTCATTATCGAGCAACTGACAGGACCTTGATATTGCAGGTCAACAAAATTAGAAAGGGCAATAAAGCGGTTGCCATGCTACCCTACGCATGTGGACGTCCAGAAAAACTGTTGTAAGCCACGAAAGATGGAGATGGAGGAGGGTGTTAAATGATTCTCGTCGTCTCGGGGGGCTTGTCGCTTGCGCTCGCCTAGTGTCTATCGGCCCTCTTTTCTCCTATTGTTCCGAGCCGCCGCCAAGATCATTGGTCATTTCGCATAATCGCGACATTTGTTTGCACTGCGACGGTTCATGGGCTCCGTAGTTTTGTTGCTTATACGTTTTAAACGGTCAACTCTGGCAGGCTTAGCTTGTCTCCCTGTTCTGCGGCGGCGCGCGACCGATTTCTATCCTCATACAAATCAACGATAAGGCCTGTAACACATTTCAGCAGCAAAACTGTGTTCTGAGCTCTATGCTCTACGCCCGTGTGTACGAGATTTCGGCGCACGATAAAGATCCCCAGGTGGTCAAAATTAATCCGGAGCCCTCCACTACGGCGCGCCTCATCGCCTGCGTTGCGTCGGCGCGTTAAACCCCACAATCAATCAAAGCTCTATGCTCTACATCTGTTTAGCCTTACGCATGCGTTCGGCGTCTTAAGCCTTGGCCCATTGGCGTTTTTGCGCACAGAGATCGTTTTTGCCCAAGGAAACGAAACCTTTGGTCGGTAGAGATATACAGCTTTTCCCACCATTATGACCTTTCGGCAAACACTTAGGAAGCATACCTGCCTGTGCGTTCTCTGATGCGTTCAAGTCGTTCCTACGTTCCTACATTCAAGTCGTTCCTACGTTGTTCATGACGTGACGAAACTCCTTCATTATGTAACGGTGGGCATTCAATGTATAGCGCTATGGCCTAAGAACATAATTTCCAACAGCTCTGTTTTTATCACCGAGATACATGCTGGAACGAAAAATTTTAAAAGGGCGATGAAAATAAAATACGTTTGTTTCATTTGTATAAAAGATTTGGTGCATATTATTAGCGCTGCCGCCACTTCGCTTCTGCACAAGTGCGCTAAAAATATGTCAACTCCCAAGGGAGCCTCGTTCTATGGGATATTATTTTCATTAACAAAGAGCGTCATGCCGAGCACAGGTACGAAAATTTCGATTATTTAACGCAGCAACCTGTAAAAAGCGGTTCCTATTTGACTGTGACTTAGGGCTCCGCCCCAACAGTGGTCTACTCTATCAACGATACCTCAGCTGGAAAAAAAATGGGGTTCGGTCGGCACCAGAATCCCGGGATGCTCGCCGCCGAGTCTGTACACAAAGCAGCCGCGTCGGCGGATTGCCTCGAAAGGGCGTCATCCCTATTTCATAATTGCCGCGCTTTCGAGGCGCTTTTTCAAAGAAAGTGCTACGAGTTGTGCCGCGCCTCCGCCAGATGGCGCCACGGGTCCCGCGACCGAGAGAAGACGCAGTGAAACATCCCCCTCGCGAGGGGCACGATCAAATGCAGAGCATTTCCGGGGGCGCACGACGTTAAGTAGTTTGCGTTACGTTAATGTTGTTGAACTTGTAGCAACTGCTGACGAGAGAGCGCTCGTCAGCAGTAATTTGAATGAGTAAACGATATAAGGTGCGTTCGTAGCGTCCCAGTCTGTGTCGGCTTTGTGGCGCAGTGGGTAGAGCACCATGTACATTGCGTTCCGCCCGCAGGGTCGAGGGATCGAAACCTGGCGCCGGATAGTATTTTTTTTATATAGTAGGGAGGGGTGCGGTGCGGACTACGGACGTCAACGCGGGTGACATCGTGAGTTATGAAATGCTCTGCATTTAACAGGAAACGCCTGCATCGGCAAAAAAACTTACACTATCTTCCCGTGGGGAACCTGACGAGGATGTGAAGCATTATGGGGGTTCCGTGTGGTTCCATTGTGTGGCCGTTATGTTGAGTGATGTGGTGTTTAGTAGCGCCAGAGGGAATTCCGTGTCCGGGTCCACACCGGTGGCAAAGGCACGCAAGTATTGTTATGTGACGGTAAGTATGTGATGGTTCTCGAGGCGCCGAAACTCGTCCATCGTGTTCTTGCCGATGTTGTCGTCTCTGTGGTAGAATAGGTAGTCTCCGTCAGCGTTGGTGAGGTAAAGGTGGTTGGTGCACCGCTTGGAGCAACGTACACGCCCTCCTCTTCGCAGCTTTGTCTTCTTCTTCTTCTTCTTCTTCAGCGGTTGCCCTACTGGAAGATGATGACGGTGGTTGAACGCGAAGCTATCTCGTGATGGATTCTTTGGTTGGCCAATCCCTGCGGGCATACTGCCACTATCATCATCAGAGGCGCTGCAGCTGGGGCCCGGACAAGTGACATGCCCCCGAGCACGAGATGCTTCGCATCTAAGCGTTGGTAAGGTAAAGGTTGTTGACGTTGGTGCATCGGCTGAGAGCAACGTTCCCGCCTTCCTCTTCGCAGCTTTGTCTCTTCCGCTTCTTCCTCTTCAGCGGTTCCCCTACGGGAAGATGACGATGGTGGTTGAACCCGAAGCTACTTCGTGATTAATTAGCAACGTACACGCCCTCCTCTTCGCAGCTTTGTCATCTTCTCCTTCTTTTAAAGCAAAGCTTTTTACCTCTACCCCCCAAGAGTTCTTTCGCGACCGTTGGTGTCACAAGAAAACTCCAGCGAACAAATAAAAGAATTTACTGGCACCGCCGGGAATCGAACCTGGAACTAACAGACTAACAAAGCGAGAGCCCGTTGTCTTGCCGATTTAGCTACGAGCCCACACAAGGTCCGGGAAGACAGGCGGTGTATCCACCAAGCACATGTACGGGTTTACCCCTGCGTTCTCGCTGAATGCCACGTGAAAGCGTCACGCGACCACTCACGCCCGTCTAGCGGCCCTGTGCGCACCTTGCTCATGTGCTAAGAGTTACAAAAATTAAAGGAAGCTCACTCCAATGCATGGCATCTCACTTCTAGTACGCCAATGTGCTAAAGCCTGTCGCCTCCAGTGTTCACGTAAAAAATCACAGCTCCTTGTCGTCCGGCCTCACGCCAAACCAAGGAATACATTCAAATACTTCTTGATGGCCAGGCCATCACTCCAAGCCCCAGCATCAAGATCCTGGGCCTGCATCTCGAGGCTAACACCAAGAGTGACGTCTCCTTGCAGCGCCTCAAAAACAGCATAAGTCAAATCATACACATGATCAGGCGAGTTGCCACCAAGAAGCGAGGCCTAAAAGAATTCGGTACCTTACGATTAATTGAAGCTTTTGTCCTCTCGAGAGTGGCATACGTGAACCCCCTGCCTTCTTCTCGACAAGGAAGACATAAAGACGCTTTATATAATGATTACAAAGGCGATCGAGCAGGCCACTGGTCTTCTCATGAGTGCGTCCACACAGAGGCTGCTTATCACGGGGCTCCACAACACGGTGCACTAGCTGATAGAAGGCCATCTTCCTAACCAGAAGGTCCGACTCAGAACTGCGGTGCGCAACCGCATGTTCACCCGATTGGCTGGGCAGCCCAGAATGTGACTCCGCTTGACGTACTCCCAGACTGTTGGCGACTAAAACTAAAGATGCTCCCTTTGCTTTGAAATCTGAACCCCTCACATAACGAGGGTCACTGAAAAGCACCGGCTCAAGCGCTAAACACCGCCCTCGATGGGGATCATGCAGTTATCTACACAGACGCCTTCTAACATCGAGGGCAGCAATACGCCATCATTGTGGCTACCTCCAGAACCAACCTCCTTGCGTGTACCTCGCTTAGGACCCAAGAAATGACGGCAGCAGAAGAGGCAGCCATCACCTTGGCTCTCACTCAATCAGGGGTTCGGAGGGTAGTCACCGATTCCCAGCAAGCCTACTGGAATTACCAGTCGGGTCGGGTCTCCTGACCTGCACTGCGCGTGCTAAAAAACCACTCCCCAAACGGTTCCATTCAGCTCATGCGGACACCCCCTCACGTTTCAATGGAGGGCAACTAACACGCCCACCCAACAAGCCTGTGCTTTTGCCTCCCGTGCTATGGAGCTGCACGAGGACAGTCACCCGCTTGTCACGTTTAGGGAGATAACCCAGCATTATCGCCTTCTGAGACAGACCGTACCTTCGCCTTACCCCGACCATTCCAGAGCACAACAAACTACCCTACGGCTCATATAATCCGGGCTCCTTCCCACAGCCTATGCGTTTTCACCTAATGCTCCCGAATCGCTACGACGCTGAATGTAAATTTTGCTCAGAAGTGGGAACACTCCGCCCCGTAATCGGGGTGTGCGACTTTAGCCCTGAGCACCCTCCTCTCTTTCCGTCAACTACCCAACAAGAGCAATGGGAGATGCTGCTGTCGGAACCCCCTCTTGCTACCCAGCTTCTGCGGGTGGACAGAACACAGGCCGCGCGGACTGCACATAGGCCCCACAGAAGAAGGACTCACTCCCCAGGGCTGCACTCTGGGCCGTTCAGAAATTTGAACAGAAGTAATGCTTCCTCCTCCTCCTCCTTCTCTGCCACAAATCTCGTCGCCTCCGTCCGCGGCGCAGAGACGGAGAAGTCAGATCGTCTAACACCGCGTTGGAGCTTACTTTAATTTTATAAAAAAAGATTCCACTCATGTGCTACACCAATACAACTCAACCAAACACCGTTCATGCACCATGCAATAATTGAACCTTACCAAGAATATCTATTTGAAGTAAAGTCCATTTCACTTCTCTCTGGTTTTACTATTTGTAGAGCGATGTGAATGAATTTAAGTGACGTCGCATGGGTAATCGTTCTGGGGGCCGTTTACAGCTTTGCTTTCCAACCACATTCACGGGGTGGATTGGAGCAATTTTTTTCTTAAGCGATTCCCCTACGGAAAGATGACGACGGTGGCTGAACGCGAAGCTATCTTGTGATGGATTCTTCGGTGTGCCAATCCCTAGGAGCATCCTGCCACAATTATCATCAGAGGCGCTGCGGACGGGGCGCACGGACAAGTGACATCCCCCTCAGCAAGAGATGCTCTGCATCTAAAAGAGATGCTCCGCATCTAAAAAATAAAAACTAGAATTCATTGACAGTTTATAATATGCACCGTGCAATGCGCAATGGGAGCGCAATAGTTTTGGTTCGTTGGGTTTGCGAAATATACAACGAACGATGCGGGCCTACACGCATTCCTGTCGATGAAAAAAAGCGTACTTTGGCTTTGACATAGGCGTGTGCACCATTGCGGGCCATCATTCAAATGCGAAAGCGTTGTGTCGCCCGTCTAGCAGAAAAGCCATATTCCAAAAACAACCGACGAGAGGGAGAGAGATCTCTTTATTGAGCCTTAATCGCGTTCACGGGAGCGGTGTGGCCGTCGGTTCGAAGCCGGCAGCGACGTTGTTAGCGCGTGTGACCAGAAGTATCTGGACCCCTGGGTCCGAGCTTCTCAGCGCGCCCTCACACTGCTCGTCACTGACTGTGGAGGGAAAGGGATCGTGAGGGCATTCCCACATAGAGTGGACCAGTGTGGCTGGGTCCCCACAGAGTAGACAGTTTGGCGAGAGGAATGGCGAGGGGTGAATGCGATGCAGTAGTGCTCGGCAGGCCAAAGAGTTTTTCTGCAGGAGTCGCCATAAGCGCTTCTGATGGTTGATTAGCTCAGGGTGGGCAGGAGGGTACCGACGGCGAGAGAGGCGGTAATGCGTGATTATATCGTGGTACGTGATTAACTCACCCCTGGCTGACCTGGAGCCATCGTAGGGGACGAGGCTGGCACCGGCACGGATGGTCAATCCTCCTGCTCCATTGTGCGCTGCCTGATTGCCCCAAAAACCAGTGTGCGCCGAGGTCCAGACAATGTCTACCAGGTCGGACGGGGGATTTCGAAGGAGAATTTTGGACGCCATGGACGATATGTACCCGTGGGCGAAGTTTTTGATGGCCGTTTTCGAAACGATGATTATAATTGTACGCGTCGGCCGGGACCGGCAAAAGCACCTCTTCCGCTGCAGAGGTGCTTTTGCGTACGGTTATAGAGTTAACGGGTGGGTCAAACGGGCTATTAATTACAGCGAGGGCAAAGGCGTCGTGATGGCGGTATTCTGCCGCATCCACATAAATAATGTCAGGTTTTGTGGGAAACGTTTTGGCCAGCGCCCATGCCCGTTGCTCCCTTCTACCTCCGTGGTAGGTGGGGTGCATGTTGCTCGGAAGAGGGCGGACACGGAGGTAGTCGTGGATAGGCCGGGGGATAAGAATAGCCGGTTCGGAACAGACTGGGGCCCTGATACCAAGTCGGACCAGTATATGCTGTTCGGTGGACGTAGTTGAGAGGCGACGTAGCTGATTGATATGGTGTGCCTCGACCAGCTCATAGGCAGTATTATGAATACCGAGGCCCTCAAGTCTGGCTGTGGATGAACTCAGAGGAATTCGTAGTGCATCTTTATATGTCTTTCTGGTGATACAATTAAGTTTGTTCATTTCGGCGTTCGCAACACGAAGGTAGGAGAGATAACATGTTATACGAACAATAATAAAGGCTTAGGCAAGCCTGTTCTCAGTCTCCTTGAGACCATGGTGGGTCCGGTAATTCGTCGGATGAGTCCGATTGTCTGATTACGAGATAAATTTTGTGTTGCTGCGATTATGCTGCATGATAAGACCGAGGACCTTCGGGGGGAGCAGCTCTGGTATCAAATGTTCATTCAGGTAAATGTTGATCTAGGGAGAATTTTGAGAGGTCGTTTTGGCTTGTAGGAGGAGAAGCTCCAATTTTGCGAGAGAGCACACTGGGCCCCCAGACTGTGCTTCCTCATTCACGACATGTGCACCTTGCTGCAATGTGTTTTCAATGAATGCGTCGCTACCACCAGTGATCCATAACGTTATATCATCCGCATATAGGCTATAATGAAGTTGCAGAATCTTTTCAAGCCTTTTCTGGATGTTGAGGAGAGCCAAAATAAAAAATAGAGGCGAAAGAACGGCTCCTTGTGGAGTCGCTACGGAAGAGAGTCAGCACGTCAGATTTATTGTCCCCTTTTAGAACGAACGCTGTACGCGCAGTTAGAAAGTTACGCACGTAGTTGTACACACGCTCTCCAGGAAATATTGTTTCCTAGCCACGCAAAATGGCGCTGTGGGTGACTCGATGAAATGCTATGGTGAGATCCAGCGCAAGAATCGCAGCAGTATCAAGTCGGGTTGAAGGGGTGATTACCTTACGGGAAAGTTGCAGAAGAACGTCGTGAATAGAAAGTACAGGGCGGAATCCAATCATTGAGTGTGGAAGAGCGTTAGTAAAATTCAGGTGAAGCGTTAGGCGGCCGAGGATGATATGCTCTAGGAATTTACCAACACATTAAGTTAGAGGTATGGGTCGGAGATGTTCTATTGTAAGGGGTTTTCCAGGTTTAGAGATAAGAGTGACCTTGGCATGTTTTCATTCGAAAGCAAGTGCCCCGCGTTCCCAAAAACAATTGAAGTAACGTGTGAGAGCCGATAATGAGGGATCGTCAAGGTTGCGCAGCATTTTGTAGGTGACTCCGTCTGGCCCCGGCGCCGAGCTTGGGTGAATAGCCAGAAGAGCGCTGCGCACTTCCGCCTCCATGATGTCGGCATCTAGGTTATGAATAGGTGATCCATGATAAGGTCGACGTTGTTGAGAGTCTGCGTGGGAATATATAAAAAGCAAGCTCTATCCATTAGTTCCTGATTTGTACGCGGGAATTTTTGTATGATCGTTCTGAGCCGATTACCCTGTTCTGTTTTTGTGCGAGTGGGGTCCACAAGGTATCTCAAAAGGGACAAGGTTGTCCGCATGCCAAGGTTGCCTTTCATGTTAGTTGCAAATTTCGTGCTACTGACTTTGAGCAAGTTCTACAGAACAGTTTTCTATTTCGTTATTTAGGTGTGCCATTTTCAGTTGTAATTTTCTGTTGCTCTTATTTTTCCGCAATCTGCGCTGGATGATTCGAAATGCGTTTGTAAGTGTTGCAAGTGGGAATCCACCGTTTCGGATGGAGTGCCAGGGTCTACAGCAGTGCTCGCGGTTCATGCGTCAGTAAGGAGCTGCTTTACCCACTGTTGAAGACCCGAAAGGGTGATTTGTGGAGGCTCGTGGGTTTTCCGCACCTCGCGAAATTCATTCCACTTTGGCAGATGTGTCTGCCGTGGACGGGGCCTCAGGGGGGCTTTTAAATTCACATCAGTTCGGACAACGAAGTGATCGCTACCTAATGAGTCACTGGTATTAGACCAGCATGCGCTGGTGACGTTACAGTGAAGGCTAGGTCTGCGGAGGAATCTCTCTGTACGCTGTTGCCAATTCTAGTGGGTGACATTGGATCTGATTCTGTAGTAAGCCGATGTGCTTGGATGTGATCCCAGAGGAGCCTGCCCTTGCGAGAACAGTGAGGGTATCCCCAGGCGGTGTGTGGCGCATTGAAGTCGCCTACAATGGTAAGAGCATGAGGCCCTACAGTTTGCTTAGCGAGAGCAAACAAGTGGCTAAATGTCTGTCGTGTTGGACGAGGGCAGCTGTAGATGTTGAGAAAATATAGGCGCTCAGCCTCCCGTTTACTCGGGTATAGAACCACTAAATTGTGGGGAATAGAAATGCTATCCAATTGTATTTGTTCGGCAGCGATATTGCGGTGGACTAAAACAGCTGTACCATGATTATTATTGCTCTGAGAAGCCCTGTAACCTGGGAGCGTGGCCATGATACCTACTTCTTGCAAGGCTATCACATTAGGGGGAGATTCGGCTGCCTCTATCAGGAGTTCTAAGACACGCCGTTTACGACGGAATCCCCTGCAATTCCACTGCCAGACACGAGTGGACCCCATGTTGTTACTGAGAGGCGGGGTTGAAGTTGGGGTTGGGAATAGGGATAGGGATAGGGACGGAGAGAGAATTAATATTATTGACTATGTCCCGGATGCTGGAGCGCAGTTCACAGTGCAGGGCTTCGATATTGGTGTGCAAGTTTGTTATACTGGTTTGAAGTGTCTCATAAATACTCAATAATTCGGATTTCTGTTCCGTTAGCGCCTGCTTGCAGGAAGCCTGAACCTGAGTTATGTGATTCGTAACTGATTCTTCAAGGGAGGGAAGGACTGATTCAGGAAGAGAGTCGTCCGACACCGCATTACGCTTGGTAGGAGAAGGAGTTAGGAAGGCGGGGGTGTCCTGCAAGGCGGAATCACGCGCTTTCAGTGCTTGGTTCTTCGACGAATAAGGGGCAACGAACTGTCCGAAAGTAACCACTACTTATGTGTTGTGATTGCTGAAGCAATATTACCTTTTGAGCACCGCCGTTAATTTTGCCTTTGAGAAGATTTGTCGACTCTGCTGACAATTGCAATAGATGATCGGGTGGTTGCTCTACGATGCATCTAGATAGGAATCGATGAGTTTGTGCGAACGCTGTCTAGGACATTGGCAAAGCCCTTGGGCATATATATGCAAGTTGTTGGTTGATAAGTTATCGTGGCAGCCAAGGCTAATTGATGACACTTCCGTTAGCTTCGGAAAGCTGCTGCCTTCACCCCTTGGGAGTCGAAATAGTTTTTTAGGCGATTATGCCTTTTCACAAGATTACCCACGAGGGCAAACTAAAATCTCGCCTGTGTTTTACGGTTACAACCGATGGCCCTGTATTCAGCTATTATGATTCAGTTATTTCCTGGCTCTGTACTTTTTTGCTATGTCAGTAGGCCCTTGCCATATGCAGGAGCGTAGGGATTATGGAAACGAGAGAAACTTCCAGTGGATTCAGTATAGGCTAAACCAGTGTCACGAGGTAAGGTTACACAGTGTCGGCACTCTTTTCTACTATTGTTGGGTGTTGCCGCCGTGATAATTGGTCAGTTCACACCACGTGACATTTGTTTACACTGCGGCGGTTCATGGGCACCGCTATCTTGTTTTTTACGCGTTTGCCCTCGGTAAACTGTAATAGTCTCAGCTTCTCTTCCTTGCTCTGCGGCTGCGGGCCACTGGTGTCGTTTCAAACGCCAATCAGCTGGTGGTCCTATGGAGTGCGTCGGCGTTACACTACGTATGGTTGGCACACACACCTCGGTTGAAAGTATTTACATCAGACGAGGAGAACCTTGGGACGCCGGCCACGTGGGCCGACTGCGGAGCCTCCTGGGATGTGACTGCCTTATCTGCGGGGACTTCAACGCCCACCACCGGCACTGGAAAAGCCGCCGGAGTACCAGACGGGGTAGGGACGTCCTAGATGCGTCGGTCGCTGCAGGACTGCTGATAATCAACACTGGCAGCCCAACCTTTGTCCCCCGAGCCTGTCAGACGTGCATTGACCTCGCACTGGTGTCCGAGCACTGTACCTACAACTGGGAGACGGCAAACGACACCTGGTGCTCCGACCACTTCCCGGTCCTCCTCACGCCGTCCTCCCTGAACCGGCGCTTTCACACCAGACGCTGCAGAGTGATCAACTGGACCATCTTCAGGCAACAATTGAGGGAACGGCTGGAAACAGCAGACGACAGCACCCTCCTAAAGGAACTTGTCCCCTGCACTGAAGCTGGCACTACCTACACCGAAGTGACCCGCGGAAAGGCGGTGCTGGATATTGAGGCGCTCAACCTTCGGGCCACCAGGACGACAGCCCAGAATCAGGCCGTCCGCCACAACACCCGTGCCCTTTGGGCGGCCTTCAGACGACTGGACGCAGCAGCCAGACGGCACGCCGAGTAGCAGCGCAAGAGATGCTGCCAAAGCCTCTGCAGCTCCCTTGACAGCAGCCGGGACCCTGCCCGGGCGTGGAAGCTGTTCAAGTCTATCACATAGCCTACCTGCACTCTGTGCCCAGTCCACTCCGTGGCCATAGGGGCAGGGATAACGGAGAAAGACCTAGCTGAGCTCTTTGCAGAGCAGTTTGCCCGTTGCGTCAACCCGATGCACCCACCTCCAACGCTGGTCCCTATGGCCACTACATTCGGGCTCGCCCACACGAGAGCAGGCTGGTACCTGCTACTATACAGCGCCCCCCTCGCCGAGCCGCCACAGAGACCAGCTGACCCTCCGGTAGAAGCGGCCTGCAATGCAGACATCGCACTGGCTGAGCTCCTGACGGCGCTGCCCACGGGGGCACAGCAGCCCTGGCGCCGACGGCATCACCTATGCCATGCTGCGAATCCTCGACACCGAGCAGCAGCTGCGCCTACTGGACTTTTTCAACCATGTCTGGAGGACCAGCACCATCCCTGAGGACTGGAGGACGGCTATTGTGACAGCAGTGCTGAAGGCTGGTAAACCTCCGAGGGAGCCTTCCTCGTATCGCCTCATCTCTCTGACCTCAGCGTTGGGAAAACTCATGGAGACGGTGGTCCTGGGCAGACTAGAATCGCTAACAAGCCTACGAAATGCTCTTTATGAAAAGCAGAGTGGCTTCCGAAGGTGCCGCTGCACCGCTGACGCCCTCGCAGATGTGGTGTCGTTTCTAGAGCAGGGCCGACACCAGAAGGAGGGGGCGCACCTCCTGCTCCTGGTCGTCAAGTCAGCTTTTCACGCGCTGCCGCACCAGGTCATCCACGGCTCCCTTGACCACCTGGGAGCAGAGGGGAGGCTCAGAGATTATGTAAGTGTCTTTCTCAGAGACCGTACACTGCGTGTACGCGTCGGCAAGACTCTGAGCGCCCCGCGTGGAGTGGGGACTGGCGTCCAGCAAGACAGCGTCTTGAGCCCCCTTCTCTTCAACCTTTCCAAGGCGGACCTTCCCAGGCGTCTTCCGGAATCCCGGGAGTACCCAGTAGAGATGGCCATTTATTCCGACGACGTGGGACTGTGGACCTGGGGCCCCACCAAAGTAGGCAGGCGGGTTCGCGCGCCCCTACAGGCGGCCCCCGACGCAGTTGCGAACCACCTGTCGAGTAAGGGACTTAGACTCTCCGAGGCCAAAACGGAGGCCATCGCAATCCATCCGCGCCCAGCCCAAGCCAGACGCACTGCTCCACTGCATCTCAACGGCCGACCCCTCTCCTGGCGACGCAAACTCGTGTACTTCGGCCTGGCCATCGACGAAACCCTCTCATGGAGGTCCGCCGTTGCGGCACAACTGGACCAAATGACCCGCGCCGTTTGTGGTATCAACCAGCTCGTGGCACAGGGTAGAGGGTGCTCGCACCAGCGGGCGCTCCGGATCTACAGAGCCTGAGCTGTCTCGCGTGTTCTATACGCACTCCCCCTGGTGAACCTCAGGGCGCCCAATAGAAGACCCTGGAGCTGGCTCATCGAATAGCCCTTTGGCGCGGCGTCAGCCTCCAAAGATACTCCCCAGTGGACAGCAACCTGGCGGAAACCGGAAGCTGGCCCATACAGTTGTTTGCCACGCAGACAGCGCTGCGAAATGTGGAGCACCTGCACCGAGCACCTGGAGGTGACCACCACCTGGCCAGGCTTCGCTCGAGAGGCGAATCCCGCATGGGCAGCACGCCTGCTCTACTCGTAGACTATGTTGAAGTCCCTCAAAGAGCGTGCCTTCTGTCCCCACCGCCACCCGCAGCCCTACCCCTAGACATCACAATCACTCTGCCAACAGTTATGTCCCGGGCGAGACTGCCAGAGGTCGGGATTCGCCAAGAAGCTGCTGCCCTCACAGACGTGGAAGCGCCGGAACAACTGCTGGTATACACAGATGGCTCGGTCCTTCAAAGTGAGGGCCGAGGTGCTGCTGCCTGCACTGCCCCGGCCAGAGGAGCCCATCGGCAATGGCGGCTGCCGTTCCCTACCAGCTCCACAGCGGCCGAGTTGGCGGGCCTACACTTCGCCGCGGACATGCTGCGGGAAGATCCACCACCAGCGGCCGCCATCTTCTGCCACTCCCGGCCTGCGCTACTTCATCTGAGAGAGGCATCTGCACCACGGGGGCGAGGTGGCCACTTCGAGATGTCCCTAGTTACCAAGCTGCGGGACCTGACAAGGCTGCAACCCCCGACTGCAGTGGCTTCGTTCCCACGTTGGTATACCGGGGAACGAGGCTGCAGACTACATAGCCAAAGCAGCCCACCACTCCCCAATGGCCCCAGTTTCCGCGTTCCTGGTGCGCTATGATGTTGCCAAGGGCGTCATCAGGCGAGAGGTGGCCGCCCGCCACCCCCGCAAACGAGTGGCCACTGGTGAGGCCCCGCGGCTCGTTCCTACCAGACGGATATCCCAAACAGAGCGGTCCCTCCTCCTCAGGCTACGCACCGGCTGCTACAACACAGCAGCACGCCTCCACAGGCATGGTCGCAAGGCCACACCCACCTGTGGCCACTGTCCCGACCCCGAGACATTAGATCATGTCACCTGCTCCTGCCCTGCGTACGCTGGTGCCCGGAACAAACTGGTGTCTGGGTATCGGCGGCTGGGGCTACCATCAATCTCTGCAGAGGACACCCTCATCAAGCGCTCGGGGACCCTTCATGCTGCGCCGAGAGGCCTTCAGGCTGCTCCTCTCGCATCTCGACGAGTCAGGCCTCAACACGGGCACATGAACTGTAGAAGCCAGACCCCACCGGCTATCCACCCCCTGTTAACCATCTTGTGTGCGTGGGTGTGTATGTGTGTGTGCGTTTGTTGTAAATAGTCTGTATGTAACATGAGTGTGTATGTATATAGTCTGTGCATTGCCTTTCATAGCCTGTTATAATATTTTGTTTTCTATTGCCCTTTTACTGTTTTTTTTTTCAAACCAGTTTTTCCCCCGGCGAGACCTGTGCCCTCTGTCGAGATGCAAAACTTCGCCTTGTAAATATTTTCATTTTAATAAACACTCTCTCTCAAAGATAACGCGCTTCACATAACTTCAGCGACAGAAGTGTGTCCGAAGATGCCGCGTGGCTGCGTCTTCGGCACTGTTGTTTAAAAATGACCTCGTTGTTTCGGCACTGTTGTTCACGTTTGCAAGTGACACACACACACACGCAAGCCCATGCGCACACGCATGTGTGTGTCTGCGCGTGCGTGCGTGTGCGTGCCTGTGCGTGTGCATTTGCGTGTGTGTGTGTGCGTGCGCGTGCGCATGCGTGGACATGTGCGTGTGCATGAGTGTGGGGTGTGTGCTGGGGGATGGGTGTGAGTGCGTGCGTGTGTGTGTGCGTGCGCGTGCGTGTGTGCGTGCGTGCGTGCGTGAAGGTGCGCGTGTGCCTGTGTGCGTAAGTGGGTGGGTGGGTAGGTTTGTGTGCGTGCGCGTGTGCGTGTGCGTGTGCGTGCGTTTGTGTGTTGTTGTGGGGGGTAGGTGGGTGCGCGTGTGCGTACGTGTGTGTGGTGGTGTGTGGGTGTGTGAGTGTGTACCTGTGCGTGCGCGCGTGTGTGTGCGTGTGTGTGTGTGTGGTTGGGCGGGCGGGTGCGTGGGCGTGTGTGCCTGCGTGTGTGTGTGCGTGCGAGTGCGTGTGCGTGTGTTTGCGTGTGTGTGCGTGCGTGCGCGTGTGCGGGCTCGTGAGTGTGTTTGTAGGCGTATGTGGGTGAGTAGGTGGATATGTGTCTGTGCGTGGGCGTGTGCGTGCGCGTGTGTGTGGGTGTGTTGGTTGGAAGGGGGGGTGTGCGTGTGCGTGCGCGCTCGTGTGTGTGGGTGTGTTGGTGGGAAGGGGGGGTGTGCGTGTGCGTGCGCGTGCGCGCTCGTGTGTGTGTGTGTGTGTGTGTGTGTGTGTGTGTGTGTCTGGACGCGCACGTGCGCCGCCATGATCATTGGTCAGTACAAAATACGTGACATTTTTTTACACTGCGACGATTGATGGGCGCAACGAATTTGTTGCTTAGACGTTTTAGTCGGACAAACTCTGGTAGGCTTAGATTGTTCTCTGTTCGCTGGGGCTACGCGCGCCTGATGTCATTCAGTATGCAAATCAAAGGGCATTTCAGCAGCGTTTCATTACCAGAACTGTGTCCAAAAATGCGGCAAATGGGGGGTCCTGCCTAGCCTCACGCATGCGCGAGGCGTCTTGTGCAAGACTACTTTACTTAGCGACCCCAGTCTTGCCTAGACTTCAAAGAAAATCTGCCAACATGATCTTTTCCAGGAACACTTGGGGGGGGGGGGAGGTGTCCCATTGTTTACAGGCAATGGTTTACTTGTCGCATAATGCGGTTTCGGTGCTCGTCTGGCGGTTTCTTTCAGCAAATGCTGAGCTCTATGGCGTGCACCTGATTTACCTGACGCATGCGATCGGCGTCTTAGGCCTTGGCGTCTTGGCCTTTTCGCCCACGGAGATCATTTTTGCCCACGGAAATGAAATCGTTAGGGGTAGAGGTACCCAGCTTTGTGTAAAACTGCCGCTGAGCACTCTGAAGACAAAGGCTCTGCTGTCGAGAGCGACAAGGATCTTGTGCATGTCCTCGCTTACTTCCTGGCACGCAAGTTACGCCGCCTCGGTAGCCGCGTTACGACTGCCAGTAACGCACCACGCAGCGACACTTTGGTAGCATCCCTGCTCCCTCAACGACCAGTCTACGACGAGAGAGGAGAATTCACCGGTTTTTGCGCACGTTTCCTTCCCGTTCTAAGTAATTAACTATATTAAGGTTTTTTTGTTTGGATACAACAGTTCCCGATTGTTTTCAATAAATACGGCCCAACTTCGGACTCTGAGTTAGTTGCCAAAGCGGAATTGAAACGAACTTCAGAGAGGAATCTAATTGCTCGTTTATTGTTCTATTTAAAATAGTAATTGTCGAATAAAGAGCGCCACAGGTGCACACTTATATTTATCCTCTGGTTACTCCCCTGCACAATGTCACAAACACATTGTAGTTCTTTTCCAGCCCAAAGACAATGTTTTAAGTACTGTTTTTTATCTGTGGACTGCCAAAGAATGGAATGAACTTGATAGTGAAATTATTAAAACTAGTATCGATGAATTTGAAAAAATTGGTCTCTAACTGTAACTGAGCAGCAATATTTGCTTTTGTTTGCACGTGAGACCTTTTCTAGTTTCAATTGCGTTGTTATGAGCATTGACTTTCGCATTGTACTATTGCGATAGTTGTTTCACCATGTACCCCACCCTGCTAAGGTCCCATGATGCGGCTGACAGTATTGCTACATCAATAAATACAATAAAACTACATCTTGGCAACGTTTAACACTTCTAAACGTAGTTGTACGAGAGGAAGCAAGGACTATGCGTTCACACTGATCCACGAACGGTTCTTTGCTTGACCTTTCGCAGCCTGGCCTTTTGTTTTCCGTCTAACGATGAAACAACACGCCCAAACCTTTTCCTTTGAGGCGTCTACCTATCTCTACTGGATTGTCGGAGTAACCATTCGCTTGCGCTGAAAGCAACGCACAGACAGCCCAGCCGAGGGGTGATCGAACGCGAGACTGAGGGCATAAGCGCCGGAAAAGCAGCGCTTTCGTTTGCGCGCATCGACTGTTTCTGTAGTCTTCGTTCCTGTAAAATTAGAGCAGTATTTGAATCAGTTTAACGCTCGCTTAGTCACGAGGTTTGCTAGGGCTGAACTGCCCGCAAAGACGGCCCAGCTGCCGCTTGGGTATAAGGCGCAGGCGAAAGAGCCGCTTCACCTTCGCCTAGTCACGGAGTTCCGAGAAAGGAGCAATCGAAGCGATAAGAAGGAAAGACGCCGCTTTCGCGCTGATGGCTGAAGGTCATTGAGACGAGGTAGAGGACCTCGGAAATATGGCCTAGTAAAGCTTTCGTTCTAAAAACAGCAAGCATCAGAGACCAGTCCGCGTAACAACGTAAGTCGGCAGGCTCACTCCCCAGTGCACACAAACACCCCTCCCTCACCACTCATGAGCGATTGGTGAGTGAGCCTCGCCATCGTTTTGGACAGGCCAGTGTGAGCGCTTTTGAGTTCGAGCCCTACGCGCACTGAGCCCCGCTCACTACTTTCGAGTGCGAGCGCCACTCGCGGCGAGCCCGACTCACTACTCGCAAGTGCGAGAGCGACTCCGGGGAGCAGCGCTCACCACTTGAGAGAGCGAGTGCGAGTCGCCGTGAGCCCCGTTCACCACTCGCGAGTGCACTCGCGCTACTCGCGCCATTTTCGGTGCTTACCGTGGTGAGTGCCTTGTGCTCGCTGTTGGCTATTCGTCGCAGGACCCGCTCCCTGTGATGGTTGTTAATGGCAGGATTGCTTTTAGCTTCGGAAATATGCCGTCACTGAGGTCCTGCTACGGGGCACCTTAGAATTATTTTCTGGTGGCGTGTTGATTCAGGAATATGATTTGGATGGCCCTCTAACGCCGTAATGAACTACTAGTGTTCGGTTTCATTACTCATCGAGGGTCTACTGCACACACTCGCGTGCAAGGGGAGATGACGAGTGGTGAACGCGAGCGCGAGTGAGTGCGAGTGGTGACGCTAAATGGTAAGCGCGAGTGAGTGCGAGAGGTGCCGGCGAATGGTGAGCGTGAGTGAGAGCGAGTGGTGCCGGCGAATGGTGAGCGCGAGTGAGTGCGAGTGGTGGTGGCGAGTGGTGAACGTGAGGGCGAGTAAGTGCGATTGGTGCCGGCGGATGGTGAGCCTGAGTGAGTGCTAGTGGTGATGGCGAGTGGTGAGCGTGACCGCAAGTGAGTGAGAATGGTCACGGCGAGTGCTGAGCCTGAGCGGGAGTGGAGTGAGTGCTGTACGGCGCGTCGTGAGCGTGAGTGCGAGTGGTGAGGGCGACTGGTGAGCGTGAGTGGTGCGTGAGGAAAACAAATTACATCATCTTCCCACGTGGTAACACTGAGGTGATGGAAAGCCGTGGAGTTGTATCGTGCTAATTTGTTGTTAGAGTAAAGACTAGTGTAGTACCGTATTAATTATGTTCTTTATTTATCGAGGAGTGGGGAACGTTTTGCGGCTTCTCGTTCTCGAAGCGAGAGAGAGAGAAACAACATTTATTCAGGCCTGCGTAAACCCGCTGGGTTACCTACTGGCGCTACTCGCCGGACCCCGTGCAAGGGGTGGTGGAAAGTCGCACTTTCGGCCGCTGGCGTTCGATGGCCGCGAGCGCGAGCTCGGCAGCCATCTTTTGGAGTTCGTAGTTGACGCTGGTGACCGCGTCCCTCACGCTTGGTGGGAGCGGATCATCGTCCTCCTCCGTTGTTGTTGTCGGTGGTTGATTGAGGCAACCCCACAGCATGTGCTGCATGGTCGCACGAGCGCTCCCGCACAGCGCACACTCGTCCGTTGGGTATAGTTCGGGGTACACGTGCTTGGCGACCACGGGCGTCCATATCGCCCGCGTTTGGAGCTGTCGCACGAGCACCCCTTCCCTCCTGGTGAGTTTACGGTGTGGTGGCGGGAAGGCGCGCCTAGTCTCTCTGTACCACGCAAGCACATCCTTGTAGGAGCTGACCGGGGTTGCCTCCTCTTCTTCCCTGTAGTAGTCTTCCGCGTTCGATGGAGTAGGAGGAGGAGGCAGACTCGCCTCGGCCGCAGCCGCCGCCCGATCCGCCGCCGCACCCTCCGCGGGCGCAGCAGCAGCAGCCGCGGCAGCGGCCGCACCAGCGACGGCGGCACCATCGTGTCTCGTTAGCACGCGCGCCGCTCGGTCCGCCTCCTCGTTGCGGTTGGTCCCGGACCCCACCGGTCCCACGTGTGCCGGGAACCACTTGAGGACCACCGGTAGCGTCCGTCGGGGCAGGGCCCCGCACACCCTGTTCGCGCACTCCGACACCGAGTTCCGAGTGTAGCTCAGTATCGCGTTTCGCGAGTCACTGATCACTGTCGCGCACCGTGGGTCCACTAGGGCCAGCGCGATCGCCAGCTCCTCCGCTTGCGTTGAGTCCCGGGCCCTGACGCTGCCCGCCGAGCACAGCTTCCCGGAGGTCGCTGCAATCACGGCCACGGCGTACGTGCCCCGGCGGCCTGGGTATTCCGCCGCGTCCACGTAGAAGGCGTTGGTGTCCGCCGCGTGCACGTCCGTCAGGGCTTTCGCTCTGGCCGCTCGCCGCTCTCGGTTCTCTTCTGGGTCCATGTGCTTCGGCAGCGGCGGCACGTGCATGAGGGCGAGCAGCCCGCGCGGCAGGGACCGCGCCGGCTTCGGCATCGGCGGCCGGCTTGCCGGCCACCCCCCGCCTCCACCACCGCGACCACCGCCACCACCACTGCTCCCGCCGCCGCACCCGCCGCTCTCGCTTTCGCCTTCTCGCGTTAATTCCGACCGGTAGCCTACCCTACGTAGAATAGCCCTACCAGTTCTCGTCTGCGTAAGCCTCGCGATCTGCGCGGTGCCCTGGGCCTCGGCTATCTCGCTGAGGGTGTTGTGCACCCCCAGTTCCAGAAGCCTTTTTGTGTTGGTATGTGCGTATAGGCCCAGGGCCGTCTTATAAGCTTTGCGTAGCAGAGCGTCCACTTTCCCTCGCTCCGCCACCGTCTAATTGTGGAATGCAGCTACATATGCAACGTGGCTGACGGCGAACGACTGGACCAGCCTGAGGAGATTCGCTCTCTCATGCCTCCGTGTCTGGACGCCACTCTTTTGATCAACCTCAAGGCCATTGCGACTTTTGATTCAAACTTGGCAATGGTGAAGCCGTTGTGTCCGTGGGCGTCGATGTGTAGTCCGAGGACTCGCAGCGTCTTCACCCTCGGAATGGCCGTCCCGTCCCGCGTCTTCAGGTGGATGTTATTGTTTCTTTCTTCTTCTCCTCTATTGTGGCTTCCTCTTCTCTTTGGTGTTAGTACCAGCAGCTCCGACTTGGTCGGGGAGCACGTCAGACCCGTGTCTTTTAGGTGATCTTCGACTGCGTCGATGGCCTCTTGCAGGGACGCCTCGATCTCGCCGTCACTGCCGCCGGACACCCAAAGCGTGATGTCGTCCGCGTATATGGTGTGTCCGACTTACGGGACGCCCTGGAGACGCTGGGCGACCCCGATCATTACGATGTTAAACAGCGTCGGCGAGATCACGGCGCCCTGTGGCGTCCCGGTGCTCCCCAGGCTCTCCTTCGGCAACTCCATGTCACCGGCAACGATCCTCGCGGTGCGGCCCGAGAGGAAGTCGCGAATGTACGCGAACGACCTCTCCCCCATGTTGAGGCGCGAGACCTGGTCCAGGATGGCTGAGTGTCGGACGTTGTCAAACGCCCCTTTCAGATCTATGCCGAGCACCGCCCGGTTGTCCATGGAGCTGGCCGGCCGGTCGATGACTCCGTTCTTGAGCAGCAACATTGCGTCCTGGGTGCTTAACTTGGCCCTGAAACCCAGCATGGTGTCCGGGTACAGGCCTTCCTCTTCGAGGTATGTCTGCCACCTGTTGAGCAGGACGTGCTCCAGCACCTTCCCCACACAGGACGTCAGGGATATCGGCCGCAGGTTGTCTATGCTCGGTTCCTTTCCCGGCTTCGGGATCAGGACCGTCTTTGCCTCCTTCCAGCTGACCGGGAGCTTGCCGGTTCGCCAGCACTGGTTGTAGTACCCCGTCAGCGATTTTATCGCCGCATCGCTCAGGTTGCGTAGCGCTTTGTTGGTAACCCCGTCCGGCCCTGGGGCGGACTTGCTGTTTATCGTTTGGATGACTGCCCGCACCTCCCATTCCTCGATGTCGGCGTCGAGCTTGGCATTGGCCTCGCCCGCGTAACTCGGGAGGGGGGTCGGCGGGGTGGACGGGAGGTACTGATCGTTTATGCGCCGGCGGACCTCGGCCTCGCTGAGCTCCCTTTTCGCTTTGTGCAGCGTCCGTGTGAGGGTGTGATGTTGGGCCCCTTTCGTTTTGCCTTCGTCAAGGACGTGCCGGAACAGATGCCAGGTCCTGCTCTTATGGATCTGGCCGTCCGCTTCCTGACAGACCGCCTGCCACTGCTGTCGGCAGAGCACCGCGCTGTGCTTCTCGATTTCGATGTTTAACAGGGCTATTCTTTTGCGGAGCCTTCTGTTGTGGCGTTGCCTCCGCCATCGAGCCTTCAGCGAGTTCCTCGCCTCCAGCAAGTGCGCGAGGCGGCTGTCCAGCTGCGGGGTCTCTTCGTCGACCTCGATTTCCTTGGTGGCTGTTTTCGCGGCCGCGTTCAAGGCTCGCGTCCACTTCTCGATGTCTCCATCCTCCTCTTCCGTTCTGTATTTATTCCAGTCTGTGATGGCCTGCTTGCGGGTGACCGGGGGTCGGCCGTGCAGCGGCACCGCAATTTCCAGGACGCAGTGGTCGCTGCCCAGCGTCTCGCCCGTGTTCCGCCAGCTTACTCCCGCGGTGGCTTTGCTGCAGAAAACGAGGACCGGATTCGTATCGCGCTGCACCGACGTGCCGTGTCGCGTGTAGATGTTCGTGTCGTTGAGCAGGTGGAGTTCCGCCTCGAGAGCCTCGTCGTGCAGATTTCGCCCCTTGGCCGTGGTCTTCTGGTACCCCCACGCCGTGTGCGGCGCGTTAAAGTCTCCGCACACGAGCGCGGTGTCGTCCCCGGCAAGCTGCTTCGTTCTTTGCATGAGTGATCTGAACTTTTGTTGGGATTGCTTGGGGTTACTGTAGATGTTGATTAAATACGTGCTTTCTTTCTTCTTTCGGCCTGTCACGACTTCGATTGCCAAGTGTTCAATGGTACTGTTCTGCAGTAAGCCGTGTTCTATGTACGTGATTCCTTTCCTCACCAGGGTACACACTCCCTGCCCCACGCCTTTCCTGGCCTTTCTTGCGCTGGGCGGGCTGGCATAGGAGCGGTACCCCGGCAAGCCTGGGGAGGGGTCTTCCATGTGCGTTTCCTGTATTAATATGACGTCTGGTCTCTTGCCGACACTCTTGATGTACTGTTGTAATGTTGCCTTTTTTCCTCGCAGGCCATTCACGTTCCACTGCCAAACCACAAGCTCGCGCGCTAGCGTTGTTCCGGCCATGTTGGGGGATTGACGTTGGCCACCTGCTGTTGCTGCGGCGGCTGTGGTTGTGGCTGTAGTGGTTGCTGTGGCGACTGCGGCGGCTGCTGTTGTTGTTGGTGGTGGGTGATGTCAGGGATTCTCGATAGTAGTTGTTGTAACAGGCTTTCCACATTCGCTATGCGGTTACTCATGTCCGCTGTCACGGCTTCTACTTTAGCTATGCGGGTGCTCATGTCCGCTGTCACGGCTTCCACCTTTGCCAGCCTCTGGTTGATGGCTTCCAGCTCTTTTTCCTCGAGGTCGACTCGCTCCTCCACCCGCTGTTGGCGGCATTCGAGCGCGTCTAGCATAATAACCCGCCTCTTGGTTCTGAGGCTGAAGTAATCCGCTGTTCGACGCTGGCGTTTACAAGCGTTGTCACGGTGCCGAACGCCATCTGGATCAGCTACTCGCCGCTGGCGTTTCAATGCGGCTTCTCGTTCTCGAAGTGAGGAATCCACTGCTAGACGCTGCCATTTACGTTCGGCGTCAGGAGCTCTCCTGTGTGCAGCATTGTCTTCGGAGGCATGAGACGAGCCGAGCGCCGCGGAGGAGAGTGGCGTTATCACAGGTGGTTAGGGTTCTGGAGGGAAAGTGTTGCCGGTGTCTTCCTGAACTGGCACGAGACGAGCCTAGCGGCGAGGAGAGCAGCAGCGTTATCATAGCTGGCGTGGAGAGGGCGATCAGCAGAAGAGGTGCGGACGCAGGACGACGGAGGGTCGACTAAGAGATGCTTTGCATCTAAAAAACTCCGCAGCAACTCGACGGCAATAACTGCTATGCAGTAAAATGATAGCTTAACAAACAGTATGTCATGTTTGATCGAATCAAATGCTCTACTGAACTCGAAGAAAATACCATTAGTGTACAGCTGTTTCTCTATGTTATCAAAACGTTTTTTCTCTAATACTTAACCACAGCACCTTCGTAGATTGGTTCTTCTGAAACCCATAATGATTAGGTGATATAAGATGGTATTGATTTAGGTGACTTGTGATACGGGAATTAACAACTTTTTTAATGATCTCCACAAAATAGGGAGCACAGATATCGGCCTGTACATGGCCAGTGTGATTATACCTGATACGAAAGAAGCTGTAAAAATGGGTGTAGCGGAATGTGTTGTCTGTATAGTTCAGGAAAATGTTTCGGTCGTGTGGTTTCGACTGTCTTGCATTGAATGAGTATGTGTACTACGGATAGCGCCTCTCCGCACCTGCTGCACTGGGGTCTAGAAAATCCCGTGAGCAGATATGAGTGCGTTGCATGTGTGGGCCCTATCCGTAGCCTAGCCAAGGCGACTTCCGTGTGTCTGTTGTGTGAGTCAGCTCTGTACTGACCCAAGTGTGGTCTTATGTGTGGCTTGAGGTTCATTAAGGGTACCGCTGTAATGTCTGCAGTGCTCCTCAGTGCAGCAGCAGCGGCCCTGTCGTCTGCCAACTCGTTCCCAGTGATCCCAGCATGTCCTGGGACGCTGCAGAGGAGCAGCTCATGCTTGCGCGCATAGACAGACATAATCCTGTTGAACACACGATTTACTATGTGGTTTTTGGGGGGCTTCTGCGATGATAGTGCTCAAACAACACTCAAGAAATCTGTATAAATGATAGAATTGGGAATTTGATTTACAAGAATGTGTTGTACAATGACTAAAATTCCATATACTTCTGCTAAGAAAATGGTTGTGTGTACGCTCATGGTTCTGGCTCCATAGAAATTCGGACCATGAGCTGCGCAGGACACCATAGTGGAGGTTTTACAAGCATCACTGTAAAATTCTGCACATGGGTATTTAATTTGCCAAGACAGAAAACGCTGCAGTATTGCTGCTCCTGGTACATGATTTTTGTCAAGTTTTATAAAAGAAATCTCGAACGACTTAGGGCCAACTTTATAAGCGTTAAAATGTCTGAAAAAGATGATGTGTACACGTCTAAAAACGAAGCGCTGAGATCCGAGGCTCGCTCTCTCACTCTAAGCGAAAAGGGCAGAGGAACGGATGTAAGATTTAGAGAGAGCAGATATGTGGATATATTGTTAAAGACAGGATAAAAAGATGGTTGTTCAGCGATAAAATTTTAAAAGCATAAAGCAACTCCATGTACGCGCGTTGGTTTTCAAGGGACCACTTCTTACACTCGACATACAAACTTTGTACTGGGATAGCGGGAAAAGCACCCGACACAAGACGTAGCCCCAAGTGTAGCACTGGGTCAAGCATTTGCAACAACGTTTTAGTCGCCGACCCATACACCACACTGCCATAGTCTAAACGAGACCCAACCAAAGCAGTACACAGGCGTAGCAGGAGTTCTTTGTCGAAACCATACGATTGGTGTGGGAGGCCATTAAGGATATTCATTGTTTTGAGACATTTATGCTTAAGTTCCTTGATGTGGTGAATGTATGGAGTTTGTGGTCAAACGCAACACCTAAAAACTTGTGCTTCTGGTTCACAGGAATGGAAACACCATTAAGAATAATGTTTGGGTCGGCATGGATCCCACGCTTGCTGGAGAACACAATGCAAGAAGTGTTTTCAGGTTAAGTCGAAAACCATTCTTGTCTGCCCAGCCGGTAAGCTTCTAGACGCCGAGCTGGACTTGGCGTTCGCAGATTGAAATATCACAAGTTTTTAGAAAATCTGGACATCTCTACATACAAGAAAAAAGAGATCGTAGGTGGCATTGCTTTACCAAGAGAGTTTATCTTAATTATAAAAAGAGTGTACCTCATCACGCCTCCTTCCTGCACGCCCTTTTTTCCCACGTGAACCTTTGAGAGTGCACTTCCGACTCTCACTCGAAACGTTCTCTTCGACAAGTAACTATTACGGGTGTTTAGCAAGTTATCCGAAACACCGAATGACTTGAGGTCACTAAGTATGCCGTAACCCCAAGCGGTGTCATAGGCCCTCTCGATGTCAAAAACAACCGTGACACAGAATTGTTTGTCTACGAAGTCACCCTTTATATATAATTCAAACGCAACCAGTTGATCGTTGGTGGATCTCCTCGCCCTGAAGCCACTCTGGTGCTCTCGAGAAGACCTTTGTACTCTAAGAAGTACATTAGTCTCCTGTTGATCATCTTCTCGAGAAGCTTGCACAGGCAGCTGGTTCTGGCAATTCGTCGATAGCTAGCGGGAGAGGAAGGGTCCTTCCCTTCCTTCAAAGAAAGCTACTACAATGGCCTCCCTGCAAGACCCTGGAAGCTGCCCCGAAAGCCATATTTCGTTGTATAGGTGTAGGAGTGTCTCAAGAGTGTCTAGGTATGGTTCTATCATGGAGTATCATGGAGGTTGGATCATGGAGTGTCTGGGTTGTATCATGGTATATGTAATCTTATCCCCGCCTAGAGCTGAAGGTTTGCACGTGCTCAGAGCAGCGTTCAACTCATACAGTGTGAATTCAGAGTTGTAAGAGGTTTTTGATTTGTCTTTGTCATGTAAGGGCTTTTTCTATGCAGATGTTTTGTGTTTAATGAAAGTGTTAGTGTAGTGTGCTAAGCTTGACACGTGGTGGATGTGTTGTGCGAATGTATTAGCCTGGTCTACGAGTGCGTCTCCTTGCAAGGGGCGGGCTGTGTGTTTCTTGTCCTTTGAGGTTTCGTATTCGTGTCCGTACCTTTTGAGTGTCTGTGTATGGGTTGATCGAAGTGAGGAAGGTGCGCCAACTCTCCCTTTTCGGCTCACGAAGCACTCGATTCCCAAAAGCATTTGCCCGTTTAAAAGAAAGATTATCCGACGTGGGGTACCGGCGAAGCACAGCCCACGCCTTGTTCTGGGCCTCTAGCTCTCGCCTACAGTCCTCGTTCTACCGGGGCCTCCCTGGGATCCGGGCCGCACTGGAGGCCTGGGGAATGGAGTTTTTGGCGGCGTCCAGGATGTGCGCCGTGATGAGTTGGGCGGCTTCCTCCACGTTTAGGTGTTTTATGTTCATGTGGTGTAGATGTAGATCGTGTGGTGTAGATGTTTCTGTGAATATACTCCAGTTAGCTCTTGCTTTATTGTACCTGATCTGGGAAGATGGACTGCCTGGGCCTCTACATATATACATTAGTGAAGTGGGGAAGTGGTAACTGCCATATGGGTACGTGTCCATGCCCCAGCCCCACTCAATACATGGAATGAGAACTGCGGAACCAATAGCCAAGTGAAGATGCGAGTATGTGTCGTGTCCTAAGTTATGGTATGTAGGCTGTTTTTTGTTGAAAAGGCATGCTCCAGAGGATGTAAGAAACTTCTCTATTAGGTAACCACGAGAGTCCGTTCGGTAGAAGCCCCAAAGAGAGTTGTGCGCGTTAAGGTCGCCTGTCAGAATGTATTGTTCAGATAGCTGGTTAACCAGTGCCTCGAAATAAGAGCTGATAAGGGCAAAATCGGGAAGGATGTAAATGGAGCATACCGTTATCAACCTATTAAACATTAGCGTACAGATTGCTACTTCCTCAAGGACAGCGTTTACAGATAGAGGGTGGCATGCTAAAGATTTTCGGGCTACAATAGCCACACCGCCCGAACAGTGTGTGCAGCCAACCCTGTCCTTTCTGAATACCGTGTACCTATATCAGAAAATTGTTCGTTTAGAATACAACTGTGTTTGTTGGAGACATATGACCCTTGGCTGATTGGCATGGAACATCTCATACACATCGTTAAGATTTTTAAGGAGGCCTCGGCAGTTCCATTGAATGATGTTTTCTCTTTCTATTATTTGCAATATTGAATGAATGGAGTGTGTGTGTGTCTGTTTATGTGTTGTAATTTGGGGTTGTTACTCTGGAATTGGGCTTTTTGGGCCTTTCTGTAGGCTTGGAAGTCGGAGGCTGCTCCTTGCGCTGCGTTGCAGGCAGGAACAGGCCGACATCCATCTCCTCGTTAGAGGTCAGAGAGGTACCCGACGGACTGGGCCCCCCGAACTTGGGCCCGCTTCGGCGACCCTTCGTTTGACCCGCCACCGCCGAGGGCGTTGGGGGCGCCAGAGGTGGCACGGGCGGTGCGGTGGTGCTAAGAGCCGATGCGGGGCCCTGGTGTCCATCACCTAAGCACTCTCCGACGCACTCGAGGAAGGAGAGCGCAGGAGGGAGCGGCAGCGGTCGCGACGGAGGCGGTTGACACCACAACCGCTGCTGCCTCAACAAGCGGCGTTTTGACGGGTCGGGCTACCTCAAGCAACCCATGGAAGGGCGCGGCAGGGACCTGGTCAGACTCGCTGGACTGGGTCCCTGTGGAACCCAGACGCCGCTCCGCCACCCGGCCAGCTGCGTCGGTGGACTTCCCCAGAGGGAAAGAGGCGAACTTCTTTCGGGCCTCTGGAAAGGAGATGTTCTCAGTTACTTTGATGTTTTTATGGGTTTCTCCATTTGAAAGTTTTCCCATTTGTAGGAATACGCTGCATGCGGCCCCCCGCAGTTCACACAAGTTAGGGTGTCGGATGGGCAGTTGTCGCTCGGGTGATCGTGCGCCGCGCATTTTGCACAGGTCGTTTGGGCACGGCAATAGTTTCTACCGCGTCAGAACCACTGGCACTTAAAACAGCACCGCGGGTTCGGGACGAAGGGTCGTATTGAACACCGGATAAAATCTGCATTGATATGTTGTGGAAGTACTGCGTGGTCAAGTATAAAGATGATGTGCTTGGTGGGAATCTCCTTGTCGTCTCTGCGGATGGTGATGCGTCTCACGGCAGTGAAGCCCTGATCTTTCAAGCCCGCAAGGAGATACGCATCCGTTTCGTTGAAAAGATCTGTCTCGAATATCACACCCTGCAAGCTGTTGAGGCTCCGATGGGGTGTGACCGTGATGCCTAGATCAGCCAGTCTAGTCTGAGCTTTGTGGACTGCTGCTTGTCAGTTAATTCTTGTAGGCAAAGCGCGAGGCACCCACAGGACGAGAGAAGAGTTGGGACGAGGACGAGCGCTAGTCCTCGTCCCATCTCTTCTCTCGTCCTGTGGGTGCCTCGCGCTTTGCCTACAAGAATGCATCACCAACAAGCCCAACTTTACACTCTTCTCAGTTAACTCGATGAAGAGTTCCCCAGACCTTTGTTTTTTGGCCTTACACGATTTTCTTAATATGGATTAAGATATTTTGCGATCAAGAAGCCTGAGTGAGATGCAAGAGGGTGGGATGGACTGAGGGACTCCATGACAAGAGAACGAGAGTAATTATCCTGTTCAGGAAATGTGAAAGATGGCAATGGGGGAAAAGATACTTCGGTGCGACCCCTTTTCAGGGACCGATGACGGTTGGGGGGAGAGGGTTTGAAAATACCATATAGCATAGTATAAAAGCAGGGAGATGGGGGTCTCGCCTCAGCAGCTATATGGCCGTCAAGGCAACCTGTCAACATCTTTACAGATTCAATTCAAGCAGTCCGAGACCTCCGGAAGGTACTTCACCAAGTGCCCATGTCCGAAAACATCCACGCGAAGGCTGCGACCCTTAGCTTCAGAGCTAAGATTACTTGGGCCCAGAGGACGTCGACCCCTGGACAGCAATAGCTGGATGCGGCGACTCGTATACCTCCCACGCCGCATCCACTGCCCTTTTTTCCAATCGACGCAATGTCAAAGTTGCCCACCGACAATGAAGACCTACGGCACTCCACACGCGCACTTATTCTACCGTGTGGATCAAACCTCCCTGGAGGGCTCACTCGCCGTAAGGAGGTGGCACTACGAAGTATTCGCGTCGGGGCTGCACTTACACCAGCTGTCACCAAAACCTGGCCTTCGGATCGACGGGCTCCGTTTGTCCGGACATGTCTATTTTGCACTACGTCGGCATCGACCGCAGATATTCACCATCTCCTCTGGATTTGCCGTGACCTCCAACGTTCCCGACCGCAAGTACTACATAGTGTGGGACTCAACCCTGGCCGGCGGTGCGACTGCAGACGCTGGCTCTGTGGGCTGTATCACCGGAGCCTTTCAGACTTTCTGAGGGAAAACTTCCTGTTTACGTACATTTAGACACAGTCGCCCCAATCGTTTTATGCTGCAGAGCAAATATTCGCAAATGAAAAAAATGGGGGTACCTTTTTTGTCAGCCTTAACCTGATGGCTGAAGAGGTCCCGCAGCTCCCTGCCTGGTAAACAGGCAGGGAGCCCACGCGCCTGAGCTTGGCCTAGACTCCGACGGCCACCGTTTGAGGTTTCTGCCTTTCAATTTCCAACTCGTAGCCACGGTAGAGTACAGCAAGAGTATGGGGGTTCGGGGCCTGCGGTGTCGGCAACACCGTCACCAAGATTACTCAAGCTGCCGTTTGCGTGCGGGGAAATGAAGTTTGTTGCAAAATGTGGAATTTCCGTGGAGATCTAGTTTTTTAGAGGTTTTGTTGTTTTATATGAAGCATACTTACGCGGGCTGGGAGGGCGAGACGTAAGTCCAGAGATCGGTAGTATGCATTTGTTCGAAGGTGGCACTTATACTCAGCAGTAGTTTTTCTCAGAGGTGAATAAAGCACTTGAGGTGGACTTGGACAGGCTTATGCAAAACGTGCACAGGCATGTAGCCGACTACTTGGTGTTAGTGCAATCCCCTAACTTTGATCAGCCGTGTGAGGAAGTGCCCCCACTGTTTTCAAAAAAACGGGCTCGGTCTCACCTTCACGTCTTGAGTGCCAAAGGAAAGGAAGCTGCAATTTTCGGATGTCTGCCTATCTTTCGAAAAAGACCACATTTGTTGGATGCATTCCCCGAGAACAGCAAAACAGCTTCTTGACTATCACTCAGGACACTCTCGGCTGGTTAAGAATAGCATAGCATGGGCATGCTTACGGTCAGCACTAGACAGGTCGTGCACGCGCTTGATGGGCACTCGTTTTGATTGCCCAGTTAAAAGAGGTAAGGAGGCGGGTCTTCGGATAGCGTTATTACTGCCACGAGCGAAAAAAATGAGATTTTCCATGAAGCAAGCCAGCGACACGGTTGTTTCAAAACCTGCTCCTGAAGGGCGTAAAAGAGTGCAAAAAAATTCATTGGCTCTCTCATGGCATCAAGAGAGTGGGTTTCCGATACGGGGTGAACGTTCGGTTTTCTCCCAAGAAGAAAGTAGGCCAGATATGTTGTGCCTTTGGCAGACGCATCCATACGCCGGGGCGGCACGAAAAAAGGAGGCTGCCACGTGAAACACGAAAAGTGTTTGTTGCTTGCACCCAATCAAGGGTGTATTGTCTTCCGCTAGGTTGTGGCAAGAGATCGAATCGGGATAACACGAAGACGCCTGAACGTGCAGTTTCGGGAAAATCACAGTTCGCTCTTGGGCAGGCCTTCCACTCACCTGGCTTCACACTTCAAAGGGTGCTAGTTGCAGGAATGTAAACATATTTAAAAAAACAATTTTGTTGTTTAGGCATAGGGGGAGGACTCAAAATGGGGAATATGGATGCTGGGAAAATCAGCTGGAATTCGTCGATGTGCCGGAGTAATCCTTCGGTCAGTCTGCAAGACGCAGAGTTTCCGTTTCTGGAACTATATGCGCGGTGATAGCAGAGTACATCTGATAGGTTGTATTTTTTATGTCTGGGATATTTTTTATTGATAGTCTCTGCATAAGCCTTAATATGTCGGGTTATGTCGGTTGGTTCCTTGTTTTTTAATAAACTTTTTTAAGTAAGGGTTGCCCCTTGCAAATACCGCGTCGCCCTTTGTATTTTTGTTTCTTTGTCAACGTCTTCCCGCGCCGGTTTTCAAGATGAATGAACAACTCCCCCAACTTTCCATCCACTTATTTTCTCATTAGCGGTTTTATTTGACGTGTGCAGAACACGTGCGTTCAGAAAAGTGGGTGCTCACAAGCAGCCATGCCAGTAATAATTGGGGGACCCGGAGGTGCTGATTTCAGCTGATCCAGAGCACTCTAGGAATATGTCTGTGGGCGCCAATCATTGGGCCAGTACGACTCGGTTCACAGTGCAGAGGCATTGTGTTGAAACAGATTTAACGGGCTTGGCTACCTGGTACACAGATATCAGCAAGGCAACCACGGCACCATAAATGACATGACGAATGTTACAGAACCTCCAGTAGAGACAGGAGAAATGATTAATGCCAGCTACAGCAACAAAGAAAATTTACTACGGTGAATTCGGTATAGATATCATACCCGCAGCTCTCTTAAAAAAACTGGCAGGGGTGGCTCTTTCTATGAAAACGACATTTAGCCTTGCAGATAATAGGTTCTGGAACATTTCCTCCCCTGAATTTTCGCCACTATTTTTTACGACGTATAGTTCCGGTTGTGTTCTTAGAGTTTCAAATGTTTTCTTGCATCTCAAATAGCCTATTTGTGCATCGTCGTTATTTGTTACCTAATATTTCGACATTACAGAATTGTTAGAGAGGGTGCTGAGAATCCCTGGATCTGGACAGGCCGCCATTGGAATCTGAACCTGGCAACGTTTAACACAAGAGCTTTATCTAGTGAGGCAAGTGTAGAAGTATTATTTGAGGAATTAGAAGACGTTAAATTGAATGTTGTAGGGCTTAGTGAGGTTAGGAGAACAGGTGAAGCCTTTTCAGTGCTCAAGAAAAGGACACGTTCAATTTTACCGTGGTCTAGTGGACAGAAAAGAACTAGGAGTGGGTTTACTTGTCAATGAAAGCTTAGCTGGCAACAGATACGAATACTATAGCACTAACGAAATGGTAGCCGGTCTTGTAATTAGCCTTAATAGGAGGTACAAATTCAACGTGGGACAGGGCTACGCGGCTACATCCAACCGCGACGACCAGCTAGTCTTCTATGAAGATGTGGAACCGGCAAAGGCCGAGTAAAAACAGAGTATAGTGGAGTTATGGGGGGCTTCAGTGTTAAAGTAGGCTAGAAGCGGGCTGGAGATCAGGCAGTTGGGAATTACGGTGTGGGCTGTGGAAATAACAGAGGATACTTATTACTGGAGTTCACAGAACGGAATAAATATGAATGTCATCTGCATACGGGAGTGCAGGAAGTGGGTGAGGAGGTGCTTGAATGAGGCACAAAAAATGAAAGAGACTTCATACTGTAACGATGGTTACAAATGAGGACTGGAAAAGGTTTATTTACAAGGCGAACTTGTGCCCAGAAATGATGCGCTGCTCCTAGACTCAGAGCTGGAACATCGTCTCCTTCCTCTTCTTTACCTCTACTGCCACTCGTCTTCTTCTTCCTTGTCTTTCACTTGTTCGCTGATGCGTGACGTCAGTTTCAAGTCAACGCGTAATATTCAAACATGTTTCATTACTCCCCCCTCCCGGTAGGCATCGACCCGATGCCGTTAGCACGCCGTAACGAGGGAAGAAAAGAAGTTCACAGAACAAACGGACAGGGGAGGAAACGTAGGTTCACAAGACGGGGACCGGAACAAGGAAACAAAATAAGTGCATGCACAGCAGGTCAACTGGTAGTGTAAAATGTCCGGGCATGGTACGGTTTAAGGCGCAACACGTGAACGACTTCAGCATGTGGCCGCCGTCTAGGGGAAATAGGTGCCTCGCTCTCTGGTAGAACCTCGTAGTTGACGTCTGACACACGGCGGATAACTTTATAGGGCCCGAAGTAGCGCCGAAGTAGCTTCTCTGAAAGCCCGCGGCGGCGAATAGGCGCCCATACCCAAACGAGATCGCCGGGTCGATATTCCACGAGTCGTCGTCGCAAGTTGTATTGTCGAGCGTCCCAGGCGGCACAGAAAGTGTGCCCCAAGACCGGCCCGTCTATGGCCGCTTTCTGGCATGTCCGGCCAGCATCCAGGTTCTGGCAGCCACTGATCATGCGTTGAACGGCCAACATTCGGCAACCAGCGCTTCGGCATTTTTCCGTCCGCCCGTGTCCGGACGTACAACGGCAGCTAATCGGCTGCCAGATATTCAGTTCTCTTACGGCTGCCGATGTTGAGAAAGAGAACGGCCGAATTACGGCCTTAGGGCATCCATTTTTTCTTCGGGAAGCGGTAATCGGCCGAAGCACGGCAAGCGACCGGCCACAGAATATGCGTATTCTTGCGGCAGTTGGTGTTCGAAAGGAGACCGGCCGGAGCGCGGCTGCCGTGCATTCGTTGTTTCAACGGTGAACCGCGCGTCCGGCGGACGTACGGCCCCAGAATATACGTTTTTCATTCGGTTAGCTGTCCTCGGCCGAATTACGGCAAGCGAATGGCCACAGAATATTTGGCAACCGGTGTTCAAGAGGAGACCGGCCTACGTAAGGTATCTGGTTATACGTCATTTTTTCGGCAAACGGCATACAGCCGAACAACGGCTCGCGCCTGGGCGCCGAGAATTCATGCACAGACGTGTTTGGAAGGAGACCGACCGGTCTTTTCCTGGGGGGAGAAAAAGCCGTTAGGGAGCCGAACGACGGGGACGCGTTTTTCATCCGCTCCGTGTTTCTACGTTTTAAATGAACGAACATCGTTTGTCAAACAGTAATGAGTATTCTCGGTGAACGGGGAAGGTGCAAGGACTCAGTGGACATTAGCAGGGAACCTTTTAGGCCATCGAAATGTCATTTATTGCCACAAGAAGACTGTGCCACACCGACGGGTGAGCTAAGCCTCGCCAGTCATCGCCGCTACCACGCCTCGGCCGCCGGCTTCGTCGACGCATCAGCTCTAGGCTATTCGCCCGCTCAAGAAATGGAGAGCATTGGAGACATCGACCCGCCAGAGATGTCCGATCCGAGATGGAGATGGTTCACCAAAATAACTGGCCTTCAAGGGCGTCGCGCAAGCGGCCACCACGCAGGAGCTCAACCGCCACCATGTCAAGGACTCCCCACCAAAGAAAGGCAAGTGCGAGCAAAAGCGCAAGTTATTCTGCTTACAATTAAACTGCGACAAGCAATGTTGCACTATGTTGTTGGTGATAAACGTAGAAGAGACTCGCTCGTGCATTGGTAGGATCAACTTCATGCCCTGCACTATGTTGCTTCAGGGGATTTTACGACTGCCTATTTAGAAAAAACATTATTTTAAATTTGCGATAACAACAGAGCCTTGTCACTGACGAAGCCTAGCTGTTAATTTAGTTCCGATGTTTGAAGGTGAGCTCAGCTACTCTTGGGATATGACTCATTTGGGTAAACATAATCGCCAGCATCCTAGCAAACACGGATTTTGTCAGGATTTTCTTGCTCAACGCAGATTGTTGAGTTCACGCACGATTTGGCTCTTGCAATAGATAAGCTTAAAGGGGTTGACTGTATATTCTTGGACTGCAAAAAAGCAAATGATGGTGTTGCATATCACCTTCTGCGTAGTGCATTTCATCCTATGAACTGAATGAATCGCTTTTTGCATTGTTATTACTATTGGCCCTATAGCTTTGTTCAAAAGTACTGTGTAGTTAACCGGACTATAGCGAATGAACGTGATTCCGTATACCTGCAGCTTTATTCGAATTTAATAACATCCTGGTGTGCTGATTCAGAAAAGTTTTTGGATGTTAAATAGTGTGTTAACGGCACCTTTACAAGAAAACCTTCATTCCAATTGGATACGTATACCGTAAATTATGCTGCTGTGACAACGGCCGAGGAATATAAATACCTGGGAGTTTATTTAGGGAGTGGTTAGAGGTCAAATAGGCAGGTTCACACCATAAAAGTTACGGCTGCATACGTTTTTGGCTTTCTGAGACGAAATTTCAGTGAACCTCCATCTAACTGAAAAGAACAACCGTATTTCACTCCTGTGCGCTCAATCTTGGAGTACGCATGTGTTTTCGTGGATCCCTACACCAAAGAGCTCGTTGATACGCTCGAAAACATACAGAATATGTCAGTGCGATTCGTATTAGGTAATTGGCACGCTCAACTTAGCATGAGAGAAAGTAAAAGTAAACTGAAATGGCAGGACGTGAAAGATCACAGACGAAACCACAGGTTGAACTTTTTTCGTAATACTTATCATTCGAAAACTGTTGTAGAAGGGGAGAAGTATGTCCAAGCGCCATTCTACATATTACAAAGTGGGACCGCTAGCTTAAAGCAAATTATTAACTTTCCTTTAAAGGTGACGCCTTGCGCGATTCATTTTATTTTACATCAATACTGCAGTGTAATTATCTTCGACGTATGATTGCATTAACTGTTTATATTGACGATTTTCAGCGCGCTTTGTAGAATTATTTTGTTATTTTGTCTCATATTTAATGCTTAGTGTTATGTATCTCCCTTCTGTAATGCATGCAAAGGCAAGCAGGCATCAAATAAATAAATAAATAAATAAATAAATAAATAAATAAATAAATAAATAAATAAATAAATAAATAAATAAATAAAACAATGAATAAATAAATGAATAAAAATTAATAAATAAACAAATATATAAATAAATAAATAAATAAATACATAAATAAACTTCCAGAGGCGCAAGTTTGCCTCCGACGGGTTGAGAACCCTACGCATTCAACCTTGATCAATAAAATATTTATTGCCCTATTCGTTACAGTATGCAAGGTTTCCTGTATGCATGCTACCATTGCTATGTTATTGGTTTGAAACAAATTATGTGACTCGAATTTTACGCCTTTCCTTGCGTGAACACAAAGGGATACAACTGCAGCCACCTGAAGCAGGGCGTCATTCGCGACGCGTCTAGAATTTTTTGAACGTAGTATGACATTAGAAGAAAATTAAGCTCTTTTGGACTATTAAGTGGTGTGGACGTATACTCATGAAAACAGCATTAAAATAGATTGAAAATGAAAGTACCTGTTCGCTCCTTCTTATGATCAGCCCTGCGCAAGACCATCAGAAAAGTTGATCGAGTAGAAAATGTCTTTGCAAGAAAAATGGGCAAAAACTGGACATGTGAAGAAGTTATATTAAATGCTGCTGAGTGTTTTGTTGAGAACCAAAACGCTTCGTAAAGGCATTCACGCCGGTTACATATACATCAAAATTGGTCAAACAACTGTTATAAAAATAGTTTATGTAGTCATAGCATGAAAGTGTTCCGGAATATTGCCCTAAAAGAAATTGGCTAAAAGCGGCGCAATTTATCTCTCTGAAATTCAACCCACTAAAGTATGCGCCCTCCGCCGCCACCCTCCCCCCCTCCTCTTTCCCCGTTTATTACAGGTAAGCCGCCCCACAGAGGATATCAGGACTTGGACAATACATCTATTCAAGCTCTACAAAGAACTGAATATTTTCTGTGTTCGGCAGTAAATGAGGCACAGCAATTAAAGGAAAGACTATTTGTGAGCACTGTTTAATAAAAGAATTTTTCTGTCAACTGAGGCTGGTAATTAAGCAAGGCTGCGCTGAAAGCTTGACGGCTGGTGGCTGCGCGCGAGCTCACTTTGATTGCATTGGACCCAAAATTCTGGGTTTGTGCTGATTCTGCACTGCGCGAATGAGCCATCTGCTTGTTCCACATGCAGTGACCGGCCTCAGTACAGCTAACGTACTGTAGCTGAACTCCAATGCCCGTAGCACGGCCGTATTTCCGGTAGCTATAGTCCGGCTGGAGTCCGACGACCGCATCTCGGCTGTCCTCCGCCTGACGTACTTCGGCCGTACACGGGTGGCTTTAGAATGGCCGGAGCCCTACGGCTGGAATCTGGCCGTATGACCGTAAGCCGGCCGACTGGCCGACGGACACTGGCCGTTGAACAGCCATGGGAGTACGGCCGTATACGGCCAAAAGGCCCACATTTGGACATGGGCCGAGCATGGCTGCCGGAAAACGGCCGGACAGAAAATCACCGGCCAAAGTACACCGGCCTGTTTTAGGCCGAACAGTCCTGTGCTGCCTGGATCCGTTTCCTGTTGCTTGCGAATGCGGAATCTAGCGAGCTCACGGGCCTCTTCCGCTCTCTGCTTGGTGTCGTCAATTTCGGTGTTGCTCAGGAAAAAATTAGCGACCTCTGCAGCGGTTCCACGGGGAAGGGCCTTTGTCTCGGCATAGCGCGTTAAGTAGTCCGGGGCCACGATGATGCACTTATTCAACGAGGCTGACGTCGGAAAGGGGCCAAGTATATCCATTCCGATTTGCCAAAACGGCGCGTCGGGGGGGTTTAGCGGATGGAGTACGCCTGCTGGTTTTACCGGAGGTGACTTCCGGCGCTGGCAATCACGGCATGTCCTTGCGTACTGCTTGACCGATTCCAGCAGTTTTCGCCAGTAGTACTTCTTGCGAATTCGGGAAAACGTGCGGGTGACGCCTAAGTGCCCAGCCGTAGGTTCGTTATGGTACGCTTGCAAAATTTCCCTACGTAGTGCTGATGGTAAGACGAGCAGGAATTTCTCGTTACTGCCGTCGTAACTCCGCTTATAGAGCACGTTGTCCCGTAGACAGTACGAAGCTATTCCCCTACGGAAGGTGCGGGGCGGCACAACGGTGTCACCTCGCAGGTATTCGATAAGTGGTCGCAGCTCCGCGTCGTCCAGCTTGCAGTCAGCCATATCCGTGTTGTGGATGATCCCGATGAAGGGAAAGTCCTCGTCCCCTTCGGACGAACCCGCGGAAGCTGGTGCCCGTGACAAACAGTCAGCATCGCTGTGCTTGCTTCCGGACTTGTATACGACCGTGACGTCATACTCCTGCAGCCTTAAACTCCAACGAGCTAGTCGCCCAGATGGGTCCTTCAAGCTCGCGAGCCAGCAGAGGGCATGGTGGTCCCTCACTGCTTTGAATGGCCTGCCCTACAAATATGAACGAAATTTGCTGATTGCCCAGATGACGGCGAGGCATTCCTTCTCGGTAGCCGAATAATTTGTTTCCGCTTTGGAAAGGGCGCGACTCGCATAAGCTATAACGTTTTCTACGCCAGCTTCCCACTGGACAAGGATAGCCCCGATTCCCACGTTGCTGGCATCTGTACGAATTTCCGTATCGGCGGCATCATCGAAGTGAGCTAAAACTGGAGCAGTTTGAAGGCGGCTACGCAGCCTGTCAAATGCCTCATCCTGCTCTTTCCCCCAGAGAAATAGAACGCCATCTTTTGTAAGTCGCGTGAGGGGTTCCGCAATTCTTGAGAAGCCTTCCACAAAGCGCCTGTAGTAGGCGCAAAGTCCCAAGAAGCGTCGCACGGCCTTCTTATCGGTAGGTTGAGGAAAAGAAGCGACAGCAGTCGTCTTCTCGGGGTCCGCCCGAACGCCCGCCGCACTTGCAACATGGCCGACAGATTTAAGATACTCGAAGCCCAGGTGACACTTCTCAGGCTTGATTGTTAAATCTGCAGAGCGGATGGCCTCTAGAACATGTCTCAGCCATGACAGGTGTTCTTCAAACTAGCTAGAGAAGACAACGACGTCGTCGAGATATACCAGACACGTCTGCCATTTTAGCCCAGCGAGAACGGTATCGATCATGCGCTGGAACGTAGCCGGCGCAGAGCATAGGCAGAAAGGAAGCACCTTGAATTCGTAGAGGCCGTCCGGTGTCACGTATGCCGTCTTCTCACGGTCCCGTTCATCAACTTCAATTTGTCAATATCCAGATTTCAGGTCCGGGGAAGAGAAAAATTTGGCGTCGTGCAGGCGGTCTAATGTGTCATCAATTCTTGGGAGTGGATACACGTCGCATTTTGTCACGCTGTTCAATCTGCGGTAATCGGCACAGAAACGGAGCGTGTTGTCCTTTTTCCGGACGACCACGACTGGTGAGGCCCATGCACTTTTAGACGGCTGAATAACGTCATCATTCAGCATCTCCTTCACTTGTTTTTGAATTGCTTCACGCTCCGTTGGGGACACCCTGTATGGATACTGATGAACAGGCCTTGCGGATTCGTCCGTTATGATGCGGTGTTTCGCCACGAGAGTCTGGCGAACCTTAGACGTCGTGGCGAAGCAATCAGAAAAATCGGGCACCAGACTCATCAAAGCATCCTTTTGAGTGGCTGAGAGGTTTGCGTTAGTTTCGACCGGTAGCATGACGTCAGCTGTCACTGAATCCGGTGGCGCCGTTCCCAGTGTAGCTAGACGCGTGACGTCGGCGGCCTCTTCGATGAACGCGACAGTGGTTTTCTTCGCGAGATTTCGACGCTCATTACAGACATTAGTGAGCAAAACCGACGTACACCCATTTTTTAGTTCGACAAGTCCCCTCGATATGCAGATACCCTTATCCAGGAGTAACCTCATGTTTCCTTCGACTATTCCTTCACAGTCATGGAATGCGTCATTCTTTACCTTGACGAGCACGCTGGCGCGAGCGGGAAGCGTCAGACTGTCGTCAGCGATGCGTAAAGCCGTGTCGTGTCGGTCTTCGATGCCACCTCCGATGGCTTGTTTTGTGGAGAAGCTGATCGTGAATTTCTCCAAGTCAATAACCACGCCGTTTCCTTGTAAGAAGCCCATACCAAGAATTAAACTTTTTGAGCAATCGTGGAGCACGATGAAGGTGCCGATGTATGTGAATCCATGGATCGTGATTCGCGCCGTGCACCTACCCACAGGGGTGATCAAATGGCCTCCGGCAGTACGGATCTGCAAGCCAGCCCGGGCAGTAAGCACCTTCTTCAGCTCTGTGGCCGACGTCTGGCTCATAACGGAATGTTCCGCACCAGTGTCGGCCAACGCAGTAATCTCGCACCCGTCGATTTCTACAAATACGTCGCATGTCACATGTTCAGAGGCGCAGCTCTCGGTATGCGTTTGGCCAGTCGAATCTTGCAGTTGTCGTCGTCGTCGTCGCAGTGGAGGATCTTGATTCATGGCGACGCCAGCGGCCTCACCTACGGGGGTCGCTGACCTCAGTTTCCCCGTGTTCCAGGGCTGCGCGATGAACGGTCGATGGAATTCGGGGCAAAGCGTGGGCTCAGGGACCGGCGTTGCATAGGGGATGGCGAACGGAACTCAGAGCGTCGTGGCGTGAAGGCTTCATGGCGTTCGGCGAGGTAGTTTTCAATCTCCGGCGGGTGCTCACCATTTCTCGGACGCGGCGCATTCGGTGCGAATCCTCGCAACCCGGCACGACGGTAGGGACATGCGCGGAAGACATGTTCTTCTTCTCCGAAGTGAAAACAAAATGGCCTGTGGTCGGGAGTGCGCCAGAGGCCACTTTTGCGTGGGGGAATTTCCCGCGGGTACGGCAGGTTGCTACGAGGCCTGGGGTGGAACAGCGGCTTGGGCGCAATGCTGGCGACAGTCGGAGGTGCGCCGTAATAGGGTTGCCGTACAGCGGCTGCGTACGAACACCGCGGTTCTTCAGGCAGCGGTTCCTCCGCCGGCTCAGGAATCCGCACCGCTTGCTTCACTTCTTCCCTTATGATCTCGGCGATGGACAGTGTAGGAGGTGAAGCTTGATTTGCACTGAGCGCCTGTAGCTCTTCTCGCACGATTTTTCTCACCAGTTCGCGAAGCTCTTCGAAGTTGTTCCCCAGCCCTGTCACGCAGTTTGGGCTGGAGATGGTGGCATCAGCTCGGTAGTACTGCCGCGACCTTAGCTGAAGTGCCCGTTCTATTGCGGTGGCCTCCGCAATAAACTGGGAGGTTGTGCGCGGAGGGTTCCACACGAGCCCGTCGAAAATCTCCTGCTTCACACCACGCATTAGGTTCCGCACCTTCTCGTCGTCCGCCATGGATGAGTCTGCGCGTCGAAACAAGCGCGCCATGTCTTCTGCGTACGTGGCGACGGACTCGTTGGGACGTTGGATCCTCGCGTGTAGTGCAGCCTCATTCTCTTTGCGGTAGACGCTAACGTAGGTCTTAAGTAGCCGCTGACGGAACTCCTGCCGTGTAGACATGGCGGCTTCGTTGTTGTCGAACCACGTTCTGGCCGCTTCCTCCAGGGAGTAATAAACGTTGTGCAGCTTGCGCTGTTCATTCCAGCCGTTGAAGTTGGCGGTACGCTCAAACTGTTCCAGCCAGACCTCCGCATCTTCAAAGGCTTCCCCGTAAATAGGCGTCGGTGTGCGAGGTTGCTGGAAGATGTACTGAAGAATCGCCTCATTGGGAGGTGTGAGTGTTGCTCTGGCATCCCGTCTAGTCATCTTGGGTGTCCGACCGAGCAACGGCTCGCACTCCGCAGGTAGTCCTTGCAGGCGGCGACTGGCGCGCTCGTGAACAGGAGTGATCGGGATGTCTTGATGGGTGCTGGGCGCGTCCGTAAGACCAGGTATCATTTACCCGGCTCCTCCACCACTTCTGTAACGATGGTTATAAATCAGGACTGGAAAAGGTTTATTTACAAGGCGAACTTGTGCCCAGAAATGATGCGGTGCTCGTAGACTCAGAGCTGGAACGTCGTCTACCTCCTCTTCTTTACCTCTAGTGCCACTCGTCTTCTTCTTCCTTGCATTTCACTTGTTCGCTGATGCGTGACATCCGTTTCCAGTCAACGCGTAATATTCAAACATGTTTCAATACTATGCGATAACCCTGGCGCCGTGCCGTATGTAGAAGCACATTACTTGAAATACAGAGGATGTGCATCTGTACAGTTGCCGCGACATCCAGGATAATACCGAACTAGAAAGTCAACTTCAACTTCAACTTCAACTTTATTTTCACATTTTTTCCTGTTACAGAACAAAGTAGAAAAAATGTTGGACAGGAACAAAAAGCTACAGCAAAGTAGCTTGACGGGGTCCCTGCCCATTTCTTGGCATCGAGGAAAACAAGCAAAGATTAAAAAAAAAAGAGCATAAAATACACGTGGGCGACATGTTGCATTGTCAATAACATACATAAAAACACCAAAAACATTCATTTTAAAAATGTAGAGGAGCACACGTATGATAGAAAAATCTTACCTAGTTTACATTTCACATATACCAAGAAGGTGTACATACTGGGAAACGAGAAACATACTGGGAACGAGAAATAAAAATTTTTTCACTAAATATACACGTATTAACAACAAGGCATCAACAAAATTCTTTCACTAACATAGATTTAATAGGCATAATTTAAGTCATGAAAGATTGAACAAGAGATACTGCGCAAACATGAAATTTGTAAAAAAAAAGGCGTAATTATTTATTTTGCAGTGTAAGATATCTTTTTAACTCTTTTTTTTGTAATAGTGTACAAATCGATTTCCTGGCGTTGAAGGTGTTCTAAGTAAGTGGGCATGCAGTGCTCTAGTCTATCGAAACCGTCGTTTGTGCGAGAAAAAGGTATTAACCATGGATGTCTGTTCCTAACATTATATCATGGTATTCATGAGGCGTCCTGAGATTACATAATTTTAAGAAAAGTTCATTTTTACATTTTAAGTAAGTGGGCATGCAGTGCTATAGTCTATCGAAACCGTGGTTTGTGCGAGAAAAAGGTATTAACCATGGATGTCTGTTCCTAACATTATATCATGGTATTCATGAGGCGTCCTGAGATTACATAATTTTAAGAAAAGTTCATTTTTACATTTTAAACTGTGCATATATTTCATGATTAGATTAAACTGAAAACTGTGTTGCAGGGGAAGCACGTTTAGCGTTTGGAATAACTCGGCCGTGTGCGCGTCTTAAGAAGCGTTTGCGATGTCGCGGATGGCCTTTTTTTGCAATAAAAAAAGCTTGTTAATGTTGCTTTGTGATGTGTTTCCCCATACCAGGTTGCAGTAATTCATGTGAGGCGCAAACATAGAGTTGTAAAGTAACAGTTTAACTTTGGATGGAAGTACCTGCCGAAATTTACATAGGACACCGCATGCCTTTGACAATCGTTTAGCCACATGATCGACTTGTGTATTCCAGTTCAGGTGCTGACGAAAAATCACTCCCAATGTCTTCACCTCCTGCACAACTTCTATGTTTTCTGATCCTAAGAGTAAACTGAGGTTACGATTCACTATGTTCTGTACAGGTGTAAATAAAACAGCTTTTGTTTTGGATCCATTTATTTCCAAGCAATTTATTTCAGTCCACTTTAATATTTCTAGTAATTCAATATTAGCTGAGTAAGTGAGATCGTGAACATTTGGGGACTGAAGGAGGAGGGTAGTGTCATCTGCATACATAATACACTCGGCATTTTTATTCAGCTTGGTTATATCATTTACGTAAATATTAAAGAGTAGTGGTCCCAGTATGCTACCCTGCGGAACTCCGGATGTTATTTCTAATAGGGAGGAGCAATTTTCATCAATTACGACACACTGCTTTCTATGTTTTAAGTACGACATTAAAAGCCGAAGTGAAATACCGCGGAAACCATAATGTTCAAGTTTAACAGCTAGTATTCTGTGATTGATTCTATCGAAGGCCTTCGAGAAGTCAATATATACACCCAGGGTAAGAAGCTTATTTTCGAAACCGGTAAGGTTAAATTCTTTTTGTGTTAATAACGGCATTTCGGTAGACATACCGCTACGAAAACCAAACTGTTTCGGAGATAATAAAGAGTGTTTCTGGCAAAAACATGAGACACGTTTGAATATAATTTTTTCTAGACCTTTAGAGATGACAGGTAATATTGATATCGGCCTGTAATTTGAGAAACTGTTTCTGTTTCCGGATTTAAATATTACAGTTACTCTTGCGCGTTGCATATTTGTCGGAAAAGTACCCGCAGATAGACAAAGGTTAAAAATAAACGAAAGTACTGGTGACAAGATGTCAAGGGTATATTTAATGGGCCTGATTTCTATATCATCAATATCACGAGCCCTGCTATTTTTTAGAGATGTGAAAGTTGAGTGTATTTCCTCTGGACACGTGGGTTCTAGAAAAACCGTTTCCAAATTCGGAGCATCTAAGAATTGCTTTACTGCATGACACTCTACGTTCGATTGGGGGGAGACTAAAGTTGTGAAATACGTATTAAATTTATGGGCTAATTCCTTACCCTTCAATAATGCATTATCAATTTTTAATTCAAGCTCATCTTGTCGATAAGAATTTTTGATGAGGAGCTTATTTATTTCTCGCCAGATTAAATCGCTATTTCCAAGTCGTCCAATAAACAGGTTTTAAAAGTAGGCATTTTTCGTACTGCGCAGATATTTGGTTACGTGGTTTCTGAATTTCCTAAATTTCGAAAGATCGCGCGGGTTTTTGGTTTTTACAAATTTGGCGAATAAAGCATCCTTTTCTTTAATCAATCTATACGACCCATGTGTCATCCATGGTTTTCGTAGCTTTTTCGACTTTTTGACCCGTTTGAACCTAAAACATTTCAGATAGGTAAACGTAAGCAAACTCATGAAGAGATTATATGCATCCTCCGCACTCGTGCACTCATATACCGGGTTCCAATTTATTTTTATCATCTCATATCGGAACGCATCTAAGGTGTCGATGTTTATGTCCTGTACAGTGTACGACTCGGATTTGGAGGTTCTATTTTTAAGACTGGATTTGTGTTTGTAAAGCATATAGACAGGCAGGTGGTCACTAACTCCCGATATAATCGTGCCAGACTTAACGCAATTCTCACTATTGTTCGTAATAAATAAGTCTAATAGGGTTGACGAATTACAAGTTATGCGTGTGTGTTCTTTTATGACATTTGCACAATGGAAAGAGTCAAGCAATATTTTGAAATCGCGGGTAGAGGCTGTGTTCTAAAGCATGTTAATGTTACAGTCTCCGCCAATGATTACGTTAAAATTGTTCGTGTCGGCGAAATTCAATAGACCGCTCAGAAAACCAAAAAATTTGCTAACGCACCCGTCAGGGGGGCGGTACAGTACCACAAACAAATATTTAGCGTGTTCCAACATGAGAGCTTCGTAATCCGGCGTGATTTGTGTGAACTGCGGTAACAGGGTACATAACATTTCTTCGGATACAAGTTGCAAAACACCACCACCACGTTGAGAGCATCTGTTTAGATAATAACTTTGGTATCCTGGTAAGCGAAGTAGTCCAGCTCAGATAGACATCCCACCAGTAACGACAGCAGTAAGGAAGGCTTTGAAAGAAATGCAAGGGGGCAAAGCACCTGCCAAAGATCAGCAAGCAGCAGACCTCTTGAAAGATTGCCGGCAAATTGTAGTTAAACTGGCAATCCTGTAAACGCAATGCCTAATGACCGCAAGTGTACCAGAATCTTCGAAGAAAGCGAAGATCATCCTAATGCATAACAACGGTGACATAGAGGACTTGAAAAATTACAGGCCGATTAGCTTACTGTCAATCGTCTACAAGCGACTTATCAAGGTAATCGCTAGCAGAAGTTTTGCAACCTTAGATTTTGGACAACCTAATGAACAAACAGTGTTTCCACAAGGCTATTCAAGAACTGACCATATTCACACGATCAATCAGGAGATAAGTGCCCGGAGTATCCTCAATCTCTATGTACAGCCTTCGTAGATTCTGAGCAAGCATTTGACTCGGTTGAAACCTCGGCAGTCATTTAGGCATTCCGGAACTAGGGTGTACACGACTATTACGTAAAAACACTATAAGATGTCTATAATAGGTACACAGCTGCCATCATCCTCCATAAGAAAAGCAGTAAAATACCAACAAGAAAAGGTGTCAGAGAAGGAGACACAATCTCTCCAATGTTATTCACAGCATGTTTACAAGAAGTTTTTCTGAACATTGGATTGGTACAGCTGGGTGTAAGCGTTAATGGAGAATACCTCAGCAACCTCAGACTTGGTGATGATGTTGACTTGCTAAGTAATTCGGGGGACAAATTTCAAAGCATGCTTACCGCACTGGGCAAGCAGAGTAGAACCGTGGGCCTGAATGTTAATATGCAAATAAATAAATTATTGATCAATAACCCCGGTAGCGCACAGCGTTTTGAGGTAGATGGCGAGGCAGTAGAAGGGGTAAGCGAATATAACTACTTTGGCCAAGTTGTGACCCCGGATCGCAATCATGAGGAAGAAACAAAAGAATCCGGAGAGCATTCGGCAGGTATTCTCAGATGACGAAAGGCAGCCTACCATTGTTCCTGATGAAGAAAGTGACAGCTGCATCTTACCGATACTCACATACGGGGCAGAAACTAGCTTACTAAAATGGTTCAACTTAAATTCAGGACGACTCAGCGAGCAGTGGAACGGACGATGATAGGTGTTACAGTAACGGACAAGAAGAGAGCGCTGTGAGTGAGGGAACAAAGGCTTTTTAAGGACATATCAGTAGAAATTAGAAATAAACGGGCGTGGGCAGGGCATGTATTGCAAAGGCAAGATAACAGTTGGTCATTAAGGGTAACAGAGTGGATCCCCAGGGATGAAAAGCGTGGCAGGGGCGGAAGAAAGTTTGGTGAGCAGATGATATCAAGAAGTTTGAGGGGTTAAATTTCCCGCAGTTAGCACAGGACCGGGATAATTAGAGATTAATGAGAGAGGCCTTTTCCCAGCAGCGGGCGTAGATAGGCTGATGATAATGAGAATGATGATGATGACTGAATATTTTTAAACAAAGTCAAGGTTTCAAAAGACCCAGCAGTGCCTGAAAAATAAAAATGGTAGGGTTAGTAACAAATAGCCCTAGGGGAGACTCGCATTTTACAGTACTTCCGGTGGGTAAGATTTTAACGTTTTAAGGCGCAGCTCTTAACGGGCCACTTCTTTGGATTCGCGTAGTCCCTCGCCGTCGGCCTTGTTGTAAACCAGAGGACAAAGAGGATACCGAAGACAGAGCGAACTGGAAAGCTGACGAGGACACCACAGCGAAAGTGTGGAGGGGAGTGTTGTATGCTGACGATGCCTTACGAGAGGTACTGCCTGGCGGTGACCCCTACGAGGCAACGCCAGAATTGCTTCCTGAAGCGCAGCAGCTATGCAGCGTCGCCTAGAAGACCGCCTTTTGCGTTGCGCTCAAATTTAATATTACGAACTATGGTAACGGTCAGCCACTTTTTTACAGTTGTCAGCCAAGAAAAGTGGTGCAAAATTGAGTTTTAGGCTACTGTCAAATAGCGTGGTAATATTTACGTCTGCCCTTACATCAATTCGTATTTTCCCACATTTAGTATCTCTAATTATATGTCTCCTGGAGAAAAGAGCTTGAAGGAAATTTGCCATGAGGGGATACACTTAAAAATAGATTGCCTATATTTAGCGGAATTAAATTTGCAGAATCGAGTCAAATAGAACATTGGAGGAGTATTTGAGAATCTATTCAACCAGAAATGAATACAGAGACACTAACTCTTCGTTTACCGCGGGGGTTAATTTTGTGTGGCACGCCAAAACTTCTCTGCAGAAATACACTATGTTGGGGAAAAGTTCCTGCTTGATAAACGCTGGCTTCTTTCTTCGTGGTCGAGGGTTTCGAGTAGTGCAGTAGCATCTTTTTGTGTGTGGTTTCTATTAACCTTGCTATCTGTGCCAAGTCGATTGCTTTTTTCTTATGTGCCCTTAACAGAAAATCACCTGCTGACCACCGGCTAGTCCAGTGCTTATTCCGCACGGGGCCGCATTCAGTCACGCAACGCCTCGTCATTCTTCCAATAACATTTTTATTGATCTCAGCCCGATCTTTGTACATGCACAACATAGCAGTTTTAGTTCTCATAAGCGCTTAAATGCTTACCTTAAAGATGGGGCGGACGGACCGTACTGAGCAACCATTTCAGGAGGCAAATTTAGGGATACAAAATTCGGGGGTTGCAGGGGACTGTGGCTTTCATTAAAGAAATGTCGCCTCTAAAGTGCTAAATGTTTGTTCATTTAGCAGCCCAGCGTTAACATCAACTAGGAGCATTTGCTTTTGATAAGATTTCTTTAAATTAAGACAATTGTGCACCCGTATATTTATTTCTTTCAATTCAATTCAATTTTTATTCACGAATGTATACATATTTACATATGGGTTGTAATACAGACGGAGGTCCCAACGCCGAAGCCGTACGGGGGACCTCCGATGACGATGTACAAAATATTACGAGCGACGTTAAAAAAAAATAAAAACGTATACAGAACTATTGAACCATGAAGAACTACATATACAAAACCAAACTATAAAACTATACAGAACTATTGAACAATACATAACTATGTATTCAGAGACACAATATAAAACTAAATAGAACTTCAGATACAGTTATAACAAGTAGTAGATCTCAAGCAAAATATAAACAACGAGATACAATAAAATGGAACATTAATATACCACAAGAAATTTAAATGTCAAGCAGGTAGTTCCTAAGTTCAGTTTTGAACTTATAGAAAGAATTTGTTTTAATATAGCTGGGTAAAGAATTCCAAAAAGATCTCTCTGAAAACAGTATTGTATGCTTACCATAATTAGTTCGAATCTTAGGAAGCAAGAAATTGTTTTGACTCCAAAAACGCGTGTTATTCGTAATAGTAATCACGCGAACCGGGAAAACCTCTAATACGAGTTTGCGATTAAGAATTTTGAAAAATAAGATACCGAGGCTGTACCGATCAGTTTGAGTTAGAGGCAAAACCCGAAGTTGTTGAAATAGTGGAAAGGAAGAAGATCGACGGGGTGCAGAGTTGATGACGCGAATAGCTTGTTTCTGTAATGTAACGACGGGTGACAAATGGGTGGCGTAAGAGCTACCCCAGGATGTTATACAGTAGGGTAAATGACAGTGAACGAAAGCAAAGTATAAGCCCAGAAGGATTTGAGTGTTAAAATATGGACGCGCCCGAATGAATGCCCTTATACCGAAAGACGCCTTTTTAACAATTGAAATTACATGCTCATCAAATTTTAAGTTCGAATCAATGACAACGCCTAGAAAGTTAGTACGGCTGCAAAAAGCAATTTTTTCAGAATTTAAATAGAGACTTGAAAAAGTAGGAAGTGTCTTGTTAGGGGACCAATAAAGCATAAAGCAGGTTTTTGCTAACGTTAATTGATAGTTTATTTGATAAACAGCAGCGCTGTAGTGAAAACAAGGCAGCTTGCAATTTAGACACTAAATTACTAACATCGTTATCACTGGAGAATATAGTTGTGTCGTCGGCATATAAGATACATTGTAAAGTTGTTAAGCACTGAGGCAAGTCATTAATGTACGTAAAAATAGAAGAGGCCCCAAGAATGACCCTTGGGGTACACCTTTGTTAATATTAACCGGGTGTGACGTCTCTCCGTTAACGCAGACTACCTGACGCCTGTTTGAAAGAAAACTTTTTAAAAGAGTTAGGGCAGGTCCAACAATGCCATAAAGCTGTAGTTTCTTTAAAAGGATGCTATGGTTAATCGTGTCAAAAGCTTTAGATAAATCAATGAAAACGGAACCAGCATATTTACACAATCAATAAATAACTTAATTTTGTCGGTGAAACAAGCTATCGCGTTTTCTGTGGACAGGCCACTGCGAAATCCGAACTGACAGCTAGTAAGTATTCCAAATTTTGTTAAATACCGGGAGAGTCTTAGTTCGATTAGTTTTTCTAACACTTTATCTAGAAATGAGAGGATGGAGATGGGTCTATAGTTTTCAATAGAGCGATGATCACCTTTTTTGAATACGGGGACTACTTTTGCCAATTTTATTTGATTTGAAAACACACCGGTCTGAAAAACTAGATTAAAAATGTGCCTAAGCGTAGCGGAAATTAGATTACAGGCAAACTTGATATGCGCCCCGTGTATACCATCTATTCCTGAGCCTTTAGCAGTCGAATAACGGACTCAACTTCTCCTGGAGAGGTAGGCCGAAGATAAAAGGATTGAGCACAACGAGGAAATGCAGACGAATATGTATAATGATCAGATTCTTGGCTAATATTTGCAAAAAAGTGCTGAAGGCATTAGCAATGCCCGTTGGTTCAACAGTACAGGAATCAATATAAGTTATTTAAATAATTGCTTTGTTTTGACTCGTGTTGTTCAAAAATTCATTACGTATTTTCCACTTTTTTTTGGTGTCAAGACCGCACAAGTGGAGCTGACGCTCATAATATTGTTTTTTAGCACATTTAAGTAGAGATGATAATGTTGAAGCGAGGCGTTTGTATCGTTCTTTAAGATTAGAGTTGAAAGGTTTACGCTTCGTTTTCTTAAAAAGATTTTCTTTCTTGCGCAAACACCGTAGAAGCGCTTCAGAAAGCCGAGGGCTACTGGGAGTGTCGTATCGCCTGTTGGAAGATTTTACTGTAGTGCAGCTGTTTACAACGTTCGTAAAAATTGAAATAAACTTTTCCATAACAGCATCAGGATCAGTAAATGTGTACAGACTAGACCAACTGACGTTTGTAACGGCATCGATGAATTTTTCTTCATCAAAAGTGGATCTGTACTCAAATTGGGGACCGTTATTTCTCTTACTGATTTGCAAAAATACTGGAAAATGATCTGTGACGTCTGTGATTAAATCAATGATCTGTGATTGAAATTGAAACAATGATCTGTGATTAAAATTAAAGTCGCCCATTATCAACACATTCTTATTTTCGAAACAGAGCTTATCCAACAAAAGGGAAAAGGAAAGCCAAAAGTCGATTGAGTTAGATGATGGTGAACGATAGATTGATCCAAACACAGTCTTTTTGCTACTGTTAGGAAGGCAGAACGAATCATCAAATTCTATCCAAACGGATTCGCACTTAGGGACATTAATCTGCAAATCATTGCGCCTAATATAAGCAAGATGCTTTGAAATGAAAATAGCAGAGCCTCCGTAAGGGGCTTCAGCTCTGTGAGCGTCTTCACTTGAGTAATCTGGGAAGCCATATAAGTCCCTATCTGCATCGGAAAGCCAGGTTTCAGACAGGCAGATGGCGGAACATTTGTGAATAAAAGATTGCAGTTGTGCAGATATTTGAGCGTGTTGTTTCCTTAGGCTTCTAAGGTTGAAATGGATCGCACTAAATCCAGCGCGCGATAGGTTTTTACCAACATCGCCAACGCTTATGTAAGCCATTTAACAGGCGTAAAACGACCTACAAAGCGCAAGGAATTGTGGCTCAGTTGTTGAAGACGTTCAAGTCGGCCTCAGATAAGATGCGATAGACTTTGCTGTCCGTTGTTTTTCTCGCCTTAATTACGCAGTTCTCAGTCCAGACGTACATCCAGTTGTTTTCCTTTTTCAGTTCCCTGTATTTGGCAAGCAGGGCCTTATTGTCTTCGGTGAGGTGTTCGTTCACAAAAATCCGGAATTCTTTAGAGACAGTAAGGCCAAGTGCAGAAGACTTGAGGCGGGCGTTACGTGCTTTCGCGATGAAATCAAAACGCTTATCGCGGAAAAGGAAGCGGGCAATAATGTGCATTTGGTCGGGGGTGCGAGTAGGAACTCTGTGAACAGTTTCTGCGTCATCCGTGGTGACAGGACATTCAATCTTTTCTCCAATGAGCTCGAGGATGTTGGTACAATTTTCGCCTTTTGTGACGGGCACATTCCGAATTTCTATGCTATTAAGTCGTGAATACTGCTCCAGATGAGCAACACGAGCTGAAAGGCGAGCATTGGACTCTTCCAAACGTTTGTTATTTACCACAAGAAGTTTATATGAGTAAAGCAATCTGTTGACGAATCCATACTGTTGCTCCACATCCAGTTTGTTTCTTCGATATATCGCGGAAGTGGATTCTCGCTAAGAGTTCAGAGCGCCTTGTGGAAAGGAACTCCAGCATCGACATGGCGAAACCGCCACGGAAAATGCCGTGCAAAAGAAACGCCCAAATTTGGGGTTTTTTTAAAGGTAATATTCTAGCTCACATATCGATTCCCCAAAAGTTTTATGTTGCGGAAAGGCCGAATTCAGAATTTTGAGCGTGAGAGGGCATGATCATTTCAATATACTAGTTATAACACACCTCATACAAATGTACTTATGTTTATGCGTGATGCGAAAATGCACCTTTACGGGTCACGCGCCCTGGCTTTTTTTCAATCACGGGGACCCTGCCCTTTCGCTATCAGAACTTAATCATGAGTGATAGCAAAATGAACTTCAGAAAAAGTTTTTTTCTGAAATGGCATGCACTAAGTACTGTGCATACAAGATGACCACGTTCAAAGGCGTTCATCATTAGAAACGTTTTTGTAAGGTTTTTCATACAAGTAAATCACAGTGACTAAATTGCCTCTCAACCTATTCGGCTAGTCGGCTTGGGAACAAGCGATGTTTGATGCAAATACTGTGGAAGAATTGGTAAATACAGATTAAAACCGATAAAAAAGACCTGCGTTTCTAGAGCTCAGTGAAAACACTGGCGTTTTTAAATACTGCGAGACGGCATCAGGTGAGGCGTGGTTGAACACACACAAAAAAAATTGGAAGTGGCCATCACCATGTGGTAAACTCTTGAACAATATTCCAATGCAAAACATTCTTCGAGAAACCACTTTTTTTTGTACTAGCGGAAAGGCGGCGTAATGCATGAAATAGCCTAGCTACGTGTCGGCTAGTGCCGCCACTTTTTTCCGACTTGACGCGGCTCTAAGTTCAAGGCTTCTGCTACTGAACAGTGGTTCTATATGCGCCAATCATCAAGGTTCAATAAATAACCCGCTAAAAAAACACAGAGGCGTACCAACAAACACCGTGTTCTGTGCCTTTGGAGTCTTGTAGGGATAGCAACGGTGAAACAGATTTTTGGCGCGCCCTTTATGAAAAACAGCGGTGTTGTAAAAAGTATACAAAGTGATGCGATGAAACGTCAGCGTTCAGAGCCACCGGTGTCCCACCAACCTCGATTCTTCCGAATCAGGCCGCCTCCTAATTAATGCAATACTCAACAGCGGCCCCGGGGACCACAAAGAGACACTTCGAGCCAAACGGCCCCAAAACGGGAGTGCACTTACCAAATGTGGCCGGAATCGCTCGGTACTATAGTGCCATGCAAGTACCCGAAGCACATAACGAGCAGCACTTAATCATTCCATCGAAAATGCATTAGCCAAGCCTCTCGAGTATTGCCCTGTCAGGCGCTGCAGACGCCTGGCGTAAGCAATCTCAATCGCACCAAGTACATTAGGGAGTTATTTCCATTGGCTGGGAGTAAACCCGGTGTTTATATGTGCTACCAGGATGCTATACTTACAACATGCAAAAATGCGTGTTAGCACGACCACCAGCTCCTTTTCTGAATCGCTTTATCTGCGAGCTCATGAAAAAGACGGAAGTGGACAGCAAATATGGCAGTAGCACCAATACCTGCTAGCCTGACTATTTTTACGCTTGTAGAAATTCGGGCTGATATAAAACCATAATACTGTAACACGGTTCAAGGAATCCACAAATCTAGTAGGCACAACAAATAGTAGAACGACTGACATACACGAAGGAGCATCAGTTATAATTTTAGGCGACAAGTTCTTTCATAGTAACAAAAAGAGATAAAAGCAACAAAGGATGCACAGGCACAAGTGGAGCACGAAGAAATTAGCTAAATCTTTTGAACTTTCTAAGCCTTTGGCACAGAAAGTTTTGTTTGGGGATTCTGCTGGTTAACTCTTAAACCTTTTTTTCAACTTTACGACACCGACCGTCACCGCTTGAGCAGCCTCATCACAACCTCATTCCGCTCGCTAGAAATGGCCCCTTTTCCCCGGAGCGCCCTGCGCCCTGCTTAGGGCGCAGGCCGCAGGGCGCCCTGCTCTTAGGGCCCTGCTTCAACCCTCCTCCTGCACAGTAGGTTTTCTTTTCTGGCTCACCATCCGTGGCCCAGAATCCCCGGCTCGTGCCAATTCACCTTTTTTCGAATAACCTATTTTCTGAGCCTCACAACGTGCGTGCTAAGAAAATAAACTTTCAAGGCTTTCGCCTTACTTACCGCGGTGGCTCAGTGGGTGCTGAGCCAGAGAATGCGGGTTCGATACCAACTGAGTTGGTGGCTTTTATGACGGAGGCGAGAAGTGAAAACGCCCGCGTATCGTGATGTAGGCCGTCGTAAAATGCCCAGCTGGTTACAAGCAGTCCTCAGCGCTCCACTGCTGCGCGCCGCATAGCTCAGGTGCAGATTCGCACCATTCATCATGCCTGCTAAATCCCGCAATCAATCAAAGCTATCCCTCAAGATTCGAGAACGCATTTTCAGTTTGAGGACGAAGATGCGGTAACTGACCAAGTCAAGGTGAACAAACCGAGACGTTTCGGGATCCGTAGGGGTTGCTTGATCAAAGTAAGCAGGCAAGGGCCGTACGTACGGCTTACGACTTACGTATCTTCCCTGCTTAGTGGGATCAGGGAACCCGTACGGGTCCCGAAACGTCGCTGTGTTTTTCTATCGACTTGGTGAGCATCTTCGTCCTCATCATAATACCTGACCAGAGGAACTTGCGTCGAACTCTTGACTACACACTCAGCTTGAACAAGGCAGAAACCGAGTGCGCAAAATTGAAATCGAGACAGCGTTCATTTCACTGAAGAGACCGGTAATGTTTAACGCATAACTTAAAAGTTGACCTAATATGCACCAGCAATTAGGTCGTTATTTCTTACTGGACATTTTTTTCTATTTCTGGCCAAGCAAGCGTTTGGAGAAAACGTGTGACGTTCAGAATCGAACATATCAGTAAAAAGTACTGCCTTGAAGACCGTGCATAGGGAATTTGTTAAAAAGTAGTTGTATGAATTTTTGGTGCTAATGTACAAAGGGGTAAAAAATTGATTGCGCCATACGAAAATTATGAGTATTTTGTGCACATCACTTGAGTATTATGTGAGCTCTCCAAGGGGAAATAGAATTCATTATTCGGGTAATGGTAAACTGTATTCTACGGTGCTGATGTTACGTAAACATTGAAATAGAGCAATAAAGGATATTTAGAGTAATTACATTTTAAGTGCTTCCAAGGCACATATTTATGTTAATTCACGTGAATACAATCTTGATCCCCAAAATTTATTAGGGGTCTTGTGGTAACGTGGACTCAGGGTCAGTCAACATGGCCTGAGTTACACAGCAGTGTATGCTACGAAACAAGCAGTGCAAACTAAGCCTCCTTGCTGTTATTACAGCGGAGCTGTTTGGAAAATTGTAATTTGTCATGTCCGCAGTCAAAAATTCCAGGAAACGGCCGAGCCCACGCACGTGAGTGTCGGCCTCACGGCGCCCATTCGGCAGTTAACAAAACCATGGAAAAGTCTAGCGCTCGCGTGTGCACGCGTCGCGAAGATCGCCCTGCGCCCCATGCACACATTTCTAAAGCCAAGCATACCAACTTAGGTAGACTGACCAAGAGAACTCCAGCGTTCGCCGTAAACGTGGCAACACTTTCTCGGATTGAGAAAGACACGCCACTCCAAGGTGATGTGCAATGATCAACTCTTCCAAAAATGAAAGGTCATAGTTACAGCAACACTAATGGAGTAATGGTCGTTGCGGCAGCGAAGACAGAGCAAATCGGCAGCAATCGTGGACGTAAACCTTCGTGCTGGTCGTGAATGTTGCGTACAGCTTCGCTACCTTCCTTCATTTTTTCCATCGGCAAATGTTCCGAGGAAACCGGCAATAAATTTATTTAGCAGATACTTAATGTACCCTCAATATTTACATCAAGATATATTTCCGGAGTATACGTTACTAATTAGATGAAGACGCATAATTGGCCTTTCTTGCAAAAGGCTGTTGTCTTGTGTAAGGCCAAAACCGTGGTAATAAGGTTGAATATGTATGATAGCGGCTATCAAGAGAGGCGAACATGGGAGCCATCCGAGAACATTTATTCAATGGTGCACTCTTTGAGAAAAATTCTGGATAAACTTTAGGTTAAACTTGTCTTCACAGCGCCGCACAAAGTCAACTAACTATGCAATATTACCATGTGTTTCCGCGTACCAGCATTTTGTTTGAAGAAACACAGCGCTTTTTTTGGCGTACCGGGAAAAGATTGTGCATCAGATTCCTCATTCATGTCGTGAAAAGCACATTGATAAAACTGCTGGATGTTGAAACAAATGAAAAGCAAATGGTGACAAATGGGTATCACATCATTCCGCTACTAACATTGGAGATTCTTGCCGTTACTAACTGAATGCGCTCCTTGCGCTCGGCGTAAAGACGAAACTAAGATACATAAGCGCACATTCAGTAATTAGCAACATGGCGGCCGTATGTGAGTGCGCGGCCGCCATCGACAGGCCACTAGAACCAACAATCCCTTTATAAAGAGCAGCATGTACCCGTATTAGGTGCAAGTGTGCAAAATGATACGCAAGTTGGTTCACACTGTGCATAAAAAGAACGAGCAAAAAAGGACGTAGCACGCTAGGAGAAGGAGCACAAACGCGCCCCTTGACTAACAACGGATTTATTTCGGAAAAACAAGATAATTTATATGCGATTCCCGCACACGCGCACACTTTTCCCAACATGAAGAAATGTGCTAGCGTAGATATAAACGGATCTCCTTGATCCGTTAGGACCACCGAGGGGTGTTATTTTTTTTACAAGTCTCCTTATTTTTTCTTATTAAAAATTCCTTCAGTATCTCTTGCTCGCGTCTCAATTTTCCCCGACCTACAGTGCTGGCGTGGTGAGATTTGCAATTTTTTTGGAATTTTTTGCATCCTTGTATTTTTTCGGGATTTTTTTGCATCCTTACAACTTTTTGGTGTGTAAGGGTACGTTTGGACAAGCGACACAAACACCATATCGCGATGTATGGACGTAAACAAACCGCGTGTCACGCAGTTTGGTCGGCTGAGTCGTGGAATGATGTCATTATTTAAAGTAATTACGGCAGTTGCGTCAACAGTCTGAACCCGGACTAAACCTGAATTATTTCCCGTGCCAGAGAACGAAGTTTCCCGGTGCTGCCTCAGCCGATCACCCACCCGTTTGTCCGATGTGTATTTTTCCCTAGGACAATGGAATTAAATAGACCACGCCCACCGCACACTTCGTGAACCCTGTTCGTTGGTTTATCTTGCAAGGATCGGCTTTCCGCTGGGCACCAGAGATTTGGGAACACTGGGTTTCTAGATTTAGAACTTACCTTCATGCCCGCCCGACTCGTGTGTGGGAAATCTTTTCCGAGATCTAAAAAGCCGCTTTTGCCGTACAGTTTCACGCACTCGAAGTTGGTAAAGCGGGGTCAACGCTGCCCGCATGTAATGCAACAAAGCCTTGCAGAACAGGTTTAACGTTTGGAAGCGTCTGATTTTTCTTCTCATGTTTTGTAGGCGGTAGACAAATCTTTGGTCAGGAAAGTGCGAAGTCAGGCCCTCTGCAATGTCTAGCAACGCAGAGGAAGTTTGGAGAAAAAACAGGGAAGTGTTCTCTTACTTCCACAGGACTACAGTGGGCTGAAAAAAATAGCCCTAAGATTTCTGGTTACCATGGTGTTTTCTGCCTCTCGAAAACTTTCGGGTTTGTTTTCCCAAATGTCTCGTGCCCAGTGGAAAGCCGACCTTTGCAACACAATCTACCAAACAAGGTTCACGACTTGTGTGGTACATGTATTGTACTCTATTCAGCCACATTGTCGTGCCGAAAAAAATACACCGGACAAACGCGTGGGTGCCTAATGATCCGCTGTGGCAGCGCCGGACAGCTTTGGAATCTGGCACGGGTAGTAATTTAGCCTTACACGAAAAGCACTGCAAGGATGGTACTCCCCAGTTTTACGTCGCCAGCACTGGAGGTCGAGGAAAATCGAGACGCGAGCGTGAGCTGCGCGAGGCATTTTTATTAAAAAAAACCTAAATTCGTTCAACTCAATGTGAAAGCTGTCGGAAGTGCAGAGCCGGGATTCGCCATAATGGGCTGTACCGCTGTTATCCGCTGACTGCTACCACCCCATGCAATTCACATTCCCCGCCTTCATACTGCTCGCGCGCCCCTGCCTGAAACTGCCAGCGGGAGGTCTGTACTTTTAAACCAAACCTTTCTACCTCTACCAGGCAAGGATTGCTTCATGGCATACGCGACAAGAAACTCCTACGCAGATGGGTACCGGGAGGGCGGTTTTCACTCCCGGAGCACAGTGTACATAGAGCCGCGATAGAGTGCTATTACTCAGCGTTCCCCGAGCGCAGCTGCCAGCTCGCACCGGCAGGGGCGATGGAGGGACGGCTTTGTTGCCACCTTTAGCGACGGTTGTTTTCTGCTTGTTCTGGCGTGCTTCGCGTCCATTGCACGCTTCCTTCTTAGGGCTTCATTAGCTTGTTCGACAGCATCTCCTAGGTTACCCGTATCCGACGCAATTAAGTTGTCGTACGGCAAAGATACGTCAAGGATTGGTGTGCAGGGTGGGAAAACCAAAATGTAGAGACCACATACAGACATCTGGCCGCCAAAGAAACGCTACCTTTTGCGCACTGGTTGCCCCAAATCGGACTCCGCTTTCTAAACTCGTAAATACCAATTCCGTTTTGTTTTAATGGGTATTACAAAAGGCGAAACGAGAAACTGGATGTTCCCTCAACTTTCTCGCAGTTCTTAAACTTCCTAAAGTAACTAGTTTAGGTCGGTATAAATGGGAATCACTAAGCTCACATGCCGAATTGTTTGGGTATGTGCGCTTGTGTCGCCCGGTGGTGTAGCCACTAGCTAGCACATCAGCATGGCTAGGTTCCGTTGTCTCACCATTCGAAAGACGGTCCTCTGCGTCTCCTGCCGACGCACGGGTGGCCTACAGCGGCACCGTAGTCCAACGCTCAAGCCCGGCCGTGACCGACGTTGCTGCGATCGGGAAGCCGCTCCCGCGAATTCCAGTAAACGGCTGGCAGCATGCCTGGTTTCACTCTTTGTAAAGCCACGTGTGTGAATTGAAGTGACGTCACGTGGGCAGTTGTGGTAGTTGCCGTTTAAAGCTTTGGTTTTCAACCACTTTCCCAGCGTGGATGGGAGCCATTTTTTTGTGCTTGCATTAATTACGCATGATGGGGCTGTTGCGCGTTAATTCGAACACATAATTTTTCTGCTCCGGCTGAAACCTTCCTAAGTCATTTTAAACACGCCATATTTTTCGTCCGCGGCCGCTTTTTTCGCTTAAACGAGCCTTCCTGTGTCATTTTGAACACGCCGTTTTCTTCTTGGGCGTGGAGGTTTTCTGCGTCATTTCGGACGCGTCATATTTTTCTTGCGTGGCTTTTTTTCTCTTAAACCAACCCAATGAGCGTTCTTAACTAAATGAACGCGGGCGTTGCGGGTAATTACAAAGATTTTGCTTCCAATGTACCGGCACTTTTCTTTGCTCTATACAATGGGGAGAGGTAGTTAAAGCGCTAACGGGTCACGAGTTGCCAACGATTATGACTATAAAAACAGCTTGGCTTTCGAAGCCTATGGGGCACACCGCGACGACAGCGTTACAACGGAACGCCCTGTCGTTCTATATGGGTTGAAGCGAGCGAGCTACGACGACAAGGCGAGCGCCTAAAGTGCTCTGCACTTAGAAATAAGGAGGCCTGTGTCAGATGTCCTTCGGTGGTGTTAACGAATAAAGAATATCTGTTTTCATTTTTATACACGTACCCACGTGTCTTCAAGTTGGCCAAAGTGTGCGTGTACACGGCAATCACATACAGATGTCTTGTTTTTCCAAAATAAATCAGTTGTTATTCCAGCGGCGGGTTTGTGCCCCTTCTCATAATGCCCTGCATCCTTTTTCGCTGGTTATTTTTATGCACACTGTGAACCCTTATTAGCTTACGCTGTGAAGATCGCACCTTTTACGCATTCCTTCTTTCCTCAGGAGAAAAAGTTGGGAAAGTGGGGAACTTGGGTGGGGATTTGGAGCCGGCACGCTGGCGGATATGCAGCCGGTTTCCCTGTTGTTCACGCAGGTTTTCCCAAGGTTTGGAAACGTTTTCTGGCTTGGTGTGATTGTCGGCCGCACAGATCTTGAGCCTGGCCAAAACCAAGCTTCGGCGGTGCTGTCATCTTCGGCGAGTATCACATCCGACGCCTCGTCGGTTCACGTCGTGCATTCCAGGCTTAGTATCTTCGATGTCGAACTCGACGCGTAGCGGAACTTCAGTGATTGCCATTGTCCAATCACCTCCGGACATCGACGCCCATGTGGCCAAAGTGAACACTATATGGACGACCAACGCTTCTGCCTCGTAGGATTTCGAGCCCGCACGCTGGCGGACATGCAGCTGGTTTCCATGTTGTCCACGCAGGTTTTCGCAAGTTTTGGAAACCCCTTCTGGCTCGGTGAGATTGTCGGCAGTGCAGATCTGCAGCCTGGCCAAAACCAAGCTTCAGCCATGCTGTCATCTTCGGCGAGTATTATATCCGATGCCTTGTCGGGCTAAGCCATGAATTCGGGGCCGGTATCTTCGATGTCGAACTCGGCACGTGGCGGAACTTCTGTGATTGCCATCGACCAATCACCTCCGGACATCGACGCCCATGTGGCCAAAGTGAACACTATATGGACGACCAACGCTTCTGCCTCGTAGGATTTCGAGCCCGCACGCTGGCGGACATGCAGCTGGTTTCCATGTTGTCCACGCAGGTTTTCGCAAGTTTTGGAAACCCCTTCTGGCTCGGTGAGATTGTCGGCAGTGCAGATCTGCAGCCTGGCCAAAACCAAGCTTCAGCCATGCTGTCATCTTCGGCGAGTATTATATCCGATGCCTTGTCGGGCTAAGCCATGAATTCGGGGCCGGTATCTTCGATGTCGAACTCGGCACGTGGCGGAACTTCTGTGATTGCCATCGACCAATCACCTCCAGACATCGACGCCCATGTGACCAAAGTGAACACTACATAGACAACGAACGCTTCTGTCTCGTGGGATTTGGAGCCGGCACGCTGGCGGACATGCAGTTGGTTTCCATGTTGTTCACGCAGGTTTTCGCAAGTTTTGGAAACCCCTTCTGGCTCGGTGAGATTGTCGGGAGTGCAGATCTGCAGCCTGGCAAAACAAAGCTTCAGCCATGCTGTCATCTTCGGCGAGTATCATATCCAAAGCCTTGTCGGCCCATGCCAGGAATTTCGGGGCCGGTATCTTCGATGTCGAACTCGCGCGTGGAGGAACATCAGTGATTGCCATCGACCAATCACCTTCGGACATCGATGCCCATGTCACCAAAGTGAACACTATATAGACGACCAATGCGTCAGCTTCGTGGGATTTGGAGCCGGCGCGCTGGCGGACAAGCAGCTAATTTCCCTGTTGTTCACGCAGGTTTTCGCAAGTTTTGGGAATGCCGTCTGGCTCGTTGGGATTGTCGGCAGCGCATATCTGCAGCCTGGCCAAAATCAAGCTTCAACGTTGCTGCCATCTTTGACCACTATCACATCCGACACCTTTTCGGGCCACACCGTGAATTTCGGGACCGGTATCTTCGATGTCGAACTCGGCGCGTGGCGGATCTTCAGTGAGTGCCATCGACCAATCACCTCTGGACATGAAAACCACGTGACCAAAGTGAGCACTTTATAGACGACCAACGCTTCTGCCTCGTGGGATTTGGAGCCGGCGTGCTGGCGGACATACAGCTGATTTCCCTGTTCATGCAGGTTTTCGCAATTTTTGGAATTGCCTTCTGGCTCGGTGTGATTGTCGGCTGCGCAGATCTGCAGCCTGGCCAAAACCAAGCTGCTTCAGCGGTGCTGTCACCTTCGGCGAGTATCTCATCCGATGCCTTGTCGGCCCATGCTGTGAATTCCAAGCCCGGTATCTTCGATTTCGAATTCGGTGCGTGGCGGAACTGCAGTGATTGCCATCGACCTATCACCTCCGGACATCGACGCCCATGTGGCCAAAGTGAACACTGTATAGATGACCAACGCTTCTGCCTCGTGGTATTTGGAGTCGGCACGCTGGCAGATATGCAGCTGATTTTCCTGTTGTTCCCGCAGGTTTTCGCAGGTTTTAGAATCGCCTTCTTGCTTGGTGTGATTGCGGGCAGCGAATATCTGCAGCCTGGACAAAAACAAGCTTCAGCGGTGCTGTCATCTTCGCTGAGTATCACATCCGACGCTTTGTCGGCCACGCCCTGAATTCCGGGTTCGGTATCTTCGATGTCGAACTCGGCGCGTTGCGGGACTTGAGTGATTCCCATCGGCCAATCAGCTCCAGACATCGACGCCGATGTGACCAAAGTGAACACTATATAGACGACCAACGCTTCTGCCTCTTGGGATTTGGAGCCAGCACGCTGGCGGACATGCAGCTGTTTTTCATTTTGTTTCGTTTCATTTGGCTCGTCCCACTTCGGCATTTGCTGACGCTCATTGTCGTAAAAGTGCGCGGGCGCCTGGAAGTATGTATTTTCTGCTTTCTAAAAGGATGTTTTAAAGCAAAGCTTTATACCTCTACCACCAAAGGGTTCTTTTGTGACCGTTGGTGTCAACAGAAAACTCCCGCGAACAAATAAAAAAAAATTCACTGGCACCGCCTGGAATCGAACCTGGAACTAACTACGTAACAAAGCGAGAGCCCGTTGTCTTACCGATTTAGCTACGAGCACACGCGGGTACAAGGTAGAAAGGTGGTGGACTCACCAAGCACATCTACCGGTTTGCCCCCTGTATTCTCGCTGAAAGCCACGTGATAGCATCACCCGACCTCACGCGCCGTTGTCCGCTCCGTCTACGGCACGTCTAATGGCCCTGTGCGCGCCTTGCACGTAGGCTAGGAGTTACAAAAATTCATGGAACTTCCTACCAATGCATGGAATCTCACTTCTAGTGCGCCAATGTGCTAAAGCCTGCGGCTTCCAGTGTTCACGTAAAACGTCACAGCTTCTTGTCGTCCGCCTTCACGCCAAGCGACACATCAAGGAGCACATTCAAATACCCCTTGATGGCCAGGCCATCCCTCCAAGCCCCAGCTTCAAGATCCTAGGCCTACATCTCCAGGCCAACACCTAGAGTGGCATATGGTTGCAGCGCCTCAAACAGCATCAATCAAATCATACACACGATGATGCGATTTGAAACCAAAAAGCGAGGCCTCAAGAAATCAGATACCTTTCGATTAATTTAAGCTTTTGTCCTCTCGTGAATCATTAACCGCAACCCCCTGTCTTCTTCTCGGCAAGGAGGACATAAAGATGCGTTATATAATGTATAAAAAGGCGGTTGAACAGGCCATTGGTCTTCCCCTGAGAGCGTCCACAGAGAGGCTGCTTAGCACGGGGCTCCACAACACGGTGGAGCAGCTGATAGAGGGCCATCTTTCTAATTAGAAGTTCCGAATGGGCAGAACTGCGGTGGGACATAGCATCCTTTACCAGATTGGCTGTGCAGCATAGAATGCCACTCCGCTTGATGTACTCTCGCACTCGCACTCTTGGTGACAAGAACTAAGGATGCCCCTTTGATAAAAATATAATAATAATAATATTAACAATAATCTGATTTCATGTTCCAAGTAGTAAATGAGGGGGCTTGACCAGCTCCCGCCCCGTTTTTGCAAATACAGCATACAGCAACACATGAATAACAAGAATGTGTGGTTTTTGACTGTTTCACAGGTAACACTCGGTGAAGGCGTTATAAATGCTACAAGATACTGGGTTGGGTACTTTTCTAAGCAATAATACAAGAGAAATAACCTGACAATGCACATTGAATTACAACAGTAAAATAATTATTCATATTAGTACACATGATCATTAGGCATCTTGAACAATACAGTACAGTTGCATAGAGTATAGTAAGCGACAACATTAAACAAACAAGAAAAAATCTACAAAGAAACTGAATTTCACACACAATATAGAAAATGACACCTATAGAGTTTACAAAAACAATTCAAAGATTTCCTTAGCAGTAAGCTTGTAAAAATCTATACCTTTTTCGTGGAAGTTGTTCAAATTCTTTGAAATTACTGTTCGTAACATTTGATCTCTATAATTAGTTCTATTTAAACTCACCTTCCAATACTCCGCGCGACGTGTTTCATGGACATGTTTATTTATGACTAAATTACCTAGACTGTATATGTGACTGGAATTCCGCTTGTTTCCATGTTCAAGGCTCTGCACAAACGGTAGCTGTGGAGATTTTCTATACTAGCTAAACAAATATTACTCATCAGCGTGTCTACTTCATGATCCGGTGGAACGTTAGCAATTATCCTAATTATTTTATTTTGCATCCTAGTCACCTTGCAATATTTGTCTGCGTTGTCATGCCCCACACTAAAAAACAGTACTGTACATGAGAATGAAATAGGGAATGGTATATAATAAGTATGATTCGAACTGGAACTACATCAAGATTACGGTACAGCAAACCCACAACTCGCGATAATTTATTTATAGCGTGAGCGCATTGCGCATCCGAAAGTAAAGTGCCAGAAAATATCACGCCTAATGTTTTAAGGCTCTTTACGATATCAATTGGAGAACCGTTCATGTATAGATTCTGGCTGGCACTTCCTTGCTTGCTTTTTGCACGGAATATTAGGGCTTTTGTTTTTTCTGTATTAATAACCGAGCCATTACAGGAAGTCCATTCCGTTAATTTACCCAAAATTTCATTTCGTTGGTTGATAACTTGTCGCAGTCGTCACTTGAAAGGAGCAAGGTCGTATCATCTGCATAGATGATGAATTTTAAGCGGTGGTCAATCTGTACAATGTCGTTTATAAATATATTGAAAAGAAAAGGTCCTAAAATACTCCCTGGTGGGACACCATAGGGAGTCGACCTAATGGAGGAAACATACTTATTTATAGCTACATACTGATGACGATTAGAAAAATAGCTTTGGATAAGCTGTAGGCCAGTCCCTCGGATGCCGTGATATTGCAATTTCTGTAACAGTAGTTTACGGCTCAGAGAATCAAAAGCCTTTGTACAGTCTACAAATATTCCAAGTACAATTGTTTTGTTTTCAATTTCCGGAGGTAGAAATTCTTTTTGTGTATGCAATGCAAGTTCTGTTGAACGCGTCTTTTGGAAACCGTATTGCGAATCAGTCATCAGGTTGTATTTGTCAGTAAATGTTGTGAGGCGGGAATGCAGAAGTTTTTCGAAGGCTTTCGAGATAACAGGTAGAATTGAAATTGGTCTATAATTTCCAAATTATTCTTATCACCTTTCTTATATATAACTGTAACCTTGGCTGTTCTCAGTGCTGCGGGAAAGGTACCAGTAGAGAGACAAATATTAAATGCATATGACAGTGGGCGCGCAATGATATCTGCGAGACATTTTACTGGACGTATTGAAATATTAAAAGAATCCGTACAGCTACTGTTTTTTAAATGCATAATAGTTGAGTAGACCTCAGCCTCTGTTACAGCGTGCAAAAATATCGCGTCAGAGCAAGGATTTGTTAAATATCTTGAAATACAACCAGTACCGGTTGAAAAAGACAAGCTAACGAAGTAATCATTAAATGCCTCTGCAAGCTGCGTCTCAGCAATCGTTTTTCCGCCAATGACCACTTCAGTGATTGTGTTTAGCGAGCTAGCTGTAAAAAAACACCGAGTTAATATTTTTACATGTAGCGGCTGTGTCGTGACTACATGCATTAATTTGTTGGTTGAAGTACTTGTTCCTCGCCTGTTTAATTTCTTTATTAAGGTGATTGCGAAAAGTTTTAAATAGTTTAAGCACCTCGGGTTCACGCTCTTTCAGATATGTATTATACATCGAACACTTTGCTTTGGTTTTGCTCAGAAGCTCGGAATTAATCCAAGGTTTGCGGCGTTTTCTGGCTGGGGTAAAAGTTTTGAACGGGACATTTCTATCCTACGAGTTCCTAAATATCTGAGGGAAATAATCAAGTGCAATGTTTGCGTCATCACTGGATAGAATATCCACCCATGACGTTGTTAATTGTTCATCACGGAATGTGCTCAGGTTCACGGGGGAAATATTACGAATTGTGTAAGGCGGTTTTGACACTTTACCTTTCCGCTGAAAGGCCATAAAAATTGGGCGATGGTCGCTTAAATCAGATGCTAATACACCAGATTTTACGTTTGTGGTAATTGAGCTAATAAGAAAAATATCTATAAGGGTGGAACTGGTTTCAGTAACCCTCGTTGGCATTTTTATGGGATTAGTAAGACCAAAACTTTGAGGCATATGCACAAGTTCTTTTGCTGCATTATATTCTGATAGCACATCAGTATTGAAATCTCCACCACAAAGAAAGTTGAGCTTGTTGTTAAGGCAGCAGTGAAAAATTGTTTCTAAGTACGAGAAAAATGCACTGTAGTTTCCAGTGGGTGGTCGATAGACAACCGAAATACCATAGTTATTCCATGAAAGGGATAAAATATCGAAATCGTTATTTGTAGCACTGAAATCATGCAACAACTGGCAGCGATAATCATTTTTTACCAATATGGCGATACCGCCGCCAAGGCGAGATGGGCGGTTCATATAGAAGTTATTGTATCCAGGCATCGAGAGTACTGGATCTTCACTGGATAGCCAAGTCTCCGATAGCATAATTATGTCAAAATCAAACCATATCTTACTAAACAATAAGTCCAAAGATACCTGTTTGTTCCGTATTGACTGTGCATTTAAGTTAAAAACTTTTATTCCGGCGAGATACTTCTTTCTTAAGTGGTCATGGGAAATGTATATTCATGGGCAACGTACATTCAACTGAAAGGTGCGAAGAACGCTGGTCTATGGCGTAAGTGATAGCCGACAGGTTATTTCGTGATCTGACAACTACCGCGCGCTGTCCCTCGCATCGACGCACGAGAACCTTGCCATAGCTATGCCAGGACAAGCGAAAGCCGTTTTCCTTTGTCCACTGCTTCGTTTTCCACAGAAGGGTTCGCGCCTGTTTCGTCAGATTTTCTTGAATGAACACGTCCGGCTTAGCTTCCACTAGATTTTTTTTGTTCTGAAGAAAGTTGTCTTTCACGGTTTGTCGAGTGAAGCGAACGATAACCCCATGCGTGTTATCTGGCTTCGATGGCAACCGATGCACGTTTGCGACGTCACTTCCGGTGAGTTCAGGTACCTTGAGCGATGCAGCAACCGCATTGACTTTCTCAAGAAGGTTTTCATGCTCCGCTTTTTGTATGCCATTGCGCTCAAGATTCAGTTTACGGTTGTGCCACTCGAGTTCATTCATGTCTTTATTCAGGTTGTTTATTTCCACGTTGCCTTGGCCTGTTTCCATTCGCTCCACTCGGCGCTTAATGTCAGCCATTTGCTTCTGCTGGTTAGTCATATCTGTTATCACCGTGTCGTATTTGTTGGAAAGCTTCTGCCTGCTCGTTTCGATGGCAGTGACTGTTTTAGAAAGGGTTTTCACTTTCTCAGTCAAAGCCGCGGTCGCTGTGACAATGTCGTAACCTACAGTGTTTTTTTGTTTCACGCCTCGGCCAAGGGACACCGCCACTGCTTTCGGCATGAGTCACTTCGCGACCTAAAGACTTTATCTGACACGACTGAGCAATCCACAAGATGGGAGGCACAAAAATTCATTGCATACCAGATAAGAAAGAGTCATCAGGCCCGATTGGCCAATTACACTCATTGCATACACAGTCGCTCATTGCTTGGCAGCAGTGCAGCAGAGATATTGCACAAAATTGTGTTGTTCAGGGGACTACAGACGTGACAAAATACCGGATGAACCGTGGTTGACTGGTCCGTGCCGCCGCTGCTGCCCAAGTGCCGGCCGCTCTGAATCCGTCGCTTCTTTAGAGCAAGGACGGCCTCACCGCGCAGGGAAGGGTTTCGCTGCGCAGGTCCAGGGAAATCGCCCAGTCAAGCTGGTGTTCCGTCAGCAGCAGGCTAGACGAGCAGCAGGAGAAGGGTAGTCGAAGCCTTGTCTGTGGCACTGTAAAAATACAGGATGATCCGTGAGTTGACTGGTCCGTGCCGCCGCTGCTGCCCAAGTGCCTCATATGAACTCCTCACACGATGAACTCACACGATGAAATATGAACTCCTCACACGACGAGTGTCGCCGACAAGCATGGGCTCAAGCGTTCAACACCACCCCATGTGGGGATCATGCAGTTATGAACACTGATACCTCCCAACCTCGAGGGCAGTAGTACGCCATCATCGTGGGTACCTCCAGAACTAACCTCCTTGCGTGTGCTTCACTCAAGACTTAAGACATGATGTCAGCAGAAGAGGCAGCCATCACCTTGGCTCTCACTCAACCAGGGGTTCGGAAGGTAGTAACCGGCTGCCAGTAAGCCTACCGCAATTACCAGTCGGGTTGGGTGTCCCGACGTCCACTGCGTGTGGTAAAAACCCAGTTCACAAACGGTTCCATTCAGTTCATTTCGACACCCGCTGAGGCTTCCGTGGAGGGCAACGAATACGCCCACCAACAAACCTGCGCTTTTAGCCCCAGGGCTAAGGAGCTGTGCGAGGACATAATCCCGCTTGTCTCGTTCAGGTACATCACCAAGCTATATCGCCTTCAAAGGGAGACCGTACCTTTGCCTTACCCTTACTTTTTACAGAGAAAAACAAACTACCCTACGGCACATACAAGCCGGCTCCTTCTTATACCCGACGCGTCTTCACTTAATGCACCCGAATCGCTACGACGCTGAATGTGAATATTGCTCAGAAGTAGGAACACTCTACGAAATAACCGGGGTGCGCGACTTTAGCCCTGAGCACCTTCCTCTCTTTCCGTCAACTACCCAACAAGATAAATGGGAGATGCTGCTGTCCAGCCCCTGTCTGCCTACCCATCTTATTTATTTATTTATTTACACATTACCCCGCAGCGCGTAGGAATTACTGCGGGTGACAGGGTTTCATAGTACAAATGGCAATAAAGTCACTAAGTCACTGTTTTGTCAATATATAATAACTAAGAGGAAGCCCACAACAAAATAATATTTATACAACGACAGCATCGTACTTCACTAAGCACGAGAGTAAACAGTATAATACCTAAAAGAGAGCACACAACAGTATAACATTTATACAAATAAAGAATCACAATTCACTAAGCACGCCAGTGAACTTCACAACACTATTCGAAACGATGTCGGCTGCCAATTCATTCCATTGAGATATTGTCAAAGGTAAAAAAAGAAAACTTTTATAATTAATCCTGCACTTTGTCTCTCGTATTAGATGCGACTGCATCTCATTCACTCACCTTGTCCCTCCATTCGACGTTGTTGTTGTCCGTCCACACCCCTCCCTCATTCTCCTCACCGCGCGAGCTGCGCTCTCCGCCGCTCACCCCCTCTGCTCTCCGATAGCAACACTCTCTCGCGAGGGGCATTGGATTTGATTCGATTGGATTCGTTTGTCTTGGCTTTGCTTGGCTTGGATTGGATTGGATTGGCTTGGATTGGATTGGATTGGATTTGGATTGGATTAAAGTGGATTTTGTTGGATTTTGTTGCGTCATAGCCGCGCCACGTTGCGTCATAGCCGCGGCAGGGGCTTCACGGCACGTTTCACGCAATGGGAGAATCAACCTACCGGAAACAACAACGGAACCCCCTATGCGTCGCATCTACACAGGGGTTCCCGCGAGGGGAGGTTGGAGAAATTTTTTGTTAATGTGGTCAAGTCTTTGGGATACATAGTGGGGGGTTTGCAAACATTTCTTCTTCATTAGTCCTGTTAAATTGTTATAAATACAGAAAAGAAGTTTTAATCTATGCTTTCTACGTCGCTCCCTGAGAGGTTCTAGGCCTATTGATGATTTTATTTCTGTGACGCTTGCCACCCAAGTGTAATAGTGAGAATAAACCTGGTTCCGCGATTCTGTATTGCTTCAAGTTTTTGTAATAAATACTCTTGGGGAGGGTGCCATGCGACACTCGCATATTCTAGGATGGGTCTGACCAGCGAAAAATACGCGGCTTCTTTCACAGATGAAGGAGTATTGCGAAGGTTCCGATGGAGTAAGTTTAGTACAATAACTGCTTTCTTTAGGGTGTTATGAATGTGATGATTGAAAGTCAGATCCGCACTGAGTGTGACGCCAAGATATTTGACTTCAGATACTTTTTTTAGGGCTTCAGTACCAATATGGTAGGAAGAATCGACAACTTTTTTTAATTTTACAGAAAGACATATAGTAACACTTAGCTGTGTTTAACCCCAATTGACACGTGCGACATTACTAGTTAATGTTGTTCAAATCCTTTTGCAGGGTTGACACATCACTGAAGTCACTCACTGTGCGCTACATGACGCAATCATCCGCGAACAACCTGATGCAGGATGAAGTCGTAGTTACAATGCCATTAATATAGACCAAAAATAATAGTGACCCCAGAAGCGATCCTTGAGGTACGTCGGACGTCACGGCTTCAGGTCCCCATTTTTTGCCCCCTACAACAACACATTGTTTTCTATCGGGAAGGAACTCCTCAATCCAACTTAAAACGTTATTATCAATTCTTATGGCTGTCAATTTGTGCATGAGAAGGCTGTGTGAAACGCGGTCGAATGCCTTACGGAAATCGATGAAGATAGCATCCGTCTGAAGCCTATCCTCAGCAGAAGTAACAAGGTCATGTAATAGTTCAATTAGTTGGGTTCCACAAGAGAGCCCCTGGCGAAATCCATGTTGATTAGGATAAAAAAACTATTTTTTTTCAAGGTGCTTTGTGATGTTGCTGTAAAAAATATGTTCAAATATCTTGCAACAGATACAGCAAAGTGAAATAGGCCTGTAATTCTCAACATCTGATTTTGGTCCATTTTTATGAATTGGCACAACATATGTCATTTTCCAGTCCTGCGGTGCCGTCCGGATTCAAGAGACTTGTGGAATATGACATAAAAATATTGTGATACGATGGCGGAACAGGCTTTTAACACTTTCGGGGATATTTCAACTGGACCAGTCGCCATCGATTCGTTTAGAGAGTCTAAGCTTTTTCTTATTCCTTCTAGGGATATTGTAATACGCGGCATTGCACTTTCTATGTCAACCAGGTATGTGGGGAGCTCTTCGAGGCTGAGTTGTTTCAAAAAGGTCGTTTTGAAATAGTTGTTAAACTGTTTTGCTTTGGCCGAGTTCTAAGTTATATCGGTACCCTCGTGTGCGATTTTCGGGATGCTGATGGTTTCCTTCCGTGTCTTTCGGAAGGCTTCCAGAAAGCTTTTGGGTTGGATGTTATGCCCTTGGCCAGCCTGGAAAAATAGTTTTCTTTGGCTGTGAATACTGCCACTTTGTATAACGAATCAAGGTTGCAAAGCTGATACTCAGTACTTTCAGTAGGGCTTTTTCTGTATTTTTTGTACTACCGGCCTCTTTGTTTGAATAATACCTTGACATGGGGTGACATCTATGGTTTATCAGGTTTCATTTTATCTACTACATGCTTCATTAGAATATGTAGTTCAACCAGTGATCTGATGGAGTTTTTGAAGCTTACCCAAAGGGTAAGCTTCACCCTCTCCTTCTTCTCGTCGTCCTCCACCGCATTGGCCGACAATCTCGTCGCCTCCGTCCGGCCGGTAGCGATGAAGAAGTGAGATCGTCTAACACCGGGATCGAGCTTCCTTTAATTTCATAAAAAGGTTTCCACTCATGTGCTGCACCAATACAACTCAACCAACCACCGCTCATGCATCATCAGTGATTTAACCTTACCAAGAATACCTCTTTGAAGTCATAAAGGGTGTGGTTAAGTGCATCTCACTTCTCTCTTACCCGTACGCATAAGTTGCCGATTAAGTTCCCGCTAACGAATAAGACGCCAATAGGTCGATTTCGGCCACCGCAACTTAGCCGGTTGCCTGAAAACCCGACAGAAACGCTACCATAACCGAGCGTTTCTATCAGTTTTGGGCAAACGACTTATTACCTAAACAGCGGTAAAGTCATAGTTGAGAACTTATTCTCACAGTTATCCCGTTCGGGCAAACTGGCCCTGGTTTCAGTATTTGTAGAGCGACTTTACTGAATTTAAGGGACATCGTATGGGTAAACGTTGTGGGTGCCGTTTACAGCCTTGCTTTCCAAGCACATTCACAGGGTGGATGCGCAAATTTTTTCCACCTTTTTTTCATTCGTAGCCCCAATGATCTGGCTTTCGCTTCGCTCTTGTGCTCCCACGGAGAGGTGCGGGTGAGACTGGCACTCAAGTTTCCAAGCTTTGCTCGCCTCCGACGCTCGGGCTTGCAGCTTTGGAATTTGAAGACGCCGATGGCCGAAGAACGGTCTCTGAACCCTCACTTTGTTGTCCCATTTTCTCGTGGTTGTTCGTCACCTGGTGGTCCTGAAGGGGTTGGCACCGGGCTGGGTTCACGCTCGGGCTGAGTCTCACCAGGGCACCGCTCTGCGAATCGACGGGGCAGACGTCTTGGCGAGGGTACATGGTGACGAATCACTGATGGCTTAGGAACGGGGAATGTAGCTGCTACCAAGTGGTCGGCGTGCGCATAACGCTCTTCGTTGTAAACGTTCACAGCATATGTCACCGCACTCACTCGCCTCGCAATGATGCCAACTAGCCATGCAGAGTCACCTGGTCTCGTTCCATTCAGCCGCACCATGTCACCTTCTTTGAACTCACGCCACCGGGAAGCAGGATGTTGCGTGCCCACCCGTTCGTTCTCCGGGCGATCACCGAGCTGAGGATGTAGCAGTGTAAGCCGTGTCCTCGGGGTCCATGACAGGAACAGCTCGGCTGGAGTCTTAGAAGTTGCTACACAAGGGGTGTTCCTGTAGTGGAAAAGAAACTAGTCGACACGGTGCTGAATAGTATTCTGCACACCTCGTGTTTTTTCATCCTGCATTTGTTTTTGTAGATCTTTCCTAATGGTCTGTACAAGTCATACCGCAGTTGCGTTAGACGCGGTATGATAAGGTGGTGTCCTTTTATGGCGTGTACCGTTGGATGAAAGGAACGTCGTGGACTCGGTAGAAACAAACTGCGGTCCATTATCTGTCACTACCTCTTCTGGTAGTCCAAACGTTGCAAAAATGGTTCTCAACTTTTCCACAGGTTTTGCGGCCGTTGTGACGGTCATGCACACGACGTGAACCCACTTAGAGTAGGCATTCACAAGCACCAACAACCAATTCGGGTTGCTCTGAGCAAAATCCAGGTGAATCCCTTGCCAACGCCCAGTCGGCCATTCCCATGACGTTATGGGCAAGCGCGGTGGCATTTTGAGCCAGATGGCAAGTTTCACACTCCTTCACCATTCGTTCAATGCTTTCGGTCTGCCCAGGCCACCACAGGTGACTTCGTGCCAGCATTTTCATCCGAGTGGCTCCCGGATGTCCTTCTTGTAGCAACCGCAAGACCGGACCTTGCAAAGAACACGGCACAACAACATTACGCGACGTGACACAATCACGTTCTGTAGACAGTTCGTGGCGCCTAGAAAAGTATTGTGCCAGCATTTCATCGGTTACTTTTGAAGGCCAGCCGCTTCGAGTATACAACAGAACCTTTGTTAACACAGCGTCTTTCTGCGTTTCCCTTCGAATCGAGTCAGCTGATAAGGGCAGATTCTGAGCCGCTGAGAAAAACTGGACTTAGTCACGCATCGCGCGCGTTCTTCAACGGAATGCGCGATAGTGCGTCCTCATTTGCGACGGATTGCCCCTTGCGATACTGCCAGGTGCAGCGGTACGCTGCTAGTAGAAGCATCCACCTTTGCATTCCAGCTGCGGCTGATGCAGGAATGGGCTTATCGTGATCTAGTAACCCCTTCAGTGGCAAGTGATCCGAGTATATTGTAAACTCCCGACCGAAGATGTATTTGTGAAATCGCTTGATTCCAAACACGACTGCTAGAGCCTCTTTTTCGAGTGGCGAATAGCCTATCTCGGCCTTGCTGAGGGTTCGGGAGGCATACGCAATTGGTTTTTCATGGCCATCAACTACATAAAAATGCACTGCCCCCACACCGTAGGCTGACGCGTCCGCCACTAAACCTAACGGTTCTGACGGATCCTAGAAAGTGAGGACGCTGTCATAAGTGAGCCACCATTTGCTTTCTTAAAAGCACTTCTCTTCGGTTTAGGACCAATGCCAGGGCTCGTTCTTTTGTAGAAGATTATACAAAGGCTTTAGCATTGCTGACATCTGGGGATTGAACTTCGAGCAGAATGTTAGCATTCCCAGATATGCCTTGAGCTCTGTCTGATTTGTTGGAACTCGTGCGTTTTTTACCGCCTCAATCTTTTCCTTGCAAGGGTGGATTCCGGCATTGTCAACAACGTGGCCCAAACAGCTCACGGAGTCTTAAAAAAACTTACATTTTTCTTCCTATAGCCGGACACCCTGGCGCTGCAACCTTTCCAGGACGGCCTTGACACGTTTCAGGCATTCGTCAATTCAGGCTCCTGAAACCACAACGTCCTCCAGGTAACAGGCAACGCTGTTTAGCCCCTTGAGCATCTCGTCTATGACAGACTGAAAAATTGCCGGTGCGTTTGAAATGCGGTGCGGCATGCGCAGGCATTTAAACAGTTCCAAGTGCGTGTTAATTGTGAGCAATTTCTGAGAGCATTCATTCACCTGAATTTGTTGGTACGCCGCTGACAAGTCAAGTACTGTGAAGAATTTCCCACCCACAAGCACAGCGAAAATGTCCTCTACCAAAGGAAGGGGATAGTGGTCAGTTTTTATAGGTGGGTTGAGCGTGATTTTGTAGTCTCTACGAAGTCTAACCATGTTGTCAGCCTTCTGCACTGTCACCAGCGGTGTGGCCCAGTCGCTGTGCAGAAGTAGCTAAAAGACTCCTCGTTCTTGCAACGTGCGCAGCTCAAGTTCGACTGGGTCTTTCAGTGCGTAAGGAACAGCTCTGGCTCTGCAAAACACTGGCTGAACTCCATCTTTCAACACCACTTGCGCTTGATAGCCTTTGATCAAGCCTATTTCCGTGGAAAACACGTCCCGGAACTTCTGAAGCACGCAGTTCACTTTTTGTTCCGTTTATAAGCTTAAAATGTGCGCCCAGTTTAGTTTTAGCTTCGCGAGCCAATTTTGTCCCAGCAAACACGGTTGTAGTCCGGGAACAACGAAGACAAGCAATGTTTTTTTTGCCCTTCGTATTCTACGACCACATTCGCCTGTCCTTCCGTTTCCAGTAAAGTGCCCCCGTACGTCTTCAGTTCGAGGGGGCATTTTTCCAACTTCACTTGTCGCGGCAGCTTCGCAAAGACTTGGTCGTTGATAACAGAAACAGCTGCCCCGGTATCAATGTGCATGCTCACTGTCTGGTCAAAAATTTTAACCTCAACTTGATAGGGACGCGGAGTCTGTTTGCTTCCGTGCACGTAAAAAAGTTGCAACGGGTAATCCTCGCTATCTGCTTCAAGAACGTCGACCGCTTTGCCTCTCTTTTTAAATGCAGAGCATTTCTTTAACTCACGATGTCACCTGGCGTTGTCGGCGTTGGCGTGCCTCGGCGTCAGCAACAGCCGTTCCAGGTGCGCCCTCTCCCCCACTCCTCCTCACCTGCTCTCCGCTGCTCCTTGCGTGTTCTCTGCGTGCTCGAATCGCGTTCACCAACAGGTGGGGCGCGCATCCGTCGTAGTTTGGCGCGGGAGCAACAACAGTTGTGGCGTGATCGTGACGTAGTCGTGGCGCGGTCGTGCCGTGATGGGGCGGTTCTCGGTGTTTGCTCTCGCAGTCAATTTCTTTCGAACCAGATAAAATCGGGTATGTGCGGGGCTCCAATCCAGTCAACGCCTGCTCTCTCTTCAGATGCTGTCGTCGGAGTCAGCGTTGTACGGTATGGAATCAAGACCTTCAACCAGTGCTCCGACGCAATCCAACACCAACGTTTAACGTGGACGTCATCGATTGTCTCGTGAACCGCGCCGTCGGTACGCTGCAGTCTTCTACCTCTCGCCAAAGCTCAATCGCGACGAAGTTACAGACTTGATTGGACGGGCAGTGCAACAACAACAACTAATCTTGGTCGGTGACTTTAACGTGGACATTCGCAAAGACGACTGGCTCTTTAGGCGGATGAGGGAGTTGCACGGTCTGGACTGCGTGTCGGATCACAGCGACGTAAACGGCAGAACGCCCACGACGATTCACGGATCGTGCATCGACCTCGTCTTCGTGTCGTCGACGTTGCGCGTCCGACCGTTGCTTCCCGATCCCTTGACGGTCCACTTTAGCGATCACAAGGCCATCATCCTCGGTGTCATGCAACAGCAGCAACAACAACAACAACAGCAACAGCAAGAACAAGAACAACTTCAGCAATGACGTCTACACCAACTCCCGCGAAAAGGGGGACTAACTCAAGCAGAGGCATCTAGACGTCGGCAACGCAACAACCAGAGAAGAAGAGAAGAAGAAGAGAGAAGAGAAGAAGAAGAAGAGAAGAGAACAATAATAATCATACTCATCTGCTAATAAATGATGTCACGTGACCACTTAATTACGACTCCTCATTAATTACAATAATAATTATAACAACAACAATAACAACCAACAGCAACAACTGCAACAACATTAACGTAACCCAACCTACTTAACGTCGTGCGCCCCCCGAAAATGCTCTGCATTTCACCGTGCCCCTCGCGAGGGGGATGTTCGTCGCTGGCAGTCACGGCAGCTCCACACATAGTGGGTGACGTCGGATGTAAGGCGGGGCCAGTACTACTTCGCCTTGATTTTTTTATGCATATCTTCCCCAAGTGTCCCAAATTTTTGCACGAGTGACATCTAGACTTTCGATACAGGCATTCGCTAGCGTCGTGCTTCTCACCGCATCTGTGACAAAAAGTTTGAGTTTGTGCTGCGGACGACGCTTTTTCCCGATAGAGTTCACGTTCCCTTATGTTGACGCGCAGGCTTCCGCCGGCCTGAAACTTCTCGACTCCTTTTCGGCCAACTCTGTGGTTCTCGCCAACTCGCAGGCTGTCCCGAAGTTAAGTTCTTTCTTCTTGAGCAGCGTCGCTTCGATTGCAGGGTTGCGGAGCCCTGCGACGAACCGGTCGCGCAATGCGTCGTCCAGAACATTCCCGAATGCGCACTTGGCAGCAAGGTGTCGTAGTTGCACGGCAAACGTTGAAACTGTTTTCGTTTTTAGGTGGTATCGGCGGTGGAACTTGAACCTTTCCGCTATGACTTGACTCCTTTGTGCGTAGTGCTCTTTCAGGACTTTCACGAGCTCCTCGAACGACTTCTCCTCCAGGCTCGAGGGCAACAGCAGACCCTTGGGGGTCTTGTACGGATGCTTCCCGAGGGCTGTGATGAATGCGGACTTCTTCAAGCTGTCCTCTTCAATTTGGGTAACCTTCCTGTAGTGGTTGAACCACTCGACCTAGTAACTGAAGTCTTCATCGCCGCCTTCGGCGTAAGCGTCAAACTACCAGAACTTTGACATGCTTCCGTCGACGCCCTTTCAACAGCAGACCCGAACACTCTGCTAACGCAATTAGTTTGCCGCCATCCTCGTCGCCAGTTGATATAGCAAATGACAGTAACGCCAAGTGCCGGGGAAGGAAAGAGCATTGATTGGGACGAGCGCTCTGCTATTATCCTCTCCGCTCGCTGCGCATGCGCACTGACGGTACTTGCGTCAGCGCCGTGCCACAAAATAAGGTACTGTTGTAATGTCAACTGTGGTCATGAGAACAACAGCACCAGCCAGTTGATCAGCGGTCTCATTGGCAGGGATCCCACAGTGACCTGGTCCCAGCATATAGTTATTTCTAAATTTGAGGAATATGCAGTGATTATAACCTTTAAAAGAACGTTTATTACATAGTTTTTAGACGACCTTCCTGATGACAGTGCCTGCACAACGTTTCTTTAACAAAACAGCGCGAAGCACGGGACAAAGGGAAGATGAAGACAAAACAAGCGCTTGTTTTGTCTTCATCTTCCCTTTGTCCCGTGCTTCGCGCTGTTTTGTTAAAGTTATGTACCAACTTGCCCAACTACAAACCCTCCTGCACAACGCTTAGGGAATCTGTGTACACGATGGACTTGGGAATTTTATGCTTCGTGATATGATTTGAAACGAGTAAAATGCCATACGCTACTGCCGTATAAATACTGTATGAAAATTCATTGTTTTGCTTAATCTAAAATGTGGTCCGTGCGCTGCACAAGAGACAGCAGAACCAGTTTTCGACGCGTCGCTATAGAATTCTGCGCACCTGTACTTGTCCTGCAATTGAACAAGCAGTGCTGAAGAATTGCTCTCCGGGGTACCCTGCTTTTTTCTACTAGTGTGAATGATGGGTCGCATGATATAGGATGTAGATGCCATGGGGTAATTTAATTATGAATGAGTGTCTTGTGCGTGGCTGACAGAGGGACGGAGAGTGCGAAGCCTCCTCCCTAACTCTGAGAGAGAAAGGTGAGGAGGTAGATGGCCTGTTTATAAGAGTTGTAAATTTGATATGTATCGCTCATAGTAGGAATAAAAGAATGGTTGGTGAGAGATACGATCTTAGATGCATACAGCAAGTCAATATACTCCCGCGCTGATGCCCTAGGCACCATTTTTCGCACTCGACATACAAAATCTCGACAGGTGTAGTGCGGAAAGCGCCACATGAGAGGCGAAGGCCAAGATGCCGCACTGGGTCGAGCATTTTACGGGCTATTTTTGTCGCTGACCCATACACGAGACTGCCGTTGTGAAGCCGAGACACCACCAAGGCTGTCTAAATGCGCAGGAGTTGTTTGTCGGTCCCATAAGATTGGTGTGAGAGGAATGTAATAATGTTCATTGTTTTTAGGCATTTGCATCTGAGCTGTTTCATATGAGGAATAATGTAAGCTTTTCATTGAATAAAATACCTAAAAACATGTGCTCCTTGTTCACAGGAATCAGCAGGTTCTTAAGAGTTATGTCTGGGTCAGAGTAAACCCCACGCTTCCTGGAGAACACAACACAAGAGCTCTTTCCAGGATTAATTTTAAAGCCATTCTTGTCTGTCCAGCCGGCAAGTTTCTTGACGCCTAGCTGGACTTGAGGTTCGCAGATGGACATATTGCATGATTTACAGGATATCTGGACATCGTTTACATACATGGAATAAGAGATTGTCGGTGGCAATGCCTTTCCAAGAGAGTTAATCTTAACTATGAAGAGTTTGCAGCTCAAGACTCCACCTTGGGGCACGCCATTTTCTTGCACATGAATCTTTGACAGTGCACAACCAACTCTGACGGGGAAATTCTTTCCGACAAGTAACTAGCAAAGCTGTTAAACATATTACCAGAAACACCGAATGACTTGAGGTCACTAAGGATCCCATAACGCCAGGTGGTGTCGTAGGCCTTTTCGAGATCGAAAGACACAGTTAAACAGAACTGTTTGTGAGTGAAGGCATCCTTGATGTATGACTTTAGTGCCACAAGTTGATCGTTTGGGGATCTCCCCGCCCTGCAGCCTGCCTGGCAGCTCTCAAATAGAACGTTGTACTCCAAGTACACGAGCCACCGATTTATCATCTTCTCGAGAAGCTTGCACAGACAGCTGGTCAGGGCAATGATTCGATACCTAGCGGGAGAGGAAGGGTCATTCCCTTCTTTCAAGAATGCTACAACTATGGAATCCCTGCAAGACTTTGTAAAGTGCCCCGAAAGCTATATGGTGTTGAAAATGTGAAGAAGTGTAACAACAATGCCTGTGCTTAAGTGCTATAGGATTTAATGTGATGTTGTCTGGGCCTTGAGCTGAGGGTTTACACGTGTGAGGGTTACACGTGGGTTTACCCCTCAGCTCATGAAGTGTGAACTTGGAGTTATAAGAAGTGGCTAGTCCGTCGTTGTCATGTAAAGGCTTCTTTGCAGCTGAGGGTTTGTGTTTCATGAAAGTGTTTGTGTAGTGGGCTTAACTGAACACGTGTTGGAAGTGAGGTGCAAGTGCGTCAGCCTGGTCTTCAAGTGTGTCCCCTGTTGTGCTGACCAGAGGCAGGCTGTGTGTTTGTTGTCCTTTGAGTTTGCCTTTTTGTATCCACACTTTTCGTGTGTCTGTGTAGGAGTTAATTGATGTTATGAATGAACGCCAACTATCTCGTTTTGCCTCAGGGCGCACACATTTTCCGAAAGCCTTGGCCCGTTTGAGCAAAGTAAGGTTACCCTACGTTGGGTACCGACGAAGGATACCCCCCGCCTTGTTCTGGGCATCTCGCGCCCGCCTACAGCCCTCATTCCACCACGGCCATCTCTGGTTTTGGCGGGGCACCAGAGGCGTGGGGAATGGAATTTTCGGCCGTGTCGAGGATCTGCGCGGTGAGGAGTTGAGTGGCTTCATCTACGTGTAGATGTCTCATGGTTGTGTAGTGTAGTTTGGATGTCTCGGTAAATATATTCCAGATTGCTCTTGCTTCATTGTACCTGTTTTGGGAAGATGCACTGCCTGGGCCTTTACCTATATATGTTAGTGAGGAGGGAAAGTGGTGATTGTGGGTCCGTGCCCAAACACCACTAAAGACATAGAAAGAGAAGTGCAGAACTAATAGGCAAGTCAAGAATTGAGTATGTATTGTGTTCTCAGTTATGGAATGTTTGCTGCTTTTGTTGAGCAGGCATGCTCCCGAAGGTGTTAGGAATTTCTCTATGAGGCCACCTCGCGCATCTGTACGAGAAGAGCCCCAAAAACAATTGTGCGCAAGATGGTCGCTATAAGAACGAAAGGTTCAGGTAACTGATCTAAAGCCCAAGAAATCTGAGCTCGAGAGCTAGAACTAAGGAGGGATGTAAAGAGAACATAGTGTTATAAGCCTATTAAAGATTATGGTTCAAGTGGCCACAGCCTCTATGATGGTCTGTAGTTGGACAGTGTGGCACGCCAAGGATTTTCGGGCAATGATGGCCACACCACATGAGGATGGGCCACCACCATATCTCTCCTTCCTAAATATCATGTAACTATTCAAGAAATTTGTGTGCCTGGATATAAATGGGTGTCTTGGAGACAGATCATACTTGGCTGATTGAAATGCAATAACTCATAGACATCATCAAGATTTTTAAGAAGGCCTCTGCAGCTCCACTGCATGATATTTTCTCTTCCCATTATTGAAGTTTAGAGCTACTGGCGATTTATGTGTCGACGTTTTGGGGGGTAGAACTCTTGGAAGGGGTTTTTTGACCTTCTCTACTGACCTGGACGCCGGAGCCCGTTTCTTCCGCTGTGGTGCACGCCGGAACGGCTTGACGTCTATGTCGTCATCTGAAAGCAAGGGGGTGCCCAGCGAACTGGGCCCCCTAAACTTGGACTTGCCCCCCTTCCCGGTGCCCTTCGTTGGAGCCGTGACCACTGAGGGCGTTAGGAGCGCCCGAGGTGGCGGAGGCGGTGCGGCGGGGGTGGGAACTGCCACGAGTGCCTCCGTCTTCATCTTCTCCGTGCCCTCGCTTGTGGTTTGGGCCGGTGGAGAGGAAGCGGTGAATGCAGGCGCATCCCCAACTGACGTGGTTTCCACCACAGCCGCTGCTGGCTCAGAAAGCGGCGGGAGCGGTCGCCAGAGGTAACCTGGTTGGGATGGGGGCGAGATCACGTGCGACTCACGGTACTGGGTTCCCGCCGAAACGAGACGCCGCTACGCCCCCCGTGGAGCCGCGTCGGCGTACCTCCCCAGGGGGAAAGAGGCGAACCTCTTTCGCGCCTCTGGGTAAGGTGATGTTTTCCGTGACGTTGTTGTTGATTATTTTGTTCTCAAGTTTCGACCGCTCACAGGTTCGCGAATATGCAGCGTGAGGTCCTTGGCGATTGGCACAGAGGAATCGGTCATCAGTGAGATTGTGTCGGGCGCGCTTTGCGCGGGTTGGTTGTTCCCGACACGAGTTAGTACCGTGCCCGAACCGCTGGCACTTGTAGCAGCGACGCCAATTCCGGATTTACGCTCGGACGGAGCACAAGATTAAGCCCGCTTTAATGGATTCAGGAAGTGTGGAGCGGTTGTAAGTCAAGATTATATGCTTTGTGTGGATTTACTGCTTATCTCGTCCGATGGTGATACACCCCACTGCAGTTACACCCTGATCTTTCAGGCAGTCCAACAGATCAGCTTCGGTTTCATTCAATAAAACTGTCTTAGAAATCATATCCTGAGAGCTGTTGAGGCTACGATGGAGTGTGACTCTGATGACCAGATCTGCCATGCAGGTGTGGGTCAAGCGTTTAGTGGCTTGTTGCTGCCTCTTGACATTGACTAACACTTCACCGTTACGGAGTTTCTTAGCATCGAACGATTTTCCGAGGATGCCTTCCAGGAATTTAATGATCAGGAATAGGGACTTGGAAGGAACAGGGTGTGTTTTTACAACTGCCTCGATAACCAAGAATCGAGGATAGTTGTCACGTTTCGGAATGTTGATTGTTGGAGAGGATGGCAAGGAAACTTTGGTGCGGCCTCATTTCAGAGACCGATCACGTTTTGAGGGGGTGTTTGAATTTTCCATACAGCATAGAAAAAAGCAGGGGACGGGGGTACTTTCTTCTCAAACCTTACCCTGATAGCCTGAGAGGTCCCGGAGCTCCCTGCCTGGTGAACAGACAGGGAGCCCATCCGCCGGAGCTTGACCTGGGCTCCGACGGCCACCTTTCGTCGTTTCTCACCCTCCACCTATAAGCACATCGCCACGGTTCAATACAGCTTATGTTTTGGGGTTCGGGGTCCGCGGTGTCGTCAATACCGTCAATAAGATTACTCAAGGTGCCCCGTGCGGGTGACATATCCATTCAGGACACTTAGCGTTTTCTCCGGATTCTGCCATTCAAAGAATTGTACTTAGCATATGGTTCCTTTTCCTTTTATTCAAATGCGTGTTCTGCTGCCGCTGCTGCGAATTTTGCTGCCGCTCTTCTGCTGAAGAAACAAGCTTTCTGTATCAAACACATTTCACCTGGTAGCCCAAATTTATACAAACAAATTTACAAAACACGTAAATGTGAATTCCAGCACGTGCCTTCTTTTGCGTAATATTTTAGCATGCAGTATTATTTTTAGAGACTAAATTTGTCTTTGCTTTTCCGCCCTGTCTGGTCGGTATTCTGCCACCTCCTATTTTCTCGGGTATTCTGTTTAACATCATGATAGCTCTAATTTAAAATCTTTTGTCGGTGTATTACTTTTAAAATTTATTCTTTCTTATGTTTTCATAGCTTCAAGCTGAATCACATTGCTTATTTGGCACTGTTTGTTTTTTCAAAATCAGCAAAAGCTGAAAACTTTGCTGTGTTTTTTCTTTTGTCGCAGTTTAGCTGTACAGTAAGAAACGATTCATATATGCACGCCTGTTGATGGTGTATTTTTATGTAAAGTATTTGAGCGCCTGTTGATTGCAATTTTCTTTTAACCTATCACTCTTTCAATAGGCAGATTGGTGTAAGCAGCTGTTTCAATAATAGCTATTTAACAAGCATTTAACTGGTGCTGTTTATTTATATTTTCTAGGTCTTTGCCTTTCAGCAACGTTCATCGGGTGGATCTTGAAATAATTGTGAAATAAATACCATTTTTCTTTGCAATAAAAATTGGGCGTGGTTTTATGTCACTAATAATAATATATAAATTGTTATATAATAATAACATAAGGTACTGAGAATTCCTCAACGTGGAATCAAGTGGACATTACATGATGTCGTCCAGATATCTCTGAAATGTCCACAGAAAGTTTCCATGAATTTTAAGAACATCCTGCAGATATGCCGACGAAAGTATTTGTGGATGTCTATTCCGAGGCAATTGGGTCATCGCCTCAATATTCTGTTTCTGCACACGGATATTTTCTGCACATTGAATATCAGGGAAGTTAGATTGAATAGACATCCACAAGATGTTTTATGCTTTGCTTGGGGGTGTTAGTGCACGACTCGAATTTCGAGACGAACGAGGCAGAAGCCTTCAACGCTGGCGGAAGTCGCTGCGGAATATGCCAGGGCTGAATGGGATCCACGGGGACGGGCTGCTAGAAGCCGAGCGCCCGGAGGCTTCCCGCCAACAGCAGAGTAGTCTGTAAGTGCAGCCTGTTTGAGCGCCGCATTCGTGTAACGGCGGCGCGCTCCAAATTCACGCCGATTAGTCGCGAAGCTGAAGACATGCTAAAAAAAGGCTGAAACAGAATGGTTGGGCTAATGAGTAAACCGTTCTACCGTGTTTCTACAGCACATCCGTGTATAAAAGTGAAGAATACTCTAAAGACTCAATTTGTACCCCTCCGAAGGGAGACATGGGGTCTTATCCTGGTACTAAAGCCGCATTGCCTTTATATTTTGGTATTCCTTTCCTTGTGGTGCTACCCGCCGCGGTGTCTGAGTGTCTAAGGCATTGCGCTGCTGAGCACGAGATCGTGGTTCGATATCCGGCCGCGACGATGGCCCGTGTGTACGAGCCCGTGTGTACGAGATTTCGGGGCACGTTAAAGAACCCCAGGTGGTCGAAATTAATCCGAAGCCCTCCACTACGGCGCGCCTCATCGCCTGTGTTGCGTCAATCAATCCTTGTGCTTCTCCAGAAAATGCCTTCCCAGGAATGCACTTATGCCAAATGGTGTGTGTGGAAATGAATGCCCTCGGTGTAAAGCCCTCCCTAACAACGGAGTGGGTCTTAAGGAGATGTTTATTAAAACGTTCTAGGGCCGTCATATATCTGACATCATACTGCCTGTATTGCCCCAGGAACAGATGTTCTCCGGCAACGCACGTATGTCGAGCAGCGAAGTCGACCTGAAAGGGCTCAAATATTTTTGAAATATTGAGGTCCTAGGGACCTTTATTTTTATGCCCTTCTTGTGTGGCAAACGTGCGGGGCCTCAAGCGGTACCGACGATATACAGCTGCGCCCGAAGTCTGCAATAAGAGAGAAAAAAATATTTAAACAGTTATAAGACACCACCCGTCCTCGCGTACGAAGAACATCATTACTGCACCTTCATGCCCATCAGTGAAAAATTTACTTTGATGAATGACAAGCGCGATCACAAATGAGATCTCTCGATTCTCTCGCAAATGAGTGAGAGATCAAATTATACTGTTCACAACTGCTAACATAATAATTTTCTCTTGCCTTTAAGGACTCGTTTAGTTTTTGATAAAATTGGGACCTACCAGCTTCCGGCCCACGAAAGAACGACATTCCTTCACCGCCTAACTCTCCAGTGGTCCGTCTGACATTGCGGTGTGCTGTCCAGCGTAAAGAGGAAGCGGGCCAGCATTTCCCCGCTATTTTGCTCGGTGTATGAGGGTATAATCAATGCTCTCTTCTTAACGAAGTTCTGTCTCATACAGATCCTGGGCTCTAATCTCCCCCAGGATGCCCCTTATTTGCGGGGAATTTCTCGTCTCAGTACGCCCGAGTGCTTCAGAAACCTTCGCTGTCTCCTGGGAGGAACGCGGCCCCTAATGCACCCGCCGTTCTTGTGATTCCCAGCTACTCAGGTAACGCAGCAACGGCGGCATGTTAAGCGCCTAATAGCATCGATAAGAGCTCTGACATTGGCGCGAAGGTTGGGGCCGTCATGGGAATATCGTCGGGGCATGCGGCCGAGCGGGGCGATGTTGCAGTTTTGCTGTCCTGCTAATTTACTAGCTGCGTCGAACTAAGATAAGCCATAGGCGTGGTATCTGCGTTTCCAGATACGACTGAGCAGAAAGCGGCCACCACGCTACATGCAAAACGCAACCATAAACAGACCTACCCCAACCGATTCCGCCCACCCAGTTGGGCTGAAATTACGTCAGCGTACCGTGATATGGATATTAAATGAATTAAAAAAGTTCACATATTAAATACGCTCAACATAAGGTGGATGATTTCGTGCGGTGCTCCAGCCACCACGAGAAAGAATAAAGTACGTGTTCAAAGCTGTTGCGAGTCACCAACACTGGTTTCGGCACACCCGAAGTGGGGAAGGTGCGAGATTTTCTGAGTGCATCAGCAATTAAAAGTGTTTCTTGTCGCAGTGAGCGTCATTAGCATTAGTGGCTCATCGCGGTATTGCCCAAAGCACGGAAAATGCCAACTCTTGTCGAGTCACCAGTAGACGCTAATTTTTTTCTTTATAATGCGCTCTTTGTAGCCATAATACGCAACTGGAATTGAAAAAAAAGCGACCCGAGATAAATTGGAACTACTCTCAGCCCGTGCTCAACTGTTTTCGAGTGCGACTCAATATGTAGATTTTTTTGTGGTGTAACGCAAGCTCAGCCCAACGAGGGAGGTTTCTGTTGAAAGTTAGAACATCATAAGAACCCGACACACCGCCCCTACCTCGAAAGCATTACAAGGTTTCAAAGTTACAAAATTTTGAACTTTATTGTACCCTTGGTCGATGCAGGAGAACACAGGAGGTAATACAGAAAGCTGTTCCAGAGTAATACAGTGAAATCTCGATCTAACGAACTTCAGGGGACTATGGAAAATTGTTCGTTATTCTGAAGGGTCGTTGTAGTCAAAATCGCAATATTTAAGGCAATAAATAATATTGCAATGCCTAAAACGACCTACCGGTAGAGCTGTGGAGCCTTGAAGTCATTTTTCACAAAAAACTCACAAGTGATTATGAAACAATTACTGCACTTTTATTTAAAGTAGTTGACAATTTTCCTCTGGTGCGTGCAGCACAAGATTTTTAGCACAAGGAACTCAAATTCGTCCACATTCCTGTGGACTCAGTTAGTGGCCGCGCGTTTTTCCCACGGAAATGTGCGGAGTTTTCGTATGCTTTCCATCACATCTGCGTCGTCATGTGCTCGTAGCAGTCTTCGAGTGCTGCCGCGGCACCCTCACAGGCATCGTCGTTCATGCCGTCCTCGCTGCCTTCTTTATCCTTAACGCTCACGCTCTGGAGAATGTCATCTGTTGTCAGCTCAGCTGATGTCCGTGAACATCAAGCAAGCCACTCGAGCAGCGGTGGAACGTAGAAAAACTCGGGGTGGGGCGCTAAGAGCCCGGCTGCGGATTTCTGGATGGAGGAGGACACCCATGCTTCATTTTCTTTCTTCTCCTCACCTTATTTTTTTTTCTCTCTCTCGCATCGGCTCCCGCATTCCGCCGACCAAGTGGCAAGACGTCCTCTTCTACGCTGCGCTTTGCCGTGTCGTCTGGTAGCATACGGCTCCGGTTGCCGCGATTGTTTAACGAAAATATAAGAATCGCCGGCCTTCAAAATATGAGTTCGTACTGCTGAGGCGTTGCTAACATGGCACGAACTAAATAAAATGATCGTTATTTTGAAACTTTTGCTATTCTGAAGTACGTAGTGGTGAAATAATTTTACTTCAAAACTATGAGCAGTCGGCGTGGGATTTTTAAATGCTCGTTAATCTGAAAGGTTTGTTTATATGGTGCTCGTTGTACCGATATTTGCCTGTATACCTTTCTAGGGCACCACGTTATTTTAACATGCACAGAAATGAATTACGTAGAGCGGTATATTAAGCCCAAATATTTTACGTGAACATGCGCTCAATTTTCCCTAGCCTAATAACGGTAATTTTTAATCGGCATCTTACGCCGCGGCGGCGTGCCCGAGCAGTGAGAAGCACTATGTTTTAATGCTACTGCGTAATTTCGGGCAGAGATTGTTTCTATAGGGCGGCAGAACTTTGCAGAGACTAGAGCTGAACAAGAAAATGAAAGAAGCGCTAAATAAGAAAGCAACGCAAAAAAAAAACAAGGACTAGTGGTGAAGAGATACACAGACTAACTCGTATGTGCGTCCCTTCACTGTTAGTCCTCGTTTTAGCGCTGTTTTTAATGATCATACTTAACAAACTGACCCAATTTCTTTGGTTATTTCAGTAATTAAAATATTCCCTACCGATCATACAAGCAGCAGCGGAGGCCGGTAAACGAGCAGGTGACTGTGCACTGATAGCACGATGCTTTAGCCGATCATCCTGCGTGGAGGTTTTGTCTTGGGAAACAACGTGTATCCCTGAAAGTTGCAGACCCCAAGGTATTAATATTATTGTTGCTCGGGCCACATCACAAGATAAGGATCAATTATAATTAAAGAAGAAATGTAGAAAGTGTTCTTTTATAGAAAATAACAAATTGTTTTCGTATAAATTTTTTGACCCGCTAGTGCGTATGTAGACTTGCTGTCCACTATTTCTGTCTACAAACTTCCTGGTTGAACTGTGACAGAAAAGCTACAGACGATGACGCGATGCTGGCACGATTTGCAAATGTGCACGTGAGTTCTAGGCAATGAATCTTTACCATCAAATTCGTTTTGTTACGCCGCTGTGCTGGTCGAGTTGCCGTCTACAATAGTGTGGCAATTAATGGGTCTTGAAAGCAACATTCAAGTTTTTGTTCAAACTTCACCTAACTAAACAAGCTCCATATTGAGGAAACCAGTGAGCAGACGTATGTTTAAGCATTGCCCAGTTTATCCTACATAGGTGTGGCCCCATGTCATTGGTATCAAATAAACAACACACGTTGCACAACGCACAAAGGGGGAAGCATGTTTCACTTGGCATCTGATACCGATGATGCGTGGCCGCACTCATGTAGTACGAACTGAGCGATATTTAAACGTACGTTGCAAGAACATAAAAGCTGTCAAAAATCAAAGCAGGGCTCCCAACAATGGGAAAACTGTACCATGCATGGGTGCACTTGTATTACAGTATTCCCCATGATGTGTTATTAAGTGCCTTCAGAGACAAAATAGATGATTTCGGTGAACTCAAATTTAATGGAAGAACCGGTATTAGCAGTGACAGTTTTTTGAACGTGTTCATTTTTGCCTTTAGAGTACTGTTGTCGAATTTCAAGACAGATTTTATTTTGCGAAATGGAATTTGTATTGGTCCATCGCTAGTGCCAATTCATTTTGATATTTGAGTGCCTTTGATATGTTCATAAAGACGAAACTGGCAGATGCGCAGCACGTCATAATACTTAAATATGTCGAAGACCATCTTGTTGTGGTTAATCAAGTGGCCGGAACAAGCTTGAATGAAGTAATCAATGGCGTCATTGAAGCTTTTTTAAGCTCTTCAAAATCGCTTAAGTTTACGTGGGAGCTGCCAAGCGATAACTCTCTGCGGTTCCTAGATTTGAGCCTGACTTTTTACAACACGCACGTGTGTTTGCAATACAAACGGCGCGCTAGTAAGCAGCTCATTCTATTTGATAGCGCTCGCTCTAAATTAATCAAGAAGGCTGTGGCCACGGCATGCATTAGAGCAGCCCTACACAAGTCGTGCGCACACGTCGTGGACGATGCATTCGAGATGACGTCCAAGAGTGCAGCAGAAGAGTGCCCGTTAAGACTCATCTAACACCAAAAAACCCGAATTTTGAGTTCCAAAGCAAAATGTTGCCCCAAACGGTTTACCCTACACCTCATGAAAGCGTATGGCAGCACGGTGATGGCTCTTTACCGTCTGGGAACACGGCGAAAAAGTCGGCATCCACAGGTGAAGCAGTCACCCAAACCGATTCACCCTTTTCTTTGATGAAAGAGGAAATGCAGCTTCCTCGTCTGAGGGCCCCGAGCTTAAATTATCCATGCATAGAAGTCTCAACTTGAAGAGACGAGGAAAATGCGCAAACGCAAACGCAAGGAGCAGGAGGAGGAGAAAAAGACTTCCTTGACGAGGGTGTGACAAACCCGAAGAACCTTCCGTAACAGAGGAGCCGCAAATGTCTTAGGAGGACGATTTGTTTACCTTGCTTCTTGAAGCGGAGACGGCTCCAGTTTAAACCAAATTTACAAACGCTGCGCAAGATTCGCCTCGCAGGGGCACAGTCGCAGCCCTGGCGAAGACGCAATAGTTTTCTCAGTGGTGAACCGACTGTGTACTGGTGCTCAACCGGTCATTCCCATTCCAGTATTCAACCGTCAGCTCCAAGTCGGACAGAATTCAAGAAGTGTCCTCAACTACCCCGGTTTTCATATGTGCAGATGAGCAGAACAGAAATACATGTGAGAGACAAGAATTATTGGTTTTTGGCAAGGCCACGCCGTCTCAAGCTTCACAGCCAGGTCTGTTTGAAATGTCGAAAAAATGAAGACGTGCCAAACCGATAGGCTGCGGACGGAAAGAAAAGAACAAGGATCGACTCAAGTCAATTACGTGTTTGCGAACCTTAACATTGGAAAGAGTCTAATGCGTACCTGTCTGGACTATGCCAACTATCTCCAGCTGCATAACGACTTTTCTGCAGTGACATCTCCCTCCTGTAACTTGTGCTTCTGTTATACATTCTTTTTTTTACTGTAGTTACCAACCACCCGCCCACTGTGATGCACAGCGGCTAGTGTTTTGGCGGCAATGCTTAGAATAGCTCTCAGGATAACTTTGTGTGTTGTGTTGTGTTTTATGGCACATAAGCAACTAAGGATGTGCCAAACAAACGTTTTGGTGTTTTTTGTGCATAATAACCAATTGCTTTATCTCGTCAAAGCTTGTTTAGAAGTGTTGCTTCTTTTAAAAACTTAAGACACAGAAAATTTTAGCAACAGCATCCTCTCCTAGGAGTGGCTGTGGTAAAATGGAATTTGCTCGCTGTAGAACAGTCTAAAGTGTTTTTCCTCAAGGCTTCAAATTTCGCACAAGAGAGTAAGATGTGATTTACTGTAAGTTCTTGGTAACAATCTTCACAACTGGGTTTGTCTTGTTTCATAAGAAAAAAGTTATGTGTAAGATGTGTTTGTCCATTGCGGAGACGACATAAAATGACTTCTTTGAGGCACTCTTCATGCCTGCTTGATTCCCACTGTGCTATCATGAGTTTAAATGGGTGGTGTTTTTGTCGGTTTACTTATCCCATGAGGACTGCCGAGTTTCTCTCAGTTTACGCGGTATAAATTTCATGCAGTCGGTGAGAAGAATCTGTACATCTTCTATTGCTCCCTTGCCCTCCTCTGCGGCACACGCATCGGCTCCCTCATTTCCTTTGATTCCAACATGGCTAGTGACCCAGGACAACTTAATGTCTTGTACTGGTGTTGTGTCTGTTATTAAGTTGTGTATTATGCCTCCTATTAGAGGTTTAGCTGCATTTTTGTAATTCACTGCTTTGACTGCGCTGACAGAGTGTGTATATATAATACTGTGTTTAATTTTATTCTCCATTATCCTTTCTACTGCCACAGCAATGGCATAACATTCCGCTGAGTAAACCGAAGCGCACTGAGGTAGCCTGATCACCTTTCCCATTTCTCTTACACTACTGCACTCCATAGCATGATGTTCTGGAACAATCTGTGTAAAATGCTGTCTATTCTTTGTATTTTTCGTTCAGTGCCAGAAATTCCTGTAAAATATGTTCTCGTGGTGTCTACTTTGTTTTAGTGTTACTTCACTCGTTGTAGGAAAGCTATACCAAGGTGCTAGTTGGTTCTGTCTGTGAGCAATTTGAAATAATTTGTCCAGCATACTGAGTTCTTGGCATTTATCTTCAAAACGAAGGAGCAATGGTTTGATAGTGTGGGGTTTATTAATATACAGTGCCCTAGACGGGCATTTTGTAACTATGGGGTAACACAGATGTTTTCGCAGTAAAGGGATCTTTAGTATATATGAGCATGTCAGCATTGTTCTTCTATCTGTGAGTGGTGGTTCAGTTGTTTCGACATAGAGGCTGTTTATGGGGGATGTCCTATGCATCCCAGACGAGAGACGTAAATCTAAATTCTGAGCTGGGTCCAATCATTTCAAGTAGGACTGTTTCGCAGAGCCATACGCAATGCTACTACAATCTAAGCAGTAGCGTACAACAGAACGGTAAATTTGTACAATGCAGGCCCTGCCGGAGCCCCAATGTTTGAGTGGTAGGACCTTAAGTATATTTAGAGCTCGCGAAGCTTTCTTTTTAAGCGTACTGATGTGGCGAAGGAAAGAGAGTTTTTTGTCGAACATTATGCCTAGAAATTTGTGTTCGTTTTGTATTGTCAAGTCGATTTCCTTGAGGTGTAGGGTCGGATTGGTCTGTAAGCCTTGTTTGAGAGAAAAGAGAATAGCCACTGTTTCATGTGGTGAAAACTGGAAACCATTTCTTCTGCCCATGTTGTCACTTTATTTATAGTCAACTGTACTTGTCTCTCGCGTGTTGCTACATAGGAAGATGTGCAAGCTATTTGAAGTTCATCAACATAGACAGAGTACATAATCGACTTTGGAGTTATTTCGCAAATGCAGTTCATTTTTAGAACAAACAGAGTTGTGCTTAGAATACACCCCTGAGGGAACCCCGTTCTCCTGTACAAAGGTTATTAAGAGGGTTGAGCCAGGCGTACTTGAGAGAGAGAGAGAACATCTTTATTGGCCAGCTAGAAGTTAATCAGGGGTATCAGCCTTCTGAAGGGGAGGCAGCGCCCTCGATTGCTGGCGTTGGAGGGCCTCCAGAGCAAACTGGACGGCCCTTCGTTGGGAGTCAAAGTCTTCCTTGCACACCGCACGAGCAAGGTGAGGAGGAAGCACATCCGTGGGTTCCGGGGTCACTGAGCATGTCCATAGCATGTGCGCCATAGTAGCGCGATTAACACCACATAGCACACACACGTCACTGGGTTGTAGTTCAGGATGGACGTGTTTGGCCCACATGAAATGAACGGTTTGCCATGAAGTCATTCAGGCAATTCAGCATTCTTCCACGGATGCCTAACTCTACTAAATCACGCATTATTCTAAATCTCGTTGTAGTGTCGTACGCCTTCTCAAGGTCGAAAAGACGGCAAGGCAGTGATGTTTGTGTATAAATGCGTTTCGTAGAGTATTTTCTAGGCGGACAAGATTGTGAGTTGCTGAGCATGCTTTTTTATACCACACTGGAGAGCATCAAGAAATTTGAATGTAAATCAAATCTTTATCTGGTATTTATAATACCTTCATACATTTTAGCTAGACAGCTGGTAAGTGCGATTGGGCAGTAACTACAAGGGGAGGTTGGTGGATTTCCAGGTTTTAGGAATGCTACAATTAATTCTTTTTCCAAGCTTCTGATATTTTTCTAAGTATCCAAATTTTGTTAAAAAATTAGGAGCGCTGGCACAGAAGAACTTGAAAGATGCCCAAGCATTTCATAATGTATATCATCTGAGCCTGGAGCGGTCTGTTTACCGGTCAATAGAGCTCTTTTTAGTTCCTCGAGTGTAATTAAACTATTATATAATTCGTTTGTGCCTCCACTTGTTGGCAGTCTTTTTTTTCTACTGTTTTTTGTATTTTATAACTGATTCTGTGTAAAGTGCGGAACTTGAAACTCTCGAGAAGTGTAAACCCAGTATGTCTGGCTGTTCTTCTAAGCTTGTATGTTAATCCGGTGCTGTTAACAGAGGAAGTCTGTAGGGGGAGTATTTCCCGTTTAGTTGATGAACTTGCTTCCATACCGTTTTTGAAGTTACTCAGCTGTTTATGGATGACGCATACTTTTGCCATGAAGTTTCCTCGGCATTGCGACGGATATGCCTTGCTTTAGCTCTTTTTCTTTTAATATTTATGAGGTTTTCCTGTGTTGGGTATCTTCAAAATACACCCCTTTTTTGCCTGTTCACACCCAAGTGTCTAGCATACTTTGTGGTTTTGTTTCACCAGTATAGTGGACTGCGGAATGGCTCTGCATGCAGCATTAACGATACAGGATGTAAACCCTTCGTTCAATTCGTCAATGCTAAGGGCTTTAGAAAAAACCTCATCTAAACTTGCTTCGGAACTAAAAAGTCCCCACTCGGCTGACTGAAGTTTCCACCGGCGTCGTTTCGTTGGGATAATAGTTGGCGATTATATTTTGCCGGTGCGTACAGGTAGATGATAGCTTTCATGTGGATTGTCAATGATATCCCACTTGAAATCGCTAAACACAGAGGGTGAACTGAAGGACAAATCTGTGCAGCTCATCTTTCCTGAGCTCGAAGAACAGTATGTAGGTTGGCCAGTGTTCAGAAGACATACGTTATTGGACAAAATAAAATCCTCTGCAATCTGTCCTCTTGCATCAGTTTTTTCACTTCCCCAAAAAGAACCGTCGGCATTAAAGGAGCCATAAAGAGAAAATACAACTTTGTTTAATTTGAAAGAACTAGGATTCAGTGTCTCATTCAGCGCCATTACAGCCACAAAAGATGTTTTGTTAACAAAAAAAAGCAAGAAGTATTTAAAAACCTTCAAATATTGCGCCACAGTGACGTGTTATGAGCAAGAATGACGTCATACGGGTCAACAATAAAACATAATTTTCAGTGCGTTAACTGCACGTTAGCATTCAAGTGATGCGGTCAAATGAAACTAGACGCCCCATTAGACACGTCCAGTCACGTGTCGTCGCGACAGGTCAGTTAGGCGGCCGCCAATCGCACAAACAAGGTTCCGTGAGGTCATAGAAAAGTTGCGGGAAAGTGGCTTGGGGGTCGCGACTGCTTCACACGTTTTCTTTAATATCTCCGTTATTTGATCGAAGATTGCAATGATATTGGTATCATTGTTATCGGGACTAAGCACTCTTTCTAATAAATGCAACTTGTATTTTGTCTTCATGGGTCCTTTAAAATCGTGAACTAATAAAACGGCGCTGGCAATTGGTTAAGTAAGTCTTCTAAATCTTGCAATGATATTGCGAGGGTTGGTTCGAAATACACACGGCACACTGTAATTGTTTTGAGCGCTAAAAATATGGCATCCACTGCTTGTAACCTAGTTTTCAGTATGTGTTCTCGTGCTGCGATAAGACTTTGGGCAATTTTCGCAACAGCCCCCCCAGAGCCTGCACACCTGCTCTCGGTCGCAACGGAAGACCTGGTATCCTTTGAGTATGGGTTTGTGCTTAGGGCTCAAGTTTGTTTCTTGAACGCATAAGGCCAGAGGTAAGTGTGTTGTTATTATGTCCTTGATATCATTTAGGTTACTTAAAAGTACTCTGCAGTTCCAGTGAACTATAAATGCCATGTTATTTTCTCTGAGTGGGGTGAAAGATCACGTTTTCGGCCGCATGATTTGATGTTTGTTCCTTTTTGTATATTCTAGGGAGTTCCGCTGCCATCCGACGTAGATGGTACAAAATCGCCTTCACTCGTATCCATTGTCTCGTGAGAGACGCTGGAGGCTTGTGCGGCTCGCACAGGTGTGGTAGTGTTAGACCTCGCCGAGTGGGATGAGGCCTGTGAGACTGCCGAATCGGGGGTCCGTGCATGGCTCTTGTTTGGTGGTGGTGGCTCAGCGCTGGCTGCTTCCACCGGGGTCGCGGGGGACCTTGCTTCAGCCTCCCTTGGTGTCGCCTCAGAAAGCGCCGAAGACCGCTGTGATGCTGCGCCCTGTTGCACCACAGCGGAGTATGGAGGGGTATGCGCTGGTGACAGTCGCCTCCGCGCTTCGCGGAATGTTAGGTTTTCAGTCACTTTCAGTATGACGATTTGTTTCTCTTTTTTAGAGGCGAAGCTCCTCTTGCTCGAGCCGTGTCCCGTCCCTCCTAGCGCCGTGTACATACCGCTGATAATTATTGTGGCAGAACACCCCTAGGGACTGGCCAACCAAACAATCCATCACGAGATAGCTTCGCGTTCAACCACCGTCGTCATCTTCCCGTAGGGGAACACCCCCGCTGCGCATGCCTGACCAGGCGCCGTGTACACTAGTTCTCGAGGCGACTGCTAGAGGGGCAGCTTCAAAGGGGCGAAGCTCCTCCTGCTTGGGCCATGTCCCGTCCCTCGTTGCGCCGTGTACATACCGCTGATGATGATTGTTGCAGGATGCCCCTAGGGATTGGCCAACCGTGTATATAAGTGTACATACAATCACCCCTATAACAACGTGTCGAGTCTTCATATGATGTTTGGGCGAATGTTTCGCGGTTTTACCGATAATAATTAGAGCTTCGCCCCTCTTATCATCATTCACTTCGTGGAGATGGCGGGATTTTTTTTCCAGCTGGGCAAGCACAAGAGTACGTAGCGTGGTTGCCCTCGCCGTTCACAGAGAGGCATGTTTCAGCTTCACCGCTTTCAGCAGGATGTTCATGGGAGGCAAATATTGCGCAAGTGTCTGCGCCCCGGCAGCTTAGCGAGCCGTGACCATATCGTTGTCATTTGTAGCATCAGCGAGGATTTGGAATGTACGGTCTCAGTTTCATTTTTGTGTTCCCTATATCAAGGGATTCTGGAAGTATGCTGGATGCAAAGGTCAGGACGATGTGCCTAGTCTGTATATCTTTATTTTCTCGTTTCAGTTTGATTCTATAGGCATTTGTGACGTTTTGTTCTTTTTAATCTTGTAGAAGTTCCTTTTCAGACACGTTCTTTAAGTCGTCATCGGAGATGACTCCGCGGACCGTGTAGAGGGACCTGTGTTCGCCTACAGTTGTAGGGTTCTCACGAAAATATGTTAGTCCTGGCAGTTTGTCACACTGGTATTTGTAGAGCAGTTCGAGTTGGATGTCTCCATTAGCTAGTTGTTTGACTTTTTAGCCTTCGCCAATGGTGGCAGTTGGGGTCTTTGCGACTAGAAATGGCGAGACAAGTCAGGCAGTTTTTTCTTCGTCGTTGCTGTGTACCACGTGGAAACGTGGGACGTTGGTAACGTTCTTCGTGAAAAACTTAGCAGTTGCGTCGGTGCCCCCTCTTTTACGAGACGAATCAGTTGCGCAAAAAAAGAAGCAATAAATGGAAATTATATTCAGTCATGGTGCCAGCTGCTCACCATGGAGCCCAACAAGGCGACGGGACAGGAACTCGCGAGCAAGCCCGCCCCACGCCAGCTGTACACCGCAACCATCACCTAATATGGCTGAACTCAGTGTCGTCCGCCACACAAGATTAACCCTGACTGCTAGGAAAAAAGGAAACTGAGAAGCAACGAGGTGACAGGAAAGTCGTTAGAAAGATGACAGGAAATAGAAAGGTGAAGTTTAGTACAGGAAAAGGCGATTGCCAATTCCCCCTGGGCGGGTCAAACTGGCGGAGCCGTCAACAGAAGTGGAGGCCAAAGTGGTGTGTTGCCTTCGCCAACGGGCCTTAAAGGTCCAAGCACTCGGCGTCGGCTCAACCACCAGGACCCTCTTTTCCCCGGTCACGGCGCTGCCACGCACGGCTGAACGTGGGTGCTCGGGGTCCGTGGTGACGCACAGAACACGCAGACATCTGCTTTAGCAGATGCTCTCTACGGGGCGGATTACTTTCTATAGAGGGGGGTAATGTGATGAGGTACCTTTTCAGAAAGATGGCCATTCCGCCGAAAGAATGGCAGAAATCTTTTAACGAGGAATCCCAGCCGAGGAAGGCAGGGGAAGAAGAGGCAGGGATGCTCGGAACGGAGTAGGACTGCCCAGCGGGCAGGTCGTGGGTTTCTGTAGCCTGTCGTAGGACGGCCAGAACCCCGGTGTCCTGCGGCAGTTGCAGGAAGCCCAGGCACCCCGTTCCGACCATCGACGTGATGAGCCTCTAAATTCTGTAGGGGTGCGCCGCCATCTCTTTGCCCTTCGCCTCTGCTCCTGACTTCGCAAGGCCACTGACTCCGAGGCATCTCCAACGCCCTGTCTTCATGTGCCTCGCAATGAGCAGCCATTTCTTCGCTTTGTAAGACAACACTAGCTTTCGTTTACAACGTTTACTGTGACTGTTTGTCGATGTCACCTTTCGTGCTACCATGGCTGTTCTACCGTGATGCCTTTCCGTGGTATATTGTGCTTTCCGTCGCCTACGTCTGCACTTGCGTGAATACATATAAATCTCTTCCATGTTGTCCGTGTTTTCGTCTTGAACCTGCGTCCCATAGCCTCTGTTGGAGTTTTATCACAACCTCACATCACAGTTTGCTCGGCTGAGCAACGCGGGATTCTCTTCTGCAGTTTTTTCTGGCGTTTTGGAAGCACTTCTCCAAAAACTTAAACAAAAACCGCAGGAAGATGACATGCAAAAGAAAATATAAAAAAAAGAAAGTTTACGTTAGCGTATTGGTACAGCATCTCGCAGAACCTCAAAAACGTTGCTCAAAGGTACGATGTCAATGTGGTGTGTAGCGCGCCCACCAAATTGGCGAATTTCGCCCTATGATGAAGAAGAAGAAGCAGAAGAAGACTTTATTTTTCAGCAGACGTTGTTACAATCCCTGCTGAAGGGGCAGGAGCTAAAGGCATTGAGTGCCTGACGAGGGCTCCTGACCCTCTGGAGTCCACAGCAGAGGAGTTCACTGTTAGGACATGTTCAAATCAAATATGCGTGCTTAGCAATAAGATCCAGCAATACAGAGAAAAAAATAAGTAAATCAAGAAAAATACAAAAAATCGTACATTTTTCAACAATCGTACGCAACAGATCCGGAAATAGGGCTCCAAAAGGCTTGGCGAAATATACACAGAGTGCCCCATGGGAGTTGTCTACGAGATTTTCATGAGTTGTAACAAGTGTTATATTGGACAAACAGGCAGATGTTTTAACGACAGAGAACGCGAGCACTGTTTGGCAGTAAAGAGCAACACTGGGGGCCACATGGCTGAGCACTGCAAAAGGTTCACTCTGCAGGGTACAAACTGCACTCCGCTCTTCAAACAGGCTACGCTTATACAACGAATTAGAGATAGACAAGAAAGAATCATCGGGTTTTGCACTAATAAACTTTATTTAGAAGTGGCGCCTAGTCCTTGCCTCGGTGTTTCATCTGGTCCCCGTTGTTTAGCGCCTCAAATTATTCAGTATGTTCAACCAACTAGCCCTAGTCAGGCTTCTGTGTTCAGCCATCTTGTGCAATACCACAGTTTTGTCCCGTTATCTAGGTAGAACCACTCGAGAGCTGATAAAAGCATTTCGCATTAAAAGGGCTCGCTTCATTGCTGCGTAAGTATCCCCGTCCGAGAGCAAATCCATCATCTTCTGGTCGTACTCACTTCTGTTGAGTATCACAACGGCGTTTCCCTTGTCCGCAGGAAGTATGGCAATGGAGGCATTATCCCGGAGGCCCTTGATGGCTTCTTTCTCAGACGGTGAGGACCTGGATTGAGGGCCGCGCGTCCTCCACTTCGATAAAACACCGATTGTGCGGGTGCGAGCCTCATCTCCTACTTCGTGAGAAGGTTTTGTGATGGCTCGCTCCACGGCACAAACCACTCTCGTCGGGTTCGGGGAGTCGCCTGAATTGAAGTTTAATCCTTTGCGTAGAATGGCAACTTCAGATGCAGTAGGTTGGTACGAAGACAAGTTGAGAACGGCGGCTTTAGTTTGGGTGGGGTCCTGCGGCCTGAGTGCGTCCAGTTTCCTTTCCTGCGACTTTCTGCAGTTCCGTTCCTTTAGCGGTGCCATGAAGTTGGCGTGAAGCTGCACGTCCGGGAAGTCCTCAACAATAATATTACAATGTCTAGAATGACCTACCGGTAGAGCTGTGGAGCCTTGAAGTCATTTTTCACAAAAAATTCACAAGTGATTAGGAAACAATTTCTGCACTTTTATTTAAGGTAGTTGACAATTTTCCTCTGGTGTGTGCAGCACAAGATTTTTAGCACAAAGAACTCAAATTCGTCCACATTCCTGTGGACTCAGTTAGTGGCCGCGCGTTTTTCCCAGAATTGTCCGGAAATATATGTGTTAGTGCCCCGTCAATTTTCATAACAGGCAAAAAATTGTTTTATCTGTGCCAAACATTCCTATCGTAGCGGTTTCTTGATATGTTATGGTTTTTCTGTTTAATGCCCTTACCCTGCGATTGTCGGGTGTACACCGGTATGTGCTCAATCCCTGTAAAAAGTGACCTCCTCGGTATTATCTTGGTCCAGATGAAAGCACCACGTGAGATGTTGAAAGTATATATTTGTGTTTCTCTTCAATAAACCAATGGTTGTGAGTTGGCGCCGTGTCGTATCTGGCTTTTCTACTTTCGTCCCTGTTGTGTGAGCGCTCCCAATTTCAAGATGAACAGCTATCAACTAGCCCAATCGTCCGTTCTACTGCAGTTCTAAGCAGTGCATACATTTTGGCTGAAATAGAACACAAACGTGCCCGCACTGAAAGCTAATGTGCTAAAGGGCCATCAGCGGCCACGCCGACCCTCCATAAGGTGCAGACATTGTGGTGATGTAGTGATGAGCAGAGCACAGCCAGACATCGTTTAAGAACATGGAGTAAAATACCTGTCACTATGTCACGAGGTGAAACGGATAGTTTTCTTGAGAGGTGAGTGGTCCAGGCAAGACTCTCAACCACGCATGAAAATTAATATGAGTTTGAGTGGGATATGCGAGCGTCCTGTATAATTCAAGGTGGGAACCTGGTCTGTGAGGTACAACACGGTAGTGGGGCTTCAGTGGCGTGTTTCGTATATTCGGACAGCAAAATCACGGGTAAGCTTAATGAGCTAAACATGAGTTTTATCCAGATTTTAAGAGACTGGCGTTTTTTAAACGCGTCCTCCTGCCAAGCAGATATGACAGACTAGTTTTTATATTCTATGCTGAAATGGGCAGTGCTGTAGGGGAACTGATTCCCGTCATTTTGCTGTTTTAAAACATGTTTCACGAATTGTTGAGTGGTCGAATTGTAGAAGCTTTTTGAAACCCGTAACATTGCCGCAAACGAAACAGACTTGTACAAGAACATCGCCTAAATTCTTTAGTAGTTTTTCATTGCCTCTCGATGGCTACGTTACAACTCAAGTGTACTACGCTTTTCACCCTTTGTCACTGAGTTGTACAGGCGGCCTCCTCCCATTTGTTTCATGCCATTTAAAAGTTATTTCAAAGGTTTTTACTGCCGCCCCCCCTCCCTCTTAAGGTTTACCTTTTTTGTAATGTGGAACCATGGCATCGGCAATACTTTCGCCAACTTTCCCGGGCAGTTTGAATTACAATTGCTTATTGCTCTAAATACGCAATTTTAAGTGCACATGATTGCTTCCAGCTACGTCCACGCTACTTTCTTTTCAAGTGCGAAGCACCTTAAGACCTGGCAATGTCCGTCCGCCGTCCGACCGTGTCTCCCCAAGACTACAGCACGCTACACGAGAGGACGCTACGCGCAAACACGACTACAACAAGCTACACGAGAGGGCGCTACGCGCAAGCACGAGATTCCGTTCAAAACACGCAGGCCGTCGTTTCACTTCCTTTCATTTCGGGCCAATAAACCACACCATCCCCACATCATGAACGATGCTCAAGGTGTGAAGCACTGGGACGAGACTTGTCTTGCGTGTGGCGTTTGCCATTTACAGTGCACTTACTGCACCCCAAATCATTTATTACACTTTGAGTCTATCATCGTGCACGGACGATAACACTCGCCCACACAGTACACACAACTTGCGTCCCAAAGCTTCGCACCCTCAGCATCGTTCATGGCGTGGAGTTGGAGTGATTTTTTTCCACATCTTTGCTTGAGTTGTTCAGGCAATGTAACCACACAAATAAAGGGTAAGAGAGGGCGATATTGTTAAATTTCCCTTTCACTGGCTGTATTGCAGCAAATGCAGCAACTCTCAGCTTGCGCGCTTGGTCAACTTATATTGCCGGGGGGGGATCCACTCTGTCAATGTGGCTGACAAAGACAAGTTCCACACACTTCGCAACACGCTTCGCAGTTGGTCTCAGGTCCCTGGGATATTGTGCGCACAATGTGGCGTCCATGTCCTTTCAGCGCAGCACAATCCTTCACCGTCTTGTCCATGCATGCTGCTTCTCAGTAGCATTCGCAATGTGCAAACCAAGCTCATGCTCAACTACCCTGCACAGGTTTGCAAATATTGGAAACAAAATACTTCGTAAATAACGGTTTTTATTGTACTTCACAGCAGACAGTACCAATTTACGGTTCAAACTATTGTGACTATTTCCGAATTTTGCAAAACTAAATGCCCTGGTACACAACACGCTTCATTGTACTGGCTTCTATGCACGACGTGGCCACTGTGCAAGAAAGCCTAACTCGTGAAACACCCGCACAAAACAAGTGCTTGCCTGCTCTGGTGTACATTAGCCAAACTGAAACGCTGTCTTCCAGTAAAATTGAGGAAGAAAAGGTACGGTATCTGTAGTGCACAAGTGAGCAACAAGAAGTTACGCGTGATCATGCCACTAACACTCTTAGCAAGTGACACTAGCTGGACGGATTTCTTTCTAGGAATGACTGCCAGGTGTTCTTATTCCGCTGCTTTGCTGACTTGTCGTTGGCGTAATTTTTTTGTGCAGGGTGCCACTGTGTTAAAGGAGCATCTGTTAAAATACTTGCCTGAGCAAACTGCCACTTGATTTGTGCTTAAACTTTACACAAATGTTCCTGTGGTATGTTGTAAGGTTGTTATCCGATTCACAATGGCAATGGGGTGTCCCATTTGAGAAAGTAGTTTGTGTTTCTTTTCTAAATAAGTACGTGAGTCCCATTGTCACCCTCGGAATTAATCAATACCGGCCACAAAATGCAACCTTCGCGTAAAGTTACAGCGCGAACGAGGAAGTATTTTTCCCAGCAAGAAATTTTATAGCTGCTACTTCATTGTTGTAACAACCTATATATAATTCTCTCACAGCATTTCCTTTCAATGAGCACTAGAACAACAACACATTGATGCCTAACGTTTAGAAGGCACGTTTAGAAGGTTTGATAACATTAAAGAAAAATTTTCAATCAGCTTTCATTATTCATACAAAACTTTGCCGTCACACATTTGTTATTTGCACACCTTTACTTTTAGTGAACAGGTTTTCCTCAAATGTGTCGAACATGATGGTCAACAATCCTGCACAAATTCGTTATACACAAAAACGCCTTGACAAAGGTGCCTGAATTGGAACATGCCCACTCGTACTGCATCCTTTAAAGCTGGAACATGGAACGATTGGAAGGACAGGTAATAAAAAATACCTAATGTAGACCATCAAGTTCTAATGTGTAAACGATATGCATAACCAGAATCGAACCCATTTACTAAACCTAGTGTTGAACTGTTCTGGTTCAGTTTTCATGCCCATCTAGAGCTAGTATTGCCCTTCTCTGGGGATTGTTTTCTGCCAGGATTTTCGCTTCTTTACTGGGAATAGATTACTGCAGAGAATATCGTGCGGACTGCTAAGTGGCCAACCCACCTGGATGAACTTGAGTTGCGTTTCGTCATTAAGGACGCATGCAAGACTTGTCAACGAAAGCTTCTGCTACCTTCTACGTACGGCAACATACCTGTGACACAAACCAAGAAAAACCGTCACAGCAAACAACAGGCTGCTGGGCCAGATCTTTGATGCGGGCTATGTCGTCACCCGTCACAGGCCCCCTCACACACTCCCTTCTGTTGCACATGCAGTCTCGATTCTTGGAACATTGTTCCAGCCACCTTCCTCAGAGCAAGTCTGGTGTGCCCTGTGCAAGCTGTCTAAGTACCTCGATCGGGTGTCCACTAAAATAAAAGCACTCCGATCAGATCACTTACAGCACAGGCAACATGAGTGAGCTCGTAGGCTACCAGGGCCTACTACCTCACAAGTGTTGGCAAAAAAATACGAACCTGCGCACTAAACCTAAGAGTGGTAATTTTGAGTTAATCAGTAAAAGGGCTGTGATTTTCATAACAATTTTGTACAACTGAACTGAGACAGAATTCTGGCCTCCCGTTTCTTAAAATTCTAAGAAGTCAATTACAATCACAAAATTTACTTGGCACTGCCAACCTAATCTGTTTGCCTCTACTTTCAAGTTTTCTGGCAGGTTTCATTCGCGCATAACATAATCAAATAGAATAGCCCCTTATCCACAACGAGTGTGAAGAGTTGGGTAGATTTACATAAATTTGTGTCATCACACAGCTTTAAATGGCCACTCTGGTTGGACCCACTGTGTTGTAAATAAATACAACTACTTCTATATTGTGATGATCGAATTTTATGACACGGGAATGTAGAAACCCATGGTCACGACATAATCTGAACTCCACCAAGGCCTGTGCACAGGGTGACACCACCAAAGTTAAATTCTGCAAGCAGCATTCATGATGAACCAAAATTCAGCCAATCATGGTTTATCGAAATGCAAACCTGTACGCAGGACAAAAATGTGCTGTGTTACGGTTTATCGAAGCACGGGACGCCCTTTTTCTCCAGCTGACAAAAACAAGAGTAAAATATTTACGTAGTTGGTTCTGATTTGGTGGAAGTTGAATTTACAGAACATCTTTGCACGCTGGATTTTAAACCGCTTGGGGAATTGCATCTACGAACTTCACAAAAACACGCCTGCATGATGCAGGGTTTCTCTATCTAAAACGGCCACACCGCACCACAAAATGGCAGGTGCCACAGAGCTGTCAATCGCACACAGGAAGAACAAACAGCAGAACCAGGATGCCAAATTACTACCACATTTACCCGAATTCAAGGCACTCTCGATTGTAATGCGCATCCGTTTTTCGTGGTACAGAAAAAAAAGAGAAAAAACGCAACTGTTGTGCCCACTACATTTTTATGTTTTGATACAAAGATGCAGCCTTTCTTCACTTGGAGCAACGAAGGTTTATGCCAAATGCATCAATTACGCAACAAAACGAATGGCCGGTAAGACTGTCATCATGATGATTGTCTGGGGCAGCGACTGTGGGGCAGCACGTGTCATCACTGGTCATCGCTGTCGCTCAACATCTTATTGCTGCCCACAGCCTAAACCACCCCGGCCTCAAGGCCGTCTCTGCTGCTGGAAATCCCACGTTGCCGACCGTGACAGACACCATCCGTCTGTCACCCATTCAATGAAGCCTTGCAACCACGCACACTTCATCCCAGCCATGAGGACGCCACTCAGCGCAGAGCTCCCGAAGCTGGTCCTTGTTCAGGGAAGCATCCAATGGTTGCAGCAGCGATCTCATGCAACAGGGCACTGCCCGGCGAGCTTGTCCGTCATGCACTCGCTTAGGTGGCACCGTGACACGTCAAAAAAGACTAAAAAAAACACTTGACTGTATTCAGTGCCTGGGAAATATCACTACAGACTCCAACCAGAGGTGCAGCAAATGGGGAATCCGGCGCTTCGGAACCAACTCAGCTCCTTCCTCAGGAGGCACGCTGAAGTGCCGTCTTATAGTCTTTCAGTACAGGCAGTTATAACTATTTCGCAAGTGTCAAGAAAGAGCGTCATGTGCCGGCCTAGGTTTTTTCCACCACACACATTAGATCCAGTCTGCAACTAAGCCGTGGTCACCCACCTCGTCTCATTGGCCCGCTTGATCACTCCGCTAGAAGCTAGCAATTTCGTGGCTTCACTTGCTTCACCCCGAGATATGCTTGGATCCATATTTCCAATTTGCCTGAGCTGTTAGTTGTTGTTGCGGTGCAACTGTCCAGTTTCTTCTCAAACTGCGTGAGTCATTTCCAGCACATGCCTGTCCGATGTCCAAGTTCACACCCTTATGTTTCGCATGAAGTCAGACACCTAGAACCTACTGTCTTTGCACTCGCTAGCTCACTGTGCATTAGCACTCGCTGTAAGGCTAGCTGAAGCGCCCAAATTTTGAGCAGGTCTGATTTTATGTGTCTCTATGAAGCCCACTGCTGCTGTACCTGTTCCACCAGCAGGTCTTCTATCTCAGGGGACCAGCTTTTGTTCAATATTCTAAATACCTTCTAGGCTGACTTGGTGGCCAGACCTTCTGTCATCTCGCACCAGTCTGGCTTGCGAATTTCTGCAACACTACAAACATCACGCAGCCCGATCTTCTTTTCACTCTTTCTTTCTAAAGCCAGCGTTTTGGGGAACTGAGTGTGTGTTCAATACATCAATAGAAAAAACAGACTACCTAGATCGTGGAAGACTTTTGCAGACCACAAAATGCTGCTTACGCTGTCAGAGCGTAACGAAGTAGCATTTCTGAAATGTCAACGGCAATACGATTGCAATATAGCTCAATGATTACACACATGCGATTTTAGGACCTATATTGCCCCACAAGAAAGATATGCATTACATTCGAGTAGTCATGGCTTTTTAGAGTGCAATTTCAGCACTCGCAAAGGTTATCAGCACGCTGACACGTTACTGGCAGCAGCGACGACTTCCGCCCAGCCTTTTCCCCGTGCAAGATGACCACCGCCAAAAAAACCATTCTTGGCGTGGGGTAGCGACAACAGACAAAGCCTACATGACAGAAGCCGAGAAGAAGGATACGGACAATGTTTTGGGAGATCTTCTCGCGGCCTGTTCGGGCGTGCATGCCCATCATGATGACTCGAATAAGCCACGGAGCATTGCCGATCGCAGGTACGCATGATTGGCCTGCACAGGGAGGGAGGGCAGTTGCTAACGTACGTGCGATCAGAGATTTTATAGCACCTTGACTTAACGTGTCCCCTGTCTGAAACTGTACAGACACACACACACACATTATTGTGAAGGAAAGTGTTATAGGAGCAACAATTTTGACATAACATGCTCTTTGTTTTCAAACTGTACACAAAAATACTTCGTCATGGCATTGCAAAGCTCCGTGTAACAAAAATGGCCCGCTTTTTTGAGCGAAAGGACTGGTTCATGTACGTACCGCTATTATGCGCGGCCTACAAATCCAGAACAAGGTGCCTGCAAAATGTTGCAGTCCATGTTGGATATTCCCCAAGCTCTTGCCCTTCAAAGATCCGAAATGACTACCGTTTGCACACATGCCCAACCTTCTCCATGGTTTATAGAAAATAACCTTTTTTTAGCCTTGCACGAACTGCTACCCACAATAGACCTTATACAAAAACTGGCGCCGTCTTAAGGTGATCGCGTGCGCTTTCGCCATGTTGGGGGATTCTCGGATCTCCGGATATAGAAGTATACATGACTGCCTGTGCTCAGCGACGCGCTCGTCGGCATTTATCGTTGCCCGAGATACCCAAATACTGCCGTTGCCGTGTGACTTGCTTTACACAAAGACGATCCGAGGACGACAACGGTATTGACATACACACTTTTTTATTTCCCAACGGAAGCATGATTCGAGGCCGGCGGGAAGCCGCTTGCCTGTGTCGACTTGCGTTGGCGCAGTAATAATATAACTAGATAGCATGCATAGTCACGAAACGAATAAAATGCCCAGGTTAAAACAAATACCAAAGTGAGCTGCTCTCTTCTCCTGTATTGGCCGTGGAGCACTCCTTCCTGCTGGTAGTTAAGGCGCACTGCATCGGTCAGCTGTTACTTTGTCATGCGGGATGAGTTTTGAGTCTGCCATTCGGCTCTCTGCGCCCGCTTTTTTTTTATTCTGAACGTTCGGTGGGCTTCTATGGACGTACTACACATTCTTTCGTTTCCCAAATGTTACAGGAAATAAGGGATCCGCGAGAGCTGCAACCTTCACGTAGAACCATGAGTAGCGCAAGTAACGTCCGCAGTAAATCGTGTATCGGTCATTTACGGCTCGTCGCCTTCAGTTCGACCTTAGCCTATTTTCCCAAGATCCAATTTTTCGAGCGGGATTTCCTAAGCCGTAGTGTGCCCCAAGTTTTGTTGATGGGGCGAGGCGGGGGCGCTAGGTGGTTGCCTCGAGGCACGCGATCACGAGCACTCAACATTTCCTCGCTCTTCAAGGTTCTCGCAGTTTTTTTTACTAAAGCCTCTTCGCGTGACAGGGACGTTTGGCGGTCGCCGCGAGGCACGCGCTCACCAGCGCTCGGCAATTTATAGTAATTTAATCATTCATTCGCAATTTATTGGTAATTTATTGACAAGGTTTAACGCACTACACGCCAAGCGCGTTACGCTCTGCACATTACGTACGGCCGGCTACAACAGCTCCGCTGTTAAGAAATGTTTCCAGGTATGCAATTTATTTTACTACGTCTATGTTTTTTTTTTGCAGGTTTCCTCTTAACGTATAGCTATACTGCGGAGTGCCCCTTCACCGCCTCCTCTCCCTGTTTCAACCTCAGGACGACCCGCATCGGCTCGAAGCGTTTCAGGAATGCCTTCCTGAGAAACCCGCAGGATGCGAAACAACAAGGATGTAACTCAGCGCTTGTGTTTGTGTTCTCAAAGCAAAAAAAAAGGAACGAGACAGCCCCCAAAAGCTTGTCTACTGGTGCCTTTATGACTGCTTCTTCGATGCATAATGCGTATTTACGAAGTCGCTCGGAAATGCAGGCAAAAGACAAAGGTCCACAGACCACTCATCGCTCAATATACTGCACCTAAATAAAAGGATCGCCAAGCCGAGAAAGCCCCTCACACACTCCGTATCAAGCAATCCAGCAACCGCCATCCCCCAACATAGCGTCTCGCGCTCCTTTCGTTTTTCGTCCGGTAGATAGCCGCACTTTTGCATAAGGTCTATACCTGTAAGTGATTCAGTTACATAGTACAAAACTTTGTATAATATGCTGGCGCACAAGCCCGGAGCTGCTCAGACTGTGAAGTCTGGAACACATTACTGTGGTTTTTCTACATCTGGAAGAGCACGTAACCAAAGTGCAGCAAAAGAGCTAATGAAGTATTCATTCCTGGGTGCGCGAATAACAAACGTGGCCTCCAGTGATGACACCTACTGGTTTGCTTGGAACACTTTTCCTAATTTCCATTGCAGCTCCTACAACGGTATTCTTGCTCGGCCTCGGGGCCCAAGGCTAAAGTCCTGGGATTTCATGCTAACGGCCTAGGTTTGTGACTTGGTGGTTATAATTTTTTTCCGTGTGACTGATGAGTTTTTTTCAGCTACAACATGTTCCCTTAGGTTACATTCTTGTTGAAAATACAAATACTTTGCTATCTGTCAGGTTGGTCTAGCCTCCAACACGTTCTAGTAGAATGTGACACCGAGGTGCACCAGGCAGCCAGGTTTGGCATATTCAATCCCTGTGCTCTCAATTCGCTGCAGTCGTGAGAGCGTGGACATGCCGCAGCGACCATCTCACCCGGACGTACTCCTTGAGCAGCATGTTCTTTACGATTCGCACCAGGTGCTCGAAGATGTCTCCGGGGATGGAGCTTTTGAAGAGGCGTCTGGCCGTACGTGGCCGACTCCAGCTTGCCCAGCAATGGCCGTGCGGTCAGCCACTCCCCCCACTGCGGCAGGATGAGCTGGGCAGAGACGGAGGCAAGGAGGGTGGATATCATCTGTCCAGGAGAATGTGCCCGCGTCACAAATCACGAGACATCCTTACAGAGCAGAGGGAACGTCCTCCTTGACGCTCCGCAATAAAAAAATCCTGTTTGTCGTCATGTATAAGGGAGCAGCCAAGCGATTAACCACTTCCATTTCAGGGGTTTCCTCTCACACCGCTACTACAAAGAGAGTTGTGTCTCAAGGCTCTACACTAGGACCGCTAATATTTTTAATGACGTAAATCATTTATCTACTTCCTTTATTCTTCAAACAGCCTTCTGTGCGCTGAAGAAATGTCTTTCTGAACATTAACAAGCGGTGAACGTCGGGTACAAAACGCTTAACCATTTGCTACGCTTGCCTCACATTCTATAATAATGCTTGCCTCGCATTGCCTCGCTATGCTAATGCTTGCCTATTCTTTCCCCGCATTCTATGCTTGTGCTGTGCAGCACTTGCACTAATGAGGCACAGATCTCGCCGAGACCGGTACGACTCCTGTGGAGCGACTGGAAGTTGACAGTGGTGCAATGAATGCCTACAGGAGAAGGGAGTCTGCGGCACTGAGAGGTAACCCCCTGGAAGAAGAGCTCAATTTCGATGCGTTCCACTGATCCCTGCACTGAACCGTGCCAGGTGCAGTGCGACAGCAGTCCGGGGGTCGAAAGGCAGCTGCTCTGGATAGAAAGGCGCACCCTTCCCTACCTCACCTTGAGTGCGGCGAGGATCACCTCGGCGTCCTTGCCCTTGTTCCTGCGCTATGTGCTGCAGGGGGGCAGAGAGAGGCAGAAACACGGACGAAAACAGGGCATCAGTGCCTTACGGAGACAACTGTGGAAGAGCTGGAAACGCTCAAAATCTTCCCCTGCGCAAGACCGTCCGGGAAAGAGGGCGCTCAACAACACCGAGGAAAGCCACCGACTGCAACAGGTACGGGGTAAGGACAAAAGCAGAGCCTACTAGGCTTCATGTGGGGAAAAGGAGCCACCCAAGCACACACTTGAGCGGGGTAGGATGGACATAAAAAAATGAAACTAGCAAACCGTGTGGACATTCCTTTTTCTTTATTTCGAGCAGGCATGCGGAGAGGCAGAATGCCGTGAGCTCAGCAAAGCAAAGAATGAGGTGTCTCCTGCCAGCCCCGGTTCGGCTGATGGGTCATTAGGGCCGAAAAAATGTCAAAAATCGTTTTCTGAAAAATGGCGTTTTCTCCATTCACGGCCATTTTTCTATCAGTTTGCAAATTTTTTTTATCAAAAGGCACGGCATTTTTGAAAAAAATAGCGTTTTAAAGTGCGCGTTACAGCTCGCATTCTGCTGACGAATATTTCAGCAACCAGAGCAGGTATGACGGTAATTTGTTTTGCTTCTGATACCTAAACGTGTAGAGAATACCATACATGTGCAGCTTTCCCGCTCATGGCAGTCCGTTCAACAGCGATTAATCTGTAGTTATTTAGAGTAATGTAAACTTCTTTCGCGCTGCTAATATTGGGGGTGAAAACTTGCTTCGCGCACAGTTTCAAGTCTTGCATAATTTGCGGCTAGGTTCCTGAGCCATGGAAACTATCCCACAAAAATGCATGGGGAGTAAAATTTGATCGCGAATTACACATAAACTATTCACAATCGTGAAATATTCTTCTAGTGTTTCTATCTTCCCGTTGAAGTCTTGCTTTCTGCCAAATATCACTTTCTTGAAGTAATTTTCCTAGGTTCCTGCGAGGTTAGAATTTTGAGTGGGAAAGCTGGGTATGATTGAAAAAAAAAACAAATGGAGACGCTAGAAAATTATTATTGCGCTCAATTGGCACCGTGTGTGAGCAAATTCTGGATCAGTGCAAGAGGAGTGAATTTCAGTGTGTTTTAAAACGACCAAAAATAGCTAAATCAAAAAGTTCTTCCAAGGTTGTATTCTTTAGCTATGTGACAATTGTCATTCTGAATGGAGTGGTTATTTTGCAACTGTGACCAAAAATAATAGAAATTAACCATTATCCCTAAAAATAATCAAATTAAAAAAATTTAAATGAACATTTGAAATCAGCACAAAAATTGCACAATGCTGTTCAGTTTCATCAGATTTGTTAGTGCATAAAAATAACTCTAAAGCCAGTCTACCCTTTTGAAGGCCCAGGGCTGCTGCAATGGCTGGACACAGCTCCAGAGCAAGCAAGAGACAGCACATACATAGCAGTGGCTGTGACGGTGTGATCTACCACCCTCCCTGTCTTGTGTTTCGTTTGCCCTGGCCATCACATGCACATTCCAGATATACAGCACCAATACTGGCGCGAGACGGCTCTCTAATCACCCTGTGCACACTGCCGAAAGGGATAGAGTCGGCACTGCTGTGTGCACCGTCTGACGGAATGTGTCAACAATTCCTGCACCACACTATTCAGCAGAGACAGGCCCAGGTTATATAGAAGACACCAGCCTATGCCTCAGGGGGGGGGGGGGGAGAGAGTGGGTGTCAAGAACTAGGACCAGCCAGCCTGAGGTGCCACTAGCCTCCTCTTCAGACCACGTCACAACGTTTCAGCCGCCCTCATGAGGTGCTTGAAGCAACCTGCTTCAATCGCCTTCGGGGTACCCATTCAGCGAAGACTTAGCAGCCCAGCTCTGCAGGGCACGTGGGCGGCATCCCCATTTTCGGACAGCAGGGTAGGCAGCTTGTGAGGCAGTCTAATTACATGCCTTAAGGAACACCAACTGGGATGGCGCAGTGCCCACCACGGCAGACAAAAACATCGTAGCCGATATGCTAACAATCAAAGTTTTAGAAAAGACAAACACACACATTATTATTATAAACATCAGATGGTTTAAAAAGTAAGCAAAGGCATCCGCACAAATACTCAATTATACACAACATTGAAACGAAAGAACAAGCCATTTTGTTATATGTAGCATTATTATGCAAAAGGGAGCAGGCATTGCTTTTGGTTTAGAGAGGAAAGCAGCCTGTATTGTGGTTGTTTATTTTGATGCTACCTCCCCAAAGCAGTCTTCACTGCTGGCTTCGTTTGAATTTGAACGGGTCTTAACTGGAGGACTGTCAATGCACTTTTACATAAGTACCTTGACTCAATCTGAACCCTGCGCTTCCCCCCCATTTGGTGAGAAGCGTACCTATATGTCCTCGATGGTGAGGCTGTCAGTGTCGACCTTGACATTGTGCCATCCTCGGTCTTGCCCTGTGACCAGAGGATCTCGTCCAGGTCGATCTGGTCCACCTTCTCCATGGCCTCCTGCATGGTCACAAATGGTGACAACCGTCAAGCATCACCGGCTCGATTGAGAAGCTCGATAACCTCTCGGCAAAGGGGGGGATTGTTAAAAGTGCACCAACTGTTGTTTGTTCGCTATCTCTTTTTACGCAGTGTTGAAGACATAACCACAAACTAAATCAGCTCTCGTCGGTTTTCTTACGGGAAGCCTGATGAGGAATGAATATGCTTCGCAGCACCGCTGTGAAGCAAAGTTTGCTCCAGGCGACGCGAAAATCAATTCTGAAATATGAAACATTTGGGGTATAATAGACCAGAGCACGCGCTCGGCTATGGGGCACGCTGTAGTGCACGGGTCTGGATTAATTATGACCCCCTGAACAGCTTTAATGGATGGTCACATCAGAAAAGTGACCATTGTGGCTACAATAGAATTCCTGACTTAGGAAAGCAGTTCTAACAACGCCACTGTACACAAGTGCGTCTATTTTTTTCTGAGCAGAACTAAGTTCTGGAGATACATTGAGTGTAAAGGCGGTGTTTCTATCAACAAACCTGGGCGTCCCCTCCTGACCTGTAAGTCGTTGCAGAGGCCCCTGTTCACTTTTGGCTCCAGGATCTCGAGCCTCCGGAGTCGGTGGAACGACTCCGTCTCCATTTCGCCAAACAGCAGGATGGGCTCCGAGTGGTCCCGAAGGCGCCGAATCACCTGCAACAATCAGGCAGAAAAATTACTCACACAGACAGAAAGTCTGATGCTTTTTGCGGGGTTAGTGTCCAATGTTCTCAAGTGAACAGATCAGCAATGATCAAGGATGGATTCTCGGAGTGTAAAAGTGAAAAAACATCCTCTCCCACTGCAGTTCCAGAAGACGGGATGAGGCTCTTATGCTTAGACACTGCTCTGTTAGAAGACACACACTCACACAATCACATCACCCGCCGTAACAGTGTGCAACGAGGTTGTTTCGAAGCACTTTCTTTCCACAAGATTGCACTCGCTTGTGGGTGCACCTCCTGCGCAGACCAAGCACGGCCCCCCGCAGGGGGCACCTTGTGCACTCAAGGTGTTTTGGTGAGTAGCACCAGCACGGTCCCGAGCTACGCAGGGGTGCCTACTGCCGTAGGCACTTGGTGTCTTGCAACACCAAGGACCCGAGCACATGTGGGTTGGACCCACCCACGCCCCGGCTGTGCGTGGCTGAGCCGTGCCCGGGGAAAAGGGAATCCTGGTGGCTGAGCCAAAGCCGGGGTTGGTTTGGACCTTCGCGGCCCCCCGGTAGAGGCAACACGCCATTGTGGCCCCTGCTTCTCACAGACGGTGCCCCCGGTCTGACCCGCCCGGGGGGAATCAGCCAGTCGCCTTTTCCTGCCTCCCTCGTAGCTCTTTCACCTTCCTGTCTTCTTTGCTACCCCTGTCCTGCCATCTCTTCTTTTCCTCATTTCCACACATTTCCAGGCGGCGAGGGTTAACCCTGGGTAAGGAATCAACCTTGAGGACTTAAACAGGGTTATAGCAGCTATGTATGGCTAACGCGCATCTAGTGCGTTCCCAGGTTGGGCTCGGTGGTGGGCGGCCAGCATAGCTGCTGAATTGATTTCACTTGTTAAGGCAACAAGATTTTCTGCATCCCATATTCGTCCTCCAAAACGGGGGCGCAACGAAGCAGTCCAGCAGTTTTTCACTCTTAAAAAGTCAGAAAATTTCCTAAAGTTCCACGTCATGCGCTGTGAAAAAGAAGGCATGTGAATGAGACGTCTGTCCCCATTCTTGGTAGCCAAAGTTCTGACAGATGAACTAGGCGGCGCCTATAAAGTAAGCAAGTTGGGAAGCGGTGACCTTATCTTAGAAGTACATGACGCAGCTCAGTGTGCCAAGTTGACGAAAATAACCACTGTTGGTGACTGGCACTCGGCAGCGGCAGCAGCTTCATCCCGCTGATTCCAAGCGCTTTTTGTTCGACTTTGCAGACTATTGCCCTACGAATTTCCATTCGTGCCCCTCCAGTGGTGGCTGGTCAAGAACCGAGATCATCGCTTCCCCGTTAACCATCTGTGATAACCATGGATGCGTCTACGTCTGCGTCAACTGAGCCGGGCTGCCTATAAAAGGACTGCACCTACGGACGCTCCTGGCACTGGCACTCGGCAGCGGCAGCAGCTTCATCCCGCTGACTGCAAGCGCTTTTTGTTCGACTTTGCAGACTATTGCCGTACGAATTTCCATTCGTGCCCCTCCAGTGGTGGCTGGTCAAGAACCGAGATCATCGCTTCCCCGTTAACCATCTGTGATAACCATGGATGCGTCTGCGTCTGCGTCAACTGAGCCGGGCTGCCTATAAAAGGACTGCACCTACGGACGCTCCTGGCACTGGCACTCGGCAGCGGCAGCAGCTTCATCGCGCTGATTGCAAGCGCTTTTTGTTCAACTTTGCAGACTATTGCCGTACGAATTTCCATTCGTGCCCCTCCAGTGGCGGCTGGTCAAGAACCGAGATCATCGCTTCCCCGTTAACCATCTGTGATAACCATGGATGCGTCTGCGTCTGCGTCAACTGAGCCGGGCTGCCTATAAAAGGACTGCACCTACGGACGCTCCTGGCACTGGCACTCGGCAGCGGCAGCAGCTTCATCCCGCTGATTGCAAGCGCTTTTAAATGCATAGCATTTCAGTAACTCACAATGTCACGCGGCGTTGGCGTGCCTTGACGTAGTCCGCATGCGCGTCTTGTCGTAGTCCGCATGCGCGCCTTGTCGTAGTCCGCAGCCAGGAAGAAATAAAATAACAGTTTCCGGCGCCCGGTTTCGAACCCATGACGCCGCGGGCGGAACGCAAGGTGCCCGGCGCCCTACCGACCGAGCCACGAAACCGACACACATTTCGACGCACCGAACGCGCCTTATATCCTTCACTCATTTCTCGTTTGTTTCGAAAGCGCCACAAGTTGTCCCGCGCCTCCAAAAGATGGCGACACGGGTCCCGCAATCAAGAGATACGACTTGCCGGCGCACCCCCTCGGAAATGCTGTGCATTTGATCGTGCCCCTCGCGAGGGGGATGTCTTTTTTTTTTTTTGTTCGACTTTGCAGACTATTGCCGTACGAATTTCCATTCGTGCCCCTCCAGTGGTGGCTGGTCAAGAACCGAGATCATCGCTTCCCCGTTAACCATCTGTGATAACCATGGATGCGTCTGCGTCTGCGTCAACTGAGCCGGGCTGCCTATAAAAGGACTGCACCTACGGACGCTCCTGGCACTGGCACTCGGCAGCGGCAGCAGCTTCATCCCGCTGATTCCAAGCGCTTTTTGTTCGACTTTGCAGACTATTGCCGTACGAATTTCCATTCGTGCCCCTCCAGTGGTGGCTGGTCAAGAACCGAGATCATCGCTTCCCCGTTAACCATCTGTGATTACCATGGATTCGTCTACGTCTGCGTTAACTGAGCCGGGCTACCTATAAAAGGACTGCACCTACGGACGCTCCTGGCACTGGCACTCGGCAGCGGTAGCAGCTTCATCCCGCTGATTCCAAGCGCTTTTAAATGCATAGCATTTTAGTAACTCACAATGTCACGCGGCGTTGGCGTGCGCTGTCGTAGTCCGCATGCGCGCCTTGTCGTAGTCCGCATGCGCGCCCTGTCGTAGTCCGCAGGGGCGCCTTGTCGTAGTCCGCAGCCAGGAAGAAATAACAGTTTCCGGCGCCCGGTTTCGAACCCATGACGCCGCGGGCGGAACGCAAGGTGCCCGGCGCACAACCGACCGAGCCACGAAACCGACACAGATTTCAATGCACCGAACGCGCCTTATATCCTTCACTCATTTCTCGTTTGTTTCGAAAGCGCCACAAGTTGTCCCGCGCTTCCAAAAGATGGCGACACGGGTCCCGCGATCAAGAGATACGACTTGCCGGCGCACCCCCTCGGAAATGCTGTGCATTTGATCGTGCCCCTCGCGAGGGGGATGTCTTTTTGTTCGACTTTGCAGACTATTGCCGTACGAATTTCCATTCGTGCCCCTCCAGTGGTGGCTGGTCAAGAACCGAGATCATCGCTTCCCCGTTAACCATCTGTGATAACCATGGATGCGTCTGCGTCTGCGTCAACTGAGCCGGGCTGCCTATAAAAGGACTGCACCTACGGACGCTCCTGGCACTGGCACTCGGCAGCGGCAGCAGCTTCATCCCGCTGATTGCAAGCGCTTTTTGTTCGACTTTGCAGACTATTGCCGTACGAATTTCCATTCGTGCCCCTCCAGTGGTGGCTGGTCAAGAACCGAGATCATCGCTTCCCCGTTAACCATCTGTGATAACCATGGATGCGTCTGCGTCTGCGTCAACTGAGCCGGGCTGCCTATAAAAGGACTGCACCTACGGACGCTCCTGGCACTGGCACTCGGCAGCGGCAGCAGCTTCATCCCGCTGATTCCAAGCGCTTTTTGTTCGACTTCGCAGACTATTGCCCTACGAATTTCCATTGGTGCCCCTCCAGTGGTGGCTGGTCAAGAACCGAGATCATCGCTTCCCCGTTAACCATCTGTGATTACCATGGATTCGTCTGCGTCTGCGTTAACTGAGCCGGGCTACCTATAAAAGGACTGCACCTACGGACGCTCCTGGCACTGGCACTCGGCAGCGGTAGCAGCTTCATCCCGCTGATTCCAAGCGCTTTTTGTTCGACTTTGCAGACTATTGCCGTACGAATTTCCATTCGTGCCCCTCCAGTGGTGGCTGGTCAAGAACCGAGATCATCGCTTCCCCGTTAACCATCTGTGATAACCATGGATGCGTCTGCGTCTGCGTCAACTGAGCCGGGCTGCCTATAAAAGGACTGCACCTACGGACGCTCCTGGCACTGGCACTCGGCAGCGGCAGCAGCTTCATCCCGCTGATTGCAAGCGCTTTTTGTTCGACTTTGCAGACTATTGCCGTACGAATTTCCATTCGTGCCCCTCCAGTGGTGGCTGGTCAAGAACCGAGATCATCACTTCCCCGTTAACCATCTGTGATAACCATGGATGCGTCTGCGTCTGCGTCAACTGAGCCGGGCTGCCTATAAAAGGACTGCACCTACGGATGCTCCTGGCACTGGCACTCGGCATCGGCAGCAGCTTCATCCCGCTGATTCCAAGCGCTTTTTGTTCGACTTTGCAGACTATTGCCGTACGAATTTCCATTCGTAACCCTCCAGTGGTGGCTGGTCAAGAACCGAGATCATCGCTTCCCCGTTAACCATCTGTGATAACCATGGATGCGTCTGCGTCTGCGTCAACTGAGCCGGGCTGCCTATAAAAGGACTGCACCTACGGACGCTCCTGGCACTGGCACTCGGCAGCGGCAGCAGCTTCATCCCGCTGATTGCAAGCGCTTTTTGTTCGACTTTGCAGACTATTGCCGTACGAATTTCCATTCGTGCCCCTCCAGTGGGTGCTGGTCAAGAACCGAGATCATCGCTTCCCCGTTAACCATCTGTGATAACCATGGATGCGTCTGCGTTTGCGTCAACTGAGCCGGGCTGCCTAAAAAGGACTGCACCTACGGACGCTCCTGGCACTGGCACTCGGCAGCGGCAGCAGCTTCATCCCGCTGATTCCAAGCGCTTTTTGTTCGACTTTGCAGGTTGGTTGTTTTATCCTGCCATGATACTTAATATTTCATGCACACTGTATTTCGCTGCTGCTGCTAGTGCCTTTGGTGCCAATATGGCAACTGACCCTGAATTGCAGTGTTTGTTATGCCAGGACGTTGTGCCTCAGGATGGAAAGTATTTGACGTGCACAAAATGTGACTATGCCTACCACCTGGGTAAATGCTCCGGCGTATCTGCTCCTAGCTTTCGCAATAGAAGTGAGTCTCTTAAGGCAACCTGGATTTGCGCGACATGTGAAACAGCAGAAAGAGTGGCGTTGTCGCTACCCAATCTGAAAGCTCCAGCTTTGCTGCTCAACTAAAGACATTGAATGACAATGTCGCAAGTTTACTGCCTATCATAGGTAAGGTCAACGCACTGTCCGAGCTTCTCGTAACAGATGGAAATATTGAGACTTCTATAAAGTTTCTTTCCGAGAAGTACGACAGCGTACTCACTAAGGTTGAAAAACAGGACTCTGATATTGCTGCCCTGAAGAAGCGTGTTGACCGCATTGAATCTGGTACCTGCCCCGCGATCAGGCAAATCAGGTTAGATCTGAACGAGATGGAACAGTATAGCCGCAGGCAGAACTTGGAAATTCTTGGGTTGGCCAAAGAAGAACACGAGGACTTGTTCGAAAAAGTGAATACTGTGGCTCGTAAACTTGAACTTCCCGAGTTAACAAGGTCTGACATTGATGGAATGCACCGTTTGCCACAGCGGCCTGGAAAAGAACCCGCTGTCATTGTGCGGTTTACGTCAGTTTCCTTGAAGCAAAAGTGGATGGAGGCCCGTTCTCGCCTAAGGGCCAAAGAACCAGACATGCGCTTCTTTGATAACCTCACGCCTTGGAATAAGCGGCTGTTGTGGCTCGCGCGTGCGAGAGCAGAGGAAGTTGGCTATCGTTTTGCATGGCAGAATAACGGACACGTTTTGGTTCGAAAGGATGAAGGTGATAAGGTGATTCGAATCCAAGATGAGTGTGATCTGGAAAAAATGGTCTAATGTAGCTGTACTAGCTACAATCTGTTAGTACCGCAAATGGCCTTCGCATCCTCTGGCTGTGCTTACCATCATGTTGATTCTTTCACAAATAATGTATCTGGAAACAAGACATGCTCAAACTGTTTTTCGCTGTTTCACCTTAACATATGCAGTTTTAGAAATAAAGAAGATGAAATGAACATTTTTTTATCCTCTTTGGGCCACAATTTTGATGTGTTGGCGTTTAGTGAAACTTGGTACTCGGATGCTGCTAGCGTAGTAAATTTAAATGGATATAAACTAGAAACTAATAGTCGAAGAACCAAAACAGGCGGTGGTGTTGCCTTGTACATGAAGGAGAGCCTTTTGTATGAAGTTGTTCCTGAATATACTGTGATGAATTCGGGTATTGAATCGCTCTTCATTGCCACAAATGCGCATGTTCTAGGCGTTATTTATCGCCTTCCTTCCCGACCCCTCGAATTGTTTTACGACGCTTTCAATGCAATCTTAGAAGATCTCTCAACTACAAAAAAGCAAGTGGTAGTCATGGGCGACTTTAATATCAATTTACTCCAAGTATCTCCTTTGAACACCGAATTCCTAAACACAGTACATGTCAATGGCTTTACAAACTTAATTGATATACCGACTAGGATTACATCTCACAGTGAAACGCTTCTAGAACTGTGTTTAACAAATTGTGAGAAAGAGAGTACCATGGCTGGAGTGTTTACTAGTGACATAAGTGACCATTTACCTTTATTTTGCTTTATTCCAAGAGTAATCGAGCACAAAACTCGTGCTTTATGGTGCACCTAGAATCTACAGGGAGATGAATAAGGGTAATGTGAAATATTTCCGCCAGCTTGTGCCGTCCATAGATTGGAGCAGCCTTTCCACAACATCAAATCCCAATGCTTTTTACGACTTGTTTATTAATAAGATCATTGAGGCCTATAATAGTGCATTTCCTTTTATTACTCTGACTAAAGCCAGAAAAGCTAGAAAACCGTGGATTACACTTGAATTCTTAAAAAGAATGAAAGAACGCAATAAGTTGTTTGATAAATTTGTAAAATCCCGGGATTTATTGGTCCTGATGGATTACAAGAAAGTTAGAAATAAATTAACAGCGGACATAAAGAGAGCGCGCCTTCAGTACTACTCAAACTAATTTGCGAGCATTCAGTTTGATGCCTCAAAAACTTGAACGGTTATAAAATTTGCTTGGGAAATCAAAGACTTCAGTGCCATCTGAACTAAAAATAGGAGAAGATACCTTCAGTGGTAAAGCACTAGCTAATCTGTTTAACCAACGCTTCCTGTCTTTTGGGGTGTCCAATTCACGTAGCTCGGATCCAAGGTCTTATCTAACTCAAAACGTGTGCAGCTCAATGTTCCTCTATCCTGCTACTATAACTGAAATTACCAATGTGGTAAATAGTCTAAAAAATAATTGTTCTTCTGGCTTTGATGGAATTAAGGCCGCACCAATCAAAGCTGTGATAGACCTGATCGGTGAAGTCTTGTGTCACCTAGCAAATTTAATTCTGTCTACAGGAATCTTCCCCGATAACATGAAAATAGCAAAAGTTATTCTTTTACATACAGGTGGTGCGATTGATAAAATTAATAATTACCGGCCAATTTCAGTGCTACCCATTTTCTCCAAGCTCATGGAGAAAGTTATAAATTCTAGACTATCAAGTTACCTCCAAAAGCTGAAATTAATTTCCGGCAATCAGTATGGATTTCAAGGGAAATCTACTGAACTTGCTTTAATTAACATCAAGGATAGCCTTATTCGCAACATAGAAAACCGTCTTTATTCTGTAGGAATTTTCTTAGACTTTTATAAGGCTTTTGATTCAGTTAAACATGATATTCTTTTTCGTAAACTGTCACATTATGGTATAAGGGGAACTTCACTTCAGCTTTTTCGCAGCTACTTATCAGACCGTGAGCAATTCGTTTCAGTTCATGATGTTCAATCCGACAGGCAAAAAATATCGTATGGTGTACCACAGGGGTCTATATTGGGGCCAATTCTATTTCTTTTATACATTAATGATATTGATTTGATTCCGTTCACCCAGGATATTGTTCTTTATGCTGACGATACGAATGTTTTTTTTTCGACCACTGATTTGGCATCCGTCATCGCTACTGCAAACTCCTGGTTACAACAGCTTTCCCTCTGGCTGGATGCGAATGAATTACAGCTTAACGTTAAGAAAACAAATATATCATTTTCACGTCTAAGAATAGGCCTATGAGAATTCCTTGCCCTCTAACATTTCAATCCCTTCCAATCGAAAGAGTTCAAGTACACAAATTTTTAGGTGTTTTCTTTCATGAAAATATTCTTTGGAATCACCATGTTGATTTTGTTAAACACAAGACCGCACAATCTATTGGAGTGTTAAATAAACTGCGTCCTTTGTTACCAACACCTGTAAAGCGTCAACTGTATTTCTCGCTTGTTCATTCTCGTTTGCGATATTGTCTGTTGGTTTGGGGTGTTACTTCTAAGTCCAACCTTAACTTTCTCGTTTCGATTCAGAAAAGGGGTATTCGTTTTATCAATAACTTGCCCATGGCTGTTGATACCTTACCTTATTTCGCACAAAATTTAATTATTAGTATTCAATATATGTACGAACTTAAGTTAGCTGAGACCATTTACCTTACCTATATAAGTGACCGCGAATCCTTTCTCTTACAGTACACAGACACTCATTCACACTACAGCTTTCGGCATACTGTTTTCAAGAAAAACAGGATCAGGACGAATTATGGTACCCAGCTGTTAGATTGGCAGATACCGAATCTTTTAAACTATCATCCCGACATAATAGGCCTTACTGATTGTTGTAGGTGTTTATATTCATTTAAAAAGCAAATTAAACTTTACTTTATGAATTTATTATGACTTACATTGACCTGATTTGCTACCTTCATGCTCTTTGCATCTGTTTATCTAGTGTTTATTTGGATTGTAAACTATGCAACCCCATTTGTTTGCTGGCTTTTGTTTGCTGGCTACAATTTATGTATTAGTGTAATCCTGCTAATTGTCGTGGGAAATGTTGGTTATTGTATAACTCTGTGTTGCTATCTGATTGTCCCCCTTTTTCCTTTTTTTCTTTCTTTTTCTTTTTTTATGTGAAACGTTTCCAAGCTTGAAACGCTGTCTGTGCTGCCAGTGTCACTGGGAGCCAGAGGTCAAGTCAGGCTACATTCACGTCGCCTTTAGCCTCGGCACCATGTACGCTATTCTGCCAAATAAACTTCAAATTTAAATTAAAAAAAAAATCCTGTGAGCATCAGTCCCCACCGATCCATGAACACTACCAGAGGTGTTATCTCTGAAGAAAACTTTCTGAACTTGTCTCAGCAAGAACTCCTGGAAGGGTTCGAGGGCCAGAATGTTCTGAATGTTCAACGAATCAAAATACGTAGAGATGGGAAGGAAATTTCGACCAAGCATGTAATCCTCACACTCTCGACCAGTGTACTGCCCGAGTCTGTTGAGGCAGGCTACGTTAAAATACCTGTCCGCTTGTATATTCCAAACCCCCGACGCTGCTATAAATGCCAAAGATTTGGCCATGGTTCATTGAGCTGCCGAGGCAAGGCAGCTTGTCCAAAGTGTAGACTCCCCGAGCACTCGTCTGACACCTGTGAAGCTTCACTACACTGTGTAAACTGCAAGGGAGAGCACGCCGCGCACTCGCTGTTGTGCCCACAATGGAAGAAAGAAAAAGGAATAATTGCTGTGCAGTATAAGGAAAACATTACCTTTAGGGAAGCACGACAGAGACTGTTCCTGACACACACTAGCTTTGCCGATGTAGCGCGACGGGGAGCGGCGCTACACTCGTTTCGAGTTCCCCTTGAAACCCTCCTAGTGAGGCCCCAAGGGACACCCCAAGCCCCTTCAGTGCCGGTGGCAAAGGCCAATGCACATGCCACAAAAGAAGCGTCAAGGGCTGCCCCAGCACCCATTGATGCCAATGCTAGGCCCCTTGCTGGCACTGCAGTGCCGGTCCCAGCTGAGAGGCAGGCTGCCGCAACCAGCCAGCCTAGCCCTGCTGACGAGGCTTCGCAAGAAGCCATGGACACAACGCCAAGCCCTCCGTTGCCAGGTACGCCGATAGGGCGCGGCACATCGCTTGACCGTTCAAAGCAAAAGACACCTAGGGTCACGGCTCCTGGGAAGGTGTATTGAGGCTGGGATTGTGACAGAATGGCACTTCCTTAATCCTTGTTCAGCATAAGCTGATGGTAACTGATCATGTAGTCCAATGGAACTGCAGAGGCCTCCTGAAAAACTTAGACGATATCTATGAATTTCTGTCACAACACCACATAAGTATTATGTGTCTCCAGGAGACACACTTGAGGACGAAACAAATAAAGTTCTTAAAGAACTACTCAGTATTTAGTAAAGACAGAGAAGGCTGCATGCAGCCCTCTGGAGGAGTTGCAATTATTGTGCAAAAATCAGTGCCATGCCAGTTCTTACCGCTAGAGACCATTTTAGAGGCTGTAGCCATACGAGCCATTAGATTTAATAAACTGGTAACAGTATGGTCACTGTACATACCTCCAGACCACGGGCTCTCCAGTATAGAGTTTGAAACATTAGTTGATCAGCTGCGAAAGCCGTATCTGCTAGTTGGGGATTCTAATGCTCACCACCCACTCTGGGGTTCTGCACGCACGGATGTCAGAGGACGCCTCTTTGAAAAGTTTCTGCTATCATCTGGAGCATGCATACTTAACAAGAAAGACCCAACATATTGTCTCGAAGCCAAGGACAACGCAGTTGTCTTGAAGGAGAAACAAGTTTATTGGAGCGAACTTGTGCTCCCCTGACAACTCAAAAGAATACAGAGGCGGCGAAGCGGCGGTCAACAAAGTGACTTGCGTCGGCGAGCGTCGCACAATCGAATAGCACGGCGTCTGCTCTGCAGGCTTTTTATCTTTTGGCGCGCGTGGTTCCCGAACCGTCGATTCGCATCTAGAACATTGTAGATCCAAGAAGATTATTCCGGGCCGTTCACGTTACATCGGAATGCTCTTCCTATCAGAACAGATAACAGATGCGGCACAGAAAGAAAGAATGGAGCACGCGCTTCCCTTGGCACAGAGATAACACAGACCGGCGCAGCCGGGCGGTAAAAGTAAAACACAAATAAACAAACCCAATGCATGGTTCGCTGCATTACCCCCCTCTAAGAGTGCATCGACCCGATGCTAACATAAGCGACAGTGCGAAAATAAAAATAAAAGTTCGTCATCGTCCGTAGAAAGGTTTTAAAGGAACCACGTGGACGACTTCGGGCCGCGTACGTCGTCGTGATGTGCCGGAGTCACCATCGGGGATCACTTCGTAGGTAAGTTGGCCAACACGTCGTAGAATCTGGTAGGGTCCGAAATACCGTCGCAGAAGTTTCTCACTCAGTCCGCGTCGTCAGATGGGAGTCCAGACCCACACACGATCCCCAGGATGGTACTCGGCGTCTCGGCGACGGAGATTGTAGCGTCCGGCATCCACCAGCCGCTGGTCCGTTATACGAACTCGAGCGAGCTGACGGGCCTCCTCCGCACGTTGAAGATATCCTTGGACGTCGGCGTTGAGGTAGTCGTCTTCTACGTGCGGAAGCATGGCGTCGAGCATCGTAGTCGGGCGTCTTCCGTAGACAAGCTCGAATGGTGTCATCTGCGTAGTTTCCTGGGTCGCTGTGTTGTACGCAAACGTGACATACGGGAGGACTTCGTCCCAAGTCTTATGTTCAACGTCGACGTACATGGACAGCATATCCGTGATCGTCTTTTTCAGACGTTCCGTAAGTCCGTTCGTTTGGGGGTGGTACGCCGTCGTTCTTCTGTGATCCGTGTTGCTGTAGCGTAAGATTTCTTGCAAAAGCTCCGCAGTGAAGGCCGTTCCGCGGTCCGTGATTAGGACTTCAGGGGCGCCATGTCACAGCACAACTTGGTTAATAAAGAACTTGGCGAGTTCTTGTGCAGTACCCCTCGAAAGAGCGGCGGTCTCTGCGTAGCGCGTCATGTAGTCTTTCACTACGACAATCCACTTGTTCTCGGATCGTGACGCAGGGAACGGCCCGAGAAGGTCCGTTCCAATCTGTTGGAAGGGCCTCGATGGGACGGCGATCGGCTGCAGAAGTCCGGCGGGTCTTGTCGGTGGCGTTTTTCGTCGCTGACAGTCACGGCAGCTCTGGACGTAGTGGGTGACGTCGGATGTAAGGCGGGGCCAGCAGTACTTCGCCTTGATTCTTCCAATTGTGGGGGCTGTTCCGAGATGTCCGGAAGACGGGTCGTCGTGGCACACTTCCAAAATTTCGTCACGAAGGTGTGCGGGGATGACAAGAAGGTAATTCGTTCTCGTTCCGGGGCTGAAATTCTTCTTCACGAGAACGGAGTTTCTCAGGCTGAACGCTGGTAAGCTGCGTTTGAAGGTCCTAGGTACCGCGACGTTGCATCCCTCGAGGTAGTCGATTATAACGCGTAAGTCGGGGTCGGAACGCTGCTGGGCGGCTAGGTCGCCCTCCGTCACGATTCCGAAGAACGCGCTGTCTTCATCAGAGTCTTGTGCTGGTGGGTCAACGGGGGCGCGGGACAGGCAGTCAGCGTCGGAGTGTTTCCTGCCGGATTTATAGACGACTGTAACGTCGAACTCCTGCAGGCGCAAGCTCCACCGCCCAAGACGGCCAGAGGGGTCCTTCAAATTGGCGAGCCAACACAACGCGTGGTGGTCTGTCACAACCTTGAATGGTCTTCCATACACGTATGGGCGAAATTTTTAAATCGACAATATAATTGCCAGGCACTCTTTCTCAGAGGCAGAATAGTTTTTCTCCTCCTTCGACAGGCCACGGCTGGCATAGGCGATTACCTTTTCGCCCCCGCTTTGTTTTTCGACGAGGACGGCACCCAAGCCTATATCACTGGCGTCCCTGTGTATTTCCGTTTCGGCGTTTTCATCGAAACGAGCGAGCACGGGCGGCCTTTGCAGGTGTTTTTGCAGCTCGCAGAATGCTTTTTCTTGGTCGTTTTCCCAGCTGAAAGGGGTGCTATTTTTCGTCAAGCGCGTGAGCGGCTCTGCAATACCTGCGAAGTTTGCGACGAAGCGCCGGTAGTATGCTCACAGTCCGAGAAATCTTCGCACGCCCTTCTTGTCTGTCGGCCTTGGGAAGTTCGCAACGGCTGAAGTTTTTGCTGGGTCGGGTAGGACTCCCGCCGCGTTGATGACGTGGCCCAAGAACTTGAGTTCCTCCTACGCGAAACGGCACTTTTCAGGCTTCAGCGTTAACCCCGACGTACGAATGGCCTCGAGTACAGACTCCAACCTTGCGAGGTATTCTTCGAAAGTCCGGGCGAATACGACAACGTCGTCGAGGTATACAAGGCAAGTGTGCCACTTCAGGCCAGCTAGCACAGTGTCCATGACTCTTTGAAACGTTGCTGGCGCCGTGCACAGCCCGAAAGGCATCACCTTGAACTCGTATAGGCCATCCGGGGTTATACATGCAGTCTTCTCTCGGTCTCTCTCGTCCACTTCAATTTGCCAGTAGCCGGTCTTCAGATCCATCGATGAGAAGTACTTCGCATGGCAGAGGTGGTCGAGGGTGTCGTCGAATCGTGGCAGGGGGTACACGTCCTTTTTGGTGATTTTGTTCAGCCGCAGTTAGTCAACGCAGAACCTTAATGTGCCGTCTTTTTTCTTCCCGAGGACGACCAGCGCCGCCCACGGACTTTTCAATGGCTGTATTATGTCGTCGCTGAGCATGTCGTCGACTTGAGTCCGGTTGGCTTCTCGCTCGTGTGAAGAGACGCGGTACGGTGACTGTCGGGTAGGTCGGGCTCCATCTTCGGTTATAATTCGGTGCTTCGCTATTGGTGTCTGACGTAATTTTGAGTTTGCCGAAAAACACTCGCTGTAGCGACGGAGCAAATCCAGTGATCTGTCCCGATGTTCTTGCGGCAGCGCCGGGTTTACGTCGAAAGGTTGCGGCGGCTTGGAAGCATCTGTGCGTGCGCCTTCAAAGTTAGCAACCGCGATCACTTGACTTGCTTCTTGCGTTTCTTCGAGGAACGCAATTGCAGCGCCCTTGTTTAGATGCTGGTTCTCCTCGGTGAAATTGGTGACCAAAACATGGGATTTGCATTCCTTAAAGCGCGCAATACCTCTTGCGACGGAGACACCGCGGTTGAGAAGCAACCTTTGGTCACGCTCTACGATAGCGTCGATGTCAGGAGCAGCATCCTCACAGTAGATGGCGATAATCAAGCTTGCGCGGGGTGGCAGGGTGACGTGGTCGTCAGCGATCCTTACAGCAGCACGGTGATCGGGGTTCAGTGGCGACGTCGTGGAGTGATCGGAGGAAAAAGTTATCGACTTGGTCTGCAGATCAATTATTGCGCCGTTGTCCGTCAAAAAGTCCATTCCTAGTATTATGTCGCGGGAGCAGTTAAGTAAAATACGAACGCAGCAGGGTACGTGATACATCTATGGTGATGCGGGATGTGCACGTTCCACTTGGCGTTACAAGATGGCCTCCTGCTGTGCGTATATGCGGACCGTCCCATCTTGTCGTAACTTTCAACTTAGACGCGAATGACCCGCTCATCACGGAGTAGTCTGCTCCCGTGTGGATGAGGGCGACTACGTCAAAGCCGTCGATAGACAACTGGACGTCGGATGCTGCCTTCCTCGAGTTCCGGGTGCGTCGGGGCGTCGCATCTCGGCTTGTGTGTGTTGACGGTCGGGTACTGCGCGTCGTCGTTGTCGTCGTCTCAGCGGCGGGCTCGGAAATGTCAAGTACGCGTCGCGCCGTGTGGTTATCGTCGTGTTCAGGAGTCACGTCAGGGTTAGGTCGGGTCGTCGGGATGAGGGCATGTCGTAAGTCACAGTCTTCGGCGAATCGTTGCGTCGTTGAAGGGTTTTCGTTTTTTCGCCGTTCTGCAACTTCACATCCAGAAGTTGCCGCCTTTAGTTTCCCCCGCGTGGGCTGGCAGACCTTCCACGTGCGAAGTCAGCACTGCTACGGCGGCCTGGCGACTGGTACGGGTAGGGCGACGGCGAACGGTTGAAACGGGCTGGTCCACAGCTGGTGTTCGACAGGTATTCTTCAATCTCAGATGGGTGCTGGCCGGGTCGGGGGCGTGGTGCGTCGACGAGAAACCACGTAGTCCGAGCCTCTTGTATGGGCAGCGACGGTAGATGTGGTCGGCCTCTCCGCAGTGGTAGCACAGAGGACGATTATCCGGTGTTCGCCATACGTCAGTCTTCCTCGGCTTCTGGGTTCGTGCTAGAGGGGGTCGGGCGGGCGACAGTGGGCGGCGTTAGGGCGGGGCCTCTTGACGACCTTCCTCTTGACGACGTGTTGGAGCAGGGCGGGGTCGATGAACGGCCGCGGAGTACGTCATTGCTTGGGGCTCGCAGTGTACTTCGGATGCCACAGAAGCCCCCAAACCGTTTTGAACTTCGTCCCGGATCACGTCAGTTAGGCAAGCGACTTGGGGTTGTGGCGTCGTCGGGAAAAGTTTTCGCAGCTCCTCTCTCACTACTGCGCGGATGGTCTCGCGTAGGCTATCAGCCGGAATCCGCATGTTGTCGACGGTCATACTGCTTAGCACGGATTTCGAGAGCCTTCTCAATCGTGCTGGCTTCGGTCACGAATTCAGCGATGGTTTGGGGCGGGTTGCGGACAAGTCCAGCAAACAGCTCCTCCTTCACACCGCGCATCAAGAAGCGTAACTTCTTTTCTTCCGTCATTCGGGGTCCGCGCGGCGAAATAGTTGCTTCATCTCCTCAACGAAGATCACGACCCCCTTCGTTGGGGTGTTGTGTCCGAGTTTCAAGCAAAAGCGCAGCTCGCTCTTTTCTCACAACGGTAGTGAATGTCTTCAGAAACTCCCGTTTGAATTGAGTCCAGTCGGTCAAAGAACTCTCATGGTTCTCGAACCAAGTTCGAGCACCGTCTTCTAAGTAACAGAAGACATGCCGCAAAGTTTCTTCGTCGTCCCACCTGTTGAAGATGCGGACGCGCTCCAGCTTCTCCAACCATTCTTCGGGGTCTTCAGCGGGGGCTGCCCGGAACGATGGCGGTTCCCGGGGCTGCTGCAGGACGATTGGCGGCGTTGTTTCTTGCACCATGGTGTTGGTTGCAGCGTTACTTCTCTTGGGTCCTTCTGGCATGAGACCGAACTCGGGTAGCAATCCTTGCAGTCGGAGGCTTTCTCTGGTTGGGCTGGCTTGGCGGCTTCCAGATGTCGTAGAGAGCATAAAGGGTGAGTACCCCGCACCTCAACCAGATGTCACGAAGCCAAGGACGACGCAGTTGTCTTGAAGGAGAAACAAGTTTATTGGAGCGAACTTGTGCTCCCCTAACAACTCAAAAGAATACAGAGGCGGCGAAGCAGTGGTCAACAAAGTGACTTGCGTCGGCGAGCGTCGCAGAATCGAATAGCTCGGCGTCTGCTCTGCAGGCTTTTAAATGCAGAGCATTTCAGTAACTCACGATGTCACCCGCGTTGGCGTCCGTAGTCCGCGTCCGCATCGCTCCCCCTACACTATATAAAAAAATAATACTTGCCGGTGCCAGGTTCCGATCCTACGACTCTGCGGGCGGAACGCAAGGTGCACGGTACTCTACCAACTAAGCCACAAAGCCGACACAGAACGGAAGGTTACGAACGTGCCTTATATCCTTGACTCGTTCAAACTACGTCAAGAAGCTGCTGATACAATGCATTCACTACCACCAACTCCCTAAACACTAAATTTACGATAGTAAACTCGAAATGTGGCCGTGCAACGCCGGCACGTGCGGGCAGAAAAGCACAAAGAGAACTGAACTCCCGCTGGCGCAGTTTCAGGCAGGGGGCGCGCGAGCACTGCGCAGGCGGGAAATTTGAATCGCATGGGGTGGTAGCAGTAAGCCGATAACGGCGCTAAAGCCCATTATGCGAACCACTGCTCTGCACTTCCGACAGCTTTCACATTGAGTGGAACGGCTTTAATTTTTTTATCTTTCGGCGCACGTGGTTCTCGAACCGTCGATTCGCATCGAGAACATTGCAGATCCAAGAAGATTATTCCGGGCTGTTCACGTTATATCGGAATGCTCTCCCTATCAGAAGAGATAACACATCCGGCACAGAAAGAAAGAATGGAACACGCGCTTCCCTTGGCACAGAGATAACACAGACCGGCGCAGCCGGGCGGTAAAAGTAAAACACAAATAAAAAACCCAATGCATGGTTCGCTGCAATATTATAACACAACACATGCCATGTACTCCTGCATAGATCTCGCCATAGCATCTCCAGTTCTGTTTCCAGCACTCCAGTGGAAGGTCATGAATAAGCTGTACGGAAGCGACCACTTTCCAGTAAGCCTCAAGCTTTTCGACAATAAACAAGACAACACTCCATGCCCACAAAAGTTCAACGAGGAGGCCGCAGACTGAAAAAAATTCAAAGAGCTCTCTGAGTGTCACTATACACTTATAGAAAACCTTGGTATTGACGAAGCTGCTGAGACTCTGACCACCCATATAATTGAAGCTGCGCTGAAATCCATCCCCCAGACTTCTTCTAGTAGGGTTACTAAGCCAAAACCTTGGTGGAATGATGATTGCAGGTAGGCCCGTAAGGAACAGAATAAGGCAGGGGTGTCTTGCGTAAGTGCCCAACGACTGAAAACTTGGTACTTTTCAAGCAGGCAACGGCCAATGGCAGAAGGATACGGCGTATTGCGAAAAGAGAAAGCTGGAATTGTTTTGTGTCATCAATCACATCATATACTGACACGCGGAAAGTATGAAGGAGAATCAAAGCACTCCGAGGAACTAACACTCTTACGCACCCTTTGGTCAGCACAAGTGGAGACACTTTACAAGACCAAGCGAATGCCCTAGGCAAGTATTTTGAGTATGTATCAAGCTCAGCTCACTATTGAAATAACTTCCTGATACACAAGAATGCAGAGGAACGGAAGATCGTACGGGACAAACGGCAGTCTGAGGTAGGGTATAATTGCCCCTTTACTATGCAGGAGCTTAAAGTTGCGCTCACTACTTGTGGTAAATCATCACCAGGGCGAGACCGAATAACATATACCATGATTAAGCACCTGCACCACGGCAGGCTAGAAGCGCTCTTACTGTTGTTTAACAAAATCTGGCGTGCTGGGCAGTTTCCAAAAGTTTGGAAAGAAGCTATCGTGGTGCCGATTCTAAAGGAGGGGAAAGATACATCACTTGCAACTAGTTTTAGACCGGTCGCTTTAACCAGTTGCTTATGCAAGGTCCTCGAAAAAATGATTAACTGTCGCCTTATCTACTTTCTTGAGTACCATGGTATTATAGACAATCGCCAGGCGGGTTTTCGCTCTGGTAGATCTACAGCAGACCACCTAGTGGCTATTGAATCTTACATCGGGGATGCATTTGTTCATAAGCAGCATTGTTTATCAGTTTTCTTTGACCTCCAGAAAGCTTATGACACAGCCTGGCGTTATGGTATTCTTTGTGATCTGCGCCGCCTTGGAGTTTGTGGAAACATGCTGAACAGTTTGAAAGATTACCTTTCGGAGCGCACCTTTCAGGTTAGGGTTGGAAACGTTCTCTCGAAGATGTTCGTCCAAGTAAATGGAGTGCCGCAGGGTGGTGTGCTTAGTTGCACCCTTTTTATTGTTAAAATGAATTCCTTAGGAACTGTACTGCCTCGCTCCATATCCTACTCACTATATGTTGATGATGTGCACATTGCCTTTAAATCATGTAATATGTCCATTTGTGAGAGGCAAATCCAACTAGCTGCAAACAAACTTGCAAATTGGGCAGATGAGAATGGCTTCTGTTTTAACCCAGAAAAAAGCACGTGTGTGATCTTCTCTAAGCAACGTGGTATCCGCCCAGATCCCGTTATTACACTCAATGAAACACCCATAGCGGTAAAAAAGGAGCACAAGTTCCTTGGGGTTGTGCCCGATGACAAACTTTGATTCATTGCACACCTCAAACGCCTTAGAGTTAAATGTTTGGATACAGTCAGGATCCTGAAAGTCCTCTGACACCAGTCTTGGGGTACTGATACAAAGTGCCTATTGGCCTTATTCAATAGCCTTGTGAGGTCCCGCATCGACTACGGGTGTCTTGTTTATCAATCCGCCGCAAGAAAAGCACTAAAGATGCTAGACCCTGTGTACCATCTTGGCCTTCGTCTGGCTACAGGTGCTTTCCGAACAAGCCCTGTTTTAAGCCTGTATGTGGAAGCCAATCAGCGGTCTCTTGAAACACAGTGGAAGTACACTGGGTTGAAGTATGCTCTAAAAGTGACATTCTTGACCGGACACCCTAACAGCACTCTTGGTAACCAGGCAACCAAGCTTTTTGAAAAGCGACCTGCCATGGCTGAGCCATTTCTTCTGTCCGTGAGGGCACTGGCCACAGGCCTGGGAATATCCTTCACTGACGCTCATAAAACCAGCTTTGCTGACCTTGTCCCTCCACGGGATCTGTGCCCTATCTCTTGTGATCTCTCTTTTATGAAGATTGACAAAAGAACCGCTCCAAAGGAATTAATTATGCAGCATTTTTTGCTTTTGCAGAACAAGTACAGAGCATCTGAGTTCTACACAGATGCTTCCAAGTCAGCTGGTGCAGTATCATGTGCTGCACATGGTCCAGACTTTTCCACGTCAAAGACTATGCCTAAAGCCACATCTATATTCATTGCTGAAACACACAGCCTTGTATTGTCTGTAGAATATATTATTCAGAACAATGTCCAAAAGTCAGTGATATTCACTGATTCTCAAAGTGCTGTGCAGGCTTTAGCGTGAGGAAAGTTACAAAAAAATCCAGTCTTTAATCAATTGCTAAAACTACTGTGCTCAGCCCACAAACAAAAACTTGAAATCACAGTCTGTTGGGTCCGAGGTCACTGCGGCATAGCCGGAAATGAGCAAGCAGACAGGAATGCTGTAACTGCAGCTCTTCGGAATGACCTAGATATTCAAAGCGTCCCGTACGAGGATCTTAAAGCGTACGTACGTAAGAGGCTGCGCGACCAATGGCAGGAAGATTGGAATAGGCAAACAGCAAACAAATTGCACATGGTAAAACCCAAGTTAGGTAGATCGATCCCTGAGAAACGGGACAGGATCACAGAGGTTACTCTCTGTAGACTGCGCATCGGCCATACCCATGCTACACATGCGTACCTATTGAAAGGAACAGAACAGCCACGCTGCTTGAGGTGTGGAGAGTCGCTATCAGTCATTCACGTACTGGTAGAATGCAAACTACTTGAACCGTAAAGAAAGCTTCATTTTCCAGAATTGTACACACGCATGATCCCTCAACACCCATTGCTGTTTTTATCAGACGAGCCATTTTTCTCTGTTAACCGTGTTTTTAAGTACCTCTCAGACGTAGATTTTTTAAGGTATGTGTCATATCACCCGTGAGCCGAGCCACCATCGCACGCTAGAACCCGGTAGGGCCTCTCACTGCTACCGCAAAGACGGTGGCAAGGGGTGCACGTAGAAAATTCCTGACATAGTGACAATTGTTTTTACTTGGCCCTCTACACCAATTATTTGTTCAACAGAAATTTCAGATACCTTTTATTATATATTCTGTACATTATATTCCCACTTGAATAATCCTCACCATGGTACTGGCGCTCTTTGGCCTTGATGCCCTTGCGCCAAGAAAACCTAACATCATCATCATCACCCAGCACGGCCATCGACTGCTCCTATTGGAACACTCCTCCCGTTCTTTTATGCAGCTGCTGAAAGAGCACTGCTGTCCAGCCTCAGTGCCCCAGGGGCAGATGTGCGGGTTTTGCTGTAAACCCCAGCATAATCAAACGTTTTGCATGGCCCGAGATTTTTTTTCTTTTTAGGGGCGTAGCTCCTCTTGCTCGGGACCTGTCCCGTCCCTCGTAGCGCCGTGTACATACCGCTGATGGTGATTGTGGCAGGATGCCCCTTGGGATTGGCCAACCAAAAATTGGACGAAGAGGTCATAACGTTCAATGCATTCGTTGGTACCCAAAAAGGAGGAGAGGAAGAAGAAGAGGTTGTCGTTCGTCTTCTGCGAGCTCAAGACACGTACCGGGGGTAGGCGACACAAGACGCTCAGCAGAAGGCGACGGCCAAGGAGGCCTAAATGTCACACACCGAATTTGCCAACTTCCCCATTGAGATTCTCGTAGTCCTAACAAGCCCCAACGTCGTCGACGGGCTTGTCAACGGAGCGGTGGGAAGTCTCCAGCTTTGTCTCCAGTTTTTTTTTCGTTTTTTTTTCATTTGTGTCATTATTCACCTGACGTAGCATGTTTGGCTATCTGCTGGACAGACCTCATCAGTATCATTAAACTGCGTTCCCTCTCTCTCTCTCCAGCTTTGCGAGCGAGGAGGGGTGGTCTTGACATGGCGGCGCCCGGTTTCGATCCCACGACTCTCTGGCCGCGACGGGAGGTGCGTGGCGCTCTTCCTACTGTGCTACAAACCGACACGCGAGCATCGCTACGAACGCGCCTTATGTCCTTCACTCATTCAGATGGCGCGCGCCGTCAAGAATACCTATAACAACATGTCGAATCTTTATATGATGTGTGGGCGAATGTTTCACGGTTTTACCGATAAGCTTCGCCCCTCTTATCATTATTGACTTCATGGAGATGGCGAGATTTTTTACCATGAACTTCCCCTTTGGCTCTGCTCTATGCGTTCTCCTCGTGGTTTGTTATTCTTTAGGTTGGATTAGGGGCGCAAGCGTGGCACGTCAACCCCTTTCTGTATCACACCGGAAGTTGTGCCCACCTATCTCGGAGGGATATATCGCTCACACTGCACTCGCGACGCCCCTCTTTCCTGGGCAGCGCTTGCTGGTCGTCCTCTTCCTCCTTCTTCTCGAGGAGGCTGAAGGCCACTGCAAAAGAACATCAGGAGCAGCACCCGTGGGGAGCGACACACACACCACGGTCTCCCCAACCACGGTGCAGGGACGTGGCTCTTGAAACAATTTATTCTATTTTTATGTAAACTCTGCGAAACTTGTCAGTCTTGCTGCTCTTTTCCTGATTTCAAATACGCCACCTTTTTTCAGTTGATCTATTAGTTACCGACATAATGACAGATAATAAGTCATTTTGTGAGGGACAATAAACAAAACAATGTTAGTCGTAAAACAGTAGTATTTATATTTTCAAATAGTATGAACACTGGTGAATGCCAGGTTTTTATGTTTTTATGTTTATATTTCCCATTTCCAGTATTTCAATTTTCCTATAGTATGAACCCTGGTTAATGCCAAAACAAAGGAGGTTTTGTGATGCACAACATGGAACTAATTTTACGGCTCATTAAACTTTGGTGTTTGAAATGGGCATTAAAAATGGCTCCTAGCCACTGGTGCAACCAAAGTTTAATCAGCTGTAAAATTTGTCCCAAAATAGTGCATCAAAAAACCGCTTCTCTTATAGCGTTCACCAGGGTTTATAGTATTGAAAAATATAAAGATTGCATGAAGAGGGGCTTGCGTTTGGGCTAGTTGGTATTCCATAATGCTCATCTTAATAGCAAAAAAAATGCGCGGACACTGAAGGCAAGGACAATCGCTACTGCCAACTGAATTTATTGAATCAGGGTGAACTTTATAGCAGAAAACATACACGAGATACAGAAAAGTTTACGATTATACACAGATTAAAATAACGGAATCGCTTGGCGCTGTCCCACACGTGTCAGTCATTACCACGACAAGTCTTTTTTAAGAACGCTGCCTCCTTATTGGAGAAGCCTACCACACTCGAAATCGCCTAGTTGCATTTAAGCAGCCTCCACTATCTCACGCGTGCGCTGATCAGAGTTGTGAAACAATATCAGAGTTTGTGAAGTATGGCTCCCACTTTGGGCATTGACCTCAATGGGTCGACAGGTTCCCATGCTTTCTTTTAGGTACGTTATTTTGATGTTCCTGTACCTGGAGTTGACGCACCGTGCCGTCTGCCCTACATATACCCTTCCGCAGGCTAACGGAATACGGTACTCAACCCCTCTATCGCATTTCACGTACTTATTTTGGTGTCCAACGTTACAGCCAGTATAATCTTTTTGCACCTTTGCCGAGCCTCTCGAGCTTGATTGGTGCGGACATTACAACGCGAACGCCAGTCCTCTGCCCTATTTTCTTTAGCCGATGTGCGATGCCGTGCAAATATGGTATAACCGCCGTCTTACGGCGCTCGTTGTTGTCATGCGCACTTGTTTCGGTCGCTTTTACTGCCTGTTTCACACGCCTGCGGACAGCCTTAACGACTGCCAAAATGACGTGTTCAGGATACCCTGACCATCTCAGCCGAGAGACCGGCGCCTTCACAGCACTCTGCACGTGATAGACACAGGATTTCTTCAGAGCATTGCTGAAGCACATCGTCGCTACTGAGCGTTTCACAAGTTTGGTGTGTGCAGAGCTAAATGGAAAGAGCGTCTTCTGGCTGCGGGGTGAGTAACTCTAGCAAACCTGGTTGTCCGAAGACATGACGCTCATGTTCAAGAACTTCAGAGCGTTACCTTTAGTGACTTCGTGAGTTATCTGAAGTGGTTTCAGTCAATTTTCGAATACTGTCAGTGTTGACCGCACATCATTGTAAAAGCTAGACGCACCCGTACGAAGGACAACCAAAAAATCATCCACAAACCTCTGCACTTAAACGACATTTGTTGATATCAATCTAACGGACAGCACCCGGTTGATCAGGCCCAGAAAAAGATCGCTCAGCACTGGAGCAACGCAAGACCCTATACAGACACCCTTTTTTTGCATGAACGTTTTGCCGTTCCAGAAAACATAGGTGTACTGCAGATACATCGAGAACAGGACGAGAAACCCTTGCATCGGTACTCCACTTTCGTTTTAATAATAATAATGAAACCTTATTTCTTTTCCATAATCACAGATACAAGTACATAAACACAGATACAGAAAAAAGAACCGCGGAAAAAGCTGTCATAGACAGCTTGACGAGGCTGCAGCCCCCTTTGAAAGGCTATTACACCAAACTCAAAGATGCATTCTTCGACACACTCCAGGACTCGGTCATGTGGCAGGGAGTAATAAAGTTATCTGATATTTACAGAAAAACTATTAAATGTGTAGTGGGAGTGATGCGTCACGAAGTCACAGACCTCTTCGGAGTTTCTGGTATGAAAGGGATCCCCAATGTCAAACAGCTGAAGGTGTTTCTGTAGAAACTGACCTACGGCTTTCTTCCACGTGTGACGTTCTGACACTATCACTCGAAAAGGCATCCCCTCCTTATGTGTCTTCACAGCAAAAGCATGTCTATCCCAAGTTTATGTCTACCCTGATAAGTTCATTTCTTCCCATAGCTTGCGAGCCTTCGCCTTGACAGTGCCTAGCGAAACATCACATCGTGCGAACATTACACCATCAGTCGCTGTCATTGCCTCCTCAAAGAACAAGCCATGCGAAAAAAATTCAAAACCCACCTTCTTTGTCGGACGGGACTAGGCACGTGTTGAGGTGTTTTAGATACGACACGACGCATTTAACTGGTAGCTGGTGGCGGAAAGGATCTCGATGCAACAGAACGTCGACGCCTTCCCAGATACACCGGTCCCTCTTGTTTTCCGATGCTACACTAGCCACTCTCCGCACTAGGGATAGCAGCTTAGGTGCGGACAACACAGGCTCCACAGCTCACTTTGGTCCTAGGCTGAGCGTGCGTAGAACATGGCCAGGTAGAGTAATGTCCTCTGAATTGTGGATGGCGCTGCTTGACGCCTGCATCTTCTGAGGCCGATTCATGCGGAGTAAGACGAGACACGACATCCAGAGGCTTTCCGCAGTCCGGTCGATCTGTGCACAATAGTCTGTACCGTGCCCGAATCGCTGGCATAAAATCAGCGCCGTGGGTTCGGGATGTAGGGGCGGAATGAGCAACGGATAAAACCAGCATTTATATGTTGCGGAATTGCTGAGCGGTTAAAGGTCAAGATGGTGTGCTTGCTGGGAATCTCCTGCGACACCCTGATTCCTCAAGCCCGCAAGGAGATCCGCATCCGTTTCGTTCAAAAGGTCTGGCTCAGAGATCCCAGCCTGGGAGCTGTTGATGATCCGGTGGGGTGCGACCCTTATGTCCAGATCAGACAGTCAAATTTGAGCAAGAAGCTTTGTGGCCTGCTGTTTGTCATTTACCTCGACAAGGTCCTCACCAGTCCTTTGTTTTTTCGCCTTTTAAGATGTTCCTATTATGGTGTCAAGATATTTTGCAATCAAGAACACTGAATGCGATGGAAGAGGTTGGGCTAGTTTGAGGGATTCCATCACAAGAGATCAAGAAAACGTATCTGCTTCAGGAAAGGTTAAGCATGGCAACGGGGAAAAGTGTACTTCGGTGTGGCCCCTTTTCAGGGACCGATCACGTTTTGGGGGGGGGGGGGGGGGGTAGAAAATACCATATGGCATAGAATAAAAGCAGGGAGACGGGGGTAATTTCTTCGGCAGCGTTGCCCTGATAGCTGAAGAGGCCCCGGAGGTCCCTCCTTGGTACACAGAGAGGGAGCCCCTCCGCCGGAGCTTGACCTGGGCTCCGACGGCCACCGCACATTGTTTCTACCCTTCACCATACAACACATCGCCACGTTCGGTTCCCGCCTAGGTTTGGGGGCTCGGGGTCCGCTGTATCGCCAATACCGTGACCAAAATTACTCAAGCTGTCCCGTGCGGTGACCCTCATTGACCACTAATCGACATAATCCACATTTTTCGGCCTCAATTCGGATCAATTCAGCTGTATCAGCTTTCATTTTATTCCATCCTAATCCACCTAATTCATATTATACTCCATTATATTCCGCATACGCGTAGCTTAATTCACCCTAGTTTATTCAATTCATCCTGTTGCACCTGAATACATTAAATTCAATGACTAGTGCTTCATAAAACCATCTTTATTCATAATAATCAGCACCAATATATGCTATTTTAGTGCTCTAAGTAATCAGAACGTACCTCAGCCCCACCATACTGACAAATATGATAAATCATCATTCAACCATTATCTTTGATATTGTGTCATTATTGCAGTAATTGTGTCCCGGAACATATCCATGAGCAGACATGCACCAGGCTACTCTTGTTTGGCCACCTGGAAGGGTTTCCATTTATATCAGTTTTGATGCACTTTGGTCTTCCTCCAGTTTCGGGGTTCAAATCACACATGAGCTCTAACGTGTTTATTTTCGTTTTGCATTGGCCGCCATTAGTGGACGCCAAAGTGACCGTTCGTGTTGACGACGACGGTCACTGTTCGCGTTTGATGATACACACTAGGAGATCCCCTTTAATATTGGCGCCTATGAGCGCGATTGACACGGAGCTGCGGCATTCAGTGTCATAGCGTTCTCAGGCCCGCGAGGCTCGAAGTGCGGGTTCCGTTAACCGCTTTTTAAAGACTATAGTCTTTCTTAGGCTAATTCAAAATTTTGTTACGTCTGTATGTATGTCTGCCAGCCTGCCTGCCTCTCGATTCAGCTGCCCTCTGAAAGTTAGAGAAGAGGTTGAAGGACACGTTTATATACACAAACCCATTCCTAGATCTAGATCGCGTGCCAGTGTTCATACTTGTAAACATTGCTGAACAAAAACTAAGCATTCTGCAGATCTGAAGAACAAAGTCAATAGTCAATACATAAGTGATATGTGCAGTGTTTCTTTATTGAAAATACATGGTAGAGTTCGCTGAGATGGGACACGTTTTGCACCACTCTGTCTTTAACGCCCTGTGTGTTTGCCGCCGTCACCCTGCCTGTTATAAACTGCTGCCATCGGTGACCAACCACCCCTGGTGCCAACTCATAAGGTTCGTCGTCGCCTGCGACCTCCTGCCTCTTCTCGCTGCCGCTCGCCTTTTTCGGTCCAGCAAATAGGCCTAGCACGCTGGCAATAACTGCGGCTGTAGCGCGCTGCAACTGCGCTGCTGCTCCGCACGTGAACCCAGCGGAGCAGTCAAGGAAGCTCCATCATAGAGTCGAGCGCCCCTTTGCCTCCGCGTCACCAGCCCTGCCGTGGCAATGACGTGAAAATGGTCACATCAGAACCGCATGTAAGTCCAGCTCAGGTCCCGCCATCCAACACTGTTAAAAGGCCACCCGGGTCTACACGCACAGCAGAAAATGCAAAGCAGGACCAGTCAAAAGGATCCCGCCCGTCGCCGGAATTAATAACAGCTGCAATGGCACCTGAGGCATCACCGTATAAGGTGGTCATTAAGTCCCACGCTAACTTGGACATGTGTGCCGTGCCCAGTCGGTTTAGTCAAGCTGCAGTGGCCACATGCCTGAACGTCCCAGGTTTCCGTGGGTTTCCCGGGCAAAGACCATTTATACGAATTCCATGTGAGTTCCCTGCTTGGGTTTGGCCACCAAGCTCCAGACTTTGAACAACATAGAAGTCTCGCAGACAGACCGTGTACAGGTCCAGACATACTTGGCCGCTGGAATTGACTTGAAGTGCTACGTGATCTCAGGCGTAGACTATGGTGAGACACCTGAACAGCTTCGACAGGAGCTCTACCTCCCTACTCACGAAGTTGTTGACGTCCGGTGTATGGGCACAAGTCGCACCTCTCTCGTCACGTTGCGAGATCCACCTTCTTCAGGCCATATAGTACACTATGGAAACCTATTGCGCCCTCAGCCGTTCAAGTCATCTGTTGTATACTGCTACTCGTGCTACAAGCCGGGGCACATTAAATCCTCCTCGCCTTATCCACCAAAAGGAAACCATGAGGATGCTACAACGTCGCAGACTTTTCGATGCGGCCTCTGCAAATCTAACGACCACGACATAAGTTCCTGGAAGTGCCCTACTAAGCTGGAGGTCAACAAGAAAGTCTGCGAGCGCTGCTTAAAACGTAGTGAAAGGCATGCTGAAGTACCAATGCTCCAACACGTTCCGATGTACAACCGACACGCTGCTTTGACACCCTTCGAGGAGGACTTCCCCGCAGCAAACCTTAACCGTGAACAATGATGACATACAGTTCGGCAGTCAAGATGTCACGTGCCAGCCGTCGACGTTCGCCACATGTGCAAGAGCAGCTACCAGTTCCTGATTCAGATGAAGACTCCGTAATCGAAAACAGGCTGCATACACTGGAAAAAGAAATGCAGCGACTCAAAGAACGTCGTACAATATTTCATCGCCGGCGTGGGAGTACCCGCTTTGCGGATACCAAAACCAGAAACGTCTGTTCCTCAAGTTAATCAAGGGCGTATATAGAACATCATGTCTCCACGTGAATAGTTGTCTTTTGTCCTGCAACAACTACAGACTCTGACCTCGGTTTTAATGGCTAACATCCGCCAATGATATTACTTCCGAATTCGGGCTCATCTGAGAGATTACTGCAGTGCAAGTGCTGGGGCCTAAATGGAAAGGTCGGAGAACTTCGCCAACGTGTTCTGTGCCGGAAGCTACCTGCATGGGCGCTACTACTCCAGGAAACCAATGGTCACCCTTCTCTTCCTGAATATTTGCCGCATTCATCACATGGCTTCCTTGAATAAGGAACCACTCCCACTTCGCCGGCTCAATAAAATGTTTCTCACTCACTCACTCACTCTCCATCCATCTTGGACCGCCGGAGTCTTTGGCCTGATGTTCCCCCAGGAAAGGTGGCCGTATACGCTCGATCCAACTATCATCAGACCCGCATCGATCTGGCGCGATGGTGCACTCTATGGCAAGAGGTCGTCACTGTACTCGTTCACCTCCCTCACACGGACGTAATTATAGTGTCTTACTATTCTCGCCCTACACTGGCCGTGCAGACAGACTGAGCCTTGGCTGGTTCTCACATCTACGTCAACTGCATCCCGGCTGCACAGTCTTGGTGGCGGAGGATTTAAACGCACCCCACACTACATGGGGATATGTCACCTCCAGTGCGCATGTTAAATGTTTGTATGACACTTTTGTGGACGCCGACTTTGTGCTACTAAATGACGTTTTAGTGCCCACACGTCGGTGTGAATGACGACGGGATACTCCTCAATCGCGCACCTTTGCTTGGTGGTTAGGAAGCGGCTCAGTGACGTGGGTGTGTGAAACAAACTGCTGGGGCAGCGATCACCATCCTATTTATGTCGACCTTTCTCCCGGTCGTAGGAATCGCCTTCAAAGACTGTGTCTGGAGGTAGACTGGGACGTCTATCGATCGGCATCAGATACGGTGGTCTCCATCCCCTTACCTGGCCCGTGTCCCAGGCTCCATTAGGCCTTGGAAGCAGTGTACCGCAATCCCGGCCGGCTCCAGACCTGCCACGCTGCCGTTTGTGGGCCCCCAGCCGCCAAGCTGGACTTGCTTCATTGAGAAACCAACTTCAATCGACGCTCGGCTGAAGCTTCGTGCCTTATAGTAGCAGCACGCCGACATGAACGACGATTGACGCGCGGCAGCTGCCTATACTGGTGCGCTTCGCTTGTCCCTTCGTCGTCGAATTCTTCAGTTTGGCGAACATTTCGAGCAATAGAACGCGGCGAATATTCTCCGGATCCAGCGGCCAGTGCACTGCTAGCATCTTGGCAAGACCCATCCACTTTCGCCTATACAGCCGCAAGTAGCTTCTTCCCCGCCTTTGACGCCCCGTCAGCTCTCTTTACTGTGCAAAACTGTTTGCCGAATGGAGCCGGTTCGTTGCCTACAAGTAGAGACATAGCAGGGATTGAAGCTCCTTTCACAATGGCGGAACTCTTAGGAGCCATCGACCATGCCAAGCCCAGTAGAGCACCGGGACCGGATTGAGTTCGTTACGAGCTGTTTAAGAACATTAAAGGTACCACTTTCACTGTATTACTTGAGGCTATAAACACAGCTTGGACTACAGCCTTCATTCCGGATCCGTGATTCCACGTGGAAATTGTTGCAATTCTGGAGCAAGGCCCGGACCAATTTTTCAATCTTCCCCCAATATCTCTTACATCGACGATATGCAAGCTCATGGAGCGAGTGCTAGCGACACGCCTTTCGTGGCGGCTGGAGCGGTATTCGTGGTACCACCCTGGTCAAATTGGATTCAGGCAACAATTGGGTGTTGAAGATGGGTTCCAGCATTTCTCTTCTGGGGTCCTTATAGGAGGCCGCTCTCGTCGGATTTGAACGGTCCTGGCGATGGATATCTAGAAAGCATATGACAACATCAGCCACGAAGCTATTGTTGCGATCCTTGAGTGGCTGAAACTTCCAAGTCGTGTATGCGCGTTTGTGATCCCGTTTTTTTCGGAACCGCACGTTCGCTGTTCGCTGGGCCAGAAAAATTAGAGGCCATTTCACCTCGTGTCGGCGGGTTCCACAGGGCTCAGTGCTGGCGCCAAGGTTATTTAATATCGCCTTGCTTTCCTTTTCCTGGCAGTTGGTGCGAAGTCCAGACGGAAAGTACATAATGCAAGCCGACGACATTACTGTGTGGTCTGTGCACCCTGACGTCGATGTACAAGAAAGAGCTCTACAAACGTCGTTAAACACAACCGACTCCTGGTGCGCCAAGGTAGGGCTTGATCTTTCAAAAAAAACGGCATATATGTCAGTGACTAATAACAACGGGCGCCGCCGACTTGGGAACTGGCTTGTCCGGTTGTTTATTAATCAGCAACCACTACAAGACGTTCTAAGTCTGCGGGTTCTTGGTCTCAACGTTGCGTCCTCAGGATTTGCGGCTCCATGGGCGAAGGGGGCAAAGGAGAGTGCTGCACGCACAGTCCACCTGATACACCGAATACCAACGAATGGTGGCGTGTCGCGAGCTAGAATTGCTCGCCTCCTGGCGCAGTCTGTCTTACAACCCGACTCGTGTATCAGTCCCAATTCTACCATCTCACGATGAGGGCCTGGGATCGCCTAGAAGCCATTAACCGAGATCCCATGCGGGCTGTTACTGGTCTGCCCCGAATGACTCCGGTACGAACCCAACTCAACACTATCGATGAGCTGGTACATCAACGCCATTCTGCCCGCACCTGTAAGCGGTTTACCATCGGTGCATCTGCTGCACATGCGCGTTACATAGAGTTTGTTGTAGCAGATACAACCGTGAAAGAGTCGGACCTCTCTCCATGGCAGCGAGTGCAGCTTACAGAAAATAAACCCACCGTCGTCTCCGTCGCCAAGTCCCTCGCAAGGTCACGGCACAGGTCTTCTTCATTGTACACACACCGACGCAGTCATTGCGTGTGTAGATGCCAGCGCTAAAAATAGAATGGTACACACCGCACTGGTCTGTCCCCAGGTACTGGAGGTTGACCAAACCTGTTCATATGCCGCCAATTGGCTGCAACCCGTATATCTTACTGAATTAGCTGCAATACATGATGAACTGGTCTCATTACTACCGTCTGTCAGCGCAAGGCGGTACTCCCGAATAATCATCCGGACTGATTCAACGCAAGCCATGCATGACATTCGCCGCGTGGCACAATCGACATCCTTCTGAGATGCCATTCATCACTTTTGAAGAAGCACGGTGCTACGTATATGCATCGAATGGGTGCCCCGTTCCTCTGTGTCTGGCAATACAGCGGTAGACTCAGCTAGCCGCCCGAGTACCGTCATGCGGCCACTACTACCTTTCCCCGATGACGCTCGCGGGCATATCGAACGACAAAAGAAATATCTCTAGTGCACCACACGAGGACTCATACCACCGTGTTGTTCTAACCCACCTGGTGACTTAACTCGCCAACAGCAGGTTGTGCTGCGGAGACTACGCGTTGGGGTGGTCCTTACACCGTTCGTGACTGCCTCCTGGCCATCGCAATACCACAGCCCATATGGATCCACCTGCCCGTTCTGTGCCATTGCCATTCGGTACGGGTATGTGCTGCGCCTACTGTCGGCCTGCCCTAGAATGCATCAAGTTCGCGTGCGGCACTTTCGTGCAACCGGTCTCCACCCTGGCCGCCCTCCTGACATGCAACGCTGGATGAATGGACCGTGTCACCGAAAACTCCTGAACTTTATGCACAAAACTAGCTTGTTCGTGTATCTGTATACGCATACATCTATTATGCCGCAAGGCAAACTTTCGAATTATGAAAAAATTCATGGACTCTTGCCTTGTGCTGTAGAAAATGAAATACTACATCCACTGTAAATAAAAAAAATCACGCCGTCACCTGCTTTCGCCCGCGCCACTATAGCTCCTGCTGGCATTCCAAGTTGTTCTACAGTAAAGAAAGATTCCAGTATATGGCACCTGTATCGCGAGTGGACAAGGGCCTCATAGTTGACCAACGGAACGCGGTAAACTTTAATTGATTTACGGGCCTTAGGCGCCGGACGACTCTCGTCTTGACACGACATTTGCAGCGAAGTGAGCACATGCACGGTCAATTTTTTAGTTTCGTGCGTTTTCGTTGCAGCCGGAAAAAAATGTTCTGCACTGGGGAAATTCTGCGAGAAGCGCAGAATTGGGAGTTTTACAGTCATCATAAGTTTGTAATTGAACTTTTTCGGCTATTTGTACGTCTATTTTATGGCGTATTTTACAGAGACAAATATCTCTTCCATTCCCACCCGGCAAGCATTGCCCTCGTGGCGGCAATTCACACACCCACCACCCACGTAATCACAATCACCGACCCCTACGGAGCACGTGTTTAAGCGCATTTCCAGAACACCAGAAACACATTTTTGGCAGCTAATCTCTCTCTCTCTCTCTCCGCGTGCATTTGTTGGTCTCCCTCTCGACAAGCCTGCCGACATTACCTCCTGGCAAGACTATCCCCGGCACCGTTCAAAATCCTTAAAGCTATTTCCGGCCTGCCTACAATCACTATTGTATGAACCCTGGGATATGCCTCACCCCCTCGGAATACTGCGGCAGATGCTCCGGCCCGCGAGCGGTCATTCCCTACAGGGCGGCGGGGCTCGGCCTCTACGACGGCCTCTCACCACCCTCTGCCCCCCTACTTCACCGACATCCTATGGCACAACCGTGACAGTCGCCAATGGCATCCCCCGGTCTACCCTTCCCCTCTCAGTCGAAGAATCACAAATCTGAAGCCGACTACAAACCGGAACATCCTTAACCACAACAACCCTGTTGCACATTTCACCCTCACGCTTTTCCCAGACTGTTGAGTTGTTGCCACCACTGCCCACCTCGTCTTCCTGTGCCATCAGCACCTTGTTCCTCTCTGTTCCCCAACCCCCTAGCAGTTGGAATGCGCGTTGTGGTCAACGCGCATTCCCACTGCTAGGGGGTTGGGGAACAAAGCTGCAGCTCAGAGCTGCAGGAGCAGCGCCGGCCGATCCAGCCTGCCACAGCGAAGCCTCCTGAACTGAGGAGGCCAACCACCGTTCTTTTCTTTTTGCTCAATAAGCGTTGTGCCTACTCCTCCCCCTGTCATTATCCTCTCCTACCCTCAAGTTCTTTTTGTGCTCTGACGACGACTTTGTACGAACAAGCCCATGGGTTCTCTACGTTTTTTCCCTCACGTCTATTTCAATAATAGGGAACAGCGACATTCTTGCCTCAATATCCAATCATTCGTCCTTTGTATTTTATTTGCTAGAATAGGGTAAATGTTTCACAGCCCACTGGGTGAAGATGGTTGATGCGATTGGAGTGAAATACACGCGTACTAATTATACATTTGGTCAAAGTTTCAATGGGGACTCTGTACGTGTTTCTGCGCAATGACGCCTTTGTACACGCATGCTTCCTCATTCACGGTTTTTACATAAATGTTGTTACGGTGACCTCTAGGTTAAGCAGGTGGCAAGAAAAAGGTAATCCCTTAATTTTTTGGAAAAAGGCGACGGGACTCCTACCTCAGCGCATAGGCGGTTACACACTAATACTCTGTGGGGCATCGTTGTTTATCGCGCACGCAGGACCCTAATTAAGATACAACAACCCCAGCTGGACCTGATAGCTGGGAGCACACTCAAGAAGGGGTGGTGTTCATGGTACCCACTTAAGTCTTCGTAGTGGAAACAAAATTGAAACGTGAGCGTGTTCGTACTTCATTTGGGAGTATAACAGCGCACAAAGACGACGAACAGAAAGGTGCAAATCACATCGCCCGTCCTGTGCCCTTCCTTTTTCTCGGCCATTATTCTCTGCTTTTTGCATTAAGGTTTGTAGTGTTACTCTGTGGGGCTTCTGCACGAATTGGATACGGCCCTCTGAAACGGACGCTGCATCACTGAGTGGGACGTGACATCCACGACTGTTAGCGTGACAAAGCTTGTGTCAGGGACAAACGGCAGCCAGATTGTGAGCAATAATAATGTAAACTTCTAATTCTTTTTTGCCGTTTCATATGCGGAGACGTTCGAATAAAGCAATCAATAGAATAGCTTTTGTGTTAGAAATGGTTCAGAATGGCTACTTGAATTAGCTGACAATGCGGTTTCGCCTTATGTTTCGCGATATTGGTAGCAGAAGGTTCGATCTAAGCTGCTACCAGTTCGTCCAATCCAAGAGCGAAGGCGTTGAAATTCCTCAGTGAAGGGCGCAACGTAAACTGTTCATTTAGTATAGGAAGATTCTATAGCTACAACAACTACGCGAAATGGTACTGGTGCTCGGAGCGTTAAGTTTCCTGTATTTACTTCCTAGTCGGTGTTTTCACGCCACTTATAATAGTATTCGTTTAGCCTTATTTTTTCAGACCTGCGGTTTCGAAATATTCTCCTACATACACAGCATCTACCGTTATATTCCGCGCAGAAGCTGAAGTCGAAAGTGGCCACATGAAGGCAGAGGCGTACAGAGCCAGTATCCCGGGGGCAATGTTCACCTTTGTAAGGCCAACGCCATCTACTAACCAACGCTTTGGTTTTCGCTTTGGTGACAGACCACGCGGGCTTTTACACGAGCGTAAAAACCGATACAAGAACACCATTTGTTGGCCGCCTACTTTTAAGGCCCTGATTGAAGTTCGTTGGGCGTGCAATAAGAATGAGGTGCGCTTTCCGACCCCGATGCTTTGGGGCTGTAATTATTACTCTTCGAAATGCTATGAAGCAATTATGTCTGCTAAAATATTTTGGTGTAGCATGATTCTAAACATTTCAATCTTTTTCTAGTGTGTCAAACGCTTGATAGGGTGTTTAACTTAGCGACTGTACGCAGGTGCTGTGGTAGAGGGCTCCAGACCAGCTGGGGATCTTTAACGAACGCAGATATCTCCACACACAAGCGTTTTCGCTTTTTGCATCCATGAGAAAAGTAGATTCCGCGGACGGGGTTGAACCCGTGTCCTTGGTCTGATCAGCTGAACGCCTTAGCAACAGAGCCATACTTAAGGGTCTATAACCTTTCATAGCTATATATACCGATTGATCGGCCTTTTTGGTGGAAAGTCGGAGACATTTAAAAAGTAGTACGACGTGAGCTGTAAAACTTTTCCCGAGCTTTTAATAGCCCTATTTTTCTGCTTCTTCCCAAGTTGGGGGAATTAAAAAAAATTGTTTTATTCCATACACATTAAACTTTTTTAGATCCTTTTAGATAAAAAGGGTCTAGCATAAGCGGAAAAAGGGTGTTGGTAGGCCTTTACAGCCTTTTTCTTGAATCTAAACACCCTTTTCCTAGCTCTACACCCTTTTTGTATGAAAAAAGGGTGTTGATCAACTTCAACACCCTTGGTTTTTCTTAGGGTGTTGAAAGGGTGTGGAAAAGGTGTTCAGCTGTTCATTGAATAAGGCCATGTTCGGATGCACAATAGCACTGTAAAGAAGAAGACATACCCTATATACTCCTCTACTTACAAGAAATTTCAAACGCATGCAAAAAAATAATTGATCGTATGCAATGATCGCTCGTTTCCATATGCGTTGCCTCATGCCCCAAGTTTAGCTTTGGCCCGTGAAACACCAATTTGAACCTTCAAAATTAAAAAGACTGTATAGACGTGTGGCAAAAACGGTGTTTACCCACTGCAACACGCTTGGCTTTATGTAGGTCGTTGAAACGGTGTGAAAAAGGTGTTCAGTTGCAAAAAAAGAACAGCAGCGGAGCTGGGGGTCGACCTAGTTTCTACCGGGGTTGTTAAGTTTGGTTAGGTTTGCTTGTCTTTGCAATGTTCTTGCTAAGCTAGGATGGCCACTGAGGGGTGATGCCAAGTTTAACTGGATTTGACAAGGTGTTCCAGTGTACCCCCCCCTCCTCCCCACTGCCACGGGATCCAAGGGGGAAACAAGCTCCCCAGCTATGCCATATTTCCAGCCTTGCACCAGTATTGCAAGCTTGGCCAGTTTTTTTCGCCTTTTACAATCCAACAAAGACAAGTACCTTTTAAATAGTACAGTAAGAGGTGCGCATACGCATGCGCCCCTTGTGCTCACACTCTAACAAGCTCGAAGTCCGACTTCACTGGTATAATACCCTATCTGCGGTGGTGCACCATTTACAGGTGGCACAGTTCTTTTTCTTTATATTTTTTTGCTGATGTAACCGAAACTAGCTCAAGCCTAAAGAACTTCACTGGTAAGAAATTATGTCAATTCATATTGCTTTAAACATCGTGAGGTATAAAACGCCCCCACTTGTAGAAAATCTTCGTCCATCCGTGTGAACAGGTACAAAATGCCTCCAGAGTTGGAGGTGTCTTCACCGTTTTTCTCAGTTGGCAGTCTTTTCTTACACCCTTTTTCTTACACCCTTTTTTATTTATGCCTTTTTTCTTGGTATCGAACACACTAATTTCTAGCTTTACACCCTTCTGGGAAAAAGGGTGTCGAAATAAGGAACAGCCTTTCTGAAGGGTGTTGAGGTGGCTGAGAAGGTTTGGTCGGTATTTAATAAAATTCTATAAGTTATGGAACACAAAAACTACCTCGTAATTAAAACGTTTTTGCAAATCCCCGTGTTGATTTGTATATTTTCATACTAAAATTCATACTTCCAAAATTAGCGCTAAAATATCTGTTTTTTTTTTGCGACAAGACTACCGACTCGATCCGGGGGCTTTCCTCTGCTGGATATATAAGCAAGAACAGCCCTAAGTACGCTTTCACTCCCTGTACCGCTTGCATCCCGTTTTTTTTCTTGCAAATTCATTTGTGTTCCAACTGTTACTTGTGCGTATTGACTGTTTTTGTTGAATGCTGCGCGCTCCGCCGATTCACATTGCCGCCGTATGCCATCACCCCAAAAAAAAGGGTGTGAGACTCAACACCCTTTTTTAGGGTGTTGAGCATCCTCAATATCCAGTTTTAAGGGTGTTGAGCTGAACACCCTTTTTCTATCCGTACACCCTATCTTTTTGCCAAAACACCCTTTAAGGGTGTTAGCCATGGGACAAGATTTTTACACCCTTTTTGGCCAAAAAGGGTGTAAAAAAGTTTAGTGTCTAGGCTGCGCCAGACAAGAAATACTTTTGTGTTCCCCGTATACATTCCCCTTATTCATTGTCATCAATAAACGGAAAATAAGTAATTTAGCTCGCTCTCCCAGGACTTTGCGCAGCTCACGGATTTCCAAACGCAGTTTCTCTCTCTCCCTCTTTCTCTCTCTTAGAGTGTGATGTATCACTAGCTTACCGCTGTGGCGGGCCCCATATCACAGCTGTAGCTCTCCCAGTAAAAGCAAAAACGTGAATTTCAAAAGGTAACCGCGCAATCCTTTTGGCTTGGTGTTTTGTACCGAGCTGCTAGCTACCAAGAGATTCAGAACTCCGAAGAGGCAACAAAACTACGTTTATTTCACGCAGCTAGGTGAAAGTAATCCAAAAATTTACGAAATAAGGGACGCATCTCAAAAATGACATTTTTGGAGACGACATGTTCTAGGAACAGTGCTGACGCAGCGAACGAGAATACTACTCCACCTCCCAGGTCTCCTACCAGCGCTGTTCATGAAGGTGTCTCGAAGGACGCTCCGTTTTCGTTTACGCAGTGGGTGTCAAAGGAATGATTGGCCGGAAACCCTTTGCACGACAACCTCAGACGCGCGGAAAACATTGCGGCAAAGGCCAGCTCCGCCAGACGTAATTTCTCTGGAGCTGACCTGGCCCTGCATCGCAAGTGATGAAACCATATGTTGACTGCTCCTGAGCAACCGGAAACATTTCTTCAGATAACTTTCCTGACCTGCTTACCCTTTCGGGAGCTTCAAGAGCTTTAATAGAGTCGCCATTCTCTTCGATTTTTGCCCAAAAAAGGCATCCACGACCACTGTCACGTGCAACGTAAGGGAAGCACGCGTGGTTTGTTACAACAATGATAATATGAATCATAAGTCAGGTAGGCGTTGACAGACAACCAGATCTATTGGGAAACGTGGCTGGAGGTCCCGAACTTGTGGTTAGTAAAGTGCTTATCGAAATGGAGGCCGCCCGCGCCTAGTGTCACGCAGCTACTCGGAAGCTCGGGTTACTCGAATCTGCGCGCCGACCTTTTCACGGTGTCTGGTTATTGGGGCATCCGACCGCTCTTTGTTCAACAATGACGTTCCGCATTCGTTTTTGTCTGGCATCCAGCCTCGCGTGCTGCGCCATCGCAACGGTGTAGGGTTTCCTAGGCGCACCTACTCAGCGCTCCCCGTATGCGGCTTGGGTGACCAGCTTTCCCGCCGATGCAGACATTCCCGGGATTAAAGCTGCTTCATTTGTAGCACACTTGTATTTACCAACTGAATTAAATTCAAAAACTCGTTTCTCGCCTCTTCCCATTATCCCTTCCTTTCGCCCCTAATCTCACTCTTTTCAGCACATCCCAACACCCCTTCTCTACCTCCTGCTTCCCCAGTGGAAAAGATACACCTCTTTCCTTCTTCCCTACCATATCTCTATTCTCAATTTCTAGTCCCTCGCCCCACCCCTTAACTGCATCTGCCCTTCTCGATTTGGAACAGAAATCTCCATCTCCAGGCACGCCTTCCAGGTTTGCTCAGCGAGAGTGGTTAGAAACAACCTAAAATAACGGCAAAATCGGAATAGTTGGCGTGAAAACTCAGAGAAAGGACAACTTCCGAACATTTTCGTCCAAATTCTGTCGAGACGAAACCGTCGCGTGCCTTGTAAGCACTTCCAACGGCAGTAGAATGAGAGTGCACTGCAGGAGGACTTCGGTAAATGCTAGGATTTGCACCTACAGCCAAAAATGAAACAGTTGTAAAATTTGGTGCCCACACTAGCGAAATTGAAATGCGAAGGGCAGACTCCGCCGTCTGGCCGGCTGAGATTAGGTTACCGATCCTAAGGCGCAACTTGTCAATTGGTCACAGGTTTGTGTCTATCGCCACGGCGTGGGGCATGTGTCGATGAGCAAGCACCTGTCGCTTTTGGGGCTCGCGCCTATCGCGGCTGCTCTGAATTTGTGGGCGCGTCAACAAGAAATGTGCTCGTCAGTGCGCATACAAGTTCGTTCGCCCAAGGTTTGATTGTTCAACGCTGAGAGATGGATTTTATCTGGTGTACGAGAGACGTCCTTGAGTACTCACATCACAGAATGTTCGATCACGTCATTATTTGTGCATACACTTACGATTGACTGTGCTTATGTGGCCAATGAGCGGCAAAAATTGTGCATTAAGTAACATGTCCTTCTCACTCTTTGTTGTACGCCCCCTGGCCGGAGTAGTTTTTGTAGTAAAAGAAAGGTGTTCGGTGTTTGGGGGGCCGTCAGTCCACACGAACACTAGCGGAGTGCAGACCCCCGTCGAGCAGGTCGGCCGACAGGAACGTAAGCTTTGTGCAAGCCCCACCCAAACGGCAGATAGCGGAAATAAAGATGGTGTAACTGCAAATTTGGCCCTTTCTGAAGCTCTAGTAGTGATGTAAACAGCGTTAATGAAGCTGTAGATATCAGAAGGAGAGTCGGCTCACCCGCATCTACTTCGAACATCGAATGTCGGGCCATCGGAACAAGAGGAGATCGCCTTTCTGATAACAGGTCCAAACGAACATCGTTGCAGCTCAGGACCTCGAATCCGGAACCGGAAACGGGCCGCGTTCTAAGGTCACTTAGCCTGGCTACACTGGCTCAGCCTAGCGCTGTAGTGGATTGACAGAACGAAGGAGAGGCGTACCGCGCCCTGGCCATTCCCCTCCTTAAGAAAAAAGAAGTGCAGAACGTACACACAAGCCAAAAGATAGACAAAATAAAAAAGAAAACGCGGCAACCAGCAATGAATCAGTTTAGAGCTTCAAAATTTTCGGAATACATTGGGTACGCTTGAGCTTCTGATTGTGATATAACTTTTAACCCATCGGATTGTTGAGAGAAGGCGGCGAATTCAGAATGTTTAAAGGATGCTTCAGTTCCGACAAAAAGCAATGATAGTCGTTATTGGGTGATAGGAATAAGAGTGACTGTGCTCGCAACATCCCCCCCCCCTCCTTTCCCCGCTTTCTAACCCCAAGCGCTACACGAGGCGCCAAAGCGCCACCCCCCCCCCCTTACCTCCGGCATTCGCTACTGAAGCGAACCCAAAACAAAAAAAGAAACAGCCTAGAGTCCCGGCGGACACAAGAGGTCGGCTTGTGAAAAGGTTCGCCCGTCTCCTGTGTCTTCAAACAACCCAATATTTTCTGAACCTCTGTATATACTCTCTCATAATGAAATATTATCATCCATGAAGCATTCGGAGACGCCCAAATTCAGACCAAGTGCTGTACGGAAATGCATAGGTTTGCAACAGCGCTGTGCCATGGAAACATCCTCATTGGAGGCGTTATGGAAGAAAAGAAGTGAACCGCACGAAAGATTGTAACCTCCTTGAAATAATGATGGACCAAGGTAAACCGTCTTCTACTCCTTTTTGATGTACGCCTCAGAACGCGTCTTTTAAAAACGTTTCTAAGTCGAAGGCCACTAGGCATTTACTAGTTTCGGCTTGTTTCGGTTTATTACTGTTTACATAAAGGTCACCCCCTTTAGCCAGAGCTCAGGGCTGGCCGTGGTGTTAGGAGTGCCTGCTTTGCTCGCATTCCGTATTCCCAGACTCAAATTCGCCAAATTTTCTTTTCCGTTTACTTTGTTCTCTTTGCACTGCCAGCCATTTTCCCAAGCATCGCTCGGTCACGAGGACGCCGGAGTTTTGTGCAGTGTTCTTTATGTATTGCTTGGAAAATAAAAACAAAACCCCTAATATCTAGAGACTCTCTGTGGTGGTCTCGGCTCCGCCTTCCACTAAGCTCCATCACAACTTTGCCGTGAGTCCTCCGAATAGATTTTCGAAACAGCGCAAAAAGACGGGACAAGGAAACGACGACACAAGGCGCTGACTAACAACTGGTTGGTTTCTTGCGCGGCTTGCGAAATATACCCAGAAAGAAGGCGAGAAGGAACACGATAAAAAAGAAGGAAGCACGAGAAAGAGCACAAAAAAAAGAAGTGCATCGAACATTCTACACAAAATACAAGATTGATACGCGTGCATTGATTAAATGGTAGCAACCCTGATATGAGACGTGGTCAGAGGTGCGACGCAAGGAAGACATCCTGAACAGTCAAGCTTTTTATGAATCCAGATAACGCATTTCCTTATTTAGTAATTCAACGGACGGCTTACTCACACAATCGCCGCCTGCCTTGTGAATGAGGTAGGCTTCATAGATTTTACCTCGCACCTAAATAGCATACAAGCGGCAATACAGTTCACGGTGGAAGAGGATGTCAATTGCCAACTGTCGTTCCTGGATGTCCTTGTGAAGCGCATTGGGCCAAAGCTCTCTTTCAGCGTCTACAGGAAGCCGACGCAAACGGGCCGCTACCTGCACTTTACTTCTGTGCATCCATCCTCTCACAAGAGGTCTGTGGTGACCACCCTGTTGCAACGGGCCAAGAGAACTTGCACTGAGCAGAGCAGCCTCGCCATTGACTCTGCCAGTGTTCTTCGGCACCTCGGTGCCTGCGGCTACCCCTCTTCCTCTATTTCGTCGGTGGAATGCCAGCTGTCTGGCCCGGTACTTCCTTCGGCCCCTTCAAGACCGAAACGTGCACCTGTTCCGTACGTTCCCGGGATCAGCGAGACCCTTTCCCGTGTCATGCGCACTTACGGCGTCCAGATAGAGCACGTGCCTGCTCGCAAGCTGAAGGATGCCCTGGTCAATGTAAAAGACAAATTATCGAAAGAAAAATTCCCAGGAGTGGTATATTGCGTCCCTCGTGGCGACTGCGAGTACAGCTACATAGGAGAGACCGGCAACTTCGAAAAACGGATAAAACAACATGACTACGACGTTAGAAAACGCCACGTGGATTCAAACGCTCTGGCTGAGCATGGTGACACTTCGGGCCACGACATAAACTAGGGCGCGGCACGCATTCTTGCAACCTGACGTCACAACTTCATCTGGAATTATTGATCATAAACAACGCAGCGAAGATTGAATCGAACGCAGGGAAATCTGCCTCCAGTTTACTCCTACTGCCTACGTCACATTCTTAGACGTACATAAAACGTGGTGTGATGTACTGACGAACTCATTGCGAACAAGGCTCCCGTGTGGGAGCCGGAACGTCTTTTATTTTACGAAATATATTTTGTGGTCAGTGTTTTTATTACCCGTTGCATCAAATGTAGTGATACTACGGTCAACCACTCTGCAGGGACTTCGCACTGAAAATTCTTTTTAGTGCCGAGAGCATGACTTTACGAAATGCGATCCTGGTCTTCGTATGGTTGCGCTGAAGCCGATCCCGCTTCACATACGCAGATAGTTTGCGTATACAGAAGAACTGTATCGACAGGCACAAGCCCATCCGTCCTAGAGAGAAAACCTCGAAACCCCCCAAAAATATATCATTACTAGCAGCCAGCAAATGCATCAACCAAATGAACTTTAGAGTAATCTTAGCAAAAAATCCCTGGCCATAATACTAACCTGAAACATGGGTAGGGGCGAAGCATGCAGTGTGTAAGTGTATTTTTGGCTCCTTGGCGTTTTTTTTCAACGGAGATTGAATAGTTGGGGAGTACAGGTATGTATACAGGTTTGCTGCAAAAGCATCTTGTCTTTGAAGTACGAAACTCTCTAGCGCAAGGCGTACACGATCGAGTGTGCCGTTGTTTTTTTTTAAAGACGATAGTCTTTTTTGGGCTACTTAAACCCAGAAATTTTGGTCTGTCTGTCTGTATGTCTGTCTGTCCGTGTGTCTGTGTGTGACTCGATTCAGCCACCCGGCCAAAGTCAAACAATGCCTGCGCAATAGTCTTATATAGTCACAGCTAATGTGCCCGTCTAAGTCCGGTGTAAAGTTCATACTTGTCAATATTGCTGAACAACAACAAGACATTACACATATATAAGACAACAAATTAATACAGAAGTGATATTTGCAGCGTTCCTTTGTAAAAAATCGTACATGTTTGATTTTGGCGAGGTTAAATACTTCATCAACTGAAGAAAAAAAAATATCACTCCGCCGTCGCCTGCTGTGGCCCGCGCCATACAGCTTCTTGATTTGAAGAAATCAAGTGGCAAGAGTCACGAAAGGTTCCACTAGATAGGTTCCACGTTCTGCTTGGAACGCACGTGGACCAGGGAAACGCGGTTCTATAAACGTTGAAGTAGGGCGCCTCGATTCACACGCGTCTTCGCCGTACGGCAGCGTTGGCATCGAGACACCCGGTTTGGAGCAGTGGAACGCGGAAAATTTAAAACGATTTAGGCAAACCTTTGGCGTCTTTACCTTGGGAGGAGCGCGAGCGACGCAACAGGAACAACATGAGAGGTGAGCGGGAAAGCGAAGGGAGGCATTTACTTGGCAAAAGTCGATAAAGACTATCGTCTTTTGACGACATTTGCAACGAAAGCAGCAGATACGCTGCCAATTTTTTCATTCGGGTTACGTTCTAGCGTGAGGTGTAAACAAGTTTCGCGATGTTTTAATACTGTCACTACATGACACGATGATTACGACGACGACAGGAGACGCCAAAATCCCCAGCCCCGAAGGGTTTTCGCCCCAAGAAACATGTTCAGGGAGGTCCCGGGAATTCGTCCCAGGAACAGACGACGTGAAACCGGTAACCTTACCGGAAACCCCGAAGAGTACGCGTCAGCAGCTGTGGGAAACAATAACATGCGCAGCAAAATGCAGAAAAAAAAACACTCCCTGTGGTCGGAATCGCACCTGGGTCTCTCGCTCGCGCTATGAAACTGGCGTTTATCCGACTGAGCTATCATCGCATTCCGGGAGCTCAGCATTTCCTTCGGGTTCGTAGCGTGGTCATAGGCTTTGGTCTTGTCCGCGGGTTTTACTGCGTGATAAGGTCCACTTTGGAAGATATGTGAAAGCTTGCGGACGAAACGATGCCGGCCTGCCAGTCATGGAGAACTTTCAGCGGCAAGTTCAGAAGTAAATGTGAGGTCGCAACATTAGGAGCAGGAACTGGGGTCTTACTAAGCAGCTTGAAAGCAAGCTTGGGTCTGTTCAACAGGCCATGGAACAAATAATGGTCGGAAATAAAGAAAGAGAAATGAACGAGCTTCCTGGATAAGAGAACAAACTAGAGTGCAAGCTATCGTATTCAAATAGAGACAAAGGCATAGACTTGGGCTGGCCATGTATTTAGGCAATTTCACAATCGGTGGACTATGAGGCTGACATAGTGGACACCGAGAAACGGATCAGAAAAAGTGGAAGGTCAATTACTCAATGGAGGGACGAAATGAGGAAATTTGGAGGCAAAGAAGGGACTGGAGCGGCACGGGACAGGAGCGGTTGGTGGTCGAAGGGAGAGGCCGTCATCCTGCGGTGGACCTTAGTGGGCTGCTGCTACTGATGATTATAATACAGCCGCTGGGTCCCCGATGACGGGAGAAGGGCCGCAAGCTCTGGTGTTTTCCAGTCTTGCAACACTTGTGCATTCAGCGCCAATTTTTCTTTCAACAAATATTTTAGGTGTGAATGGAGCGGTGGCTTCCCCTTCTCCACTTATTTCTCCGTGTTTGTAAGGTGATGTCTTCATAGGGCAGAAAATACGGCCCGAACATAGTAGTTTATTGATACGTTCATTCATTTCTACAAAACGTAGGGGCGAGAGTGGGACCGCTACGCCACCCCGACCCTACAATAGATCTGCCTTTCTCCCTTGAATTGGTATGGTTTAAGCACATCCAAAAACAACCATTCAGTTTTAATTATGCTATTTGTTAAATTTATAAGGCATCACTATTATACGTTGTCTTTAAATATATAAACCCACAGACGTTATTAAAAATTGACACCTCTATAAAAAAAGCCCGCAAATCGCCGACTCAGGGCACGGAGAAAAGTTCAGCCCGAATAATCGGAACCACGTAACATCGAAGGTTCAGCGACGGTCAGTGCAGGAAGCGTGACAGGACCGTAGGGTGCGATACCGGTTGGCGCCCGCGAGGCACTGCAATCCGCGCAGCATGGCCACCGACGAGCGGATGCAGCGGAGGCGCCCGTCCTGCGCAGACAGGTGCGCGAAATGAGGGTACTTGACGTGGCGGCCGCCGCAAGCCACGATGGTGGGCGGCCGGCAGGGGCTCCTGCGGCGATGTCCCCCGCAGCGTTGCTGGCACTCCCTGGCTGTGGGGAAGACCGCGCTACCCTTGGAGGGGCATCCGCCCAAGGAGAAGTCCCACGGCACGCACGTGTTTCCTTGCAGATGCCACCAGCTCGACACCATGTCTTCTCTGCGTCAGGAAAACGTCAGCTGAGTTGGCTGAGCACTAACAGGTTGTGAAATGCATTCGGGATACCGAGTCTGCCGTACAACAAGAATGCCCACGAAATTTTCAACATATCATCAGTCAATGCTTTAACAAACGGTCGGTGTTGAAGGATACAGATTTCATTTCATTTCATTTCATTTTTATTTCATTAAGGACCCCGCGGAGGGGGGGTATTACATAAGGGATGGATATACAGAAAAAAAGCACAAAGATTACCAGGGCTTGCGCTGTAAATGTCGTTTCAAATCGCGCGCCATCAGCCGCAAAGCGTTCGCACAACATCCGACAGATGGCGACGAGTGTACTGGCCAGTAGGAAGACGCAGTAAAACATCCCCCTCGCGAGGGGCACGATCAAATGCAGAGCATTTCCGGGGGCGCACGACGTTAAGTAGTTTGCGTTACGTTAATGTTGTTGCACTTGTGGCGACTGCTGACGAGAGAGCGCTCGTCAGCAGTAATTTGAATGAGTCAGCGATATAAGGCGCGTTCGTAAGGTTCCGTTCTGTGTCGGCTTTGTGGCGCAGTGGGTAGAGTACCATGTACATTAAGTCCCGCCCGCAGGGTCGAGGGATCGAAACCTGGCGCCGGATAGTATTTTCTTTTTTCATATAGTAGGGAGGGGTGCGGACTACGGACGTCAATGCGGGTGACATCGTGAGTTACTGAAATGCTCTGCATTTGAAAAAAAAACATTTGAACGCATTAGTTTATGAACACAGGTGACTACTAACATTTGCTATGACGTTTGCTGAGCAGGTGGTTGAAACAATGGAGCATGGAAGGTCATTCCAATCTTTGGCTGCACAGGGAAAAAAAGACGCGGAAAAGATTGTGCGCGTCTGGCGCTTGAAGCGCTTCAAACGTCGCCGAATATAACCTGAGGGCCGGCGCCACTTTCACCACAGGGGGGGAAATGTGTGAGCATTAGGTATGTGTTCTCAGGACATTCATCTATGCACAAAGTATCGTCATTAGCGTGTCCGTTGTACGCCCGAATGCGTACGCCTCCAGATCACTAATAAGTATCTCCTCATCGCCATTATCATCTGTGTATACTCGTCATCAGCGTGTGCTCTCTTTTCTCGGCTGGTACACAGGGAGCGGTCTAATGAACGTTGTCTACTGTAACCAGCCTCTCCCAATACTATTTTCTGACATCAAATTTACCTGCCCTGTCCATCAAGAAAAATTTGGGTTTTGGGGTTTCATTTTTTCTGTACACTTATCAATTCCAATTTGCCATGCTTCTTTCCTGGTTACCTTGGCTGTCTGTCACTGTCTATAGTTCTTTACATATATCAGCGTGAGTATTATAGTCTTCCTCAGTCACCGCGTGTCTACCCCTTTCACGTCGAGGCAACTGAACCGTTTCGCTGTCCAACTACGTGGGTGCAACTTCTCGAACTTCAAAGGCCGTCCACTCGGTAACTTATTGCCGGGCTCCGTTAGATGTATTGGTATACGCGTAGTGTCGACGCGAAACGGAAACGGCACCAGAAACGGAAACCGAACCTAACTTTTTCACCGCAACCAGAACCGCACCGTACCCGTAGTTTACGCGCCATTTTGCTACCGAAGCCGAACAGCAACGAACTGAGGAAACCGTTCCGAAACGGTTCTTGGAACGTCTCTAGGCACTCAAGATTTCTAGCAGAGCAGTCAGATAAAAAGAGAACTATATTTTCTGGAAGCATTGCTCAGGAAAACGGGAGAAGCTTCCACATGCCGCAGAATCCACGCTCGTCAGGTCTTCAAGAAAACGAATATATTCGCGCGACCTAAAAAGGAAAACGCCGTTTTCTTCACCAAAGGTGTAATACAGATCTCGGGTCCCGCGAAAAAACATTTGGCTTAGTTGTTCGCAGCAGCGAAGTACACGGGATTTCAGGAAAGCACAAAACCACGCGGTGCGTGGCTGCGTTGTATTCGGTTTCCGTTGTATTCTATGCCGTTATACATCATAGCTACCTGCTACCTTCCTGTTTATCATGGTGCAACCAGTGGCTGTAGCACCCGCTTTTTGCGTCGGGGGATCGGTGCGAGAGGATGAGGAAGGGAAATGCGTTCTTTGATTAGCGATTTCTCAGCAATGAAGGAATTTTGTGGCACAGAATCAACACTAATGTGGCTACGGGAAGGCGAGACGTGAGTTTGAAGACAACCTGCTGAAGGAGTGGGTCGTACCAACCGCGACGTTGTTGGAGTCATTGTATTTGCAAATTTTGCGGCGTGAACATTAAGTAACTGTAGCTGCGCACAAAAAGCCGGAAAGTTTTCAGGTGACGACCACATAAATGCTATAAAACGTCTTTCTGTATGGACGTGTTCTGCTGCTATGTTGTGTCTGGAGGGAGATTGCCATACCTCCCAATGCTTATTTTGCATTTATTAAGGGTTTGCTAAACAAGCATATATATGATGTCAGAATTTTGGAAGTAACTTGTGGAAGAAAAACGGTGCAGCGACTTCTACGTTTAGGGTTTAAGATGCACGACGCGATAGCGCTACTTCGACGGCCAGGGATTGTTTCAGAACTGACTTCCTCCATTTGCCGTAAACCTTTCCAAACACCTTGGCTCACTCAAGGGAGCATGAGTAGCTTGAATTGTTTGACACCGCAGAGGCGCAGAAAATACAGATGCCATCTAGCCTTGTGTGGCGTGCGCTGTGGACGTAAGAGGTCGCGGATGCTGGTGTGGATCAGTTTCAGCAAGCTCCGGATGCATGCTCGTTCCCTGTCCTATAAACCGGCTCAGGCTGATCTTGAGGCGAACAGGTAGTCAAAGCTGCCTCCCACTCCTCTGCAGAGGTGGAATACGTAATGTCTTAGTTCTCCACGAGCATTCCCTTGGACATGGGTAAGTTGCGCGAAAGATGGCGCACGTTTTCCGCATTCACACTGTTTCCAGACAACGTCGGCTGTTGCCTGCAAGACATCTCCGCTGATATAGATTTCTGAATATATAGATTGGTTTCTTTTCTCTGCAAAGCTTGCCATTCTTCATACCGCGAAATATCGTGCTCCTAGCTTGGGAAAAAATATTAGCAGTTGCTTAGCTTGGCTATGGCAGCACATACGTAGCGTAAGCTAAGGTTGAGCTGGTGATTCTTAGCTTTCCTGCTCGTCGAGGATTAGCTTGATTATCATGCTTACTGCTGCTTCAATGACACACACACGGTTTACGCATATGTACACGTGTATATTTATCAAGCGGCTCCGGTGCAATGTGACCGATCGCCCTAGAGCTAAGCTGGTTCCACAGGCGCACGCCGGTGTTGCTGCGACGCACGAGCCATCGGTTAAATACGCGGCCACCCCTCGCATGATCATCAAGTGGACCGAGCCGCCACGTGCGGAACGAAGGTCACCGAAGACGCTGGGCGCGTGGGGTGTGTGAGAGACGTCGGGCAGCGAGCAACGTTGTGTGCGCCGTGCGACGTCACTGCTCTTCGCGCATGCGCAGAAAGGTTCTCCAGGAGCCACGCGAAACTGCCTAATCTGGGCCAGTATACCTCAGGCTACAAAAAAAGAGAGGTTTTCCTTGTTTTTCGGGAAGGGGGATGTGGCAGTCGTGGTCGCAAGGTGCACGGCAAGTTCGCGTGCTTCTTGGAACGCACCCTGAATTCCTTGCAGACCCTCGCGTATACGGGTGTCCATGTAGCTTCAAGTTGGTTCATTCTACGTGGCGAAATCTTTCGGAAGCGTTCAGGTAGCTCGTCTGTAATGATGTTTGAAATTCTGTGATGGGAGTCTCAATGATCTTTGTACTTATATTTCACAGTTTCACTTGTTTTGCCGGAAGGACGGGTCCGATTTCCGCTTATTTTGTGTGTGGGGGGTAGGGTCGTACAGTCCCGAAGACTTGGGGGGTATTCAATTGAAAGAATTTTTGCCCAAGTACTTTTGCACGTTCCGGCATCGGTGTATACTGTATTTTAATGGCTTTGGTAATTCACTTGAAGGAGTTGGATCCTGGCTTCTCGCTTTTTCTTGATACAGGCGTGGATCCAATGATTTCGGTATGGGAGGGTTTGGGAAGGGGGGGGAGGGGCTATCTTAAAATCAATCATCCGTTCCAAATTTATTTAAGAGCCGTTTCCCTTGCGCTAGGGGAGTAGCTTCCCTGATGCCTTCAACGGTGTTGTAAGACCCAACTTGAGTACCTTTTCGGCGACAGTGAAAACTGATAGGTTGAAAGCTTCCCTATATCTGTCCCGATGGAGGCATTTATTTGGTTTTCTTTGGTGTGGGTAAGTTTGCTGCACGTTAGGCTGCACGATAATCGGTGCCAGCGTAAGTGTTATAGTTTCCTTTTTCCCTCGTGCCGTTCACTCGTTAGACTTTTTATAATGTCACACAATTAGGTGAAAATTTACTGTTTTTTTGGCAATTCTGAGGACGGCTCTGCCGCTTCTCAGTAGGGCAATGCAGAAAAGTCTTCCGTGAGTGCTTTTGGTGGTGGCATCCTAAAATGTTTTGGGTGTTTTCTTTTTTTTTTTTTTTTGACCACGTGGTGCCATCACTTGTTTGCCCCGCACACAATGCGGTTGTGGCTGAACCGCGGAAAATTGAAAAGGTTACTTAAAAATAGTGTAACTAGGCGCTATCAACTTGGTTTTATTTTTTACTAGGATACCTTTAAGTTCTTTTCTGCTCATGATCTAGACCTGCCTTGGTTGTTCAGGCACTAGCGACAATCTTCTGCCACCCTCTGTAGTTAGGTGACACAATGTTTGTTCCCGGTTGAGTTGCCATGGGACAACCGTTATGGGTTGATGCTGTCAGTTGCGGACACCGCTGGCGGCGGTTTGCCGAGCATTTGATCAAACACAGAGCGTAAACAGACACCACTCCGGAGGCGCAGAACCTGCTGTTTCAAATATTTTCTTTCGTCTCGGCGTTACTATCACTGCCTTTCTTTTCACATATCAGTTGGTGCTGCGCGTATTCTAGATTCTGTTGAGTCCTCGCCTCTGCCTGCGTAGTCGTAGGTTCCGGTTGGCAGTGGTGACGTACTTCCGTGGACGCTTGATGAGCACGGCTGATAGCGGACACCTAGCAGGCACGAGACAAATGAGCCTGATAACGCTATCGCGTTAAAAAACGGAGGGAGATCAACCCGCTTATGTGAAGAAAACGCTCCATCCCTTCTCTTCCCATTTGCTACCGTTGTGCAGCCTTCGAATACCACTGCCGCTGCATGTGACTTCGCTAAGCTGCAGCTCCGCCGTGGCAGCTGAGGGAGCTGGCGCCGCCAGAGGAGTGCGCCGCGTGCCTGCAGATCCTGTCCCGAGCCCACCCCAACCGCAACGAGGAAGCGGACGCCGCCGCGCGCGAACTTTTGAACCGCGAGGCGCCCCCCCGCTCCTCACCGGCGGACGGGTCCCACGACATCGAACAAGAACCCCTTGCATCATATGGGGAGATACTACAATGGTACCGGCTTGGGAGGCGGACCAAACCGCCCCCTCATCCGAAGCTCAACCGCGCCGAAGCAGTGCTTTACAGGCAACTACAGACGAACTCAGTGCTCACCCCGGTGCTCGCGCGCCACGTGTGCCCCGACGTCTACGAAAACGTGTTGTGCAGTATGTGCAAGAGAACAAATGCAACGCTAGCCCACCTGATGTGGGGCTGTGAAAGACATTTAATAGAGGCAGACGACGCAAGGCGTATGCCCGAGGACACCACTCTCGCCATGAACTCGAGTGAGCACGAGATACAAATACGGACTATCCAGCGGCTCGAGGGTGCTCTTGCAGGGTAGAAGCGTAGGGAAGCGTCTTCGGAGGGTCGACGGGTGAACACCCGCACACCCAACGCGCGCCGAACGCGCCGACGCCCGCGAGGCATTGCTTCGGGGACGACCTGACCCTCTACTAGGAGAGGCCGGCCCTGCGTGGCCGTAGCTCCCTCCCTCCGCAGGAACATTCAACAAGGTCATTTTCTCTCTCTCTCTCCCGAGCCGCGAGCCACGAGGCATGCATGAGTCACGCGGCCGGCAGTTGGAATCCAGACATCGAGCCGACAGCACCGCGCTCGCACTCTGCCACGCAGTACCACCACCGGCGCCATGGCCCGCCGTCTCCCGCCGCTGTTCGCCTTCTGCTCTTCCTTCAGCACTCATCAATAAATGAAGGCGGAACGTCTGCTCACGATACCCTTCGCTACCATCTCTACAATGGAAGGCGATCGCTGTGACCTCTCGCTGTACCTTCATTACCAAATTGCTGTCGCTGGTGTTCCCTATCGTCAGTGAGTTATTATAGGCGTTCTTTCGTTCTAGTCGGCCCGTTAGCAGCTGGAAGCAGAAAAGGGGGGGGGGGGATAAATCTTCGTAAAAGCCGCCATCCACGCGCCATTGTTGGGCGCTGACGCCGACAGCAGGCAATTTTCTACTTCTAGCACTGCTAAGGCACTCGCGTTAAAGGCAAAGCGCCGTTGAAACAATAGGTACACCCGGCGTCAAAATAAGCCGGGGCACGCGAGCGCGTGGCAAACTGCATAGCCGCGACATCTGACGTTGCACATCTGGTGTCGCGACACCGATGTGTGCGTGCGCGTCCAACCACGCTCGCTAGCCTGTCTTTTCATTCGCTTCAAACGGCAACGCTTGTCAGATTCAGCGCTTGGCGCCAGGGGCCACTTTCTTTGGGCAACCCCTTTTGCTCGCACACGCTTCAGCGGCCGAGGGCGAGGGTGAAGATGCGTTGCTCACTCTGCGCTGCTCTGACAAAGGATACATGGAAACGGGACTGCTATCTTAGTTTTAAATACTGCATTCTTTTTTACAGGAAAGCTGTCTATGGCTAGGATCCAGCAGATCGTCTCCGGTGATAGAGCAATGTAGACAAGAATGTAGACAAGAACTGCGTCTTAGGCCGGGTTGAGAGTGTTGTCGCAATTGTCGTAATATGTTTAAGTAATGACGTCATTTGACGTCTCAGCCAACCGAAGTGTGTAAAACGCCGTTTGTTTACGTCCATAGCGCACGATACGGCTGTAACGTATTTAGTCTGAACATAGCATTAAAGGGGCCCTGAAAGGCATTTTGAGCACACTAAATGAACTAGCGCAATCGCTAGATTGGGTCGCCAACGTCACCTGTGCCAAGTATTACTCTTTTACGCGCAGCGGAAAGCTCACACTTTTGTTGCAAAGTTTGTCGCTTTTTTCTCACCCTTTCCTTCGTGTTTTTGGACGCCGCCATCTTCACATGTCTACATCATCGATTCCCAGATGTTCGTCATGAGCTAGACATCCTGCTATTGGGCGGCTTTTTCACGCACTTCCGGCAAAGAGATGAGTCGTCTGCTCAGCGTCGGCTCGCCGGCTGATCTGCCAGCGGAGTGCCGGAGTGCTTTGACATTTTACGACAAACGAAACAAGTGTAAACAAACGCTTAACCGTTTGTATTGAATGCAACACGGCCATAACACGACGTGGATTTTATCTTACGTGAGTACGTACCATAAAGAAAGTCCCGTGGCACTTCTTTGGTGCAATCGCAGAGAACGCCCTGAGCCGAATGCCCGGGTTTGACGCGTACATTTTATTCAACTTCAAAACAATCCAGAGATGCGTTTCGAACGAACGCAACGTCACAACATGCGTTGCAAGTCTGAACCGCGATTGACAGACGATGAGTTGCCTCCTCCTTCCCGTCGTAAATACGGCACTCACCTCACACCCGGTTTGCGGGGACGAGCAGCAAGTCACAACTCTGGCGCGCAAGCGAGAAGGCTTTTAGCCACGCACACTGCACATACCCCATGTGAGGTTGAGTGGTACGTCGTTCGAGAAAGATAATCCAGACCATGGGAGGCACTATCCACCCGCAGAAGTACAATGTCGCATTTCATCGCGAAACGAACGCGTCCACAACACACAGGAGGCGATGCACACACACACACACAGCTTCGGTCGCTGCATTGGCTTAGCTGCAAGCTTCGTTCGGACAATCAGCGATGCTACGACGATACAGAGCTGCGTGAGGACGACGTGCTAACCACTTCACGTATTTAAAAACACAGGGGCAAAGAACTAGGTTCATCGGAAGCAAAAAATCTTTCCTCCATTATAGTGCCTGAAATATACTGGCTAGTGTGCCGAGGGCGGGCTCCAGGCGGGCGCCGGGAGGGATGTACTCGGCCGTCTGCCGCTTGGGGCGCTGCCGTGCGGGAGTGTGCGCGTTCATCCGGCCCGAGCAGATCGCGCGGTTACCTCCGAGCGTGTAGCAGGCGGCAGCGGCAGAACTTTCCATTATCGCTTGCGACGAAAGCGAGCGAAAGCGACGGGAATTCTGTCGCGCAACCAAAATTTGTCCCGACCATTCGACAAAAACGATCGTCGCGCGACAAAGCGACGGAATTCCTGCCGCTCTCACTCGCTTTCGTCGCAAGTGCGAACGGGCATTTATGCGCAATCTCCGCCCCACATAAAAACAAGCTCTTGCTTGTCGCCTGAGCATACGATTGATATCTGACTACGTTACACTGTGCTTGCCAGTGTATTTAAACGATGTCACTAGGTTTGAAACGTACGCGCTCGGCGTGCAGCTTTGTAAACGCAAGCGGTTTCACATACGCACGCTATTTTGCTGCTAATAGAGTTTTAGTACAGCGTTTGTGGCCTTTGCATACGCTAAACGCTAAATTTTTGCGTCCCGCTACGTGACACCGCGATGGGAGTTTTAGTAGAGCGTCTCATCAGTTTTGCGTAGCGACACACTAATGCATACGGCGCCATCTGTCAAATTTTTTCCGAAATGTCTCGCCGGCTGATCTGCTAACGGAGTGCCGGAGTGTTTGGACATTTTACGACTATCCAAACAAGTGCAAACAAACGCTTTCCCGTCAGTGTTGAATGCAACACATGGGTGCAGCTTGTCAGAACACGGGTTCTCGCTGATCGAGTGCAGCGTTGGTTTGCTCTTCGCCTTCACGTTCATCGCCGCTGATAAAGCGATCCGATCCGGCGCGTTTTGTGCACGGGTTCTGCGTCGGTTGAAAATGTCTTTTTTCACATGCCGCCGGTAGTAGGAATTACAACCACCGCAAAATAACACCCGGCACCAGCGGGGCCACATCTGAGACCGCGCTTTTTGGATAAACAGTGCGCGGTGCACCAAAGGGAACGAGCGGACGATTCTCCCCACGCGGCTGCGAGTTCGCCGCCGATACCAACTGCAGCCCTGCAGCTACGTACACCGCGAAAGGGCAAGGTCAGGCCGCACACATGCGGCCAGGTCATTCGTTCGCTTTTCCAGCCTGTCTCCATGGTGTCTACAGAGATGAAAAAGCCGAAAGAGCTGGCCCGTAGCAGACGGCAGTCTGTGGGAGCGCAATAGCGGAAGTACGTCACGGCTGAGGAGCGGAGCATCATGGGAGGGGAGGCCAACAGCGAAGAAACAGTTGAAAGGAGGAGGAAATACGGCGCGACGATAATTCGCGGTTTTTGATTTACGATTTCTCAGCTAATACTCATCGCTTTAACAAAATTCTTGCAGGAGGAGATTGTTAATACATTGCTTTATTTGGTTACATGTACATCCATGCATCGGCGGAAGGCATTTCAGGACCCCTTTAAGCGAACGCACATCATTGTCGCGTGAACGCCCCCCTCACGTTTTCTCCAATCGTTGAGCGCCTCGTGCGGGCACAGCATACTGCCCCTTCCCTTCCCCCACCGCACACTTTCGGAAAGCGCTGGCTGGCGCCACCACGTCGAACCTACTCTCCTGCCAATTTCGCGACATTCTCCTCCTTTGCTTTTCTTCACTCGTCGGTCTTCCCATCGTTCGCCCGGTCACGACGCCGCCGACGCGGCTTAGCCCAGAGAAGGGCGCTAAAGGGCTGTTCCTTAAAATGTCTTCCCAGCAATTCATTTGGGTTAGGAGCTAAAGCAGACATTAGCAGATCGTTGTAAGCGTGAGCTTTGTAAGATGGCTGTCCCACATCGACTGTTGAACAGTTAATCAAGTCAATCTTCGGAGGGAATACCATCACATAATGTGGATCTAACGCTTGTTTCATTTAAACTATACCGAAACAAATTATATGACAATTAGCCGCTAAGACGAATCTAACACAAAGCCGGGTTTGATTTTTTTTTTCAAAATTGCATGGTTCAGAGTGAAATTGTAAATATTGTGTAATTCTCATCCGCTGTCAGTACATATAGGATTCTACGGGAGGGAAACGGACAGCCCCATGTTTGTCCACCGGAAGAAAACTCTAGTTAACCAAAAGTTCATTCAGTCAATTAACCAGGAACTATGCTGAATCGCAAATCACAAACAAACGTGTTTTGCTTCGTGCATCCATAGGACCCAGTCAAAGCTCACGTTGAAGCTCGGCACCGCAGCTTTGATGGTTATCCTTCTTCACAGAGTAGAAGGGCACTGAATTTTTTGTAATTTTTTTTGTCAAAACCAGGACCACGCCGAACTCTTCTCCCGTTTTCCCTTTTTTAATTGTTTCAGAACGTGTGCAATGTGAAGACTCATCACACATTCATAAAATAGATTATTTCTCCCTTCAGTTCGTATTCTGTTTGTGTGCTCATTCTTAGTGAACAACCAATTGCATGTTTTACAAAAAAAAATTAAAACTCGTTCTAACGATTGTGATTGATATCTACGGAAACAGCGCGGAGCCGCAGTTACAACCGTTTTCTCCAATACATATTAACCTCTCTCCGTAGATTGCGTTATAATAACACCAAACTAATTCTCCAACGTTTACGACTTCACTACCTAATTACGACAAGTAAACGAAACTCGGCTTGGCGGTATAATCGTCCTATCAGCATAGTTTCATAGAACTTGTTTTTGGATACATTTAATAACACATGAGTTAAAGCCGTTTACTTTTATCATACTCCCTCCGTAGATTTCGATGCTTCGCTGCGCAAAAGACAGTGTCGGAAGGCCAGCTCACAAAGACCAAGCTTTCGCCGATCTTCATAAAGTCGGCTTTACCTGCAAACAAAAACGCTTTGCTGGGAACTCCAGAGGGAGCGTAAAACGATACAAGGACAGGCTGTAGTCAAGCCCACCCCAAGAACAGCGTCGCTGTTAGAAATTCCGAAGTGGGAGAGCATATGTGGGACACAATTTTGTCACCGCGAGACGGCAAGATTAGTTATCTGTCATAGCAGGGCAGGCCGAGCAACGCATCTTCACTCTCACCCTCGGCTGCTGAGGCGTGTACGATCAAGACATGTTGAGCAAAGAAAGTGTCCCCTGGCGCCAAGCTCTAAATGTGATCAGCGCTACCGTTTGAAGCGAAGTAAAAGACAGGCTAGCGAGCGTGGTTGGACGCGCACGCGCACATCGATATCTCGACACCAGAAGTGCAACGTCAGATGTCGCGGTAATGCATTTTGCCACGCGCTCGCGTGCCCCGCTTATTTCGACGCCGGGTGTACTACATGAAAAGCGCAGCGGATCAACCATTTATTACTGGGAAAGCATTGCTTGCTTCACTGAGCAAAAATAGTGTGTGCGGGAGTGTGTGCGTGTAAGTTTGCGTGTCTGCGCGTGCGCGCGTGCGTGCGTATGTGGGGGCGACGTTTGATGGTACTGTGGCGGCGCCCCAGCAGCTTGCGTCGTCTGCTGCCGCAAACGGGCACGCTCCAGGAACGATGACGCTGGGGCTGAGCCGGCTGAGCCACGAGTGGCGAGTGCTGACCACGCGCTTGCGGTGCGCGCTGGGCACGAGGTGGAATAAAGCGGGGACCCCAGTTTGGGTCCACGGCGCTGTAGCGTGCAGACGTGTGTCTTCGCATCTCTTGAAAATCGCCAACTCCGCACAGAGAACCAAGAGCTCAGAAGCCGCCTCCTTGACAGAACAAAGCCTCCCGCGAAGTCTAACTCCAAGCTCCGCCTGACCTCCCAAAACAGACCCAGCCGTAGCCCCAGCACCAAGCGCACACCAACCTCCAAGTCGTCCCACGACTCCCCTCTTCAACTTGCCCTCCAGGCTGTCCGCACGGACATTCATTATGAGCGTCTCGCGCGCCAGGCAGATCGAAAAAAAGACCAGGAAAACTTTGACAACCAACTCAGCCAGATCAGAACCCTAATTGAATCTGTTATTCAGAAACTGCCCAAGCAAGAGCCCCCCAAAGAACCCCCTCGCAAAGTCCCATCGCGACCCACCAAACAGCCACAATAGGTACACCCGCGACTGCCCTACAGTGGAACTGCAGAAGCTTCTGTCAACAAGAAACTATCCTCAAACAGAAAATAAAACAAATTCAACCACTCTATATTCTCCTCCAAGAAACACGCTGTACCCCTCACGTAGCTGGGTATGTTACGTTTTCTAACCCCTCTATACCTCATCACATCCGCCGTGGTTCTCTTACCACTTCTGTTCTCCCTGGTTACGCTGCAGTTCTGGTGCGTTCCTCCGTAGGTACCCAGCAAATTTTTTCTAGCGAATTTAACTCCAACAACCATGAAGTCGTCGCGGTGCACACCCGCTTACCTAGCGGTAAGGCTATGATCGTGGCCACTGCCTATTACAAACCTGTCAATTCAACAAAAACTAACGCCTCTTTCGCCTGGCTTCCTGCTCTCATGGCCCAATTTCCCGGTACCCCAATCCTTCTCGGTGGTGACTTCAATGCACAGAGCACCACATGGGGCTATGCCCACACTCATTCTCGTGGACAAGCGCTAGAAGACGCCGCCGAGGCCTCAAATCTCATTTTAATTAATGAACCAGGCATGACCACTCGAGTTGGCCTTCATTCCTCGCAGCAAGATACGACCCCTGACCTAACCTGGGCTACTCCTGGCCTTACTCGCAAATGGTTACCGTTCTCTACAACTTGGGGCAGTGATCATCTCCCAATACTTATCCACCTCCGTGGGAAGAAGATCCGGCGACGGAAGACCATGAAGCGAATTGATTGGGATGCCTTTCGGGAGGCTATAATTAGTGCATCCCCACCAGCCTCATTACGGGACTTCTGCTCCTTAATCACCACAACATCTACCCGGGCACAGGAGGACATCGAATGTGCTATGGAAACACCGCACATGGACAACCACATGGCTAACCTTTGGAAAAAAGTACATAAGCTCACTCGCACCTATAGATCTAATGGAAAATGCCAGAAAGATCTCCAAAAGATTCGGAAACAGTACCAACTTATTACCGCTTATCAAAAAGAGCTAAACCAATATTACTGGACAAATCTATGTGACACCCTCAGTCACGCGAGAGGCTTACCGGCGCTTTGGCGTCTGCACCGCAGCCTCACTCAGAAGACTGCCAAACGAACGCCTCTTTTCGCTACCCTAACCCTCAGCGCAGACCCGTCAACAGTGGAGCGGCGACTTATAAGTACCTTCTTTCCCCATGCTTCCACCTCTCCCCCCTCTCCACTTCCAATTATTCATATTCCTCAGCCTGACCCTGACTTGGAGCTACCTTTTACAATGGCCGAGTTACGCATCGCAATCCGCCAGGGACGGCTTCATTCTGCGCCTGGTCATGACGGTGTCACGTGGCAGCACCTCCGAAACCTCCCGTCTGAGGCCTTGGAACAGCTTTTATGTCAGATCAATGACCTCTGGGAGCACGGACAAGTGCCAGAACACCTTAAACTAACGCTTATTTTCCCTATCCCCAAACCCAACAAGCATTCCAGTGAAATCAAGAACCTTAGGCCGATATCCCTCACGCCCGTTATTTGCAAATTGATTGAGCGCCTCATCAACAATCGGCTCACACATTATTTGGAATATGTCCAACCGTATTTTCACCCAGCCCAAACAGGTTTCCGGCCCAATGTTGGTACGCATGATAGCCTCTGGCTTCTGCGTAGGGTAATTAACCGCCCCCACTACCATCGCGGCACTCCTGACCTGATCATGGCGGTTGATCTGCGAAAGGCGTTCGACAACGTTAGCCACCCGGTCATTCTAGAGGAACTTGCTCGTGCCTACCCCAGTGCCCGCACGCAAAATTGGATTCGAGCATTTCTCCAAAGCCGGCCTGTACGCCTTCACGGTTCGCACCCTGGATGGGAACCTACGACTTACTACCTCGACCGCGGTGTTCCCCAAGGGTCGATTTTAGGCCCTCTACTTTTCAACCTGGCCATGACCAGAGTAGCTCGACAACTTGAAATTGACACAGGCGCCCGCTTCACCATATACGCCGATGATATCACGGTCTGGACTGAATCGGCCGACTTTGATTCTTTAGAGGGCCAGGTTGTTGAGCTACAGGCCGCGGCTAATAGCCTTGAGCTCACTCTGGCTCAGCTAGGTCTAGAACTCGCACCTGAAAAAACCGAATTTTTGGCAGTATATGGCTGTAAGCCACCTGACCCGCCCCAAGAAATTGTAGTCAACCTAGTCAACTGCGATGTATCTGCTTCAACTGAGCCCATTACACTCCTAGGCCTTCCAATTGGAACAAAAAACAGTCCTGGCATTTGGCTCAAAAGATTAAAACAGAAATGGAATGCCATACTGCACTCCATTCGTCGATTGTCGAATAAATATGGTGGAGCATCGCAGAAAGCCATCTTGAATATGGCCAGGGCTGTCACTGTGAGCACCCTCACGTACGGTGCAACGGCTTACGACCTCAACAAGACGAACACCAAAACCATTCAGGTGCTACATCGGGCGACCCTCAGGACAGTCACTGGCTTACCAAAGCACACACCCATTGGTAAACTGGAGCAAGCTGTACCTCTTCCTCCTATTGAAGCCATCATTCAGGAGGCCAAAGCCCAGGCGGACTTCAAAAGACCCCTTACACACCAGGGACACGCCTTAGTAGCGTGGGACGCCAGAAGACCACCAGTATTGTCAGATTACCCAGTCCCCATAGCACCCTGGCAGCGACCAGCAATTGATACTTCTACGCACAGCAGACCTATAGAGCGTGCTAATACTCTATTGCGACAGCGACGAATCCGACGCCTCGAAAGGGATCGCCTTCAGAACGAAGTGGACATTTTCACGGACGCAAGCGTAAACCAGTACGGCGCGGGCCTTGCTTGGACATGCCCTGAGGCACCGGTTCTCTCAGGGTACACTACCATACTTGGCAAAGAACTTTCCAGCCTCGATGCGGAGCTGTACGCTATTAACAACGCAGTGTCAGCTATCGCTTTTGACTGTGACCCACCTCTACCGCCCTCCATACGCATACTCACAGATTCGTACGAGGCCCTCACAGCTTTGCGATCGTATGATTCGACCCACCCTGTCGTCCACGAAATTCTGTTTCAAATTCAACTCCTCAAACGGAACAACACCAACATCCGCGTCGACTGGGTACCTGGCCACGAACCATTTTCTTCAGGCAACCAGGCGGCTCATGTGGCCGCTCAGGAGAGTTCCCCCTCTTATCCTCCACTGGTGCCTGGGGAAAGGCCGTCGCGGTCCCCCTCTCCCTCCCCAGCGATGCGTATTCATCAGCACAAGAAGGACCGACGCACACGTCTAAAAGCCCTAACTCCAGCTGGCTACCTCAGCCGCCTACCTCCTATTCCCCGCTCAGGCGAAATTTTTATTAACAAATATATTGCAAATTCAGCATACACACCTGAAACACTTCGCAAGTGGTACACCCCTCAGCTGCCCCCTCGATGTCCTTACTGCCGTGCCACCACTCCATCAGACCTCGCACACCTAGTTTGGTGGTGCCCAGCTTTCGCCACGCACCGTACATTTAAATCTCCCCAACCCCATCCCGATCCACAACAAACTGATGCACAACTATTATATGAAATAGCGGTTTATTCATTTAAAAGCGGTCTGGCACGGGTTGTTTGAGCGGGTCCTCCCCCGAACGAACTGGTGTATGTGCTCTAACCCTATTGCGATCACCATGAACTGGCCCATGAATTGCAGGTTCTAAGAACTGGCCCAGTTATTGAGTCTACTGAGAACAACCAGCATTTATTTGTTTTTTTTTCTCTTACCCTCCCTCCCCATTCCTTTCCCCCATCGTGACCAGTGGTCATCCTTTTCTATTAAAGGCTGTCTCTCTCTCTCTCGCATCTCTCTGTCGCCGTCGCGACAGTACTAATAGAGGTCACCGGCCCGCCAAACAGGCTGCCCATCGGTCAGTAGGCCGCCTGTCGGCCTGCCAGAAGATTCCGGCGAGGATGCGTGATTTGGGGACAAGGAGCGGTCTCTAACGAGCCGGCCAGTATGAGCGGGCGGGGGGGACACAGGGCTGCCCTATGGCGACACTCGATGGTTCTAGCGTCACTAAACTGACACTCGGTGGACAATATATGCACAGTCGGTGGTACGCTTCCCTAAACAGAGACGCTCGATAGTTCAAAAAAAAGCCGCTTGACGTACGGGTAGTCTGCTTGCAAGAGAAGCTGTGCGGCTGCCAGGGAGACTTCCCGCTTGTCAGAAGATTCAGACGAGGGTGTGCACGAATTTGCGAACGGAAAGCCAGAACCGACCAGGGGGGAAGGGGGGGGGGTCATCGGCGGCACAGGGGTGCTGCCCATTGACCAGGCAGCTACATGCCTGTCTGCCAGACGATTGATTGCAGATGGCATGCATTATTTGCACACGAGGAGCGGCCCGTTATTGGCCGCCGAGGAAAGTGCGGCTACGCAGAGACAGTGTTGTTGTTTCCCTCAATAAAACAACTGCGGGTTATCGACCCAAGAATAACGGCACATTTTGATTACAATATCGAAATAAAATAACTTCAGACCAAAATCTTGCGGCCATAAGGTATAATGCTTTCACACTCACACACGCAAGCAGCCTTATGTGCCACAGAAAACCTTTTATTTTGCTGCAATTAGTGTTCCAATCCTTGGCCTTCCACGGAAACCATTTACGTTGGATTGCACAATTCAGTTGGCCAAGTAACAATATCTGCAAAAATTAATTCACAAAAATGTATTTACAAACGAATTTGTTTTATAACCAAGCGCAGAGAAGCGAAAACGCAGAATTAAGAGTTAACCCAAAGAAAACCCTCGATTTTTTTCTCTGAACCCGTTCGAACCCGTCTGAGCCGATTCAAACCGGTTCTAACGAGACGTGAATGGCGCTCTGGCACCTAACCTTAAACCCAACTCCAAAGGCTTGAACCTGAACCTGAACCCGATCCGCACGGGGAAAAAATCTGATTCGAAAGTCAGCGTACAGAGCCCAGCCACCTACACCGTATTCTGGTCAACGTCTAAAGTAGGGGACACCTTTCTGTGCCAATGGAGGGAAAGATAGGGGGGGGGGGAGGGGGGGGGTGGTTTGCTGGAGGGGCGATCTAACTGCTCTGTGTTACACCGCCAAAGTAGTTCCCGACTGGTTTCAGCGTCAGTTTCGGCGGTATAGAAACGCATTTGCTACAGTCCTTATCTTCGCATGAGCTCCGTGGTTGAGAGCGCTGACCCATGGTCACCGAGCACGCAGGCATATTGGCGCCTCAATCCCTAAGCTTCATTTGTTTTGAAACACAAGCCTACCCTTTCAAAGGAGAATTCACACTGACTAATAAATTATACCATGGACGATACCGCAGCGTTGCGAATGAAGTTATGATGTACCTTCCATCGGAGAGCGCCAATTGTGAACTATCGTACCGCTGCACTTTTGTGTTTTCGTCAACTTCAGGTGGTCTTCCGGTCGCCAAAGGAAGACATTTTACGCGGGGGAGGAGGGGGGGGGGTGCTTCAGGGTACTACTTCGAACTTCCGCCTTGAGCCGTGCGAGAGTACGTACGCTTACCCCGGCAAGCTGGCTAATTAAGCGAAATGCGGAAACAACGGAGGGTCTCGGCTGAGGCAGTGTCACTTGAGTGAACACGTTTCAAACCACTTGGTTCATTTGTTTTTAGAGCTTTAGTTCTCAATCGCACGCAGGGAATGAAGCGGCAAGCTACCTGAGGGAAAGCAAAAGCTGCTGTAGACGAGAACGTCATGTTTTTTGTTTGTTTTTTCTGAAGAGAACCTATTAGAGCTGTGCACGGGCCGCAATTTTTAGGCCCGGACCGACCCTGCCGATAGAGACACGGCCGAGGCCCGGCCCGGGCCTGAAGCAATTTATGAAAATTGAGCCCGAGCCCGGCCCGAGCCCGACGAATTTTTAAAATCTGAGCCCGAGCCCAACCCGAGTCCGACAAACTTCTAAAATATGAGCCCGAGCACGGCCCGAGCCCGCCAGAGTGTTGTTAAATATTCTCCCTAGTCCGACAGGATATTAACATGAACTCGAAGAAGTTTGCTGTTAACCTAAAAAGCGTAAGACCAAAGCGAATAAGACTACTTTAGAATTAAATTTTCTTAAAACTTGGACCGAACTTTGTACAACTTATCCTCACTTAGAAGCTGTATTTTGGGTAGTCGTGTAACTTCATGTGCCACTTCATTTGCCAGTCTTCGAAATAAAGGCACACCGGAGGATACCTCAAATGATTCCAAGAAGATTTTTTTTATTATTGCGATTCTTCAACAGGTATTGCACCTTTCGTTCTTCCATTCCTTGCTGAAATTTGATCAGACGATGCGTCCGGTTTAACCGCTTGATTTTTGTCTTTCCCTCTAGTTACGTTGGCACCATGATTTTATCGGCGCTTCTGTTGTTTCTTGCCTTTAGTCATGGCTCTAAAAAAATTCTTGCGCGAAAAAATCCTCGGGTATGCTTAGAAAATTGGTTCATGAAACTCTGCACACACTGCGAAATCCAGGCCACGTTTGTTCTGTTTGTTTTACTATGAAAAGGAGAGAGAATATACAATCAAGTTGTAGTCTGTGGCTGGAGTGCCCTCGTTTACTGGCCCGCTCGCTCCCACTAAGCTCATGGGACCCAGGCGTTTATTTTATTGATGTAAAGGCTTTCTAAGTGCAATCGTCTTTTTATCATGTCTTTTAACGGCGCGGTAGTGAATTAGCAGTTTATTTTTTTTTTTGTATTCACTTTTCCTGAAATATCAACAACTCCTCTTGCCAACAATTTAGAATTCCCGGCACAGGATAGCCGGGCCTCAGGAACTGCCCGGGCCGGATCGGGCCGGCATGGAACGAAAAATTTTGGTTCAAGCCCGAGCCCGTCCTGGTCCCGAGAAAATGCGTGCTACCCGGCCCGAGCCCAGCCCGCGGGCTGATCCCGGCTCGGGCTTTCGGGCCGGCCCTGGCACGTGCACTGCACGAGAACCTATGCAACGACGGTGGCGAACGCCAAAACAAAACAAAAATTCGAAAATGTAAAAATTGTTGGTATCTGCTTTACACTTTTGGGCGGATAAATTATTGACATTATCAATTCAAAATGCTGGTGATTACATTACTCCCAAATGCGAAATTAGTGCCCAGCGCGAACTGCAGTATTATCGGTCACAGCGCATAGCTGCTGCGTCTTAGGAAATGATAGCGGGATGGGCGAACGCACGGTGGCGCTACTCTGCCATTATATTATTGCGCGTCGCCGGCGCCGAGCATGCTGTTGCAAATCGTGTTTGAACCTCCCGCGAAAATGCCAGTGATGGTAAGCCTCTGCGTCAGCGTCGCGAACTGCGTCTGAGGGGATGAACGCATCCTCCTCGAGCGTCATCGCGCAGCGCGTCACTACCGCCCGGCATGTCTCCCTGCCTCCCACCTCTCACCTTTCGCCGGGGAGCGCTTCGCGCCGAATCGGCATACCTTCCTCACCTAACACTTCCTCCGCACTTTCCTCCTTCGTTTTCTTTCTGTCTTCGGTTCTCCCGTCGTTCGCGCAGCATTCGCCGTCAAACTACAGTAGTGGGCGCCAAAGTGCTGCGCAATAAAATAAGAACTATATACTTGTTTAAATGCTTAACTTACACCCAGAAAAGAATGTTTTGTTGAACTACTTCCACCTCTGCAGCGAAACGATGTGGTTCGGCTCTGAATACCCATGACTGCATTGCCCCAGAAAGGTGTCCCCGGGTGTAGCCGTCGCAGCGTGCCGTATTTTCAGCGGGATACTGCCTTCGCACGTGTGAAGCCCGGAACCATCGGGGCCTTACCAATTCTTCGTAGTGCTTACCATTTGTTACACCCCCTATGCTTCGACACACTTGCGCTACGCTTTATGCTATTATGGGTTGTTCCTCAGTAGGTATGTAGTTGTTTATTCCCTTATCCACGTTCAAATTTCCGGAGCAAATGGTTATTTGCAGCCGGTATTTCGCCACCCTTGACTGACCTTACGTCGATGCCACTTTCGGTAGAAACCGCATTTGCACTTCTCGCATTCACTGTGTTGGGATAGCGTGCGTTTTCTATTAACATTTCGTTCTTTCTACTGCCTGGAAGAGCAAGAGATTGAGCTCCTCTCTTTTTGTGTTTGCTTTTTTGTGGCCCACCTTTGACACAATATTTGCGGGACAGTTCTTAAATTTAATTCAAAACTGGTACTGTCGGTTACGGGCTCGCATTTTAAGGCAAAGCAGGGAAAACTCTACCAATATATGAATATTGCAAGTGCGTCAAAAATAACTGCGCTTTGTGATCGTTGAATACCTTCTGAAACACTGGCAGCTCTAAAAAATGCAGATAGGCTGCCTTCAGAGGCCAGAAAATGGCAGCAACATTTCAGAGAACATCGCAGAAATATCATAAGACTATAGAAAACAACAACAAAATGTAACAACCAAATAAGAGGGCCTTCGTATACTTTAAACTTGCGTTCCTGCTTAAAACTGCACACTGTACAAGAATTTACCTCCTTGAGGGGGTAGTCTTTATCTACTACTGACACCCTTATACCCCTGTAAAGGTTGTTTTGTCGTTTATTACACCCTGCCTAACCTGAAATGAAGAATGCACGCCATATTACCGAGGCCGCTTTTACACTAATCTTTTGGTTGTCCACGTACCGATTTCTGTATTTATAATTCCATTTTTAGAGTGAAAGCTCCACTACGTTAACGTTTCGGTAATTCATCGCGTCTCACGTGACCTCAGCTGCCTTCCCGCAAGCTTCTCCTTTCTTACCGCTTCGCTCGCTTAGAGCCTCGCCTCTACAGTACCACGTAACTAGGTGAAGGTGAAACAGCTGCTTCGCCTGCGCTTGATAGCTCAGCGCCGTCCAGGCCGTCTGTGCGTGCCTTCCGGCGCACGCGAACCACGCTACAAGGCGAGAGTTTAACGGCTGCTTCGCCTGCGCTTCGCTCGTCAGCCCCGCCGTTGATGGCGTGCTGGTTGCGCGGTCTGTGCGTGCCTTTCCCCGCAAGCGAAAAGATGAAGTCAATCATTCAGTTAACTCTAGTAGCTACAGCACTTGATGTCAGGCTGCGAAAAATCAAACAAAGACAACTTTCACGCACCACTTCCGGCATTGTCTGTTCTAGGTCGTGATAACTAGGCTTAGAAATGTTATATCTGAGCGATTTGTTTTCTGTTATCCTGACATCGGAAATGTATCAGCGAATAGGTGGTTTTTTAGGCTTAGACATGATGTGCTTAACGGCGGCCCTCCAACTAATCGCCTTAAGATTCTGTGGAATGCGGTGCACCTAAGGTACTACCGCTACCATTCAAGTTTGATGGATCACCTCATTATCTGCTTTAATTTGTCCGACGCCAGCCTTTCTTTGCTTCATGCGAGTCGCGTCAACCGCCGCCACGGTCACGCCGATGTGAGGCGACATACCTGCAATTTGAAACTTCGCCTGTCATTGTGCTTCATGCCGTACGTTTAAAATTTCTTCTGCTTTACGAATAAAGACTAGCTCCAACCCACACACGGTTAACGCCTCCGCTTGTGGTGCAAGAAGACCCAGTGAGCCAGGCCGCTATGCGCGGCACTTGAATTTTTAGCGACATCCTCCAAATCAGTGGTTCTCAACCATTACTGCCCTGGGGACCCCTTTGGGGCTTGCGAAAGTGACGGGGGACCCCACGATGGAGCATATGTTGATCGGTGTCGTAATGTCAAACAATTTGTACTTGCAGCTTACGTCGCCCACACACTTATCCGATTCCCGCCTTTTCTGCTTGACGTTAATGACGATGCGCGTCATAATGCTGAACAATTTGCTCTTGAATCTAAAAGTCTGCCTTTTCTGTGTCTGTTTCTTTTCTTCTCATAGCTGGCGTGCTGTGCAAAAAGCAGATGTTAAAATATGTGCTACGCGGAGAAACTAAGCGTACACGTAATGTGGCGAAGCCACCTTTTTCCATTGCAAGAAAGTGCTAGTTAGCAAAATCGAGAAAAATATGGCGGGAGGGGGGGGGGGTAGCTTTGAGCGAGGCTTGGCGGACCCCTCAAATGTTCTCGCGGACCCCCTGGAGTCCGCGGACCCCCATTTGAGAACCACTGCTCCAAATCATTCGCTTCTGCAATAATATACTGACACTGAAACTCTAAAAAAAAGACGTGCACCAATTTAATCGCAAAATGTTAGAATTTACCCCTCAGTAAAACTCAAGAATATTACCCGCGTGAAAATCTTGAAAGAACACTGACGGACTTCCAACCAGACAATGATGCTTTCGCATTCACGACTGAGGACTTATTAGGTGCGTAATGATTTTAAATAGCGGAATTACACGCCGTAATATTCCTGTCCACCCCCTCCGCCTCCTCCGCCCCCACTTTCTTTTCCCGAGGAACTACCTGTACGCATTTATTTCCTCGTTAAATCGCTTGCAATATTGCGTAGTGAAGTTGTTCACAACCGGTCTTTCTGAAATGCCCAGTCGGGGTCAATTTGAAGGCTATCGCTCCGGGGCCGACCGAAACGAGCAGTAGCGCCACGTTACGTGAGCAGCTTTCGTTGAGAGGGTAGCATGGAAGTAGCTTCCCTCCCCCTTTTTGCTGCTCCTTGAGTATCTGTCACCCCCTTGCAGCAGGTTGCAGCTTTCTGTTTTAATTTGTGCTTGATTTCTTCCATGACTCGCCAGACTGGCGCATGTGGTCTGCACAAAACTACGACAGTGATATCAAAACCTGGAACAAACGGCCCGCTTATTATCAGCCCTTGCACAGAGCAGTCATTGTTATCGAACGCATGAGGCAACGACGCGCTCACATGGTTGGCGTGAAAGGGAAACAAATACTGAATAAATATGTGGAGGTAATCACAGCGGGAGCAGTTGTACAGAGGAAGAGCCTACGAGGAGTCAAAGCCAGCGCAATCATTATCTTTACAATTCTGAAATCGGCCGCTATGCAGCTGGAAGAGCCCTTCGGTTGATTATCCAGCGATAACCTTCAAATTGATGCCGACTGTACACTAGTGGTTGGGATAGGAATACCTCAATACAAACTTTTTCACCAAAGGGAACCATCTCGTTCTGTTTTCACTTCTTCGCTTATTTTCAGGCGTTTTCGCGCCAAGCGGAAATACCTTGCGCAGCTGGTGAACAGGGGCTGCTGGAAGCACTGGTCAGCCGGCTGCTCGGTGGAGACGCAGCTGCGTAGGCAGTGGCCCAGGGAGGCGAACCTGTTGGCGCCGCGGTTGCACGGGTGCACAGCGTCGGCCGACGTCACTACGCACGAGTTGGACGCTCGCCGGTAGTAGTACTCCTGTTTCGGCCGAGCGCAGAACGTGTAGACCTCGGTGCCGCAATCCTTCCGAGTCTGCAGCCGATGTTGAACACGTGGTATCTTATCGAAACGTGACGTAAAGTTTTTGTCGTGATTTTTTCCTGAGGTTACCCGGAGAATCTATTAATAATGATAACACGACAGTCCAGCCACATTTTGCAGACCTAAAAGGTATAGCTCGATTTTTTGTTGTCATACTGGCCCTACAAACAAACCGTGATCATCATCATCATCACCAGCCTATCTACGCCTACTGCAGGGCAAAGGCCTCTCCCATTAATCTCCGATTACCTCGGTCCTGTGCGAACTGCGAACAATTTGTCCCTGCAAACTTCTTGATCTCATCTCCCCATTTAACCTTCTGTCGCCGCCTGCTACGCTTGCCTTCTCTAGGGACCCGCTCTGTTACTCTTAATGACAAACGGTTGTCTTGCTTTTGCATTACATGCCCTGCCCACGTCCATTTCTTCTTAATTTCTACTAATATGTCCGTAACACGCGTTTGTTCCCCGACCCACTCCGCTGTCTTCTTGTCCCTTAATGTTACACCTATCATCTTCATTGCTCAGTAAGTCGTCCTCAATTTAAGTTGAACCCTCTTAGTGAGCCTCCAAGTTTCTGCCCTGAACAAACCCTGCTCATGCTGAACTAGGGCGACTTCCCGGACCGCAAATGTTGTGATTGATTGATTGTAGGTTTTAACGCGCCGGCGCAACGCAGGCGATGAGACACGCCGTGTTTGAGGGCTCAGGAATAATTTTGACCACCTGGGGATCTTTAAAGTACACCTAAATCTCGTACACTCGAGCGGTTTTGCTTTTCGCCTCCATCCGAAAAGCGGCCGCCGCGGCCTGGAATTAAACCCGCGACATCGTGCTCAGTAGCGCAACGCATTAGACACTAAGCCACCGCGGCGGGTGGAAATGTTTTTTTTTAAGCGGTTGAGAATGCCTTCTTGTATTTTAGGGCTACCGCTCACAGAGAATAGAAAGCACACCTAAAACGTATGCCACTGTAAGGAGGATTCCGACTTATCGACGTTGGTTAAGTCTGGCACCGTCGGCTTCTTTTCCCGGCCGCGGAGGCCACTTTTTGATGGAGGCGAAAGCGAAAACGCCCGTGTGTTAGAGATTTCGGCTCACCTTAAACATACCCAGTTGATCAAAATTAATCCAGAGCCCTCCACTACGGCGCGCCTCATCGCCTGTGTAGCGTCACGGCGTGAAACCTCATATTCAATCAATCAAGAGAGTGAGGTACACTACTATCCTGGTTTATCATACCCGGTTCCGTTTCCCTTAAACGGGAGCGAAGAATGACACCGGGCGTTAGAAAATATGGACGCGTTTTAAACTATGCTAATACAATACGGTCCCTAACATCCTACAGTACTTAGCGAAAGAGCAGATTTATAAAGCTGTTCATATTTGGCCTTTCCTTTTTATGCGGCCGAAATGCAAGGATGAGACTAAAACAAGCAGAAGATGAACTTGTCTTGCATCTAATCTTGCTCAAGTGCTTTCTTCGTTTTTTTTGTGCTGTATATAAGTATCAGTGGAAAGAATTATGAGATACGAGCTAGGCCAACCTATGTCTTTCTAAATCCCATTTCAGCTGCGCGGCTATCAGGCAAACAAACGGCGAAGCATACTGACTTTTGCGTGATTGGGCAGTCGAGCAATACAATGCGCCTAGGAAGATGCCGACACAGCCATTATCATCAATTCACTGTTTCCAACATTTCATTTCATTTTTGAATCAGTTTTTTAATCAAATTTTCATTTTTCAATCAATTTTTAAACCAAATTCATTTCAGCACTTCAATCAGTGTTGTACACGTTCCTCTAAAACAGGAAGGAAAGCTCGTTCGTCGCTCCTTCCCAATTTTGAAACGAGTTCCCGTTACAAGCTCCTTTATTGCGAAAATAACGCGTTACAGTTCCACTTCGAAGATTGGAACGTGGCGTTACATTAACGTCACATTTCGTTTTTTTTAATGAAAATATGGTGTCAGGAAATCCTGAGGCGAAATATAGTGAGAAATTTAAAACTCACGTCGAACTATGGATATTATATAAATATGAACACCAGCGGCAGCAGATTATCTGGAAACAAACAGAATCCAAAGAAACGCTCCTAGACGTTTTTTTTCAGGGAGCACCAGACAAACTGCAGACATATCTAACTGCGACTTTGGTGCTCGTCTCTTATATGTGCAACAGCTTGATGTGGACCAGTTGGTTCGACATGATCACAGGGTTTAAAGGAGCAAAAAACGCGGACACTAGAAGAAAAAACGAGCAAGACAAACGAAGTGCTCTGTTTGTCTAGCTCTTTTTTTCTTTTAGTGTCCGCGTTTCTTCTTGCGCCTTTAAAACTTGTGATAATTATAGATGCAGCACAGCTGTAGGTAAAAATGGTCCCGGAAAAAATGGTCCTGGAAAAAATGGTCCTGGTAAAAATTGTCCCGGAAGAAATGGTCCCTAAGCCAAGGCAGGAAAAAGTAGCCTTGTTCGACTAAGGCCGGTTAATCGAGCGAAGAACGTTTGTTTTACCGAAATTTAGGTTATGTTGCTTTCATTGCCTCTCCAATATTTATTCTCTTTTTGCCGTTATGCTGGCTTAGTCGACAGATGTTTCCTATCGGGGCAGCCGTAAAGTGCGTACGAAAATACAAGGCATATCAACATAAAATTTCCCCTTCACATGTTCAGAGACTTGTACGCACCCCCTGCAAAGTTTTACGTTTTTTCCCTTAACTTTTCTTTACACTCTTTGTTGCTGTTTGTTGCTCTGCTGACCGATATATCCGCACACCGAAATGTCCGCACCGAAACGTTCTGCGCCGAAACGTCCTAGAACCGGGACGACGCTGTGGAGCTCCCACGGCGTCGTGTGCAATTTTCGCAGATACTGATGAAACATCGCAGCGTGGAGCTTTAATTACCTTCCATACACTTACATGGCTGTGTCCGAAAAATCTATTGAACCACCGGTTCCAGGCCACGCAGTTGTTTGTGTGGTTTTAATCCAAGTACTTGAATTAAAATTTTTAATCGACGATCAGCCCTACCATCCATCCATCTATCCATCCATACGTCCATCCGTCCGTCCGTCCATCTATCCGTCCGTCCGTCTGTCCATCCATCCATCCATCCATCCGTCCATCCATCCATCCAACAATCCATCCATCCATCCATCCATCCATCCATCCATCCATCCATCCATCCATCCATCCATCCATCCATCCATCCATCCATCCATCCATCCATCCATCCATCAATCCATCCATCCATCCATCCATCCATCCATCCATCCATCCATCCATCCATCCATCCATCAAACCGTCCGTCCATCCATCAAACCGTCCGTCCGTTCTTCTGTCTGTCTACCCTATTTGCTTTGTTAGATTTTAGCCTCCACAAGCGTTAATTTCTGCCCTCTATAGGAATAATAAAGCATCCAATCTCTTTCTCAACCCTTTAGCTAAAACGCAAAGGGACAAAATCAAAACCACAAAAAAGTTCAGATCTGACTAACTTGAAGGGAAACATGTCGACTGGAGCATGGGACCATTTTTTCTTAGATAGTCACTGGGACCCTTTTTCCCATGATCGTTTTTTCGAGACCATTTTTTTCCGGGACCATTTTTTTCCGTTTCCTGTGCAACACATATTGCACTTTCCACTTCAGTCTTACCGATGCGTAGTAAGGTTACTGCGCCTCAGATGTGTACATAGAAAGTTGCTCACATGCAGGAACATAAGTTTCTTGCACAAGAAACCGCGTCGAAAGTAACAATACATAAGTTTTAATGTCATTGAACGCGAACGACATTAGCTACAAATAACATTCGCTTTGGCCATGCGGGTCTACATGGCGAAAAGAGGCCGTTCGATAATGATAGCAGTGGCGATTAAAACAGTCGCAGATTTGCAAGATTACAACGTAAATGCGTCCAGAATATCTTCAACCTTTTACTGAGTTAAAACAAACCAAATTACCTTTCACAGAAAAAGTGGACCTCTATTTTAGGTGACATTCACATCAGAAGCCGAGGCATGTAAGTAGTTTAGACGAAATTGTTGTTGGGAGAGTTGGTGCGCATTATCAGAAAGTGTAAGCTGCGCTGAGGAAGACACCACACAGAGAGAAGTACAAGAGGACTGAAGCAGACTTGCAACTAACTGTTATTCCATGCAGAAACACACATAAATACGGGCGGGCATATCATTACAAATATAACAAATATACAAAAATTTGTCGTAAGGATTTTCACAAACGATCTTCGATAAGCAACTCTGCACGCTGGCGGTCGACCTTCGGGCGGCCTCCCTCCGGTATTGTCTATACGGCGCGCGACAAAATTAGGCCCCACAATGGCGAAATTACTGCCTTTTGTCAACACTTCGCGTGCAATACAAAAGGACCCGGCACTCCCATTGACCGATTCTCACCAGATTGGCGACATACCACGCCGTGAAGAACTGCGCGCAGACTGTAACAATTCGAGCAGGACAACATCCTGAGGCACTGCGGCGCGCCCTGCTCTATTGATAGCCGGTGACCCTTCGAATGGCCTCACAGCGAGAGCAACTCTTCCGACAACAACGCACCCATTGCTCGCGCGCCCTAATGCGGTAATTATTCCTGACAATATACAGATACGGTGGTTTCAAAAGGTACCTGCAGCGCCACTCGGCCTTAGGTAACCTTTCCCCGGTAGGAAACAATTATATCAGCCAGACGTGCATCCTGGCCTCCCCAGACAAGCGGGGTTAGGTGAAAAGCATTCACCCGGCTGCGCTATTCACCCATCGATTGCCGCGTAAGCTCAACCGGCATGAGCGCAAGCAGAAGCTGCGGCCCGCTGCGGCTGCGTCGTTATTCTTCTCCCTTTGACCTTCGAGGAAGCACGTTCCGCTGAAGGGCGGGCGAAATGGCCAGCTTATAGGAAGGGAAAGACAGTAGCGACTTCTGGATTTTTGTACTCGAGCCTTGGTATCAAAAACCGTCAAATCGTAGCGTTTTAACGTTTGCGAAAGGAATGCCGTTCCTTCATAAATTTAACGAGTAACCGTTACAGTTCCACCGACCCTTAACGGAACGGTGGCGTTACTTCGTTCCTCCAAAAAGGAACTAGTTCCAGGAAAGCCGTTCCTTACAACACCGCTAGGAATATTCTTAGAAATGTGTTTCACATTTCTTGAACTATTATTATCACTGCCTGAGACGCTTGGCCCTTTCATTCCTAGGAATAGTCTTAAAAACTCACGGTGTGTCGAATAGGGAAAGCAGCTTTGCCCTTCGCGGCTTTACGGTGATGGTTTTCAGCATCCCGAGTCTTCGTGACGGTGCCCTCCCTAATCCTTCTGAGCTGTCTTGTGTGCGTGCCATGCGGCGATTTCATTGTGAGCGTGGACGCAGCCGTCGGGTCCTCTTTCGTGACGCCTTGCTTCGTCCCATTTGAGGGCCCGTCTTCCAGGAGATGAGTCGTAATGGCGTTGACTAGGTGTTCCTTCAGCACCGCAGACTGGTCGCTCTTTGTCGTGGCGCCAGGCGTCGGCTGACCTGACCGGCCCTCCGACGACGACTGCTTGGGCGCAAACGCCATCACCATTCGCTGCGACTGCACCGCTGTGGAAATGACGAAGAGAAAGAGGAAAGCGGCGGCTATCGTCAATCCGACGATAGGCACGAATGTGAGCCAGGGAAAGGGTTTCCCCAGGCTACCGGCCCGGTCCGATCGCCTCCTACTGGGAGGGATCAATTCTGAGTCGCTGGCCACGTTGCAGACACAGCAGTGCGCACTGCGGGTCACCGAGCTCGAGCTGTCGGTCGTCGACTCCGTCAGATCACTACTGTCTGTGCATCGCGTGACGGAGAACGGCCGATTGGCTGCCCTGCTCCATCGCGAAGCGGCACGCCATCCCCACGCGGGAGAAACTGCAGCCTCGTCACATGGCTGCTCGAAAGGACCAGCTGCAGCTGTGCTTGACCTGTCGACTTTAGGGGTGGCTTGCACGGGGGGGACAGAAACAGAAGGCTCCGCTGGCGCAATGGAATGGCTGACGTTGGGCAATTTGGGTCCTCCACGTCGGGGCAGATGCAGTTGGTCTCGTTCTGAGTGATTTTCCTCTCTCATCGCATGCTTATAAATATTAAACGTTGCTTGTCCCCGCTTGGCCATGACTCACTCGCTTTGGCTCCGCTCTTCAAATGTGCAGAGAAGGTCTTATGATGATCGGAGAGCTTTGCCTTCTTGCGCTGGAGGTTGGCGTTGAGGCGGTCACAACCGCGGGGGGCAACATACCCACCTGGGGGGATAGGCCACGGGCAACATAACAGCTCACAAGCACAAAATTCAGAAACAGGTAGGATGCCGATGACAAGAAAGGTGACGTTGAGGATAAAGGCCCATAAGCATTATTTATGGGGCAGTCAGAAGGCATTGTTTACAGTAATACAACTGAACTGAAATATAAAAAGGCGACAGCCCCAAAGCGCAAAATAAATCTGCTTGAGTGATTTTTGTTGTTGGAAAACGTTTATTCAGAAAAAAGGGGGAGGAAATGGTGAGAGAAAGAGTTAGGAGCGGTGGGTGGCCATCCTATTCCGGTAGGCCGCGCAGGGTCGCCGCCGCCTTCTCCCGAGAGATCAGGCCTTCCTTGTCCTCGAGCTGGCAACTGCGCAACGCGCTCTCCCATCGCTCTACAGAAGGGGGATCGGGTGGTCGGGGGTTCAGTGGGAACATCCAGACAAGGTGCAGGGTCGTGTTGGGAGTGTCGCAGCGTGAGCAGTTGGGTGCGTAGCAGGTGGGGAGATGCGGGGGAGGGCGACGTGGTTGTGGTATCTGCGAGTTTGAAGCATTCGCCTGATGCGGGCGTCGGAAACAGAAAGCGAAGGGTGAGGAGGGGCGAAAGTGCGTAGGGAGGCCCGGTAGTGGTATAGGATGTGGGTGTCAGAGCAGAGCATAGGATGTGTCAGAGCACATGTCGGCGTCGGTGTCGGTGTCGGATGTCGGTGTCAGAGCATAGGATGTAGGGGGTCAGAGCAGGGGGACCGTGGTATAGGTTGGGGCGGCAGGCCTCGTCTGGGAGGGCCTGGGTAAGAATATCACGGGCCGTTGCGTGATACACTTCGTTCCCAGGCAGAGATGTGTGGCTCGGTGTCCACACGATGCGGGTTGACCGTAGAGTGCGGCGTTGGGACAGGATGTGGAGTGCCAGGGTGGAAACTCTGCCTTGAGCGTAGCGGCGGCAGGCAGTTTGAGAGTCCGTGAGCACCGTGACAGTTGGAGTCGTAGCGTGAGCGATGGCGAGGGCTATAGCGGCTTCTTCTGCCGTGCTCGTTGATGCTGTCTGCAGGCTGGAAGCAACGAGGGTGGTGGCGTCGGAGCGCACAACGGCAGCTACGTGTGCTCGTTGTCGGAGGTAGGGAGTGGCGTCGGTGTAAAGGGCAGTTTAATCACTGCCGTACTTTCACAGAAGGAGGCGGGTCTGATGCTGTCGTCGTCCAATGTTGTACGTGGGGTGCATATGGCGTGGGATTGCAACCACCCATATGTTCGCGCGTTGAGCAGTGGGTATTCGTTGCGGCGTATTGGGAGTCTGCTCTACATGTCGACCGAGCTTATGCAGCAGGTGTAGGCCCGTTGGGGTGAGCTGCAGTCGTTGCAACCAGTTGTTTATAGGGGCCTGCATCAATTCAGTGAGAGTATTGTGAAGACCTAGTTTTGAGTAGCCGTTCGGTCGAGGTGTACACGGGCAAGCCAACCGCTGTCTTGTAGGAGCGGTTTTGTAGAATTTCCGAATTATAATGTCAATTTTGGCTTGTTCTCGCGGTTTGAGGGCAAGGTAGGGAGCTCCGTATGTGATCCGACTGGTTAGCATTGCTTGGAGAATGCGGCAGGTGTTGGCTTCTCTGAGACCGTGTCTTCTCGAACAGGTTCGTCGGGTTAGGTGGGTTAGTTGTGACACAGTAGTTTCTAGTTTGGAGAGATATGCAGCTCCTGAGCCGTCGTGGTGGTAGTGAACCTCCACAATGCGCTGGGTCTTGACAGTGGGGATCAGTTGGCTGCCGATGTATATTGTGGGGTCGGGTGTCGGGTTCGGTGGTCGTCCTCGGGTCCTGTTTCGGAGAACGAGGAGGGCAGATTTAGATGGGGCACATGAGAGACCGCACGTACGGAGTTAATGCGAGATGACGTCGACTATTTGCTGTAAATTATCTTGCTAGTAACCTGCGGAGCCTAAGTTAGTCCAGAGTGTGAGATCATCAGCATATAGAGCGTGATGTATGTCAGGTATCTGTGCCAGTTGTGCCGGAAGGCCTAAGAGGGAGATGTCGAATAGCAAAGGGGAGATTACTGATTCTTGGGGCGTGCCCCGGGCGGGGATGTGGAATTTCTCTCTCTTGTACGGTCCGAGGTGTAAGGCAGCCGTCCGGTTTGTGAGGAAGGCGAGGACAAAGTTGTAAGTCGCCTTTCCACAGTCCGTGGTTTCGAGTTGTTGTAGGATAACGGTGTGGGTTACGTTGTCGAAAGCCCATTGTATGTCTAGGGCTACGATGCATCTTGGATTCGTTTTGCTGAGGTGGTCAAGGATTGTTTCTTTCGATTGTAGGGGTACATCTTGAGCAGACAGATGTGTCCGGAAGCCGAACATGGTGTGGGAAAAGCGGCCAGTATCTTCAAGGAGTTCTGTAAGGCGTCGAGCGAACAAATGTTCGTATAGTTTACCCACACATGAGGTTAAGGAAATGGGTCGTAGGTTGTCGAACCCCAAGGAATTGTTTGGTTTTGGCAGTAAGGTAATATCAGCGTGTCGCCACTGCGAGGGTAGTGTTCCTTCTTTCCAGTGCCGGTTGTAGCAGTAAAGGAGGGAATCCAAGTGCTCGTCAACCAGGTTCCGAAGCAGCTTTTATGTAATTTGGTTGTGCCCCGGCGCCGAATTGCGTCTTTACCATGCAAGTGCTTGTAAAAGTTCCTCGCGTGTGTATGGCTCGTCAAGGTTGGGGTTTGGAGCCCCTTGTTAATTAGGGTGGGAAGCAGACGATGGAGTTAACAGGAGCCAAAAAGCTTCTTTTGACGAGAGGAAAGCAGCTGGTCCGGGGGTTGAGAGTGATTGTGAATGAGGCGGGTGAAGTGTTGAGTAATGATGGTTTTGGATGGCCTATTGCCCAACAGGTACCGAATTATGTTCCATGCTTTTGTTGCTGTGGGGGATCCGCACAGTTGGTCGCAAAACGTGCTCCAGTTTTCGTTTTAGAGATGTTGGGCGTACGCGAGGGCCTCTTGTGTTAGTTTTGCGATGCGCCGTTTGAGTGGGTGGTTGTGCTTGCTGCGACGCCATCAATTCAGTAAGCCACGGCGGGCTTCCCACCGGTGGTCAAGGTGGGCATCGGCTGCTGAGAGATCCTGTGTGAGTATGATGTTCTTGGTGTAAGTCTGCTGTAGGTCGACCAGCTGTTGAGTCGAATAACCAATTTCTTCCGTAGGTTGTCTGAAGGGAAGTAGGGCTTTCCTGAGGGCGTCCCAATCGGTTAGTCGTGCCACTCCGGTGCGGTGGCGGGACGCATGATTGGAGACACATAGGGCAATTATGAAGTGGTCGCTTCCCAAGGTGTCCGGCTTGCGTTCCCAGTGTATTTGTGGGAGATGTCGCGTAAATTTGAGATCGGGTATGGAATCTCGCGTTACGCTGTTTCCGAGCCAGGTAGCCTCGGTGAGGTCATTTTGCACGATGAAATGGTAATTTCGCCTAGATTGAAGGAGAGCCGTTCTTTTCTTTGATGCGTGAGAATATCGTCACGTAACATGCGGCGTGTTAAAATCCCCGAGGAGTATGCACTGATTGTTTCCGGTGAGTCGGGCCACTGTATCAAGTAGCTGTTCTATGGCCGTGAGAGGATGGGTGGGGGGCTGTACAGGTTCAGGATAAAGGGGCTTTTTTCCCGCTTGTAGTGAGGAATGGACTCTACCAAAACGTGATCGATAGGGGACGCCGTGGGTATCACTTGGGCCGGAAGGTTACGCATGACAAATATTGCCGTGCGTTGGTGCGGTGGGTTGGTGTAGGTGTTGTAGGCGCGCAGCGTGAGTGATTGGGTGTCCGTTTCTTGAAGTGCCAGTACGTCCGCGGGGTTGGTAGCTGTGTAGAGTTGAAGGGAGGCTTTCTTGCGTAGAAATAATCGACAGTTTCACTAGTATATAGTTAGAGGGGGTTGCACTGTGTGCCTATGGGTCATTGTGTCCTTTTTGTTTTTTGGCTTGGGGTGGGTGTTCGACGAGGATAGTCTGCTCAAGGGCGGAGAATCGTTTCGCGAGAAGACGAAGGGTTGCGTCGGCCGCTTCTGTGATCATTTTAGTAAGGGACGCCGTGGATTTTTTTTATACTGATCGACATATGGGGCGATATGGGCTGTAATTTGCGTGTTCACAATTTGTTCTACTTGGGCTCTCGTGTAGGGCGTGGGAGCCTCGGTAGCCGGCGGGGGTGGATGAGGTAGTGCAGCGCGTTCGGCTTCCAGTGCTTCCACTCGGCTGAGAAGTTTAGCGTTTTGTTCCTGCAGTTGTTTGGTGAGATCGCAGAGTGGTTGTGGGTAGGGGAGGGAGAGTGGGAGTGAGTGAGTCGAGGTAGGGAGTGGGGGTAAATTGGGCGTGTCGCATTCGAGGGAGGAATGAGTGGTGGTAGAGCGCGCACCTACAGCTGACCAGCTTACCTGGTTGTCGGCGAAAGGACGTTTCTTGTTGGTCGGCACAGTTGGCTGGAAGCGGCAAGGGCAGTCCTTACCCGCTGTGGTGTGCGGTAGTGAGCAGACTTTGCACGTTGGTTGGGACGCATGGTCCTTGGGTGGCGAGGATTGTCTACAGTCTGGACACTTGGGGTCCTCAGGTTGGGAACACACGTCCATGCGATGGCCGAGTTCACCACACAAGCGGCAAACTTGCACACACCGGCGAAATGGTCGGCAACGGAGGACGACGCTGTCCACCTTTACGGAGAAGGGCACGTGGTTACCTTGGAAAGTCAGAAGCACCGAGCTGGTGTGACCCATGAATCATGCTCGGATGAGGGCCGGCCCGTTTCCTAGGGGATAATCGTGGATGTTTGAGTCGGTAATGGTGGCTTCCAGACCGTGGATGACACCCCGGCAGTTCCCGGGTGGAGGCTTCGTATAGGTGGCAAATTCGCAAAGCACAGTTAGGATCTGAACCGTTTGTATGATGCTGAGAGTGATGGCAAGGTCAGGGTGGGGCGTACTTGCGACGATCACATTCTGAGTCGGTTGCACAAGAAGGTAACTTCCTTATAGAAGGACGGCAGGTCGAGCTCACATTTGGCTGCAAAAGCTTCGGTGAGTGGTGTGGTGGTCAGCCTAGCGAGAGAGAGAGAGAGAGAGAGAGAATAACTTTATTTCTGACGAGGCTCAGTCCTAGCGAGTGTCCTTCAGGTGAGGGAGGCGCGCCAGGTAATCCTGAGCCCTAGTGGCGGTCAGGAGCTGTAGCTCGGGCGAGGAGCTCCCGGTCACCTCCAGCCAGGTAGTGGGAGGGTTGGGTAAACGGAGCGGGGGTAAAGAGGGGCATTCCCAAATGGCGTGTGGCGTGGTATCTCGAGCGCCACATGCCGGGCAGTTTGGGCGGGGATATAATGTGGGATAGATGTGGTGGAGGACGTGTCTGGTGGGGAGGGAATGGGTCTGTAATTGTCGCCATAATCTGTCCAAGGGTGAAGGAAGAGACGTGTGAGGGGGCGGTAGTTCTAGCCGCTCTAGGCGGTAATGTGTGGTAATGTCGCTAAAAGTAAGCAGGGGTTCGCGAGCGTTTCGTGCGCCGTGCTGTGAGACGTCCACGTCTGGTGCTCGGTAAATGAGTCCTCGAGCGGCCAGGTGGGCCGTTTCCGCACCGCCAAAGCCCACGTGGCCGGGGGTCCAGTGCAGGATTATGATTTTGTTGGGAGGAGGGCGGGATAGCAGAATTTGGCGAGCAGGGAAGGAGATGTGTCCCCGCGCGAAATTTCGTACGGCCGTCCTAGCGAGGTTGAGCCCCGCGCGCGGTCGGTAGATGATCGTGCAGTTGCTTGTTGGGAGCCTTGGTGGCGGATCGCGGGCCGCCGTCTTGGAGGGCGGCGTGGCGGGTGGTCGGTGCACATGGGCGATCGGGCTTGTTTGCGCGGCCGGGACGTTGGTTGGCTGGAGTTTTTTTATGTTCTGGATCCACGGGTTGTCATGGTGAATGGTGCGTGCACTGAGCTGGTCGATTTTCATGTCGGCGATCTTGGGTGCGGGCTGTGATAGCGCGTAGCACATGGTCACACGGCGGCGGCTCGGTTGTTGTTCCAAATAGCTAGGCCTACAAAGTAGGCCTATCGGGTGCTGCGCTGGCTGTTTCCCGTGGCCGGCAATCTGGGCTTTCGAGGTCCGATTTGTCTCACCTTGGTGTCAGATTAGGCGTCTGAAAGTCCGGCGCTCGATGTTAGTGGTCGTTTAGTCAGCGCTAATGCAGATTGGCTGATTGGGAGGCATCAAGCGGGAGCCAAAGCGACGCTCGTCTGGCTGCGTCAGCACCCTGGTGGCTCAAAAGCGCAAAACACAATTTTTTCCCCGTGGATTAAGAATGAGTTCAAGCAGCACATACCGACACAATAAATCAGGTAGAAAATTTTGTTGGAACTGGCACGTTCTTCTACCAAAAAGGTAATTCAAGGTTAATTTTGTAGTCAAATTTTTCAAGCGAAGCTTGACGCAACTTACTTTAACTTGCGCCGCTACCCAGGAAACAGCTCTAAAAGTGATATGACAGGAAGAAAGCCAAACACTGCGCTGTTTTTCTGAGTAGCATCATGCACCGGAGGCTGAGTAGCCAGCCTCCGTTCACTTGCTCAGTTCGTTATAACCTGCGATGTTTGATGTGAACGCCATATAGTAAAGGCTGCCTTAACAGCAAAGGGTAAGGTAAAATTAAAAAAAGAAATACTTTTTTTGCCGGTACTAGAGTGCCGTCCGACGGTATAATGAGCGCTCCACTATAGCGATGTCCACCGGCGCTTTGTAACAAAATGTCCGCGTCTGGCACTATATCTATGTTGATAACGTAAAGCTAGGCAAACTACCGTAACCTAACCTAAGGATAACATAAGAAACCAGAACATAACATGGCCTGACGCACACAAAACATTTAAAACGGCAAAGCTAACCTAAGCCATCAAAATTATCGTTCAATTTAAAGATGAAAAAAACTGAGTAGGCAAAAGGCGGGCTCTAACCACCGTCCTTGGGGTCAAGAAGCTAAGACAACGACAGATGCTTTGGTCAGTGATAGCCTAGTCTTAAATGTTCGAATGTCGTCGGACGGCACACCAGGCATGCCTGCAGCGATCAGCTAGACTGCCGTCGGACAGCACTCTAGACACTGCGTTTTTTCTTCGCCATTAGGGATGTTCATTTCCTTAAGCACAATTTCTATAATCACACTTTTCTTTGAAAGTCACATTTCGGAATCGAAAACAGCTTTTTGTTAAGCAAGTGTAAGTGCCCACGTACCATATTAGAATGTGCTGCGTGTTTATTGTCATTTTTTCCACCAGGAAACTTCCAGTTACGGATCAAAACACTTTTTGTAACCCGCTGTATTAAGAAATTACTAAGCAACCATTGCATACCAGATTTTTCAGCCAAAGTAATGCATAGACGCCGTGTACGTTTTCTCCACATTTGTGCTTCAGAGCCGTGCGCCAAAAAATGTCTTTGCGGGGCTTCACACTCTCAAGATTGCCACATTGGTGCTGTTCTTTCATTCAATGATGATAGCAACGCAATAGCCAGCAGTTTGAAAATTTTTTTACGTCGAGTTTTTGCCGCGCGGCATATGAGAGGCGGTTTAAAAAGAGGAGGGAAGAAAGTAGGAAGGAAAAAGAAAGAGAAGAAAATAGGGAGAGAGAGGCTGCCAAGAGCACAGAAGGACACGAATCCGCCAGGTTTTCAAGTCAACAGGTATGCATGCAGTCCAGGGGCGTGCAGAAAGTCCATCTGTGACCTGCAGTATTTATCGTCCTGCACCCAGCGGTTGTACTCATCCGGTTTATCCCACCGGAGAAAACCGCGGGCGCAACACCACCATCAAGTGGCCAAAAGATGTTTACCACAAGCGAGCAGAGACGTTGACAAACGAACAGATTGATTGATTGATGATTGATTGTGGGGTTTAACGCGCCGACGCAACGCAGGCGATGAGGCGCGCCGTGGTGGAGGGCTCCGGATTAATTTTGACCACCTGGGGATCTTTATCGTGCGCCGAAATCTTGTACACACGGGCGTTTTTGCTTTTCGCCTCCATCAGAAAAGCGGCCGCCGCGGCCGGGAATCGAACCCGCGACCTCGTGCTCAGCAGCGCAACGCCTTAGCCACTGAGCCACCGCGGCGGGTTTGACAAGCGAACAGAGAAAGACGTTGATCGTTTTGCAAACAGAGCTGTACGACAGCTCAGAAATAGGCAAGGCAGGACAGACGGCAGGCTGAAAAGCAAAAACATGACTTGGATTGTGATTACGAGGCTGGTGCCTACTAAATAAATGACTCGAGTGGTGTTTGTGGAAAAAACTACTGTCCTTTACCTACTTCCTTACTTGAAACTCAATTGCCTCAAAACAATGTTTCTTATTCCATTGGTACTATTAATTCCTATATCTTTCAGGATAACTGTCTGATTTTTTTCGGTCATCTACATACGTTGTCACATCTACTATGCCAGAATTGAAAATTGCACGAAGCGGATTTTTCTTAAAGAATTTTTAATATGCAAATAAAAGCGGAAACTCTGGGACTGGTGTAAGAAATTCATAAACATGCAATTTCCGTCTGATTTTAATAATAGTTGTATAGCTAAGACAGCCTAAACTTTCAAAGAGAAAGGATGCATGCATTATGTAGATAGCTTCAGCAGATGCTCAGAAGAAGGGACCTCAAAATGGCAACGATGCATTGGAAGTATAAGGCTTACCCTGTGCCTTTAAGGAGCTCTGATAATGACGAGTAATTTAATTCACTTTCGCTGGTTTGACGATAATGATGATGATGATGATGATAATTGCTTTATATTGCCAGTAAACTAGGTGAAAGGAGGAAGAGGACGTGGCAGTCTAGGCCACGGGTGATTCGTTCTGCCGAAGAGCAGCCGGCGGATGAAATTCTGTGAAGCGGCCGTACTGACACGTGCTTGGATTGCTTACAGTGATTGATATTGTGGATAACAAAAAAGCGGGCAATGACGCCACGTGAACAGTGAACGAAGAATTTGCAGGGATACAATATCTTCGGGGTGGTGACACTGAATCGCAGGAATGCATTCAGATGATAAAACTGGCGTAGATGGTGTGAATTGTTTCAATCTGAAAGATCAGGCTTGCCAAATGACTGAGGCGTATCCCAGTTTGGTCTCACGGAGGTTAGATGACCTAGGCTTTTAATTTCGGAGAAGCAATTTTTAAATCACGGCGAAGGTACCCGAGCGTGCTAGGGACTTCAAAACAAATGAGATATGTTCCCCATGATAGTCATGACGTGAAGTTCACGCCCAGGTATTAGTATGACGTTTATGGTACACTGATAGATCCTTTGACTGCGTTCTTAGTACTTTTGCTTATGTTACCGGCGCTTCCTCATGATCACTCAACTATCATCAGTGCCAGATTGGCTTGCCAGGCATCATAACCTCTGTACATAATCATCATCACCGCTTGCGTAGTGTCTTCGCCTGAGTGCTCGATTAAATGGCCGCGCCAAACCTCGTCTCTAAGGTGGTGGAGCAGGAGGCGGAGGAAAACCTTTATTGTGAGCCTGGTGATGTGGGAGTGGCTCCTCATCCAGGAGACGATGGGACGACCGCGCTGTCTCAGCCCTGGACACCAGGAGTTGCCGTGCATCCAAGCCGGCGCTGGTCGTCAGCTTCTCCACTAGCTCAGGGAGGGGAAGAGAAGTGGGGAGAGAAAGAGGAAGGGACCGCAGCTACGGCTCACAGGTGCAGCACTTTCCTCGTCTGCGAGAGGTACGGGGTCCGAATACGCGTACCGCCGGGTACCCACCGGTTTCTTTAACCCTTTGGTGGATACAGCAAGGGAACAAATTTTCTCTATGTAGGAAACATTCTGTGTTAGCTATTGATCACTTCTTGTTTATAATAAAAGAAATTCATCAGCTAAACAGTGTTTCATTTCTCTCAGAAAAAAGTGGGAGCCATATGTCCCACTGCAGGCCTACGTAATTGTAGTCATAGTCACTCCGATGGCACACCTAATTGTACATCAGTAACGTGGAAATTTGGGCTTGTTGGTTCATAACTTACAAATATGTAGCGCAGAAGACGAGAGACACAGACAAGTAGACACACACGGCGCTAACTTCCAACACCTTTATTGAAAACGATAACACACATATATAGCCGTTTTATCAAGAGTGGGCGCGGCGAAAGCACTGGGAACATGTGGCTCACGGCCTTCCGTTTCTTCATCGTACAGGCGTTGCTGAATTCTGCTGCTGGGGCCTTATCATCGATTCCCACCGCCGAGCCGTTTTATCAAGACACCTCAAGACAGCAACATGACTTCGACGTCACCGTCATCGAAGAGGCGCTGCTGCATTTCCGGTCCGGATGTGCTACGTCAGTCGCAACCAACGCTATAAGAGCGGGACCATTCCTCAGCATCGACAGTGGGCGCGGCGAAAGCACTGGGAACATGTGGCTCACGGCCTTTCGTTTCTTCATCGTACAGGCGTTGCTGAATTCTGCTGCTGGGGCCTTATCATCGATTCCCACCGCCGAGCCGTTTTATCAAAACAACTCAAGACAGCAACATGACTTCGACTTCACCGTCATCGAAGAGGCGCTGCTGCATTTCCGGTCCGGATGTGCTACGTCAGTCGCAACCAACGCTATAAGAGCTGGACCATTCCTCAGCATCGACAGTGGGCGCGGCGAAAGCACTGGGAACATATGGCTCACGGCCTTTCGTTTCTTCATCGTACAGTTAGATATGAATGTTCAATACGTAGTGACAACAGATTTCTTGTTATTCTGCCGTGCCCACACACCTGCTTTCTTATTGCGTATGAGTGCTACTGTTCATGCAAAATTATTCTTTGTGGGGACGTGGAATCAAATCCTGGTCCTACTGTTGAACAAATGTTTCAGGCAATCCTGGATGGACAGAGTGAAATCAAGGCAGAGATAGCCGATTTAAAAACTCGTCTTGAAGGTACTGAAAAAACGATCGAGAGTTTTGGTGTGCGCCTAAATGCCCTTGAAGCTAACGTCAACGAAACCCATGGAAAACTAACCACTACCGTTGAAACTGTTCAAGAGGCCGTTCAAACCCAGAACGCGAAGTTCATTGACCTAGAAAACTACACCCGCAGATCGAATTTGATAGTTTTTGGTATTGCTGAATCTCAGGATGAAACTGAATCCGATCTGCGACGTAAGGTTATTGATGAATTGTTTGGGAATAAGTTAGGTGTGAACTGCTCCTCTGTCGCTCGTATTCACAGGCTTGGACGCAATAAAGATAACAGGCGGATAATTCTATATTTCCAAGACTACAGGGAAAAACAGGCTATCTGGAAAAACGTTTCAAAACTTAAGGGCTCCAAGATTAGTATTGAAAACGACTACTGTGCGGAAACGCGTCGGAAACGTAAATTGCTTTGGCAGTCAGCTAAGGCAGATAAAGATGCCGCTAAAGATGTATTTCTTGTTGAAGATAGGCTCCGTATTGGTACCGACCTTTTCAGTTGGAACGACTCTTCAAATTCCCGTCAATGGCTGTCAAAGGTTAAAAAGCACCCCGCTAAGGCATAGCAATTCCCAACGTTCCAGCTTCGCTTGATATCTTTTAATGCTAGGAGCCTAGCTAACAAAATCGGCAGCAGCAAGGGCAGCAGGACTTGGCAGCAGCAAGGGCAGCCCGGCACACGCGTCAAAATTCTGCATTATTGTTACAGCTCCGCATGCCTGGCCTGTACCCATCGGCGCCCAGATAACTCCTGCGTGGCGAAACACTACCACGTGGCGGAGGACTACCACGTGACCAGAGACAGCCACGTGACGGGAGACAGCCGGTGACGTCAGACAAGCTGCGGAAACGACTGCTACATAACGGACGGACCCACCGGCTTCGCCTTCACTTGGCAGCAGCAAGGAAAGCCCGGCACACGCGTCAAAATTCTGCATTATCGTTACAGCTCCGCATGCCTGGCCTGTACCCATCGGCGCCCAGATAACTCCTGCGTGGCGAAACACTACCACGTGGCGGAGGACTACCACGTGACCAGAGACAGCCACGTGACGGGAGACAGCCGGTGACGTCAGACAAGCTGCGGAAACGACTGCTACATAACGGACGGACCCACCGGCTTCGCCTTCACTTGGCAGCAGCAAGGGCAGCCCGGCACACGCGTCAAAATTCTGCATTATCGTTACAGGTTAGAACCCCTGTTCTGTTCCGCGAAGTGAACACTTTGTCTTTTCTGCCCAAACTGCTGCCAACTACTGTCTTGTATGCCCTTGTGTGACAAGCATCATGTCTGAATTAACCAAGCTTCGTGATGAACTTAGAAAGGAAATGCGCGAGTTCGAGGCCAAGATGGAAAGGGATCTCAGAAAAGAATTAAGAGACTTGAAGGCGAGCTTAGATTTCTTCAATAAAGAGTTCGAGAAAGCTAAGGCTGAACGCTTTGAACTCGCTAAAGTTAACAAAGAACTGAAAGCATCAAACGAAAATCTTGCGGAAGAGTGCCGAGCGCTTAAAAAACAAGCGTCTCAGCTAGAAGACAGAGTGACTACATCAGAGCAATACTCGAGGAATCGCAACCTCGAGATAAAAGGAGTGCCTTTGACTGATGACGAAAACATCTGTGAGATAGTGCGGCAGATAGGTAATGCCCTAGAGGTACCTATCGAAGAAGGCGAAATTGAAATTTGTCACCGTGTCCCTGTCAAGAATCCTAGTGCACCGCCAAACATTGTTGTGCAATTCAACAGCCGTACCAAAAGAGGTGCAGTGCTCAAGAAAGCAAAAAAGATGCGCGTATCCACCGAAGACCTCTGTTTTACACCCACCTCGCCACTGTACATTAACGACCACCTTTGCCCAGCACTCAAGCAACTCCTTGGTATGGCTGTTGCGCGAAAGAAAGCAAAGGGCTGGCGTTTCGTTTGGTCGTGTTACGGTAAAATTCTTGCCAGGAAAGAGGAGTCGTCACCAATCGTGCGCATCCGCAATGCGCAGGACGGGGAAAAAATCGCATAAACACCCACATTCTCTTAAGTTAGCAGTTCTTTCGTGAAAATGGCTGAATGCCCGGTTGACGTTAACAATGCATATATTTCGTCTAAAAATGTAGGTCATACCTGCCTTCACCTCAATATTCGATCAGGGCGGCATAAGGAAGAGGAAATTCTTGTCTTTCTCAATGAGTTTGTTTTCAAATTTTATATAATTATGCTGACGGAAACATGGCACTCCTCGAACGAGGAAGTTTGCAGGTTTGAAGGTTATCAAAGTTTCTTCATAAATAGACAGCACAAGCAAGGTGGTGCTATCGAAATTCTTATAAGGAATGAATTTCAATGTGAAATAATTTCGGAGCTTTCATTCATAACTGACGATTTTGAATGTCTGGCTCTGGTGTCAAACAAAAATATTTACAGCGTCATGTACCGGCCGCCGAACAGTCAGATAAGCAATTTCATCACCCACTTTGAGCGCCTCTTAAATTGCGCGACTGAAAATCATCTTGAATTAATACTTGGTGGTGACTTCAATATCGATATAAAGAAAACTGGCCCAACGCAGCAGTCGTTCCGCTAAACGATAGAATCAAACGGTTTTGCGATTTGCAGTGAAACGCCAACACGTGTCACACTTCAGACAGAAAGTGTACTAGATCTTTTTATTACCAATACAAACAGTACCAAAGTGTTATCTGGCGTTGTTTGCTCCAGCATAAGTGACCATTTCCCCATTTATCTTTTCTTAGAACATCATGATAACAGGACGCATGCGAAAGTAGCAGCGACAGCAGGCATTCAAAACATAACACAAGATACTTTGCATTCTTTCCATTCCCGGCTCATGAACGAAAGCTGGGCCGACGTATTGTCCTGCGAAACTGCCGATGCTGCGTACGACAAGTTTTTGTCAGTTTTTAAACGTGTTTACCTTGAAAGTTCTAAAGAAAGAACTTTTAAAACGAATAGTAAAAATTGCAAACCTTGGATCAACGAAGAATGCTTGAGACGAATAAAACAGAAGAATAAGTTATACAAGAAATTTCTTAAAACAAGGCTAATTTCAGATCTACAAAAGTTTAAGCAATATCGCAACAAGTTGAACTCATTTCTAAAAAACGAAAAGCGGTGTTACTTGCATAGTCAGTTTCAGCAAGATGCCTGCAAAGGCAGTGCAGATGTATGGAGAAAGATTAACAAGCTTCTTAATCTGAAAGCGCACCCCCCTCCTGTCGAAGAACTCGTGTCTCAGGGCCACCGTGTGCGCGGAATAGAACTTGCCGAACAATTCAATACATTTTTCAAACAAGTTGTCATGAGAACGCATTGCCCCACAACTAACGGTCATGCAATACCTAGAAACCCCAAAAGCATATTTTTTGAACCGACAGATCAAAGTGAAATTGAGGCAATATTTATTTCCCTCCCGAACAGTAAAACTCGTGACGTTGACGACATGCAAATTGGTCCAGTCAAATACGTAATTAACACTATCGCCCCGGTTCTAAGTTTTATATACAATTTAGCATTATCAACAGGTTGCTTTCCGAAGCTTATGCAAGTTTCAAAGGTTGTAGTGCTTTTTAAAGGTGGTGATAGAAATGAGATGTCCAACTATAGACCCATTTCTATTCTACCGGTTTTTTCAAAAGGATTGGAAAAAGTAATCTATAAAAGACTCGCTAACTTTTGTAACAAATTCGAACTAATAATTACAGCGCAGTATGGCTTTCGTCCCAAAAGGTCTACTGAAACAGCTTTGCTAATGCAAAAAGAAATAATCCTTGACGCACTCGAAAATAAACAACTGTGTATGGGTGTATTTGTAGACTTTTCGAAGGCTTTTGACCGCCTAAATCAGCAGACCCTCCTCCAAAAATTAGAGTGATATGGCATCCGTGGCATCGCGTCTGATCTTCTTAAATCATATCTAGAACACAGGTTACAATGCGTAGCAATAGGAAAGAACCTGTCTACTCTTCAACAAATAACCACTGGTGTTCCGCAAGGAAGCATTTTAGGCCCGCTATTATTTATTCTGTACGTGAATGACATAACATGTATTAGTGACAAACCACATTACATTTTATATACGGACGACACAACCCTCCTATTCAAAGGCACAGATATACCCTCTCTAATTTCAAATATAAATGGCGTTTTAGAAAAGTTGAACTCGTGGAGTACAGCAAATTCCTTACTCATAAATAGTAAAAAAACGAAAGCCGTGTTATTTCATTCAAGACATAGTGTTGTTTCAGTGGACCGCAGCATCATAATGGATAACGCTATCACACAGGTCGTAGACACCGTAAAAACATTAGGCGTTATTTTCCACAAAAACATGAGCTGGGACCATCACATAAACTTAGTCTTAAGTAGGTTAGGAAAGTCTGTCGGAATACTCGCCAAAGTTCGCTCCTTCTTTCCATTATCTGTAAAACTCCTATTGTACAACGCGTTGTTTGTATCACATGTGAATTATTGCTTCCTTATCTGGGGCAATACAACAAACTCTAACATACAGAAAATGTACCTGCTCCAAAAGAAAGCTGTGCGTCACATAGCAAACGTTGACTACCTTGCCCACACCAAGGAGTTGTTCACGCGTTTTAAAATTGTACCTGTTCCTAACTTATATAAATTTTGCCTGGCGACGCGTTATAAAAAATCTGTTGCTAATTGTGAAGAAAGTTTCTTACAAATGCTATCCCTTAAACCAAACCCCGTAACTTACACGTTTCGAAAGCAACAATTTTGGTACCTTCCATTTTGCCGTACTGAGCATGGACGGCACATGATAAGGTATGCCTTACCGAGGCTACTAAATGATTTCATATCAGAGGGTTTCTGCCTACAAGAATCTAGTGCTCGCGCTACACGAGAGCACTTCCTGTAACATTTCTTTTACTGTTTTCAAACTGCCACTTGTTATGCCGATTTCGTTTTTCATAGATATTGCTGTTGTGCATTGCTATATATTATGCTCTATTTCTTGTTGACTCAGATAATGTTTGAGTGTCTAAGTAGTTGTGTAATATGGGTTATTTTATAAAGACAGTGTTTTTATCCAATGTTTTACCAATGGAGTGCATGTACTGCTTGTCACATGAAGCGTCGGTACTGCTGAGAGTGGGAGATGTGCCCTTGATGTATGCCTTGTACCCAAGGGGGGCTCGGGTTTCCTGAAGTGAAACCTGTTCGCTTTTTGCCCGAGCCTACCCGCATCACTGTGATGCAAATAAACTGATTTGATTTGATTTGATTTGATAAGCTTGAAAATCTTGTTCTTTCATATGACCCACATATTTGCGTCATTACTGATACCTGGCTACATGGTCTGATAAGTGACAACGAAATTGTGCTGCCTGGATATCAAGTTGTTAGGCGGGATAGAGGCTCTCGTGGTGGGGGCGTGGCGGTTATTGTAGAAGATTCCGTTGACGCCTGTCTCGCCGATCAAATTGGTGATCATGAAAGCATATTTTTGAAAATATCGCTTGACCATGTTACCTTCTTTCTTTGTGCTCTACCATACACCCAATGCAGATGATATGTTTTTGACCAAATTATATGATCGACTTCTAGATTTATGTGGGAAACACGTCTTGCTAACAGGTGATTTTAACTTGCCATCTATTGTTTGGGATAATTTAAGCTATGGCTGATCTCCTTCGGGTGACTCTTGACATCATGTTTTTGCTCAACCTCAAGCAAGCGGTGGATGTCTGTACTCGAGGCGGGTCGATTTTGGATTTACTCTTTCTTAGGGAATTTTCTGATGGCTATGTTGCAATCGAACCGGGCATTTCTTATCATAAACTGATTTCTTTTACTTGGAATAAGGCTTTACATCGAGTTAAAAATACTCAGCCTGCCACACTTATAAAGGAATTTACTAGGGCGAATGATGTAGCTATAATTGACTACCTTGAAACGCATATCGGATCCTTGTTACACAATGTTGAGACCTCTTGGCAATCGTTTGTTAGAACCATACGTCATTGTGTTGAAAATTTTGTACCGTGTCGAAAAACTTACAAGCATCGTGCAAACCCTTTGATTAGCCGGGAAATAATCCACATGAAGCGTAAAATTAAAAGGCTTCGCAAGAAGCATGTACCAATGACACCCCAGCTTAACGTACTGAAAGACAAACTACAAACAAGCTTGGTACAAGCAAGAAACACTTTTTATAGTAATACGCTGTCTGAATTTCTTCAGAATAGCCCTCAAAAATTTTGGAGGTATTTAAGCGAGTCTAAGACAGGGATTAGTCAAATGAAGGTTAATGGTGTAATAATAACGGACGCTCCTACTATTGCTGAACATTTTAATGCATACTTCCAGAGCGTTTTTTCTCAAACCGATGATTATGAACTTGAGAATTCATTCGTTGACTCAGACAATGACCTTTTAATGACGCAAGAAGGCGTATTGCACATGCTATTACAACTTGATCCCAAAAAACCTCCGGGGCCTGACGGCATTCCTAATGCTTTTTTTAACCGCTACGCTGAATACTTATCGGAATTCCTAACTGGACTTTTTAATTTTTCAATTGCTACGGGGGAGATACCGGCTGATTGGGGTATAGCACGTGTGAAACCAATTCATAAAAAAGGTGATCCTTTATTGTTTGAGAATTACCGCCCCATTTCTATTACAAGCAGTTGTTGCAAGCTTCTTGAGCACGTTATTGCTAATTACGTCTATGAATTTCTCAGTGAACACAATGTACTATCAAAGCATCAGCATTGCTTCAGAAGGGGGTTATCTACTGTTACCCAGTTAGTTACAACTGTCCATGAATTTTCACGTATGCTTGATGTTTCTGGGCAAACTGATGTACTGTTTTTAGATCTTTGTAAAGCCTTTGATAAAGTGCCACACGGGAAGTTGTTACACAAATTACAGCGTATAGGATTACCTACAAAAATTATTCAGTGGATTCAGGCTTACCTTCAAGATAGACGTCAGTATGTAGTGATTAATAATTTTTCATCGACTGTTCTTCGTGTGTCCTCTGGAGTCCCACAGGGAAGTGTGCTAGGGGCACTTTTGTTTTTAATTTATATTAATGATTTAGCTTCTGTTATTCCTGAAAATGTGTCTGTGCGTTTGTTCGCGGATGATTGCGTCATTTTTAAGCAAATTTCCTCACCGTGTGATCATGTGGCTTTACAAGATGCACTTATCGCTATCGATAACTGGTGTCAGAACGGAGGCATGCAGTTAAACACTAAAAAAACTGTGCTTCTGCGCATCACCAGGAAGCTAAGTCCTAGTCAATTCCACTATACTCTAAGAGGCACTAACATAAATAATGTAGACAAATATAAGTACTTGGGGGTCACTCTCACAAGCAAATTAACTTGGTCGACCCACATAACTGACATTACCACTTCTGCATTACGTAAGCTATGGTTTCTAAAAAGAAAACTAGCATCTGCACCCTCGCGTACTAAAATTCTAGCCTATAATGCCTGTGTTCGTTCTAAGCTTGAGTATGCTTCCATTATCTGGGATCCACATACCAAGAAAGATATTATGAATCTGGAACGTAATAACAGAAGGCTGTAAGGTTTATTTTTGGCAAATATCGTAGGTTTGATTCCCCGACCACCTTAATGCAATTAAACGACATTTCTACTTTAGAAGCTCGGAGAAAGTTCAGTCGTCTTTCCTTTCTTTACAATTCTTTGTGTGGTATTGTAAAAATTGATCTCCCTGACTGTGTTAAACCGCTATCAGTACGACGTACTCGTCATGGTCATGAACATGCTCTAACCCCAATTTTTGCCCGATCAAATGCTTTTAAATATAGTTTTTTTCCTAGAACTGTCGATGACTGGAATTGTTTTCCGTGTGACATCTTTCATTCTAATAGGTTTCTTGGTGACCTTGAGCGTCACCTTCTTTCTTAAACTTTTGTTTCTTTTGTATTGTTGTCTGTTGTTTTCTACAATTATGTTTTGATGTATCCACTCCTGCTTGGGCCAGCACATTGGCCTGCAGTATTGTGAAATAAATAAATAAATAAATAAATAGGCAAGAATCCCATGACGTCACACACATGCGTACATCAGCGCGGACGCAAGTAGGCAATCTCTTTTTCTGATAATTTGATAGAAGTCGAACTTATAGCTTCCTAACCTGGTTATCTTTTCCGCCTCAATGATTTCACGTGTACACTTGTCCTTACTCTTAGCAATAGTAACACATTTATCAAGGAATGGTTTGCAATCTGTACATGCGTTACAGTGCGTAACTAGTAGTCCATCTTGTTCATTTTTTTTATTACATTGCGATTGTGCTCACGAAGGCAATAATTTAAACAATGACCGCTTTGACCAACATACTGTTTACCACAAAAGAGGGGAATCTGGTAGACAACACTGTCTATACATTCAAGGAACGAAGTTTGGTGTTTCTTTTTACAATTATTAGAAATCTGCCTATCACCCTTATTTATCTTACAAAACCTATTCAAATTCTCAGGGGCTGAAAATACAACTGGCACTTCAAAATGTTTTGCAATATGTTTCAAATTGTGGGACACAGTATGTAGGTACGGCATAACTACCATTTTTTTCTTATTTTGACCTGGATCAGCGACACAGGGATGGTCTAGAGATTTTGGGTTCCTTAACAAGGCTTTAGCAACAGAAACTTGAAGATGGCCGGGATATCCTGCGAGCGAAAGCCTGTTGCACTGTTGAAGAAGACTATCATACATCAGGTGTGATCAGTGCGACATCAAGTGCGAAATGCTCCAATGAATGAGCAAGAACGTATTTCTGAAGGTGTCGACGTCTTGTCCCGCACTAAACCTGCCCCATCCAGTCTACCGATAAAGCGTGTCCGCACCTTCCTTGAAGAGCGTGACCTCACCGTGCTTCCTGCGGATAAAGAAAGTGGTTTAGCTTTTTTATCATCCAAGCTCTATAAATGTAAATCGGATCAAGCGGTGTCTTCCGTGTTTGCATCCCATGATGACGTAAACATAGCGAAACTTAAGAGGCATGCGTTGAAGTTATGTAAACAGAGCAATCTCAGCAATCTTTCGAAGGACATTTCTGGTGCTAAAAGACTTTGTTCAGGTTTTTTTCAATGTGAAAACACATAAACCGGATAAACCTTTTAAACCTATTGTGTCTGAACTTGGCACCTGGCAACGACAGCTTTCTCAGTTTCTGCAGAGTAAGCTTAGTCTTCTTAAATTTGAGGACCCATACTTGGTTAAAAACTCTAACGAGATGCTCGAGTTTGTACAATGTGGCAACAGTGATAACCTTCTGGCTTTCTCTGTAGATATGAAAGATCTTTATTATTCTTTGCCACATGACATTTTACTGAAATCTGTACAAGATTGCATTGACTTGTTTGGTTGCGTGGCCTTTCAAAATTCTGTGGGTATGGCTGTTGATAGTTTTTTATAACTTTTATCCTTTTATCTGAGGTCTACTTTTGTCTTGTACGACGATAAAACCTATCTTCAAAAAGAGGGTATTTGTATCTGTTCGTGTATTGCGCCAATCCTAAGTGACATTTTTTATCCAAACTGGATACGTCCGTTAAGGATACCCTAGTTAAAACGGAGGTTTTGAGAGCATTCAGATACGTTGATGACTTTTTGTTTTTTATTGATTGTGACCAGGATTCCTTTGTATCCCAGACTTTTAGCGTACTAAGTGTGCTCAGACACAAGTGCAACCCTCTCGTTCTAACGCATGAAATGCCTACTAACTAACTAACAATGCCTACTAACTAATGCCTACTAACTAACTAACGCATGAAATGCCTACTGAAATGCCTACTAACTAACAAGCTTAGATTTCTGGATATAAGACTCACCTTTCACCCTATGCATACTTGTTGGGTTTATGAACCACGCAGCAATAAACCGCTTCTTCCCTTTACTTCCGCCCACTCTAAATTAGTCAAAAGGCTATTTCCAACCTATGCTTTCTTAATGCCCTTCGTAAATCCTGTCCGCAATTGATGTCTGATAGTCTTCTTCAACAGTGCAACAGGCTTTCGCTCGCAGGATATCCCGGCCATCTTCAAGTTTCTGTTGCTGAAGCCTTGCTAAGGAACCCAAAATCTCTAGACCATCCCTGTGTCGCTCATCCTGGTCAAAATAAGAAAAAAAATGGTAGTTATGCCGTACCTACATACTGTGTCCCACAATTTGAAACGTATTGCGAAACGTTTTGAAGTGCCATTTGTATTTTCAACCCCTGAGAAGTTGAATAGGCTTTGTACGATAAATAAGGGTGATAGGCAGATTCCTAATAATTGTAAAAAGAAACACCAAACTTCGTTCCTTGAATGTATAGATAGTGTTGTCTACCAGATTCCCCTCTTTTGTGGTAAACAGTATGTTGGTCAAACCGTTCGTTGTCTAAATGATCGCCTTCGTGAGCACAATCGCAATGTAACAAAGAAAAATGAACAAGATGGACTACTAGTTATGCACTGTAACGCATGTACAGATTGCAAACAATTTTTTGATAAATGTGTTATTATTGAGGAGAATAAAGAGAAGTGTACACGTGAAATCATTGATGCGGAAAAAATAACCAGGTTAGGAAGCTCTTGTGTAAGTTCGACTTCTATCAAATTATCAGAAAAAGAGATTGCCTACTTGCGTTCGCGCTGATGTACGCATGTGTTTGACGTCACGGGATTCTTGCCTATATATGTGTGTTATCGTTTTCAATAAAGGTTTTGGAAGATAGCGCCGTGTGTGTCTACTTGTCTGTGTCTCTCGTCTTCTGCGCTACATATTTGTAAGCTAATTATACAATTCTCCTAAATCATGGCCGAGGCGCGTCCAACATTGTGGCACGTACCAAGACTCTCCTGCAGGCCTACGTAATTGTAGTCATAGTCACTCCGATGGCGCACCTAATTGTACAATTCTCCTAAATCATGGCCGAGGATCGTCGCACACTGTGGCGCGTACCAAGACTGTCCTGCAGGCCTACGTTATTGTAGTTATAGTCACTCCGCTATCACACCTAATTGTACAATTCTCTTAAATCGTGACCGAGGCTCGTCGCACAATGTGGCACGTACCAACAATGTTCTGCAGGCCTTGTAATTATAGCTATAGTCACTCCGCTAGCACACCTATATGTACAATTCTCCTAAATGATGGTCGAGGCTCGTGGCACACTTTGCAATTACCAAGACTGTCCTGCAGGCCTACGTAATTGTAGTTATAGTCACTCCGCTTGCACACCTAATTGTACAGTTCTCCTAAATCGTGGCCGAGGCTCGTCGCACACTGTGGAACGTACCAAGACTGTCCTGCAGGCCTACGTAATTGCAGTTATAGTCACTCCGCTCGCATCCCTAATTGTACAATTCTCCTAAATCATGGCCGAGGCTCGTCGCACACTGTGGCGCGTACCAAGAATGTCCGGCAGGTCTACTTAATTTTGGTTATAGTCACTCCGCTCGCATACCTAACTGTACAATTCTTATTCATGGCCGAGGCTCGTCGCACACTGTGGCACGTACCAAGGCCGTCCGGCAGGCCTACTTATATTTAGTCATAGTCACTCCGCTCGCATACCTAATTGCACAATTGCTCAAGTGGGGCCCATTTGTCCCATTGCCTACTCTTGCATTCAGGTACTTTTTTCTGGTGAAATCGTGCGAATAAATGCTCAAACAGGGGGTTCGTTGCCTAAATTCAATGTGCAGTTAGCAGGGACTTCTTTTTGCTGGTTGGGAACTAGCGGCACCACCACGAGGTGAAGGTCTGATTCATGGACGCAGCCATGCTAAATTTCGACGTACCGCAGTGACATTCTTTCACGAAAGGTGATCTTCAGCCGGGAGATATTTCTGCTTACCTTCATACAAAACTAACGTCGGTGCGGTGTGAACAGCCCCCGCTCCGTCCAATGCGAATCGCACATCTTTTCGTAAAAATCATTTCGTTTACCTACAAACGCCCAGAAATCACAACATATGCTATTGGTTGTTTGTAAGTAGTCACTTTATTGCAAGAAAAATAATAGTTTACCAGAAATTTTTCAGGTCGACCACAAAAACGCAAAAAATTGAAACGTGGACATGGAAAACGAGATCATTTTGCTTGTCTTGCAGCGCACTCCTCTCCAGCGGCAACGTTACGAAAGTGCGTGTGGAATGTTCTGCTAAATTCGCTAGGGGAAGTAAGTGACCCGTACGCAATGGTGCGAGATTTGTCTGGTACCAACAGTGCTGAGAACATGAACTAGAAAGTGGGACGCATGTATCCCGCTGTCCAACAAACGGTTTATCGGTACAGGCGTACATGGTCGAGTGCGGTCCCATGCAAGGAAAATCCACGTCTGGAAAGCTGCCTTTACGCTTGCGAAGGGCCCCTGATCCTTATCCATCTGGCGGTGCCCCCGGCCATCATGCCGCGTTGACACATTGCCGGGGGTGAAAGAGACTGGCGGCATATCCTGCCACAGGCGGTTGCGAGTTGAGCGTCCACCATGGCTGTGGAAGAGACCATGTGAATTCGTGTGCCTTGGTGGCACTGTGCACCTACCGTTAAAATAGGTACAAGCGACTCCCCTGCTTGGCGCTCGGCCCTTGTGTGGGACTACAACGCTTAGGAAGTTCCCCCGGTTTGCACTGGAAATCGCCCCTATGGAAAGGGGTGGCTGCAAAAACTCAGAAATTTTTTTTTCTAACCCAGTGTTCACCAAATAGTTAGAAAAGATAATTTAAAAAATAACAACTGATTTCTGTAAGAACACTGATATCATAGCTGCCTCACAATACGGTTTTACGGTCAATGATGTACGCATATGCGTAGACCTGACTGGGCTAAACAAGTTTGCAGAGAGAGGTGTTCCCTCTGCCTGTTCAGCAAACATGTCCTTGCGCAACTTTCCGGAGCTCAGTACTTCTCCAAAGTCGACTCCAATGCACGATTTTGGCAGTTTGAGCTTGCGGAAGAGTCTCGAAGCATGTCCATGTTCGTAACGCCATTTGGCAGATACCGGGTCAAGAGACAGCCCGTCCAGCAGGTCATCGAGGTGCTGGCTAGGCAGGAACCTAGCGAGCTGGTAACGGCGAGCGAGGATCCTCGCAGAGCACCAGACAAGACGCCAACGTAGGCCACGCCCGAAGCGCGTGTTCGCGCTTTATTGCAGGCTTAATAAACGTTTTTCCAATGCAATTCGTGAGTGCACTGCCTGTCTTCCCGTGTCGGCGAGAGCTCGTAGCTCAATCGGTAAGACAACGGGCTCTTGTTCCGTTAGTCTATTCGTTCCAGGTTCGATTCTTGGCGGTGCCGCTAACTTCATTTATTTATTCGAGTGAGTTTTCTGTTGACACCAACGAGCGTAGGAATGGGGGTAAAACGCTTTGCTTTAAAAACAAAATTCTTTCTGGTTAAAGCTATGAGATAGTCGTGGTGAGTGATAGATTGAGTAAAAATTTATGGTGACGCCAATAGGGTTTGTTCGGTATCACGTTAAAGGTCTCGATGAAGGAAATCGCGTGGAATAAATAAAGAAATGCGTCCTCCTTATCATCATAATATAGTCGTGACTAGTGAATGATTTTGTTAAAATTCAAAGTGATGCCGATAGGGCGTGTAGGATTCAAAATATTGTCTGTGTGAAGGAAGGTGGATCGGATGCAACCATCGGGAATCATGGCACTGAATAATGACCAGATAAGTAAAAAAGTATTATTCAGTGCCCGATAGATATTATTGTACTGGTTAATTGTTGGCACGCCGTCTTGAAAGCGTGGCTGGTTCGACACATTGCAGCCATCAACAACATTACATCCGTCAACAAGCCTTGAAACAACAATAAAACAACTTAGGAACTATTGGGCTGATATGCCTCCTACGTATACGCTAAGACGTAAGTGGGTTGGCGCAATCAGAGAATTTTGAGTTTTTGGTACGTTTTAAGTTTGAGTACATTTTGAGTATAAGGGCATTTTGAGTTCTGAGTACATTTCGAATTTTGAGTCCGAGTGAGTTCTGAGTTTTGCGCTCACTATGAGCTTGGGTTTGAGTGAGCGCAGATGTGCTGCTCAGCATTGAGTCTGAGTTTGAGTGAGTGGTGATTCAAAAAAAAAAATTGTGAGTGACTTTGAGTGAGCCGCGCCAACTTTGCCGAGGTATTGTTATAGGTAGTTGCGGCGTAAGGCAAGCAAATGGAAAACTTTCGCAGGAGGGATCGTCAACACCCTCTTTCGCTCTTTCTTTACCCACTATATTCTCACGGAAGGGAATCGTACGAACGTATTCCTCACCATTCCAGATTGAAATTCTCAGTAAGAACCGGAAAAAAAATTTTGAGTTGTAGAAGCTTCGAGCCGTAGAGGAGTAGGGATGCGCTGACCGGCGCACCAACAATATTTCACTAAAGAAAGCCGACGTCGTTTTACGTTAGGAAATTTCTCCGCAAATGTGGTGGTGCGGGCCTCAACCTTCTCACTAGCACCCGCATCGCCCAGTGTAATCACTGCTCCTTCACTCGGAGAAGTAGGGTGAAGAAGCACTACCATTGCCCTTCTTGAGCAGCGGGGCTGGCATCCGCATCCCGTAAGAGGGCCAGTGATGGCGTACGCAGAAAAAGCAAGCGCTCCGCAGTCATTGCTCCCGTCAAGTGTCGCTACGGTGTCGACTGCATTTAACGACGAAAGATTCTTGTTCGTGTCCGCACGTATTCTCGAAAATGCACCTGGAATTTCATTTTCCAGTCTTACCAATATCTCCCAAACTGAAATTACCATTCATGTTTTTAGTTTCTTCGATGTAAGTACTTTCAAGGGTCGTTACGGGTCGTTAATAGATAGCGGAAGAACCATGTCAGTCAACCATTAAATTGGCATGCCACCACGGTGTTTCCTCGCCTAGCTTGCACCCTTTGAAAATACTGCATGTAGTCGTCTCACTTCGGAACTGCTGTTTGCGCTCCTAAAACTGAAATTAGAAATTAGAAATGATGACGTCACGTTTTTATTTTTTCGATTACCTTGCATTAAGTTCCGAGCAAGGCGCTCTTATAGAGGGAGCAATATTGCCGCGAACCCTACTTTTTACCCCGTTCATTGTCATTGCCAGCGCTGGCCCCGTCTGGTTTTTAACCTGCTCTAAAAGCTGCAAACATTGAGAGAATTGTCTTCTAATGAGTAGCATTCGTATGCCGCTTGTCTACAGTGGGGTTTTTTTTTTGCCGACGGAATTCGCTATCAATAGCCAAATACGGCAGCTATTTATTATTGTCAAGTTTTCTTCTTTCTTTTCGCCAATGACGTAAATTATCCCATTTTAGAGTTGAGTGCCTTTACTTCGACAATGACGTTTTGAGCCATTGACAATTACCCATAGTAACGCACCCGAATCTTCGCATCCGCGGCCGTTTTGTTGACCTGACAACAACAACAACAAAAACAAAAACAATTTTTTTTAAGAATTGGACGCTTTACGCATTCACGTTTATTTGGGACCTGACTTTGCCGCCTGAGATGAGACGTGTAGCACAAGGATCTACTATATCAGCAATTTTAACCTGGGTGGTTTTGTGAAACTCTACGGACAAGGGCTTTGGTACGGCAAAGCGACACAAGAAACCCTAATTTAGGCGAGAGTTTTCATGGTCCTGAACAAGTAAGTGCCTCGAAAACTTAAGTGGCGGGGGTACACATGTGTAATTAGAACCTCCTTGTAATGTGGAATGCGGTACCAAACCATCCTGTTTGTGTAACAGCCACAACGCTGGACCCTTTCGATTTGTTTTAGGGGCAAATCCCCTTAGAAGCCGGTGGGTGTCGGCAGCGTTACTCAATATGTATTACTCAATATGTATATATCCAGTAACTCTGGTTGTCGGCGTCTCCTGTCGTCGTCGTCGTCATCGTCGTGATCATCGTCGTCGTAATCTTTGTTCGTGTCATGCGGTGACGGCACTAAAACACAGGGAAACTCGTTTACGCCTCACGCTGGAACGTAACGCGTGCTAAAAAAACACCGGGACACTCATTTACGTTTCGCGCTGGGACGCTTCGTAACGCGTACTGGAAAAATAGGGCTCTCGTTTATGCCTCGCCCTAGAGAGCTTCGTGCTTCAAAGACAAGAGACGTTTACAGCAAAGCTGTATACCTCTACCCCTCAACGGTTTCATCTCCGTTCGCAAAAAGACCAAGGCGCCAAGAATGCACTTATGCACTGCATGCTCCGCCCCGCCCCAGGTTTCACGTTAGTTGAGCTTGCCAGACAGACAGACAGTGAACTGTATTGTTTTACAGACAATGAACTTTATTGTTGAGCTGGCCAGGGATTTTTTTTTTTGTAAACGAATCGGTATCTGGAGAGCAACGTGGAGTGATTTGAAAGTTAGTCGTGAGTGCCCCACTGCCTACAAAAAACTTCAATGTTGAAAATTTGCGAATGTAAAAAAAATAGGAGTGTCGATTAAAAGGCTCAAGTTCATTTCGAAGGCTTTTTATTCTGTCTCCACGCTTGCAATGCCTATTGACAAAAAGGTTTGCCTCAAACCATGCGTGATGGCTGAGCTAGCTTTCCAGATAGCTGTAAAGAACTTTGTCGGGAAGCGCGTATACTCGTTCTATGTTCGCGGCCTTCATGCTTTAGGTGCCCACATGGAAAAGGAGGAGGTGTGCTGCTGTTTTTATTCCGGTCAGGGATTCCTCAACCGCAATAAGTGTCAACAACTGGCCTTACTTGCCAGTCGAGCTTGAAGAATGCGCGAGCACACTTTAGACTCTTGGTACCATTGTCGGAACACCGGGTTATCACTGATCTGACAGCCCGTCTTCTGATTATTTTGTTAGCGCGAGAAACATGAAACATTCTTTGCAGGATGCCAAAATTGCTGTTCCCCGTTCGTTGCTGGCAAGGAATGTCCACGTTTGAGAGTTCCGCTGAAATCGGCGTGGCAGGTTTCCAGCAAGGAACGCAAAGGAATGACGGAGGGAAGATGCTCGCGCAATTCCATTATCTAGCAAAAAAGAGGAAGCTGCTACTGCCTCTGAAAAAACATTCCACTGGCAATTATATCTGATTATAAGACGAGAAGAATAAGGCGAGCAATTATCAAAGACTTCATTTTGCATTGACTTCGCGTCTCTTTCTTCGATTTACTGTATTCGACAGGCTGTCTATTCGCAGATCACGCGGCAGCGCCCCCACAGTCCAGTGCGACGAAGCTTTCCTCCGACCGCGTGCTGACGCTCCACGGACTTGCCGTCACGTTAACCTGTCACGGAGCATGCGTCATGCATTAGTTCGGGTTCCACCCTGACGCGGTCACCAGTCGCCTCAGTAGTTACTGCTGCTCTGGCCACCAGGGTTAAAAACCCAAACAGAAACAAAAGCGGCGGCCATTTTGGTACTATTCATCGTGACGACTGTGGTCACTTTTCACGTTTGACGAAGCACCTAAGGTTTTTCGCCTCAAAAGACGAAGGAACAGGTCTTTGGCTAGGATTCGTCAGCAGCCGAGAGACGGGTAAATTTATTGCCCAACGAGCATCGAATGTGCCACAACCACCACGACAGCTGTGAAAAATATTCTGAAAGCATACACACCCCTGCGTTCTAGTTCCCGTATTTTCTACCTTGTTTGTCACATGGCGCAACTTCTGCGTTGTGTAACACTCCGGATTCGGTTTGTAGCGTTATAAGTTAGGAACATGATTTCCTGCAGCTTACTTTTTAGAGCACAGCTTTCTACCTTTAGCAGGCGACGGTTTCGTCGTGTTCCCCACGAGAAACCCCCAACCAGGCTAAATAGTACTGGCGCCGCCAGGGATCGAACCTGGCCCGAAGAGAAACGGAGCAAGAGCCCGTCGTCTTAGCGACTAAGCTACGCCCGCACGTGGAGACGGGGAAACAGAAGCTGGTTTTGATTAAGCGGCTGGGGAGGGTGACTGCGCTTTTTGGAGCTCGACACATTAAGCAAGCGTGACGGAGAGGCAGTGAGAGGCATGACGCAGTAGCCGCGAGTAACTCCACTTCCTGACCCTTCGAAAAAATCTCTTCTCTGTTTTCTTTCTGTCGACGCACGGCCCCCGCCGCTCTAGCCTGACCATGGCCAACGCTGCTGCGTTCGGGACGCCGCCCCTGGGAGTCCAAGGTAGAACCTGGGCCCGACGAAAAGCGGAGCGATATCCCGTCGTCCCAGCGACTAAACTGCGCACACGCGTTGAAACGGGGAGACAGAAGCTGGTTTTGATTAAGTGGCTGGGGAGGGGAGGACACTTTTTCGCGCGAATCCCAGGTAACGGCTGGCAGAATCTCTGGTTTCACTCTTTGTAAAGCCACGTATGTGAATACAGGTGACGTCACATGGGAAATTGGTGCGGGTGTCGCTTACAGCTTTGCTTTCCAACCACCTTCACTGCGTGGATTGGACCCAACTTTTTTTAGGGCGGAGTAGACTGGAAGGAGAAACTTGAAGGACTCGGAAAGGAGATCTTCTCTTCTATATTAAATGTCTATAATACTAATAGAAAGCCTTGCCTTACGCGGAACGTTTTATGAATTAAGACTAACCTCAGATAACTAAGGTTGAGCGCTAGGACATTACAAGCAGTGTCATGCCCAGTATGTGTTGAGCTGTGAACATTTGAACACACTAAATATCTTTGCACCCTTAATGGTGCGGAAAGGGTGCACTCAACAATTTACACCTTTTTTGCACCTTTTAAGCACCCTAATTTAGCACCGGCACCCTAACATGAGGGTGCTTCAAAATAAAGGGCGTAAAAAGCCGTTTAAAAGGGTGCAACAACACCCGAAAAGTGTGCTTATTGGTATTTATGGCCGATTAGGGTGTTAACCACAGTACCCTATGGTTTGGGTATTAAAACAAAGCGTGCAAATATGCTGGTAGAAGGTGCGAAAGTGCACGAAACATGCTGAATGTTTAAATCCCACTCTGCGCTACATTACTTCTTCGAGTGCATCACAAGGTTTATTTTGATGTCTGGGTATAGGCGAAGAGAACGCTGCTAAATGCCTTTTGTAGTCCTCTAAATAACGTCGTCTCCTGAACGCGTACAGGAAAAGTAAAAACCTAAGCATTTTATATGCTATTAGGAAGCTTGGCAACGATATAAAGAGTCGTAACAAAGACTCCAAGGAGAAGTATTTTTGTTCTCTTGGAACGAAGCTTAAAGAAAACCCGAAGGAAATGTGGAAATTTGTTAAATCCCAGGGCAAGGAACCTACAGGGGTACCCAGCCTCCACGTTGATGGTGAAATACTTACGGACGACTCTGAAAAAGCTACTTGTCTTAATGATTATTTCAAATCAGTCTTTGCACCCCCCTATTCAGGAAACCTCCCTCCTGTGCCTGAAACGATAGACCAACCTATGGGCCCCATAACTATCACTTATAATGGTGTCCTCAATCTGCTTAAAAATGTTAAAGTTAATTCAGCTGGTGGACCGGATGGCATACCGAATTATGTTTTGCATGCTTGTTCTGAAATCATTTCCCACTTTCTGGTTACCTTGTTCACCATAACGCTCGCTACCGGTGAACTGCCTTGTGACTGGAAAACCGCTAATGTGGTCCCCATTCACAAAAGCGGCTCCAAAAGCAACCCCGAAAATTATAGGCCCATTTCTCTTACAAGCGTGTGCGGAAAAATTCTTGAGCACATAATTTATAGTGCAGTAATTAAACATTTAGAAAGCAATAACTATTTTACAAATTATCAACACGGTTTCCGGGCTGGCTTTTCCTGTACGACCCAATTGGTTGAATTTATTCATGACATTTTCTCATTTGATCAAAACGAACAAATAGATTGTGTATTTTTAGATTTTAAGAAGGCCTTCGATTGTGTTCCTCACGCCTTGCTTTTACACAAACTATCTTTTCTTGGCTTAGACTGCAATGTAATGCAATGGATAAGGGTTTATTTGGAAAATCGCACGCAGCGCGTTGTTTTGCATGGGTGCCAATCTGATGCAGTGAGTGTCTCTTCCGGTGTTCCGCAGGGGTCTGTCCTGGGGCCTCTGCTCTTTCTTGTTTTTATCAACGACATTGTAGCTGATCTTAACTGCAAAGTGCGTCTGTATGCTGACGACTGCGTCATTTATCACCGTATAACTAGTTTGCATGATACATGCCATCTTCAAAACGATCTACATTCAATTCAGCACTGGTGTAAAAAATGGAAAATGACGTTGAATGCAATGAAATGCCAGCACATTACTTTTTCGCGCAGTCGTAAACCCATTTTGTCGAAATATGTTTTTGACAATGTGCCCCTTAACACAGTTACAGATTTTAAGTACCTCGGCATTTACTTCTCATCCAACCTCTCCTGGAAAAGACAGGTTGAACATGTTTGTTCTTCTGCCTCCCGAACGCTTAACTTTCTTCGGCGCAATTTCAGGGCTGCCCCTCCTACTGAAAGAACTTCTTTATTTCACCCACGTAAGGTCCATCATGGAGTATGCGTGCGCCGATTGGGACCCCCAACTTGCGTACTTATGCGAAATGTTAGAACGTGTACAGAATCGTGCCGCCCGTTTTGCCACGGGTGATTACAATTTCCGATCCAGTGTTACATTACTTAAAAACCAGCTTAACTGGGAACCCCTAAAAGAACGCAGGCAGCATGTCAAACTTAATTTGCTTTATCGTATCTATTTTAAAAAAAGTGGCCTTGATCCAGACATCTTTCTGTTTACCCCACATTTCGTATCTAGATGGCGTGACCATAGTTGGAAAATTCGTGAAATACCTTGCCGTACAAATGTTTTCAAAGATTCGTTCTTTCCTCACACCATTAGTTTGTGGAATAAGTTGCCAAGTGGTATAGTTGATTGTACCCCTGACGCGCTTTTTAGTAAGTATCTGTTAGACTTGTAGTTCTGTTTTTAGTTTTGTATTTGCGACGATGTTCAGCGATGTGTTGTAGCGTGACTGCCACATGTATATGACCACATGTTGAATTTCCCCCTGCTATAATGCCATCTTGGCGCTGCAGGAAATTAAATAAATAAATAAATAAATAAATAAATAAATAAAATATTTACGCAAGGCATTGATGTCTTCAACAAAACCTAATTTACCTAAGAATTTGTTCTCGTATTATTATGCAGTAACACTGCTGACGCGATTCGGCGCAGTCCTTGAATGAGGGTTACTCATTTCATGCTATACGAACAAGCATTGAATGATTTTTTTAACTGTTCCTTAAAATCTTGTTTCATCAATGGAAAATAAAAACAAATGGAACAGTATACAACTCAACCTAAAGGCGTTTTGTTGGGATCTTAATTTTACAAATCGAATATACACAGCGGCGCACCAACGTTGAAACAGGAATAAATATCAGCCCTTGCTTATTACCAGCATCGACACAATAACACTCCCCCTCCCACTATTTTTTTCTACAGCCTTGCACGGACTACAGCACAACCTTGAACTGTGACATCTGTGACATGTGTGACAACTGTGACAACCTTGAATAATCATCATTCCGTGGTTCCCTGTTCCTCTCCTGCCCCACCAGCACAATCATAGTCCCCTCTGACAACAGTCATTCTCTTCTGTCATTGGAGTTATAACATACTAGCAATCGCAATTTATTACATTATTATTGTAGCGACCGTTAGTGAGGTGTACAAATGCAAGAAACAGGCCACCTAATACCCCTGCACAGACAACGCTGGAGAACAAGGCAGATATCAAAGAAAACAAAAGTTGGGGAGGGAGGAAGCATTAAACCTGGCGTTAAATAACAGACACCAAATAATACTACGATTACTTACACTGAAACACTACCAAACTTCATTGCACAGTGCTATCTTGCCATTTGCTGCTCTTTTATCATCCAAATCGAGCGCCAAAAAACTTCAGTTGGCGTTTTGTGTTTGTAAACTTTAAAAATCTCAGCTTCTTAATTATAACACAAAAAATCAATAATAATAGCTAAAGTTACTGTAAAAGAGGCAATTACTTATTAAGTTGTCGTATTAATTTGTTTACGCAACACATTGACAACGGCCGAATCCCTGAATAATCAAAAGCAAACGCTTTTCTCAAGCCGGTCATGCTCGATTCGTGCCATTCGACTTTAGACAAACAGTCTGAATGCGTTGTAGGGTCATTAAATTTTGTTCCTGGACATTGGTCAATTGCGTGGACGCGATGCTGTGCGAACACCGACACTCGAACCGTAGAATTCGAACCGCAGTGTCCTCGACAACGGGGCCCCGAAAAATTATTGTTTTGCAAACTTCACTGCTACACACCTCGGGAACAAAAATTTCCCAGAGCTCATGCAAAGCCCCCAGTGCAAAGCTGGTCAGTTTTCATGATTGCGCTGTGCACTCAAAATGAGCGGTAAATCGTTTTTTGAGCGCAACAAACACAACCTCCGGCTCCAGCCACGGCATGTGGAGCGCTATCCCGTGCAAGACCCGCGCAGCATTTCTTGACGCTCGCACATCCCCACAGCCACTGCCAATTTTATGGGCGGCGACCACAGCCTCATGCAATGCTTGGCCACATTGAAGCAGGGATTGCTCGCGCCCGGCAACAACTTCAAACAGGCAAAGCTCACTGCCTTTTTTGCGCCTTAATAAAGCTTCGCTTCACTGAATACATTGCGTTTTGGTTCCTATCAGTTGTGGTTGCACTGTTCCTATCGGAGCAGTGAAACTGCTCCGGCTTTTTTGGAGTGGACGCTTATATAAAAATACCGCTTACAACGAAACTTTTCGCCATCCCGCTGACTTCGTTATAACTAGGGATTACTGTATTCTTAGTTTAAGCTGCCTTATGTAGTAAAATACTTTCTAACAATTGTATAGCTACCAAAGGTTTACAGAAAAGCTTTTCCCATTGCTTATGCACCTTCTTAGAGAAAAAAAATTTCATTAAGAAAAGCAGAAAAAACACAAATATGGAATGTAGCAAATACTAAAGCTGCTGGTAAAAAAATGCAAAATGTTTTATAGAAATAATTTTGCTGATTTTAGTTCCAGTTAACTCTAAAACGGGCTATAGACGTAAAATGCTAGCCATGAAGCACCTCTTAATACTACACGAAACTAATGGGCACTGACTGTTGGAAGTGCATTTGCAACATTGAAAAATGACCCCACATCCACCCTCAGGGACATAATGCAAGCCACCATGTACAAGCTAGCCTCATGATAAAATAATGCTTTAGCAACAGTGTCATCACATTTCAACCATGGGCATCACCACGGAACTCGTATTCATTCTTCTGTGATGCTTACAGTTCTTGGTATTGCTATGTAGGGTCATTTAGTCTAAAATGTATGTTCATAGAACTTGATATACCACCAAACCTTGCAAGTACTGCACCCTATGAATATTTTTTCATGAAGCAAAAAGAATAATGCAAAAAAAAATAAATGGCAGGGGGGATACAACTTATATGGAAGATTAAAGCCACAGTATGGAGGGAAGTATACATATCGCATTTGGTCTTCCTTCATATTGAGCTTTTCTGCTCAGCTCAAGAATAAGGCACTAAAAATTACGTGTAGCTACCGTGATGTGGTTTCATTCAATTATGGGAGGCCAAGGGTTTTAAGGTTCAAAGAACTTCTGTGCGGTTGATGTGTTGCACACCTACTTGCTTTCACTGCATAACACGTTTACGCTGTGCAGTGAAGCTCTAAGGATGTGTGCTGCAGTTTGGCAAAATGAAGATATATTTGATTTTTTACAAAATTTTGAATATCAGCATTCTCTAATGTTATGACCCCTGTACTGAGATGTGGCCCTAATATTACACTTTATAAATGGATGTTTTAAAAATTCGTGGAACAAAAAGTTCTGGGAACTTATCAGCTGACGTTGAGCTTCAGTGGACTGTCTCATAGAACCGAGCTTGGAAAGCACGAATGTTTCATACCATAATCGTGTGTCATACTGTGCCATATGTGGCTGCGCACCTGCAGCGGCATTTGTGAACCAAGGATGACGCACCCTTTTTGTACCCCTTTAGGTGGTTACTTTCAATGAAAAAGCTCCTGCAGGTTGGGGTGCTAAGGAACACCCCCTGATGCTTTTAGGCCGAAAAGGGTGTTATAAGGCACCCGTCTTCTGACGTGCTTCACAAAGGGTGCTCTTGCGGCGACAGAATCCGAGCACCCTAAAGGGTGTAAAATATTTTGTTATGAGGGTGCTCCTGCAGCGACAAGCTGAATGCACCCTTTTGGGCGTAAAAATGTTTAGTGTGTACCTATAGACGATGCTCAGGCACGACTTTATGACTCGAGTGGTGTTTGTGAAAAAAAAACTACTGTTCTTTATCTACGTTGCCCTACTGTATCTATTCCCTGTACTACGCATCATGTTCCCTGCACTACGCATCGCATGCCTTTGAGCATGCGATTTTTATACTAGCAACCACGATAGACTTCAGGCATGGTTCGCCCGATTCCTCAGACCAGCCACTTACGCTTTCCCGCTAGAAATAAGGAACAATAATAAAGGTGACTCCACTCAGAATAATTCCCCTGCCCCCAATTCTCATTTCTATTCTCCATAAATTTGCTATAAATGCGTCAACTTGAAAGGGAACGTTGATCTGCGGGGTTTTAGTACGAATAACTAAGAGTGAAACTGCGGCCAAATCTACAAAAGTAGTATTGTTTTTATTGTGATAGTATGCCTCATTGCAAAAAGACTTCATTACAGGTATATGTGTAGTCCCGTTTCGCAGACAAATGCAAAGAGGTGGTGGGGTCCCCATATCAACCGATGGAGGTCAGGTGGTCTCCGCCAGGGTGAAGGCCTGTGCCTCGAAGGTGTCGCGTTCAGGCCTCTTCCAATGAAGGTCACGTCCACGGTAGGTGTGCTGTGCCAGCATCTTCCGTAGTAGCCGTGCAGAAGGGGCAATTCTGTGTGAAAAAGGAATGGTAGAGTGGTAGCCATGCCGGGGTCACAGCGGCAGAGAAGCCTACACCAACACGAAGGCTTCTCAGCCCGACCTCCTCCCAGCGAGCGAGTCTACTGGCGAGGTTCGTTCCACACGGTGGAATTACAGCACGTGTCGCGCGAAGAACTTTTTTTCCTTTGAAGAAATTGTTCCGGGGCATCTATTGGCAGCAAAGGCAAGGGTCGTGGAACTAATTCACGGTGGCAGGCACTATCCGCCGCAATCAGAGCGGGGAGCGTATTTCGCCAGACCCATGAGAGCTGAAGAGGGCATGGGTGCATATGCAGTATCTCATGAATCTCCCTCGAGAGAGCCGAGTCATTTACTCGAAGTAAATGGCGAATGGCCGCCGTGGAGTCTGTATTTATTTGTGAAATGATACCTCCAGGGGCTTGAAAAAAGGCAGGAGGCAGTGCTTGTACGCCGTCCCGGATGGCTATAAGGTCAGCCAGCATAGATGACAGAGCCTGGCGCGATTCGTGGAAGCAAGTTTGACAGGCCTCGAAGGGGAGTCGGGGACATTGTAGTGTTGTGGTCAGCACGTCGTCTTTGGCCCCAGCGTCTACAAATGCCTGTACCACCTTGGGTTGAGACTCAGCCATCAGTACTCCTGCGACCTCGAAAAGCGTGTCAGTATTTCCGTCGGATCGATTGTGCAGTCGCGTTAGTGGCCTGTTGTCGGTCGCCTGGTGGCATAGCCGTGGTGGCCTGATGGAGCATGCGGGTAGTGAACGACTTGACACCGCTCCCTCTGCAACACAATTCAGTTTATTCATTCTGAGGGTACCGACGCTGAGGGACAAGCTCGTCCAAGGTGTTAAGCTTCAGCCTGAGGAGGTCATCCTAGGGAGGCAGATAATCGCACGCATTGCTCTTCGATTACCTGCCTCAAATCGTACCCACTCCACCTTGTTCAGGTGTTGGAATTGGGCCTGGTGAACAATTAAGCCGAGGCTGGAGTAGAGATTGGACCAAAAGACAGGCCATTTTATAACCGGAGCCACGAGGCTTCTGTGAGATGCGTGGGATGAGGTGGAGCATGCCCCGCTTTTTGCCGAGCAGAACGTAGCCGCATAGACGCTGACACAGACGCGAAAATTTCTAATACCAGCACGTCACGGCCGACCAGTACGCACAGGTCGGCATAGAGTTGTAATGTGATCGAAACACCTCCAGTCGGCGGCGCCGCCAAGCACTGGCCAGAAGTAGAATAGCTTTCTCTCATCGGTAAGTGTCAGTCAAGCGTTTTCACTCCATTTCTGTGTGTCCAGGAAGGCTTGGTGGAGGCACGTGGTTTGCCGAGTCAGGTGTGAGTGGACAGTCCACATTGTAAAGTCGTCCGCGAACATAAGTGCATGTCAGGCGCAGAGCCGAGATTCAAGGCAAGCGGTTACACCATAATATTGATACAAGGTATTGATATTTACAAGGGTGTATTTACAATACTTATTTAGAAGCTAGTTATTACAAAACCAGCGGAGAAAAGCGCGCCGCGCAAGCCAGGAAAACGAACACCACGCGCTTCACCGTCAGCATCGTCTTCATTCCCTTTCTTGGTGATGTTCCCGGCGTAGCACAGTATATGTAACATCCTCCGTACTGAAAATATGGCAACGATATCCTTACGACATGCATGATATCATAAACATTTGAACGACATGTCTTCGATATCATAAAGATTTCAACGGTACGACGAAGGAGTTTTACGATTTGTCGTTGATATCATTATGACTTGAACGACACGTCGTTCTCCACCAACATCGTTGCGGTCTGATATCGTAATGACTTCAACGACACGTTGTCCTCAAACATCGTTACGGTACGATATCGCAATGACTTCAACGACATGTCTTTGATATCGTCAAAACTTCTACGACCTATCGATATCCTCAGATATCGTAAAGGTCTGATATCGCAAAGAGTCGAACGACATGTCAAAAAATATCGATGACCTGTTCTCGACAAAGATTTCAACCAGCAGTCATAGAAGTTGTGCAATGTCTCCAAGGTATTTTTACGTGTGATGTATTGGACAAATCAGCCTGGCATGCCCTGCGGTTTTTGCAACATATCACGGACAATGGATGTTATAAAACTTCCTCCATATCACAAAACATCTACGACATGCCGTTTAAGTATGCATGCAAATTAAGTGCAGCATGCAACACACATCATGCAATCGTGCAAAATATTGTACAAAAAAAATATGGAGCAAGCATACAGCAGCCGTTTCACACTTGGGGATGGCAGTACGATTGATTTAACCATAGCTGAACAAGTAAACCTGGAAAATTTTGCTTACAGCAATTGGGTAACTGCATGCACCATGTAATTGTTCGTAAATCAAAAACAAACTGACAGGCCAAAAAACACTTTATTATAGCAATCATCTAATCTTAATGGGCAACACCTCCAAAATATGTACGAGGCGGAGTCAACAAGTCTAGCAATTTTTTTTTCATTTACAATCAAAGCATTCAAAATAACAAGCAACCGCACTTGTTGCTTTTAACGCCAGCCCACCCTAAGGACACAGATATGTCAATGCACTGCAGGTACGACTCGTCTTTTTTTGCTTCTGTACTAGAAAAGTGACTCACAACCATCTGCATGCTGTTGCTTTATCCCATCAACAATTTTATTGTGGCTCATTCTAACTGACCGAACTCTTTCTTCAAAATAATAAGACACCAAGCTTCTGCCTCGTAAGCACTGGAGGTATGCACGCTTCCTTAAAGAAAGATGGTTGATTGTGAAGATTTATCCCATACAAACTGAATCAAAGTCCAAAGTTGACAAAGTACTGACGCAAAATTGTGTTACATTTTCTTTTTCATTACTATGGGTGCCTGTCAGCCCACTAATAATTGAATGAAGCATTAGACGATCGATAAAAACGTAGGTAATTATTTACAGCCTTGTTTATTCATGTCAGTTTCAGTTTTGATGAAACAAATGCCGAGGTGGCCACCATATATGACAGGAGGAGATCAGGACATTGCTGTTCTCGTTGCAACACGGCTGGTATTTACGCACAAACTACAGCGAGTGATTCTGACAGGTTAGACAAGGCAGAGCTGCACGTACCAACAGCAGCCAATGCTTTGGCTACGTCACGGGAGCCCTGACTTCAGCAGTTTGGGGCATGGCACATGGCGAGGTACTCAACGCGTCGTGCTGGTGCCGATATCAAAAGGGTATCCGTTCTGAGCTTTCTTGCGCGTGCAAAAATTAAAATTTACGATCTCTGATACGGAACGGTTAGCATTTAAAATTCCTGTCTTCATACCCGCCGTGGTGGCTCAGTGGCCAAGGCGTTGCGCTGCTGAGCACGAGGTCGCGGGTTCGATTCCCGGCCGCGGCGGCCACTTTTCTGATAGAGGCGAGAAGCAAAAACGCCCGTGTTTTCGAGATTTCGGCGCACGTTAAAGATCCCCAGATGGTCAAAATTAATGCGGAGCCCTCCACTACGGCGCGCCTCATCGCCTGCGTTGCGTCGGCGCGTTAAACCCTACAATCAATCAATCAAATATCTTCATATACCGTATTTTCACAATTCTAAGCACCCCCCGATTCTAAGCCCCTACCCTACTTCCAAAGAAGAAAAATGCCTGTGTACCACTGGATTTCATGCACAATTGCTCTTCTTTTTGGTGTTGGTTTCTTTGTCTTAAAAGAGGGTTCAGCACTGCCGGCCTCCCGTAGACAATACATGGACACTTTCAGAAGCCATAGCGCGCCTAATATTTGGCCTACGCCTATGGGGTTAGTATCAACTTTTTCCGGTTTCAAAAACGGGGGGAATGTTGCGGACAGATTTTTAAACTGGAATCTCGTTTTTTTACAAACGAGTAAGAAATATTAGCAAAAACATGGGTTTTCGGGGTGCCTGTGTTTCTGCGCGCCGCATTGAAAAAAATCTCCCAATACAGAAATTCTGTTCGCAACATTCCCTCCCTTTGGCTCTTCTGATTGCATACATGCCGGTAGAATTCTTCTGAGGCGAATAGTTTTAGCGCTAGGCTTTCTGGAAGTTCCGCAGCTCGAGAACGCTCGAAATCAAATTTCCCACTCTTGTTGGTGGCTCCGTCTTTCGTAATCAGAAGGAAACATTATTAGGCTCCACCACTCACCGCGTACACGCTACGGTCTTGCTATGTTACTGCGCGGATAGCCGGACTTTTGGGCTTATGCGGCATGCACGCGAAAGAGCGCAGAAAAGTTTGCCGTCACTCATGCGAGTGGCACCACCGCTTTGATTGCAACTATGCATTGCAGCGTCATCTCTTGCGAGCCGGGTTCCACGCTTATCAGCGCGCGGGGAAGAGCACGGTTAGACCGATGGCGTTGGTCGAAGCGGTGAATATTTTGCTTTTTCACCGAACGACGGCTTGATTCCGCAGTAATGCTGTTTAGTTTTTTTATTATTGAACTCTGAGCCAAGACGAAGCGCTTGCTCGAAGTGACGCGACCTCAAATCTTGCCGGTAAAGCTGTTGCTTGTGTCCATTGCATACTGGCGGTGTCACGGTGCAAAAATGCAGGAATAATATTTTTCTTGTACAATGGGGGAAGAGGGCAAGGGGGTGGTTTCGCACTCGAGCGGCTAAAAAAAACTGTAGTTGGGGCTTCCTGAACGGAAAACGCCACCTGACTTCTTTATTTTTCTGTTTGCTCCTTAAAACATTTTGCCTCCTCTTTCTGCTCCTCCTGCTCCTCCTGCTCCTCCTTCTCCCCCCTCTCTCTCTCTCTCCTTCGCGTAGCATGAGCAATATACATTTAGGAGCACCCGTTTTTCAGATTACAGGGACAGCTTTTTCTTTATCTTCAACTTCGGCATTCCCGCGAGCGGAGACTTAGCTTATGCAGCCACTTGCATCTGCGTACGCGTGCGTTAGCGGAGTAATGCGTAAACCCGCTGACTCGTGCGCTAATATGAAGCATTGTTGTATTGTTCAATTAGCGTAGCAATCTTCCTAAATGTCAGGGCGCCTTTATAAAAATCGTAAAATGCAACGTTTTTATTACTTGATTCCTTGTTTATATCCATTCAAGGCAGAAATTGCTGAAAGTTGCAGACAGAGGTAACTGTGCGAGCGCACAGAATGTTCACCTTACTTGAAATTAAGTATATTAAATCAAAAGTATCACTCTCCTTGTACTGCAATTAATGGAAATTCTTCAGGCTAACCAATGAGTTACTTTTACTGTCGGTATGAAGGTTAATTTTTCTGCAGTTTAAATGTGCCCTTTCAAAATTGCTTCCAAAATCCTCCTTCACACCGTTCGATTTTCAGTCCCCAAGGCAAAGAAATGCACGGTGTGCTGTAAGATGCACTGATACAGCGTAGAGGTAAGAAAGCCACGCTCGGAAGTTTAGCTTAGTCTTTGAAAGAACGAAATTTGATTTTTCTGTTGTTTTTTTTTTCGTTTCTTTCTTTCATCTTATTTTCCATCCCTGCTAGCGCGGTCCTTGTTTAATACTTTTTATTACGTTTAGGGTTCATCGCTCATTATGCACCCTTTGAAGAATGGATAAAAAATTGGTCGTCAATGACCGTTCACCGGTGTTTGCCTTCTTTTATTATTATTTAAATTTTTTTGTGCCAGTCCACGCACATACATCTTTCATTCATTTTCGCAGACTGTTGAGTTCGTGTACAAATGAAACACGAATGTTACAATGTGTTTTGTAGTATCTGCGCATAATACGTATTTTGCAAGCGAAAGTGCCACTTGTATGTAATTGTAGCTTGTATCAACGTGTTGCAGCGCAGCACAAGACGAGGGACAAAAACGCAGAAGACACACATCGCACTGTGTGTCTTCTCCTTATGTACCAACTCGCCAAAACCACTACTGTGCTATAACTGGTATGCATTCACGTGTCTAGTACGTTGGCTACAACAGCACTTGCCTTGTTTATGCGGCACTTTTGTCGTCAAACAGATCAACGGCTTTATGATTTTAACCGCACCCCCCCACCCCCCTACCCCCACCCAACATCCAGAATTGCTGTTGGTGATGCTGAAGTAAAGATTTGAGTGATTCGTATTTGTTTAAATGCTCTTTGGCGGGTACTTGGTTCATTTGCTTTCATTTATATTCTATTGGAGCATGCTCGGCGCATTTTTGTTACCGACGACCGATCTAGACCAACCACCGGCATGCCACGACGGTGACTTGCTTGATCTTGTCCCCTCCATCATGCTGGCGCCATGGCTTGTAATAACTCAGCGAGGTTCTGTCCTTTTACAGCTACATAAATGATACTATCGTAGTCTTAACACTTTTATTAGAAAAATCCGTAAATTGTATTTTGGATGAAACAGGTTGGAGCTCTTCCATATTATGTTTCCCTCTTTCCCTTTTTTCAATCTATTTCTGGTCCCACACATGGATGTGTAATTTACGCTTTATGTTAACCTAGGGATTTGGGAAGCCAGGCATGCCCTGCTCAGAGAGATGGTTTCGCCTTCACGTAAAATAAGTGGACTTGTTTGTTTCTTTTCGAGATATCACACGTTGATTCTTATTTTGTGTATGCCCCTATGCACAGCTCTTTGATGTTTTTTTTATCGCTTACTCTCTGCATTTCATCCGCACTTGGGGCGGCGAGATTCAGTGCCCGTAATCATTCAAATTTTTTAGCCCATTTCAATAACTCCGCCCACAGTAAATACATTTGTAAATACATTTGTACCACACATGTGAATCTGACAACATCCAGTTTACAGGGCGAGCCTGTACCTGATAATGCTACAATGACGCATCCAGATTCCGGCAGCACGCTTCACAATTATCGCCCTCACGCTCTCACAATTATCGCTCTCACACACACGCACACACACAGACACACACACAGACAGACACGCACAGAAACGCGCACCCACGCACATACGCGCACACGCATGCACGCACGCACGCGAACGCACAGAAGCGCGCGCGCGCACGCATGCACGCACGCACGCACGCACACACACGCGCGCACACACGCGCGTACGCGCACACGCGCGCACATACACACGCGCACGCGCACACGCACAGAAACGCGCACCCGCGCACATACGCGCACACGCATCCACACACGCACGCGAACGCACAGAAGCGCGCGCGCGCTCGCACGCACGCGCACACACGCACACGCCCACACACACGCGCACGCACACGCCCACACACACACGCGCACGCGCGCGCGCACGCACGCACGCACACACACGTACATGCACACACGCACGCATGTACGCACACGCGCACATACACAGACGCACCCACAAACACACGCAGGCACGGACATGCACACACGTACACGTACACTGGCTTACACGCAAGCCAGAGCTCTTTGATGTTACTTGATGTTCTCTGAGTTACTTTGATACAGAGTAACTCGGGGTGCAAGCATGCCAGTAAAATTTGACGCCAAAGTAGCATGGCGATTTCACGCAATTAATTATTGTGCATTGTATTTTCTGCAGATTCTTCACACCTATCTTTTAGAATTGCGAAATCAGTTTACCACGTCCATATAACTCACGAATAACCGTTGCTGTCCGGAATAAATCAGAGTGCTACTCAAAGATTCTTGATCAATTCGATAGCAAATTCCGTGCCTTGCCTGTACCTTGAAATACTTCATAGAAAGATACGCAGCACGCCCGTCCCACGTCGGGGAACTATACGAATACAGTGTGGCTAAAGCGAACGACCCGTGTGTACAGGAATAGCGACGTCCCTTGCTCAGTGGAACACCGCCGTGATTTCAGTGTTGCGGGAAGCAAAAACACAACTACCCAGGCTACAGTCATCACACAACGGCAACGCAAAATTTAGCAATTTACCCGCCGCCGTGGCTCAGTGGCTAAGGCGTTGCGCTGCTGAGCACGAGGTCGCGGGTTCGATTCCCGGCCGCGGCGGCCGCTTTTCCGATGGAGGCGAAGACCAAAAACGTCCGTGTGTACGAGATTTCGGCGCACGTTAAAGATCCCCAGGCGATCAAAATTAATCCGAAGCCCTCCACTGCGGCGCGCCTCATCGCCTTCGTTGCGTCGGCGCGATAAAACCCTACAATCAATCAAAAATTTAGCGATTTAAAAAAGCGAAAAGCAAGCACTCGGGAATGTTCCCATAGCAACCCTGCAGTACCCGTGCACAACCGGACAGCCTAAACAAATATGTCCAGATACCCGTCACTGCGTGGCTGCGACAAAAGCGCAGCGAAGATGCGAGTGCCATCCCGGCCGCTCTTCAGACGGAGGCGAGAAGGAACAACGTCCCCGTGTCGACTGCAGCGTGTTACAGTGCCAAATTTTCAATTTTTTCAAAGCGCACCAGGCGCAGTCCAGGCCGAGTTGACCTCATGCCCGTACACGGTACTCCACGTTCGGAAGTCGCCTTGTAGTCACAGCGTCAGCAGGCGCATATTCGTTATCTCGCCGCTGCCTCAGCTGGCCGCGACGCGCGTCTGTCTCAGCCACGTGAACGCTGCGACTATTGATAACGCTGGGTCATGTAGTCTTGGACAATACATAAGACTGCCTAGTTCGCGTTGTCTGTTACAGTAAATGGTCTATTTTTTTTTCTGTAAACGTTGTTAACGGAACGTTGAAAGGTAGTTTCAGGAAGTGACAGAAATGTTGCGTTCGTTGCAGGCATTCAATTCATCTGCATGGGTCTTTCCATGGTTCGAAAGAAAGCAAGAGCGCATCAGACAGGACGGAAAGAGAAGTATAAAAAACACTTGCGCAAGTGTTTTTAAAGTTCTCTTCGTGTTCCGCCTGATGCGCTGGTTTCTTTCAAACTTATGTATTGATCAGCCCAACTTTTCACTCTTGTTTTTGGCGTTATTTTCTGGTAATTACTGGGTCAGTGCTGGAGGTTAATTTTTACCAATTGCTTTAAATGTTTTTCGGACGTGTCGATTTCGAATAGTGCACAATTGAGCATTCATTGTTCTTTACGTTGTCTGTACATATTAACATTGAAGCTTCTCTTCCAAAAAGTCCAAAATATTCATGAATGATCATACATACGTGCAAAATCTTCTGTGTTAGCTGAATTTTTCCGTTTTCTGGAATGTTTGCTTTATTTAGGAAGACGGCTACGGTCACGGCCGCCAAAACATGCAACCACGCACTATTTTATTTATTTAGTTGAAGCGCTCACCAACAGTGGTGTGCCTTCTCGGGTGAGGCACTGGGTAAATGAGGAATATAAGTCATACAGAGGCAACACATAAGCAAGGGTAGTAAATCAAAAATGGGTAAAAGAAATGTGTGGGTATACGGGGTGTTTCATCGAGACTAAATATTTTTAAAAAATGGGATTTTGGAAGTAAAGCTGTTTTTCTTGCGCTAAGTGATCAGGGGCCGTGGCAGGTGCCAAGTGCTATTTATGGAAATAAGTAACTTGACTTGATTAATCACCGTTTCAATTATCCTAAGTTAGATGCTTGATTGTAATGATTAACAAGTAGAGGATCATGAGTCCATCTCTTATCGATTATTGCGTTTCCGAAATTGTAACTGCGTGCAGAGGTACAGCGCTCAGAACCTAAGCTCACAGATGTGGGTAAAGGGCTCCGGGCGGAAGCTGAGCGCCACGAAGCTGCGCCCTCAGGCTCATGTCACTCGGAGCTGTACATGCCACACGCACGCCGGGCTTTATCTTCGGCCCGAACAGAAGCAAGGGGCACCTGAACAGCCGAAAAGCATCTGATAGCCGGATTTATAGATTACAAAGTTCCCAATCAGGGAGTTATTACGTCTAAACAATCTTCGGTCGGCCCATGTGGCCACCGAAACAATAATGACAAAAAAAAGCGCTCCGACATTGGGAATAAGCGTCTCGGGTTACTGTGTTACGGGGGAGGGGTGGGGGGGGGGACATACCACTGAAAGTGAACTAAGGGAGGGCATATTTTGGCCCAAACGGATAACCGTTGGACCACGGTGGTAACGGAATGACTACCCTGTAATGAGAATAGAAAGAGCAGAAGACCGCTAGCGCTATGAAAGAATGAAATAAAGAAATTAAGCGCAAATGAGTTATTCCGACAGAGCAATATAAAAGTAGTTGGACTTCGACGGGCGGCGCCCTTGATAGGCTGCTCATTCATTCATTCCTTAATTCATTCATTCATTCATATCTGCATACATACATAAATACACACACACATACATACATACATACATACATACATACATACATACGTACGTACGTACGTACATACATACATACATACATACATACGTACATACACATACATACATACACACACATACATACATACACACATACATGCATACCTGCGTATGCACATACGTACGTACGTACACTACTCAATTTACGCACTGTGGACGTATTATGAAAAATTGAGGAGAAACGTGCGATAATTTAAGTAAACCGGCATCAAATTTCGTTAGTCACGTTTAGCTCAATGTATAACATATGACTTTGGCGTTACGGTAACCTTTACGTAAGCTGTGACCTACGAATTGCACTTGTTACATGCGCTTTCGTAGTTCCGTAATATTTGTGGTCACAATAATTTGTTATATTTCTTTACAAAAATAAACGATACAACAAAACGACTCAAATAAGTGCGCTGCGTAGGATTTAAAGCCGTCTAAATAGAATATCTTGGTACACCACACACATTTCATGGAAAAGAACAAAAAGAACGAGCTAAGAGAGAAATCACCATTGTTACGTAGAGGAAGAACCGGTCATAAAAGAGCGTTCTAAGCAGAGCCATGGCTGGATCCCATCCGCAACACCCCGTTTCCCGTTTCCCTTCTCATGCTAAAAACACCGGGCAGCTAGGCAAATTGAATTGTCCAAGAACTCGCAAGGCGTCGCAGCAATGACCACAATTACTACCGTTCGAACCACTATGCGCGTAGCTTAGATTGGGCTTAACCGCTTGCATAATAGTGTGATCGGGAAAGTGATAGTTCTTCTTGTTTGGTGATTTTTTATGACGAAATGTTATCTCGTCGATACTACGTACAATCGTGTACTTTTAATTCAAATCCCATGTCGCATTGTACGAAACTTTTCAAAAGCAATACAGCGATAATAAATTCCAACTAAGCTGTTTCACTATAAATGTTATAAATGGTGTTATATCGACTGCGGAAAATATTAAGAACGAAATTTGATCAGAGTACAAATATGTTTGCATGTTAAAAGCGAAGCGGGTGACAACTTTAGGCACCCTTCTTCACCTAGAAGGGCTGATAAAGCTGTAGTTATTGCCGGCACAGCGTCGCACAGCGTGATTTGCTCGCCCGCAAGAAATGTGTTTTCAGTTTCTGCTCTGACATTGGTGTGATTTTCTTCATGCGTAACACTCGCAATCGTCGCTGCAGTAATTTAACACGCATAAGTGGGATAGAATTCTCCTTGAAGAAGTCACGTTTCCTGGCTTCCACAGAAGCGCAGCGAACCAAGCTTGTATCCCGCAAACGGCAGGATTGACAACGACTGCTGAGGAAAGCCTGCAGCCCAGTAGGTCCACACGCACCCCTTGCCGCTTTCGTAACTCGCTGCGATGCTCTTCTGTCGGTCGGAGCAACGCCGCCTGTATTAACATTGCCTGACGCGTCGCGCGCTTTTCAATGGGAAGGGTAGGGACGCTTAGTTCAGGCACTGATCCACTATGTGGCGCGTGCCGGCGGACATCTCGCCTTACGTCACTGCTCGCGAGTCGCGAACGCTGCACCCACTTCTACGACGTGTGTCTGTCAGCTTGCCTGTTGGGCTTCAAGGGCTGTTTCGCTTACGTCTTAGCCGCGAAGGGGCGCTAGTTCTGTGGCGCACTGGGGATCTCGTTCAACGTGTCGCTCGCTTCATACTTGCTGCATTTTTCCAAAGATGAAGACGGTGGCGGACTGAAATAGTCTAAGAACATACTGATTGTCGGGTAGACATATAGCTAACAGAAAACGATATTTTCGGATGGGGCAGCCATTGTTTTACTGATATTTTTCTTTCTGGAGTATTTAAAGAAGAAAAAAATTGCGTGCACGTTTTTTGTTCAGGCGCTCACTTCTACGATTACTTTCCAATAATATCACGTGCTTTTAAACTTCAGGAAATTATAGGAAACAAAAGGATAAGCAGCTGCGATCCTGCCACGCTGTCCGGGCGCTTCTACAGTACAGTCCTCAATTTTAGAAGTGCGTACCGATGCGGAGTGCGAACAGGGGGGTCAAAAGAATACCTCAATGCGGAGGGGATAGAGGGGGGATGCCCCACTCAGAAAATTTCAGGGCCTGTGATCCGAGTAGATAAGCGCGCAAAGCCGGCATCAGCTTGCGGCAGCGCAAGGGATTTTGCTTCGTGACAAAGGAAGTTTTATCAGTGACAGACCAAGACAGACAGGCATGGTGAAAAACAAGAAGGCGTAGGAGCGCCGCCTCGGGAACGCTAAACAGACTTTCCACTATTTTGCATAGTTTCCGAAAAGCGGCGCTGGCTGGCGGACACGAAAGCACGCTGGAAGGCTACGGAGCGGGGAAGGGTAGGAGAGAGCAACAGGAGAGTGGCTGTTTGGCCATTTTTCGCTCACGCGTTAGGCACTGTTTATACAGGCGGCGTTGGTCGGAGCAATGTAACCGCCGCCGTCTATGCTGGCGCGAAAGTGAATTGTGTATACGTGCTGTCGTATTACTGTGTTCTTACCTGTGCGCGTAGATTGATACCAAAGGTTTAGAAAACCTCTAAACACATTTTCTGTCGCCGCCTTAGACGCAGTGGCCTTATCTGGGGGTCGCAGGAAATGAATGTATCTTTTCATTCGCACCACGAGAAGCACCCTCCTCGCCCTCTTTGCAAGTCGCCGACTTCGTGTTCTCCAGAAAAAACAACAGCATGCAAAACCGCAAAAAGAAACATCTGGGCCAAGTCATGCCGGTATTCATTCCGTACTGATATCTGACATTGTTGGCCAAGATCTTCGGTCGTATCAGGGAACGCTCGTGTCATCGCACGACCGATGCATGCCGTCATCGGAGCTATATTTCCTTTCGTGCGGCGGAATAAAGCGTGCTTCGGTGTCCTGGTTGTTTTTACACTGCTAGATTGCAACTACCTGACGCAGCTTTTTGGGGGCGGTACGTGATGCCATCTATGAAGCAAAAAAGTGCGAATCTGAGTTGGCGCCGAACTGCTGAACCCTCTTAAGTTAAAAAGCGTGACTTGATTATGCTTTTTCTTATGAGTGTGTTCATGTTGTAAGTTTTCAAGTGTGTTGTTCAAGAGTTTCAGCTCCGTATTCTTCCTATCTAATTAAAAGTAAACAAATTTGTATATTTTTCGCTCTTATGACTGTCATTTCACTACATTCCTGTTTCTGTTTTCTGCGCTGATATTTATTTATGTACCACCTGCATGTACCATCTGTATGCCCACCTGCTATGGCCTCGGAATGAGACTGGCAGTATTGAAAATAAATAAAAGGAAAAGTTTGCATGCGAATTTAAGCACTCCCTTTTCTACGAGGAAGTGCGCCGTGCTAAGGCTAGAGATTTATACAGCCCAGGCCTTCAACCGTGCTTTTTTGATGTTGTTAGCCTTTCACTGCACTTGAGTCAGTTAAAAGAAATGTTTGACTGAACAAAAGATTAACACGCTGTGGGATACTGAGAGCAGCAGCTCGAGCGGTGCTACTCACTCGAGTGGTATCTAAAGTGACTGAATATCAGTCGTAAACGTTAAGTTCTTGGTCTGTGCCTACTTTTTTTAATGTTTGCTAATTAAAGAATTATTCCTTGCGCCGGTCTCATTTAGCTACTGCCGCTAAAAGTGTGTTTTCTTTGGGGGGGGGGTTCATTTTATGCTTTCCCAATCTAAGCACCCCACCCCCTCCGACTTTGGGCATTGCGGTATTGGAAAAAAAATCGTGCTTACAATCGAGTAAATACGGTACGAAGGAAGCTTTTTACATAGCTCAGCTTTGCAGTTTTGTGTCAGTACTCTTTGAAAGCACAAAAAATCTAATCCCCTTTCTTAAAGAAAGACGGCTCAACAAGTAGATTTCTTTATGCGAACTCGAATTAAAGTCAAAACTCAAAGTTAACGAAGTACTGACGAAATTTTTGTGGTACATTTTTGCCTTCCGGAACTCATTTATTCCCGTTCAATTAAATTTGGCAACGTGCTCACATAACACTTGTGCTCAGACGACATGTTCATCAGCAGACAGGGAGTGGATATTTTGCAGGGTGTGAGCACAATACAAGTGTCCCTAGGAGAAAAAGAGCACTCCTTGATGTGGGGAGGAAAATCCTCTTCTTCATCGGTGACTAGTTTGTGGCACACAAGCAACACCACACCAGCATCATCGGCATGCTCTCGAACATGAAGAATATGTTGGACGACAAAAAAAAAAGCCCCTCAAAGTTCTTAATAGAAGAGCTGTCGCTTTTTTTTGCTTTTTTGTACTGCCTGTTGTGGATAATTGTTCCTTGAAATGCCATTCTTATGAATTCGTTCACAATTTTGCCCTCGTACGTTAAGAAATGTGCAATGACATCTTTTTGCTGTGAATTTAGGCATGCATCCATTGGTTTTCCGAATAGGCGTATGTTATCAACTGTTGCAACCTTTTTGGTTAGAGCATTTCCTAGTTGTTGCTGGCAGAAGAACTGCACATTTGAGCCTAGAGGTGACGAATGAAGAATAGCCTGTAGCTCCTGCTGAACAAAAACTCTTTCCACAATTTGACAAGGAGCCCCTTTTGCTGCCTTCAACATTTTTGTTATTCTTCCATTTCCCGTCTCAAAGGGAAAGGCGGAGCAAGCCCATAGCGGACCTAAACTTTCTACACAGTTGCCGAGATGCAACAACTGGTGCACGTTAAACGTCATGAAACATTCTCCGTACAATCCTTCGGCTCTTGCCACGAACACTTGAAGCAGGTGCCCTAGAAGAACAATACATACACATAGCTATAGATTATAACCTTAAACACGGTCCAAAATGTCATGAAAAGGAGAGTCATAAGTCATTCGGTTCCTTTATTTTTGATAGCTGTGACAAATTCCTAGCAACAGATTCCTATTTTAAATGCAAAGTTATTTGATGTCTTCAAGACTGCAATGGTTCGTTTCAGCCACCATCTAGTGTCATCAAATACTCGTTCAACTTATTCCAGCAAGAATTCGCTGCAGACATTAGGCTCATATATCGGGTTCTTGCCTCGGATTCATGTTGGTTTTGCCTCCCATTATTTCACTGTTGCTGTTTTTGTGAATTGCGTTATGGCCACAAATTTTTTCTAACTGCTATGAATGCTGCAATCTCACATAACTGATTCGGTAGTTAGGTTGAAATCAGCCAAAATTGCAAGTTTAATAAGTTCCATTATAGGTGCCCAAGGTGATAATGAGTCAGAGTCCTCTCAATATGCAATTTATTGTAAAACTCGCGTGAGTTCAATTATGAAGAAGGGCAATCTTTTTAGTGCGTCGAAGCTGTGGTATTTTAATGCCCCTCTAAATTTGCCTGCCAAGGCTGTTCAGGAAATATTCATACATTTTTTTTTACCTAGCATTTGAGCTGGCTCAATAATGTGATGGTGTTTCTAAACTTCAGCTCAATCATTTTTTTTTCTCACTTTCTCCCTTCCTTTCTTCCCCATGACTATAAATTGGGGTCAGGCTGGGTATGCAAGCCTGATTAGTATGGGCAGTTCTGCCTTTCACGGCCCTTTATGCCTGGTTGTACCCATCCTGAGTATGGATAAAAGTACACAGTATTAGTACTATTATTTGCTGCATTCATGTTATTTTTCTAGTCTGCATTACTTATGACGGGTTCCTTACATTAATCCAACTGAAGTTAGGTGAAAAACAAGAGGAACTTACTTGCATGTTGGAGTTGTCTTGGGGAAATTTCAGCGAGTAGTAGGGTGTACACTGCTTCCACTAGCAGGGCTGCATGCCTCCAGTAGCGGTCTCGTGGCACTCCAAGCAGTGTCGGCAGGGAGAAGAAAAGAAGCCAGTTTCTCCACTCGCTGGCTTTCCAGAAACTCCTCTCATGCAAGGACCGAGGCAAGCGTGTAAAACTGTGTGGTGGGCAAATGCTCAGGAGGCGCCTGTCCAACTTGTCGACTGTAGAAGGAGCACCTGCATGCGCAAAAAAGAAATTTCTGAATTGAAGCTTTCATTCATATAATTTACAAGTTTTATGACGGCTGTCCCTTTCCAAGGGCAGAGGGACAAAGCAATGAGGGAGACAAAACAGAGTACGCTGACCCCCAACCCGAAGGTTTAGTTAAAAACCAAGAAAATAAATATGCATACATCAGCAAAAAAAAACACACGCACATGCATACACACACACACACACAAAAAGGCAAGACTGAATAACTTACGGAATGTGATATTGTGGTGATTACGAATCACAGTACCTTCCTTTTCAAGTAGCTATCCTAATGGGACACTTTCAAATGAAGTTTTTTTTTTGGTAATTGGTAATGCATGAATTTTGCAAGCAGATTGTTCACGGTATCACTAAATATTTTCACCACTTCAAGCCGAGCAGAACACCCCCATGTCATGCAATGAATGGCCAGATTGGTTCATTTTCCTCTTTCATTCATAGTTCCTTAGTTTTTACCCGCCACGGTGGCTCAGTTGCTAAGGCAATTCGCTGCTGAGCACAAGGACGCGGGTTCGATTCTCGGCCGCGGCGGCCACTTTTCCGGTGGGGGTAAAAAACAAAAACGCTCATGTGTACGAGATTTCGGCACACGTTATAGATCCCCAGGCGGACAAAACTAATCCGGAGACCTCCACTACGGCGCGCCTCATCACCTGAGTTGCGTTCGCGCGTTAAACCTCACAATCAATCAATCAATCAATTTGTTCCTTAGTCTACTTGGAACCATATGACTTTACAACACTGATTTTGCTGCATACTTATTTTACAAAGCTGCGAACAAAATCTCGAGTGCTAGCTTTCCTGGCAGTAATATTGAGTAAGGCTCACCAATGTAAACGAGGTTCTTAGAGGCTGATGAGTCCTTCTTTTTCTTCGAGGTCGATGAGTCCTTCTTTTTCTTCAAGGTTGATGAGTTCTTTTTCTTTGATGCGGATGAGCTCTTCTTCGAGACTTCCTTAGTTGTTGGACTTGTTGGAGAGTCCAACCAAAACCCCACCAGCTGTCGGGTGACACCCAAGAGGACGCAGTGCATGTAGTCGACAGCTTGGCCTCGGACGATGTCGAAGTTGTTGAGGTTGATTAGGGGTGAAAGTCCATTCATACCGTTCACTGCAACACCCAGCTCTGCAGCAAGTTTCATGTCCCGAAACACACCAGCTGGTGTTCTTTCAACTTCTATATCCGTCCGCCGATAACGCAAGGCACCTGCAATGATTGGTCTGGAATGAGCTCATAAATCTCTCTTGTAGTTCCCAATATTACGCTTAGCAACAAGACTCGTTTCTAGCCAACACCTGTGCATAACGTCAGCAACTGGTTGTGTTGTCCTTTGTTGCACAAGCCCTAGCATATTTTGCCCATATTTATGCATGCCTTATAACTGAGCTGTCAAGGCCATCCACACAATTTGTGATGCTAAATGCCACGCAAACCTATACCCCTTAGTCATGATATTCAGCATGTGGCGCAAATTTTGCATGTTTGAAGTTGATATGTACAGTGTATGTTCACTCCAATCAGCTTCAGTTATTAATAACTTACATTTTCTGAAACTGAACTACATACAGTAAAAGCTCGTTAATTCGAACTTCAATAACTTGAATTTATGGATAATGCGAACGGTATGATTTGGTGCGGCCAAGCTCACATAGAAGCCTATGTATAAAAAAGCCAGTTAATTCCAACGCAAGTATTCAAACTGCGAGGCCCTGACTCGGCAGCTTGGTGTGGGTACGGCCACACAAATGCACATCCTGTCTACACACAATGCTGGGTCACCTCCAGAATGTGAAAAATGTCAAAAAACCTCCAGTAGTGAAAACCAAACAGAAAAAGCAAAATTGGGTAAAATAAATTAAAACCCCCATGGCGGGTGTTTTCGAGGATGTAATGTTTGCGGACTACATTGGTGCGAACACGGGTGCAATGCTGTGTGGGGCGGTGACAGATGAGATCATTTATGTGTAAAATGCAAATCTTGTCTGCAAAGAGACGGGAGGCAAAACTATAGTTTTGAAGAAGTTGTAGAGGTGGCCTTCCACCACTTTTGCTTGATAAAGCAAAAGGAGCTGGCTGTCGCCTAAATCACCTGCTTTTTTAAAGCATTGAATTCTTGGCATGCCCTACGGCTTCACATTCACTGTGTACTGTTAACTTTAGTTAGTCCGAGCTTTCATTAATTCCAAATGACACAGCATCCCCAAGCCGTTTCAATTAACGAGCGTTTACTGTACTTGAAAAGGGGTCTACAACTTGTTGTCCATGCTCTCTTCATTAAAGATACAGGTGCCGTGAGAAGTAAGTGGAGCACGGGAGCTGTGGCCGAACCGCATAGGAGCGCCGTGTAGCTGCACCGGCGGTAAACTATACGAGCAGAACACGCATGCGTGCCTGCCGACGCAGATAGCCCCTCTACCCAACTCAACCCACTTCTTTTAATGCGGCTTCGATCGTTGTTCGTGGCATACTGGCCTCATCGTTGGCGCTGATAGCAGACCCACCTAAAAATATTAGAAAAAAAAATTGTCACAGTAGATCTCTGCGATTGCAACGCTTCTTTAGCAGCTCACGTGCGCTGAAAGTGTGTGAGCGACGCTGCCAGATACCGCCTCCGCTATTAGCGCCATCGCCGAGACCAGTATGCCGCGAATAATGCTAGAAGCCACGTTAAAATAAGTGGGTTGAGAAGTACAGATGGGCTATCAGCGTCGGATGGCGCGCATGCGCGTTCTGCTCCTCCCGTTTGCCTCCGATTAAGCTACACGGCGCTCCTATGCGGTTCGGCCACAGTTCCCGTGCTCCAATTACTTCTGACAGCACCTGTACATAAATGTCTAGAAACCATCTTTCATGCATGTTGTACTAGGGCAGCAAAACAATCAGTTTTACTTGCATGCAGCTGGTCATACCTGCAAGGTTTTCCCCACATGTAAGGCACCAGGGGCAGCCAAAGTGTCCGTTGTACCGTGTTTGATTGCACACTTCAGCACGTGCCGGGGCATCCACCGAGCAGCATATGGCATGGATGCTCGACGTCACAGTCTGCGTTCCCACCATCCACACGATCTGCCCAATTCCCTGAACCGCACTGACAAACTTTTCCAGGAAGACACACATGTCAGGGTGCGTGGGCCCAAACCATAGTCCAGCTAGGACAGTGTTTTGTTGGCGTAGTCTTGGTGGAAGTTCGTTAATGACAAATTGAATTGGCCATACAGATGTTTTCGAAGATTTGTACACAGGGCTGCCGTCTGTGTTGAAGGTTAGAGTAAGGTCTCGCGCTGAAATATTAGAACTGCTTCTGAGGCTCTTGTAAACGGCAGAAGATGTAATGTCGCTGATTGCGGGCTCATTCAGTGTGGAATTCATCAAAGCCATCTTATTAAAGAGCTCCTGCTTGCACCTGTTGATGACTTGACGTATTTTCTGCTTTAAATCCATGATGCTAAAGAAGCAGCCCACTGCCTTTAGCCCAGACAGTTGGAAATCTTTCTCGCAACTTTCGCATCGCGCGCTACCAGGTCCGCACTCCTGAACGCAACTGCCACAAACGTTGCAATAGTAGTGTGCTTTACATAACGGTCAATCTGGGAGCTCCACATCTTCCTCAGCAAGTACTTGCTCCGGGGCAAGACGTTTCTCCTGAACCCGAACAGCGCGTTAATCAGACGCAGTAAGCCGTCGACAGTGTCCCACGGCAGCCCATGGGCAACAACAAACGCCAATATCATGACGATCGCTGCTGCCTTCGTTGTAGTGGAGCCGGACAGGGTTTCATCACCGTACTCGTCCAGGGCTGCCTTGAGGGTTTCGTGCGTGTCTTCCGGCGGCACGGGCGCAGAGTTTTCTTCGCTTCCCTCTATGCCTTCGGAACAGTCAAAGAAGTTCTCTTCCATGTTCACATCCTCCTCGGAACTCGTTGCGCACGACGGGGCGTCGGCTGCGATGCTTGATGTACCAGGAGTGGCCGATGAGTCGCTGGTTCCTGATGTTTCGGCTTCACTTTGATGTCTTTCTTCCCGCCGATGCCACCGGGTCGACGAAGGTACGCGAAATTCGCTTGATTCGTAGAGGTAACATTTGCGCTTTTTAGTTTGCTGCTCCATAGCCCCCCACCGATTCAGCCAGCGCAGGCCGATTGAGCAACCAAACAAACAAAGAAGCAACAAAGCCGCGCAGCGCCTGCACAGCGCAACCCAGCAGTACGGCGCGGATGGTGGCTGCAAGGAGGATCCAAAGGAATTCGGCGTGAGCAGAGAAAGAAAACGCAACAAGCAGAAACAGCGGAAAGGGCGACGCATCGGCTCCGCCCCCTCCAGCGCCAGCAGTTTCGCTTTTGCTTTCCAGAACTGCTACGAACTGCTCTGTGCAGCTGACTACACTAGTGCAATTGGTGTACAATTAGTGCACTTACAAAGCGTGTCTAGTGTACCAGGTGTGAATAAAAAAAGCGAATAATATAGTGATTTGCACTAGTATTATTTTTATAATTTTATAAATAAAAATATTATATTATTAACTTTTTTTTAAATAAAGACTCTACACTCGGTGTACGCTGTGCAGGTTCACAAATATCCATGATTACAACAGCGCAAGGGGCAGGACGAGAAAGGCTGACAAAGACGGGACTCGCCCAGCTTTGCACTCAGGCTCACGACGTTGCCCTTTGTGTTGCTCCCCAACATTCCAATCCTCCCTGTTCGGTGATATTCCTCTTGATCCGGGTTTGCTCAGGCAGGGACAAGACAAGTCTGCGCCTGCCTTGTCTCCGTGACCATTCCATCGGCCATTCCACCGTGTGCGCATTCCATCGAAGGGTGTTAAGTTGTGTAGTCTGCTGATTTTTAACATTGTTGTGTAATTTCCACCACGCAAGTATGCCACCTACTTACGCGTACGTGGAGTACAAAGACGGTGGTAGGGCGATCGTCGCCGTCTTTTTGATTAAGGATTTTGAGCCGGCGACTTTGGAGGATACCGCCCAAAACAAGAGGGTGTACTGGCGCTCGGAAGTGCGTCAAGAGGAGGGCTTCTACCCTGGCGACATTGTTTTACTTAGCCGTAAGTACATATTGCATGAATTTGTACTTGAAAGTGTCTAGAGAAAATGGTATAGCTGGTACCAGCTGGCTTTTGGTTATAAATTCCCAAATGAGCGCAGTTGGTCCAATCTGGAACCTGCTACCTTTTTTACTAGGATGGGGTTTCAGTACTTAATTCTACAGTTGCAGGTGCGCGCCGTTTGCAAATGCTGCTGGGTTTGCACTTAGTGGAGCTCTTGTATTACAAGTCCCGGCCTGGCCGCCGACTTCGCTCTACGCACCGAGCATCGGCAAGTTCTAACGGAGAGCTTCGTGTTCGAAAAGGCGTTACGCATGAGGACGCTGGGCAAGGATGGTAGGATGGAAGAGAGAAAAATGGAAACGGAGACCAGGCTGGGTGAGAAACTGCCACAGCCACTGAGGGTTTGTTTTTTAGTATTCGGCATATTCGTTGAAAGTTTGCGTTGAAAGTTGCTATCATTTTTGGCGCAAAAAAACTGTCTTGAATGAACGACCCGACTATTTTGTCTTCATGGACCCATCAGTGCGAAATTGATGCAGGAAACATCACAGCAGCACTGAGAAATAGTGTGAAATTTTTTGACTGGCCAATTTCGCAGTTCGTAAATTTCTATAAAAATTAGCCTTTGTTTCCCTTTTCTCTGTATAGTAAACAAAGCTGACCTCATCACAAGAATGAGAAAGGGGCACAAGCCTGTCCCGGATGCAATTTTTGACGCGGGCCCTTCCATCAGCGGTTCCAGCCACACCAAGACATCGGCCGAGGTGAATACAGTGGGGCTTGCATAACCTTGAAATCATTTATAACTAATACATGGGGTCTGTTCAATTCACCTGCACCACGTGAACCAGTTGAAGTGGTGCAGCACTCTGCCATTCCTTTCAGTGGTCCAGCTCGCAGCACCTGAGCTTTGCTGTTCGATACACTGGTGGTGCTGACGGGTGCAGGACAAATTCACGGATTTGCCTGCACTCTCTGTTGAGGTGCAGAAACAGATGAAAGAACTGCAAATCTGGTTCTGTCAACTGGCTTTGCACCTCTGTAAACTGGTCCAGGAGGTGCAGGGTGAACCGAGCGGACCCATGGTTTGCCTTGTGTTACCTCGGTTTCTTTTTTCTGCCTACCAGGGTGCCCCAACAGCAAAAGAGAAAAAAAATACAAAAAGGCATCCGCAAAAAAACACATGACCAAGCGGATCTTGTCGCAAAAGCGCAACGCCACCCTGCCGGAGTCGGAGGACGAAAGGGACTCGGACGATGATGACGAGTTGGTGCCAAAAAAACTCTTGCGGTTGACAAAGAACCGTGTAAGTGAGCTGGAGGTGAAGCTCCAGCTTTCTGAGAGGAGGCCGCTGGAGGAAGTTAGGCGGAGCAGGAGGCTGGAGGAATTCCTTGATGAAAGGACGTCCTTATGCACCCAACTGAGTTAGTTCAATTCTTTTGTTGACCTTTTATCAGTAAGCACTTACATGTGTTGCAGATGGCAGTACCGCTGCGCATGGCATTGCAAGCCTTTAGAATCCATTTGAAAGTTTTGAATGCACAAGGTCCTTGAATGCACAAGGTCCTTGAATGCACAAAGTTTTGAATACACAAGGTCCTTGAATGCACAAGGTCCTTGAATGCACAAGGTCCATTTGAATGCACAAGGTCCTTGTGCATTGCGCATGCTTAAAGAAGTACTGACACAAAATTTTTGTGTTTCGTTTTTTTCGCGGCTATAGGTGCCTACGAGCCCACTAATCGTAGAATGGTACATTACCGTAAAATACCGATCAAGCGCCCCCACCCATGCAAGCGCCCCCCTCTCATTATCCGAGTATTTTGAGTTTTCACACATTATTGAAGAAGTGCCCCCTCCTCCCCCCTCCCCCAACCACCGTTGATGGCCCAAACCAATGAAAGTGAAACTGCCCAGGGACACTTCTGACTATGTCTTGGCTAAACCAGATTTTAATTCGAGAACATAGGGTAGCCGTTAATTCTATACACGCTTGCCATTTTGTTGTCATCTGTCATAGCCGAGTGTGGTTGTGACTGTGACAACGGTGGTTTGTGACAAGCATTCGTAACGAAAGCTGGAGGACACTTGAAGATTTCTGAAAGGCACCTAGGCCATTTAGCTCGACCGTGAACGCCCTCCAAACCCATCACGAGTACACCTTGTTCAACATCTCAGAAATGGACAGATGATGGCAAGAGGCAAGAATGGATTCTCTGGCTAAAAGGACCAACAACGCGGTTGGCAGGAACACCGTATAAATTGCTAACACTGGTTGTGCCAAGATGGGCTTCATACACTGCTTCTTTACTAAAAATGTTTCTCCTTAGTGAACTACATTATTTTTTTTCTTTTTCAAGGGGGAGGGGGGAGGTAAGGTTGGTCAAAATTTACACACTGCCATTTTCAATTATGGGGCAGTTCCTAACAAGGGCCCCCTCCCCAAAATTCCGTGAACTATCTGCACTTTCAGGGGGGCGCTTGCTCAGTATTTTACGGTGGATTATCGAACGCAGTAGAAATAATTACTTGCAGCTCCGTTCATCCTTGTCAGTTTCGGTTTCGGTGAAGCGAACACCAAAGCAGCCCCCAAGACAGGAAGGCACATTTCACGTCACTGTTCTCGTTGCAGCACAGCCGATGCCGGTCCGGGCACACACTCACGCGCCAGACTGCCCCGACCGGCCGTAGTCATAGGCGACGTCAGTCCCAAAAACTGTGGTGTGATGCACAAGGCGGAAAAGCACGCTGCAACAGCTCCGCGGCCGCCTCGATGCGTCACGGGAGCTCTGACGTCGGCCGTTTGTGTCGAAGTGCAGATGATCTCAGTTGCGCGGAAAAGCTTTCTCGTGCACGCAAGGATTAAAATTCATTTAAGATGTGTTCCACTGAATGGTTACAGTTTACAACTTCCAAGGGGGTGTCTCCATACACAAAGGAAGCGTTCTGCAGAGTGATCTGAGCTTTGAAATTTCGTCTCAGTACTCCTTCAAGGCACATTGCATAGCCTTTGTCAACATAAATATGACTTTCAGAGAGGCTGAGGCGGATAGCAAACCTCCACTGGGGCACCTTATTTGCATTTCTCAAAATAAACATTTTTATCCCAAAACATAGAAGAGGGTGATGGTTTTAAACTGCTTATCTTTTGAGCTAATGTCGTGTGTTGGTCAGTAAGAACTTTTTTAAACCGTTTTCATTTATGACATTCCATTGTTGCTATGGAATTACCCGTAATGTTGGTTTAGGCGGCTACTTTTCAATTCTTTTTGTCGGTGCATCCACATTGCTAAGAGTGGAATAAATGGCACGGCCATATATTAAACAGCCCGTACTAGTTTGAATTACGACGTTTCACATGCCTGTGGCTTAAATTTTTATAGATTGGAAGTTGGCAGCTGTCACGAGGTGAAGTGAAAACGATAATGAAGATGCGCTCTTAAGGATATGCTCCAAACACCCCGAACATCATCATCGTCGTCTTGTCAAGCACCCAATGAGAAGATGTCAGCAACTACGGAGGGGATGCCGTGACGGGGAAGAAGAAGAAGACGTGGGTGGGATGCTGCGGAGATACATGGCTGTCGGGCGTTCGGACCCGAGCGTGTAGCGGCGAGCATCGAAGAGTGACATCTGCACCTACCATCCGCCAGTCATCAACTCCAGCATCAGGAGGAGTCAACCGTGCGTCCACGAGGGCCGCGTTCTCTTCAACCGCGAGAGCCTGGAACACGGTGCACCACAGGGGGCGTCCATACGTGATCGGGCCCCCACCTACAACCCATGCCGCGACTGGCCCACACCGACGCCGCCACGCCTTACCCGGACTGACCGTGTGATGGGACTCATCACACGAAAGTGTAAGCCGTGCGCCGTGTTCGAACGTTCGTGTAGTCTCTTCCGGGTGGTTAAGCTGTCCTCTTTTTGGTGATACGTGTCTTTGTTCCGTGTGTCTGTCGTGGGTTTACCGGTACATAAACGCAGTTATCCCTGGTCCTTTTCTCTATCACTTTGCTTCGACTAAGAACCTGACAGCAGCAATATATTACCTGATCTTTGGGGCAGCAAAAGCCCATGTACAAGCATGGCAAGCATCACAGCTGAACTCATTTTACAAGTGAAAGTGATGTGCTTCTTGCCCAATAATGTGACGTGTCGGAGTGATATGCAGGCAGCTTGGCGGCCAGTGTGAACCAGGCACTGCTGGCATTGAAGGGAGCAGCAACGCCAGCTTTGCATTTTGAGGTGTGTAAATTTAAAAATGCTTTGTTTTACTTTTTGCATGTTTTTAGGATGGCACGGTCGCTTTCATTTCTTCTAAGTTAAAGGTCCTCACAACTGTTTTGCATGGAAAAAAAAAAGTATGTTGTACCGTAACATTTCGAATTGCCCCCACCTTTGTAAGGCCCCCTTCACTCTAAGCCTCAAGATTCATCGCACCTGAACAGGCCTGCGACGGCTGGCTGGTTTATTATCTTGCCCAGTAAGGTTCAATCATAGCAGCCCAATAGCCGAATCTCTAGGTGTCATTTCTCATTTTTCTTTTCGTGGACTCGGTTTCTTTTGGCGACAACATGCGCTCGATATTTTTGCTAAGCTGTGGGCCTCTACCCGAGGATACTGTGGAGTGGTCCTTCAAGGAGCCATGAAAAGAAAATGCAAGTTGGTTTTATTCGAAACATTTCGTGTTTTATAGTGCCCCCAGCGCTTGTCCGGACACAAACGGTGCTTTATTCACTGAGAAATTAAACAATTTAGGTTAAAATTTTGATTTTCCCGCTCAATCGTGCGTTTTCGTGGTCCCAAATGGCATCACAGGAACCGACCGCTCTGCAGCCTAGAGTACCTTCATTCACGCATCCGCCGTACAGGGTAGAGAGACGTATACGCTGGCGCCGCCATTTTCGGTTGCTCGCTCGCCACCGAAGCAAGTCATTGTGCAAAAACGAGCTAAAATTATCGCCGCAACGCAGTTTACTGAACAAGTTTAAATCATATTGTCTGTTTCGCGTTGCTAGGTCTCATGGGAAACGAAAAGAATAACGCGTTGAGCCCCTTGGCCCAATTGCGGCGGCACGGGACCGTTCAAAGGTTGTCTCCACCCTGTACAGCGGTGTTGGTTTGTTCCCGCGTTTCTTTACGTTCCGTAACCTAGATGGCGCCACCATACCGTGGCAAGCGTTTGGTTTGTTTTTGCCCGCATTTAAACCTGGCTTGTTTTTGTTCTGGGAGAAAATATTCGTTCCCTGAAACAGTGCTCGCTCGACAAATGGGGTCACGTAAGACACCGTTGCTTGCGTCAATCGGCCAGTAACGTCTGAGACAACCCCAAGCCCCGTAGTGCTGTGCAGCTAAACCGAGCTTGCTATGCGCAGTACGAACAGCAGAACGCATCAGTACTTCTATGTTTACATGTGCTTTCGTAACTTCCACTGTTTGTCCCATCATTCTTATTGCTTTGTAAAGAATGTGCCCTAAATTTAAGCGAGAATCGCTCGTTCGTCTAGTTTGTAAGCTCTACCTAATTTGCGTCTGCTTCTGCCAGCCTCCGCCAATCGCAGAGCTTAGCTCATGTGACATCATAGGTTCTGTTGCGGGAAATGAGCTGGTGGGTCGCATGACCATTTCCGTTTTTCTTAATTATGTAGCTTATTTGAGCGAAGTTTACGTTAAAAGTGGTGTCAGTATGATTCTAACGAGACAATCTTTTGAATGAACTAAACTTGTGTTTTCTCTTCATGGCTCCTTTCAGGGGCTGTGGTATAAGCAACGCACTGGTTGGCTCGGAGGAAGGCGACCGGCGTGGTGAACTAGCAGAGCTGAGGTGCCAGGAGACCGGGCCAGACTTTAAGCGGACTTCTCCGCCACATCTACGATGCTCACAGTGCTTCTACAATTCCAGGTGCTGACGTGCCTGGTGCCTGGAGCCGTTTGCCCTTACGTCACCGCCCAAAGTCCCTCCGGAACCACCTACCTGCACGAAGAAAGTTCTCCGCCCGCCGCACATCCCCCTTCCAAGTTAAATGACACCCGCCACCCGCTTTTAGCACGAGCCTGGCACACCGCCTGGCAACCTTGGCCCTCTCCGACGTCAGCAACCACGGGACCGGATCGAGCGCTACATAAACAGCCAGGAATCGCCGACTGCTCGGGGCACAGCACGGCCACATCTACGATGCTCACAGTGCTTCTACAATTCCAGGTTTGTTACCTCACCTGCTCAAAAGAATTCAGAAGTGATTACAGATGTATAGTGGCGGTGTCGTGCCCCTACGACTTGAAGTGTCGCGGAGTGATGCCATTGTGTCGCGATGCGTTTGTCCTCCATTTGCTGTGCGAAATTTTGTTAATACTATCCGGTGATGTTGAGGTTAACCCCGGACCCTCCCCTAGTGCTGAACTTTTACCTATCCTCGACGCTATCAAACGAATAGAGAGTGTTCAAGCCGCAATTCGCATAGATCTTGAACAAATTAAATCAGCACAGACTGCCCAAGAAAACCTTATAGCTGAGATTCTGATCCGCTCCAACACATTAGATACAAGTCAACAAAACCAAGGAATCTCGACTGCTGTAAACACTATCGACCGACTGGAGCATGCCATCACTACCCTAAAAGCCGCGAACATTCACACCAACAACCGTATGCGCAGAGACAACCTTATTTTCTTTGGCATTGATGATTCCGATAAAGAACCTTGGAGCGATTCAGAGAACAAAATTCTAGACCTGTGCAAAAATACTCTTGAACTAACCCTAAGTGCTAGCGATATAGAACAACAAAAAAACGCCCTATAATAGTAAAACTGGCTCACTTCAAGACGAAAGAAAACATATTGGCTTGCGGACGTAAGCTGAAAGATACATGTTTTGCAAGAAGAGAAGACTGTGCCCCGAGTACGCAATTTTCACGCTCTCAATTGTTAAAATTTATCAAGCCCCAAAAATGCGCGTTTAAGCTTAGCCTGGATAAACTACACGTAGGTAGCAGATGTTACTTTTACGACGCTGCATCCGACAACGTTATTGAACACCCCACAGCACCAAACAGCAATACACTAACAGCCCCTAGAGATACCTTATCTGAGCCACCCCAGTGACGAACAAGAAATGCTACCCTCTCTTCCTCCAAAAACCGACCTGACTCATTCCTTAACATTAGTGGGCTTTTCACCAACATCCGCAGCATAATACCAAAATGTGACGAACTCGAAAGCTTCATAGACGATACCGCAGCCGATATCGTATTGTTAACCGAAACGTGGCTTAACAAGGACGTCAGGGACTGCGAAGTTTTTCCATCCAACCCCAGTTTAACAATATATCGACGTGACAGACATGACAGACGAGGGGGAGGAGTACTGATTGCCGTTAGAAACAGCTTACTATCGTCACTAATCACTCATGACGACAACATTGAACTAACATGGGTATGCGTGCACAGTACAATTGGCAAAATAGTGTTTGGAATATGTTACCGTCCACCAGATAGTAGCCCCTCCTTTTGCGATAACTTACGTATTTCCCTAGAACAAATAAAAAAAGATATACCCGAGGCACCAATCTTCCTTTTCGGAGATTTTAATCATCCCAGCATAAATTGGCCGCTACTTCCAGTACCCAACAAATAAAAATCACCACATAGCGAACCGAAGCAGTTTCTTGAATTTACTCTGGACTTTAATCTGCACCAAACCGTAGCATGCCCTACAAGGGGCGACAACACCCTAGATCTCTTATTAACATCTAGCCCTGAAAACATAAAAAAATGTGACTTTGCTCCCTGACCTCAGCGACCACAGCCTACTTCATATCAGCATTTCATTGCCTATAAAAAAAGAACGCCCCGACGCAAAAATCAATCACAGATTACAAGAAAGCTAACTTCGACGCATTTAACCGTGAACTTGCACTCTTCTACGACGATTTTCGACGCTTATACTCTGCTCGCTCGGTCAACACTAATTGGGAATTATATAAAAACACAATGCTGAACTTAAAAAACAGACATATTCCCACTATCCTTGTAAATACAGACAAAAATAACCCGTGGTTTACGCAGCGTCTAAAACGCCTACTTAACAAGAAAAAACGCCTTTATCGGAAAGCAAAGCTTCTTAATAACCCCATGGTTTGGGATCAGTACAAATTGATTGCTAATGAATATATTAAAAAACTGAAAGCTTCCAAAGACAAATTCTTCTCAACTGACCTCTTATCAATCCTACACTCTAACCCTAGTAAATTCTTTCAAATTATCTCCCCGCCAGATCGTCAAACGCAGCTTCAGCTATCAAACGCAGACAACGAATTAATCGAAACTGGAAAATGTGCTACAGCCCTTAACAACTTCTTTACGTCAGTGTTTTTACCTGCTCAAAGCTTTAATTGTACCCAGTTACCACACTACTCGCCTACCATAATGCCCGATATCCAGATTAACGTTGACGGAATAGCTAGGTTAATAAACTCTCTCAAATTATCGTCCTCGGCCGGTTGCGATCAAATCAGCAGCAAACTACTTAAAAACACAATTTCCCTGTCAAGCGCAATACTAACCTTGCTCTTCCAACAATCGCTAAGCACTGGTGAGGTTCCCCACGATTGGAAAAACGCACAAGTCATTCCCATCCATAAGTCTGGAGACCGATCAAAAGCAACTAATTACCGTCCGATTTCATTAACCAGCATCCCATCCAAACTGCTAGAACACATTATAGCAACCAATTTAATGAACTATCTCGAATCAATTAACTTCTTTTATGCAAACCAGCATGGTTTTAGAAAACTATTATCATGCGAAACTCAGCTATCAGAATTCACCGACGATATCTTGCAACATATGGACGATCATCTACAAATTGACGCCATCTTCCTCGACTTCTCGAAGGCCTTCGACCGTGTCCCACACAATCACTTGCTTGCAAAATTATCTACTCTGGGAATCCCCCCGATACTGATTACTTGGATAGAACATTTCTTAAAAGGACGCGTACAATACCCAACTGCTAACTCCCATGATTCGCAAATTTCTAGTGTTACATCCGGTGTCCCCCAGGGAGCAGGCTTATCCCCCCTATTATTTTTATCTACGTCAACGACCTGCCATCTAACACAAAAACCAGACTCCGTCTTTTTGCGGATGACTGCGTCATCTACAATGCCATTCGTAACCCTAGCGATTCCACTGATCTTCAGGAAGACATTGACACTATCGTTGCATGGTGTGCAAAATGGCTCATGCCTCTTAACCTTAATAAGTGCCAATCCATGTCCTTTTCTCGTAAACGCAGCATCACAAATCACGCATACCATATCAGTTCAAATGAAATAACTCGAACAGACTGCTATAAGTATCTAGGCGTTCACTTGACATCGTCATTATCATGGGTCACCCACATTGAAACAATATGCGCACACGCCTCACGCACACTCGGCTTTTTGCGCCGCAATCTCAGATCTGCATCACCAACTGTTAAAAAAACTTGCATATCAGACATACTTTCGGCCTAAATTGGAATACGCTTCATCTATCTGGCACCCCTCACAAGCATATCTCACCTACGAGCTAGAATCCATCCAGAATCGCGCGGCTCGCTTCATCATGTCAAACTACTCGCGTAAATCTAGCATCACTGAACTCAAACGCACACTTGACCTTCCATGTCTCCAATCACGTCGAATCATCTCGCGTCTCTGCTTGCTTCACTCGTTCTACTATCACCCAATAGCCAGGCACCCTTGACTTCAACCCCCGCCCAGAATCTCGCCGCGCCGCATCCATAGCAAACCAATCGCACACATTCAGGGCCGCACATCATCGATGAAAGATTCTTTTTTCCCTCATGCAATAACCCTGTGGAATACCCTGCCCGACAGTATTGTTTCGTCCGCTGACCGCACGACTTTTCGCGAGAAACTAGCAGTGCATTTCACCTAAATGGTTTTTGTTAAAATGACTTACTAGCTAAACCATTTTTGTAACAACCTTTTAGTGACCCATGCATTCTGATGCTTATTACTTATGTATATTGCTCTTTTATTGTAGTCTATGATTTTGAATATTTTTCTGCTTTCTTGTTTCCTTTCTGAGCGATGTTTTTTGTTCCCTTTCTTCGTCTTTTCTTCCTTTTTTCGGCCACTTGTGTGATGAAGAGTCCGTCACATATTGTTTGCCCCCGCCTTATGTAATGCCTCCGGGACCTTAAGGCTTCAATAAATGAAATGAAATGAAATTATGGTTTTGCAAGCGATGACTAACATTCTTTGGCAAAATTTTAGGTGCATGTGCATTCTGTTTATTCTTCCCGGCAGGGGATCTACGTCACCGCATCTTGAATTTTGTTGTCATTTTTGGATAGCGCCCCCTCCCCACTTTGCCCTTTGCCAGTTATCTCCACTTGCCTACAGGGAGGCATTTGCTAAAACTTTTCACGTAATAAAAATGTGTAATTGCTTGATTACAGTACATGCACATGGCAGGAGTACCTAAGCACCTAAGCAGTTCTTTTGGGCTGTGTATATGAAGGCATAAATGGCGAGTTGAGTGTCTGAGACACTTTGCTTCCATCTCATTGCCAAAGGGCTTTCTAAACTTTCCACTTCAGAAGCTTCGCTTTGCAACCTGCTTTATGCTTTGAAATGGGTTTGGTATGTCTCCTATGTGTCATGCCATTGCTAGTTTATGCCACCCTGCGATGGGAGAGTCTGTGACAATAGTGAATTTCTCTACCTGCTTTTTTTTTAATTCTATTAATCTGTGGTGAATTGGAAGGGACAAGCTCCCTCCCCCTCTCTGGTGCTAAGTTTTTCGCATTGTGGAATGCCTTCTACATGCTATGGAGTACTTCTGAAGAAGAGATTTCTCTGCTATGGGCACTGACGTTGGACACCAGCTTTTTAGCAAATAGGGTGTTTAAAGCTTTCACCTGAAAAAATCTATCACACTGCAAAAAAAACAACAATTGGAAGAGTAGAAACTGCTTTTTCCGGCAGATAAATGTCATACATGCTGAAAGCTGCCATGATGGCAGGACGTAGCCACTGAAGTTAAAACATAAAACTTTGATATCCAAACAAATAGCTTGTGCCATTCCTCCTGTTTTTGTTCCTGGTGTTTTTGTTTGGCTACGAACGACGTAGGAGAAGCTGCCCTTGCTCTGTACTTGCTCCATGTTTCAAGCGTATTTGAAGTACAGAATTTTCAAAATTGTGTTACTTGCATACAATCTGCTTAAATGATTAAGAGCTTTTTAAAGGAGCCATGAAGAGAAAACACAAGTTGGTTCATTCGAAAGATTGTCTCGTTAGAATCATACTGACACCACTTTTAACGTAAACTTCGCTATAATAAGCTACATAATTAGGAAAAACGGGAATGGTCATGCGACCCACCAGCTCATTTCCCGCAACAGAACCTATGATGTCACATGAGCTAAGCTCTGCGATTGGCGGAGGCTAGCAGAAGCAGACGCAAATTAGGTAGAGCTTACAAACTAGACGAACGAGCGATTTGCGCTTAAATTTAGGGCACATTCTTTACAAAGCAATAAGAATGATGGGACAAACAGTGGAAGTTACGAAAGCACATGTAAAAAACATAGAAGTACTGATGCGTTCTGCTGTTCGTACTGCGCACAGCATGCTTGGCTTAGCTGCACAGCACTACGGGGCTTGGGGTTGTCTCAGACGACACTGGCCGATTGACGCAAGCAAAGGTGTCGTACGTGACCCCATTTGTCGAGCGAGCACTGTTTCAGGGAACGAATATTTTCTCCCAAAACAAAAACAAGCCAGGTTTAAATGCGGGCAAAAACAAACCAAACGCTTGCCACGGTATGGTTGCGCCATCTAGGTTACGGAACGTAAACAAACGCGGGAACAAACCAACACCGCTGTACAGGGTGGAGACAACCTTTGAACGGTCCCGTGCCGCCGCAATTGGGCCAAGGGGCTCAACACGTTATTCTTTTCGTTTCCCACGAGACCTAGCAACGCGAAACAGACAATATGATTTAAACTTGTTCAGTAAACCGCGTTGCGGCGATAATTTTAGCGCGTTTTTGCACAATGACTTGCTTCGGTGGCGAGCGAGCAACCGAAAATGGCGGCGCCAGCGTATACGTGTCTCTACCCTGTACGGCGGATGCGTGAATGAAGGTACTCTAGGCTGCAGAGCGGTCGGTTCCTGTGATGTCATTTGGGACCACGAAAACGCACGATTGAGCGGGAAAATCAAAATTTTAACCTAAATTGTTTAATTTCTCAGTGAATAAAGCACCGTTTGTATCCGGACATGCGCTGGGGGCACTATAAAACACGAAATCCTTCGAATAAATCCAACTTGCATTTTCTCTTCATGGCTCCTTTAAGAGTCATGCCTAGGATATTTTTAATGGGCAAGCGAGAATTCTTTCTTTTTTTTTTGGTGGGATGCGATATTGGTGAATTGCATTTTATCATTAAAGTGTGTGAACTGATACTTCATTTTGTGTTCACATCTTCAATCATCTCCCAGCCCTTGCCAGAAGAAGCCCCTCCAAAGCCGGAAACCAGTCACATCTCGTGCAGCCCGGTGCAGCCAGGACCAGGTTGCGCTACCTCTTCTGACCAGAATCAGCAGCCAACTACGATGTTGATGGCTGCCCAAGTGGAGCTGTCCATGCAAGTAAGGAATGTCTTATTTACATTTTAAAAGTTTGTGAAATGGTGTACTCCTGTACTCCTATATGAAACATACCGTGGCACACAGTATACAGAAGATTATTAATAGCCTTGTGTCATTTTTGGAGGCTAATAACATGAATTAACTATGAGCTTGTCAGAATAACCGACCTCGGGAATACTAATAACCGTTGTGATAAAATGGGCAGAATTGTGCGGAAGGAACATCATGAGCCACCCTTCGGCTTCTTAACAACTCGCGCATTATATTCAAGAGAGAATCCAAACGGTCATAATGGGAAGAAAGAGTAGACAATTGGCTCAACAGATTGGCCACCACTCTGCACCAGTCCTTCACTACAATAATAGATTGCCTTGGTATCTGTGCAGTGGCAAATTGTAGCTGGTTAAGTTGCATTTTCAGAAACTCATGATGATGATTGTGGGGTTTAACGCGCCGACGCAACGCAGGCGATGAGGCGCGCCGTAGTGGAGGGCTCCGGGTTAATTTTGACCACCTGGAGATCTTTAACGTGCGCCGAAATCTCGTACACACGGGCGTTTTTGCTTTTCGCCTCCATCAGAAAAGCGGCCGCCGCGGCCGGGAATCGAACCCGCGACCTCGTGCTCAGCAGCGCAACGCCTTAGCCACTGGGCTACCGCGGCGGGTTTTTCAGAAACTGGGGCACAGTTGAAAAGCCCCTATCATTGGCAGGTGGTGTATAAATGTGGCTTGGTTTATCGTTAGACACTGTCAGTGGACACAGTAGGAGCAAAAAAACAAAAAAAAACTGATGTTTGAGTACTATCAAAGTTCTTCCTTGGATTTGAATATGGGGGATGGTAGTCTCTACAAAATATTTTTAACCCTTTCTCTGTCGGGTGTTTCTGGCCGTGACGCACCACCAGTGTCGGCTTGGTTTCTGGAATATCGGGGAAGCAGCATAGTTATTTATTTGACTATGATAGTGTCTCGAACGTAACGCGTGAAAAGGAGAGTGTGTGGGTGAGAAATCGGCTGTCTTTCAGATATTTTCAGTTTGCCGTGCAGGAGAATGATTGCTCTTGTTTCCAGTCGCACTCATGGAGGGAGCACTTTCAGCAGCCCACACAATGTACAGAACTGACGCGTTGCAAAATTATGATGGCAGATAGAGATAAAAGGAGGATACAACATTGATACAACCACCACACTTGCCGCTGACAGCGACAAGTGAGGGCACGGCGAGCGAGCCAAAGTCGCAATTGAGTCATGTTTCGGTCTATTGGAGAGGCAGCGGTGCGCTGGGAAAACCTGGCGCAACGTAGCAGATGCGGGAACAGAGTAATAATAAAAAAAACGTAGGAACCCATTGCGGATTGCACAACAGCCCTCGCACGTGTGCCGCTTGGTCACTCATCCAGACAGTGCAGCGCACGGAGCGACCAAGCCCCCCCTGCAACAGAGGGTGGATGCGGTCGCTCCATGCTCTTCGATATACAGTGAGAGAGTTAGCGACAGAAAATGCGAGCTACTAGAAAGATTCGACAGATCGCACGAACAATCCAGGCGCACCAGCTGTGCGTTATGGCGCGAATTCTTGAACACACAATAGAGAATGTACTGGTACGTCAGTGACACTGCAGAGGGGAAATGTGAAAACGTACCGGTGTGTCAGTGACAGTGAAAGGGTTAAATTGTAAATTAAAATTAAAATTTAAAAAGAGACCAATATGATTTCGGACCTTTGCAGTTGTTTAGCAAGAGGTGTCTTGCTTACAGAGGACATTCAGTATTGAGCAAATTGAGATTCGTGTTTCGTGTTACTGCATTTCAGCCAGAGGAGGTGCGACCAGCCACTGCAACATCTCATCTTGAGGCTGCACCAGCCACTGAGCCACTCCATCCAGACAACACTGAGGAACTTTTTGTTGTCAGCAATGGAAAGGCAAGCTGTTTGGCCCCAAATATGATTTATTCTGAATATTTCGTACTCTTCTAATTTTGCGTGGACAGCATTTTTTAAATGGGTGCTCTTACAAATGCCCGTGGATGTTTTGTATTCTTGCAAAGTTCAGTTGTGTGGCAAACTAATTTTTCTAAAAGATTTTGTTTAACATCAATAAAGTGTAAATATATTTATAAAAAATTATAGGATATAAAATCTTTTTGAACGGTGCACGGCTACAGTCATGTAGGTTAGCTAGCACAATAAAGTGTTACAAGTGCGGCTAAAGTTCTCATTGTTTAATTATAAATCAACCAGCACAATGCACCAGTACAGGACTGTGTTAGCTGTTGAAGTGACGGAACACTAACTTATTTTTGGTGCTTTACTTGCTCTAATATTCGCGTCATTGTTAATTAGCTAACTGTAGTGTCTTAAACTAGACCTGTTGCATAATCATTAGTAAAAGTTCATCTAGTTTACCCTTGACACATGCTGAAATGAAGTAAGTTGTACCAGAGTCCTTCAATGCTTCTCTGGTCATGAAACTCCTAGCCAAGTTTCGTACGCGCAGAAAGGCTATCGCGAGGGGCGCAACCGCACATCGGAGGGCATCGGGCGGCCGCCGCTACTCTGCAGCCAGTCCGGCAGGCAGGAACGCAGTAGCAGCATGCCCGTTCGCACCGAATTTTTTCGCCACTCACAAAATGACAAGTCCATTTGAGCAGCCCACGACACGTAAACCGAAAGCGCACTGCTGATAAGGCGGCGAGCATCTGTTTTATCTTACTCCGTGGTCTGTTCCCGGCCAAACGGGCTCTGACCAACGCCCCTGGCTGCCCTCCGATCAACACCAGCGCGCGGCGCGGCAGCGTACGAAGCTCTCCCATAGCGTGATGTCGAAGTTTCATGACCAGAAGGGAATTGAAGGACTCTGGTTGTACCAATGCATATGAAGCACACAATCATAGTATTGTCCAGTAAATTCATTTCAGTGATGAAGCTCACTGCACTGCTCAGATAATTAAGTGGTTTTGTGCGTTGTGTGGCAAGCTAGTAAAAATTGCCATTTCCTTTCTTGAAAGGCAGATTTCTTAAATTCATGCTGTATACAGTTAAACCTCGATGTAACGAACTTCAATGAAACGAAACCCTGGAAGTATCAAACCACAGAATTTTTTTGTAACTTCAAGTGTATGCACACCATGTATTTTCACCCCCTGTGTAACGAAGTCCCGTTTGCCGAAATTTTAATGTAACGAAGTTTCATCGCGAACTAGGCACAAAATTTTAGTTCTAGAAGTAAATTTCGGGAGACGCAAGGGCCGAAACGGGGTCTCAATAAAATGCGAGCGGCAACACTGGCCGCCCAATGCCGCGGATGCAGCGAGCCACGGAGTCCGTGAGCAAGCTCCTCACATGCAAACTGCGTGGCGTGCATACACGGCTGGTGCACTATTTCTGTTTCTGTCGAAGCTTAATCGCCTACGCGGGCATCATCATGACCCACATGGGGCGTTTTCTGCACGGACACCACCCGCGTGATGCAGTCAGCTGCAGCGACTGCTTCTAACCACTCGCTGAAACGCAACTCGAGGGGCAAATGAGAGGGGCATGTGAGAAAAAACGCAAATAACGGGGATGACATTTTCACTGTAAAACTTCACAAGCCCCGCTTACGAAAGCACTCATCAAATATCCTCTGCGGTAATAAGCCTAATCGTCTCTAGCGGGGCCGCAGGCACCACATTCTGCTGCTTTGCCCTCCGTTTGAGTTCGCTCATGCTTGTTGGATTCCATCGTTCCAGCAAGCATTTGTGAATTTTTAAGAGCCTTGCGCACTCATTTTTTTTCACTCTGCCTCGGCCAGAAAGCGACTCGAATTGCGCAGATTTTTGGGGGTGACGGCTGCGCGCGGCAGTGGGAAGAACCTGACCAGCTTCACCAATGGGAAGGCGTGCACTCTATGGTGGTAACGTCGAAGCGCTCGGGGATGCCAGCTGACCCCGCCAGAGACGATTTGGCTTACCACCGCGGAGGATATTTGATGGCTGCTTTCCTAACCGGCGAGAAGACGTATTGGAGTGAAAATTTCGCGCATGTTATCCGCTTTTTTTCTCGCATGCCCCTCGTTTGCTTCTGGAGTGGCGTTTCAGCGAGCGGTTAGAAGCATCGCATGGGTGGTCTCCGCGGCTGCGTCAGCGCGCCTGAGGCTTGTAGGGCGCGTTTTTGCGTGCAGAACACGACCCATGTGGTTCACGCTGATGCCCGCGTAAACGATTAAGCTCCAACAGAAACAGAAACAGTGTGCCAGCCGTGTATGCGCGCCACGTTTTCGTTTGCAGGAAATGCTTCACGCCATGAACACTTAATTATAACCACGAATTCAATGTAGTGAAATTTTGATGTAACGAAGTAAATTACGAATGTTACCGAATTCGTTACATCGAGGTTTAAATGTAGTTCAGGTCACTGATAGGCCATCGTTCCTTTGAAATTTCTTGAAACATTTGTTGTAGGAAACGGAAGCTACTTAGGGTATGATATATTTTGGCATTAATTTATCACCCGTTGACAGAAATTGCAAAATTCATTTAACCCTGCATGAAGGACTGAACTTCTTGATTGTGGAATTTGGCCAACCGTTAATTAAAATTTTCCTAACCACCTCACAAGCATTCAGGCCTCTATAATAATTGTTAAAGGGACCCTGCAGCACTTACCATCGACTACTCGACATCTATTTTGGGGTAAGCTGGAGTCTCAGCAATCTCCTCCCGCAAGAATTATAAAAATTGTTCGCTATCACCAAAACTACATGCAATGAGAAATCGCGCATAATCGTTACCTCTTGACTCAACCGTGGACAGACAACGCGACGAAAGCTGCGCGCTCTCTCCCGGAGAGGGGGCCAGCTTGCGGCGTTCTCTTCGGTAGCCTTCGATAGATTACAGGCTGAGGAGTTTTCGTTTTTTCTCTGCAACGTGGAGGGTCTATTTCTAGTTTGGTGCAACAAAAAAGCAGGCATTGCTGCCTGCTCGCAAGCGCGTTCATGCTGGTAGGGCGTTTCTGAAGCAATAAATAATTGTTGTGGAGTGGTCTGGTTGATAGGAAAGTATTGATTCAAATTCTGCGCGCACTCAAAAGACAAAAGAAACGTCAAAACCGTTCATACAGGTTCCGGCATAAAAGAGGTTGCTGCACAGCTCTGACAACGGTGGATTGTCACGTGAAATGCTAGAAATAAGCCACGAAGTTGAGCAGCAAAAACCAATAGTACAGACACCGCACAAATGACGTCACATCGGCTGTGCAGTGGTGCATAATGAGGGAAATTAAAAACCGCGCGGTTGGTTTTTTCGCACCTTTTACAGCTATTTGCATGCTCACCGCTTCACGTGCACGTGTATTATTTGGCTCAGGCATTCCTGGTAATGCAATGTAAACATTGCGGATGTTTATTGCACTGCTCAAAGAACATTGCAGGGTCCCTCATTAATGTTAATGGTAATTGCTCATGCAAAACATTGTCTTTTTTTCTCTTTCTTTTTTCCCCCCACTGAGGTTCCAGTTGCCCCTGGTTTGTCCATCAGTTCTGCCCGGTGGGAGGGGCTCAACAAATCCAAAACTGACAGCCTGTTTGTGCAGGACACCGTTCGGACGCTCTGGAAACCAGAGGCACTAAAAGACAGGAGTGTGACCGGGAAGCCCTGCATGGCCAAACTGAAGGTAGGTGCCCAAGGGAAGAAAGAGCTGACGCCTGAAAAACTTGGTGCCGTCCGAAGTGAGTCTGTTGGCTTAAATTACAAGCACGCATCCATAAAAGCTTCAAGTGAATTCTTATAGGTTGTGCATGTATTTGTGTCTGCTGTAACATGTTCACTGAGTACATCATCTAGCGTGATTGGTTTAGGAGCGGAGTTCTGTAGGCCGGCCCACTTAAGATATTACAGTGAATCACATAAGGCTTTGCTAAAAACTTTAGTAAATCCAGAAGCCACTACAACTAAGTTCCTAAAAAGCTTTTATAAACAGCACAAACAGTGGGGGATGTTATTGGTGATCGCTAGTCTTCAGGACCTGCGTTACACAATTTACAGAGACAGCACGAGATAATCAGAATGGCATGACAAGGGGTAAAGAGTAGCCTCATTTGACCGTGGAAAGTATTCACAGGTGGTACAACTAGCTGAGCATGTATGTAATATCGCTTGATTAATGGGTCAGCCACGCACACAAAAAGGTTCACGAGCACCCTCTAAACACACGTTCCCTGCTGCCTTTTCCATTTTGTGCAGGTTTTCCATTTTGTGCAGGTGCCTATGGTTACTTCGTCAAACACCACCAAACTGAAGCTCCCACAGAGAAGCGCCTAAAGGCATTCAATGGATATGTTGCAAACCTGCTGCGGGACCTGAAATAAAAGGGAAAAAGCAGCAGCTTCCAGTACTCTTTTGCGTATACAACTGGGCAAAGATCTAAGCACATGCGCAGCACAATATCAACACCTGCACATTGAACGCTTGTATGACACGCACACATCGAATGCATATTGTCGTTCACCCCAGGGAAATCTGTACGATAAACTTGAACGACATCGCTTGCAACGATCCGACCTTGTTGATCCAACGTATACGATGAGCTACTACGATGAGCTTCTACGATATCTCAATGATATCGTTGAAGCCTATGATATCATTCACCTTACGATCCCATAATCTCGCATACGAGTTATCGTTCATATATCGTCTGATTTTTTTTCAGTAGGGCTCTTTGCGGGGAATTTAATTAATGCCCCGTAACAGACCCCCCGTTGTTAGTAGCACCGTCTCGGTGCTAGGTAGGGTGAAGCTGTAGGTTGCGAACAGTGTGGCTAGTAGGGATTTGCTTTCACAGAACTGTTGTGCCACCACTCACGCTTGAAAACGCCGCGCCACCTCTCCTGCCATCTATGAAGCAAGTGTGGAAATACTATGCGATGGACGGGGTGTGGCACTGCCAAAGTACGGTAGATAAGTACAAAGAGGTGAACATCGCAAACAGACGAAACACGAGAAGAAAGGGGCAATCACGAATGCTGACTTACAATTGAAATTATTTTTCGGCGTGTCACATATATGCGCTGACAGTAAAAAAATACAAGAAAGCAGAAATGACATGAATTCTGTAGAAAACCCGAGCAGTCGTCACGCTGCACCAATGCCATGTGCCCCGAAAACGTGCTGAACTATCTGTGGGACAGAAAATTCTCTTTTTGGAAGAGGGACAACGAGGGTAAGCTCACACACTTTTCTTTTCGGCGCTCTATTTCTGCAGCCTCAATTATATCTCTGGGTATTTTGTCTTTGTGTTTTGCAATGGGGATATTCAGTAGTCTTCTGTGGAAGTTACGAAAGGTGACTTTTCAAAGGAGAATGATAAATTTCTGCCGCAACAATTGGGAGTCTTACGCATCAAGAAAATCGCACCACTGTTGGAGCAGAAAATGGGAAACCCATTCTTTGTGGGCGAACAAGACAGGCTGTGCGGCGTTTTGCTGGCGATACCTGCAGATTTATCAGCGCTTCTAGGTGAAGAAGGGTGCCTAATTTTGTCCCCCGCCCCGCTTTTAAAATACAAACATATTTGTACACTGCACAAATTTCTTGCTAAATATTTTGCGCATTCAAGATAACATAGTTTATAAGATTTCTAGAAGAGGTAGACAGCTTCGCTGGAATTTTCCACCGCTGTATTGCATTTCAAAAGTCCTGTGCACTGCGACATTGGATTTGAACTGAAAGTGCACGATCATAACTTAGTATCGACGAGATAACATTTCGTCATACGAAATCACCAAACAAAAAGAACTATCCCTTTCCTATCACACAATTACGCATGCGGTTGGGCCAAATTTAAGCTAGGCACGTAGTGCTTCGAACGGAAATAATTGTGGTCATTGCTGCAACGATTTGTGAGTTCTTGTGCGATTCCATTTGGCTAACTGCCAGGTGTTTTGAAAAAAAAAAGCATGAGAAGGAAAACGGGAAAAGGGGTGTTGTGGATAGGATCCAGGCCATGCTTCTGCTGAGGGCGCCGTTTATGACCTCTTCTTGCTCGACCTACCGATGGTGATTTCTCTTATTAGTTCGTTCTTTTCGTTCTTTCACGCAAACTGTGTTTGCTGTTCCGAAATATTCTATATAGACTGCAGGGAATCCGACGCAGTGCACTCATTTCAGGCGTTTTTCTCGCTCTTTTTTTCATGTTTCTAAAGAAATATAACGCATAATTGGGACCATAAATACTGCGGAACGAGGAAAACGCACGTATCAAGTGCAATTCGTTGGACACCACTTTGGTAAACGTTACCATAACGTAAAGTCATACGCTATAGATTGACCGCGGTGGCCGCTTTTCTGATGGAGGCTAAAAGCAAAAACACCCGTGTGTTCGAAATTTCGGCGCACGTTGAAGATCCCCAGGTGGTCAAAACTAATCCGGAGCCCCCCACTGCGGCGCGACTCATCACCTGCGTAGCGTCGGCGCATTAAACCCCATAATCAATCAACCAATCAGTCTGAGAAAAAAGGGCGGAAAACGCGACAAAATCGCAGGCTTTCTCCCCTAGCCCAGGGTGTTTCTCCCTTTACTTCATTACCCGTAGCGCCCTCTCTACGGCGTCTACGAACACATACACGCGTGGCCTCCGCGATCGGCTACCGGCGGCGCCGCCGGCAGCAAATCGCGGAGGCCACGACGGAGGCCATTACGGAGGAGTGTATACATTCCCCCCTGCAGTCTGCGATCAGCCGGCGGTGCCGACGCCGAAACGGAACCGTTCTTCGTTCTACAGTGGCATTCACCGATCGGGCGCTCACGACGACTCTGTGAAACACCGTCCTTGCAGTGTGCTACTTCCTTGTCTTTTCGGTTTTCTTTTTTTATCACCAAGTGCGCGCCTCGCAAACGCACAGCTTGCCAGCCGTGTGTTTGGCGCACATTCTGTGGGCGCCGCTGCATGCTTGCTGGAGGCGATTCGCCTTCGCCCTGTTAAACGTTAACAACGTTTCTACTGACGCCAAAAAGTAAAACAGGGCAGCGACGATACTAAACTGCCCCCTTTTTTTTATCAGCGAGCAAGGACCGCAGCCTATTGATGCATCAGCTATGAATAGCGGAAGGCCCCTTTTCGATAGCATTTTGGCTGGCGTGTCTGAATGGTTATCATGCCCGCGCTATAAATTTCGCTAAAAGCGCCAAGCAAGGCAATGAGCGTCATCACTCAAATATACCGGCCGTACGATTTCGCTAGGGTTTTTTTGCTTTCAGCTATTTTACTGCTTCCCAGAAAGCATAAAAATATTAAAAGTTTGTAATTTCACGGGTTACATTTGACAAAATAACAAAAGGCACTTGAGGCTCGCGCATTGCTGTGGGTTCTAGAAACAAACAAAAAGCTCACCGTTTCACACTTGCATGCTCGGCAATCATTGTTATTAATACTTTGTAGCCGTTTAAGGTTTAGGTGTGCTTTGCGATCACGCGGACATGTGAAAAGTGTGCTATGTGTTGTGAAATGTGTATCTATACGTGTATTATGCTGGCGGTGTTGTCTATTGCGTGCATTGTGCATTGGCAACGCCTTAAGTGAAGCGTGTGTCGCTGTGTTGTGATATGTTTCTTCGAAGTCTGTGCCCACCAACGCGCGACCTCTGTAATGTTGCCTTTATATACGTTAACCATAAAGGAAACGCCCTGATGTAAGCGCCTACTGATAGTAATGATTTAGTAGCTGCTTCTCCACCTGTCCGTTTTTTTTCAGCGTCACCTATCGGTCATTTTGAAACTTTTACGATTACTTTATTTCGAGTACGCTAGAGAGCGAGTAGTGTCATCTCCTCGCTCGGACAGATGCAACGGATCCGTTTCCCGTGCCGCCTGCCCCGCCTGTGCGCTGACATTTGCGGTTGCAGACGACCTGCGTTTTGATGCATCGGTTGAAGCAAGGTAAGGTGACTAACAACAACTAGTTGTTGTCAACCGGCCAGATTGGATGCGTCGTATGTCGGTGAACGGCGGAGTTACAAGTCTTTGGGAAATAAAGGCGGCATTTCGAAAGCAATAGGTATGACTTCTGCTCTGTTTACATCGGCGCGTTAGCGCTAAACGCGTAGGCGGAGCGCCTAGCGGGACGAATGTAAGAAGTCGCGCATCTACAATTGGCGCCATGGCTTGCTAACCGAAGTTGTCGTGCTCGGTAGGTAATGTCGATTGGTTATTTTAGCGCATTTTAAGCGCACACAACCAGAGTAACCTACCTATCTGTACTTTCTCCATCCTCAAACCGAGCAGCTCTCTAGGCCTTTCTAGCCTTGCTCTGGTAGCACTGTCAGGGGAGGAACACTCCTACATTATCTCATGAAAGGGGGAAATCTTCCTTCACTCCTAGAGGGAGAAACGCGCTCCTCCCTCTTAAAGGGAGAATCTTTCTACCTCTTAGGAAGAAGTATATGATACATTCGTGTACCACCGGATTTATTTCTGAAACACCACAATGCTTTAAAATGGTTGTCTAATATCACGATTGATGGGTTCTCGAGCCTATCCAATTTCACTGCCAACCACGTCCGCGCAAATCGACTCATATTTATTCAGCCGAATTACACTTGCATACGTGAGGACGCACACTAAACCATATGAAACGCAATGAGAATGCTCAAAACACACAATGTGGCTTACAGGTAACAAATCACGTCGTGAACAAACGCGGTAACCGACTACGGTTGCGTTCAGACACGGGAAGCATTTTCTGCACAGTTCAACGATAAAATTGCTCCAATACGCCGCTTGCAGACTTGCAACGATCGCCCTCGCCCATTTGGGTGGCGCCCTCTTCAGATTTAGGCGCGCTAGGGCCACCCCGGCCAGTTCGCGGTCATCAGAAACTGCCCGTAGTGCTGCCTATTTTGCGTGACACTCTAGCTTCGTAGTATCAGAGTATGGTCACATAGCCCCGCTTATTTTTTGTATACAAGCAGCAGTACGGCGCAGGGTGGTTAATGTGGTTCCCCAGGAGCTGCGTGTTGGTCTCTGAGGGCTGCTATAGCCCGCCTGGTGTTACTCTAGTGGAGCTCAAGGTGGGCAACTTGGGTATATACTTTTGAAATAGCTGCCCTTAAATGCACAACACGATGCAGGCCATTTGCACCTCGCTGAAAGAGGATATCACGGAAGCAGACATCGAAGTTATACACCGTGTTCCAACAAAAGATAAAACTAAATCAAATATCATTGTGAAGTTTGCCTCCCTGAAGTACCGAAACCGTGTCCTACTAGCAGCCAAGAAATGCCGGCTTAATACATCTGCGCTGGGTTTTGTGGAAAATGATCCTATCTTCATCAATGAACATCTCTGTCCTGCGAATAAGCTACTACTAGGAAAGGCTCTGGCAGCGAAGCCAGAAAAAAACTGGAAATACACTTGGGTTTCTGACGGAAAAATTCTAATGCGGAAAGCAGAAAAAACAAAAGTACTCCATGTGACATGCGCAGAAGACCTGAACAGAGTTGTTTAATCCGATGGCTTTTACCATTTCCGAAATAGAGCAAGCTAGGCTTGCGTTTGATGATTTATCTATTCTACATTGCAACGTAAGGAGTATCCGTAAAAATTCCGATAATCTTCTCGCTTACCTGTCACAGTTTTCTTTTCGATATGACGTCATTGCAGTCACAGAAACATGGTTGAAGGGAGGTGAATCTGATTTTATACCAGGCTACAAAATGCTATCGATGCCTAGGCGCAGCACTACACGCGGTGGTGGCGTAGCCTTTTTTATCAAAACTGGACTTCCCTTTTGCGCTTCTGAGGTTAAGAAACACAGCAGTGACGCAACTGAAGCCCTTTTTGTAAAGTTGCAGTGTGGCCTCATAATTGGTGTTATTTACCGTCCGCCGCATTCTAGTGTGCAAAAATTCGTTTCTGAAATGGAAACCATTTTGATGTCATATGCGACAACCAAGAATCCCATCGTAGTCTGCGGTGATTTTAATATTGATCTTTCATCGGACGATTGTAGTGACTATGTCTTCCTTTTACAGTCTTTCAATTTAAAAAATGTCATTAACTCCCCAACCCGAATTACCAGTAAATCTGCCACTCTCATCGATCACATGTTGTGCAGCTTAGATATGAATTTGCGAGCCGGTGTGTGTGATGTCGTTGTTGCCGATCATTGCCCAACATTTATGTTCTTATGACGAGCCTGTATGAGACCCTCTTTTCAAAGTCACCCGAAGCGAACTTCTCGTATTGATTATGTGAGTGTTAGAAAACTACTTGATATGATAAGTTTGAAAACCTGGGTAGTGACAATGTAAACATTGAGTTTGAAAATTTTGTTTCTTACATCACAAATGTAATTACCCAATCTACGGGCGAATGCGTCAAACATAATTATGAAGACCCTGTGTGCCCGTGGATAACTCGAGACATACTTGCTGTTCTGAAGAGTAAGGATTCGTACTACAACAGATGGAAAAGAAACAAAACAAATGAGTATTACCGCAAGCAGTTTAAGTACTACAGAAACAAGTCAGTAGCAATGATTAGAAAATCGAAGAAACTGTATTACGCAAAAATGGTTACACAAAACAAAGGTGACACGAAACAACTATGGAAGATTGTCAAAAACGTAATTGGAATAGATCGACAAAACAAAGTCACACCAAAAGATATCTCTCAACACGTTGCTAATAATTTTAACGAGTACTTCATTAATGTTGGTTCTGGCCTCACCCGGAAATTTCCTTTACAGTTATCTACTACTCCTGCACCCAGAACTGTAAATAATAACTTCTGTTTTCATAACATTTCTATAGAGGATATGCGAGCCAGTGTCAGTAAAATGGCAGTAAATAAAGCATCGGGTCTTGATGGCATCCAGATGCGGGTTATAAAAGAAAACATTGATATCATTGGTCCTTATTTATGCCACCTGTTCAACCATTCCCTTGAAAATAGCTGTTACCCGGATATAATCAAAGTTGCGAAAGTGGTCCCCATATACAAAGATGGAGATCCAAACGAACCAGGTAGTTACAGGCCGATATCAGTACTGAGTGCGCTCAACACTCTCTTCGAAAAACTAATTGCGCAACAGGTTAAAAAATTTCTTAAAGAAAATAATATTACTGCACCCCAGCAGCATGGTTTTGTAGAAAATAGATCTACTTCAACAGCCGTACTTACTTTATCACAGGCTCTCAATTCCGCGATGCATCAGAATAACATAGCTGTCGTTGTTTTTCTGGATATTAAAAAGGCATTTGACACGGTTTATCATCCAATCTTGCTGCAGAAATTAGAAAGTTATGGCTTTACAGAGTGCACACTTAAATTCTTTCATAGCTATTTATCCTCCCGGAAGCAAAGGGTTCTTATTAATGGTTTTTTGTCAGACGTTAAAGAGATAACTTGCGATGTACCACAGGGCTCCGTTATGGGTCCCATATTGTTTTCACTTTATATAAACGATCTCCCTAAGGCTCTTTCCTTCTCACAAATAATAATGTATGCAGATGATGCCGCTCTTGTTGTTTCCGGAACATCTCTTCAGGAAATTCAAACCAGAATAACCAGTGAGCTGAAAAACCTATCTTCTTGGTTTTTTGAAAACCGCTTAACACTTAATGCAGACAAAACTAAGTACGTCATTTTTCACTCTAGGTATAAGACCACCCACAATTATTTTACACTTACTCTCGGCAGCTCATTAATACAGCAAGTATCGCATTTCAAATACCTAGGAGTAATTTTTGACTGTCATTTACACTGGAAAGAACAAATAAATAGCACATGCAAGAAACTAGCTTTTGGTTGCCACGCGCTCTTTAAGGCGAGATATTATTTTCCGCACGTTGTACGACGCTCACTCTACTATGCATTCTGTCATTCACATATCAGTTATTGTTGTGAATCTTGGGGTCAAACGTATAAAACCTACCTGTCGCCTTTACTTCGTATGCAAAAACGAGCATTGACTGCGTTGATAACTGATTCAGGTCTTTTCAGAAACAACTTTTTCCATGATAATCACGTACTGTCGTTTTGGTCCTTGCGTAACTACAAAATTTCTCTCGTGATCAACAATATAATAAACACCAATTCTCCCTTTCCATTAAGCCTTTTCACCTTACCCTCTCGTAGTACAAGGCAAGCCTCGAATTTCAATTTCAACCTTCCCAAATGTAACAATGTATATGGTGAACGCCTGATCGAGTTCAGTGGAGTCAAAATATGGAACGACCTTCCGATAGAGGTGAAAACAGCGAGAAATTTGAAGATGGCCGCTAAACAGCATTACAAGTCTTGTGAAATTTTATCGGAAACTCTTGCTAGGTGAATCATCTTTTTAGTGACAATATTTTTCTGTTGTATTTGTTGTGTCTATCTGTGAATACGTACTTTTCCAGTTGTATGACATGTAGCCCTGTGTACATCTCAATTTTTCTTGAGCCCTCTACGCTCTGACGTTTAAGTGCTTGTGAATTGCTTGTAATTTTATATTGGACCGGCCACTAGCCTATGCAGCTATCGGTCCAAACAGTGTCTGTACATACTTCGTGTTTTTATGAATAAAGTTTCTCATTAAAAAAAAATAGGACAGAGACTGCACGAACCGTGGGAGGGGAACTAGAGAATAGTTGGCTCTTCGCGCTTCAACAGCACTCCTGAAGCTACATGAGTAAGAGTCAGTTTTTAGCCAAAAAAAAATTGGCCGTGTATCTGAGCCTATTGTTGCAAATGTCGACGAAAGACAATAGTCTTTCGTGAACATTTGCTAAGTAAACGCCTCCGTTTGTTTTACCGCTCACCTCTTCGGCTGTTCCCTTCCCATCGCACTCCTCCGAAGACAAACACGCTAGAGGTTTTCTCAAGTCAATTTAAATTTACTGTGTCCTACTGCTTCAGGCCTGCTTCAGACCTATAGCTGGCGTACGACGGAGACGCGCGTGAATCGATGAGCCCTACTTCAACGTTTATGGATCCACATTTCCTTACTTCAGGGGCGTTCCAAGCGGAACGTGGAACCTATCTAGTGGAACATTTCGTAACTGTTGCCATTCGAACTCTTCAAAATGCTGCCAGGAGTTATAGTGCACGGGTGACAGCAGGTTACGGAGGGTTTCTTTTTCTGCACTGGATATAGCATTTCATTTGCTATTGCGAAAATCAAGCATCTATAACGAAACACAGCAAATATACCTTGTGTACTGATTTTGAGCCTCTTATTTGCGTAATATTTTGTTCGAGTTCAACAACGTTGACAAGTATGAGCGTTGCCACCGTACTTAAACGTTTATTTTTGGCTGTGGCTATATAAGATTATCGCGCAGCATGTTTCACTTTGGCCGGCTGGCTGAATTAAATGACAGAAACACAGACAGACCGACAGGCAGACATACGGACAGCCAGACCAAAATTTTGCCTTTCAAGTAGCCCAAGAAAGACTGTCATTGACTGAAGACTATAATTTGACAGCTTACGTTTCCTCCCGCCGTCTCTCCTATAACGGGGTGGTCCTCCTTCACGCAGGTATACGCGCAGCGAGTCCAAAGTAACACTTCATTTTTTCGAACAGTTCTCTCCACCTAACACGCTGTGCCCTCTGGTGGTCCTAATGCAGAAGACGTATTGTGCTGCCTCTCTCCACAAAGTCATATGGAACGGTTCAGCCACTCCCACCGTTTACGAAATGGCCACTGGGGAAAAAACGTGCGTGAAAAATTGCAACCACGAGAAGAATGCCGTGACCATCACTGAAAAAAAGGTATCTTTGAAAAGCGATGTTTAAGTCTCATGCATACAGTGTACCTATGGGCCACCGCAAAAACTGTTGTCCACCTACGATTTTCAATTGTGTACATCTTTTTAACATGTCGTTATTGTGAATTGTCAATACCAGTTGTGGTCTCTATAAGCGAGTATTGCACTATGTGTTTAAGGAGCATTTGTTTAAACCATTAACTTGAAGAGCAAAAAGCGGAAATGATACAAAATTCTCTGGGAAATATTTGCACGCGACAAGTTCGTTCTTTTGACTGGGCTTTCCCGCCTAACAACCTCACTTCCTCCCTTGTTATGAGCTTGAGACCTATAGCCAATATTGGAAATAAAATTACCTAAGTTAATTTTTCCACAGCGGAGCTACTTAAACTTGATGAACCATCGTGGATCACTGATAGAAAACTACCATCGTCGGCCAAGTGAAGACGTGGAAACTGCTAGGCCAAGAAGTGTAATGGAAAGTGGCGAGGGGGCAAGGAGCTCACGAGAAGATAGTGGGAATGCCCGCCTCAAGACACGAAATGTTTATAGGGAGCTCCCTGGAATCGAACCCGGGGCTGTTACGCCGTGATACCAGGAGCCGAACCACTGGGACACCCAAAAAGGCCGGGGGGTACGGGGTAGCAGAGGCGGGGAAAAGCAACATGTGCAGCCAATCGGAAAGAAACAAAAGGTTGTGTTGGCACGCAGTACGGCCCACCTACAAGGAAAATACGCCACATAGAAATTTTCACAAGGATTGGAGCGGAATGGGTAAGTTTTGCAGCGAAAAAAAAACAGATATACCTAACAGGGAAGAATATATGCCCTCATGGTGTGCGAAATCAATTTCATCTTGCCTTCCCAGGCCGCCTCCTTATGAGGCCGGATGTGAAGCTGCACACATGGGTTTGATACGTTGGAAATAAATAATAAACGAGCGAAAAAAGCAACAACCTAACCTCACCAATAAAGCGCAATAGAAAATAAATAAAAAGGGACGACAACGAGATAAGAGAAGCCAAGGGACGAACCAGGGGAAAAAACTTTCTGTAGTCGGAATCTAACCTGGGTCCCTCGCGTTATGCAAGCGGCTTCGATGCGATTGCGTTCGTGGCGTGGCGTCTCGCGTACTGTTCTCGTCCCCAGTTCCCGTGTGTTCGGGCCTGAAGTTGGGGCACAGACGGCCACTTCGCGCTACAGACTCCGAGTTCGCGAAGCCTGTACCCGCGGATTATAGCGCGTCCCAACGCGGTTCACTTTGGGAGAGATGTGAAAGCCTGCTGCCAAACAATCACGGCCTGCCAGTCATGGACGTCTTTCGGCGGCAAGTTCGGAAATCCTTGTGAGGCGCAACAGCCGGCTCTCCGACGAAGGGAGACTGGCCGCCCGCTCTAGTGTTTCTCCAGCCTTGCACCACTGGTGAAAGCTGCGCCATTTTTGTGTGTGTGTGTTCAGTATTTTGCAGAACACGCGGCCTCGTAAACAGGGAAAACTTTGCTTTCCTATCAGTAGTTTTACAAGGACACAGCAGCGCAGCATGAAATAAAGGCAACACTCCGGCAGTCATAGATATATACCAAAGTGAATACAAATGTCCGCGTCATTTTTAGTCAAGCCTAAACGTTGATTTCATCATTTTTGGGATGGAGGCGAAAAGCAAAAACGCCCGTGTGTGTTTGTGATTTCGGCGCACGTTAAAGATCCCCAGGGGGTCAAAATTAATTCCGAGCCTTTCACTACGGCGTGCCTCATCGCCTGCGTTGCGTCGGAGCGGTAAAACCTACAATGAATCATTTTTAGTCAAGCAGTAGAGTAACACAGAAAAGCTGTAATTGAAGAAGAGCAAAGCGAAAAAAATGTTACGGTCTGATTTCTTTTCAGTACACAAAGGCGAAGCCACATGGTACAAAAACTCGTGACAATGCCACATTTTTGGGGCAACGCGATTTCCCGGAAGCCCCCGTAAGCTACGTCCCAGGGGCACGGACGCCACGTCACCGGCGTCTCCTCTTTTCCAATGTCCAAGCAGCGCGCCCCTCGGAAACTCTCTGATTCGTGGTAATGCTGCCACTGGAGATTCCCGGCGCCTTTAATAGAGAACGCAGTACGCACAGCACAGATGAGAGTCACGTCTCAATCAGCCGTCCTAAGGTCACCGGGGAACGGGTGGGTACAAAGTAACAGCCGCTTCCTTTTACGTTTTGTCGTGTGCAGTAGGGAAGCCTGTCAAACGGGCAAGGGTGGCCTTAGGAAGGAAGGAAATGCACCAATACGCGAAAACCGAAAAACGTCCACATTAAAGACTTCTTACGTTTCTGGTAATCAGCAAACCTGACAAATGGGCACCGCAATAAAAGCAAACCAGCAAACCGTTACTTACTAAGAAACAAACACGAAAATACCTCCTGGGATGGCGCGAAGCCTCTGGCAAAGCTCGGCAATGTCTAGGAAAGGATTGAGCAGATGCAGGTTACAGTCGGGCGAAAGTCAAATAAAACAGTCATGAACGCTTCGCTAAGGAAGTTGAGCAAAGTGCCAAGTCCTTGATTTAGCTAGTTGCTTCTCTGAGGCAGAACGCGCATTGCATGGTGCCGTGGTTGCAGAGAAGCTTTGGTTACAACCCTGAGCAAAGTTACAAAGGAAGCGTTGCGGACGGTAGAATGGCAGAGTATTTGGCGATTTCGCCGTTTGTATTACTGGCGGTTTGTACCTTGCGAGGGCGGCCCCGTCCTTCCTGCCCGTAAGAGCCACAAAAAATATATTCAAGGAGAACAGTGTCCTTGTTCGCAATAATGCGAAAGAATAGGTAGATTTTAAATGGATGCAGCTCCGGGAATTCCAACAATAAACGGTGCAATGAACAGAATCATGTATAAGCATCCGCTAAACACAAATAAAATTTCTTGCTGCATTTTGTGTAGTCGCGCAGCTTGAACGAATAAGTATTATGACTTCGTGTCGGATACTTTACGAGGCCTTGTGTACTGCTACACCATATTTGCATGCGTGAGTTCGGAGACGTCGGAGTTTATAGAAGCCCGTTTAATAACGTTCCGCTTTCTTCGTTTCGTTGGAGCCTTCTGCGCTTGTAAGTGAGCTTCCATAGCGCGTTTCCTTGACGTAGTGACTGAGGGCGCCCTATGTCGCGAGTCACGAGGAGAGGGCTTGTTTTGTAGCGTAAGCTGCACTGGCCGAGTTGAGCAGTCTCGCGTGGACCTTTGCGAGGAGCATTGGATTGAATTGAGTTGCATTGAATTGGATTAGATTAGATTGGATTGGCTTGGCTTCGAATTGAATTGGATTGGAATAAATTGTATTTGATTGAATTGGATTGAAAACCCAATCCGATTGGAGTACGGGTATGTAGAGCATTGGGTCTGCACATTCGCCGGTCTGCGTATTCCAGAGGAGTGACGTCATAGCCGCGACAGACACACTGGAGCCGGCGCGTGCCCAGCTGTGCGCCTCGGTTGCGCAGTAGCCAAGTCTGACGCTGCGCGGGAGCCGCTTCATAGCTGTTTCGCGTGGCTCCTGGAGAGCCGTGCTGCGCATGCGCGAGGAGCAGTGACTCGACTGTACTGGACTGTACTGGACTAGATTGCATTGTATTGGATTGTATTGGGTTGGAAACCGTTTTAGTAGCAGTAAGCATGATTATCAGCTAATCCTAGACAACCAAGAAACATCACGCTACGTATATCTTGCCATAGCCGAGGTAAGCCTCTGCTAATTTTTTACACATGCAGTGGGCTCACCTTCAGTCAGTCTGAAATGGAAGCACCCGTTGCACGCCCCAAAGGAACAGCTGTGTTGCCCACCCAGTGCGAACGTATGCACTTCTTTTTTTTTCAAAGATATATAACAACTTTGTGTACGAGAACCTCAGTGGGAAAAAATGGCGTAAACCACGCTTTTTCGCGTTGTTTTATTACTGTAATTTCAATCGTCCTTTTAAGGCTTAAGCCCCATTGTAAGAAAAACCAGTGTTGTCTTCTGAGACGAAAAACGGTGGTCGCTGGTAAAAAGTAAACACATACAAAAATGTTGCAGTTTTTTTTTTTTTAACTGAACTTTTCAATCATTTCTACAAAGTACAACGGCCCGCCTCATAGCCCTTGTGGTCCTTTCGCGCCGTAAACACCTAAATCGATTAGTCGCTCAATCTCAGAACTAAAGCGTGACCGTAGGTGATTCTCTTCAACAATAAGGCTTTTTGGCGCCCTTGTGAATAGATTTCCCCAAAGTATTTTTGCCAAAGCTACCTATGATCACCTAAGTGCTTTATCTATGAATACTTCGTGATGAAGTAAAAGTTATTAAACGGTTATTTCTGGTACCCTTTTAACATACACTCTTTACCTTAACCATAACATATTAGATTTACATTGTTCTTTCGCGTCGGCCATTAATTGTGTAATAAAAAAATTGCAATCGATTTCTTAAGAAAAAACACAAATTTCTACATATTGTTACGGGGCAGATGAGGGCTATTTACACGCTGTGCTTAAAAGCGACCTATTTTCAAAGAATGAGGCGTATAGTCCGAAGCCGAGGATACCAGCGTAGCTCGAGCCAGTCTGTCTCTGCGCGACCTCTTCGTCTTCGCTTCGGCTTGCGTTGCGCGACCCACTGATGCGGCACGTACCCATAGATGAAATGTACGATGGATTGACCACCAGGTGATCCAGTGCATTGCCATGTGAAATGTCAAGAGGGCCGTGACATGACCCCCCTCCGGCGGAGAAGCGCCGTCTCGGTGCTTATTGAAATCGAGGGTCAGGGAACAGTTGGGGCCGCTGAGTAATACGCCTTGAGGCGGCCGACGTGGACGAGTTGAGCTGATGGGTCCAGTGACGGTGAGGAAGGAGCGGCGGGAACAATTTCATACGTCACAGGTGTGACCATACGCTTAATCCGATAGGGGCCTTTGAAGCGAGGCAGCAGTTTCTCGGAGAGACCAATGCGGCGGCAAGGGGTGCTGACATGAAACAAGCAGCCGGGCGTAAAGTTGGCGGTGCGGTGTTGCTCGTCATAGCGGTGTTTCTGGGAAGACTGGGAAGCCGCGAGCTTGGCACGGGCAACCTGGCGGGCGACATCAGCGTGAGCGACAGCATCGCGGGCATATTCGGTAGCCAGAGGTGTCGCACCAGGAAGTAGGGTATCTAAGGGAAGAGAGGGTTCACGGCCGTAGAGAAGAAAGAACGGTGAATAACCGGCGGTGTCATGGCGGGATGAGTTGTATGCGAATGTAACATACGGCAAAGTGACGTCCCAATCCAGATGGTCTGCGGAAACGTACATCGCGAGCATGTCGGTGATGGTCTTGTTAAGCCTTTCCGTCAAGCCATTAGTCTGGGGATGGTAGGCGGTGGTCAGCTTGTGCTTCGTGTGGCAAGAGCGGGGGAGGTCGTCAACAACCCGAGACAGGAAGTACCGGCCACGGTCGGTAAGGAGCTGACGGGGAGCATCGTGTTGTAGGATGACGTTGTGAAGCAAGAAATCAGCAACGTCGGTGGCACAACTGGTGGGGAGAGCACGCGTAATAGCGTAGCGGGTCGCGTAATCGGTCGCAACAGCGATCCAGCGATTTCCCGATCGAGAGAGAGGAAAAGGGCCGAGCAGGTCCAAACCGACCCGAAAGAAAGGTTCAGAAGGAATCTCTATCGGTTGGAGCAGTCCGGCTGGGCCAAAAGAAGGGGTTTTCCGACGCTGGCACAGGTCACATGCCGTTATGTAGCGGCGGACTGATCGGTAGAGTCCGGGCCAGTAAAATCGCTTACGTACACGGTCGTAAGTTCGTGCGACGCCAAGGTGGCCAGCCGTCGGCTCGTCGTGCAGCTTATGGAGGACGTCAGATCGGAGGTGTTCAGGAACAACGAGAAGCTCGTCAGGGCCGTCTGCGCGAAAGTTCCGGCGGAACAGCACGCCGTCGCGTAGCAAAAACCCGTTCAATGCAGGGTCTGACGGCATGGTGGTGAGACGTGCAATGATCGACTGTAATGATTGGTCGCGACGCTGGTGGTCGGCGATGTTGAGAAAGTCAGTTAGTGCAAGGACACAAGAATCAAGGTCGTTGTCAGCTGTATCAGGTTGGTCGAGCGGTTGACGCGACAGGCAGTCGGCGTCGCTGTGGAGCCTACCTGACTTGTAGGCCATGGAGTAGTCAAACTCCTGAAGGCGTAAAGCCCAGCGACCAAGACGACCAGTGGGATCTTTCAAGGAAGCAAGCCAGCATAGGGCGTGGTGGTCAGTGACCGCAGAAAAAGGCCTTCCGTATAAATATGGGCGGAATTTGTTCACGGCCCATACAAGAGCCAGGCATTCGCGCTCGGTGATCGAGTAGTTCCTCTCGGAAGGTGACAAAAGGCGACTGGCATACGCTATCACTCGTTCGAGATCGGCGTGTTTCTGAACCAGTACAGCACCTATGCCGTGTCCACTCGCGTCCGTGTGGACTTCGGTCGGAGCGGAAGGGTCAAAGTGCGCCGGAATAGGTGGATTAGTGAGATGATTGACGAGTGTTGAAAAAGCGGAAGCTTGCTCAGGGCCCCAGGAAAATGGGTTATCGTGCCGAAGCAGATCCATGAGGGGCCTGGCAATTTCAGCGAAGTTCTTGACGAAGCGCCGAAAGTAGGAGCAGAGCCCCACAAAGCTTCGAACTTCTTTCACCGATCGAGGAGCAGGGAAGTCTTTTACGGCTCGTATTTCGTCTGGATCAGGTTGGACTCCGGTAGCGTCGACGAGGTGCCCAAGGATCTTTATTTGGCGACAACCGAAGTGGCACTTTGACGAATTTAGCTGAAGTCCAGCTTTGCGAAAAACTGCCAGGATGTCGGAAAGGCGATGCAAGTGTGTCTCAAACGTGGGGGAAAAGACGATAACGTCATCCAGGTAGCATAAGCATGTCGTCCATTTAAATCCCTGGAGAAGAGAGTCCATCATCCTTTCGAATGTGGCTGGCGTATTGCAGAGCCCGAACGCCATGACCTTAAATTGGTACAGTCCGTCTGGTGTTACAAAAGCGGTCTTTTCGCGGTCCATGGCGTCGACTGCAATTTGCCAGTACCCTGATCTCAGGTCAATGGACGAGAAATACGACGCGCCATGCAGGCAGTCGAGGGCGTCGTCAATTCGAGGAAGTGGATAAACGTCCTTCTTGGTTATTTTGTTTAAATGCCTGTAATCTACACAGAATCGCCATGAGCCGTCTTTCTTTTTGACCAGCACGACTGGAGACGCCCATGGACTAGAAGACTGCTCAATAACATCTTTCCGCAACATCTTCTCGACTTCCTGCTGAATGACGGTACGTTCGGCGTGGGAGACACGATATGGACGTCGGCGGATAGGGGTCGCATCACCAGTGTTTATGCGATGTGTCACATGGGAAGTCTGGCCCAACGGACGGTTGTCCAAGTCGAAAATGTCCCGATATGACGCTAGGACACAACGGAGCTGAAGGGCTTCCGGAGGTGGAAGGTCCGACGCTATCATGTCCATAAAATCAGCGGTAGTTCTTGAAATGTCCCGTTGGCTATCCGTAGAGGATTCAGAGTCGTCAGTTGTCACCACGGAAACTTCGCATTCAGCCAAGGGGATCAGTGTAGCAAGCGACATTCCACGGGGAAGGACTTGGGTGGATAAACCGAAGTTCAAAAATGGGAGGCCAATTTCGTTCTTCGCGACAGTCACGACTGTATAAGGAAGGGTCACGTTGCGTTCAAGGAGTATATCGGTGACGGGCGAGACAAGGTAGTCACCATCTGGAACTGGCGGGCACGATGATAAACGCACGTAGGTCATGGCCTTGGGAGCTAATCGAGCATGTTCGGCGCCGCAAAGCCGGTAAGTGGGCGTGATGTCATCAAGGGGTGTTGTGGGCAGCTCAAGACGTAAAACCCCGGCGGCGCAGTCAATGAGGGCGGCGTGTTCTGTAAGAAAGTCCAGTCCGAATATTATGTCGTAAGGACATGTGTCCAAGACGGTGAACAAGACAGGGATGTCGTGTCCGGCAATTGCGACGCGGGCGGTACGCATTCCAGCTACGGTGGTCGTTCCTCCGTTGGCGACTCGTACAGCACGGCATATCGCGGGCGTCATAACTTTCCGAAGAGTGCGGCGAAGATTCGAACTCATGACTGAAATATTGGCACCTGTGTCCACTAAAGCACTAACACGAACCCCGTCAACGTGAACATCTATCAAATTGGGTCTTGAAACCGAAGTCAACACAGGATTTGCAGGCCGGGTCGTTAATGCAGCATCACCTCCGGGAGCTGCACTGGCTAGTTTTCGGAGAGGGAGGCCGAGAAAGTGGGCGGCGGAGTCTGGCAGCGGGGCTGCGGCGAACGCGACTGGCGACGCTGAGGTGACGGCGAGCGGCTAGATAGGCTGCGTCGTGTGTTGTCGGGTGCGAAGGGCTGCTGAGGACGTGGCGGAAAACGTCGAGGGTAGTCGTCGGAGTAGCTGTTCTCGGGAAACCGTTGACGGCTAAATGGCGACCAGCTGCTGCGGCAATAACGGGCGACGTGTCCAACGCGATTGCAGTTGAAACAGATGGGGCGGTCATCGGCTGTTTTCCATTCACGAGGACTGCGTCGTCGGTAGCGTGGTAGAACGTCGTAGCGCGGCGGGACATCAGTACGGGGCGAAGGGGCACGGAAGCCGTCGCAGGGATCCTGGCGTCCCAAGGCACAAACTGAGTGAAGGCCCAGGGACGTGATCTCGTCTCTAACGACGGCTTGTATGAGAGAAATCGTGGGGCCGTTCCGGTCGTGCGCGCAGTGCTCAGCGATTGGAGCCATAGCCTCGATCTCACGGCGTACTATTTTCGTCAGGCTCTCAGTCTGGGCCTCCGTGCTAGGCGTCAGCGTTGTGCGTGGTGGCACCGACACATCTTGACACGACGACGTTGCCGCCGTGTGAGGCAGCCGAGTAAACTGGTGGGCAATGCGGCGGCATTTGGCCTCCTGGAAGCGTCGGCATTCGTTAATGGCGTCGATTGTAGCGGCATCCTTACACATCAGCAGATGGAAGGCGTCATCTGCAATGCCTTTAAGGACGTGGCCTACCTTGTCGGCTTCCGACATTTCGAGATCAACCTTTGCGCAGAGGGCCAAAACATCGTGTATATACGTGATATACGATTCAGTGGCGGACTGGGCGCGCGAAGCGAGCTGTTGACGTGCGGCGAGCTGGCGACCCACGGGGCTGCCAAATATTTTGCGCATCTTTTCTTTGCAAACGTCCCAGCTGGTCAACGTGTGCTCGTTGGTGTCATACCAGGATTTGGCTGTGTTTCTTAGATGGTAAGGTAGGTTAGCCAGCATTATTGTACCATCCCACCTGTTATGGGCGCTGGCACGTTCGAACATGCGAATCCATTCTTTCACGTCGGTGTCGTCCTCACCGGTGAAGAAGCCTGGGTCACGGGGCTGAGAAACGATGATGAGGGGCGCAACGGGTGCGGTCTCGTTGGCAGGAGGCATCGTGCGTCGACGAATGGTCGACGACGTCCATCAAAAAGATGTTACGAGGCAGATGCGGGCTATTTACACGCTGTGCTTAAAAGCGATCTATTTTCAAAGAATGAGGCGTACAGTCCGAAGCCGAGGATACCAGCGTAGCTCGAGCCAGTCTGTTCTTGTTGTTGTCTCTGCGCGACCTCTTCGTCTTCGCTTCGGCTTGCCTTGCGCGACCCACTGATGCGGCACGTACCCATAGATGAAATGTACGATGGATTGACCACCAGGTGATCCAGTGCATTGCCATGTGAAATGTCAAGAGGGCCGTGACAATATTCAGGAACTTGTTACAGAAACGGCGCTCGCGTTTCCGACCAACTGATTTATTCCGGCTTCCGCATGTTGGTTCATTTTATGGTAAAAACGTTTGATGTATTGGAAAGAGTATTTTAAAAGCGTATTAGTTCCTAAGTTGTATTACTTCCTCCATAAGATATTCTACTGAAATCGGGCATCAAGACAGGTGACAAATAAATGTAAGGTGGCTCTTTGTAGAGTTTCACGGGAGTGGTATTTATATCAGGTAAAAAAGGCATATTTTTAGTGTATTACCTGTCTCTCCCACAGACACTCCAAAACTGTATTCCCTGCAGTACTCGTACGTGCCCCAATTTATATATTTCTTGCAAGCATGTGCCTCCTGACCTTTTGGGTGTTGAGCTTATCTTGAGATCTAAAGACATCGTAAACGGTTCGTTTTATCAGTAACAACTTTCTATTTTTCCGCAGAGGGGGTGAGGTGTACGAGCACAGCACCAAGGTTACTTTTATTTTATCGTACCATTGCAGCATCATGAAAATCAGCTTCCATGGGGCACCGAAATGCGAACAGCGTCAATGGACAGGCTACTACCATTTGCCCATCTTCAAACAGCATGCCCCCAAATATACCAGCTTCCGGGTCCATAAGCGCACCACGTTACACAAGGTATGATATTTCTTTCGTTTTGGAAAATACAGTTTTTGCTTATCATAAATCGATTTCAATTGGCTAAAACGTAAAAAGGGCCCATCTCCCCGCGAGGGGGACTCGGGTAAATGCGTCGCATAGGGGGTGGCTGTATTGCGTTAACGTTTAGTGTTTGGGGAGTTGGTGGTAGTGAATGCGTTGTATCAGCAGCTTCTTGATGCAGTTTGAATGAGTCAAGGGTATAAGGCGCGTTCGTAGCCTTTCATTCTGTGTCGGTTTTGTGCCGCAGTGGGAAGAGCACCATGTACCTCGCGTTCCGCCCACAGGTAGTGAATGCGTTGTATCAGCAGCTTCTTGACGTAGTTTGAATTAGTCAAGGTTATAAGGCGCGTTCGTAGCCTTCCATTCTGTGTCGGCTTTGTGGCGCAGTGGGTAGAGCACCATGTACCTTGCGTTCCCCCCGCAGGGTCGTGGGATCGAAACCAGGCGCCGGTAAGCATTATTTTTTTATATAGTGTAGGGGGAGGGGTGCGGACCTGTTGTTGAGAGCGAGGAGGGTAGCGTGATGCGGGAGAGGAGGAGTGGGGGAGAGGGCGCTTCTGGAACGGCTGTTGCGGACGCCGAGGCACGCCAACGCCGGGTGACATCGTGAGTTAAAGAAATGCTCTGCATTTAAAATGAATAGCACAATTTTTTACCCCTGCCGGTTCTTCGGGTACATTTCTTACAGCCCTGATTGAAAGCTGCAACATATTCAGACATGTCACAACAAAGCTGCCGCCAAACGAGGAGCAGTTTCTTGTTTAGATCATTAAAATGTATCCCAAAACAATGAGATTCATTCGTTGCACGTGAAGAAATCAAAAACTAGAAAAAGCTAGTGTAAACGCCCTTAGACACTTGTTCATACCCTCCGATTCTTGTTGCCTGGCTGGCGGGCATTCTCTTACCCGCGTTTTTAACAGCGGAGCTGTTGTTGCTGGCCGTAACGTGTGCGGCGGCATCTGAAAACCCCGGGTCATAGTCACTCCCGCCTTTTACCGCGCACGTCAGCACGCGCATCCCGAGGTGCGCCCGCCCGGCATCGTGCAGGTTTGCCCGTTGCGCTTGCAAAAAGACACCAAGCAAACAGTCCACGTTCATCCGAGCCCCGAGGGGGACCACAAGACGGCTCGCGCTGCAGGAGCCCCCCCGTCGGCGAAGCCTGTCACCGCCGGTTTTGGCGGGTGCTGACGCGTTCCACTTCGGCAGAACTGAGGAAGCCTGCGGATAAAACGATCCGGGCTCGCCAGTCACGCATGGGGAAGACGACGATATCGACGGATACGGAGATGGCTATACCACTATGACAGTTATAAGCGACGACGGAACGTGTAAAGAAGCAATTCTAAACCCAATGCAATACGTGATGGTTACATGCGGGGTGATTTCCTTGCTTACATATAAGAAAATCCTCCAGCTCCACCACGTTTGAAGCCTTGCGCGACGTAGTGTTGAAGGGAACTTTTTTCAAGAGAATTTCCAAACTTCAACTCCAGCTTTCTAGCCTATGTCAGGCTACAAACCGTGCGGGCTTAAAGAAAACGTTCGTTAGGGTAACAATGGCTACGCTTGATGGTCGGTGTAAAAACGACGCTTCCGAAAGCTTCAGAAAAGGTTGCCCGCGTGTTTCCGCACTGGCGTTGCATATACCTTCTTTTGCTTCTGTTTTACGCATAAACAGCGCATGGCTGGGGTATCTACCTTCTTTTCTTCCAGCCGTAATGATAAGCTCTTCGTCAGGAAGTAAAATAGTATGTTCGACCGGAACTAAATAATCAGTCATAAAGTTGCAAAAGAACGCAGTGAAAAACACGAAATAGGCCAACTTCCAGGTCAGGTGCGAAAAAATACAAAAAAAGTGTCCGTACCGCCAACCAAAATTGCGAGATATGCAGAACAAAAAAAAAGTGCACGAACTTTCCTGTTATGGGCAAAAAGGACAAATGAGTGCCCTCATCGACACGGGAATCACTGATTCCCGCTTGTTTTGCTCACTCATCGGCGCTAAAGACATCGATTTTAGGTGGTGGGCGATCTTCGTGCTCTTTTATAAATAGAATATATCCCCTTAAGGGGTGTTGGCGATGTTTAGGGGGAGGGTGCTAGTTCAGAACTTAATGGTGCAAGAGCACACTCACACAGCCTTAACTCTCACCGTCCCGTCACCGTCACCGCCTCGTGTACATTTATGGGTGAGGATGTTTCGTTCAACTCCTGTGAAAGACGATGCATCGCCGACTAGAACTCGTCCTCTACGTACGTTTCCAAGCCCGCGACGGGGTGGCGTACGCCCCTTAAAACTTCTCATATCCTGCAAACTTCGTCCCCGTCCCTTTGTCGCCCAATTTGCCGTTGCAGACCCAGCGCAACCCAAGATGCAACCCCAGCGCAACCCAAATCAGGCAAACCCGAATTCCGGCACGCTCCGATGCCGGCACGTTTTGGGCATCCGCATACTCTCCCTTTGAGCCTGAATTCTTTTTGTGCGAAGGCTTGAGACGCCTACACACGAGCGCCAAGTGAGGCCTAATAAAAAAAAGACGACGGAATGCTTCTGTTTTTATGGTGGGCATTTCGCAGTGGCCTCGGAACTGAGAGCCTAATCTGGCCTTAGCTTGCAGTTGGCGAATTACAACGTCCGGTTCCAGCCACTAGAAGCGAATGAGTTTTAAACACGGCCCTGTCCTTTCTGCCGCACACAAACTCCGTTAGATCAATAAATTGGCCTCCAAGTAGAAATGATAAGGTAGTTTTACATTTTTTGGAGCGAGAAGCAATAGGTGTTGCATGCAAATTGGCAAAGACAAATTACCCTGACCATTAAGAATTACTTTATGGTGGGACGCATCTCGAGAATATTTAGAGCCTCTAGAGGTCATAATGTTATTGAACACGAGCGGTTTCGGCTTCGAAAGTAGCAAACGATGAGAACGTATACCTCTGAGCACAAAAACTGCAAGCACATTCTATCGGAGTGCAGTAAGCGAGAGTGGTGTAAGTCCACAAGCTGACACGAAGTGCTAAAAATTGTCACTCAAAGATCTGAACGCAAATACTAAATTACGTAAAAATGCCTCACTACATAAAGGATGCGGTGAAAATGGTTTTATACAAATAAACTTTGACGTCATTGGGAACACCAGAATATGGGCTGCCAAAAATACCCGCTATCGATTTATTGGCTCTTTGAATTCTTAGTCGTCATGTGGAGGGCGCACGGAACGACACAAGCCTCGCCATTTGTTGCTACTGCAGACATATTTTCCCGATGAAAAATCGATTTGGAACACGCCAGACAGAACAATGCGTGTGAAGCCGCGAAGACTGACATCTATGATTTGCGCCTTTTCAGTGAAATTATGGTTGTCAACAGGATACCACGTTAGGAGTCGCCAGCAAGGGCCTGCTACTCTTATGTTCAGCTGCCGTGGTTTGAGACGCGTCCTGAGCGTGACAACGCTGGACTCGACTTCCTAATGAAATGTTGCAGCTAGCTACCCCCATTGCATGAAGCCACCGAGGAGCCATTAGATAGGTGCTTCGTTGTGAATCTAGAACATATGTCCCGTGACTACAATCATTTCACAGAAATTGATTTGGCAGTGAAATTGCTTTGAAACATGCGCACGTCAAAAACTCGCGTGGTCACACTCTACTGACGGACGCCTGCAGAACCGGTTATCCTATTTCTTTAGCGTCAACTATACCGCTCTGAGGTCTGAAGAAAGCTCAAGCTTCGGATGCTTGAATCGGCACGACATGTCTCCCTGGCTCTACAAGTCGCTGCCTTCCTGGTGGCAATGCCTGTCACTGGAACCACAAGTAGGTATAGACGATGGACATTCAGTTTACGTTGTGCTTCCCGGTGGAAGGCGTGCAATGCTTTTACCTCTAAATTGAACACATGGACAGATCTTCCAGGCCCTTCGTACCGAGTTTAGGTTCTCTCTAAAGAACGCAAGCTTCCCTGATTTGTATGCTTGTGTTCCTCTTTCTAGCCCACTGAAACATAAAAGTGCAGTTGGTGAACTTTGTGTCCATATTTTGCCGTTCAAGGCAGGTAATGACACGTTTCCCTTTCAGCAAAAGCCAGCAGCTTTTGTTTACGTGCATTGCTTGGAAAAACTACCATGCCTTATTCGGGGCCTCTCTGCGAGCTACCACATAAAAATCACACTGATCTGCCATGTGATTTTGCAATAATATTCGGCTTTTGAAGGTTTACTTGCAATGTTTGTTTGCTGATTGCTGAAAATATATACTTTAGACCAGCGAGTAATTCGTCAAACCGCGGGCCCCAACTATCCGCAATGCCGACAAACCTGTGTCTCAATTAGGTGGTGTCGATGTCGTGAAGGAAGATTACGTGTTAGCAAGGACGTCTTCTGGAAAATAATGTAAATAAGACCGTCAAATTACCATGCTAAAACACTAATTATGGCTTTAAGTCAGAATTAGGCGATATTTATAATCACTCCTAGGGTCACTTTGAGGAGCCCAAAAAAGGCATGCGCAGCCAATTTCAAAAGCGAAACTTTAGTTTTTTCACTTATGGCGTCTGCTACGTGAAAACGCCGCTCCGCAAAGCCAACTTTCTCTGACGATGATGGTAAATGGTCGGGGGTAAGGTGAATGAAAAAAAAAAAACACTTCAGTGCCGGAATCGAAGCTGAATCTCTCGCGTTATGAAGCCGTCGTCTACCTGGTTGCCTCATTTCTGTTCTTTTTTTTTGTTTTCCACATGGTATTTATTGCACTACATGTCAATGTAGGAAACAATATTTACAACACATATTTAAAAACTATGTGCACATACAAATGAGTTGATTACAAGCTGAAAAACAAAACTAAACACAATGAACAATTATTGCTCCATTTCGAGATGGTCAAAACTCAGTCTTAACTCAGATGACAACCTAAGAATCCACCTTGAGAAAGCTTCGCGTTCAACCATCGTCGTCGTTAAACTAAGGGGTGCATGTTTTTTTATATATTCAAGTCAAGCGAGCCTGCAGAATAAAAGATTAAAAATATTGGCGCATCCGACGCCATAGATGGTAATCGCCGAATAGCGAGGCTTTCGATGATTTGATTACAGTAATTATGTTAGCATTATTACCTCATTATTGGAGTTCAAGCAGCTCGGATAGAAATTTTTGCACGTGCCCGTCGATAACTGGGTTAAGAGAAAGAGCCGCCGCGAACCGCCAGGCCACGGGAGGTAGTCACGACTCGATATGACTCCGCCGCTCCGCGCAACATCTCCTCCTATATGTAAGGGGAGAGGAGGAGGTGTGGGTGTGCAGGAAATTCGCAGAGGGAATGGTAGTGAGTGTCCAGTCCCCCAAACCTGGCAGGGGCGGTCGTAAAGAGGTGTGGGTGAGTGTATATCAGTAGAGTTCAATGTGGGAAAGCGCGTGTTTGTAGGATGCGCAGCATGTGAGCTGCCTGCGGGGACAGGCGCGGGTGCGGGGTGGGCACCGGCTACTGCGGAGGCGGTAGCGCACAACAATGCCTTTTGATTGTAGGAGGCACTTCGGATTGCATGCAGAGGCATCGCAGGTAGCCGTAGTGAAAATGGCGACTCGGTCAACAAGTTCGCCAGCACGGACGGGAGCCACTTCACTATAGCGCCCACTCCAGTGTGAGCTGGTGTTGTCCACAACGGGGCGCGATGTCGGATGGAATGTTTTGGAGGGGAATTTGCAAGGCCAGAGGAGAGATATTACCGCGAATGAAGTAGCGGCTGGCCTGCTGAGAGTCAGATAGGACGAATGGGGAGGGGGGGGGGGGGGGCTGGGTCAGCGAAAAACCAATGCCACCTTCCTCTGCCATTACTGTGCAGGTAGTGAGGAGGATGGACGCCGTGCAGTTTGCAGTTTGACACGAACATGCGTTGGGCATTCTGTTCCAAGTGTCCGTTAAGGTTGTAGTGCTCCACACGATGCTTGTCTCGCATCGCCACCAGGCGTCGCTCTGCAACGCCTGGTTTGTGGCTGTAGCGCTCACGGCTGTCGTACACTTTCATGGCTGCCACTTTCACGGCTGCCATGTAACTCCCGTCTTGGAGCCAGCATACATTTGCAACGTGCACCAAGCATCACTGCGCACCTAATAGGCTTTGTCCCGCAATGCTTGTATCAGGCTCGGTCTTCGAAGACGATTGGACGCTTTCGAGCCATTTGGCTGGCGCATGTTTATTCTGCTCCCTCTGCGTACGTGGCCAGCCCACGTGTGTGACGGCAGCCCAAGCACGCACCACCGTTTCTATACCGCTTGCGGGCCAAAATTTGTGGAGCCAAGCGACATCTGGTGGCTTTGTAAGAAACTCAGCCCTTTAAGCAACCCAGAGCGCGTGAGAGCAAGACCCCCCCCCAGCACCAGTTGCGCTGGAAAAGTGGAGGGAAAGGCAATCCATCTTCTCTTTATAACAGTGTATGGTGCACGGCATCGAAGCAGAAGGGAACTAAGCCGGTGAAGGTAGTACCCAGGGAGTGGGTTATGTTCTTCCTTTTTTTCGAGTTTTTAATGAAATAATACGAAGAAGGTATACATGTGCTCCCGGACGTGTAAATCTTATCATGATGTCGTTATTCTGCATGCAATGTTGCTCATGCCTGTGCAATCCCTAATACTAAACTCTAAAAGTGAGCATGTGCTTAACACAAAGGGCTTGTTTAACGTGTAGAGCATGATATAGGCACGAAAATTGCGTTGCCAGGCAGGGTGCCGAAACGATGCTGGTTTGAGCATGTAATTGTCTTTAGTTGAACAAGCGTGTTTTGTGACCTACGAAACCACGTTTCAATTTAAATTTGCCTGCTTTCACACATGTGCAGGTTCTGGGCACCGCTACTCAAGCCTCGGCGACGCATTGGCCGACTTCTGCCAGGGTCCCTACCAGGTTACCTTCGTCTACAGCGACATCAGTGCAATGCCTGCAGGTTGGCTGGCGTATACATACTTGTCATTTTGTGTGCACAGCTATTGCTACACTAAAACAATTGTATACATTCTCCGGTTTCGTAATATTTTTTTCTCCCACCCACACGAATTCGAGCAGGCTGGACGTCGCTATCACGTCACAGAATTATAGCAATCGCACCTTTCACATTAAAAACAAAATGGAGGTGGGGGGGAGGGGGTATCAGACCATAGAAAACGTCTGCGTGACTAAAATCATCGCCTGTTTCTTTCCGTTTACGTTAATAACTTAGGTTTGCTGTTTTAAAAATCTAAGTCATAATAGAACGTATTCAAAAATATTAACATAAAGAAACTTACTTGATGGCAACACTATATTGTCTAGATGAAACACCAGGTGTTTTGATTAGGTGTCTTGATGCATTGACCTAGCGCTAAAGCTAGGCATACATCAGCCGATATTTATTTCAGACTAACGCAACCGCTACCGATCAAAAGAATAGTTACACGTAAACGCTACCAATGCAGACGGCTGCTTTGCTCCAAAAGGTTACCTGCGGGCTGAAGCAGGTAAATGGTAAAAGATATCTCTTCTGGCTTGAATAACCACTTAGCTGCGTTACAGAAAGCTCACTTTCCTGTGCGATAAGACAGGCTTTTGCGAAGTTTGCAAGAGTACGGGCATGCGAAAATGCAGCCACGGTTCCCAGAGCGTTTTGATGATAATTGAAAGTGCGCTTACAAAAAATAAATACAAGTTAGGCACCTGTCACTGTAGGAGCGAATGATGTTGAGCTGCGCGCCAGCTTACCCAGATAAAGCCTGCCTTACTCTTTCTCTACGAAGATGAGACGCGCCTGCGCTAGTCGTTTCACAGCATTTACATCCACCGGAGTACATCGTAGCCTGTCCTTGCAGATAACTTCAGGCTTAGTCTACGAGCCGGAAACTGATTGTCATTATGCCTGAAGAGGATGGCCTCTTGCGGTATTTTTCTCCACAAAGCATCCGCTGTTCTTCAAGTTTAGCTTGTCCTTCCTCAAGGGTTTCATTTCTGCTTATGGCGACAAGCTGTAGGGACAGCTGCATGCTTCTGTTCTTACGCGCAGGCAGCGCCATGCAGCGGCCGCTCGCCTCCGACAGGTCGGTGCGGGTAAATGCGGCTGGGTCCAAGTTTTTAGCATGTAAAGTAGGCTTCATGATAACTATCACATTTGTCTACAACTTTATTCATTTCTTGCGAACGAAGCATGCAATTTACAAACAGAGCTAAGCTAACATAGACAGGCACCGTGTGGGGGGTGCGCAGAGTTAAAGTGGGTCAGGGCTCTGAACAGCTTAAAGGGGTCATGAAATACCTTCCGCCGATGCATGGATCTACATGTAACCTAATAAAGCAATGTATTAGCAATCTCCACCTGCAAGAATATCGTTAAAGCGATCAGTATTAGCTGAGAAATTGTAAATCAAAAACCGCGCATTATCGTCGCGCCGTATTTTCTCCTCCTTTCAACTTCTTCTTCGCTGTTGACGGCGCGAAGGTTTCCCTCACATGATGCTGCGCTTCTTAGCGGTGACGTACTTCCGCTATTGCGCTCCTCAGACTGCTGTATGATACGGGCAAGCTCTTTCGGCTTTTTCGTCTTTGTTGACCCCGTACATGGATACCGCACTCCGCTCAAAGCTGGAAAAGCGAACGAAAGACCTGGCCGCATGTGTGCTGCCTGGCCGTGCCTTTTCGCGGTGTACATTGCTGCAGTTGCTATCGGCGGCACGGGACTTTTTTCGGCGGCGAACTCGCAGCCGAACGGGGAGGATCGTGCACCCGTTCCCTTTGATGCACCGCGCACTGTTTATCCCAAAAGCCGTCTCAGATGGGGCCCCGCTGGTGCCGGGTCTTATTGTGTTGCGGTGGTAATTCCTACCGGCGGCATGTGAAAAAGACATTTTAAACCGACACAGAACCCGTGCACAAAACGCGCCAGATCGGATCGCTTTATTAGTAACCCTGCGAGTCATTTCGCGAAACATCTGGGTATGCATTAGCGTGTCGATACTGAAAACTTATGAGACGCTCTACTAAAACTCGCCTCGCGATGTTTACGTAGCGGGATGCAAAACGTTAGCGTTTAGCGTCCACAACATGGCGGCAAGTAGCGCGAGGTGGAGGAAAGATTTTTTGCTTCCGATGAACCAAGTTCTTTGCCCCTGTATTTTTAAATTCGTCAAGTGGTTAGAACGTCGCCCTCACGCAGCTCTGTAACGTCGTAACATCGCTGACTGTCCGAACGAAGCTTGTAGCTAAGCCAAGGCAGCGACCGAAGCTGTGTGTGTGTGTGTGAATCGCCTCCTGTGTTGTGGACGCGTTCGTTTCGCGATTAAATGTGACGTTGTGCTTCTGCGGGTGGATATTGCTTCCCATGGTATGTATTATCTTTCTCGAGCGACGTACGACTCAACCTCGCGTGGGGTATGTGCAGTGTGCCTGGCTAAAAGCCTTCTTCGCTTGCGCGCCAGAGTTAAGTTCCCCGCAGACCGGGCGCGAGGTGAATGCCGAATTTACGACGCGCAGGAGGAGGCAAGCGATCGTCTCTCAATCTCGGTTCAAACTTGCAACGCATGTTGTGACGTTGTGTTCGTTCGAAACGCATCTCTGGATTGTTTTAAAGTTAAATAAAATGTATGCGTCAAACCCGGGAATTCGGCTCAGGGCGTTCTCTGCGATTGCACGAAAGAAGTGCCTCGGGGCTTCGAGGCTTTATTTACGGTACGTGCTCACGTTAGATAATATCCATGTCGTGTTATGGCCGTGTTGCATTCAATACAAATGGTTAAGCGCTTGTTTACACTTGTTTCGCTTGTCGTAAATGTCCAAGCACTCCGGCACTCCGCTGGCAGATCACCCGGCGAGCCGACGCACAGCAGACGACACATCTCTTTGCCGGAAGTGCGTGAAAAAGCCGCCCAATAACAGGATGTCTAGCTCATGACAAACATCTGGGAATCGATGACGTAGACATGTGAAGATGCCGGCGTAGAAAAACACGGAGGGAAGGGTGAGAAATGGGTGACAAACTTTGCAACAAAAGTGTGAGCTTTGCGCTGCAAGTAAAAGAGTAATACTTGGCACAGCTGACCTTGACGACCCAATCTAACAATTGCGCTAGTTCATTTAGTGTGCTCAAAACGCCGTTCAGGGCCCCTTTAAGAACAGTACAATAAGTGGCGGGCTTTCAGGGCAAGTTTTGAGCTCCGAAAATGACAAGGGGAAAAAAATGAGCAGCAATTCAGGTTGGTTACGTTTTTGAATACATAAGTTAGGCAAAGCGTGAACCAAAGGTAAAGAAAGTTTGCAAACTACATGGGCTTCCTTTGCGGGAACGGAAGGCCACACGGAATGTGCGAAAGTTAACTTAATGCAAACAGGTACACAATGCCCTGTCGCACACATTCGTACAGGAACGTTGCTGGAACTGCTTCACCTGGCTGGTTGCCCGGTGAACGTAGCCCTTCCCTCCAGTTCGAGCGGTACAGACCCGATCGTGAGCGACATTTTAACGTGGATGCGTGATGGTCAACAGCGCTACAAGGTCCTGCTGGCAAACATATCGCACAACTTCATCACGGACCTGTTGAAGCCGCTGGTGAGCTCCTCCTGTTATTTAACTCAAACCAAACGTGGCTTGCACCGCCCAGAAGTTGGAACCGCCTCCTCTAGTGGCATATATTTTAACGCACAATCTCCACTACGTATATGCATGTATAGTGCGCGTTAGGCTTGTATATAGGGCAAGCGAGCGCACGGCTCCGGTGCGTGCTGACGACATCTGCTGATAGTCGCTGTGTTAGAGATAGCTTGCCACTGCGCGTGGGCGGATCTCGGGTGGGGGCGGGCCTCATTTCGCATAGGCCACTATAATTTGCAGACGCCACCACCCACGAGGGATGCTGATCTTCCACAGTGCCAGTCATGAGTGGTGACAGTCCATATGGACGCGTCCTTTGACGCGATGCTGTCACCGCAGGGAACTGCGTGTATTCTGAATCGCGCGCATACCAAACGAAAAGCACGCACCAAGAATGCGCTGGAATGCTTTCGGTACAAACTTTTGTGCGATTACGTAGCTTTCTGTGGTGATAATCTCCGGTGTCACCGTTTACGTCTGGCACTACTGCACACAAGTGCATGCACCTCGCGGCTAGTGGCGTCTGCAAATTTGATTGATTGTAGGGTTTAACGCGCCGACGCAACGCAGGCGATGAGACGCGCCGTAGTGGAGAACTCCGGATTAATTTTGACCACCCTGGGGGTCTTTCACGTCTTCCAAAATCCCGTACACGCGAGCGTTTTTGCTTTTCGCCTCCATCAGAAAAGCGGACGCCGACTGCAAATTTGAGAGGCCCAAGCTAAACGACGACCGGCCCGAACCTTCCTACATCCACGCACCCACAAAGGCAAGCTATCTCCAACCCCGCAGCTATCACCAGACGTCGCCAGCATGTTCCGAGGCCGCGCGCTCAGTTGCCCTAGACAAGCGTGACGCGCACTGTACGTATTTAGATAAAATACTGTGTATCGTCGAAAACCTTCGCGGAGTATTTTTTTTTACGATATATGTGTCTAGACTCCCCTCTTTTCAGTGTTTGTTGTCGACGACGACGCCGCCGTCGGGCCCCCATAAGTGTCTCGTCGATACTCCGTGGGGACGGTTGTCCGGATCAATGTCTTGCTTCGTGAGGTGGCCCGCTGCAGCAGCCGTGGTATTGACCTGCTGCCTTGCGGTTTCCGGTTTACGCTCAAGAATTGCTGAAGAGACCGTTGCGTTGCACTGTACTGTTCTGTTTAATGCTTTGTTGCACCTGTTTGGAATGTTAAGCATTGTATAGTTAAGCATTGCAGTAATTATCTTGCTGTACGGGGGAAAACAAGAACGATGTCGAGTAGGCGCACTCTCAAAAACGAACATTTCTGGAGACACTGAAATTCTCTTACGTGCTTTGGAAGCGAAAACCTGGAGTGTTGTTGTTATCGGTGCTTTTTATATGCGTGTTCACCTGTCGATAAAGCAGCCACACTATTTTACCGCCTTTATTCCATCTTTATCCAAATTAATTCATTCATCCTAATGTTGTTAATTCACCTTTATCTATCTTAATATATCCTAGTTCATACTGTTTCGTTTAACTCTACCATCATTCATCTTAATCCACTTTGTTCCCACTGTATTCTAGCTCAATCTACCTGTCTAATGCTAGCATTTGTCTACGTAATGCATAATGAATGGATACATGTTTGCTGACAAAAATAAAGTTTGAGTTTGGGTGTGTTCAAAAGCTGTGTGCCATGGGAAGTGCGTGAAGCGCCTGATATACTCATTTTTTTCTTCGCCGAGGGCGTGAGGTGGGCCCTTGATGTATGCTTCGTTCTATTTGTGTGTACTATTTTACTCTAATCTATTCTGTTGCGTCGGGGATGGGCGGGCTTCCTAAAAAAAATTTGTCCAATTTTTTCCCCAGTCAGCCCGCATTAGCGTGCTCCAAATACAAGTGGAGTGGCTTAAAATATCCGTCTTGATTTACCCTAATATACCGTCCCTCACCTTAATACAACTTAGTTGTTGCCTTATTACCCTTTCGTCCCTACCATAGTTCACGTTAATCTGAAATATTTTATCTTAGTCAACCGTAGTTCATCTTGAACATTGCCTTAATAACTATTGCTATGAATCACTAACGAATTACGATTCCAACCTAATTCATTTTATGCCATCCTATTTTACCCATCCTTATTTTTAATACAGTTGAACCATGATTAATTACCTTTTGCAATGGCTAATCACCTCTCGTGCGCTGCTGACCGGCTTTTGGTTCGCTTCCCAGCTTCCTTGATTTACTCCGGGTTTCGCATCATTCATGTACACGCCGGGTCATTCTGGTTGAACCTTTAAGTGAGACGTGTGAGGCACCATTTAGAGCCCTTGGTATTGATTGTGGGCATAGTATAAAGTTCCCAGGAATTACCGTACCAGCAATTCATCCATGTTTAAATGCGAGCTTGAATTTCTGGCACTCTGGCGCACTGGCCCTCGGCCCGCTGTTACGGACGCAAAATTCTTCTCAGGGCCATAGCACGCCTTAAAAAATTCAATAGGCCACCTTCTACGCCCCCCCCCCCCCCCCACCCTACGTGCTGTCGTATATTCAGCCGCGCACGTACAAGAAAACTGAAGAGGTGGCGTTTGGAATGCGCAACGTCTGGTAATAGTCGTGCTGGTACAGTAGCTATATTCAGCAGCGTCCTTCGCGGTGCTAAATAGAGGTGTAGGCGTCTGTTGCTACCACAGTTGTGCCTGTTTCCTAGTAATCATAGCAGAAACATTTCAAAGCAACAGCCTTACGTTCAACCTAGAGATAGAACCTAACGTTTTCAGCCACACTTTGGAGGGTCCCAGTCGCGTACTCATCACGCAAGCTGCAAAGTAAACATTGCTGCGTACAGAGCACTTACAGTTCCGTAGAAGCCCTGATCTAATATTTCTGCGACACACTTTGCTGCGCTCTACAATTCTTCAAACTACTTGGCAGGGTAGCTACTTTTGTATAACTAGTTTTTCTGTAACAGGCACAGTGGCTCATGTAACATCCAAACCCGAAAGAAATCACTGAAACTCGTTCGTTTGGCGATCACAGCAACTTTTTTTCTGCCGCTACTCAGTGGTGCTCCTAACACTGGTAAAGTTCAATGGCTTAGTATACAGAAGGCAGTGTATCTTAAAGCCTTCTTGTTTTGAACCTTTGAAGAAAATTAACGTTGCCATAAGTTAACCAAACAGCATAATTATTTTATAAACAACATTGCAAGAACCCACTTTGTCCCTCAGTTTAATTTATGCGGTAATTTAAATGTTATCGCACCAATATAAGGCCTAATAATACATCGAAGTTGCATGTCGTTGGGCTACGGTGACATCTTTCTCCGAAAACAGAAACAGCGAACGCTGTATTCGTGAGTTGGTCTTGATTGTGTAATACCCATGGCAAGGTTCTAACAGCGTGTACGTTCGGCGCAGGGTGTGAGGGTGGATGGCGTGATAGTGCCGATCTGACCAATGATGCCTCGCTGAAAGAGATACCCATGTTTTGCCCCTCGGAAACATGGGCAGATGTACAATGTCAGGCTCATGGTTACACGTGGCCGTGGGGGGGGGGGGGTACCACGGCTGTGGCAGAACTGACTGGAAACGGGGTATTGTGCGCAGCAGTGAAAGCGGGTTTTCCTGTCTTAAGGTGGAACCTGCGGCTTGTGGAAATCAAACGCACAACTCTGGTAGTGGTGCAGGCCTGGAATCTCTTTTCCATCTCACACAATGTATATCACGTAGTGCCAGAGTTGTGCGTTTGATTTCCACAAGCCGCAGGTTCCACCTTAAGACAGGAAAACCCTCTTTCACGGTAACACGAGTCTCCATTACACCAAGGAGGCTCCCATCAAAACTGACGCCGGCAGCTAACTAAAACATGTATCAAAAGATTAGCGCCAGTCTCTCAAGAAACAAGCAAGGCATAGATTACGAGCAGGAACGAACTAAAGTGGGTCCTAATTAGAAATAAAACCCAGTGTATAGCACCTAACTACACAAAATGTTTAGCTGATTATCGAAACACTTGCTGGGCGTCAAAATAACGCTACAGCGTCGCACATTGTAGACATATACGTAGATGTCAATTGCAAGTTCTTTTTCTTTCTTTTGCGCTGCATCTCTGATTTTCGCAGACTCCCTTGAAAGCCCAAGTGCCCGCTGTCTGCCACCTGGCTCTTCCTGAATACTCCACTCTGAAGACACACGATCCAATCACGGCCTTCCGATCTCTACAATGCTGTCGTGCGCTAAGCGTTGGCTTTGGCCCGCCTGATGTGCCCAGGGAGCTCATAGTAAGATTACGCTTTGCTGTTACTAGGCAAAAGAAGTCGTGCGAGAATACCGATCAGGCTGCATCGATAACCTTATGTCATTTATGTCATGTGATACATTGCGAGGCAGGTGCGACAATTGCGTAAATGACAATGAACTTTCTACGGGCCAAAACTGCTTCACGAGCACTCCAGACGACTGCCAAAAGTTTCTGTAATAACATACAAAAAAGACAATTACTGAACGTATGCAGTCCACTATGCTTTCGGTGAGCGGCGGCGAAATATTTTCCGTTCCGTTTGTGTAAAAAGTAATGCAACTGGGACCGAAATCCAGAGCATGTATACAAGAATTTGGTATTGAGAATCTTCAAAAAGTAGTAGTAGTACTTTCATATTGAATACGAGTACCCGCGGTGAAAGTAGGGGGGCTGGGTTATTAGGAACGGGGGAGTGTTGCACAGGGCCTTATTAAGGTGGGGGCTACGGCAGCTGCAGCCCCGGGCCCCCAGCTGTCAGGCGCCCCTCTCGACCACAAAAAAAAGTGCTTGAGTGTGCTGGCTGCCCCCATCGAAAGTTGAATGTAGGCCCACCTTCACACCGAAGCTAACTCGCGACAGGTGGGGACGAGCGGGGTGCCCCGCGCGTTATGGTTGACAAATTCCGATTCCATTTCTATTTAGTTCTTACTACTCCTCCTCCTTGGTTTCCCGGTGTTGCTGAGAAGACGCCTTGGACCAAACGTCGTAGGTAGACAGCTTGACGTGGTCTAAGAAGCCACATAAAAAAGGCCCCGAGCTCGGCTTCGGTCTTTTTCGGCATAGGTCGTTTCGATATTCGATTCGGAACACAGACCTCTAAGTACGCGGACGTTTCGGCGCCCGCCCTTCCAATCAATCAATCAATCAATCAATTTATTAATATCTCCAAATGATACATGGGGGGTTATATACACAAAATGTATAAGAAAGGGCCCAGCCTGCGAATAATGAAATAATTACTGAGGAACATTGTAAACTGTTTAAAGCTGAGGGGCGTTAAAGGCAAGTATTGACAAAAATAAGCAGTACAGGCTGAGATATCTGCGTACAAAGTTTCTTCCAGAAATTTTAGTAGAGCGCTTGGTAAGGAAGTTAATTTCGGCAGTTCACTAGACACACGCATACGTTCCGACGTCGGCGAGGGCACCAAACGAAGAGAACACAAAACCCGAAACATAACAGAGAAAAGCAGAAGCCTCATTCATTTTACACGTGCGCGCGTTAATTCGCGATTCAGGAACCATACCTCTGTTTTGGACAATGCCACGGAAGGGCTGCTGACACAGCCGTCGCCTTCTTCGCCAATGTGAAATGCCTGGAAGATTTCTCGTTGGCGTTCGCTGCTTGATCTGCGCAAAACCTGTGTATTTTTGTGTGCTGGAGTGCACATGCACATGCAGCAATGGTAAACGTATGGTTGTTTAAATGTAAAAGATTGTGTAGGCCACTTGTGAGGTCGTTCTGCTTCAACCCGCGCCTCTGTGGTATCTCCTCTGCAGGCTGTCTAAGCAACAAGCGATGCGGGTGCTACACGTCCGCGCTACTCCTTTCGTAGCGCAATTTCTATGCCCTACTCGTGTGGACGCAGAGGCTGCCGGGCCAGCTCGTTCCTAGCGGCTCACTTCGAGCTGGGGAATCAGCAGGTCTAGTCGTCGTGAAGAGCTGAGATGTGGACGCCAGAATAAGTAAGAACAACGCCTGTTTCTTTTAGGGACGATGAAAGCTGTGTCCACTTAAAATCGCATCCTGCGGCGGTCCCTTCGATGCCGTCCTGGAAAGGGACCTCCGCCGCGACTCGGGGACGGTACGCTGTTTGTCCCAGTGGGCGCTTTTCGCTTTGGAATGAGCCGGTGGAGGGCCCGGAACAAAAGGCGGCCCGCAGATCTGGTCCCGCTTGGGCACGGCGGCAGGAAGATATGAACCCCCGAAGGAGTGCGAGGAAAACAGTGGACGCAGCAGACCTATTGAGCACTCGAAAGCGAGAGGTCGACCCAGAGTCACCTCCGTCGTAGAGCCCGAATCCAGACACGGAGCTTCGGCGTGTTTCCACTGGCAGTGACGACCATACGACAACCCGACCGATCTACAACGAACTACTGGCTGCTGTAACTGTTGTGCGGCAGCCGACGGGAGCAGCAGCGCTTGGGTGCGCAGGGGCATTGTATCCCTATTAAACTTTTGTCGGATGCCATTTCTCGTACTCATTGTTGCTCTCCAACCCGAAGGGGACCCCCTAATGTGTAACAGCCTGCCGACTAGCAATACCATTACAGAGGCGCAACAGGCGTTCATCGCAGCTGAAAGCTCGACGCCCATGCGCAAACACGCGCATGAAGCGGACCGCTCTCCGGCCCAAAACACCACATTTTTCTTCATGTCGTCTTGGTGCTAATCGTGCTGCGATAGGAAGGTTGCGTTGCGCAGCAAGTCTGAGCCCCCCCCCCCCCCCCCCCCAGTCCTCCTTCACAAGCGGCGCTTGTTCTAACCGCCACGTGCTTTCTCGTCAGCGCGGGTAACCTACAGGATTTTGGCCCGTAAGCCGCGGCGGCTACCTGTTGGGCAGATGTCTGTGAGTAACAGCTGCCTGCGCGGACGTAGTGCCCTTCCAAATATGCAGGTGGAGAACTGGAGGGGCATTGTACAGACAACAAAATGCCGACGTTTTGCCATCAAGAAGGGTTTTAGCTGAACATTCGAGCTAGACAGCTTCCCGTGCTCAATCGGTATATTCTTTACTTGCCGTCACGGTATATAGATTCTTTACTTCCCGTCATCACATCAACAACATCACGAGTTCGTCACTTCGGCCATAATCTCCAAAAGTTTCAACACCATATCCATGCTGAGCCCCCTGCCAAATCAGCTAGAGCCGGGCGATTTGGTTTCTGATCGATGCTACACTTCCGAAAAAAAAAAAACTTTACTGGTTACAATTTGCAACAATACATACGTCCTGATGATTTTTATAGGTATAAAACTAAAACTTTAAAGGCTTAATAAAGCGTGCTTCTTGTAACAAAATACTATCCTGTACTATGGGGTGTGCGGGGCGACCCGCGCCTCGATTAATTGTGAATTTCTGATGGACCGGCATCCACACGATACTAACATTTACGACTGATAAAATGTGTTATATAATAGTACGCATCAAGCCAAGAAATTAGTTTCCGGAAACTATAAAATTAAGTACAATTATCACTGATCAAAAAGCCTAATATGGGCTTCAAAAATTTAAGCTTAATAAAGCGGAACCATTATCATCATAATTATCATCATCATCATTAGGGCCCCAAGGACGCAGTAGCCCCGGGCCCCAAAGTTTCCTTATCCGGCACTGGTGTTGCAGTGTGTTGGCTATAAAAGTGCACTACTTCCTTTACGAAAAAAACAATAAAATTGTGTCCTAAAATATTTCAACGGTTCGAAGACAATTTCCTAGATGTTAATCGAGTTAGCATTGGAGATATTGTCACGAAGTAAAACATGACGCAGTTGTCTTGAAGAAAAAACAACGTTATTGGAGAGCGAAATTCTAGGCTAGTGGTGACAGGGCGAAACATTCTCCCTATCAAATGAGATAACCCGTGCGGCATAAGAAAGAAAGAAGCAACACGCGCTTCGCTTGGGACACCGATGGCACAGCCCCGCGCAGCTGGATGGTACAACCAAAACATAAATAAACAACTTCAATGCGTGGTTCACGGCAATATGTTTTTTTTCTCACGAGCGCCACCAGCAAGTGAACCTGAAAACATCAATGGTCAGGCGTGAGCGGAAGTAAACGGACCACGAGAGCGGTGGCCAAAACTAATCGCTGCGCCATCTGGTTCAGCGGCGCCTCCTCTCGAGACCGCGCACAGCGCAGGCGCGGCCTAGCAGTACAGCACACATGCCGCTATCGCTCGCTTCTTCGCGGCTACTTCTTGCTTCGATAAATCTGCGCTGGGTGAATCCCGCCGCGCAGTTGGAGGAACACCATAGAGAAACAAAAAAATTAGAACTGAGGACACACGGGCTTATCGCGGCCGAATGGCTTGACTCCTAGCTGCGCCGTCCGGCAGTTGGCGCAAGTGGTAAAAAACAATATTATTAAAATTAAGCTAACACAAAATATTATGATTGTAAAATTTTGTTACACATTAGACTACACACTTTTATTTATGTAGCAAGTTGAATGACTGTGAATGTAAATTTTCATGGCTTCTTTGTGACAAGCCTGGCCAAGCCGCAAGCACAAGCCGCCATTTGGCTCTTTCCACAGCGTTTCCACGTGCGTTTCTGCAACCTCGTGCTAACCTCTGTTGTGGAGAAGGAAACTCCTAGTGCTTTCTTTGCGACATCAGATTTGCATCCTGAACTAAAGGTGAGACTTTCTTTTTTAAAGTGCTGGTGCGGCGTATGATATTTACGTTTCCTTGTACTGCAAACGCTGCGAGCACTGCGTAGCCTCAGGGAAATCAGGCATATCTAGTTCTGCGTCTTTAGGATAAGCGCTTTGGAAACGCCCCGGAAAAGCGTAAAACACCATTTTTTTAGCCGGACGTAATGATATTTCAGGCTAGTCGTGCCGTTTCATCTAGCGCTGAGGGATGTCAGCGGTACGCGCCCGTCGTCGCACGTAGCGTTTACATGCCGCAAACGACGGCGGTAGTTGCGGAAGTGGCCAGCCGGCAAGCCGGCGGTCCGTAGGCGAAGCAGGCGTTGTGCGCTGTCGCTGCACTGAATTACGTGAGCCGTACGCTGCGTTGTATTATAATAGATAGCCATTGCTGGCTATGCCAACTGTTACTGCTATTATTTATTATGGCCGTGATGCACTGCAAAGCCGTCCGGGCGAACGTACGCGACGAAGTAGCCGTATCTGCATTATTTGGCTTATCTGGGCTAACCAGCAGCCGTACACTCGTCGTAAAGTTCTACACATGTGTGCAATCCAAGCTGCCTGCGTACCAAGCGAACCCACTCGCCGACGACGCCGATAGCGCGCGCGTCGCTTTGCTTTGGCGCGTCAGGTGCGGTAAAAACGCGTCCTTAGTCGGAAGATAACAGCTTCGCTCAAGGCGGGGTGAGTGCGCCGTGAATTGAAACCTTCAAATTTGGTCTTCGTTCTACATCGTATATCAAGTCCGGTATCGCAGGCATTGCATAAAACTGTTCCCCACTTGCCGTTTTTTCAAGGGTCTCCTCTTTTTTCTCTAGTCATATTTTGGCTAGATTCATAAGACACGTATTGCGCAGATTGCACCTACTCAGTCGGAGCTGTGTGTGTTCTTGCCATGTTTTTCAGTCCATGGCCCCTGGCGGTCATCAGTACGACGCTGACTGCTGCTTGCCATCGTGCCCACACAGCGCCATAATATACCTTCGCCAGGTGCCCGTTTTCGGGAGGCGTTTCTTTCGCGGGCCCGTTGGGCAACAGGTTTGTTTAAGCTTCGTATTACGTTCAGTTCGCTCTCGCTCTTCGTCCTGATTTTACAAAAAAAAAAGGGGGATTCAGGCTATATGAGCAGCATCATCATTTTTGTTAAACCAAACAATAGCTGAATTGCATTAGGAATGTGCCTAAACAGTGTTGCAAAATTACAAATACAGTCAAACCCGTTTATAGCGAACTGCAATATGCACCGCGATTAGTTCGATATATCCAATAGTTCGATATAGCCGAACCCGCCTATAACGAGCTTATTGTTACGAGTTCGCAATCCGCGGGAGCCCCCCACCCCCTCCCCAACTCCGCCATCCGCGTATGCAGAAACGAACACAGTACCATTACCATACCAAAATTACCAGACCAGCCATTACCAGACCAAAATAATCCATTTATTGCAAGTATCAAAGCTACTTTCGACCTTAACTGCCCAAGTCGCAAAAAAAAAACGGTGATTTTTGTTTTCACTTTCGTTTTGGCGGCTTCAACTAGCATAGCATTCTCTACACGAAACATTGTTTGCACCAGTTCGAGTCCGTGTCCTCAAAAATATAAGAAGCACTGGCGGAGCACATCGACTGCAGAAAGCGCTTCATTATAAGCGTCGGACGGATTTCACTGGCGACATCATCGGGAACGTTGGCGAGCTCTTCCCACAGTTCACCGATGCGGCTGTCTTGGTCCGCACTTACTGACTGGGCAGGTTCCGTCGCGAGTCCCGTGCATCGGAAACCGTTCCGGAAAGTATTGGGCGTCACGTCGCTCCGTGCGAGGCGCAATGCCTCAGTCGCGGCTCTTGCTCCGTGGTCGCGGTCAATCCCCATCTTAATCGCCACTCCGAGATGATGCATTTCGGCGGCCATTCCAGGCGCCCAGAGTTCGATATATCGGATGTGAACTTCGTTATAAGGAATATGTTTCCCATGTATTTCCGTAACTGAATTATTTTGTTCGATATATAGCATAATTCGCTCTATCCGGGTTCGTTATAGCCGGGTTTGACTGTACCCATATTTTTAGTGCTGCTAATAGCTTGACACCATGATTGCTGAATAGAATAAGAGAACTTATGTTTTAAATAGGTGGCATGCACTGGAGGCAATACTTGAGTACTAGTTGCAGTGAAATTTACAGACTGTTCGCAGGTCATGTGTCATTGCAAACAGTTTGTGTACTATATCACCTATCACCTGTGCAGGTCTACAGGTGCCCTCAATACAGAGCCAACCAGCCATCTTCATTCGTCATACCAAACATGGTGTAAGGACTTCTGGCACAGGACTTCATGAATCCTGTCCTCGCACGACTCACAAAAGTTGCCCTGCCAACTGTTCTCTCAGAGTTATTCAGCTGAATGAATGATTGCCTGGAAGGCTGATTGCTGCCTTATTGATGCTCCTGATGCCATGTACCGCAACAGTATTCTATCTATTGAACCTTGCCATTAGTACCCGAAAATCTAACGCAAGTCTCGGCACTCAATGAGGCGTGACAACTGAACAGCCTATCGTTGACTCGTTGACAGAAGGAACAACTGTTTTTTATCTCTGACGTGCCTGATCTCACTAAAACCACTCACAACAGCGTCCAGTCTCCAAACACCATTCGCAAATTATTGTTGCTGCTAGCTGTAATATTGTGAAAACAGTGCATCCACGAAAACCCTTTTACATTATGAAGACTACCAGGGTAAGAGGTCATGCTAAAGGTCTTTTGTCACCGTACGTTCCGCGTGTTGTGGGAGTCACCTAGATGAAGAAAACCATGTTGGGACCTACGTTGTCATATGCGCTCGCAACGTCCTCAGCAAGGATGCCTGTCTTAGCTGAGAACTTCATGCTGGACTTGTTTGGGAATAGTTTCCAGCGCCTGTCTCGTCTACTCTGTTTCTTTGTTCGTGTTTCTTGTTGCGCTCCAAAATATGGCTCTCTTGCTGCGACTTAGAAGTTTGTCGGTACTGAGTGTAAGCCCTCAAAAGAGAAAACTTCAGTCAGGTGGTTTTTTTTCTGGCGAATTGTGCACTCGTATCGTGGCAAATAGATGCACCTGTTGTAAGTGCAGTGTACGCCGACTGTGTAGTGGGGTGGTCCTTTTCCGGAATCTTTTTTTGGGTGAAGCACATCATGCAAATATACGCTGTGCTCCCATGATGTGCCTCGTAAATCAACTTGCACTGTAATACTTATTTTAATCAGGCAGATAAAATGTACAATGCCAGGCTGAATACACATATGTGCTGTAATCTGCGAGTATATAGGCGGCACAGACATTTTTAACCTCTCTCATAGCACATGGTGGATTGTGAAACATACCGGATGTAAAATGTACTGAAATAGCATTCCTCACTGCCTGGTGCCTCGTTGTGAGATGCAAAGAATAGTAATGTCATGTTCAATTGAGTATTTGTGCGCGGCACGTTTGAAATTGTGCTTGGCTGCGTGTTCTAAATGGCGAAAATGTGGCGCGTGGCCCCACAAATGTCGCGTTACCTTATGGTAGTCTGTAATGTGCCACCATTGTCTCATACACAAGCGTATACTCCTTCCCTGTTTCTTATATTAGACTGTTCGTATTGACAGCGAAAGACACGAATTTGTGTGCCTTAATCGAGCCTGGAACCTGTCGTTTGACAACGTACACGTACTATTATGAGCAATATGAAAGGGAACACGGGAACGCATAGAAAACACCCTCAGACCCAGATATGCGTGATACGCAGCGGCCGCCGTCGGAAACAAAGTGGAAAGGGGGACGCTGTTCTAACAACTGTTCCCATTCCCGCTGTGCGTCTTATCGGCTGTCGGACGATACCATATTATCGGCGAAATGACGTAAGCTCCTGCTTTGTAGAAATCTCATCGTGGTGGGAGTGCCAACAGTTAGTGGAAGAGCGCCCTCCTTCTCCCTTTCATTTTCACAGCGCCATCCGCGTATCGCTCCAAGTCTGTTTCGAGGCTGTTTGCCACGCGTTCCTGTGTTCCCTTTCATATTGCTCATAATAGTACCTAAAATATCCCCGCATGGCCCTGTGAAGGCGACGCTTTCGGAAGGTAACCCGGTTTCTTGGGAAAATGCACCCGTGCAAGGAACCAATAGGAAGTTGATTTTTTTTCTTCTTAACGTTTTTTTCGTGTGAATATCCACACAAATGTGATTTCTGTTCAGTTACTGCTACTGATTTGAAGTTGCCCCGAGGCAATAGACCTCATTAGAGTTCATCAAATAAGCAAGGCCATCAAAGCGTTTTTGGTAAACGCGGTGCGAGTGTTTCCCTTCTTTCACACCTTAACTGGAGAAATTGCGAGTCTATAAAAATTATCTGTGGAGATTGTGGTCGTAAACAGTTGCAAGTATCCCAGTGTCTAGATTTTGTTATGGTTGATACTTTTGTATGACTGCAACAGCGCACAGAGTCTGAGGGTGTCTTAGATACAAGTAAAACTGTAGATGGCTGAATCTTCTGGGTTTTCTCCATTTTCAAAACCATGGAGAGTAAATCTTTGTGTTCTTGTGCTACCTTTATTTTGCTTTTTTTTTCATTCCTGGAAACGTATTTTCCTTTCACTACTGTGTATTGTCTCTGTTGTGGTGTATTACCCAGTGTTTATTATTATATGTGTGTTGCAAAGAATGATGACAATTTCAACTTGTTCCGTTTAGTGACATTCAATAAATATTTTTTCTTTATAACGTGTCTCTTTTATGTGGTTTGACAAGATGTGAACACACGACAGAATTCTTAACCAACTGTGAATGGTACTGTAAATTGCAATTTCACATTTCAAAAAACAAAATTTTTTGTTTTGTGTTAAAAGTATGCGGTCACTAAGCCTGAGAATGATATATTCAAATAAACACTAATTAATGCATGAAAGCGTCCGAATACCGTACCTATGCCTGTCGCCGTGAGCAGCGCTTTCTGGCAATTCAAACTACCCGCCAAAATCAGTGTCCACGAAACCGAAACCGAAAGAGAACGTACGAAAGTGAACGAATTTTTTTTAACCTCATTGGTTAGTAGTTTGGCTACCCGGTCGACGCGCTACACTACACTACAGTCATTTGGCCGCAGGGCTCTATAGGAGTGTCCACTCTTTCTAGTATTTCTTTCTCTATGGGAACACTGCCGGGCACCGCCCTATCATTGAAAATGATGCGACTCACCTGATATGCGGCAATGGTGCTACGCTGCCACACATATGGTGGTGTGGCTGCGTTGGACACGTAGCTTTTTTTATTCTTTGGTATCACAAGGTCGCAGCGGGAAAGCATTGCAGTAAATACATCCGAAAAAATGGCCAACCAACGCGGGTGCTTTCTCTTAGCTCAAGATGGTGTACGGGATACTTTGCTTGTTTTGATATATTTGCGCCTGATGCAGGAAAAACTTGTCGCCTACTGAAACATTATTTTTATCACAGAATATGGAAAAACAGCGCTAAAACTGGACAAAGTATGTGTCAAGACTGGGCGCTGACTAACAACAACGAGTTTTATTTCGCCGTGGCGGAATATATACCCTCGGAAAACAGGAAAAGAAGAGAAAGGGAGACAAACAATCAACTGATCTACAAGACGCATGTGCGAGAAAAACTTTCATTGATCAAGGTATCTATGTTCTTTTTCCAACAATTCAATGGATGCCTTACTGACAGACGAATCACCCCGCTTGTGGATGACATGTGATTCGTAGATTTCTCTGGAACTTTTTCCTTTATACTTTCTTAGCACACGTGTCTGCTCGAAAAGTGGAGTACATTTACGATCTGCGCACTCCGCACAATGGAGAGCCAAATTACTGCCAATTTTATTTTGCACTTTGTTCGCGTGTTCTCGCAGCCTATCGTTCAGACACCGCCCTGTTTGGCCCGTGTATGATTTACCACAGGACAACGGAATGTCATAGACTACACCAGACGAGCATTCAACGAAACGCTGGGCGTGGTTCTTCAAGCAGACCTTGGTGCCAGTTCCTTCCCCGTTTACTCTGGCGCAAAACCCACTTAGTTTGTTTGGTGCACTAAACACAGCGGTCACTCCGGCTCGTGCGGCATCCGGACCACGTCTGCTGGAAATATTGTCCCCGCTCGAAGAAGAATTTATTGCCCTTCACGTCGGCCCACTCAAAAATCGTAAAAAGAGGCATTGCCACCTCGGCACTCAGGAACGCCCTCATTAGGTCGTGCTCTCATCAAATGGGGGTCAGCTTTTCCGCGCAAGCTGAGAGGTTGCCAAGGGCTGGTTTCCCTGAACATTTGTTGTTCAATGTGTGTGATACCCTCCTGAAGAAAATACGCAGCCAAAACCCTACAAAAGAACGCCAAGTGATCGACCGGAAGAAGTTGACAGTGATCCCCTACGTTCATGGTGTTTCCCACCGGCTAAAAAAGGCTGCAGCACGAGCCGCAGTGACTGCTGTGTTTAGTGCACCAAACAAACTAAGTGGGTTTTGCGCCAGAGTAAACGGGGAAGGAACTGGCACCAAGGTCTGCTTGAAGAACCACGCCCAGCGTTTCGTTGAATGCTCGTCTGGTGTAGTCTATGACATTCCGTTGTCCTGTGGTAAATCATACACGGGCCAAACAGGGCGGTGTCTGAACGATAGGCTGCGAGAACACGCGAACACAGTGAAAAATAAAACTGGCAGTAATTTGGCTCTCCATTGTGCGGAGTGCGCAGATCGCAAATGTACTCCTCTTTTCGAGCAGACACGTGTGCTAAGAAAGTATAAAGGAAAAGTGCCAGAGAAATCTATGAAGCACATGTCATCCACAAGCGGGGTGATTCGTCTGTCAGTAAGGCATTCATTGAATTGTTGGAAAAAGAACATAGATACCTTGATCAATGAAAGTTTTTCTCGCACATGCGTCTTGTAGATCAGTTGATTGTTTGTCTCCCTTTCTCTTCTTTTCGTGTTTTCCGAGGGTATATATTCCGCCACGGCGAAATAAAACTCGTTGTTGTTAGTCAGCGCCCAGTCTTGTCACGTTCTTTGTCCCGTTTTAGCGCTGTTTTTCCATATTCAGTTATGTACCAGCAAGCCCGCACCAACACACTCTTTCGATCACATTACAGTGAATCCTATACTATTTAGCTACCACAACCCCTTACGGGGCGTCACATAATCCCGCAATCTTTCACATCACACCTCGTTATAGCACTTAAGTTTTTGCCAAAGACACCCACCGAATCGAGCATAGCAGCTTTTTTGGGACCAATGTGTCGGTGTGTTAGCGTGCTTGGGGCAGTTCATAGGTTTCCCATAAATTCAACGGCTCAAAAAGAAATACCACATGGGTGATTGGTTAGGTGAAACACAATATATCTTGCTTTTGGAGCATTCATTAAAACCAAAAGGCAAGGACATCTATTAAAATCAAAAGGCAAAAATAGCGACCACTAATTCATTGGCAAAATGACTGCATCCAGCGAAGCTGATGTTTCCACGTTGCTTTGTTTCGCAGTTTAATAATCTGTTCAAACTTATTAAGATGTAGGATATATAAAAAAACGACTAAAATTGTTTTCCAATTTTCACGAAGGTATTAAACAAATTAGCTCAAAAAACTAAACGGAATCATAGCCGGCCTACTTTTGTGTGATCGATGAAACGTGGAATTATCCTAGCAGGTAGAAATGTGGATGCTGTAAGACTAGTTTCACAGTCGTTTCCGCGAACCTTGTTAGGCTGCTCGAAAGGGTTCTGAAGCAGTACCCTCATGTAATCGTATTCAAACTGCTACTGCTAAATATCTATGCGGCCGACTGAGGTAAACCTCCCCGCGATTGAGTAGTCGTTGAAGCAGTCAACCATAGTATCATTTGATTTTTAATGGTTTTTGAAGAATGCACTTTACGAGCTAGAACTGTTCACTCGAACGATATATTGACAGCCGCAGACATTTCTAAACGTTTGTAAGTCCAGCGTGAGCTAACTAGAGGGAGTACGTGACACTACTCACAGTGGTCTTTGAGGTCAAATATAGTGCATTCTTTTTTTAGATATCCGTATTCAAACGCGAGTTATAGTTATAGGGATGTGGCTTGGATGCAATGCGTGTTATGTCCTACAGAAGATGGCGACACGAAGTACCCCAGGTTAGGTACCACCAAGAGCTTTCCTGTAAAATAAGTTTGTTTCGTTAAAGCAAGGCCCATATTATTTTATTTTAAAGATGCGCTGCAGTGACTAGAGCGATTCCTTCCTTTGTGATCAATTCTTTACAGACAAGCATCTTCGCATGCCACAGAACACAGTCGATTACGTCCGTGCAGCGTGTAAATTTATCGACCTTTTTTGGTCATTATCGTAAAGCAAGCGACGCAGAACGTAATGTATTTTTGTACTTTTTATGGTGGTGATTTCCAAAGTAGTATAACACTCGCGGCTAGCCAGTGATATGGTTTCTGTCCTATGACTGAACAGAAACATCCATACCAGTAGACTGCTCTGCTCTTGCTTTGTATTCTGCTAAAATGGTGTCACGAGTGTCGCACGAAGAGAGACTTTATATTATAAAGCTTGCGACGGAAGGGGTTCCGAAACGCAAAATTTGCCACCGCACCCGGATATCGGGAACTGCGGTGAGCAGAGTAATCCAGGCTTTCCGCGATTAAGGTGGGCGGGTGGAGGACGGGTTGAGAATACCGGCGCCGGCTATCGCGGAGCTTGATTGGATGTATACGGAGCACCCGAGGTCTTTTTGTTAAGTAAAGAAGTTTCTCAGTTGAGATATGTGGCCTTGTTGTTTGTTCCGTAGCGTGTTTTAGATAAACATCTTCGAGTTTCCGCATAAGAGTGACAGAGTTGGTCCCATGGCTACTTGTGTACACAACGATTAACTGTCTTTGTGGCCGCTCAGCGGCCCAGTGTTAACTTTGATAGGTCCTCCCCAGTCTCTGTTGGGACGTCTCTTTGGGAGGCGGGACTTTTGTAATTAAACTTAAGTGTATGGCGTTGTGAGGGAAATGTGGCTGCCCGTAGGACTTGGGACTTGCCCGACCTCTGATTTTTCATGCCAGTGGTACCCAGCCGGTGACGTGCTGAGGACTCCTTCTGGGCTTGCAAAAGTTGTGGGGGATACCACGATGAAACATGGTGATACGTGTCCTATTGTCGCCCAATGAACCCTTGAAGCCAAAGTCGCTCATACACATATCTCTATGCCCATCTTTTGAGTGTGGCTTTTCTGCATAAGTGGAACGTTGTGCAAAAAGCCAGCTTTGAAATTTAAGCTGTGCGGAGAAGTTATTGTAACACGTCATGCGGCAATTCCACTTTTTTTTAGTTCGCGACAGAGTTTGCGGAAAAAAAAAAAGAAATGGGGGAGTATCGCGGAGGGACCCACGGAGTCCGAAGTGTCTTTAAGTTCCTCGTTTTGTCTGCGCCCCCCCCCCCCCCCTGAAAACGACGCCCCTGTGCAATGCTTTGTAAAATATTACGTGTGAATAAACTTGGGTGTTTTGAAGTATACCGTCGTTTGTTTTCCGCATGCCGCCAAACATAAGCTAGTAATCTTTTTATCTTCAATTTTCGACTGACCGATCCCCCTTTGGATCGAATCCTTCAATTTCAACTCGTGTCAATAATATTTTCAAATGCAAATAAATCTAATGGAAAAATGTAGTTTCCATGCGTTTCGATAGTCGTGGGGAATTTAAGGCGTGGTTCAACGGTGTATCAAATCGCAATATAGTCCTTGAACATTAAATGATGTGTCGGCGCCTCTAACTTTAAAAAAGTGCGAACCTGGATCTTTCGGAGCAATTTCGAAACGGCACATATGCAGCATACGGCAAACGAAGTTTCATGAAGCAATGCAGTACATACCTAAGCAGAGCAGTTTTTGTCAAAAGCTTAGCATGTAAGGTTAGCATCAATACTTTTTCGAGTTCACTTATATTCTCCGGAGGCTATATTTCGCCTCTATCCTCAAAACCGTCAAAGATGGTGTATTGTCTTATTTTCTTCGACTGCAAAGTGATTTTTTAGATGCAGAGCATCTGATTCACTCGTCGTGTCCCTCCGGCGTCGTCGTCATCGTCGGTGTTATCCACCCCTCCCCCATTCTCCTCGCCGCGCCAGCTGCGCTCTCCGCCGCTCACCCCCTCTCCTCTCCGATAGCGAACACTCTCTCGCGAGGGGCATTGGATTGGATTCGATTGGATTGGCTTGGATTAAAGTGGATTGTGTTGCGTCATAGCCGCGGCACGTTGCCTCATAGCCGCGGCAGACGCGCTGGGGCCGGCGCATGGGCACTACTCTCTCTTCCGCGGTTTCCTCTCCTTCGGGCGCGCTGCGCATATAACCGGTGTGCCGTTCTCCGGCGAAGCAACATCCACGCTTGGCTCAAACACCTAGAGTCCACGCCGCTTTACAAGTACGCCAACGTCGTCATCGACTGGGACCGGCTTACGCAGTCCCCTCAACGTTATGCGCGCTAGAAAACGCGGTCCCTTCGCCGCTCCGCCTATGCGTCGCATCTACACAAGGGTTCCCGCGAGGGGAGGTGGGAGTTTTTTTCTGCTTCATTTTATGCTTCAATATACGACGCCTGAATTGGGGGGGGGGGGGGGGTGCAAAAAAAAAGATACAAGCACGAGACAGTCATCAGCGCGCCAGCTCTTCCAGCGCAGCCGCGTTGCCGCCGATTGCGCCAGCGCGCCGTTTCCACAGGCGTGTTGACCAGCAGACAGCAAAGGGGCAGCGCGGATCCCCTGGCGTCAATTTATCGGAGCGTGAGACAATAGCGAAAAAGCGAGCGATAGCGGCACGTGTGATGTACTGCTAGGCCGCGCCTGCGCTGTGCGCGGTCTCGACAGCAGGCGCCGCGCAACCAGACGGCGCAGCGATTAGTTTTGGCCACCGCTCCCGTGGTCCGTTTACTTCCGCTCACGACTGCACGTTTTGTACTTCCTTGACGTGCTGTTGCCAGTCTGGTTGGTTGAAGTGTTTTATCAGAGCGAAAGGGCTTATTTCACGCCCGCTGAGACCAGTCCCGGTATGTTACTGCTGGAGAAGGTTAGGTCAGGACAACGGAAGTACTAGCGAACACATTTGGTGTACACATAGGCGTATATACACATTCGCTGTTTGTAAACAAACATGAATGCGGCGAACGGTTCGCCCCGGGGTGCGGCACTTCCGGTAATGGTTTCTAATGGTCGCGGCCGTCACGGCGGTGTTTGCCTGGTGTGTTTGAGTTTGTTTCTGCATTATTTCTGGCGCATTCCTTAAGATGTGTTTAGAGCGATGTCTAGCGACTACATGGCTACTACTGTGACAACACTATTAACAAAGTCGTAATAATGAACGCCTCTTTTTCACATAAGAAGGGGTGTGTACGGTACGCCACTTCACATAAACGGAACCTACGCTTCATCACACGTATTTTAAGCTGCCTAAAACGGGCTAGTTGACCCACTCAAACGTTTGGCACACATCACGATAAATCGCGTTTTACTGCGCCTGTGTCACCATGGACAGTTTTGATAGAGAGCGGCGGCGATCGGAACCGGTCGCGATCTAAGGTGTTCAGTGTGACTAAGGTAACAAAACGTACTCATTATGTGATGAACCAATTTCATGAACCAAACTTTCACGTTAACCCGCCTACATGTAGTTCGCGCTAACACCGAGAGGTAAATTAGCTGGAGTGCGACGATTTCCATTGGCGGCAACACGACAAACTATTAGTCAGTTGCTCGCACCGATGACAACCCACTCGCAGGCGTCGCTCTCATAAAAAGCAAATGTAACGGCGCCACTGTAATTAGCAACAAAGGGTGGGCAACGCGACGTACGCTGTGCGGCGATTCATGCGGAGCGTGGCTACTTTGGTGTCCCGAGTGTTGTTTCAAACAGTACACATCACTGATCAATAAACCTCTAAGTACAAGGAACACCTTTACAATGTATTTTCGGCGTTAACCGGCTTTGCTATCCAACTAAAGCGTCACCGCTGTTACTGTTATGGGTGGAACACGACGGCGTCCGACGTGTTCCTTGTAATTGGGGACCTTAGACTAACGTCTGAGCATCGCGTCTGTGCAATTGAAGCATACGTTGGGTTAAGATAAATCGAGCGCTACAAATGAGGACAGAAAAAACGAAGAACGACGAGACAGGTGCGCTACTAACAACTGATTTATTCAAACGAAAGACAGGAATATAAGTAGCTTGTCCTCAAACCAACAAACATACACAAAGAATAGATCCTATAAAGATAATATAAAAACCAAATAGCCACAGCTGAAGACCACAATCACACCTTTTTATCGCATGTTGTCTAGGATCCGTGTCTCCTTAGAAAACACTGATACTGATGCTTCACTGATACAGCCTCCGCTGTTTTTTTCGGATAAAATACGCTTCGCGCAGCTCTTTGCCTTTGATGAAGTGGGCAGAACAAATGTGCGGGCTCTTTTGGTTGTCCAGTTTTCCCGCTTGATCGCTGCAAGCCAGGCGTTCCTTCGGCCTTCATCTCTCGGGAAACAAAACGTTCTGACTTCCGATAGCAAATTCGTTCCTGAACGCAGACTGCATCCCAGCACAACACAGCAGTGTCCGAGTCGCGAGCGCTTAATCGGAATAATTTTATCCGCCAAAGACATCAAAACACAAGCAGCCGCCGCCACCAACGCAGGCTGAAACCACGGTAAAACAATGTAAACAGGAAGCTTTCTAGTGAACGTTTCAGGTGAGCACACAATGTTGCCAGAGAACGGCGAGCGCTGGCGTAACCGTGTATAGATGTGTCCTGTGCATCATTCGACAAATGCGTCTTTGCTTCAAACCTGTTCACACCCTATAAAATTTCAGTTTGCCACCAGCCTTAGTTGCGTAGCACTATTGACGTGTGGGAAATGTAAGTGGGCACTCAATGAAGACTCGAATGAGATGAAAAAAACAACAACAAATTATTCATTTCATTTATTTGATTTATTATTGCCAGCAGCGCCACAAGGTGCAGTACTGGAGTGGGAGGGCGGGGAGCGCCAACCAAAAGGAGTTGCTGAATACACAGTAGGCTTCAGTCCACAACGAAGAGGCAGTTGAACAATTAAAAACAAGAACAAATGCAACACTTTCTGTGCTTTAACGAATATACGTAAGCTTATACTAGTGGATTAAAGACACGCTTAAACAGAGCCTTTTCTTGCGATGTTTCTGCAGCCCAACGCAGTAAAAAGTCTATTCTGGTTTGCGCGTGCTGATGTGAGCAAAGCAACACAGAGTGGGAGCTTGAGTACAAACTACCGCCGTAGGCAGGAAGCACGTCACACTCACATTAACATCACAATCACATTAACGTTAACATTAACATTAACACTCACATTAACACTCACACTCACACTCACAGTTAAAACAACGGTGCTGTTACACACCTCATAAAAGGAGTAACCGTTATAACTTCGGAAAGAACTGTACTGTAACGGAACAAATTTCGAGATTGACGACAATGGGGACGATGCATACAATATGAATTATCATTTAATTTACTAACGGATTGTTTTATTAACAGCAGCCGTTGACGAATTCAGCCAGAAACCCATATAATAAACCAATCCATAAACGTAACGACCTGACTGATAAGCGTAGAAGTGTGGCGGTATGTAATGTTACAGAAAAACAAAATTGGCAGAGTCATCCGATATACCAAAAGCTATACTACGGGAATAACTGCATAGAACATGCATAGAACTGCATAGAACCCTAAATACTTCGAAACCTTACCAATAGCACAGAGTTAACTAGATACTGGCCGTAATAACATGTGTGCAGCCAGGAAAGAAAAAAAGGTACGGTTTCAAACACCGTTGATGATATACTGGACAAAAGACAAATTTTACGCAAATTTGTGCGCTTGAGGCCACATCGCGGATAACTGTTTTGGAAGCACAGGCGTCAGACGGCACGCTGAAATTGTCACTCCAAAAAAACGTGGCAATGGCCCTCAAGAGAGCCATTAAGGAGACAGCTGCAGGTGACAAAGGAAGCGCGGACGATGGGGGGACAGGTCACAAAACTGCTTAGAAATATCTCTTAGAAATACATATTACAAACGCATAGCATGCATTGCAAAATGCAGACCTAACTTCAGTTTCGAAAACTGGATGTCAAAGAGCGCAAAAATACTGGTCTTACCCTAAAAAAGTAATACATAAACGCATAAAACAGCCCTTTGACGTACACATCCTTAGACGAGAAGCCGCCTTTAATAAATGTTCCTATAATAACATACCCTACTCATGTTTATAAGCGGAGAATATAAAAAAATGTGAAATGTGCCTTTGTATTTGGCGTTTATAGATTATGAAATGCATTCGACTGTACTCACAGCTTCAATAATTGAAGCGTTGTGTGATCAAGCTTTGTGTGATCAAAATACATACGACGGGTGTACGAGAGGATACTTCTACATAAGTCAACAAAGAAGTTTTAAATGAGGGATCATGTCAGAGAAGAGATGCAGCCTCTCATGGCGTCCTACAGCCAGCTTATGAGGGTTGTTTACAAAGCGTTAATTGGGAAAATCTTTGTTATATATTCAGCCACTTTACAAGAGTACTAGAACAATTTAGCCAGCTGAGATTCGCAGATGACTTGGTTTTGTTTGATCAGACCCCTGATAAGTTGCAGGACGCGGTTCGATAATTGTATTCAAATTTTTACTTGCTTGGTAAAAAGAAACCCAAAAAATAACAGTTTTGCATTAGAGTCGCGCGACGGGCGCGCCTAATGTAAGCAACAAAATACTTGCAGAGATAAGTAATAGCTATGCTGTGTGAATTGTTAGTGGTTATCGAAATCCTGAAAGGCGGAAGAAATAGACAGAAGGCTGCACCAGGTGTGCCTTTGTTCGTACAGTGACGCAAGCTACCTTGCTGTTGGGAGGGTCATCTAACGCGAATGACGAACAGTCGGTGGACCACCCGCGTGACAAACAGAGTGGCAAGAGATGGCAAACAAAATAAGGGAAGGAAAATGTCTCATGTAGGCATGAAACAGAAGAGCTTGTGGTCAAAGATGTGATTAGGAAAACATGTGTGCAGGAATCGTTAGAAACCCCTAAGAGAAGGCTTCGTCCTCTAATGGATACAGTAGCCTCTTGATCATCATGACTTTTCAATAAGGAAATTAAAACCAGCCTGATTAAATCCTTCCTTCTTAGCGATCGCAAAAAGTTGTGTGACATTTATTTGGGACAATGTGTAGTTTCTGGCGGTGTCCGAGTGGACCAATATATCCAGGGGCATAATATGTATCAAGTTAACCGTTACTTGCCGTAATAGTCGTCAATCGGTCGGTCGGTCGGTCGGTTGGGCATACACTCTTTATGGGTATACACTCTCGCGGCAGTATGACCAAGATGTCGCGAGGCGACAGCAAGAAAAACACAATATATTTGTCCTCTTTAAAATTCTACCTAAAGTAAGCAAAACACAGTAACCTAAGCAAGCGGAAAAGTTCGTCGTCTTACCGAAAGGCAGCGCCGCGATGCATAGTTGGGGTCGGCAAAAAATTTCTTTATCACCATTAAACTATTTGCCAAATTTGTTCTCGTAGTACCCCAGCCAGTACTCTGCCTTAGCGTCGTCCACATGAGCTAGACGACTTTGCACTGTGGCCGCGCATCTCTGCTCCAGGCCTTGGAACAGCGCTTTGACGGCGGCGCAACGTGGACGCTGTACGCAGCTGGCGATTTCACCCTAGCTTGCACCAACTGTGGATTCCTGCACAAGGAGGAACACGGGTATCGCCATCTTCCCAACATCAGCGGCACCCACTTCTTCATCAGCGCCGTCAACGTGAGTGCTTTGCTGGCGATGATGTCACCTGAAGTGCGCGAGTTTAGGCAGCAGAAAGCCGTAATAAGCTCTCGTGTAGAGGCCGCATCACGCTGAAATGTGCTCAAAGTAGGTTGCTTGGCGCAACTTAAGCTTTAAAACTCAAGACTTTGTACCGGTTTTTTGCGAGAATCGCATTATGAATAACTTCATGCTTGTACGTGGCCCAATTATTCGGAAACCTGCTTTTCTTCACCTCTTTTTGATTAGGAAGACGCGGAATTTGAATAACTCGAGAAGTGGTAAGTTATTTTGCTGTATCTTTCGATTTCGACATATAGATCACTGATAAATCTTTGATATTGAACGAATGGACAAATATGCAATAATATCAGAATGGGAAATGATGGGCTCGTTGAAATAAGACAGAAATAAAGGTTGGCACTGAAGAAAAACATTGGAAAACAAAGGAGAGGATGTGGTAGGTCATTGAAACGGATAGGGATTTGGGAAGACAGAAAGAAAGTGGAAAAACAATGCCCGCCGGGTGGGATCCGAACCCACGAAGAACGATGTGTCAGTTCACCATGCCCACTGTAAATCGCCTCACACTTTTTCCGGAGCAGGTTTTGGGGTCCCGAAAGAGCCGGATCCCAGTGTGGAAAAAAATTGCCTCCAATTCACGCTGTGAAGGTGGTTGGGAAGAATGTCTTGCTGGGCTAGTTGGTGAATAATTGCCATGATTTGAAGCGCAAGAAAAACACGGACGAAAAACCAAAGTAGACGAGACAGGCGCGGCTGTCTCGTCTACTCTGTTTCTTCGTCGGTGCTTTTGTTGCGCTTCAGATCATGCCAACGAAGGTGGTGGAAAGCAAAGCTTTAAACTACACGCTCAACAATTTCCTATGTGACGTCACTTGAATTTACACACGTTGCTCTACAAAGAGTAAAACCAAAAAATACTTTCCACGCACCTGTATACGAATTTATTGAAACTAAAAATGACAAAGAAACATCCCCCTCGCGAGGGGCACGATCAAATGCAGAGCATTTCCGGGGGCGCACGACGTTAAGTACGTGAGGGTTCGAGCTAGTTGGTACTCCATAGTGAAAATTTAAAGCGCAACAAATTTAGACACAAGACGAATGACACAGGGACAAGCGCTTGTCCTGTCAAGCGCTTGTCATCCTGACAAGCGCTTGTCATCCTGACAAGCGCTTGTCCCTGTGTCATTCGTCTTGTGTCTAAATTTGTTGCGCTTTAAATTTTCATGACGTTGAGTAGTTTGCGTTACGTTAAGGTTGTTGCACTTGTGGCAACTGCTGACGAGAGAGCGCTCGTCAGCAGTAATTTGAATGAGTCAACGATATAAGGCGCGTTCGTAGCGTCCCATTCTGTGTCGGCTTTGTGGCGCAGTGGGTAGAGCACCATGTACATTACGTTCCGCCCGCAGGGTCGAGGGATCGAAACCTGGCGCCGGATAGTATTTTCTTTTATATAGTGTAGGGGGAGGGGTGCGGACAACGACGGTGCGGACTACGACGGGACAACGCGGGTGACATTGTGAGTTACTGAAATGCTCTGCATTTAAAAGTTGTGCCAGCCATTACCTGGAATTCGCGGGTGCGGCGTCCCGAACGCTACAACGCTTCGCGACGCCGCGCCCCGAACGTAGAGGGACGGACGCCGCCGCTGTAGCCCGGCCGTGAGTCGGGATAAAGAAAAGTTAGCCGCGTACCTGCTCTTTTCGTTGCAAATGTCGACAAAATACGATAGGCTTTATCGACATTTGCTAAGCAAATGCTTCCATTCGCTTCCCCGCTCACCTCTCATGTTGTTGGTCTTGCGTGGCGCTCCTGCCAAGGTAAACACGCTAAAAGTTTGCTCAATTCAGTTTAAATTAACCGCGTTCCACTGCTCCAGGCCAGGTGCCTCGATGCCAGCGCTGCCGTACGGTGGAGACGCGCGTGAATCGAGGCGGCCTATACTCGAACGTTTATAGAACCGCGTCTCCTTAGTCTACGTGCGTTCCAAGCAGAACGTGGAACATATCCAATGGCAGGAACCTTTCGTAACTGTTGGCGCTCGATTTCTTAAAAAGCAGCCTGGAGCAGTAGTGGCGCGGGCGACAGCAGGCGAAAGTGTGGTGGTGGTGAAAGTTTATTGGAGCGACAGGGGAAGGGCAAGGGGTGTGGGAAGCCTCCTTAGTCCAGAAGGCCTCGTGACCACGCTGACAGCGTGAATTTTTTTGTGCAGTGGGTGTAGTATTTCATTCCGTGAAAACCAAGCATCAATGGGTTCTTTTATAAAGGAACACTGTATATATCCCTTGTGTATTAATTTTCTCTCTTACATTTGCGCAATGTCTTGTTCTTGTTCAACAGTATTGTCAAGTATGAACATATAAACCGCTCTTACACGTTTAGATTTGGTGGTGATGATATAAGACTATTGCGCAGACTTCGATTCACTTTGGCCGGCTGGCTGTATGGAGTCGCAGATAGGCAGGCAAACAGACAGACAGACATACAGGCAGACAGACAGACAGACAAACAGACATACAGACAGACCAAATTTTTTTGTTTTAAATAGCCAAAGAAAAACTATCCTCTTTAAAACGCAGAGGAGCGACTTTCGAAGGGTGAGACCGCGGAACCTAGCCATCCTGATGTGCTAGCTTGGGACTACACCACCGCGCAACACAAGCGCAGGCGCCGCAACAATTCGGCATGTGAGCTTAATGATTCCCAGTTATACCGATTCCCATACATACCGATAGTTAGTTTAGTAAGTTTGAGAATTGCTAGAAAGCTGAAGGAACTTTTATAATCGCTATCCAGCAGAACCAGTTGCTCCTTTCGCCTTTTGTAATACCTCTTAATATACAACCGAATTGGTATTCACCAATTTAGAAAACGTTGTCCCATTTGTGGCTAGCAGTGCGCAAAAGTTAGGTTTCTCTAGCAGCCAGATGTCTGTATGCGGTCTCTACATGTTGTTTTCTAGCCCTGAAAACCAGTCCTTAGTGCATCTTTGCGTACGACCACTTCATTTCGTCGGGCCCGTATTACCCCGGAGGTGCTGTCGAACAAGGCAATGAAGCCGTGCGGAGGAAGCGCCTAATGGACGCGAAGCTGCGCCAAAACAGGTCTAGACAACAATTGCTAAAAGCAGACGACAAAGCCGTACCGCCGACGCGCCTGCTAGTGTGAGCAGCCACATCAGCGCGGGGAAAGCTGGGTAAATTCGCCGGGCCATCTACACTGTGCTCTGTAAAGTAAGCCCTCTGCCCCCTACACCCCCCGCCGCCGCCTCTGCCGCGTTGGGGGGTTTATTGTCCCACACGCCGCGAAAGAACCGTTCGCTGGTAGAGGTAGAAAGCTTCGCTTTAAAACAAACCAGTGGTCCCACCGACTTCATATTTTGTAGAAGACGGCTTATATTACCTCTGAAAAATGACCTCCAACAATGCATTTGCCCTTGGAGGTGAACCCGACTTTGGAAAGATGGGTGTGTCTGGTTTTTGTAGTCCGGCTTTCCCACATTGCTTGTTATGCCGTGAAGCATGGCCATCTGAGGAGGGAGAGAGAGCGATACCGCGTTATTGTCCGAGCAAGTTGTCTTAGAACCCCGTTGTGGCCGCAGGATGAAGGCGGCGGTGGCTTCGGGGGCGGCACGGTCCACCATAAGTGGCTGCACCACCGCTTGCGAGTTGCCCAGCGCGCTGCTCGATTCTGCAGATTGTGGGCGATGGCGTAAGAAGACAGGCCCACATGACATGAGTTAGTGTGTCCAGAGAGTCACAGAGGGGACAGTTGGGGAAGAGAGATGACATGGATAGATCTTGTGGAGGATGGAATGACTGGCGATCTAACTGGTCCGAAGGAGTCCCCATAGGTGCTCCTGAGCGTTAGTGGGGGATGTATGGGCAGGGGGATAGAGGCGGCGGGAGATGCAATGATGCTCCGTGACTTCTTGGTACGGTAGTAGTCGATAGAGGGCCGACCGAGCACCGTGATGGGGAGACGGAGCAAGCCCAGCGCGGCTGCTGAGTTCTCCTGCTGCTTTGTGCCCGTTTCAAGGGATCGTGATTGCAGAAAACGGCTGCACATTTGGTATTTAGTTCACCGCGAAGTTGTAAACGATGCGAAATTATGGTCTCTTGTCAATACACGGCCATCCACGCATGCAGCACGGTTACAGAAAACGGCTGTAACTGCTGTTTTACATGAAGTATCGGGAAACAAATTATATGACAAGTAGCCGCTAAGACGACTCTACCATTAGGGACCACATGTCCGCTGGTAATCCTTCTTCGCAGAGTGGAAGGGCACGGATTTTTGTAACGGCGCGTGCCGAAGCATTAGCTAATTAATGTTTTTTATTGCCGCACCATCAACATAATAGTGACAATGTGTTTACTTCAAAGCCAGTACCTCTTCTTAACTAATAGAAGGTGCTGAATAAAAATAATAACGTCGGTTTTTTAATGCCACAATAAGATATGCTCCTTGTGAGGCCAGCTGTAATAGAACTGAGTGGGAGCAATGACTGGGGAGATGCCCGAAATAAAAAAAAACTTGTTGGAAGCGGGATTTTTTCTCTGAATAACGAAAACTTCTGTTAATGTGACAATGGTTTTGTCGGCTTACAATGCATTATGTCGCAAAGACATGCTATGGCAAACCGCAGCGGCTTACAATTTTACCCGTCCCTTTACAGCGCCCAACAAGGCATGTCGCTGAGCAGGCGTAACTTCGCCCAGCTCAACAGCCGCACATTCGGTCGCCGCTGATGCCTGCGAGCGGAAATGCAACCAACGCCCCTCTATAGCCCACAGTTTTCCTTTGAAAACCGCCACGCCAGTATTTTGCCTCCAGTTACACGCCAGCAGAGCGGTGAATAAAGAAATCAGGTAGGGCCGCCGGTGGGCTGCGAACACACTATTAGACCGGCGCTCCATGGTTCCCGTCGGCACCCACACTCGGCGCAGCGATGCAGTCCGGGCACTGCTCCCGTGCTCCGTTTACGTCTGCGCGACACTGTACGTGATGGGAAAGTTTCGCTGGAGTAAGACAGAAACGGACAACGTCGACTAATATATTGCCACCCGGATCACGCTATAGTGTAGAGCTTGAACTGCCACCAGCGCTTTGATCATTGTCCTCGTAAAAGTGCAAGTCTCCCTTCGCTTCTGTGTTGAGGTATTAGATGTTGACAATTGTTTTCTAGAACACGCCATACGTTGTTGTGGGCAAGCCGGGACCTGATGGCGAGTACCGCCAGCAGCAAGGCGTGGAACTTGATCTGCTCAAGGCCATCAGTGGAAGTCTCAACTTCACGTAAGTTTGTCTCCTTCCATTGCTCGTGTGTAACTGCTGACACAATCAGCGACACTCGGGTAGCATATCTGTATACATTCCCACAAATCTAATTTTGAAACCAAAGAAAGTATGTGATGTCTGTTGATGTGGTCAGGCTGCGAAAGATGTTACCCAATACAGCGTTGACAGCACGTTCCACGTCCATATGCAACAGGCGTATTAGAGCTTTCTCTTTGTCGTGGCATTTCTTCGGAGTCAGCACCTACCACTTCATCAGTGGCACTGGCTCAGTGGCTACAGCACTGCCCTCCGTAGCACGTGGTTGTCGGTTCGACTTTAGACCATGCGTTTTTCTGGTAGGCTGTAAAAACATACCTACAAGTGGACACACGAATTTGTCTTCAGTTCAAGACCGTCATTTGTACCTTAGTAAAATCATGGTTTTGTATTGCGGCTGTCCTTTTAGCCTACGTGCAGTTCCCGTGCCGTAAGTTCCCGCCGAAGCCTTAAACATCCGTTCTTGGTTTTAAAATCAGATGAGGTTTTGGAGTTTCTATCTAAGAATGAACTACCACAGTACCATTTTTACGCCTTCTCAATTGATATGCAGGACTTATACCACTCGTTACCGCAAATGGAGCTTTTCTCGGTTGTGAGGAATGACATTCATGATTTCGGCCATGAGACTTTTAAAAAATCTATCCGTCTGAACGCGGACAATTTGATTTCCATGCAACGGATTTATCTCTCCTCCACTGCGGTTGATTTTAATGATCAGTTGTTCAACCAAAATAAGTTTTGTGTATCAATTCTTGTATAGACTCTGTTTTAGGTGACCGGACTTTATCCTGTGTTGACAAGTGTATTGCTAAGCACGTTGCTGCAGATTTTCATGCAAAGGTTTTTCGATACGTAGATGACTTTCCTGCAGTTTTCGAAGGTGCGCATCCTGCGGATGTCAATCGTGCACTCAAAGTCGCGTTAGGAACTTTCAAGTCTTGCGGATTTGGTTTACTTTGGTTTACTTGATTTACTGGATTTGGTTTACTTGGTGTAGATTTTACTTTTCAGTTGCCACAGAGGGGATGATTGCAATTTGTTAACCGCAACATGTCCTTTCAGAAAGACCAGGTGTGCTAGATGTACCAGCTTCGTTCCAAAAAGCATTACTTAACTATGACTCGGCCAATCCAAAAGTTTTAAAAGGTGTATATATAGCACAGACTGCGGAGTGCGATTAAGAAGTCCTGCTCACGCTGCATTTCTTGTAGTCTGCAGTGTCAGGGGAAATACGAAATACCTGATTACTGCTGGTTTCCGGAAGATACCTTGGCCGCCGTTGCCAGGAACCTCAAAGAGGTGCAGCCTACAACCGTTCCGGCCAGCATGACCGCTGTGGGTGTGCTTCATATAACGCGTACGCGCTTTAGACGCACAGCCTTCAGAGCACTAGGACAGATTATGTGACGTACCTAGTACATGCGCACTAATTATGAAATTATTGTTGAAAGCGCCAGTGTTGATAGGGGCGTGGCGACAGCCCGTAGAAAGTAACATTTCCCGTTTCCCCACCTCTCAGGTATACGCTGCTAATCGACCCCAATGTGGAGTACGGAGCCCTGAGAAATGGAACCTGGACCGGCCTCGTGGGAGACGTCTTTTATAGGGTGGGTGCCTTCGCGAGGCGGTCAATTCCTGTATGCGTATGAGCTCCGGAAGTCAATTGACCCCACTGATACAGGAAGTCCGTTTCTTTATTTTGTTTCAAAACTATCAGCCAGAAACATCTGAACTTTTGTCGCTAAATGTTAATATAGTGGTCACAGCAGTAGTTTGCCAGCCGTCAACAACCCCCAGTTACAGCGGGAAAGCCAACTTTCGAAATCGCCAACCTCTTGGGACAACTTCTTCAACCACGCGTTGATGTCAGCAATAGTATCACTAAATTTTTTTGTACCCTTGACAAAACAATATGCCGTTACCTGCCATGCCTTACCGATTTACAAAGAATGTCCCTGGGGAACCTCATTTACAAGCGATGCATGCAAGGGGACTGGCTTCCACGTTATTTGAGAGGAAGGTAAGCGCGAATAATTCTGCAGGACTTATTAGGAGCATTTATAAAAAGAATTTCTTCCCTTTCGACAGGATACAGGAAAGAACATAAAAATACACCGAATTTATGGCGTACTGCCAAAAGGCAGACTCACCGGACCAGCAAAAGCGACAGTTACGGAAGAACGGCACAGATTCTCAGCTTTTGTGCCATCGCATCGCAATTCTCGGAAAGCTCTGCGGTAATGACCGACGTTTTGTCGCACAGTTAAAATTGGATGTTAAACATAACTTTTTACTCTATATCGCATTTTATACGCCTTCCTGCACCTTCCCCGGAGTACATATTCATTAAGGATAGTCTGCGCGACCACCACATTTCGCGACTGACACAAAAACCACATAAAAGTATGTTTGTACGTTCGTATCTGAAACAAAGGCTCCTTGTGAACAACATTTATAGTGCCTAACGCTGTTTGCTAGGATACTGAGAAAGGTGCTCTCAAAGCGAACTGAAACCTTTCTGGTGTTTGCCTTTCGCGCCTTTTGCCTATAAACTGAAAATCCGTGACGGGCGTTACTTGTAAGCCCCACAGTCGTCGCCTGAAGGACGATGCCGACACGTCCCACCTGATTCAAGTGGCCGATGGCGGGACACCCACAATGCTGGGGATGTGCACTGTCCATGTTGCTGCAGCTAACGGCCATACTGCTGTTCCGTTAACACTGCTTCAAAATTGCTCCCGTGAACTTATTTATGCGCTTGATGTGTTATCAAACAACGCTGCCACCCCCGATTCTTCCACCAGTGCCCTACGCCTCAAGCTGCCGCTTCCTCCCGCCTCTCACGACGCACCCAACGGGAGGCTTTGTTCCAAGGACTACATTCACTTCGCTCCACGAGCAGGGATCTATGTCCACTTTTCCTGCTAATCACAAATTCTCTACGGCGATTACATCGAGTCGCCAGTGCTCGACGTGATGCTTACGCACAGTTTGATCTTGCCTCATTCCCTCGTGACTGTGGCCCACAAAAAAGTCCGTCTTCAAATCCTCAATTTCGGGTTGTCGCCGCTCGACCTTCCGCGCGGCATGTCGTTGGCCACGCTTGCACCGGTACACGACCAGGGGGTTTCGTCTGTACCCTTCAACGCAACACCAACCGAGGCAAACACACACGCCCAGCTCATCCTTGGGCTAATTCCCACCTCTATAAGATGGCTGGTACGGATCGTATTCCTGCCCAAGCCTAAGAACCCCGACGCCATTTGGAGATATACAGCGACATATTTTGTTTTGTCGATCGCTATTTAGGACAGACCTCAGTAGTAACCCATAGCATCAACACCGGAGACGCCTGCCTAGTGTGCATGCGGCCGTATTGCCTCTTCTATGCAAAGCGGCTCATTATACTAAAGAAAGTGGACAAAATGCTTCCTAAAGGTATCATTGAGCATTCTTGAAGACCATGGGAGTCACCGGTTGTATTGGTGAAAAAGAAATACGGCACATGGCGATTCTGCATCGATTATTGGTAACTTAAAAAGATCAGAAAAGGATGTTTATCCAGTTCCGCAGAACGACGATGCCCTAGAATGCCTTAATGAAGCAGCGTACTTTTCTTCCTTTGATATCAGATAGGGGCAGGTGACTGTCGACGGCATGAACCCAGAAAAGGCGGCTTTTGTCACGCCTAACTGGCTCTATCATTTCACAGTAATGACATTTGACCTTTGTAACCCTCCTGGAACATTTGAGCGATCGATGGACTCTATTACATGGCTTTGCTATTGGCACAACGTCATCCTTTTTTTCGCCAACGTTTCCAACCAACCTTGCGCCTCTCTGGTACTGTTGCCATTTTTCGCCGAGCAGTACTGAAGCTAAACTCTACAAAATGTTAGTGTGGACGACAGGAAGTCCCCATACCTGGAAGCCTTGTCGATGCCAGCGGAATACAGCCCGACCTTGATAAAATTCAAGCTGTACGTTCATTTCCTGTTCAGCGGTCATCAAAAGATGGTCGTAGGCTTGTGCTCCAATTTCCGCCCATTCGTCTCAAACTTTACTGAGATCGCTCGCCGTCTCACCAAGCTCCCCAAGAACGATGTCCTGTCTACTTGGGGACCTCTTACCAAGAAGGTGCTTTTCGTTGGATTGTCACCACTCTGACCAGCTCTTCAATCTTGGGCCACTTTGATCCTTCCGCTGTAACGGGAGTACGCTTCGACGCCAGTGGCCATGGAATAGGTGCTGTTCTAGCCCAAGTCCAGAGCGGCCACGACAGAGTAATTGTCCACGCCGGTTGCATCCTGTCCTCCGCAGAAAGCGACTACACCATCACAGAACGAGTGTGCCTTCCACTAATGTGGGCTGTAGGCAGTTTAAGTTGAAGTACTGCCCTAATTGGGACAGTACTTAAACCAGCGCCTATTTACCACAGTGACGGACCATCAGGCGCTTTGCTGGTTGTCGTCCCTGAAAGACCCCAGAGGACGACTCGGTCGCTGGGCTGCAAGAATGCGGGTTCAGTGCCGTCCACAAGATCGGCAAGTCGAACAAAGTCACTAACTGTCGACCCCGTCGGTGCCCCGAAAAACGTTGACAACAGCGTCGATGTCCAAGTTTTGGCAATTTTTAATTTCTTAGCATAGGTGATGAGCAGTGCCGCGACTCTTGATTGCGCTCAATCATACACCGCCTCCAAAGTAATCCTGCTGACCTTTCGTTACGTGCGTTCCTCCTGCGTGATGGAGTCTACCATCACAACTACCGCTCTGATGGGCCCGACGTTTTACTCATTGTACCTTAACATTTGCATCAATACGCGCTCAAACAGCTCCGTGATGAGCTCTTGGCTGGCCATCTGGGAGATACGCAATCTTATGACCGAGCTCGGCGCCGGTTTTTTTTCGGCCCGGTCTTTAGGAATCTGTCAAACGTTATGTCAGCGCCTGTGACCTCTGCCAGTGCCGCAAAACAGCAACTACGCTTCCTGCAGGCCGCTTCCATTCTCTAGATACCCCCTCCGAACCCTTCTTTTTTATCGGCGTAAACCTCCTCGTTCCATTTCCTTTGTCCCATTCCGGTAACAAGTGGACTGCAGGTGCTACAGACTACGCACCTTGCTATGCCATCACGGGTGCTATACTGACCAGCTGTACCACGTATGTTGCCGAGTTTCTCCTCAAAATATGTTCTTGCAACACGGTGCTCCGCGGCAGCTTCTCATAGACCGTGGCCGTTCTTTTTTATACAAGGTAGTTGACGACATACTTCGATGGTACTCCACCCGTCACAGTCTTACCACAGCGCATCATCCACACACTAGCCGCCTGACAGAATACTTCAAACGAACACTAACTGACATGCTAACCATGTAAGTTTTCTCTGATCATAGAGACTGGACACAGTGCTTGCTTTCGTGACATTCGCCAACAATTTTCCCAGCACAGTGCCAGTGGCTCTTGACAAGTTTGTTACGCCCTTTGCGCGATAACGCGGACTGCGCTAGCACGTCATGTTGCGCATGCACGGCGGCGTGAAACGACCCCAACAGCCGGTTATGACGATAAGCACCGCATGGCGACTTTTCAGCCAAGCTCTCTTATCCGCCTGTGGACGCCTGTTCGCCGTGTGGACATTTCCAAAAAGTTAAAGGCCCGATACACCTGTCCTTATCAGATGGTACGCCACGTGGCAGATGTCACATACGAAGTTTCTCCTGTTTGCCCGACCTCATCGTCCCATACGCCCCCTTCATCTCACATTGTTTGTGAGTCTCGCCTCAACGCGGTGGCTCAGTGGCTAAGGCGTTGCGCTGCTGAGCACGAGGTCGCGGGTTCGATTCCCGGCCGCGGCGGCCGCTTTTCTGATGGAGGCGAAAAGCAAAAACGCCCGTGTGTACGAGATTTCGGCGCACGTTAAAGATCCCCAGGTGGTCAAAATTAATCCGGAGCCCTCCACTACGGCGCGCCTCATCGTCTGCGTCGCGTCGGCGCGTTAAACCCTATAATCAATCAATCGAGTCTCGCCTCAATGCCTAGCGGACGCCTACCGCTAGCGACCCTTAGCCAGCACAGGAACAGTGCATTCGCCGCCGGGGATGGCGTTATGTGACGCTAGCGGACAGACTGACAAATGACGAAGAAGTAGGAGTGACTGTAGATGTTGATAAATGTTGGGATACGATTAGAGAAACAGGACGTTCTTCGGTCGTCCTGAGGACAATCTGCTCGCAATCGCTGCGGTGGTCTCTGCGTTGGCTACCCTCTGCAAATACTGTCAATAGTTCTTTTGTTCATCCTGACAATATAATACGAAAAAGGTTAAATAGTTGGTATTCACCAGCCACTTAATATACCAGCTCGAATGATTTGTCCCAAAACCAAGGACGACGCCGCTTTCTTCACGTTTGTTGGAGCGAACTTCTGCTCCCCTAAGAACTCAACGGATACACAAGCGAAAGAGCAGCAGTAAACAAAGGAATGTGCGACGTGTGTGTCGCCAAATCGAATAGCGCGATGCTTGTCCTGCGAGCATTCATCTTTTGCCGTAATGCTTCTAGAATAATGGAGTCAGTTGCAGAACATCGGTGATCGAATAAGAACATTCTGTTGGAGTGACGACAGGGTGATACCATTTTTCTATCAAATAAGATATCCCCCGTGGCATACGAAAAAAAGAGAAGGAAACGCACCGTGCCGCGCTTCTGAGACAAGAAAGTTGGGCGCTGCAAGACACTGGCAACATAATATTGAACTGAACAAACCAGAGGGAATAGTTCTCGGCAATATCAAGGGGGCTTGTTTGTACTGCTGCGAAACGCCGACGCTTGCCACGATCAATTGTTGTGGTGCCGCCAGGTTTGTATGGTCGTCGCACCTGAATACTATATGGAGCTAAAACTGCTAAAACACGACTAACACTGCTTTAGTGTTAGCCAAATTAAGACACAGTTAACCTTGTGTAGCAGCGTACTTTGTGACCCCAATGAAGTTCAGTACGTTGCGGGAGGCTAGTTGTTTATAATAATACTCGGTTGTACTTCATTTTTGCGGTCACTTTCAATATATCGCACTGTCACGAAAACACCATTCCCGTTGGTAGGTGCCAAGAATAAAACTTCTTATTATTCTCCAATTTCTATGTGTCCTTGTTTTCTTGTTCTTGTTCTATGTGATCTTGTTTTTAGCGCGCTGCATTATCTTGGTGTTCTTGCCTTTGGCGCAATTTCAACACCCTGTCCATTTACTCACGCACTGCTACCAGTTAAGCAGGAGCCAAGTAGCCAGCCTTCATGCTTCGTAAATATAGCTTTCACGCCTTGTCGTGAGCAACGCGGTTACAATGGCAGGTATTATTGTCGAGGAAAATCTAACTCACGTTGCACTGATGTAAAAAGCGTGCTTTCAGACGACATATAAAGCGGCTGTACTGACAACTGTGCACTTGATTAGAACACTCCGAGTAACTAAAGGAGGCCCTGTTCTTTTTTTTTTTCTTTATAAGCTGAACAGTAAAGCTTTCAAGCTGACAATCTGGCCATTTAGCCTGAGAACAAGCTTAAAAACCTCTGATCTTCCATAACATTGAACAGAGAATCTGTGAAGTTCACAGGCTGGCTGCTTACATACAAGAATCCGTCGTCTCTACAAAATTAATTTGTAAATGTTAATAGTTCCTAAAGAAAAACAAGAGTGAAATCAAACTAAAATGCACTGGCTATTATCATACCCTCTAATGAAAAATTTGTGCGCAGCACGAACTGCAGTCTTCTCGGTCACGGCGCATATATTCTGCGTTTCAGAAAGTGATCGCGTGATCAGCGAACGTACGGCGGTGCGCGCTACCCTGCTTTATCTGGCAGCGCGTCGCCGCCGCCGACCAACGTGTTGTTGCAGACCATGTTTCAGCCTCCCGCGAAAGTGTCACGTGGTCTGGATTAACCACACAAGTGGGAGCAGCGAGATTGTTGCAAATTGTGTTTGAACCTACCGCGGAAATGACATGTGGCTCGGAATAGCGGCGAACGAAACAGCGTCGGCGGAAGTGTCAGGGGGATGGCACTGCTTGTCGGAGACGTATGGCACAAGGGTGACGGGGAGGCAGTGAGAGAGATGACGGCATCGCCGTGCGTAGCGCCCTCCTCCTGCGCCCTCGCCACACGCATGTAACTCCTGCTCACCCTTAGCCATCCGTGTTCTTTCTGCCATCGCCTCTCGTTCGATGACTTGGTCACGCGGACATCGGTAGACGCCGCAACCGCCAAGCCCAGATACCGGCCACCAAAGGGCTGTCCTAAAAATCAAAACCAAAGCCCCTGTCCTTGGAGAAAGATGGCCTAAAAGTAAAGCTTTCTTAACGCAAACTGAGTTAAATCAAAGCAACAAAATCCACGCTCCCAAAGTCCAGATTCCGAACTCCCACAGGCCAAAGCCAAAGTCAATTTCAAGTCAGCCAAAGCTCAAAGACCACGCCAGCGCTACAAACCCGACGAAAATGCTAAGCGACCCGGATGCAACGATTGCGCATTCGGATAGACGTATGCTTCATAACGCGAAAGACCGAAATTCGCTTCCAAGCGCGGAATGCCTTGTTTTGTCGTCATCGTCCTCATCATGTGCCCTGTCGTTGTGTGAAGTTCGGTTTCCCGCACTTCGTTTTCGTTTATATCCGGCATCAGTGGGACCAAAAAGCGTTTGCTTTGTTATACCAGAAATCTGCACCGTGCATTCTCCGCTGCGGGCAGGTGTCTTTACGCCAAGTAGCCCAGCAATGCACTTTGGCGAATTTCATATCTCAATAGCGCTTTGTTTTAAAGTAGTTTCTGGTTGTTTACCACAAACATTCTCACCCTGTTTTGCTGCGAAGCAGTATACCTGTACCAGTTAAGAAAATTTTCGTGTCCGCGTCCGCAGGAAGCGCCAGGCTAGATGAACGAAATTACTGGCAGCGCCAGGAATCGATGCTGGACCCGAATAGAGAAACGCAGCGACAGCCCATCGTCTTAGCGACTAAGCTACGACCGCGGAAGGTGGCGGGGAGACAGGCGGTGTACTCAACGAGCACAGGCCCTCGTGTGAAATGAAAACCGCATAATGTACGATAACGCGTTCCCGTGGTTTGGATTAGCGACAAACGGAAGAGCGTCTTTGAGACGGTGTCAGGGCCTTGGCCGACACTCCTGGAAAAAGAGTGAGAGGGAGGCAGTAAGAGAGCCATAGCCGCGCCTGCCGCCCTCCTCCGCACCCTTCTGCATGCGCTCCTCTCCGTTTTCTTATCTGCCATCGCTGCCGCGTTTGTTCCCTCGGTAACGTGCACGCCGCCCCCGCGAAACCCAGGTAACGGCTGCCAGAGTGTCTAGTTTCACTCTTTGTAGAGCCACGTGCTTGAATTCAAAAGACGTCGCATGTGTAATCGTTGTGGGTGCCAGTCCAACCACCTTCACAGGTGGCAGAGTGTACTGCATCAAGTGTCTTCGCAAGCTTTGTTTCTCGTCTGCAAGCAACATTGTCCGATGAAAACTTGCCAGAACTTTCTATTGCAGAGAAGCCACCTGGCCCTGAGTGAGATCAGCTACACCCTGAATCGCACGGACGTCATCAACTACATGTATCCTGTCCTGTACGACGTGCTGTCATACGTCACCAAGGCACCGAAAGTGATTCCATTCGCCATGGCGATAGTGAAGCCCTTCAACGATGACGTGAGTTTATGTCTGATTCACGGCGACACTTTGTAATGTGTCCCTACTTGTCTATTGGCAAACGTGAGAGAATAGCGCACAAAGCAACACAACAACGCTTAGCACCGCTTGAGACAAAAAAAAATAACAACGCTTCAGTTTAAAACAGCGTTGAATAAGAACCCCACTTTATTGCTTGCAGAAACCTTACATGCAGAACTGCAAGGTAATAAAAAAGGAAAAAAGCTCTAATAGGCAACCAGAGCTTGAAATGGGGCTAGTTGGTTTTAGATGCGACTGCATCTCATTCACTGGCCTTGTCCCTCCATACGGCGTTGTCCACTCCCCTCCCCCTACACTATAAAAAAAATAATAGTTAGCGGCGCCCGGTTTCGATCCCACGACCCTGTGGGCGGAACGCGAGGTACATGGTGCTCTGACCACTGCGCCACAAAACCGAGACAGAATCAAATGCTACGAACGCGCCTTATATCCTTGACTCATTCAAACTACGTCAAGATGCTACTCATACAACGCATGATGGGGCAATGATTAACACTTGCAATAAAAGAAAAGAAGCTCCCACTTACAGCAACAATGATGGAGTAAAGGTCGTTGCGACAGCGAAGCCCCAAGCATACCACTTAGAGAGATTGACCAAGATTGGCCAATAAAACATAATAATAATCATAAAACATAATAATCATACGCGTTCCCGACACGTTTCACATGATTTCAGAATCAATCCAACGGAAACACCAAGTGAACCCCATGATGCGTCGCATCTACACAGGGTTCCCCTCGCGGGGAGGTGGGCGCAATATTTTTTACTCGGAACATTGCTGGCGCTAGGCGGGACAAGGACGAGGTTTAGTGCGCTTTATTTGTGTGTGTAGATCCCCGTCCTTGTCCCGCCTAGTGCCAGCAATGTTCTGAGTCTAAAAGGCAACTATACATGGAATTCATTAATAAGAATCAATAACGTTTCTATTTCCTGGCAAATATGCAATTAAAGCGCCTGAAGTAGCAAACCTTGCTATGTAGACAGTGTTGTGTTTGCGTTTCCTAATTCTACGTCCCGTTTTTCACGCAGTTGTGTCACGTTTCAACACCCACCACCCAGCCAACTTGCTCCCTATTCTGAGTGAATGGTTGAGCGTTTCCTGGTGATAGGGCCAACCATAAGCACCGATTTGTGTAGTGGTGCGGTTCAGCTTTGATAAGCAGAATAAATGTGAGTCTAATAGCGGTAGCTGGGGCGCGAGCTGCGAATACAATACACTAAGAACGGCGGTATGCCTGCTCAAAGATGTAACGAATTTTGTTATGATAGATATAAATGGAATGGAGATGAAAAGAGAACGCCTTGTAAGAGGTGAAGAAGGGTGTGAACGGTTAACGAAAAAAATTTCTCCACAGCTTTCATCCATGGTCGGACGATTTGAATCATTAAGCACTGGGCTTTAAATGCAAGGTTCTCGGTAAAGCTGTGTGCAGCGTGCACAGTTGCTGGCTGATGGGTTGGCAGGAAGAGCACGGCCATAAGAAATGTCTTTTTGCAGTAAAAGCGGACATTAGAACTACTTTTCGAAGGGGTTGCGAAGCCCGTATCAATGTCGACGCTTCAGGACGCTTATAAGGCACCGGGACTGGCTACTCATAAGTTCTCTTCACAGTAGCTCTTAAAGAAATAGAATAGATAGATACTAAGGAACACATCTTTCACATGGTAATGCAAACGGAATCATTCAATAGGATCACCCAAACGTTCCATGCAAAGCACCATCCATGAGCACGCTTGTCGCGACGCCTTGTCATCGTTGTGAACAGGATGGCCAATCGCTACTGACGCCTCAATATCTGTAATACTTTGTTCCATCGCAGTCGGTGGAGGACAATGGACAAATGAAGCAGGGTGACAAGTTATAACCGTCCTCAAGAAGGGTCCCGGTGTGTCTCTCCGCTCTACCGAATTTTGATTGTGATCGTCCTACTAATGGGGGTGTTGAAAAATATGATGACTTGCCTCCCTCGTGCCCATAATCATCATCATGATCACATCCGAATAAACCACTCATCAGAACGGGTCTTGGCGGATCGTCGTCCCTTTCTCCACATTTTTGGTGCCAAAGCCCGGGACCAAGGGACCTCCGGAGGTGAGCCACTCGTAGCGAAATTGTCTTATTACTGCCTTCCCACCCCTGGGGAACAGAAATGAAGCCGCCGTTCTAGCGAACCCGTTGAGAAAGGTTGTCCCAGCTAAAGAAGAAGAAGCGAGCCGGAACCATTCATACTGCATCGCCTTTGTCGACTTATGAATTGTGCCTTTGTGGCTGCGTGACTCCCGCTACTACGGCGCCGACTTCTGCCCCGTGAGCGTTACCCCAGCCACATTGACGTCTGTGACGCTGAACTGGACCATGGAGGCCCTCATCCAATAACGGCGGATCGTGTGGGAACGACGAACACTTGTTATCGGCAAAGTTGAAGACTTTCTACGCATCGGGCTACCAGCCATATGTGAGTTAACTGATCTGTTAAGAATTTTGACTGACCGAAACGATTGCCTGGAAAATGTTAACCGGGAAATAGAAAATATCGTAGTCATTGAAAAGCTGAAAACGGAGATGTTTGACGCCTTTGATTTTGAAGGCAGGGTAATATGGGCGAACGTTCAACTGGAAATGGAGATCACCCATGCCAAAACTAACCGACAAGCTCGCACAGCGCCCGTCGAAGCCCGAATTTTGTCAGGCCTCCGACAGCTCCGAAGGGATGAAGATATAGATGCGGAAAATGTGGAAACACTGCATGAAAAGAAAAATGTTGGACCCCCAAATCACAGATGCAACTACAATCCAGCATTCAATTTGTAAGATATATTGCCAATGAATAACGGCTGTCTTGGGTGCTGTGGCTCAAATTCTTCATACCATCTAACGGACAAATAACTGCTCAGAGCAAAGTGAAATTCTTCTGAATAAGAGAGACTACAGCAAGCGGAAAACACCGTTGACGATTCAACCGTTGGCTATCAGACACCAAGAATGACAAATGCGGCAGTTGAAGTATCCGACCACGAGAAATTACAATAAACAGATAGCATCAGGCCCTCTGAAGGGCCAGAGAAAAAAGCTACCACGTTTCTGGAGCATTCGCATATGCTCCCTAGAGTAAGAGATCCCATCAAACCTCTTAAATGCCACCAGAAAGGCAGTGAAGGAACTACCACACCGAAAAAGAAGAAATTTGGGACAGGGTTTGTTCGCAAAGTGATGCATTCAAGATGGAAGCGGCAACATTGGACAAAGACTCGCAAAGTGAAGCGGAAACAAAGAGTCGCGAACAGCCTCCAGAAGACGGAGAAAATAAATCTAAAGAAAAGACGAAGGAAAATAGTGCCTATCATTCTACAGAAGTCTGCAAGGCGTTTCAAAGTGATGCGAGTATGAGGTTCTGTGATGAACAAAACGACTGGCGGCTCGCTAACGAAGTTTCCACCCAGAAGGTGCAATGAAAAAAATCTTTTCGTGTACTCTTTTCCACGGTGTAGCGGCTTCTCAGACAAAAAAAAAAGGTCTACGCTTCGGCACGCTATCAAGCGTCGTTTTCATCGATGGAAGCAGAAGCGGCGAGGTCCCCGAATCGGTTTGATTCAACGGACTTGAATTCTTGATGCCTGTCAACTGTAGTGCTTTCGGCAATGGACTCTAGCACGCCGGGATACTTTTAGCCATCTTCTCGCGGGGGAGGATGTTGAAAAAGATGACGTCTTGCATACGACAGGGGAAAAATTCAGGAAACATTGAAGAGGCGAAAATTTTAAAAACAACAAAGAGGGGACTAAGAAATGGCAGCGATGTAATATACGCACTGAGTGACGGCAACAGCAATATAAAAACAGAATGAATATGTTCATTAAAAAAAGTACGGCACATCTACACAAATGTGTCCTCTATACACGTTTGCACGCATTAACACAGGCACGGGCGCATACACGCACACGCACAATTGAAGTCACACGCAAGCGCACGCAGGACCACCAACACAGGCAGACATCTGCGCGCACAAACGCAGGCACGCCACTTACGCAGACACGCTTGCGCACATATGCCGGGGTGTGTGCGTCAACAATCGTCAGTAAACTATGGCCTGACGCGCCCGACAAAAATGTTGTGGAAACCACGGCATGCTTGCCCACTAAGTACGAATTCGTTAGGTGTCTTCAAGCTGAAAACGCAAAGGGCAGCTCGTGTTTACTGAGCCTTCCCAACGAACACGTATCAGTGATTCCTTAGAGTGAATGCCCACAGACTTTTGCAATAACGTTTTATTTCTCTCTCCCTTTTTCTGATCTGCTAAGAATTTTCTCGGCTAAACGTTTAGGAGAAACTACTTTGGATGGGGGCGGAATGACGAGCCTGCTGGTTGCAACTGCTTGCGGTAGCTGTTTGCGACTTCTTGCGACTGCTTAATTCCTCACATAATAGCAAAAAATGCCGGATCTTGCACTCCTTAAAAAGGGCTGACACAAAATTTGGATGGTGAGATAACTTCGGAGATAGATTGCGGTGCACACAACCATCTGTCACGTAAACGGATGGTGGGGTGGTCTTTACCAGCTCGGAGCCATGGACACATTGAAGCTGTTGGCGAGTTTGACATAACACTCATTTAATGCACACACAAAACCCCCCAGGTAAAGCACTCAATATTTAAACTACACACAAACGATAAACACTCAAACCTCTACAATCCCAAAATACAACTCGCATACAACCCCTAACTTAACAGCTCAATATACAATTCAAATCAAAACTCAAAAGTCTCTACAATAACGTCCTACACTAAGTACACTCTAAATACACTCCTTAACCAAGTTCTAGTTAATTTCTTTTGTACCGCAACTCCCTAGTTGTGTCCTTTACAACTGCGTCCCTACTGGACTGGCCTACCCCGGTCGTCGGCGCTGACGTGTCGCACCCTTGCGTGGCTCCGACTCGGTGGTAGCCGTGGTCTCACTTCGTCGGTGCCGGCGTTCGATGCGCGCGGTCACTCCTTGGACGGCGTGGGCTCCGCGCGTCCTCACTTCCTTCCTCTGTGTCTACCCCCTGGTAGCCGCTCTCGCTGGAGGTCCTTGATGACGGCGTTCGACGCGCGCGGTCATCCCTTCGGCGGCGTGCTTCCACGGTGGCTACCCCCTGGTAGCCGCTGCCGCTGGAGGTTCCAGGTAGGCTCGGCCCGAACGTAGCCTTTCGGGGCCGTGGAGACGAACGTCGACGGAGCGTGGACGCTGGCCGCTGGTGCCCGACCGATGCCTCTGGGGCCACGAAGACACAGGTTCGTGGTGCACCTAGGATGACGGTGCCGATGCGAAGTCGGCCCGCTCCCGCCCAGGCTCGGATGGCGTGGTCGATGGCCTGGCCGCGTCCCCCTGGCTCGTTCGTTGAATCGCACGTGGTCCGGCCGCCTCCTGGGTTCTTCGGTTTCTTGCCTCCCCCTTCTCTTTGTGCGCCCCGCTTTTATACCCTCTGGGCTCTCTCGTGGCGCACTCCCATTGGCTTCTTGCTCCTTCCCTGTCCTTATATGGTCATTTCGCCACTTGTCCCATGCGTGGCCTTCCCTGATTGGCCGACCAGTGCGCTCCCACCTTTGCACATGATTCCTCGGTGCGTCGGCGCTGGCGCTTGCTGATTGGCGCGCTTCTGGCGCGCACTTCAAATTGCCATTCCTTTGTTCTTTTTTTGTCCCTTTTTTTGGGAGGGTTTCGATGCATCCCCCCTCAGGGGGTGCCCTGACACATGACAACATCATCTGCAAAATACCAGCAACCAAGACAGCCTAGAACATAATTTAAAAGCAATTTTAAAGCGTGCGAAACGCAACCCAGCAGCCGGCAGAGGACCTCTTGCAATCGACATTCCCCGGATGTGGAGTAAACACACAATATCCAAACACGTCACCAGTTTGTGTTGGCCGCTTACGCACTGCCGGCGTTTCTCGCCGGCTCGCCGCTCCGATCACAGGTCGGAACTTGTGCTCTTGAACAACGAGCCGTCCGATCGCTGGCGGCGGAGGCGCCTTTCGTTGGCTTATCGGGCAGCTGCCCGCGACCTAAGTTGTACGCCGATTCCGAGCACTCTATTTTTATTCATTTTATTACGCTGGACGGGAAAACGCGCCTGGGACAAAAAAAAAAGCGCACTGAGCGAGCCGCATGGTTTTTGCGCAGGCGGCGGCTACCGAGTGGCGCAGGCCGGCGCAGGTAGCTCGAGCGATAGCTTGTTACCTCTGCTCGAAATGGTACTAAAGTACCAAACAAGGCAGCACATACTAGAAAGGGGCTAACGATGCGATCACGGATTGCAATAAAAATCGTCAACTGCTTCGCTTACGAGAGCGGCAATCGAATACCTGCCTTAGTGTTAAGCCTAACCCATCCGTACGCGGACCTGCAGGCAGCCCGGCCAGCTGCTCCGGGCGGCGCGCGTTTCCCCACCCACTGTCTTGAGCGTCGCGCGTCGTTCTCTCGCCGCGGCAGCACCTTGCACTCGCATCTCCTGCGTCACGTCCATTGTCGCTTTTAAATGCACAGCACTTTAGCGTCCCACCTTGCCGTCGCACCTGAAGCAGTGACATAGACGATCGAAACAGCGCCCCACGCCGTAATGGCGTAACACATAAGCGGTTTATATAGTCATAACCATTCGAAACTCCTGAACCGCTGCTAATTGTCGCACATTTACACATTATTTAGCGCAAAGGAAGCTGCAGGTGCGAATTGCAAAGCATGCTTTCCGCACTGGGCGAACAGAGTAGAACCGTGGGCCTGAAAATTAATATCCAGAAACCCAAAGTAATGATCAATAACCCAGTGACAGCACAGCGGTTTGAGGTAGGTGGCGAGGCAGTGGAAGTGGTAAGCGAATATATCTACTTAGTCCAAGTTGTGACCCCAGATCCCAACCATGAGGCAGAGATAATTAGAAGGATCAGAATGGGGTGGGGTGCATATGGCAGACATTCTCAGATAATGAATGGCAGCCTACCATTGTCGCTTAAGAAGAAAGTGTATGACAGCTGCATCCTACCGGTACTCACCTACGGGGCAGAAACTTGGAGGCTCACTAAGAGGGTTCAACTTAAATTGAGGACGACTCAGCGGGCAATGGAGCGGAAAATGATAGGTGTAACATTAAGGGACAAGAAGAGAGCGGAGTGGGTCAGGGAGCAAACTGGTGTTAAGGGCATCTGAGTAGAAATTAAGAAGACGAAATGGACGTGGGCAGGGCATGTAATGCGAAGGCATGATAACCGTTGGTCATTAAGGGTAACAGAGGGGATCCCTAGAGAAGGCAAGCGTTGCAGGGGGCGGCAGAAAGTTAGATGGGCAGATGAGATAAAGAAGTGTGCGGGGATAATTTGGTCGGAGTTAGCACAGGACCCGGGTAATTGCAGATTAATGAGAGAGGCCTTTGCCCTCCAGTGGTCGTAGATTGGCTGGTGATGATGGTGATGATGATCTGTGTAATTAAACGGCAGCCCCCCATCCCTTTAGTTAGGAACGCACGTTGGGTTGGTTTTTTCGACAGCATGCGAAAAAAGTCGCCCCGGAAGACACGCGTAAAAACGGCGCATTAAGGCTCCTGCACGTGTGAGATGAAAGCAAGCACAAAAAAATTAAAGCCGTTACACTCAATGTGAAAGCTATCGGAAGTTATTCGCCATAATTGGCTGCGGCGCCGTTATTCGCTCACTTCTGCATTTCAAATTTCCCGCCTTTCCAACGCTCGCCCCCCCCCCCCCCCTTCCCTGAAACTGCGCCAGCGTGAGTTCGGTCCCTTTTGCACTTGCTTTGCTTTCGTATGCTGGAGCTGTTTTGCGTCATTTCGAACGCATAATTTTTTTCTTCCGGGGCTGGAGCTTTTCTGCGGCCCTTCTAAGGCGGCATTTTTTGTTTTTGTTTTTGTTTTGCGCGGCCGCTTTGGTCGCTTACTATCGTGAAAACCAAACCTACGAGCGTTCGGGTCTGCCGGTTATATACACAGATTTTGCCGTAATGTACCTGCAGTTTTCTTTGCGCTAAGTAACCGGGAGATAGATGCATGAGAAGCGCCAGCGGTTCACGATGTTTGAACGGTCATGACTATTTAAACTGGTTGCTTTCGGAAGCCTGAGCGTGGCTCCCGGACGCCCGTACAGAAGGCTCTACTTAGGCGGCGCAGCGAGATAACGAACCTGATTCCGCAGTCGCATCGACCGCTAGCGAGCTGAGACGACAAGGGGAGCGCATTATTAAAGTGCTGTGCACTGAAAAGAATAGAGCTCCCGCTCGTGCTGTTCCAGGCAGCACTTCGAAGGCGGAAACTTGCGGGAACTTGCACTTGCACAGAAATTACACTGGGCAAACATCAGTTGAATTATTCAACAGTGGAGTGAGGTAGGGAGGCGAAGAGCGCAGGGGGTGGTAGCAATGAGGGTGTAAGGGCGCCGCAGATGACGGATCCCTGCTCTGAACTTCCGACAGCTTTCACGTTGAGTGGAACGGCTTTAAATTTTGATTAAGCGACAGACGAGATAAGTAGGCAGGGGAATTCGAAAAAACTGCCGGCGACGCGAATTCGACAGTACTACGGCAGCTCTGCTTTGTGATATCTGTCCCACGGCCACGTGGACAGTTTTGTTTATACAAAATTCCACGTTTCGCGGCACCCGGTGAAACCGAAACTGCCACTGGCCGCATTGAAAACGCCTCTAATTAAACAACTGTCGCACGCTCAAGCAAATGATGTTTCCCCACGTGGTAAGTAGGTCATTAGCTATTTATCGCAACAAAAACACCGCGATGAAAAATTTTTGGTTAAGTGCCGCTTTAATAATTTGATACATAGAGCGGAGTGCGGCTTGGGAATTGTCGCACCTCCGTGATGTGGATTGCGATTCATCCCCCTAATTAAGAGGTTAGAAGTAGTTACGTTGGTTGTGAGCAGAATACCCGTGATACAGCCCGGCTTTCGCCATGGCTGTAGCAACGAGCATGGGACCAGAGCCCACATGCTGGAGAACGGCTTGCGTTTCATACTGCATTACCCCGCACTTGTTTTTCAGGTCTGGGGCTGCGTAGTCTGCTCACTGGTGGCCTCGTCGTTACTGCTGTTGAGTCTACGCTGGAGCCCGCGGCACAAAGACGACGACAACAAGCCCGACTTCTGGTTTCTCCTGTCCACCTTGAGCCGTCAGAGTAGGTCGCTGAGCTGATTTTAATCGGCTGCTGGTCTGATCCAACAAGCCTGTTTGAGGCCGCTCAGAGATGCTGTAAAGGGTAGTAATTTTATTCAGGCATACGAAAATTTCCCTTTTTTCTCCTTACACTCCGCGTTCTCGATGAAACACGACGTCGCATCACATCGCAGCACATCGCATCACATCCGCTTTTCTTTGCTTTTTTTGTTTTCCCTGAGTCGCCATTATGCGGGCTGGCGCTGGCTTTGATCCTCAGAATAAAAGCGCTACAACAAAAAAAAACTGTAATAATGAAAAGTTATTTTAAACAATTAACTAGGTACAGCTAACTAGGTGCAGCTAACTAGGTGCAGCTGACTGGGTGCAGCTAAATCGGTACAGCTAACAACCAACTAGGTGCTGCACCTAGCTAGGTGCAGACTTAGATACAGAACAATAATGATAACATATCCCTGGCTGCGTTTACACGGCTGTGGCAGATGTGCAGCGAACTCAGTTTCAGTAGCGCCGGCAACTTGTGCACGGCGTACCGCGCTTGGAAGTGAGGGCACCGTTAAGCTCGGGCGCCTAATATCGCAGCTTCGCGAGCTCGCTGCGATGCGCTAAGGTTGTAGTCACGTTAACGGGGCCTCAAGGGAGCACAGGCATGACATCTCCTGGTCGGACAGATATTGCAAAACAGAGTACCGTAGATAGGAAGTTTCGAAATAAATATCGGAACAAAATCTGAACAAAGCTTGTCAAGCCGTTGGGTAGAGGAACCCTTTGAGGAGAGGGGCATTCGGGTACACCTCATAAAAGGGACAATGTTGGTTAATTATCGTACACCTAACCGGAAGTATACGCCATTGAGGCGTCGAGTGATTACCTGGAATGCAAATACAGAAGGATGAAAACGCAGTAAGGGGGGGGAGGACCTTTGAAGTTATTAAGGAGTGGATTATGCGCTGACTGTAAGACAAATTTCTTTCTGGGGGCGACTTTACAATACTTTCTGCAATAATAAGCCCCACTTCATAAGTATCCTTGTATGAAGTGTACTTAACACACATCCAAAAACAAAATAACATTCTGGGAGCGAGCTCCTGAACGATCTGCCAGCTTTTCCAACTTGGCAGCAGCCCGTACGGATGCAAACACTTTTGTATCTTTTGCTTCAAAAAATTTTCGCTGAAAAGTGGCCTCTGTCAAATTATAAAATAAAAACTCTTTTAGCAGTAAATTCCTGGCTAGCCTTTCTGCCGAATATTTTTGACATTAGCTGCTGGCCCTTGTATTGAGAGTATATCAAGGGGGAAGGAAATATGCTGGAAGGAATTTGTTGCTGCGTGCCTGCGCAAGTACTTGAGAACTAGACCAAACCTTTATTACGAGGGAAATGGCTTCGCAGACTCGTCCTTATTACTGGAGCCTTGATTTCGCGTCGCGGCGAAAGCACTTCCGATTAGGCACAGTTGTTCCTCGGGGCCGAAGCTGGCCAAGGCTTTGTCACAAAGCTCTGTGAAAAGGGAAATGTTGAGGTATGATCATCATCATCATAAGCCTGTTTGTCCCCACTGCAGGACGAAAGCCTGTCCCAAAGATTTCCAGCCACGCCTATCGGGTGCTATCTGAGTCCATGTTTTCCCCAAAAATTTTAGTAGCTCATCTCACGAACGAGTTCTCGGCCGACCCCTAGTGCGTTTGCGGTCTAGTGGCAGCCACCCTGTTAAACGAGTGCTGCACCTGTTGCCCCTCATTCGCATTACGCAACCAGCCCATGCCAATTTCCTTCGCCCTATTTGAACTATATTGTGGGATACTATGTTATATTTGCTGCAGCGCCTATTTTCGGTAGAACAAGGCATAGAGCTCCTACCACAGTAACAATCTTTCGCATCACAAGCAACGGCTCAGCAAGCACAGAGCGCGACGTTTGGCCTCAGTAGCGTAGCAGCAGGACTTTGCGCGCAGATCCGTGGGAGAACGAGCACGACAGCGCTGCCTACCGCGTCTTCCTCGTGCCCTGGTGGTTGCTGGTGCTGGTGCTGACCACCACGTACAGCGCCCGCCTGGTGGCCATGATGAGCGTGGCCGTGTACGATCCCTGGCTCAGCGACCTGGAGAGCCTCGAGCGGGCGCTGGCCAGACGGGAGTTGCTGCTGTGCACGCACAGCGCCACCATCTTCATCGAGTACATCAAAGTGCGCAACGGGGGCGGCAATTTTTAAACTGTGCTCCCCCATCAATCTCTTTCACACTACTTCGGTAATACGCAGAGATGGCGAGGGCCTGCAGGAAATGCCAGTAATGCGCCGACAACATATGGTGATTGCGTAACAGTGTGTGGCCTTACACTTGCCGCATTAGTCGTACTTTTCTAGTCGCAGGCAAAGAAATCGTGCTCATTTTTGTGTAGCAGCCGAATTCATAGTTTTCACAATTACAGTGCGTCTAAAGTTTTTTTTCACAAGCCAAGTCGAGCTAAAGGAATGCTCGTTCGGGACAACACGTCGTTGTGAGGAATGTGATGGTTGTTTGCACAGAGCGACTGATATGGTAATGCATAGATCCCTTTAGCGAATCCTAGAAGATTCATCGTGCATCCATTAATGTCCGTGTTCATTTACAATCGATGCTCAAGTTCAGCTTCACAGTCGCAGTTACCGAGGTGGAAGAATATCTTAGTGGCTCGCAGAGATTCGTCGCAAAATCTTGCTTGTTTCTTCGGCGAATGTTGGTAGTGTGGCGTGTCTCGAATTTTTTCACGTCCTGGTAACAATGGCCTAAATAAAGAGTGAAGATGCTACGAGTGTTCTTCGGCAGTTTAAAAATGTTGGACCAGAGAATTTGGAGTGCAACCATGTCGAGCGCACTGACTTTCGTACCTAGTTGCCCTGCTGTCTGTTAGATGTCTGAGTAACAGTTTGAGAAGGATTTTTCCGCCTTTATCCCGTGCTCGGGAGGTGGGTCCATGAGAAGACTTATCTACTTCTGCACCTCTGAAGTGTCCATTTGTCTATTTAAAACGCGAATTTTGTAAGAAACTGCGCGTGCAAATATATACGATTATGGTACGTGCTACATTTTTTCCATTGAGCATCCTCAATGTCTAGAACATCTAACTTCCCGGTGTTACCCCATGGGTCCATTCATTGCGCAAGACGAGCGAGTAAGACGCCTTTCTTTGAAGCTGTAAACTAAATCTAGTTTGACTAAACACTGGCAGTTTGGAAAAAATATATATACGTACGTTCGAACTCGAAACAGCAAACTTCGACCAATATGTTTTGCAGGAGCGAAGCGCATGAATGCCAGCCCTTCGAACGCCCTTGACACTGCCCTTGAGTTCCTCGACGCCTGCCTTCAGGCATGGGGATCGTTAACAGAGAACCAAGGCAAAGTTAATCAGGGATTAAATTTGTTAATCCCTGAATCAGGGATGAACTTTGTTAATCCCTGATTAACTTTTAAAAGGTCATCAGCTTCTATCAAAAGATTATGGACCAGGCAAATCGCAATTTCGGGTTATTTTTCTTCCTATAGCAGCCCAACAAACTGACGAATGCACGCGAAATGCCGTATAAGCCGTGCGGCAGAGAAATAACTCAAAATTGTTGCTTTCGCGGTCCGTAAACGTCTGTTTTTGGGTGTACAAAAGAAGTAAATCTCGAATACGTCTCAAGGCGACACTTTGGTTTTTCATAGAAAATGCCCGGCGCCGATGTGACGAGTAAAGGCTACCAGGGGTGGCTCGCTAACGTCTTTGTTGGTTGGTTATACTTGCGTTCTCTATGAAGAAATATATGTCCCCCTCCTTCGCCCCCCCCCCCCTCTCCGCACACACACACTTTTTTACGTTTGGTCGCAAACAACATTCCGGAAAGTTTCTGTTCTTATGAATGTTAGGGGGAAAATAAGCAAGCGCGGGGCGGATGAGAAAGGGTAATAACAAGGGCTGGTGAGGTCTAGGTGGGGGGGAGAGGACGTGTGTGTAGAAGTGCCCCTTTTGCGCACCCCTGCCGACGCCCATGGTTGTAGGTAGCAGGCCTGTGACTACGCTTAACCTGCAAGAGCGATCGCAGTCGTCAGTGACGCCGCGGATCGGCAGCTTGCGAATGTCGGCATGGCATAAATTAGACTGGTCATGACTTCTAAAAGCAACGTGTGAAGGGAGATTTTACGCGTTTCTTTTGGAGCTTGTGTGCACGCTTCTTGTGTCTTTCGTCACGTGATTGTAGACACATTCAGTCAGCCGCTGATTACGTCATCTCTGCTACGCAACTGATAGTTAATTTTTTTAAATATTTGCGAGATTATTTGAAATGTAGCGCCCAGAGACTGGTACATTCGTGTTCAGGGGACGCCAATCTATCTATTCAGACCAACTTTGGTCTTGTCCTCAGATGTCCCTTTAATAAGCGCCCCTATACGATTGAACATATTTTGATCTCAGAAAACGTTTTCGTAGTAACGGTCAACGACCCTACTTGGCTGCTAAGAATTAGCATTCCATTTCACGATTTTGTGGTTCGATCATGGTTACTTTCTTTCCTTTGCGCTTCTTACTTCTCTCGTTTCTTTTGATTAACTAAATTTTCCTTATTGTTCTTTGTACGTTTGTATTTTTACGTACTTCTGTGCGGAGTCTGCTCGTGCCCATTCTTTTTGGAACTTCCATTTCTTTCAGGTCACGTCGCCATCGATGCCTCCCTGTTTGTGATTGTACATTAGAGCCATGTGCTCGAACTATTTTGTGATACCTTTTTTCCGCTCCCTTTTTAATGTTCTGCAAAAGGATTTGCAAAGCGTTAAATAGGATATCTGGGCTGACGTTTCTGCGTGAAACAAATGTGATGTTGTATATATAACTGTTATGCCGTACGGCAAACTCGCAAAAAAAAGATGCCCTCATGGCCTATTGGGCATTATTGTGGGGAGTGGTACAAAACGAATACATCAATACACATACAAAAAGCACAGTAACATTTGTGATGAATTGCAAAAGAAACTTGGCAGAAATATACAACCCAGTTTTGTAAGAAGAGTAAAAAAATGTTCGCGGCATATGGATTTGCACGTGTAAAACGTAGCACTTTGGTAAAAACAAAAATTGACTTCATTAAACAAACCTAACGAAATACACAATATTTCGCACAAAACACGAGGCAGAAAATTTGAAACTTACCGTGGCATGTCCAAGTCAGTCAGCTGCTTCTTAAACTGTTCCACTTTGGTTACAAGCATCAAGGAAGACGGCAGTCGGTTGTACTCCGCTGATGTTTTAGGGATGAATGAATTGAAGTAGGAAGCAGTACCACATTCAGGCACGCCAACTTTTCGCAAATGATCTATGAGGGATGAGATATAACTTGGTGGCGTGAATAATGCGTTCTTAAGTGAAGTATTAACTTCATATATTTTAAATAACAGGCACATACGAGAAATCTTTCTGCGCAATGAAAGGGGCGGAAGTGGTAAGGAGTTTTTAATGAGCGTTACGCCGGAGGACCGGTCGTAGTTTGAAATAATGAAACGGGCTGCTCGGTTTTGCATCTATTCAAGGATGTGGGTGAGCGATTCAGAAAAAGGGTCCCAAACTCTACCCGCGTATTCGAGTTTGCCACGGATTAGTGACGTATAGAAAAGAAGTTTAATGGATGAAGTTTTTGAAAATTATCTTTTCATATACCCAAGTATGCGGTTAGCACTAGCCGTGATAGTAGTGACGCACATATTGCATGACAAGTCTGATGTGAGAATGATGCAAAGATATTTATACGACGTTACCGATTGTAAAAGGAAATTGTTAATACTATACGAAGAACGGCAAGAGCATTCACGGCGAGAAAAGCGCATTGCTTTACATATACTCAAATTTAGGGTCATTTGCCACTGCGAGCACCAGTTAGACACCACGTTAAAGGAGCCATGAGGAGAAAATAGAAATTCGTTTAATTTGAAAGAACTAGGATTCAGTATCTCACTCAGCTCCATTACAGCCGCAAAGTATGTTTTTTTAACGAAAAAAACGCAAGAAGTATTTAAAAACTTTGAAATTTCGCGCCACAGTGACGTGTTATGAGCAAGAATGACGTCATACGGGCCAACAATAAAATATAATTTTGAGTGCGTTAACTGCATGTTAGCATTGAAGTGATGCGGTCAAAGAGGCCCCATTAGAGACGTCCAGTCATGTCTCGTCGAGACAGGTCAGTTAGGCGGCCGCCAGTCGCACAAACAAGGTTCGCTGACGTCACAGAAAAGTTGCGGGAAATTGGCTAGTTGGTCGCGACTGCTTCACACGTTTCCTTTAATATCTCCGTTATTTGTTCGAAGATTGCGATGATATTGGTATCATGGTTATCGGGACTAAGCAGATTTTCTAATAAACCCAACTTGTATTTTGTCTTCATGGCTCCTTTAAGGTCTTTCTGCAGCAACAGAACATCGTTAGGGCCTTTTATTTCACGGTATAGTACACAATCATCCGCAAAACGTTTTATTGGAGATGCTGGATTCATACGTAGATGATTAATCAAAATAAGGAGTAACGGGCCAGAGATACGATTAACACCAGAGATAACACGAACTGTTGAAGAGTTATGGCCGTTAGCATGCTCATATTGGAAACGATTAGTCAAAAAACCCTGAATCCACATTAATACATTAGGGTCAATATTGAGACAACGTAATTTGTACAAAAGCAATTGGTGAGACACTTTGTCGAATGCCTTGAAAAAATCTAAAAATATACAGTCAACTTTACAAGCCCGATAAAACACACAATAAATGTCCTTTGTAAATGTTACGAGTTGAGTTTCTCAAGAAAAGCCTTTTCGAAACCTATGTTGAACAGGAGTGAAAAAAGAGAATGATTCAAGAAAGTTTGACAGGTGGGAAAATATGACGTTGCATTATCTTACAGCAGATGCTGGTTAATGAAATTAATCGCGTAATGAATGACGGTCACCGGAATTATGGCGTGGAACCACCTTACCGATCTTCCAGTCAACAGGAAGATTTCCGTGTTCCAATGATTGGTTAAATATTTTAGTTAATACAATGGCTGAATAGGCCTTCGTGTTTTCAATACTTTTAGCATTAATATTGTCCGGACCACTCGAAGAGGATAATTTTAGATAATCAATAATACGTACTATGCCATCAAAGTCAAAACTACTAATAGGATACATTGGAAATTTTACACCACTGCCGTACTTGGGGATTGATCGGTTAGAAGCACTGGAAAAGGCCTTCATAAATGCTTCGTTCAGTGCTTCAGCGCAATCATTTTCAGCGATTTGGTTAGATTGATTATCAAAAAGAAATATACTTGAGCGGTCCACCTCGTTCACAGTGTTCCAAAATCTTTTGGGATCGTTTGCTAAAAGCGGCGGTAACTTCACATTCATGAAGCTTTTCTTCGCATCTTTTAAGGCGTTTTTTACGTCTCACTGGCCGTCCGTAGGGCTAACCAGTGTTGGAATCTTCCAGAAAACTTGGCTTTTTTTAAATTTCGTCTTTCGTTTTGGGCAAGCCGTTTTAAAGCGCCAGTATACCAAGGAAACTGGCGGTTAGTCGTAACAACTCTGCGTGGACCATGCAATTCAATTAGTCTGTGAAGGACATTTCGGTACATGCACCAATTACCATTAACCTACCGTTTATCGAAGTAAACAAGAAAAGTATCCAGGAAAAGTTCTAAGCAGTCGTTAAGAGCGCGGAAATTTGCTTTAGCATAATTATAGATAACCTTAGTCTTATTGGGGGACTTACGGCATGGTACGTTCAATGAAATAATAAGTAAGCGGTGATCGTTGATAGCTGGTAGGTAATTTATGTCTGAAACAAAATCTGGTGCGGTAGTTAGCAGCAGGTGTAAAATATTGGACGTACAAGATGTTCCTCTTGTTGGCTTTGTAATAACTGGCATTAATGAAAAATTCGAGCAAAGTTCTGAGAAGTGGGTCGATTGACAGGATTTGTCGCTAGAGACTGAGGGGCAGGACCAAGTAATATCAGGAAAGTTAAAGTCCCCGGAAAGAAACATGAGATTATCAGGGAATTTGGTATGAATGGCGCTTAATGTGTCGTGGAGGTCACTACGAAATCCCACTGGCGTGGAAGTTGCCCGATAGCACACACAGAAGATAAGCTTTGTGAAGTTAACTGTTATTTCCACTCAAATCAACTCTAGAGTTCTGGCAATATTTACTTGAAAACCAGGTAAACCATCTGCTACAGCAATCAAAACGCCACCACTACGCCTTGAGAACCGGTCATGGCGGAATGGGTGGTAGTTGTTTTGCGAAGAAACGATTTCATGATTATGCACAGAGTCGTTGAGATGCGTTTCAGTTAGAACTATTATATCAGCTGCCGCAGGATCGGCTGTGCTAGATATAGAATCACTATTGGGGACCGCACTGCGTATATCAGTAAAAAGAATTGATATATTTCTGGATTCCTGCGCGCACCGGTGACCACTGCCGGATACCTATGGCGACGATGAAGGGCCACCGTTATCTCTGCCAGTAACAGTTTTTTGTTGGAATTGATGCGGCAAAGAGTTAGTAACTGGTTTTTACTTTGTTTGTTCATAAACATCATCAGTCACCGGACATTACATTTGACATTTCTTTTTGAGGATGAGTTTATTGTAACAAAGGCTGAACTGTTTGGCCGGCGAGGTTTGTTTTGAGAGTTCGACCAGTTTTTTACGTTCATGCCTGGTAGATTGTAAAATATCTTCACTGACGGTTATGTCTAATATCTTAAGCTGCGATTTGGCATGCAGCACCTGTACTTTAGCTTTGAAATTGAAAAAATGTACCATTATAGGCGTTATTTTTTTCTTGTGGGCTGCGGCAATCCTATGAGCACATGAAATATCCGTGCCTGCAATGGTTAACGCCATTTGTCCGCGAATTACGCTCGAAACCTTTTCTTGTGATTGTTCCCTTTCTCATCTGGCGAGTCAGCAACGTTTTAAAAAAGGATGATAATTCCTGTGAGTTCTATCCTCAAGATAGCTCAAACGGGCTCGTATGACTTCGTTTTCGTTTATTATACTTCTAGTTTAGTCATGCTCTAAGGCCACGTCAACACTAAGTGATTCCACAGATTCGCCCTCCGTTTAAACACAGACAAGGCGTTCAGGTATGCTAGTAACTTTTTCATTTAGATTTTCCTGGGTAATGCTGAGTCTTTGAATTGAATTCAGGATGCGGAGTTGGCCTCCTTCAATTTTCTAAGAGCCCCGTCCAACAGTGCTAATATAATGTCCTCAGTGTCCAGTACTTAGCCAACTTTCCGCCCTTAGTGTGTGTGCTCTTCTCTGTAGTGTCCAATCTCTATTCGCACCATTTTACGCCTAAATATGCACCAAATCGTGCGCCTTTATTCCATGTAGCACTAAAATACAATGTTTCGGAAGGGGGACAGGACTACCGTAGTTCAGCAAGGAACTGCTTTTTTCGCGAGAATTTTCTGTCTATGGATGCGTACCAAATGCCGCCATGCATTCAACAACTATTTCGCAACACTCACATCGACCGCGCCCTTCCCGTCAGGCCTCCAACGTGGGCGCCCTGAACGAAGTGCGCGTGAACCAGCTGGAGGGCGGCAGAGAAGACACGGTGCTCGTGTCCGACCGCAGGACGGGATTCGAGAGGACGCTGTACAAGGACTTCGCGTACATGGACTCGAGGCGAGACACGCTCCTTACTTCGTCTAGAACTATATCAGTACACTCTAACAAGGAATGTGCAAGAGAAAGTGCTACACACAACGCTATAGCCAGGTGCTCTTCGTATATTGCCGTTGTTCGTATCCGCTTCTCATCGCATTATTAAACAGCAAATGCAGCTGCAATCATTTCGTTTTTCGTTTACATTGTATGGGTAACTAATAACTTGTACCTACGTTTGTTTGTGCCCAACCAATCGCCAAGGATAGCTTCTTCAGGGACACTAATTGACATTTGCCGAAATTTGTTTCCGCATTCAATGGGTGGACATATTTCTTATAATACGTCCGACCACGCGCGAAAGAACAGCATCCATCAAGAGCGGTTACCAGCAGCTTTTCTAACGAGCGGAAATGCGTTAGACACGTTTTCAGAGCACTTTCTACAGTCTTGTTGTGTTGCATACTCTACTGGCAATGTATTTCGCAATTATTATGAACCAAATTTACATTCAAGAATAATTTACACGAAATAATACGTTCTGACAGGAGGTCAAGCGCGGACATACGGGGCTAGAATGCACGTGAGCGTATACTGTGCGCAGAGGAAAACACAAGTCACCTGCTTGAACGCAGTTTTATTATTTCAAAAATCTGGGTGGACGGCCTATAAAATCTGGGTGGACGGCAGTTCACATGGGTTGCGTACTACGGACTTCAGAATAATTAAGGTAGCAACAACGTTTCCGGCACTCCGCGGCTTTGCTATAGCGGTCAAATACAAAATATTGCAAATAAATGCATACACATTCGCCTCCCCCCCCCCCCATGCAGAGCGTAGAGAGTAATCGCTGTGTGCAGTCGACGATAGCTTTGATTACTGGAGGTCCTTGTGCGCTAAACACCTGTGAGACATTTACAGTGCTCCGGAATTTAGCATTTGTAAGAATCACCTGAAGCTGCATGCATTCTAGACCCGTCTTCAATCAATCAATCAATCAATCAATCAATCAATCAATCAATCAATCAATCAATCAATCAATCAATCAATCAATCAATCAATCAATCAATCAATCAATCAATCAATCAATCAATCAATCAATCAGTTATTCCATCAATCTTTTCAGTTTAACCACGTTAGTCATCAGCAGGATACGCCTGCAAAGGCATTTCCCCACACCACAGCAAAGTGACAAACATCTTCAGGGGCAGCGCAAAAGAGAGAGACAAGAAAAAGTGCAGGCAATATGGTGCCGTCCTGTCTATTTCTTACCTCGTGTATTTTTCATCTGGCTGTGCTTCAACGTGTTCAACCAGTGCCCACCCCCCCAAATGTCGATTGTTCTGAACTGATTCACGCTGATTTCGAAGTTTGCAGCTATATAGTTATTCTTGTACCCCTTCCAACCATCGCCCTGTATTATTTATAGGTTTTGCGCAACAGCATTCCCGTCACATCAGCACACGTCTTTGCTGATGTCAGAAATTTTCCGCGGACGCAAAAGTGGCCCGCTTGTGAAATCACGCAGCCAATGAAATTAGTTAACATCTCCCCAAATGGCAAGGCATGTCAGGGTATAAATTACCCAGCGGAAAGCGCTATGTATGCTCTTCGCTGTCCTAAACAGGCCCGACATCACGCACACAATAGCACATTGAGCTTTGATTTCCCTGATTTCAGCTGAAGAAGTCTGGAAAAAAGTAGGCGAAATGGCAAACTCGAAGCTACCCAAAGGCTCGCATCGGCGCTAGATGGTCACGTTAGAACGTAGGTTTCGTTTATTGTATACGTAAGCTGGGGACACTTCCACACATAAAGCGAGCCATCAACAGCATAACTGCCAACACTGGCAATAGCATAACTACTAGATTGCAGAGTATCCCTGAGACAAAGCCATTGCGCTGACGTTTCAATTCGTGAATGGTGCACAGGCGAGCCGCTAGTGAAGCACAAAGAAGCATGCAATGCTGTTCATATTGCTGCGACCGATACCCCGTTGTGGGTTTCTTTTTCTGTGACCGTCACGGAAACACTGCGCTGCACTTTAAAGTACGCACACACGGTTAGGAACCTGGACACAGACTCCTAAAAATCGACCGTTCAAGTGCTTGCGCTATGAGTAACGCATTAATGGTTGCCCCAGCAGCGGTTGCGTCAGCGCGCACTGCACCAGGATGCATTGTTTTTAAAAACACACTGTCCAATACACCATTGCTGGCACGTGAAACAGAGTGGATACGTGTCGCTGTTCTGTACACAGAGTACCGCAGCTTTCACCTGAAGTCATGTCTTGTAGCCTTTGCAGATCCAGCTACGTTGAGTACAATGAGTACTTCTTCCAATGGGCACCGGTCCTCAAAACATAAAGCTAGGCTTAGTGTGCTACGCTTAGGCCTAATAAGGCTATGTTTAGGCTAAGCTTTTAGGTTGAGCCCCAGAAAATTCCAAGCAGCGTAATACCCATTGCGTGCCGAACTTAGCGTACCGATTGGCGACGCTTTTTAGACTTCAAACAGTGAAGTTCTGTGTACAGCTGGGCCGTCGCAAGGGTGCGTAGCCCCACCCCTTTATTCCACGTCACGCACAGCGCAAGGGACAACTATAAAATACGGCAAGCTTCAGGTGCGGCCACACCGACTTTACATGCGGTTGACTGACGCTTTTACATCAAAATCAGAGAAAGAGTGAATCCTAGTGTTCATTACCATAAGGGCTAAACAGCCATTTCGAAAGGGTTTTTGTAAAATCGAAACACAGGGAATTGACAAAATGCAGTTGTAATCAATAAATCGCGCTGCAGTTGCCTCATTATACGCTGTTAGCTAGAACGCTTTATGGCAAATGAAACCACGCTAATTTTATGCGTTACCGTCCGCAAAAAAGAAAAACTTCTGCAGAAGTTCATAGAATTATCTTTTAATGCGTAGCATTCTTATGACGCTTGTATTGAATGTGAGCTTTTTACAGCCAAAGGTATTGGTTTTTCTAGATCCTATCCGACCAATTATCTCCATTTTCACTGTTATAAAGATTAGAAGAGGAACATTGGCGAAACCTGCATTATTGTGGAAATGCCATGCGTGTTACGTTTTGCCATTTTCCGTATATCTTCATTATTTTCCTTATAATTCAGTTTTTCAAAATTTTGCGCGACGAATTATCTCTTTTTACGTTATTATAAGGAATCCATTGGGAACTTCCCCCGTAATCTATACGTTATTATAAGGAATACATTGGGAACTTCCCCCGTAATCTGCATTATTGTGCAAATGCCGGGCGTTGCACGGTCCGCCAGTTTCCGTAATTATTTTATATTTTTCTTAATTTTTGTTTTCAAAATTTCCATCGACCTACTATCTCCATTTACGCTTTTATAACCATTACAGATGAACGTTTTACGAAATCTGCATTATTGTATAAATTTCATGCGTAATGCATTTTTCCAACCAATTATCTCCATTTACGTTATCATAACGATGACATGTGAAACTTTCGCGAAATCTACATTTTTGTGAAAATGCAATTTGTCAAACGGTTCGCCAATTTCCCTTATCTTTTTCCATTTTTCCTATTTTTTAGGTGTTGAAAATTTCGTGCGACCTGTTATCTCCATTTACGGTACTATAGAGAGTACAGGTGGGACTTCCCGATATCGGTATTTTTGTGGAAATGCAGGGCGTTACACGGTCCTGTCTGTGAGTGTACTGGGCAAAGAATACTACGCATTAAACAACGAAACAAAATAAGTAGTGTACAGAAACAATACGATACTGGGCCGCAGAACGCAGGCTGACTGAAAGTTAAACAGATTGGAAAGTGCGCTTCTGAAATGCACGTAATTTGCAGTGATTTCCGTTGATGGGGAAGGGGTATAGCACTCTTGAGGCGTGCGTGGTATAATCTGAGAGAAGGTGTGGGTTCGGCAGAAAGTCAAACCGATCTTGTGGAAACGAGCCAAGCGAGATGAAATATAACGAGGCAAGGTTGCGGCGCAACAGTTGGTGGTGAAACAGCGACTGAAATAAGCGGAGACAAAACATTTTACGTAGGAAGTAATGCGCAGCTTAGTTGGTGCTGAAATCCTTGGATGCTGTTCGCTGTGTGGTTCCAGTTGGAAAGTATGGTAATACTCATGGTCGTTTCTCATTGAGTGACGCGAGAGGGAAGTCTGCGAGACTCGTGGCTCGAAATGAGAAATTACAAAGTTCGCCGGTTCATCGAGGACAGACACAGGGGAATAAACTACGCGTAGTTACGAAGTACAGGTACGGGTAGGGACTCCGTGGAATATGTGCGGGAGGCCTGGTATCTTTCCACTCGATGACGGCACACAAAGTCTAGTTTGACTCAAGCACACTTTTTTATTATATTTTCTTATAAGCCATTTCAAGCTAACGAAGGAGGCCAAGTTGACACATGCCCGATTCAATTGCATGTCCTCTGTGGAATTTTCACACTACTCGATAGCGGCTTTTAATAGATGACCAAGACGATGAATAAACGTTATTGTTTAGATACCAGGTTGCCTTCAGGCAAGCCCGCTGAACTAGGGGCCCAAATTTTAGTCTCTTTGCAAGGATGCAGCTGCAAAGTGAGCTTAGCTTTCATCCAATGGGTGAAATATTGGCTTTACTTTTAATAGAGTAGAAAATAAATAGCGGGTGTAGGATTCAGAACGTCAAAAACTTGAATGAACGAGAACCTTACGAATCGGCGAACAGGTGCGACAGTGAACAAGATGCCTGTATTTATCTGGGTTCCTTACCGGTCCTTTCAAGGTTTCCCCTTAGAACAGCGAACACTACCTCGAGTCGTCTCGGGATGAGGTTCGGGACGCTTGGGCGTGTAGCGTTTACTTCTCCGGGACGAACAGCTGAGCTGCTCCGTGTGATGCGCTTGCGCAGGGTGTCTCTGCTCAGCGGCATGCACCAGCTGCTGCAAGAGAAAGAACAGCGGGGACTGCGCGTCGTGAACGAGCACCTGGGCATCGACTATTGCAGCTTCGTCTTCCAGAAGGCTTGTCCGCTCAGGAAACTTTTTGACGACCGGTACGCCACCCTCCTTTCTGCTCAATTCCCGTCCCAACCACGTCCACGTGGTCACGTATCATACGTGATGTGTGTGTCTGTGCATCCAGAACAAAAAGTGTCCTTACGTACAAACGTATATACGTCGCGAAGTCTCGCTCGCACAACAATCTCTCGCTACGCTCTCCGGGTAACGTGCGCCACTTGAAACCCAGAAGTGCGTCTTGTCGGCAGTTATGGTGGTCCACAAGTACCCTGCCAACCTGTTTTGGGCCAGTTGTTCTTTCTGTCACCTCTTTTAACGCCATACCGTTGTTAGGCTCATTTTTTCAATTTTAGTGCGTCGTACGAGCCGTCCGCTGTAAGCCGCGCTCATCAAGCGTGCGCGGAATTACGTCATCCGTCCTTACAAGAAACTTCATCTGAGGCAGCCAGTTGAAGTTACGCGGGCTTGCCCTGGGAACGGAGTAGCGGCAGACTGTGGAAAGAAGGACAGGCTCAAAAGTAAAGATACGCGGTTTCAGTCATAGAGTTTTATACTAGTATACACTAGAGGGAAATCTGGCGCCACTGTGTAGGGGAGCCGCGCTTCAGCGAGCGTTCCGTCATCCAAAGGGTTTTATACTAATATACAGTAGTGTGAAACTCTATGCCGTCATCTTCCGGGCAGGCACGTTCCACTTGTCCTTGGCATGGCTCACGAACAGACTGGAAAGTTGCCTCTGGTTGCAAAAACGCAACGATATTACTGCAGAAGATTAATCAAATTTGTTTTGTTATTATAGAATAAAGCTCCAGAAAGGTTTATTTGTCAGGGATAATTTAGAAATTTCCAGCAAGATGGAGATGAAAACAATGTTACCCCTTTTTGTTGATTTTGGCTTCGAGACAAAAAAAGAAGACATGCGGCTAACCAAGCCAAGTAGGCGAGGAACATCGCTACATTGGCGCGGCCCACGGCGGCCCGGGAATGCAGCGCCAGATTTCCCTCTAGTATATATTAGTATGCAACTGTATGGTTTCAGTTAGCGCCGCGCCTGCAGAGTGATTGTATTTCTGCGCGCCGTGTGTGGTCTAATGTTTAGCAGACATGGACGCCAGCCGTGCTCGCCACTATCAAATGAGACCGACGGTAAGATTGCGTCACCTAGCCCAAATGGGGGCCAAACGAATGACGCCAGGCTATCAAAACCCATAGGAAGCCTGGATAATATAAAAAATGAACCAAAATATGTCCCAGTAAAAGGGAGTATATACCGTCCAATAACACACTTCAAAATTTTTCGCGGTCCTGTCAGCGGAGGAGGCTCTGTCGGCAAAACTATGGATGGCGCCGCGCTGTCAATAAAAGAGCACCCCAACAACAGGTCAGCATGTGATTCCAAAGATAGTCACGCAAGAATGTTTTGCTGGCCCTACAGAGAAGTGGCACAGCCGATCTCACAATCACTAATATACCGAAAGTCCATTCGGACCACATTGACAAACACGTGCCTGGGCAGGCGAAGAGCGGGGATAAAAGAAAAGACACAACTTATGCAAGCACTCATCGTTAGTCAGATATCGTACAGCCTGCCGTACCTGAACGTATGCCCGACCTGAAGAAGGCAGCATATCAGAACAGCGATAGGGCAGCTCTCAACCTCCCAATTTTCACGACCACTGCAAGGGTCTTGTATTGTATTACATACTTCCTTTGAAGAAACTAAAGAGTTCCTTACCAAGCCCAAAAGTAACGTCTGAGAAAATAATGTAAGGACCGGTCATCATATAGAATACAGGCTCAACTTAAGAGAAAAATAAAGCACATCCACGGAACGTGTAATCTGTCGGAAGTACGGAGCAGTGATCCGCCGTAATGTACTGTACTGCCGTTATACGCTCACTGCTACCACCCCATGCATTTCAAATTTCCCGCCTTCGCAGTGCTCGCGCACCCCCTGCCTGGAACTGCGCCAGCAAGAGTTCTGTTCTTTTTGTGGTTTTTTTAATTTCGTATGGTGGAGCTTTTCTGCGTCATTTCGAACGCGCCATTTTTTTTTTTGCCTGGCTGGAGCCTTCTGCGTTATTTCTTGCACTGACACTTTTTCCGCTTTCTATCGGAAAAACCAACCCAACGAGCGTTCCTAACTAAATGAACGTGAGCGCTGCAGGTTAATTACGTATATTTTGCATCAAATTTACCTATAGTTTTCTTTGCTCTAAACAGCAGGGAGATGTAGGACAAGCGAAAGCGGGTCACGAGTTTCGAACGATTATGACCATATAAACCGCTTGGCTTTCGAAGCACCTGGGGTACGCCGCAAACGACAGCGTCACCACGGGACGCCCTGTTGCTCTACTTGGGTCCAGCGAGCGAGCTACGACGACAAGGCGAGCGCGTAAAGTTCTCTTCACTTAAACCATCTGGACGCCATTATGGTTATGTCGCCGATGCAGTACTTTTTTATAAAAGCCCTGCCCATACCGATCAACCCAGATCCTAACTCACGCAAGGAGAGGTGACAAGCCAGTGTCAAAGTCCTTCGAGGACAGTTCTAAAACCATAAATATGCAGCACACGCCGAAGCCGGGGCGCTTGAAGTACAAAGACAATTGCGGTGCACTACCGTGACAAGGCGTAACGACTCTTACGCGCAGGAACGGAAAACCATCCTTGCAGCGATCCGCCTGGCAGAACGATAGAGTAGACGCTTAACCATCATTACAATCTCTGCAGGAAGAACACCTAAACGGCTGAGAAAGGTTCCGCAAACCACAATGATTAGAGTTGACATCATATTGTTGTCATCAAAGCTACCACGTGACTAGAAAGCCGCACGCGTAAGTCCTGTATTCAAGAAAGGTGATCGTTTGTCGCCTCAAAATTATCGACCCATATCCTTGACTTCATCTTGCTGCAAATTAATAGAACACATAATTGCTACACAAATTGGAAATTTCTTGATACAACATTCAATCCTGACCAATTTTCAGCACGGCTTTAGAAAAGGATATTCGACAATGACACAACTGGTTAGAATAATTCACTCATTTGCACTTAACCTGGATAACAATAGGCAAACCGACATAATATTTTTGGATTTCAGTAAGGCATTCGACAGGGTTCCACACGACAAATTGATCTTGAAACTTAAGGGTATTGGCCTTCCCGAAACCGCGTTAGGTAAAAAAACGTATTGCATGATTAATTAACTGTAGTAGTTAGTTACATAGTTTGTACCTAGAGGGACTCGATCTCTGGTTCGTATGAGAAACAAGAGGCCACAAATCTGTAATTGTGGTTTACCCGATCGATTGATCGCAGTCTTCTCTGGCGCCAATTTCCAGAATTACAAGCCTGCGTTTTTCACTCGGTTCGCACATGAACGTATGGCCGCAAGTGCAGTTTAGTGTATCCGGCTGCGTTGTCGGGGAAGCAGGGACGTTTCTCATCGCTGTACATGCACACATGCACAACAGCATGTGTATATTTTTTAATCTACTCACAGCAGCCTATAACGCATGAAGGTGAAAGAAACATTTCTACACGAACGGCAAACACTCTAAACTGCGCGGAACTAATGTAGGATGTACGTCGATCGTTAGTAAAAGCGGGCGCAGAGTTTACGCCTCTAATTATTCACAACCATCGCAAGAAAGGAAAATGCAAGGACGCCAGCGCAGCGCTCGAACGACGGCATTTGGGAATGAAGCCCTCTGTATACTGCCGTGAACCGTGGGCAAGCCCTTTGTGCAGTGATTGCATGATTACAGTCACGCGAATTCCAGAACGGAACTACCATAACAGAGCAGTTTGAAATGTCCACGCTCGATCCTTTCGCTTTCACGACCTATCCTGAGATGTTACAGCATGCCGCACACGTAAAAAAAAACCGCGCTGTGCTTATGCGCCAGCGGAATCCACCCCGCAAATATCCCCTTGTAGACAAAAATATAAAACGAAACACCCTCCCTCAGTCCGTGTTGGTAAAACGGGGCTCTAGAAATTCTATGAATGCTACCAAAGAGCGATTGCGGCGCGAAAACAAGAGCAAACTGCAAGAAAAAAATCAGCGAGCGGCCCGAAGTGTTTCGAGGGCGTCTTTTTTGAAGCACCCAACAAAAATGGCGGTATCGCCGTGTAGTTAAAGTATAGTGAACTAGAATACCCAGGTATTCTAGTTCACTATAGTTAAAGAGAACGCGGCGCCGCGGGTGAGGGGAAAGAAAAAAGAGGAGGGCAGCGGAGAAGGAGGGAGCAGTTGGCGCTACTATAGTAATTTTAGGGACCTTAGGCAGGGTGGACCCGCAGCGCCGGCTCGTCGTAGCAATCGCAGGCAGAAAGTAGACCTCTTGCGAAGGCAGTACAAGCACGCGCGCGCCGTCGCTCTAAGACGGCTAGAGTGTACTAGCCCGACCGCGCACGTACTTATTAGGTTTACGAACGCGCCGCAGGAGTCGCTACCTGTTCGAAACTGGCCACACGTTGCGCTGGATGGACGAGGCGATGAGGCTTGGCGGCAATCCCTACTTCGACCCCAAGGAGTTCATGGGTGGCGTGGCCGACCAGAAGAAGACGCGGACGACCACGACCATCGACCTGGGAGACTTCGTGGGTCCGGCCTGGCTGCTGGGCATCGGATACGCCCTGGGATTTGCCGCGCTGGTGCTCGAACGCGTGGTTGCCGGCAGACGTCGCCCCGCCGCGCACCGCGGCCGCCGCCAGCCGCTACGGCGGCCGCGTGACCACCTGGAAGGACGATGCAGTGGTTTAGGCAGGAAGCGCCAGGAACCCCTGGTTCGAGTTTTTACCGCAGACATGGGTCTTCATGAAACGCGGCAGAGACGCCTGCAGCGCTTCTGAAGCAAATTTTCTGTGTGACGGTTCGACTGTTTACAGCACCGGTAATAAGAAGGAGTTTAGCGAGCAGCTAATCTACTTCTTCCAGTGGCAACCCATGAACGGCGCACCGTATTTACGATGAAGTTATTTACCCGGCAGGGAGCGTGGCCACTAATAAAGTAGATTTTAGGATTGACACCCAGCTCCAGTTGGAGGCACCAACAAATAAAAAGAAGTGAAGCTCACGGGCGAAACAGCGTCTCAAGCGCGTGATTTTGCATTAAAATGTTCACCGATTGTAGCTTCAAAAATGGCAATACTACTACTAATAAAGAGACCTACGAAGTAGCCCTAAGTCTGCTCATGTGTCAGCATTGAAAAGCCTGGATGAGCTGCGCGGTGTTTGAGGAGTTCTTTGAAGTTTTCCCACACGCATTCCTGCAGCTGCCTTTGTCGCTGTGTCTGTGCAAACAGACACAGACTTGTGTCAATTCTGTGTTAATTGCCCAAGCAGAACCACAATCGGTAGCCGCCGGATTGCGAATCTTGGCGTGCTGCATGCTGAGGCAACGTGCCATGCCATGGTCAAAGTGCAAAAGTGTTGCCACCTGCCCGGCTTTTGGCCAGCGAATAAATACAGTGATAAATACTTGTCGACACTATACAAGCATCGCAAAGACATGCCAGAAGAGGAAGTACCCGGCCGAGTGCGCTCTCTGATACGGAGGGGGAGGGAATCTAGACTGAACGCGCTATGAAAGCAGAGCGGTACCGTATGCAGGTAACGTTGATTACTCTCTGGGAAAACAATGTTGAATGGGTTTTTTTTCAAGACAAGTTCAACCTAATAAAGCAATACCACACTAGGTACAGAAGTTGCGACGGCACGGGAGAGCAAGAATAGTTATGCAGTAGTAAATATTCCAATTATATAATTTTTAAACAAGACAAGACTGTTTGTAGAAATGTCTACGTCACGCAGATGTCCTCGTGCCGGGTAAATGTATGCAAAAGTAACGTGCAGCAACATGATTATTTTATCGCCGAGAGGATTATGGCGCTCATTCAGTGCATTGCGGTGGGCCGATGACATTCTGTTTGCCCTGAACTGGGTTGGTTTTAATCACTGTACCGCGCATGGGTCACGAGATGTAAGCGCGCAGGATGTTAACATAATTAAAGGGGCACTAAATGGGGTTGGGAAGGCTATAACAGCTGGAGCTGTTGCTCTTTCCTCGCGCTTCAAAGCGCTGTGGATGGTATACGAGCAGATGAGCTCGGAGCAAGACACCCTAGCAGACATGCACGTAACGCGTTGCAAGAAACGAGTTACTTCTACTTAGCCACAATTTTCGGTAACAAGAAACGTATTTAGTTACTTTAAAAAAGAACGTGTAACGCATTTAGTTCCTTTTAAGGCCAAGTAACGAGTAACGGCATCTCGTTACTTCTCACGAGTAAGGTGTGCAACAGCGCTTAAAGGACCTTCTTTTTATTCTAACCAGCGCATGCGACTATATATAGGTGCATGCACAGATGCATGCCTATAGTCACATTGCGCTGATGATTGCCTCGAAAGCAGCAGCGCAGTTTTTCTACACTCTGGTGGTTGGGGGCGTCATTTCTATTGCGAGTCATATCACGCCCGTCGTGGCCTCTTGTAGCCGCATTCAATTTACGCAAGTGTAGGCGCACTGCCTGAAATGCCAACAGCGGGGATTATCCTGGCGGCGACTATCATTCTAGGGTGTAAGCTCTCGTGGAACGCAGATAGCTCAAGACGCTCGGAGAATAGAAGCATGGTCAAGGACGAACTCTCAAATTTTCAAGGTAGGAAGGATGGAACGACGCTCTCATAGAAGCCTGATCTAGCCGGCAGCTTTTTTAGTTTTCCATTGTCAACGTCCGTCGATGACCAGGAGGAACTTTCTCGGTTTCTTCTTGTGCCGGATGGTACCCGTTGACCTTGATGAACGCACAGTTCCCGAATATTCGCCTGCTCTTCCTGCATCGCAACACTGCCGTTCTTTCGAGCGCCTCGGTAGAACGGCTCTTTAGCGTCGCCGGAGATTTGAGGAAGCGTTGAAACATAACTGATAAAAACTTCGAGAGGCAGCTACGGATTAAGTGCTACTACTACTAAAAAGAAAACAGTGAACCATGAAACAAAACACCTGTGCGTTTGGTCGTCAAAGTAACGCAAAAAGTAGCACGGTACTATTAGGGTAACTCACGCGTTCTTTTTGAGAATCGGCAACGAGGAACGTATTTAGTTACTTTTCGAGCGAGTAACGAGTAAGGGCATTTAGTTACATTTTCTGGCGGTAACGTGCACATGTCTGCTAGAAACACTTGTGGAGGCCATAGCGTTTCTTACAGTATACACTAAAAATGAGTCTAGCGCTAGCGTCTGTGCAGCTCACATCAAGGCAGGCCGTCGGTGTAGTCATGGGCCGCATAAAGCCCCACGCTTGCCTTAGTTTCGTCATTGGATTGGATTGAAATGTTTCAGTGGCCGTAAATTCACATACAATGTCACAAGAACGCAAACAGACAGTAATTACATAATTATAAATTAAAACACTGTGTTGAAGCTAAAGACATAAAAAATAAAACGTGTTCTTTTTAGTGAGAGTCTGCCAGGACGATTATGCTTATCGTTCTGCAGTACAAGCTGACAGTTAACAATGATGCAAAATTTGGGAGGAAATTAATTGACGACCCTTATTTTGCAAACACTTCAAATAATAAATCCGTCGAAAAGCTCAGGTAGGTTTTCTGTGCGTACCTATGAAAACACCGCCATCCGGTGCTTTCGTCCGTGTTTCGCAACCGACCATCTGCCACAGTTTCTGCGGCGGCAAATTACCCGCTAAGTGAAGTTGTCCGGGCGCGGTCAAGATATGTACTGCTACTGCAAAAGAAAAAAAAAAAAAAAAAAAACGGGAAGCGCACTCTCCTTACCAAAAACTAACGTGTCTACATCGTGGGTTTGTACATACGCGAATAAGTAGGGATGGTAGCTTAGTCTTTCAACTTGCTTATAACGAAGCGCAACCATCTCAGCATGAACTAATGGAGCGAAGTTCTACTTTCCAAGAGAAACAAGAGAAGCGAAGCATTCGAAGCGAAGAGAAACCAGCATTGTCTCTGTCAGTTTTTGTTAACATTTAGTCCTTTGTTTCCATGTTCAGCTGGTTTCTTCTAAACTTAATATGCACCAACTAGCCCAGCAACAAACTCTCCTGTAAGCGAAGCGAGTTTTGGCCGTTTCAGCACGAGCGGCTACCTCGTAGGCATAACAATGCATAGTCAAGAAAGCAAACTCAAGAAGACGCTTGAGAATCTGGTAGGCAAGCCAAGCCATCAGATGTGGCCTTCCCATAAGGCCATAACCCCCCCCCCCTCTCACGCCGGGATGCTTTCCCAAGCGCCGTTTCCTGTCTAGTACGCTTACACTTCAAAATTACACAAACTCTACACTTCAAAATTGGTCACGCGTAGTAAGCGCGCAACACGCTGCGTGGGGTCGTAAGCTTCATAACTCAAAATACGTGTTTTCTTACATCGAAGCGTGAATCGGGTCGAGAAAAGCCATATTCGCTTTATTGTATGCGTAACGCAAAATTGTATGTATGCGAAACAGAAAACCCGCGCCAGAGTCCTTCAATGCTTTACTGGTCACGAAACTGCTCCGTAACTCAATGGGAGAGCTTCATATGCTGCGTTTGGCCGCCGCTCGGTAGCGCCACCCTCTCACTGAGGTCACTCCTGGGCAGGCGTTGCGCTGCCTCGAACGGCGGAGCCGCGGCGAGTAGTGTTTGTTTTGTGCGGGGAAAAAAAATGTAACGTGCATCTCGCGCTCTTGTGATGCGACGTAAGTAGTGCAATGACGATGCCGAACATGTGTTGCGTCCCGGGATGCCGTTCCTTGTACAACGATACCACAGAAAATGTTTCCTTGTTCTGTTGACCGAGCGACGGGGAGCTGCTTGAGAAATGGAGGCGCGCCATTCCAAGGTAAGCAACGGGAGATTTCAGCTTCGATTATAAGTGTGGGACAATGTGTGGAAATGCAATGTATTTGAGGATGGAAAATTGAATGTACGCTTTTGAGAGCATCGTGGACCGAGAATTGTACAAGGCTCACTTAGAGCCTGATTTTTGTCATATTAGTCAGGTTGTAGCGGTGCTTCATTACCTGTTTGCAAACTTGTATTACCTAGCGCTCAGGCTCGCGTGTGAAAAAAGCTTTGCTACGTCCTTGTGCTTTTACTTTTCATATTTCGGCGAATTATCCCTTAGGGTTAGTTTTGTTTGCTTTTTAACCGCGCATGGCCGATTCCGGTTTCTTATCTGGTGTTTCAGCCGGAGCGCACGTTTGCTCTTTTTGTCGTACGTCCCGTCGGGCAATATTGTTTGGTATGTAAAGGGTGCCACCTTGTCGCTAGCTTGATTTTTTGTTTTTTCGACAGTGTTCTCTATCCTATTTTCATGTATTTGAAATTATAACGTTCCGAGAGTAATGCATGCATAGCAAACGCCGCGGAACTCACTTTATCGACGTTCATCTCTGCACGTCACAATGCGGACTGCTTCTTCGACGTTTGTATCTCAGGCTAGTCTTTTGTAGAGCAGAAGCTCGCTAGCTCGATGCGTTCAGAAAACCTTTGCGTCGTTCTTGGCTACGTGGCAATATTCTGTTTCCTCCGTGTGCTGCACATCGCAGTGCGAAAAAACAAATGTTTGTGCGCTAGACCACGCTCTTTTGTCTCCCTTCGTAACATTGAAATTTTTTGTTGCGTGTGATAAAATCAGTTTTACTGCTCTTTTTTAGCTTCCTGTTTTTGCAAGGATTGCAATGGTAGCGGAGACACATGGCGCAACATATATCTCTTCGTGTTTTGATCCGTCGCGTTTCTGCAGCGTTTTTAGATGTTCTCAAGTATGTACCCACTCATCAAAACGAAAATACTATTTAGGCTATCTCTTTTAGCGTTCTGTGCATTCCAGAGCAATCAACGGATTCATTAAGCGTAGTCTGAACGACGCGTACTTGGTTTCGTTCAGTTATCGATAGGCCCGCAGTAATTCGTGACTACGCAGCTACCGTATGTGTGGTATTTACAACTTTTGCTTTAAGAAAAGAAGCAATACAGATTTAAAAACCCGTAAACACGACGGCGCAGCACTTCTGCCAGAGCACGCAGAAGCCGTTGCCGTTCGCGGCTGAAGTCTACGGTAAATTACTTCGAAAAATAAAACCCCATTGAAGGCAGGTGATATACACAAAAACAGGACTATTCATCGCTAACTACTACGAAAAAAAAACACACTTAATCAGCGCGCAGACACCAAAAGCAGCGAGCGTTTGCACGCCAAGAGCTGGCCAATACACCGCACGCGCGGCGGCTGGGATGCCCTTCGTGCGGCGGTGACGCCTGTAGTGGCGCGCGGTCCCTATATGAAACGAGCGCCGAAGTTTCGTGACGAGTAAAGCATTGAAGGACTCTGCCCGCGCTTAGGAATATCCCACGCCGCCGATCGCAGCTCTCTTCATCACGCATATACATACATATCCACATCCCCGTGATACATATCACGACCAACTACTGGTCGTGATACATATCTCCAAGCGTGCCATGCGACGTGTTGCTGCATGCTGCTGTGGCTTGTGCTTCCTTCCTTTATTGCGCAGAGGCATTGAAAGGTGGCGCTCGCTTCAGTGATTTTGGCGGGAAAACGGAGTTGTAGCCGTTTGAGGCATCGCCCGAAGCAGGCGCTTTGTGCGTAGTGTTTGCCCGCAATTCAAGCGTGTAGTGTGCGCAGTGATCGCTTTCTTGTGGCAAAAAGTAGCAAAGAAGGAACAGCCTGGTGAATTATTTGACATCGACTGGTGATGAGCACAAGGACGCGGGTTCGATTCCCGGCCGCCGCAGCCGCTTTTCTGATAGAAGCAAAAAGCAAAAACATCCGCGTGTTCCAGATGTGGGTAAACGTTAAAGATCCCCAGGTGGTCAAAATTAATCCGGAACACTCAACTCGGAAGATCCTCATCGCCTGTGAAGTTTAGGTTAGTTTAACTCTACAATCAATCAATCGACATCGACGGGCCCGCGTGGACTGCCGCGCGGTCGGTGCGAGAACACAGAGTGGCGTCTGCGGGGAATTCTCGCGCGACACGGCAACGTTCCTACTTACTCCATCGTTCCGGGCGGACGGCATTCTTAGAGTGGGCAGTCAGCTGTCATGCACGGTCGCTTGGAATATCCAGGCAAGCAAATTATTTCATAATGTCTTCGCTGTAACTATCCGCAAAGAACTAGAAGTATTTGCCGAATAACGACGTTCTTAGTGTGTTCTGCACATCTTCCTATAGACCAGAATTTTGCCGAGTCGGCCATTTTGCGGCAACCGGTGCGCCACTGGCGGGCATTTCTTGGGGACTGCGTCGCGAGCAGACGACGCCGCAGCCACACGCTGTTGTTCCGTGCCGTGCGTGGATATCAGACGTCCCAGCGGCATCAAAAACCGGTAAGTGTGATTTATTCGGTATTTCAGCAGTGTGAAGTTTAACAGTGCTTTAAGGAGAACGTCCAAAACGTCCGAGATCTGTCAGGTTTTCCCATAAATTCCGTTCTCAACCCGCTAAGGCGGCTTGCCACCCTACGCTCGCTTTGCCCACACGGGGCTTGCCTGTGAGGCTACGCTTACCCGCGCCAGCAGGACGCCCGACTTTGTATCACCAATGGATGTTTATTTTCTTAATTCTGGACAGGTTGCCGTCATTGCCTTTACTTTCGATGTAAAGAATCTACTCGTCCGGGCGTCACTGCACCGTTGTTGGCTGCAACAACAATCAGCGTAAGCTCAAAGTACTCATACAAGAAATGTGCGAAGTGCACCACCACAAAAGAAGTGTCTGCATGTGCGGAGTCTATTCGCTGCACAAATTTCCTGCGTCCTTTGAGTGCCGCCGCGAATGCGTCGTCCGCTGATTCGGAGATTTCGAACCTAGCAAATTTGCGAGAGCAAGTACGGTCGTGCGCTGATTGTGGAAGCGCTGTTTATTCACCCTCATGCTCAATCCTTATCGCACATTTCTGTGCTCTAGAGGCATTCTCGGTTCATTTTATTGATGGCAAGCCAACAAAAATCAACCCGACACATATATGCTGCAGCGCGGGTACGCGAAAAAGGCGAGCCTAAAGCGAAATAGTAGCGTCGCGGTGGCGGAGCACGCCCGGTCGTGTCGGTAATTAGATCGCTATTGGCGGTTCCCACCCGCCCCTGAAACGCAAAAGTTCTTTTGAGCAAGCAAACGGCGTGAAATCATGGTGTACCTCCTGTGTTTGTAGCAGAAAATAGTGCTATGCGGCGGCAAATACGTCTCCTGCGAATGCCTGCTACGCACGCTCAGAAGTCTGTGGTTTGGTGCATTCAGCGAATGCCTCCGATTGCGCGGTAGGGCAAATTTATCAGCATGTTATGCGGCGGCAGATATTGTTAAAACATATTTTCCCTTTATGAGCATGTAACGTCTAAGACCTGCACAGGCAAATCGAATATAACATGGCCTGGTTTAAGAACCGACTCACGTTCGCGCAGCGACAGCAGGATGCCATGCTTATAAATCTTCACTACTGCGCCATCGGAGGCATTCGCTGAATGTACCAAGCCATGACTTCTGAGCGGGCGTAGCAGGTATTCGCAGGAGACATATTTTCCCCCGCATAACAATATTTTCTGCTACAAACACAGGAGCAATGTATTAAGCACACCAATATTTCACACCGTTTGCTTGCTCAAAAGAACTTTTGCGTTGCAGCGGCGGGTGGGAACCGCTAACAGCAATAATTACCGACATGACCGGGCGTGCTCCGCTACCGCGACGCTACTATCTCGCTTCCGGCTCGCCTTTTTCGCGTACCCGTGCTGCAGCATATATGTGTCGGGTTTATTTTTGTAGGCTCCCCGTCAATAAAATGAACAGAGAATGCCCGGCTGGCGCGGCGAAACAGCGCACAGGCAACCCCTGTGAGCACAAAGCGTGGGTAGTGTAGCATGCCACCTTAGCGGGTTGAGAACGGAAATTTATGGGCAAACCTGACAGCTCTCGGACGTTTTGAACTTTCTCCTTAAAGCACTGTTAAACTTCGCACTTCTGACATACTAAATAAATGACACTTACCGATTTTTGATACCGCTGGGACGTCTGATATCCACGCGCGGCACGGAACAACAGCGTGTGACTGTGGCGGCGTCTGCTCGCGACGCAGTCCCCAAGAAATGGCCGCCCGATGGCGCACCGGTCGTTAAAAAATGACGCCGCCCAGTGCACACTGGAAATTCTTGCCTATAGGCACCGGACACTGAAGTTTGCTTGCGATTTCAGCGCCACCTCTCGCCGCCGCTTAGCAACCATGTGTCGGTGGACGTCGCGACCGGCCGTTCAGCGCACGTAAAAACACGGGCGCTCGGTGCGGTGTGACGTTGTGTGGCGGAAGTTTTTTTAAGAAACATAGTTATAATTGCAAGTTGCAGGGTCTGAAAGGAACAAAATGCTGCAGGAAAGAATTAGTGGCAGCGCCGCTACTGCTGCGTGAAGGACTGCCACAATCGTGAAAGGCAGCCTGCCTTCATTCTGTAGAGGTTTCTCAGGCAGCCGTGGAGTATAAGCGTCGCAAGAAATGAATTTTAGCAGTAAGAAAGCCATGACATTTTTTGCCAGCGGAAGGAGTAAAATTACTAGTACGTGGACTGTTTATGCGCAGCGCAGACACGAAGGGCCGTAAAACTAAAACGTTTGCTTTCAGTGTTCCATACACATCGCGCGCTGCGATGAATCGTATGCCGTCGTTGAATTTGCATAACACAAGGTATTACGGCTTCCGCCACTATAGTTTTATCAGCAGTAACCTTTTTTTAGCGACATTCACGGCACCGAATGGATGCCAAAAGGCGGCACAAGAATATGTTCACAGCACTTCGCGGGGAATGCCAAAATCAATGTCAAGACGGTCAGTGCGCATCCCGCTTACTGCCCTACTTTGTTCCCCGACTTCTACAGATCTACTTCTACCACGCATTCCAAGCGAGAGCGTGGAAAGCTATCAAAGGCAAGGTTGCATTCACTCGCGCCGACTTCTTTAGTGCGTTTTGCGAACTCTGGAAGTTGAGGTTACTATTGCTTAAGCAGAGGATGCGCAGGATGAGGAAATACTTTTTGGAGAATTTTGAACGGCCTAAACAAACTGTATCACAATTAGCCGCTAAGACGACTCTAACATAGCTCACAAGATAGAAGCCGAAACTAAATGGAATCCTTGTAAAGACAACCGCAGCTCCGCAGCAGATTTCCATCTGTGTGGAACTGCGTTACTTTGTCATCAGCTAATAACGTTTGGAATCCGTTGTTAATTAGTGACAATACCAACCGAGCTGGAAAAGGGCAACCGAAAAGTAACTGTAGTGTGGTTGCGCGAACAGAGGAAACAACACAAACACGCTTCTGTCGTGGAACGCGGTTGTATACGCTGGGGTCACTTTATTAGGCTGTGAAACAAGAAAAATTAATACTGAGCTGAATTGGCCCTGTAAATAAGCTTGCCTTACTGAGAATGCGACTTCGCAACGACTTCTATTCCATCAATTTCTTTCACGGCGTACGCGCGTGCGGGAACGCACAATCTCTGTAACTTCTCGCGCACGCGACGCCGCACACTAAATTTTTTACACCCTTTCTGGCCGAAAAGGGTGTAAAAATCTTGTCCCATGGCTAACACCCTTAAAAGGTGTTTTGGCAAAAAAAGGGTGTATGAATGAAAAAAGGGTGTTGAGCTCAACACCTTTAAAAAAGGATGCTGAGGATGCTCAACACCCTAAAAAAAGGGCGTTGAGTCTCACACCCTTTTTTGAGGTGATAGCATGTGCAGAGGCAATTTGAAACGGCGGAGCGCGCAGCATTCAACACAAACAGACAATACTTACAAGTTACAGTTGGAACACGGGATGCAAGCGGTACAGGGAGTGCATACTTACTTAGCAATACATGTGCTGTTCTTGCTTTTCTACCCAGCAGAGGAAAGGCCCCAGACGGAGTCGGTGGGCTTGTCGCAAAAAACTGATATTTTAGCGCTAATTTTGGAAGTATGGATTTTACTACGAGAACATACAAATCAACACGCGGATTTGCAAAAACTTTTTAATTACGCGGCAGTTTTTCTGATCCGTAACTTATCGAATTTTATTAAATACCATACAAATCTTCCCTGCCACCTCAACACCCTTCAAAAAGGGTGTTCATTATTTCAACACCCTTTTTCCCAGAAGGGTGTAAAGCTACAAATTAGGGTGTTCGAAACTAAGACAAAGGGCGTAAAGAAAAAATGGGTGTTAGTAAAACCGCCAACGAAGAAAAAAGGTGGAGAGACCTCCAATTTTGGAGGCATTTTGTACCTGTTTACACGGGTGGACTGAACATTCTCTACAAGAGGGCGGGGGGGGGGGTTGTACTTCACGATGTTTACAGCCATATGAATTGGCATAATTTATTACCAGTGAAGTTCTTTAAGCTTCAGGAGGTAGTTTCGGTGCCATTAGCAAAATAATACAAAGAAAAACTGGGCCACCTGTAAAGGGTGCACCACCGCAGAGAGGGTGTTATAACAGTGAAGTCGGCTTTCGAGCTTGTTAGAGTGTGAGCAGCTCCGCTGTTCTTTTTTTTTTCCAACTGAACACCTATTCCAACTGCCACATCTTCCTAAAAAGAAATTTGCTCCTTGGAACAACTTCAGCACCGCAGAGCGTGTTGATGAGCTTCAACAAGCCACCCACCTGCATCCAAGTTAAGCGAGCGAACACAACCTACGTAAATAAAAACAATATGGCCTGCGCCTTGTTGATGGCTGGATTCGGAAGGACTTCATGGGCACACTTCTCAAAAAAGTGCTTAATGTCTTCGTCGCCATAATCAAAAGGTGTCGAGTCGTCAGCAGAATCTGGGCAGTCAAAGAAGTCGACCGCATGTTCGTAGTCGCTGACCCCTTCGCTGTCGTAGCCATCCGTGTCGCTGTCCTCGGACGCATTCTGGTCGCCAATCGAACCTTGATCTGGCTCCTCCGCAAACTCACTGTGAGGCAAGTTCTGTCCTTCTTCACTTCCATCGGACGACAGCTGGGAGCCACTTTCACAGAATTCGACACCATCAAGTTCGCGAGAGCGTTTTGCCACGCTGATAACGCAACGTTGCCTCCAGAACATCTCTCGCTTCTCCGGGCTCGGGGTATCGGCGATACCGCTTACCGGCCGGTGTACTCATTGTAACACCTTAATTAACCAAACAAAACAACTCAATAGCACTAAACTACAAAAACAAAGGATGGGGATACAGCTACTCGCCTGTGGCCTGTACAGTAAACTAGACCCTGCCAGACCCCGGCATTACATGGGTCACGCGATAGTTTTGCTTGTCACCGCTGCTAATGTGGCGCGCCGTACAAAATAAAAATATAGTTCTAACAAAATTGCCAATGCCGTTTTCTCAATAAAAAGGGGTGCTACTTTTCAATAAAAAAGACGCAAAAAGTAGTTACAATCTACAGGAAGCTGTTTTACTGAGAGAAAATTACGTAAGATTACGCGATTTGAAGGGGAACCTTGAAAAACTTGGAAGGTGGTATTAGTGGACAATACAATGTAAGATTTTATTCAGAAAGCTCATCAACAGTTACTAACATTTGTTTATATTAAAAAAACAAAAATTACCGAGTTTTGAAGTATTTTTCGTGCGCTTCCACATCTGACTTCAACTAATGCATTGTAGTGGGCCGACTGAAGCCGCAGCCGCAGCCCACGCCAGGGGCAGCGTTGCGCAGCGCATTTCTTTTCTTGTACTGTGCGAGCATCCTCGTGTTAAAAATTTACGCTCTCGTGCAGTACGTTTTGCAGGGAAAAAGAGAAGTGGTCGAGCACAAGGACGTGCGCGGATTTTTTCCGCAAGACGTCGATGACTACAAGAGAGAGACGTTGCACGACGCGTTTTGGTCTGGCGATAGCGAGACGCGGGTGGATATACGAAGCCACCATTATTCACATGACCGGTAAGTGTACTTACACATAAATTGTGCGTAATGTTATCTGGTCTGAGCGTGCTTAAATATTTTAAACCCGACACTAATCGCAGAATGTAAGGCTGAAATGTGTTCATGGCAGCGGAATCGTCGCAAGGCGTCGATAAGGCCCGCTACTTCGGAGATCGCATCGACTCCCAAAAAAAAGGGTCGTAAAAAAGCTTGCAAAATTTTCGCTTTGACACAGGATAGTGCTGGTTACGAACGCTGTGTACGAAGTACAGTTTCTAGGAAATTCTCAGCGTAGTTCGTGTTAACGTCGAATAGTCGCCAAGCCAAATACAGGGTAGTGCGGCCATAATTGGAACATTTTGAAAACTTTTCCTGAACGAACCGCTGCTCTGTTCGCGCTCAAAGTTCACACGAAAGTCCCGTATTGTGGTCTATTTTTTGACACCACGAACAACAACGGCACTTACCTGGTTATTTGGAAAAAAATGACAATTTTCGCTTATGGGAAAATGGCGGCTGATTTGGACGTGCGCAAGTTGATATTGGAACGACGGCGCCACCTAGGGTATGCAGAGCAAAACCCACGTTTCGGATTCATGGTAGGAAGAAGCCAAATGGTGTAGCAGACGGTAAGAAAAATTTTTCGTCCCTAGTTTACGATTATAACAAATACTTGCATAACAGCTGATACCAATCATACTAAAACAATCCCACGATTCATCGTTGCCAATAAACGTTGGATTTGTTTCCTCACCTACTGTTACATCGCATGAAAAACGTGCAAATCAGTGTGTCAGTTCCAATTTTTTAGTTACGCTGAACTTTCTTAGAAGTTTGCTACGCTAAGAATTAGAGATAGGACATTGGGGGTGAAGAAGTTCATATGCTTTCGCTACGCAGCATTTATTGTCCCTAGCAAGGACCTTTTTACCGGCAATTCACGCCGTCGGCCCAGTAAAAAAAAGCAATGTACTGATTTCAACCGTCCACGTAGTCGTCAAAGTAAACAAGAAGGAAAAAACGAAGGGCTCGTGTCCTCATTTCTCGAAGTGACCGCCGTCAGCGTCGATGCATTTCGGCAGCCTATCAACATAGCGTCAAATACTGCTTCCCTCATCTTGTCGTCAATGGCGGTGAAGGCGGCCTGGATGTGTCTTGCAAAGGTCACGATATTTGCCACCGGGCGGCTGCGGTACACTGGGGATTTATGAAAAACTAGAGGCATGAAAAACTCGAGTACTTGATGCCATTGAAGGAAACTGTGGAAAGCATTGAAGACAGTGTACAATTCATGAGCGAACGTTACGACGAACTATTAACACGCACAGAGCGCAACGAGCAGGAAGCAAGGGATTTGAAGCGGAGGCTCGAAAAAGTGGAAGCTCAGGATGACGAGCTTGTACAGATGAGACGAGAGGTCGATGACCTTGAATGGCGAATCAGGCGACTTAATCTTGAATTTCACGGTATACAGATAGCTGAAAAACGAAGACTTGGTCAGTGAAATCAATAAGCTTGCAGCCAGAATAAAATTGCCCCTTCTGGACAAAACTGACATCGTAGCCATCCACCGCCTCCCTTCCAAGAAAGATAAGATACCCGGCGTAATCTGTCGCTTTGCGAAACAGACCGACAGGGACATGTGGTGGCAGAATAGGAAGAAACTGTCTGATGCGCATGAGGACTTGTTCGTGCTGGAAATTCTGACAAAAAGGACACGCACTCTGCTTTTAGAAACAAAAGTCTGGGCCAAGGCTAACAATTTCAAATACGTATGGCATAACAACAACAAAGTACTCATGCGCAAAGTAGATGGCGACCCAGTGGTGGTGGTTACTAATGCTTGCGACCGCGACCGGCTCAGATAAGATGAAGAAAAATAAAGCCAACTGGAAATACCATGGCATCCGCCCATTCCGAAGACTACGTGCAACCGCACGCTTTTGATAAGTACCTAGGTACTCAGTTTTCGAAGTCATTTAAATGTCTACACTTAAATGGAAGGTTTAGCGCAAACAAGACGAGGACGGTGGCAAACGGGACAGGCGCTGCTAACAACTGAGTTTATTTCGAAAAGCACAAACATATAAATAGCAGGCATGCACTGAAGAAAAAGAAAGGAAAGGGAAAACATTACACATCACGGTCATCTGGCGAACATCAGAAAAAAGTTTGTAGAAATGCACTTTTCTTATCATATATAGAAAGTGACGGTACACTTACGCACATGGGCCCTTTTCTTTTTATGAAAAAAGCCTCGGCAACCTCACGTGCGGTAGCATCTCTGCTCCTTTCGATTATTTTTGTTTTGTCCAGATTGGGTTTACAGAATCACAATCTTTACAATGTTGTGGCAAGTGCGAACCAGTTCCATTTTTTATCGACAAGGCATGTTCTCTGAGGCGGTCATTATTGCATCGGCCGGTTTGGCCGATATACACTTTACCACAAATCAGAGGGATCTCGTACACAACACCAATGGCACACTTAATAAACGTCGTGGCATGCTTCTTCTCGGGTTTTTTAAAGGCGAGAAGAAGCATGCCATTAAGAAGCATGCCACTTAAACGTACGATCCATTCGGAACAAAGCAGTTGACTTGAATCTTTTCTTAGATCAAATAAAGCCATCATTTGATGTTCTTAGGTTAACCGAGACATGGTGCACACAACAATCTGAAGTCTTTCGTAAACCATCTTATCACACTTTCTATCTGAATCGCCCCACAGGCCGTGGCGGTGGAGTTTGCATTTGGTTAGAAAGGCATTTTCTTGTGAAATAATACCTCAATTTTCTGCAATGACGCATGACTACGAAATATTGACCGTAAAACTTCAAGGCACTCTTCTTGTTGTATGCACCATCCCCCAAGTGGTTCCCTGACACCTTTTTTAGAATATCTTGAAACACTTCTTGATTTTGTGAATAATAATCAGCTTAATGTAATTTGTGGTGGCGATGTTAATATTAACATGCTGAAATGTGATACCTCGCAGGTTAAACTAGATGTTCTGCTAAAGTAAAATGGTTGCCAGAACGTAATTACACTACCCACCAGACTCGCGGTCAACTCATCATCACTCATTGACATATTCGTCACAAATTTACACGCGGAAAGCACTCGAACCGCAGTACTTGTATCAGATTTAAGTGACCATCTACAGTCGATCCCGGATATAACGAACTCCAAGGGGATCGTAAAATAGTTCGATATATCGATAATTCGAAATATAAAATATGCCTACCTGAAGCTTACCTGAATACTCCGCACATCACTGAGAGCTTTCGGAGATCATGACAAGCGGTTTGTAACCGACTTGTTCTCCAAAGCACGGAAAATACGAAACACAGCGCAACGACCACAGCCATTTATTTGGCATGAAAAAAGTCCGTGAGCTTGGACTGCTTCTTCTTTTGCGCCATGAAGTTCATTAAACTGTCTTCAAGTTTGCTGACGCTGTCCAAATGCGAAAGTCCGGCGCCTTCCATTGCGCCGCAACAGCGGCGAATCACGCTGAACGCCGACGCAAGCCGACACGCTGAACGCCGCAAAAACAAAACAAACACGCACCACACTTCACGAGTTTCCCGACGGAGCAACCACTGCCACTGGCCAAGCGGCGAGAGCGGACCACTCCGCCGCTCAAGCAAACAGGCTCAAGCGCGCAGAAACTGGATTTTCCTTCCTCCTCAACTGTCTCTCGCCCGCAATCTCTCGCCCGCGTTCTTTACCACGCGGCTGAGGCGTCCAAGGTCACTCTAGCGACGCGACGGAGCCTCTCTCTCACCGAGCGCGGGAGCGCGCACGAGAACTCGTCGCCGGAACCTTCCCAGGAGGAGCAGCGAAGCGCACTTGCAGGGGCGCTTGACGCGCGGGAGTGTTCGAAATACGCATGTGGCGGTGACCGGGAGTTCGATACACGCGTACAACAGCGCTATACTTTTGCATGGGATGTTTAGACTGTTCGATATATACAATAATTCGATATATCCGGGTTCGTTATATCCGGGATCGACTGTACCTATATTTTTATGCTCTAAGGATCACGTCCGAATTAAGCGAACAAATACAACTCATCAGGTACAGCACATTACAGAAAGAACTCTTGCTACCTTCTATGATAAAGTAGCCCGAACCCGCTGGGACAGTATATTTAGGGAGGAAAACGCCAACAGCGCCTATGATGAATTTTGCAAAATATTGAAATCTATATACGACGCTAGTTTTCCCTATACATCTTTTAAGAAAAGAAAAAAAAATCAAGAAACCTTGGGTTACTGCTGATATCGACAAGAATCAACAGAAAGAATGCGCTCTACAACGAATTTCTCAGAAATAGAAGCCAAGAAGGATTTAAAACTTACAAGGTATTTCGTAATCGTTTGGATAAAGCTCTAAAAAAGGCGAGGCGAGACTACTTCACTGCTTCATTTACTTCAGCTGCTGGCTGTGTAGACGTGATGTGGCGAAAACTAAACACAATAATAAACCAAAACATTCCAGCTCAAAAAAAAAAAACACCGTCTAAAAACAAATGACGTGGAGGTCACAGGAAAGGCGCTTGCAAACGCTTTCAATCAGCACTTTGTTAATATTGCTTCTCACACTACAGTGCGCAATGACCTTAGGGATATACCTCACATTAACAGCACCATTTTTCTTGATCGGGTAAATCACTGTGAGATAAGTACTACAATATTGAGTTTAAATAACAGCAACGCCAAAGATTTCGATGGTTACCAAGTGAAACCAATAAAGCACGTCGGGCATCTAGTCGGCCCTTGTATTGCGCATATTTTCAATCTGTGTATAAGTCAGGCTATCTTTCCTGAAAGGATGCAGATTGCAAGAGTGGCAGTTGTCTTTAAAAAAGGTGACCGAAATGATATTGGAAACTACAGGCCATTATCGATACTTCCAGTCTTCTCAAAGATTCTTGAAAAAGTTATACTAAAGCGACTATCGCAATTTGAACAAAAACATACCTACTATCGGAGTGCCAATTCGGGTTTCGCAAGGGTTCCAGTACGCAACACGCTTTGCTTACCAAAAAAGAACATCTACTTACACAACTTAAGCAAGGAAAGCTGGTTTTAGAAATTTTCATCGATTTGTCAAAGGCATTCGATCACATTAATCCCAATCTGTTACTTCAAAAGCTCGCACGGTACGGTATTCGGGGAAAGGCCGGATCACTGCTACGATGCTATCTTGAACACCGAAGCCAAATAGTTACTGTGGACGATTCTTCCTCTGATCCTTTGCCAGTTCTAGCAGGGGTACCCCAGGGCAGCATTTTAGGACCATTTTTATTTAATATGTTTGTGAATGACATAGTCAGTATCGGGCCGCACGCTAAATTCGTCATTTACGCAGACGACACCACTATATTCTTAACTGGTATCGTAGCCGATGATTTAATTGATTGTAAACTTAATTTTACTTAAACTAGATAAATGAACGCAAGAAAATTGTTTGAAAATAAACATTGCTAAGACTAAAGCCGTACTTTTCCGGGCCAGGAATAAAACCTTAATATTCACCGACACAATATCTTTAAGATCAACCGCTGTGGAGATTGTACCAAGTATTAAAACTTTAGGGGTGATGTTTCACGAAAACCTCTCATGGGATAGTCACGTTACTTCCCTAATCGCGAAATTATCGCATGTAGTTGGCTTAATGTACCGCCCCCGGCACATATTACCGCGTAACATTATGTTGTTAGTATATAATACTTTGTTTTTATCCAGAATTAATTATTGCCACTTAGTATGGGCATCAACTACGCAAAATAATCTACAGAGTATACATAGATTACAAAAAAAGTTTATTAGATTTCTTGAAAACCTTTCTACGCGTTCACTCACACAACATTTATTCCCGAAATATAATGCCTATAGCAAAAACGTTCGATTACCTACTGTGTAAAGCAGTAAAGCAGGCTACGCTTAACAACTCCCCCTTTTTTTCTAAATTAGCAAAACTTCAAGAAAGCACCAAAACATACCGAACAGGGCAAGTTCAACCCTTCTGTGTTCAAACGTACAAAACTTCATATGGACTGCAAACCCTACAAAACAAACTTCCGCGACTCTTAAATGAACTCAATAGCCAGGACATTAGACTCCCCGAAACGACTTTCCGAGAACTACGAGAGTATTTTAAAAAATGTTGAACGTGCTAATAGTTTGTTGCGCATCGGTACATATGTCAAAAAGACTACTCTTTGCTCTATCGATTGCCTCGTATTGATGTCCCTACAAAAATTGTATTTTCTTTTAATTCCTTTTTCCTTTCTTCTCTTCTCTTCTCTCCACTGTATACCCCTATCTTTGACTGTGCCATTCTTTGTATAGTAAATGATATTATATTCTTTGTATGATACATGATATTATATTCTTTGTTATTCTTTGTATAATGCATGATAGCTTGTGCAGTTTGTGTAATGCCGAAGTACGTGTAGTACCCATTACGGTTTCTGCGTATTTACTGTGTTGGTAGTTAATTTCACCCATTTTCTTTTGTTCTCCTTCTTTTCTTTTCGTTTCAAGATACAAGTTGTATTTGACGTTGCCGTGACGCTGTAAAGTGCTTGGGGGCTTGCAGCTCTGTCAAGCTGTCGATTTCTGACAGCTTTTACTGCTTGCTCCCAGCGTCATGTACGTTTGTTCAAGACGCGAATAAAGACAAACAAACAAACAAACGTAACCCCACACAAAAGCGTCGCAGGTTGTGAAGTCGGGTGAGCGTGCAGGCAGGGTCATCGAGGCTCAACCTCGCTCCATCCAGCGGTTGGGAAAGTTGGCGTCAAGCCAACGGTGGACTTTAGCGGCGAAGTCGGCTGGCGCTCCATCTTGCTGCAAAACGCGAACCACTTTTCGCATATGATATTGAACTAGTTGGTGCAAAACGTCTTCTTTGAGGAGGTTCAGGTACGAATCGGCTGTGACGGTGCCGTCGAAAAATAACACGGCCCTATCAAGCCCTCCTGCCAGATTCCGCACCACACGATGATGCCGGGAGAATTTACTGCTCGTGTGGTCACAAAATTCGCCCAAAAACGCGTGCATTGGCGGTTCACACGCCCGTCGAAATGAAAAGCTTCGTCGTCGCTAAATACGGGAAACGAGAGGTGCCGAGAGTCTGTCGCGATACGCCTGAGCTCGAAGCGACAAAAGCTCAAACGACGCCCCTTGTCGTCGTCTGTCAGTCTCTGGTGGACCTGTAGCTTATAAGGCCTGAAGCCTTTGCCTTCAAGGCACGAGTGACGGTTCACGCCGACGTCCGGAACATTAGCCCCGAACGCCTGCACGATAAGCGTGGGTTGGCTTCAAAAGCCCCCACTACGGCCTGGGCAAGTACCGAATGCCGGCACCCTTTTTCTTTCCACACTTTACGCTGCAAGTATTCGTTCGCTTGAAATGCGTCCTTCCATCGAAGCACAGAAGGGTAGCTGGGAGGTCGCTTGCTGAATCTTTTCTTGGAGAGGGTGCATACTCGAAGGCCAATAAACATACCGCATCTGCCTTTTCTTTCGCAGAAAAAGCTCACATTTCAACGCCTCGCGATTACAGACAGACACACACAAACACGCACACAAAACTTCACAAATACAACGAGGACGAACAAACAAGTACAACGCCAGCATTGTGAGGCTGATTTCACAGGGCTGGATAATCTGGTAATGCTAGCAGACGAACAGAAAATGTAACAGCAGGCGAGGAAACAAATCCAACGTTTATTGGCAACGATGAACCATGGGAATAATTTATTATGATTGGTATCAGCTGTTATGCAATTATTTGTGATCATCGTAAACTAGGGACGAAAAAGGTTTTCTTGTCGTCTGCTACACCATTTGAGTTCTTCCTACCGTTAATCCGAAACGTGGGTTTCGCTCTGCATACCCTAGGTGGCGCCGTCGTTCCAAAATCAACTTGCGCTTGCTCGCACGTCCAAATCATTTATGCGAAAATCATTTTTATTTATTTTCAGAATAACCAGGTAAGTACCATTGTTGTTCCCGGTGTCAAAAGAAATAGACCACAAAATGCGACATTCGTGTGAAGTTTGAGCGCGAACAGAGTGGTGGTTTGTTCAGGATAATTTTTTAAATTGTTCCAATTATCGCCGCACCACCCTTACTTAAGTAAACAAGGCGTTAAGTAACTTCTCACGTTAGAGCTTCGAAATCATCAATTGTCTGTGAAGGCCTTGTTTCTGTTAGCCACTATAGTAATGTTAATCGTGAATCTTCGTATCGACCATAACTACCCACGTAAAAGCTACGGCAATAAATAAGCAACAACTTTTAGGAACTTTTGTTTTTAGAAGTCAACCAATATTTGTGCAAAAGTTGACCTCATAACAACCCTTAAATATGTGCGTCAAATGACACTGAAGTACGTTTGTGACTTTAAATATGTGAGTCCTTTTGGTGGAAGACATGCGGAACAAGTGTGACATTTGTTATCCTGTCTTCACCTCTCAGTGCAGGCAAACACAAATAAAAAGGCTGAGAAAGCCCAAAAAGATCAGCCGAAGCCAGTATGCTTCTTCAGGCTGCTGCAATGGAAAAAAGAACCGCGGCAGCCTTTAAATATCAGGATTTAGGAATTGGAGTCTTAGAATAGCGAGCTGAAGGCATCGAACAAGCAGCTCCAGGAGAGCCTTTGCAGCAGCGAGCTGCGGGAGCTGCGGTTCATTAATTAAGGAGCTGCAGAAAGCTCTGCGCAGAAAAGTTCTTTTCGCAGGTACGTAAACCATCAGTGTTCATGGTGTATTATCCCCGTATGAGCTACCTTACGTGGCAGATGCTGCAGTTGCAGTCATGCTTTGTTGCCTGTAACCTGAACTGTTGCAGGGAGGGTAGCACATCTGCAAACATGCGCCATTGCCATCTAAACAGCCTGCATCCTCACTGAACAGGGGTTTTTCCTTGTGCGGGCGAAAACAAAACTTAGCCCTGCAGCATGACCTGGTTACATGGCTTGTTTGTAGGCGTTTTGAGATATTGCTTGGCTATCTTGTTGTAAGCCTCTGTAGAGCCTTTTGCAGGCACAAGATATATTACGCATTTTTGAAAGCGTTTTTACTAGTTGTGAGAGAAATTGACTGAGAAATATTTCGGAATAGAAGGCCCGGTTATAAATTCATAAAACGGCCCTGCTATATAAAGTGGAGAAACATGTAAATGCTCCGTATATTGTGTAGCAGACTTGCTAAATATGTGACTTATTGGTCAACAAAAACTATTGGTCTACATTTTTCTCACAGTACCAACTGCGAAAGTGGCTTGTTAGTCCCAAAAGAACAAACTGCAGCTATGTAGATTGGCTGACTTGTTTGCGATTTTATATGTGTTATGCATAGTAGCTACAAATCTCTTGGTACGGGAAATGTCATTGGCTCCTTTAAAAGCAAAACAGTTTATTAGAACTGGATGCCGGGGACGTTCATCGTTTTAAGAAATCAACGTTTTTTTATGTATTTGGACGAATTTTCCCCCGTGATTTTTGCCTCCAAAACGCCCCTCTTCTTATATTCGGGCTCGAACATAGCACATAGTTATTTCTTTCTTCAAATAACTTCGTCCTTGGCATGCGCCTTGTACTACTTTGCCTGGAACGTGAGCCGCGAACCCACTGCTCTACCCTCAGATATTTGTTGCCGAAAGCTCGCTGCTCAGCGTCAACTTTGGGGCCGACTTCTCCCGAGAATCCCATTGGCTACGTTGGTAGTGGTCACATGACCAGACATTCTAATCCGAAGGTGCGAGCTAACGCGCACGCGGCACAGCATCGGCTCCTTATTGCGCTTTGTTTTGTTCGTACTTGCTTCTGCTTTCTGACCCACTGCAATCAACAGGAGAAGTCACCGCCGCGTTTAAAAAATGGGGATCCTGCTGTCAAAAAAGCAGGGTAATTCAAGCACAGTGCGTATTCTCGGACTAAGCGAGGCAACCATTCCAGGTTGGAGGAAGTGTCGTGATCGCATCTTTCAAGCCACACCCACTCGTAAAGCGTTCCGTGGACCCAAGAATGGCCACTACTCAAAACTGATCTTGCAGAATTCGTCCGCAAACGTTGCGGCTAGTTTTTTTCTGTAAACGCTAAGCTTGTGCAACTGAATGCCAGAGAGTTTGCAGGTGATGTTGGTGGGCCTCGTGACAACTTCGCATTACCTCGCGTATAGTCGTAATATACATGTTTTTTTATTTCCGGAATAGCCAAAAGTGCCACCGTTGCGTTATAGTTGAGGTCGGTTATTTACATCAAATACGGTAACTTTGGAACCTCTCCAGGCAGCGAAGAGAGCGTATATGGCCTGCAGCACCACACCAACATAGACCCTGTGGAGCCACCAGCACCCAGAATAAGCTGCACCATCATGGGCCCTGCTGCAGCACCAGCACGGGCTGGGGGGCACTACTGCTACCAGCCATGAGCCGCGCCAGCACAAGCCCTGGGTCACTACCACCACCAGGCAGTACCTACACCAGCGCAGGCCCGGGGGCACGACTACCACATGGCACTAGTTGCGCCAGCACGAACCCTGCGGCACCACCATCAGCAGGCACTAGAAGCGCCAACACGGGCCTTGGGTCACTACCGCCACCGCCTGTTTGCTGCGCCAGCACAGGCACTGCGGCACTCTGTGCCAGCACAGGCCCGGCAGAACCACCACCACCTGCCCTAAATAACTCTGGCTGTGAAGAAAGTAGGTGTTGAACGCTTTCTTTCTGTTGGCCCAGAATATTGACAGATGCGTATTTTTAGAGTTAGGCTATACTCGGTAACAAGTTAAGAAAAGCAATAGCTCATGTACGGTATCGCCCCGCCCAAGCGACAGACCCGGATGTAAACGGGCGCGCGCGTTTTGAAAGGAGATTGCTATGAATGAGTGATGTCGTCTGTCTTTTCTCACGTAGTTTGTTTGTTGTCGCTGCAGTAGTTTATAAGCATATTAGGTCCAAAAAATCATGGAAACGGCCCGTGCCATGTCCAAAATACTCCCAGTAACGCACTACTTCTGCCGGGCGGAGTAACATCCCGCAGTGGTGATGAGGCACAGCGGCGACTTCCGTTGCCGTTCTTAAGTTGTAACCGAGCATAGTGAAACCTATGATTTTGTCGCAGAATTACATAGTATGCCTGTGGCGGAGGCCTCTGGTTTGGTCACTGGGGCAGTTTTGAGTAGCAATGACCTTGGAGCCATGTCGCATTATGAAGCCAGATGTGGGCAGCGGATTCATTTCTTGCTTGCATAAATAGGATGGCTTTGCATCCTACTTATGCAAACCACTTCCACATTAAAATTTCCTGGAAGCAAGTGAATCTGCGCTTTATTTACGTTTTATCGTGGTTTTACCACTAGACACGTTGTTCTGACAGTGATTTTTACTGCAGCAGATACTGGAAGGGCGCAGGATGTGGCAAGACCACAGCCCACAAAAGGTGGGTTTGTTTATGCCTGGGTTGGCTTTAGAAACAAGCAGTCTTACGTGCAGTTCCTTATGGTGTTCTTAAAATCCCAACCATGGAAACAATTTTTGCTGTTTACTTTAGTTGTTGGATGTTAGAATGCATATACAAAATACGGCCAAGCCCACTTATAACGGCCGCAGTTTGGGTTATAACGAACGATTGTGGCACATAGTATGCACTGGGCCAACGGCAATCAATTTCAGATACAACGAACGAGTGTGAGGGGGAAGCTTGGGTACAAAGAAGGACCCACCCTTGTGTGTGTACAACAAGCAATCCCAGTCGCCACTTCGATGGCCGTTTTGTGCCCGCATAGTGTGATATCCACTGCACAGGATCACCCTTTCTCAACATATAGCAGCAAGCAAAAGAAAACGCCAGGGAACAAAAATTTAAACAAAACAGGACACCGCTTTTGGGAATTCCAGGTTTCCAACCCCCTCCCCTACTATCCACCCTCGTTTGCCGGGAGCGGGTCAAAAGGAGGAGCGCGAGACAGGGAGCGTGGTAGATTAACTGCGCAGAGACTTTGTGTTGGCACCGTAGCAACACGTGCGAAGCGTGGGTCGTGTCTCCCTCCAACTCCAGCCCGGGTTAGGACAAAGCGGAAGAATGATTTCAGCCATGGACGAAGGAAAGCTGGGGCCACTGAATTTGGTAAGCTTGAGTGAACACACACCAAAACATTAGAAGAACGTAATTTTTTTGTTTGGTGTTAACGTTAGAGCAATGTTCTTAATGTCATTTTTTCGAAATGTTTAACTAATGTTGTCAAAAACGTTACAATAATGTTTTGGAAAACATTATTTAAACGTCTGCAAAACATTTTTACAACATATTATTAATGTTAGCGTTATATTTCCCTAACGTTGCAGCGAACAATCTGATAACGTTCAAAAAAAGTTTAAAAACAAAGGAAAACGTATCATCAATTTTCGCCAAACGTCATGCGAACAGTAAGAAAACATTTCTACAACAAATAAATACTTTTGGAGTTACGTTTACCTAACGTTGCAGAAACAAGCTAGAAAACATTTTAAGAACAACTAAAAACGTTACAGTAACGTTTCGTCAAACATTATTGGAACTGTGAGGAAGCGTTTCGACAACATATTAATTATGTTGGATTTACATTTACCTAACGTTGCAGAAAACATGCTTGAAACGATCTTTTAACATCTCAAAACCTTTTCAGAATGTGGACCAGGAACGTTACAGTGACGTTTTGCCAAACGTGTGGAATGTATATCGTTGAGCATTGCTTCTGTTATCCCCGTATACCGGATACGATATATTTTAAAGCATTTGCAAAATAACAAAGAAAAGTGAAATTTCAAACAAAATTTTATTTTATATTGCATGGTTACATATATTTTTTTTTATTTACATTTATTGCTGTGCAGGAGAGGCTATGGATAGCACACTTTGGAAGAGGCTCCATCCAGGGGCTGGCTGCGTCTGTGTGGAAAAAGCAAACAATTTCAACTGCAGTACGCTGCAGCAGTAGGCTATTTTTGCGCGAAAAAGTAGTTGCCGCCTAAGAATTTGTGTAGTTAACAAGAGCGCACACACGCACACACTAAATGAAGAGTAAACGAACAAGCAGCTACGCAGCAACTCTTGCTAATCATATGACTAGAAGAAAGAAAGCGCACAAAATTTTGGGTCACCTGACTCCCAACTTGAATCCCCCGAGTTCACTGTTGCTTGCTTGCGGAGTTTTATGTCTTCTGCATGGTCCACATATTTTTATTAGGCAGAGATTAGGATGAAAATCATTTAAATATAAATGCACTATTAAATTTTGAGAATATCAGTTTATTCTTACCGTGTGGGTTCCTGTGAGCCCAATATTTGCAAAGCGGAGCCAGTCACCAAAAAAAAAATTCCCCCGCATTTCCCCGAAGGGGAGTATGAGGAAGTGCGAAGCACGGGGTGATGCTATGAGGGGGAGTTTGTTGAAGTTTGGTGGCATTTTGCCCGTTAGTTACATTAACACCCCCTCGTGATCACGTTCGGCTTAACACGCCTCGTTTGTCCCTCTGCGGAAATCTTGGTGAATTAACGTGTATGTTCGAGAGGAGGAGCGCACCGCACCGCAGCGCACCGCAGCTGCGAAGCGCCGACCGGAGTGAAGGGAGAGGAGGCGCAGTCACGTGAGAGAATGCAGAACTAGCGGGTTTGTAGTATCACGTGTACACCACCCAGTTATCAAGCCGCTATAACGCCGCTGAGTCGCCAACGCACGCCGCTGACGACGTAGTTTGAATGCGTTAAAGATATAAGGCGCGTTACTAACACTGATATCAACGTCGCGTCCGTGGCTTAGTCGGTAGAGCGTCGCGCTGCGGCCGCAAAGTCCGCAGATCGAAACCTGGCGCCGGATGCTGTTTTTTTATATAGTGTAGTGGCCTGGCTGGCGCGCCGAGAGAGGGTGTTGCGAGCTGGATAGTAGTAAAGGGGCTTTAGGAGAGTAGGCGAATGTGTATAAATAGTCCAAGTTTACTTACATAATAAAGGGAACCAAAGTGGGAATTCATAAACGAACAACTTCGATCCTAGTCTTTCTCAGCACTGAAAAAAGTTGTTTCGCATGTTTTAATACATGCTTGGAGCAGGCTAGGGGAAAAAATGAGGAAGAATTTGAGCATTTTACAACAACCGGGGCATTCTTTTTTTTTTTTCACGAATGCAGGAACGTCCAGTTTTTCAGTCAAAGCCATGCGCATCATTGCAGCAACTAAATTTGTTAGCGTTCACTTTAACCACGGTTTTTGTTTTTTCACGCTCGGCGTAGTTACTTCGTCATATGAAACGCACCCTATTATTCATCACTGCTGAGCATTTACAGGATTTTTCAAAAGTTGGGAAGTGCGCCTGGAACCACGGAAGTAAAAGCCTCTGATTCAAGCTGTTCGAAACCGCACCACCGATGGACAGTACTACTAGAACTAGCCTTTTTGCCAGAAGCATGTCGGTTTAATTTCGGCGAACGACGTCTGTGCATGCTCAATGCGGCCGCAATGAAAGCGTGTTGGTTCCAAACTTCTGATAAAGTACGTGCAGTAGACAAAATTTTGTATCCAGAGTGACCTCTTTTGGGCGGAACGGCTCCCTTTAGAGGGAGTGGGTGATCGCTAGCATGACTATGTACCTCCCACACCTCCTACCCCCAATTACCCCCTTCGGATCTTTATCGGCGTAGTTGAAAGTGGCACCTGCCCTGATCATTCCAGCTCCTGTTGGGCTGTGCGTTATCGATTTAATTCGCTTTTCCATTTTGATTGGCTAACCCGCTAGCAATTTACACAATTGAGCAATATTTACTTACCGATTTCTATGGTTTCGGAATTGGCACTCATCGTCGATGAACTCCGCGGCTTTCCCGGTTCCAGGGTATCTTGAAAACCATAGGCTGCAATGAAAGTGACTTCGACTCTTTACCAGCTGCTATTTACCAGCCTTTTGGGGTGCATTTCTCACAACTCAAGAACGCGCTATGCTGCTTAAGGCATTTCAAAAATGTAAGTCGCAAACGAACGCATGTGCTCGAACAGCGCACTTTTTCCCACCCTCTGACACCTTCAGCCCTCAAAGTGCCCCTTTCTAACAAAGTTGGCTGTATAGTCACGCAGGTTGTCTGGTTGTTTATCGCCAGCGAAGAGAGCTACGACAAACGGCTCAGGTTTGCAGCTTTTAACAATAGCCCAAAAGTTTGACGAACTTTTTGCGATAGGCACATCGTCATACCGTCTAAGTTAACCAGCAGCAAAATAGGCTACCAAGGGGTGCGTTCTGACCAGTTCATTTGCATTAGTGTCGACTATATTCCGAAGTAGCTTGCACCTCCCCCACCCCCCTTTTTTTTCACGTTAAAATTCCGGCGTTCCCAACATGATTATCGCATCGCCAGGCAATTAGGGGCAAAGGTAATGCTTTTTTTTTTCAAAATTTAGCACAGCGAACTAACGTGAGACGCACATTATTTTGTTTCGCGTGCCCATGCAGCTACCTCACTTGCCAGACTTAAGTGAAAATCATTCGAATGTGCGCGAGGTTAGTTTTCCGAATTCACTTTGCACAAGGCGCGCAAGAATCGTTTCCATGCAACGAACCCGTAACATCGATTCTTCCATCAATACTGCCTAGTATATTTCACCAAACATATCAGGCCCGTTCACACTTGCGACGAAGCGACGCGATTTCGGAAGCTTTTGCCGCCCGGCGACGGTTTTGTCGTTTGGTCTCGGCCAATTTGTCGCCGCGAAAGAAATCGCGTTGCTTCGTCGCAAGTGTGCACTGGCCTATAAGCAAGAAAATACTCACGAGCTGCTCCTGCACACCTTCCGCAATTCTTGTTTTCCTTGTATGTCGCTCACATTGCCCAAACGCTGCCTCTGGCGCTTCAATTTGAATATCCAGCGATTAAACGGGTCTCGGTTGGACAGACCAGAGAGAAAGATATAACTCCGTCGAACAGACTACGACTGAACAAGCATGCGCTTACGTCTACAACTGCAGTGTGCCAGGTAAACGATCCGGTGCAACGACTGGAACTGGGTACGCACGCCGGGGTCCTCTCGGCAGTGGCGAGAAAAGACCCCTTCGGCCCTTGCCCTTTTTTCTTTCCCTCTCATATGGGGCGAGAAGGCAACTCCAAGATCTCCAAGCAACTTTCCGCAGCCGCTGTCTGCGGCTGAAACCTGTCTGTATAAACAAAAAGCCGTGGGGGGATGCTACACAAAGAAACGTCGCACAATGCGACGGGACACTTATCCACCCGCCCTTGGGGACAGCGCCACGGGGTTCGCCTTTTACATTCCATAGTGAAGACAGCCTTACCTGCTCGTCTCGACGAACAGAATGAGGAGGACTCGCGAGCAAGATTTAACATTATTTCAGAAGGCATGACTTTGAACGAAACTGATCGATCGTGATGCACGAATCAAGGAACGCTTCATAACCAAACATGAAATACGAGTGGCTACACGTCCAGTTTTATAGTAGTCCGGGATGTAGGGAGAAAATTTGTCAAAAACACCAGTGACATTTTTTATTTGTAAACTAGAACTTAAACGTTTTGATTCACTAGTCAGAAATATGATGCTTCGACGAAAAAAGAATTCTGGGCAACTTAACCAGTCCGGCTGGTGCGTACCGAATAACTACTGCTGTGTGGTCACATAACTACAAAAAAAGTTTTTTTTTTCGTACATGTATGCTTTAAAGCGAGTTACCCCTGCAGCCTTGAGCACTGTTAGCGAACACGATTACGTAATTTCTCGCCTGATCGCCGATAGAGGATGCCTTCGCCAGGAACGCCTTCGCACATGGAGTCCCCCCCCCCCCCCTCCCCCCGTTAAACGGCTCCGAAAGTTACAGTCTCACGACTAGAAATAACAGGATATCATTTCACAGTAAATCACTGGATATTACGTAGCAGGGCTAGAAACTGCTCTTTCTCTAATGTTTTCTAAAATGTTTTCTGAGTGAATCTTAGAGCAATCTCTCCCCTGCCCAAAGAACCACAACTTAATAGGAAATAAGTCACAGCGAGTAAAATCAATCGGCTTTATAATAGGTGGTGATTTAAGTGTATTAAAGAAAAACAGAACAGTGGACACAAATCGTAAGATAAACTTTTGAAACGCGGCATTAATAAAAAAAATTCAGTAAGTGCAGTAAATAGTCTACCAAAATCAAAATACAACAATACGTTCAAAGCAAATAAGGCATACAAGAACCAGACAGAAGTCGGTGGCTGGTACCAACAAATATATTTTACATGACCTGCTCGAGACAGCGCACCGCTGGCGTTGTCTTATTACCGCTGTTTCCAGGAAACTGCACGTGCACTGCTTGCGGACTCAAACGCTTCGTCGTCGTTTTCTACCGGCGTTGTCTTCTTCCTTCGTGGCCCGTTAGGAGCACACTACGAGTAACCATGTCTATTCTTCAAAATGTTTTCGCGTAGTTCGAAAATGAAGTTCGCGTAATTCGAGGCTAAATATTGCCCTTCGGCTGATTATCAGGAACGAATACTTCCTAATAGTCTTGCCCTGGCCTGTGTGAAGAATTCTGGCTTTGAGTTAGCACAATGTCTGCAAGGCACAAAATGGGAAAAAAGGAGTCATTTCAATTACATTTGAACCAGGATGTAACGAACTTCCATGTGACGAATTCCTGGATTTAACAACGTTTTTCAAATCCCCATTGCCAACCCCATTGAAAACGATGCGTTTTCGACCTGATCTTTATCGAAGGCATGGCAACAGTTGCACCTTGATGTAACGAATTTGCTACGCTGACGAGCCATTGTTTTTTGCACTTTTTCTAAAAAATTGGGTGGAGATATGCACTAATTTAGAGAACATTTCCCGCACTGCAAACTACCGTGCGTGCTAGGTGCTAGGCCCAGCTGTCGGTGTGTATAGTCGCGCGTCTCCACTGCTTTCTGAGGTGTAGGTTCGTTGGTGATGAGTTCTGCTACTAGAAAACGAAAAGTTTTGTCTTTTTAAGACAAGCTCACAATTTCAGGTGCCGTCTCCACCGGCAAGTAGGATCAACGTTGTCGTCCAGTACAGTATCCCAGCTAGCACCTTCTCAAAACGTTTGAGTGCAGCAATTAAATGGCATGAAGTTCGCGAAAAGGCGCCCTTTCAGCATACGTTTGCTCCTTGAAACTGGTTAAGGCAGCGAAGAATGTCAAAAGGCAAAATTGATACTTAAGTTACGCTTGCGAATACAGGGGTAAATCGCCTTGATTCTTTGGACTGCCCTGTACTGAAAAACTTCGTGGGAAAGCAGAGGCCGCAAATAGTGCATTTTTTCACTGAAATAAATTCCTGAAGGGAGAGTTCACGATCCCTGATGTCAAGTATATTCATTTAGTTTCTGCTTCATTTACGCGTGCCTTAAATCGAAACTTGCATATAATGAAGACCTGCATGTAACGTAAAATTGAATTTTTATCAACCTGGTTACATCCAGGTTTAACTTTACGGGTAACTCTGTATTTCAACGTGGTGCGCGCTTTTACATGGCGGATAAACCTAGACTTGCATCAAAATTGACGAATTGATTACGTCTGCCGCAAAGGAAAGTTTTCAAAGTTTCAATTTCGTCTCCTAAATATTTTTATGAAGTTTCATCAAAGGTTGTCAAACATTATTGCTTTTGCAGTAACTTAACAAGACCGCAGCAGCAGTCATCAAAATATAGGCAGCAATCGTGCCCGCCAGCGCAGCGCTTGGGGAGGCATTGGAGCGACAGCGGAGGGCAGTTTATATACGTAGATGTTAAAAGTTGAAATCCGCTTTAGAAATACAGTTATGCGGCTACAAAGGAAGGCTGTACAGCTTGGTTAGATACTTCGCAAGGGTTCCGGTGCTTGACTTCACCTTGGGTCCAGCGCCCATCGACATCATGCAGTCTATTTCCCGACAAAACTTATAACCAGGAGGCTAGCCGTTTGTAGCGCGAGCGTGAGCGTAGGATATCATCATTTGTGAGCACTTACGCGCTCGTATAGGCTCGAGGCAGGAGCATGGATGTATGGTTAGCAACCGCTACCAACATGTTACAGAGAGGAAGACGTGAAACGAAGATGTATTTACAAGGCCTATTTACACCCGCTGTGGTGGCTCAGTGGCTAAGGCGTTGTGCTGCTGGGCACGAGGATGTTGGTTCGATTCCCGGCCGCTGCGGCCGCTTTTCTGATGGAGGCGAAAAGCAAAAACGCCCGTCCGTGCGAGATTTTGGCGCACGTTAAAGATCTCTAGGTGGTCTAAATTAATCCGGAGCCCTCCACTACGGCGCGCCTCATCACCTGCGTTGCATCGCCGCGTTAAACTCTACAATCCATCAACCAACAAGGCGTATTTACAGAACAGAAGGCCCCGCGCAGACCAAGAACGCCAGAGCTTCGTCTACTTCCCTTTCAATACATGTACACCTCAGAGTCGATCTGAGCGCGCCCAGCGTCTTGTTTTGGCTACAATTAAGCACATGTCCGAGCAGACTAGGCACTGGCGTTCGTGTCTCCTTCCTCTGTGGCTGACGCACCATAACAATACTGTTGTACTTTATATGGCTAATACGAAACAAAATAACGCGAAACTGCGGTGTCGCAGTTTCGCGTTGCATGCGCAGGGCAACTCTGGCTTTCACTGTAGTTCGTTGCAAATCTACCAGATCATCCAATGGGTGTTAATTCGATCGCCGCATTGATAAGAAGTAGGTCTCACATTTTTGTTTTCTGCTTCAATAGCGCAGAATTTGTGGTGCAAACGTGACAGGGATGTAAAAATTACATAAAACTATCAATTCCTATTCATTTTTCCAGTATTATTGTTTTTTAAAATAAATTTAACTTTATGATGCTTACTGAAAATAGTTAAAAGCGTGTTTTCGTGTATATTTGAAGTAACCTGCATTTTACTTGCAAATCGCTGTTTCCCGGCAACAAGTGTGTTTCTCGATGACGCAAAGCACCTTCTGCTGCTCTGTGTTGTCGCTCTTTCTTGCGCTCGGTGCAGATGGCAGACAAGAACAGGCTTTTGACGGACTTCCCCTGCGGGTCGTGAGAGGGGGAGCAAGCCCCCACCCACCGCGCGCACCCGCATGAAGCACGCCTTGCAAAACGAGGGGAGGGGCGGTGGGCAACAATAGGACTGGTCATGAATAGGACCGGTTGTTGACGGAGCTATTCGGGTCCTTCAATGTCTCTGATTGAACTGAGGGAACAAAGGCAACTGAGGGGAAAGTCGCCTTCCCTGGAAAATGTTTAGCGCGGACTCGCAGCGGCCAAAAACCACAAGTGGTGCCCTATTGGGGCTGTAATTTATCCTCGTAAATATGCTGGCGGCTGGGCTCATAACACAAAATAAACACGCGTGCATACACACTCACAATCTTTGTCTCAGCGAATCTCCGGCGTCAAAATGCAGTCAAGCACTGAAACAATGCGGCGGCTGCGATTTTTAAAAGCATTGGCGTAGCCAGGATTTTATACCGTGGAAGAGGGGGGGGGGGGGGAGGGGGAGGTGTTAGCCTCCCTTCCCGCCCTCACCCGTAAAGCTTACCCACTAAACTGCCTTTCTGTCTCTTCGTCACGATGTCTGCTAAGAACAGACAGTTGGTTTCATTCGCCTAGAGCGTCCTTTTTCTTTATTTCAAGCCTAATTCGAGATATCAACCAATTTAACAATGTAACAAGCGGGGACCTTATTTCAGTTCATAACATATAAGTTACGCCAGGGCTCGCGAGTTGAAGAAGTGGAAGGGGTTCGGAAATGAGAAGCGCGGCACATTTACGCATTCGGAATAATTGTTTTGAAGTATGTTTTGAAGATGGAGCCAGAAGAACCGAGCGGTACGCTCTGGAGCCTGGAAGCGTTATCTGGCGCGTGCGATTCACGTTTACACGAAATACCCGTCCTAGATGACACCCCCCCCCCCCGCCCTACTTCCCTCACGAGAAATTTCGGGGGGAGGGCGTGTTTTGACCACGTGTACCCCTGAGGACTTTGGTAAAAGCCAGTTGTCGTATTGAGCAATTAGTTTGAACATTTCTTTAATTCTTCAAGAATAACATTACTCTGCCGTTGTAACTTAAATGTTATGCTTATGTTCAGATTTATTATGTTACCTGACAGTATTACCTCGAGCATTTTAATAACGTTAAATTTCTAAAGTTAATTCAACGTTATGCCTTGAACATTGTAATAATGTTGCAATAAAGGTGTTACCTATAACGTTGCTGTGCGGTTGCTTCGTAACATTATAATAATGTTTACATTTTTACATCCCATTAATGTTCTGCGGTGAACATGCTCTGAACGTTATTATAATGTTTGAATTTTTACATTATTTTAATGTTGAGTCCTGAGCATTGTAATAACGTTACCATTTCTAACATTGGTCATAAGTTGTTTCCTGAACATGCCCTGAACGTTGTTATAATGTTTGTATATTTACATTACTTTAATGTTGAGTCATAACCATTGTAATAACATTAGCATTTCTAACATTGGTTTAAAAGTGTTTCCTAAACGTTAAATAAACGTTGGGAACAAAACGTTAACATACATGTTTGTTTTCAACGTAAAATTAACGTTTCTAACATAACATAAACATTGAATGTTTTTTTTAAACGTTACATAAACATTGCCACGTAACATTTAACGTTATTTAAACTTTCGCAACTTCCAGATAACGTTATTCTAATGTTCTGTGCTACTTGGGGTCGTGTCGGCAAATAGCTGTTTGCGGTTCCCACCCACCCGTGAAATGCAAACGTTCTCTTAGCAAGCAAACGACCGTCAAATCTTGGTGCATCTAATAGGTGGCCGACATTTGGCAGCATAAAATAGTGTTTTGTGAAGACAAACATTGTTAAAACATATTTTACATTGAGACCTTCACAGGTAAAACGCATATTTCAGCGCCTGGTTTAACAACCAACTCAGCATGAGGTATGAGAACGCGTATTAAATGACAACACATTCGCGCACCAACAGCAGCAAGCCATGCTTAGAAATTTGCACTACAGCTCGCGCGATCGGAGGCATTCGGTGATTGCGCCAACGCACTTCTGAGCATACGTAGGAGGCATATTTGCTGACACAATCAGGCGTGTTTTCTTCAAAGCCATCATTCAAAGCCACATTTCTTCGAAGTCATTATTTGGCTTTCTTTCTTACCCACGCGTTGAGGGCACCTGAGGCGACATCCGTGGTTGCAGGAAACTGCACCGTCAGATTCTTAATTTTGCGCCGTTTCGCTTTCATTCACAGCTGCGTTTTCATTTTGGGGATGCAAAGTGCGTGAGGGAAAGCAGAGCACCACCACATTATGTGTGTTATTAATAATCTATCTGTTGACGCCCCTGCCAAGAATCAGGTTGAAATGTGACAGGCAACGCACACCAGTGGTCTTTTTTTTGTCTGCGAGATGCATGTGTAAAGCCTGGGCACCCTCATGGCAGTTTTCGTGTCGCCGAGAAAAGAAATTGCCCACTAAACTTCGCAGTGTATACCATCCATAGTTCTGTTCTGGTGCGGGAGTAGAAACTTTCCTAAGCACCTTCACTGCTGCAGCCAACGCTGAGCAAGTGACGTATGCGGCTGCGTCAGTGCACCTGCCGTGTGCGCACAGCGTTTTCCCCTTCAGAAAAGGCTTATTATGAACTGCGGATATAACGAGCGAGTTCAGCATAATGATCGAGTTCATTATAAGTGGCCTCAACTGTATATACAAATGCTCAAATGTTCCCAGCAAATGATGTATACTGCATTGCTGAAGGGGTTTTTCCACAGCAGTACATGTAGTGGGCGGCGAAATGTAAACATTTCAACTTTAAGGCAATTTTGGATGCCGGGTATGCTGTTTTAAGAATGGTTTATTCACCGTCAGGGTGTCAACAAAGGCTGAACACAGGATCGAGCAAGTTTGGTGTTTTGTTAACACATGAAGCATTTTCCTTGCTTGTGCTTCTTTCTCTGCTTCACTTTTGACATTTGTCACCTATTGGTGCAAATTATATATGCACGGGTGAATACAGTCAAAAATTGCATTTCCTATAAAAGTCTGTTTTTCCTGGCCAGCTACTAATAACAAAGTTCTGCTGACTTCCGAGAAAGGAACGAAAAAGACCTCGTTATGGAAGTAAAGCTCGTATAGGCAGTGCATAACATTAGTCAGTACTTACAGCTGAAGCCGATAATCTGACTTTTTTACAGCCCTTCGAAAAGCTCCTCTACTCGCAGACACCACTGTAGGCACCGAGAGCGATGGGAATGTAGGATGATAAAAAGGACACTTTATTAAGACGTTTAGTGCATGACTTGCAGGGTATCTTTTTAGAGAAATTCCCGTATAATTGCTTCAATTTTCTACGAATTTCTTTGTACGGGCAACTTGGTAGGGGCATCTTCATAGACCTGGCAACGTGGAAGCGTCTTCTCCTCTTGCCGACCGACGCCGCGTTCTGCAAGCAGCTGGCGGTGCGGCTTTGGGGGAACGAAGTTCTGAAAATGCGGAGCTTGACCGGCACCCTCTAGAACAAAGCGATATCGAAGGGTGGCCTGAAGGTACGCCAAGTGCGGAGCCCGATAAAGGTGGCAGCATTATCAGGCAACGTCATTATTCCGTGATGCCACTAGTTACTGCTCCAACTATGCCCTACAGCTATAAAACTCCCGCTCACTGAAACAGCGCAGTTGCACAGAGGAAATGTAGGCGCCTACTTGACACTTTTGTGCACAGCACTTTTGCTGCCGCTGCTGTAGTTTCACGGTGGCAATGGCTCGGCGTCGCAATTGAGTGAACGATGGGACGAAAGAAAACCAAGTAGTAGGAGAGTGTCGCGAAATTGTGAGGGGGACGGGCGTTTGTTGAGGTGGCGCGACACGCTCTGAATGTGTGAGCGGGAGGACACTTGCCAAGGCTGTGTCCGACGCGTGTGTGCAAACTGCCCTCGGCGTCTAGTGGCACCCAAGAAAGCAAACGCAAAACCAGGCATCCATGAAGACAGACGTCTTGTTGTTTCAAGTTCTGCGTTTTGCACGTTCATCGATCCTTTGGGCCCTTCGTCGTCGTCCTCGTTGCGTGGCTCGTCGAGCCACATGACATTTGTGGTGGAGTTCAAACACGATTTAGAAAACATGCTCAATTGCGCCGACGCACAGCAAGAGAACAACAAAGCAGTGCACGCCGCCATTCGTTTTCTGATCACACAGTCATTTTCTCACGCACAGCAACTATGCGCCTCGACCGGGAAGACAGCAATTTGCGCTGCTCACATATTTTTTATTGGAGAGTATCGGCGTTTTTTCTTTTTAAATTGTTTTTAATTTGCTGAACTTTTATTGTTGCTTAACGTCACTTAGGTTGACTAGCTGGCTTATACTTTTGGGGGGAAGTTTTATCGTATCATGTCACGGTCTGTAGTAATTTAACTCTCGCTCCTGCTGGAAAATTGACCAACTTTTACGGGTTTAAGAAACAATTTTTTTCTGCAAAAAATTGGTTAGGCACTAATACAGGAACACCAGATACAGAATATGTAATGCCTTTTCCAATAACACCAGCTTTAAATGTGTTCACACATCTTAGTTGCATAAAAATTTCAAAATCAAAATGTTTGTCATATTGTCGAAGAAAATGAGATAAAAGAAAATGAGAAAACGAAGAAAATGAAAATCAGTTGTCGAAGCTGTTGAGTACAACAAACTGCCGACAGTAGAAAAAAATTCGAATATACATTTTGTAGGGAACATTTTAAAAACACGTCCTAGAAAAAATGTTGGCGTGCGCGGAAAAGTTTGTAGATATAAAAAAAATTCACGCATCTCCACGAAGCGAATCATGATGCGTGGGCGAAGCACTGGAGATTGTTCTTACCGTAAATAACCCGTGGCATTGCCTACCCACGCATGTACATGAGTGACAACGCGTGTGTACAGTATATACAATTCCAATCCAATCCGATCCCAGTCGAAAAACACAACAGGAATTTCTGTCGCACAACAGAAATTTCTGTCGCACGACAGGGATTTCTGTCGCACGACAGGGATTTCTGTTGGGACTACAGGATGGTCTGTCGTGCGACAGAAATTTCTGTAGTACAACTACAGAAAATCTGTCGTACGACAGGCATTTCTGTCGCACGACAAGGATTTCTGTTGGGACTACAGGATGGTCAGTCGTGCGACAGGAATTTCTGTAGTACAACTACAGAAAATCTGTCGTACGACAGGCATTTCTGTCGCACAACAGGAATTTCTGTTGGGAATGCAGGATGGTCTGTTGTGAGACAGGAATCTCTGTAGTAGGACGACAGAATGTCTGTCGTACAACACACATATCTATCATGCGACAGACATTGTGTAGCCCCACTACAAAAACCTTTGTAGTAGAACTACAAAATGTCTGTCGCATGAGACATTTCTGTTGTACTACAGAAACTTCTGTTGTGCAACACCCTGTAGGCACTACACAAATTTCTGTTGCACCACAGACTGTCCTTCAGCCACTACGACTGGATTCCGTAATTACTATTATTATCTGCCATGCGACCGAACATTTTGTAGTCCCTGCAGATTTTTACAATCTGAAAGAGAATTTTAGATTCATTAGTGTCACACGACAGACCGTTCAGTATTGCTACAAAATCTCTTGCTTACCCTATCGGAAAACCCCGCGTTTTCCAGCATTAGGAGAGCGGTGGAATACTCCGGAAAGAACGGATTACACTGGAAAACGCAGAGCTGGACAACATCAACGCGGGGACCACATTTTCTATCGATAGAGCGATGTAATACGCTTCAGAGACAACAGAAAACAGGAAACGCCGCGCTGAACGAGCGGGGTGGTTGCTGGAGAGCATCGAATAACACGGGGCCATTGCCTTTGAGGACAGAGCTTCAGACAGGCCAAACGGGATAGCACGAACAGGATAGTTAGTGTGATACCGCTGCTTGGCTTGACACGGGAATGCCGCGCGCCGCTTAAAGGGTTAACTGGTGGTATTCCAGCGCCGCGATCGACGCAGATGCTCCGAAACTTGGTGTTTTCGGCCTGTGCGGTGCAGCGAATTCCCACTTTTATAGCGTGCGCTGCACGAAAACAATGGTGCGTGCGAGTGACGGTCACCTCGTTCACATTTAACATCGCAAGCGTCTGTTGTAATGAACGTTTGTTGCATTACTGCCATTAGCATTCCGGTCGTGTTTGAAAAACCTCGCTACAAATTTGCAATTAACAACGCAACTTAGCACAAATCACTGTAATGTTGCAACATCTAAGCGTAGCCCCATAACCGAAGAAATGGATACATAAAGAACTTGCAAATTCTTTTAATTCTTTGAGGGAATTGCAATTGCATATATTGTACTGTGGACAATCTTTGATAAAAGAATGAGGCAATAAGGGTAGCCCGTCGGCAAAGCGGACGCATAAAGGACAAGCAAGACATGCTTTTTGAAGACGTGGTGTAATAATTGCAGCGCACATTCTGACACGTATTTCTGGGTGTCGAGAGCCCCATTGTTTCAATCTGCGTGCTGTTTTATTTTCTTAGCACGCAATTTGTTTATTTCAACGCGAAACATGTGTCCAATCAAGCCTAAATAGTTAAAATAAGATTTTAAAAACAGCGAACCAGTTGCCGCTACCTGTGTGAAAAAAAAAAAGAAACGGCGCCAGTGAACTCGTTGTATTACTGAGATGTGTTTAAAAAATAAATGCAGCAAGAAAGAAAACGCGCGCCTTCCCTCTAGCCCGGCCCTTCGGAAGAAGTTCGGGGAAGCATCGTCACCACTGAAGGCATGTCGCGGCGCGACAGCACTCGCGGGACAGGGAGACCCCAATACGAAGAATCGAGAGGGGTGAGGAGGGGTCGCGAAACAACTTCTCGTGATCGGCCGGTTCCCTCCTTACCCTTCCTTTGTTCCCTCCTGCTTTTCGTCTTTCGGTCAAAATTTGGCGGTGGCAGCGTCAGCGTGGCCGAGTGGCTCGTTCACATTTAACATCGGCGCTTTGCCTAGCTGAAGTTACGCCTAACTTTTTGTAAAAAGGTGCATCTTATGTCTCCGCGAAGTATCAGCCGCAACATTTGAAGCTTCGGAAGCTGTGCTAAAAGCAAGATCAGTGGTCCGGATTTCAAGCATCTCGAAGTGATGAATCCTCTAGCCACGACTAACCGTGGTGCTTGGGATTATCGGCACACTGATGCGAGCGAACACGACGAATTTCGCAGGCAGTGTGATCTCGAATGCGTGCGATGTGGTTCGACAATCGACTGAACTTGCAATGACCCCTGCGTGACTTCGGCAGGTATCGGGCGTGCATACTCTTCGAGATAGTGCATCACCACAGAGACGTGCGCTTTTCGCCACAGGATACCCCTCCACGTTTTGCTGTGCGAATACATTGTCAACGGATCAAGGTTCACCAAGGCAAGCATTCCAGCTAAATATTGACTTTCCATTTTAATTCTCTCACGTTCTCTCGAGTTTTGCTGTTTAAATAAATCAGGTTCAAGAAATATTTGTTTGCTTGTGTTTTAATGGTCCTAACTAGTATAAGGAACGAATTTTCGAACGGTTATTGTCGATGCTCGTTTAATTGTTTTTTTTTTCTATCCGGGAGAATAAATTTGCTTTCATGAACAGATTGAGCGTCATTGACGGAACGCGATGATGGGACGCGATTAGGCCCTGCTTCAGAAGCACGGCCAAATCAGCTGAAAAGTGCCCACATGAGTCAAGCTAAATTTTGTAGCGCTGCTTAGGTGTTCCTGAAGGAAAGACTTCTGTATTTCTTCTTAACAGCTACGCGGGTTCGTAATTACACGGCTATAAAGAAAAAAGGCCTAGCGCGAGCATCGGCCTGGCTATTCGCTGGAGACCGCGTTGTCTCCGGCGTGTTCCAGCGTTACGTTCTGCGGCTGCCGCATCCACGAGTTTCCGCGTGTGCAGTGTGCGTGTCCACGAGTTTCTGCGACTGCGCATGCATCAGGCATGTGCAATCTGCGTAACATCAAACTTTTGTATTGCATGCATGAATGTACCACTTGTTGCATTGCTTACATTGCCTTTTGGAACAGCTTTCTGAAATCAGTTATTCACTGAAAACAATTTTAAGCTTGTTCCAGAAAGGCAAGAATTCCCCCAAATGCTTATGTTTGTTGGTCATATTTTTATTGAAATTGTTATGCATATCCTGCATACTTCAGGTACTTAATAGAAAAAACATCACGGGAAGTAAATTTATTATGCAAAACAAGTTGAAATTCGAGCCATGACAGGATTTACTACGAAAACAGACATCACAGGATTTACTACAGACTACAGAACAGGATTTACTACAGACTACATGACAGGATCTACTACAGACTACATGACAGGATTTACGACAAACTACAGGGCAGGATTTACTACAGACTACAGGACAGGATTTACTACAGACTACAGGACAGAATTTACTACCGACTACAGGACAGGGTTTACTACAGACTACAGGACAGGATTTACTACAGACTACAGAATGTCCCATTCCCTCACAGGATCATTCCGTCGTATTTTTCTGTTGTGTTTTTCGACTGGGATACAATTATATTTAATAGAATCCAATTAAATAATATTTTAATCCAATACAATGCTCCTCGCGCAAGCACAACACTGTGTACTCGGCCCCGGATAAAGCGAAGTCCCAAGGTGCTTCGCCACTAAAATATGTTAGCACGCGTGGTTCCCGGGCCATGCGGTGAAGCCCAACCTGCGTTTCAAAATGTGCAATTCTGGGTGGTTTCCTGGAAGAAATCTGGCGGTTTGACATTATCATAGGCACCACTTTGTCCCCGCGCGACGTAAAAACACCTTTTCAATGACTGATGTTGCGTTTACGGCCAGCACAGTATTCGGGACAACCAGGCGATGCGGAAAAACATGCATGGAGTTGAAAACGAAACTCCGTACGTGGTTGATGCTTGCTGACTTTCACTGTCAGTTATCTCTAAAAACATAAACTTGTGGTTTAATATCTTCTTTTGACTTGCCATTAATTGTAGCCTTGCTTGCAGGAATGAGGTGTAATGCGTTAAAATCGTGCTCTAGAAACTTTGGCCGAGTATCTGTTGCGCGATTAAAAAGATCAGCACTATGAGCCTCCTACGTTGCAGCGCATTTAATATTTTTGAAATGAAACAGTACCAAACGTATTGCAGACTCCGTCCGAATAGACATTTCAACTAAGGAGAAACACTAGGCCTCATGAGATACCCTCGTATGAAGTAAAGTTGGTCGTGACAGGTAGTAAGGTCGGTTTGAAGCGCTCTCCTCGTCGGAACGGATATTTGGCGACTCGGTGTTATCTTCTGACTTGCATCGGAAGTTCTAATCGCAGAAAACGTGTTAGGGTGGGGTGAAATCAGGAGTGGCATGCTTGTTTTGAGGATCTGTAGCGGACGCTCAAGGCGTCATGGCAGGTAAGTTCGAAGTTGAGTAACTGCGTAGTAACGCCAACTCTGAATTTCGCGATGCAGAAACGAAACCGAAACAGTTGTAAACTGTTCGCAAATGGTCCTGTGGCAAGTAGAACTACAACACAAGTTAGAACAAGGTGCACAAAGGCAATAATACTGCCCAAAATGGTGAAGTAACTTTGCAAACAGGCACAGCCTGATATTTTCAGCCAATTTCAGGGATTATTTCTGTCTGACTTCAAACCTGACGATTAAAAATTATCTTCCGAATCACCATTCATGCCCTGATAACACAAACCAAACGCTGACGTAGATTTATTACGAGGAGCATGCCTTGTGTGGTAGCAGTAACGTGCGATGACCACGCCCCTTTTCTGCACCCACGTGATGCAAACATGTATTAAAAATTGCGTTTCTGTTGCAAAATAAAAAAATGATTTCTTCGTGGCACATGCCCATTTGGGAGATTGCCAAGGGATCAGAACGTTTCAGGGGCCAAAGTGCCCGCTTAACAAAATTCCTAAAACTGTGAATTAGTAACCTAAAAGTTGTTAAATAGTGGATGCCGTGGCACACCTGAATGTGATGCCATATGAGCGAACAGGTGGACATTAGGCCTCAGAGCCGAGGATCTATGAAGTTGTGTCGTGTGCCAGTCATCTTGCTAACGTAACACATGCCGAAAGAATAATCAACGGAAGGGTAGAGACGCAAACATAGTGTAGTAGAAAGACAGTTTATGTAATTAACGGCGAAGTGTCGAAGAAACTTAAACGAATATAGGTAAATGCGAAGCGGCCGTAAAGAAGTTGGTTATATTAATCACCACGCTTTCGCTTTTAGGCACTGCACGAGACTTCAGTGGTGGAGGGATTTTTTCATGTGCTTTTTTAGCTTCGCTTGGTTTTAATCTCTACATCATCTTTCCCTCAAGTTATTTCAATAGTAGTGTCGGATTGCCATAATAATGTTGTTTAGTTTGTTTTCCCCGCGGCTTTTAACTTCTGAGTTATGTACCAGCCGGGGAAAGCACGGAACTATTGCCTTCATCAACCTTCCAAGGTAACTGGATCAAATTTCAGGTCTTCGCCACGGAGTATATGCTGGCGACATCACGATCTGGATAGGGGAAGGCTCAGAAGGCGAACTGCAAGACAAATTACAGCAGGCTGCAGACGTTGTCCCAATCTATGCAGCAAACTGTGGCCTCAAATGCGCCTCTCAGAAGTTAGAACTCCTACTGGTGGAAAAGAGATCTCGACTGAAGAATGCCACTAAGACAACCATAGAAATATAATTAGATAGGGTCCTCATCAAACCCTCACCATCCATCAAAATGTTGGGCATTAACCTTCAAGAAGACAGTTCCAACTCTCAGATGATCCGTAAACTCCACTCTTCTGTCAGTCAAATCACCCGCATGCTACGCCGTATCACAAACAAGAAGCACGGAATGAAAGAACAAGACACAATTCGCCACGTACAAGCTTTCTTTGTATCCAGAATTGTCTACATCGCTCCCTATGCCATACTGAAAACTTCTGAACGCAATAGGTTGGACGCACTAATGAGGAAGACCTACAAACAAGCCCTCGGACTACCGATAAGCCTATCGACCGAGAAACTGCTTGGGCTTGGACTCTACGACACCATAGACGAGCTCATAAAATCCCACCTGACCGCTCAGCAGCAACCACTCGCCACCACTGCAACTGGCCGTCACCTTTTGCGCCGTCTCGGATATTCAGTACTGAATTCGGGGCCTGCCATGGAAGATATTCCCGTAGAAATCAGAGACAACAGCAAGGTTTCCCCTCTACCTCGAAATATGCACCCTCACCACCATGAGGGCCGAAGAGCAGCCAGAGCCGAAAACTTAGAGAGAAAATATGGGCAACAAAGCAGGGTGGTGTTCACAGACGCGGCAGACTACGCCCGAGAGCATCCCATGACGGCAGTGGTCACCGACACGGCGCGAACACTCACGAGCCTGACATTCAGACGCACCAGTACACTGCAAGCTGAACAAACAGCCATTGCGCTTGTCATCACTTAAACTGAAGCCATGACTGTCATGTCAGACTCACAGGGAGCATGCAAAAATTATAGAAATGGACAAATTTCCAAAACCGCCCTTCAAATCCTCCAGCAAAACCCTCCTAGGAGAAATGTGACTATCCTCTGGAGACCTGCCCACTCCAGCCTTCGTGGAAACCTCGTCGCTCACACGAGTGCCCGAGAATTAGCCGGCCGGGCTCCACAAGAAGACCAGCCGAGGGTTAACCAGCCGTTAGTCACGTACAGAGATATATCTCAACATTATAGGCTTTCCCAACAGGTATATCCGCCAGGCGATAAATCCCTCACAAAAGAGCAAGAAACCTCACTTAGGCAGCTACAGACCAATACTTTTCCACACCCTACAGGCTCCACGCTATATTACCTACAATGTATACATCCACATGCCCTCGCTGTGGAGAGCTCTCAAACTTATATCACATGGTGTGGGCTTGTCAACGTAATACGAATATAGACAGAATACGAAATCCATCTTTAGAGCAGTGGGAGCGAGAGCTGGCCAGCTCAGATCCTGACCGTCAGCTTCGGCTCATCGAGAGGGCGAAGGCGGAAGCAAGCTCTTCTGCGGTCCTGGACTAAGGACTCCACCAACAGCGCTCTTATTTGATATGAATAAAAGTTTTCCTCCTCCTTCTCCAGCCGGGAACTGTCTGCGTACACCTAGCTCCATCTACAGGATCGCATCCGAAAACGCTGCTCTTCTTTTCAGACGCTGTGTACCACCAACGCTGTTAAACCTAATCCGTTGCTCGGCCGTGGTGGCCGGGGGATTGGGCCGCTTGGTCAGTCGCTAATGGCATTTGGTCGATCCCCGGAAATTGCACAGCGTTATACCAACTCCAGGCATTGTTGTCGTGAGAATGGTGGCGTGAAAAAATGTTAGCCTGTTTGCTTCCAAGCGCAGCTGATGACCACTTTTAATTCTTTCTGCATCACGCCAGAATTTCCAGGCTTTTAAGAAACACAGGACCAAATGTCACGTTCTCCCAGCGCACTCAGTCGGCATCCAAAGGAGCATCGCGTAGAAGAAGAAGAGGGCCTACCCTATTCCTAGCCACCACTTATTTGAAATGGCGGTTACGCTGGCAAGCAAAGTTCGCCCAGGCGTGGTCTTTACAGCAGCGGTGGGCTGCCTGATCCTCACGGCCGTTCTCAAGCTCGAAAGTGATCTGGATGCCGTGCTTACCGATGGCGTAATGTGGCATATCTGGGTGTACCAACTACGTGATGCCCATGCGGCCTTCGACCTCGGTGGCGGCCGTACACTACTTGCTGACAGTGGCAATCTTCCCCTCTACACAGCGGATCGACTAAATGATGGTTGGGCAGTGATCTCCGCTTGCGACAGGAAGCTCGATGTACTCTTCGTGGTCCGCAGTGCGCCAGAAGAGTGGCTGCAACGGGCTGCCTTCCGAAACGCGCTTTCTGAAGCTGGCGTTTTGAATGGCCTTGCAAAGGCAGCCGTGTTCTTTACTAACCCGCCGAACACCACCGCCAACGGTTCATCAGCAAACCGTCTGTGGTTGCGCCTGGAAGCACGGCACTACGGGGATATCGTGGCGTACGGGAAGGCTCAAAACTCCTCGGATGGCAACGATAACACCCGTTTATTGGGCCACGCTCGTTGGGTCGTCAACAACTGTGCTTCCGTTCCCCACGTCGTACTGGTGGACGACGAGGGAAGGGTAGAGCTTGGACTGCTGGCCCGGTACTTGAAGGAGTACGCCGCGGACGAGAGTTCTGCTAACCTTACGATCCACTGCAACGTCGTGGAAGGTGCGTTCACGATCGACGACAACGGGAACGACTCGTCGCTCGCCATTCCCTATCGATCTCCTGCCGCAATGACTCGCAGCCAGCACCAGCAGTGTACCCGCCACGCCATGTTGACTTCGCCGAGTGCCCTTCTAGCTCTGTTGGAAGAGTACCGGCTGTGGGAGGAAGATGGCGCCAGGGGTGACAGGAACGACACAGAGGAACGTACAGTGCGTGCGAGGGTGGCGCTGGTTGACGTGCGTGCGCAGCGCAAGGATATCAGAGCGAGGGGTGAGCATACTTCCCGTTACGCCGGAATGTTCACATCAGAGAACACGTACTTTACGAACCCGTTTTTCCGGTGTCTGTTGAGAGTGGCGCCTTGGCCTTTTGGGCCCAAGATGTCGTGTTGGAGGAACATTTTGACGCGTATTGTTGCAAGGGATACGGAACATGAGGACGACTACGACACCATGCACTCCTTCAACTTGCTGAAGGTAATTTATTTCATGATGGGGATTGGTATCTGATCTGTACGAATAAAAAAGCACCGTCTCAGCAGACCTCGTCCATATTTCTTTGACAGAGTATCTATTTCGTAATAAAGTAATATACATAGTAACTTGCAATTTGGTTTTCCATGTTTCTTTTGCATCGTTCAAATGCGACCACTGTCTTATCTGTTACTATAAAGGCAATACATCCACTGTGGTGCGAGTTAATTGTTTTAAAATATGCGATACGGCAGATGGAATTTTTCTCAAAGTTATGCGTTAGGGATAATTTTTAAAATTACTTGCCTCCTGTATACAGTGTAGGCCTCTTATAACCACACGTGCACTTAAAAAACGTACTCTGCACTCGTAAGCAAACAGTACGCCTCCGGCATAGAGTAATTCGATCTACGCTGTACGCCGCATAAAGTCACAAACTACTCAGAAAAGTTGAGAGAACCTTCCATAACCTTGGTGTCATTAATAATAAAGCAATTCTTACCTTCCAGGTTAGTGTGTGGCCTTTTTTATCACTCTGCATAAGCCAATGTCTTCCGTAAACAGTAACCGCAAAACAAAATACCCCTGCGCACTTAAAGGAGTACTGACACGAAATTTCAAAGCTGAGATAACTATGTAAAACGCTTCCTTTTTATCAGGAGATATCTCCCAGCAAGTTTCAACAGCAACCGTTCAGCGAAACATATTTAAAATCCATTTTAATCTTCGCCCGCACGAGAAAGCCCAGAGCGGGCCGACGTGGCATCATCTGCTATGTGCCCCAAACTGCCGACGTCGGGGCTTCCGTGACGAAGCCGACGCGCTGGCTGTGGTTGGCGCGCGCTGCTCGGGCGTGTGTTCACGTCATGGTTTTGGGACTGACGTCATGCTGCCCGGGCCTGTGGGGACGGCGAAAACCTCGGCCGGTCTGGGCGCGCGCGTGCGCTCGCTCGCGCGCGCTTCCAGAGAGGCAGCGATACGGCAAGAATGGTGACGTCATGTTATACATGCTGTCATGGCGGCCGATCGGCGTTTTTCAGTCGAAACCGAAACTGGCACGAATAAATGACGCCGTAAATGAATGTTTACGCTGCGCTCGACCGTCTAATCTGTCATTCTATGATTAGTGGGCTGGTAGGCACGCATAGCAGCGAAAAAAACGTAACATAAAAATTTCGTGTCAGTACTCCTTTAAGCCTGCTTGCTAGCATTGCAACAGTGGTGGTCCCAGATATCAAGCAGGAGGCAGAGACAATTGGTATGGTAAGATTGGGTGGAGTGCTTTCGGCAGGCATTCTCAGATAATGAATGACAGCCTACCATTCTCCCTGAAGAAGAAAGTCTATAACAACTGCATCTTACTGGTACTCAACTACGGGGCCAAAACTTGGGGGCTCACTAAGAGGGTTCAGCTTAAATTGAGGACAACTCAGGGAGCGATGGAACGGAAGATGATAGATGTAACATTAAGGACCAAGTAGAGAGCGTAGTGGGTCAGTGAACAAACGCGTGGTAAGGACTTATAACCAGGAATTAAGAAGAAGGCATGGGTGTGGGCAGAGCATGTAATACGAAGGCAAGATAACCGTTGGTCATCAAGGGTAACAGATCGATCCTTAGAGAAGGCAAGCGTTGTAGGGGGTGACAGAAAGTTGGATGGGCAGATGAGATCAAGAAGTTCAAGGGGATAAAGTGGTCGCATTTAGCGCAGTACCGGGGTGCGTATTTCCAAACTCTTCGCTGCACCAAACATCCACGTGACATGTCTGTTCGCGCGATGCAGAACGGTAATTAAATGCCGTCATTGGCTGCGCCCCAAACCGGAAGCAACCGGAAACACACCAGGTCACTATTATTAACAAAAACAACACGTATACATTTGTGTTTAGGCAAAAAAAATTAGAAAAAAGGTTAGGAATGAAAAAAAAAACACGTAAGAGATAGACCTGCTGGGGCTCGAACCCAAGCAGTAAGCGCGATTACACAGTATTCTACATCGAGGCCACACAGACCGATTTTCTTTTTTCCTTTAATGCATGGAAATTTTATAAAACTTCAAAAGACAAGACACTTAACGCATAAACACTAACAGACAGCAAGGGGCAAGGACATCAGTCGAACAAAGATCAAAACTCAAGCAAGCAAACGCACGCATCCAAAAGAGGCAGCCACTCTGGTGCATCACTCTGCGCAGCATAAACGCTCCGCACCAACGCCGCCTGTTCCCAAAAAATGCACTTGGTCGGCTTAGGGTGTTCCGCATGCCGATCAGTCCTGCGGCACTTCCACAAGCTAAACAATCCTAGGAGAACGAAAACGTCATATGGCACCCGATTAACATCTTCAAATGGCAGGAAGCGAATGGTGTACGGGGTGATGGCAATGTCCTTTTTTAGTGTCCGCTGCAAAACGTCCCAGAAGAACACATCGTCCCGGCACAACACAGTCCCGGCGTTGTCAACAGTGAAGTGTTTTGGTCTTGATAGTAAGTCATTGGCCGGTGTGGGCACGTGGCGTGGTGGGGGAGGAGGATTCTGTGTATGTATAAGTAGTTACGTCTTTTCCAATAAATCGAGTTGAAAGTCAGCGCTAGTCCTGTCCACTTCTTTCTTTTTGTGTCCCTGTTAGTTCGCGCTGTTCCCCAAGATACAAAACAATGATCAATTGTCTCTGGTTGATTACAGATGCGACAATTGTCCGACCAAGGAATAAACATTCCTTTTTCGCGTAGCCATGTCTTAACTGGGAGTGTGGAAGAATGAAGCTTGAAGAAAAATGTTTTTCCATTTGGCGGGATACACATGCTCATTACGAGTTTTAAAACATTGCTTTTCTGGTGGCCTAAGTAAGGCTGGCGATAAACAGGCACCGGGAATAGACTTTCAATAAGAGTGTTCGTCATAGTTTTCCTTGACATGCTGAACAGATATTCCAAGGAAAACCGCGCTGTAAGAAAGTTAAATAACTCCACGACATCTTTAAGAAATCCCCATGGAGGCTTCTTATTGACTTCGCCAGTACATACAAGCAAAAAAGGCAAATGGAAACTTATGCGCTGCTGAAGTACAGTTATTTAAAGTGGGTGATCAACCAATTGGTAGAAGAAAAAACGAGACAACGGTGGGCTTCTTTTACCGGGCGCTCAAAATAATAGCGCACGCAGTAACGTCACACGTGTCACGTGGGTGCTCTGTGCAGCGAAGCGTTTGGAAACACGCGACCGGGGTAATTGGAGATCTACTGGGCAGGCTTGTGCTCAGCAGAGGGCGTAGACAGGTTGATGATGATGACGACATGCTTTGAAGGCGAAAGGCTGAGGATACCTACAAGTAATGTTTTTCGGCTACACCGTATTCGCGACTGCTTTTTAGCACTTATAAAAGTCTGCGCTAGTTGAAATTGAGGAAGACGAAGGACGGCGAAACAGGAGATGCACATATGCGAATGCACTTTCGTATGTGTGAATCTTCAGTCTCGCCGTCCTTAGTCTTCGTCAATGTCAACATAGCTGATAATTGTGTAAGTATCAATGTACCAACTAGCCCAGAAACAAGCTCTCATTTCCTTTTTAGCTTTGGTTTCTGTCACGATTTTCCCCGCATTCGGGCACGTGGGAGGGTGGGACACAGCCGAGGCAGACCAGGGCGACATTTTCCGGGCCGCCTGGAGGAACTGTGAAACATGGTTAAGTAGCGCGGTAAAGACGGGACAATAAGTAGAGACGACGCAGGACTAGCGCTAGATAACAACTAAAGTTTGTACTACACACATAAAAAGACGGAGACGAAACTCGAAAAGAAAGGAGGCCTGTGGTCGTCCCTTACGTGCACAATTTCTCCCATCGCCTTATAAAGGTGGCGGGGAAATGTAGTGCCGACATTGTGTTCTCCGTCCCTGAAAAACTAGCGCGAATGTGCTCTGCTGTGAATTGCGAAAAAATAATGGCAACCGCTATGCTAAGAGGCATGCCGCGGAGTTTTGTTGTTTGCAAACAAGCAGTTATATACAAAGTGCCTCTAATAAGTGGAAAATGCTATATAGGGCAGGCTGGTAGGTGCATTTATGACACACTCCGAGAGCACTGTACAGCTGCTCAAGCGCTCGCTGCGGGGTGCCATTTGGCTGACATTTCCGCCTCAGACAGCCGTGAATGGTTTGAAGCGTGGTGCATCATGAACGCCGGTGATAACTGTGTAAGCACGGCATGTATTGGTTTCTCAAAAAAAGAACGATTATCGTAGCGAAGCTGTACACAACCTTCACGACCATCACGAAGGTTTAAGTCCACAATTGCAGCCGATTTGCCTCTTCGCTGCTGCCGCACATACCTTTACTCCATCATTGTTGTTATAACTGTGAGCTATCTCCTTTGGACATTACCTTGGAGGAGCGTATGCTATGGCGTGTCTTTCTTGTTCCAAGCAAGGGGGTACCAGGACAATGGTGAACGCAGGAGTATTTTTTTTATCGGCCGCCAGAGGGCCGAATGGTGAAGAGGGGTTTCGCATGGGCACTTGAATTTCGCCAGCGATTGCTCAATTCCGTGACGCGAATCCCTTTTAAAGTGCTTCCTCATCTTCTTGAGCATGTGCTGGACGTCTGGAAGCGAAAATTAGGCCACTTTGGACATCGCAGCACCAAAAAACGACATTGGAACCTCCAGATCGACGGTTAGGCCTAACCCACCAAAAGCCCTTCAAGCCACGTCCCACTTCAAACGCATCTGCCGGCGTGGCGGTGGCTGCTTGTGCGACGGCTGCTGCCAGATATGCAAGTGCGACGGAGAGTGCTACGTCGGCGCCATTGCGTAAGCTCTTTGAAGAAGGACGGCAAGATAGCATGGATATGTCTACGCTACAACAAGGCTCACCAGACGGCGAAGGGATTCCTCCATAGAGAATACAAACGGACACCGATGAAATGGACGACCGGACGACGAAGTCGCCGGTTTTGAGGGGTGGCAACGTGTCCCGCTTTCAAGAAAGAAGCGGCCCACGAGAACAGACAGGGTGAGCCGCTCACGTCATTTGCGGCAGCTGCTAGCGCCGAATTGGCTGAAATGGCCGCGGTAACCTTTGATGGTGCTACGAACAGTGGAAATATACTACTGTATAATGAAACTCACGCCGCCAAGTTAACTGAAATTGACCACCTCACTTTCCGACAAAATGGCAAGCTTGAAACCCTTGAAGTTTGAAACCCTTCAAACCAAGCTTGAAACCCTTGAATGAAGTCGAGGAGGCAGGTGCATTTCCTTACGGCATACTGGTTTTGATGCCGGACGGCACAATCCAACCAGTCGATACCAGGTGCGTTAAAATCTCCAGCGATACAGAAGTCATGAGAGGGATTTGAGGTGACGACGTTTTCGATGGCCGAAATGCTTGACTCATACTCATGTGGATGAAGATTTGGAGAAAAGTAAAATGTAGAAAGTAATATATTCCGCTTACCTGGGTAGCCTAGTTCCACCCAGACAGATTCACCCACAGTTTCGATATCAGTGCGCCTCAAGGAAGTAATAGAACGATCCACAGCTATGAGAACACCCCCAACAAAACTTTTACCTTTTGTACAGTCCCGGTCACTGCGGTAAACATTACATTTTTTGGTAAAATAGTCCCCGAAGGCAATATTTGGTTCAAGCCAGGTTTCCGTAAGCATAATAATATACTAATCGGATGAAGATGCGAAATAAAAAAACTCACTAGCCTTTGTCCGTAGGCCACGAACGTTTTGATATAGAATGTTAAGGCGCATCCGGGTGGATTATTGTTAGTTGTTTCAGATGTGTGTAGCATGGAGTCATGAAGAGGGCATAGAAACCGTTTAAAGAGGCACACGTTCGGCCACAACGATGATGATGATGATGATGGTGATGATGATTATGTTAATAATAATAATTACATGAGGGGTGCGAAAATATATTTGCCATGGGCGCTGCCCTATCTACTTACGCCAGTGGCTACGTAGGCCTCGGCCAGTGATTGCTACGATTCTAAGCCGTCCTGGCAGGCTTATCTTAGGCATTTAACAGCCGACAGCATGGCAGACGCGCGGTAGGACGATTATTGAGATATCGAGAAGGCCCCTCCAACGATAACGTCGGATGTCGAGCATGGTGTTTTACAGAACCGAAACCGAAACGTATTTGACTGGTAATCTTGGACATCGCCCAATTATGGTGCACCTACTGCCGATGTCAAAGCCTTTAGTTGGTGCGGCCGCCGAAGACCGCGCATGGTTCTTTTTCTTCTTTCGGGCGTTATAAAATAGTTAGCGACTTATCAACCGGATCAACGATGAAAAGTGTGTTAATTTGGGCCAGCCTACGCAGTGCAAGCAAAAACGGGAGCTTGACAAATTTACTTCAGTGTCCCTTTAAAGGACAATTGGGAGTTGTCGAGGACAATGATTTCGAGGTGTCTGGAGCCGCGGGCGCGGACACCTTAGTCACCGTGGTGACAAATGGGCGAGTGCCTTTTCGCATAGTAAACACGAACGCTACTGTTAATCAGAATTCCTAAGAACAAATTGATTTGAACCTTTATACCGGCTGTGATGGCGGAAGAGCCTTGTGATGCGGCTTTGCGCAGGCGTATAGAGCGAGCCACTGTACACGATCTGTTTAACATCTCGCACATTCCCGAACCCCCGAATTCCCAAATCCGAGAGCCTATACATGAGTTCGGCGCGGCTTTCGCTAACTCTAGCACTGACACTTCCCCTGCGATTCGATAAAGCTTACGATTCCTGCCGGCGACGCCAGCCCTGCCTACCGTAGGGCATACCGAATACCGTATTGGAAGAAAGAAGACATAGATCGTCAGGTGAACGAGCTTTTGGAAGGGGGATCATGGTGCACTGCACTCCGCCAACTACGCAGCAGGGCAGGAACGCGTATCTTATCAGTGAAGCCCGAACAATCGCAGCGCCAGCCTCTCCAGTGGTGGCCCTCGCGGCCAATATACAGGAACTCTACGTCCCGTCCACAGTTTGGTTATCGCTGCGCGAGGTTCGTCCCTGGGCGGAGCATTTGCTTCTTGCTGCCGTTGTCGCAGTTTCCGGTTGAAGGTGATGATGTATTTCCGCAGAAGCTTGATGAGCACGGCTGATAACCACGGCCGCGCCTATAGCACGCAGATAATACTATCTCAATGATCCCAGCCACGTGCTCGCGCTATGTAGCCCCCCGTATGGAATCACTAACTTTCGCTACAATGTCGTAGGCACGGGTGTTTTAAACGAAATTTTAGGTGCTACATACTAATAATGGCGGCATGGGCGGTGCGGCTTTAGTACACAAACGCCTAACGGTGGATAACATAGATAGAACACCATGGAGGAAAGGTGGGGCGGGCTCCCCGTGATGCTCAAAAGGGAGGGAGGAAGGGTATAAAGTGCTACCGCACCACTGCCGGTTATGGCGTGGGTGCGCCCCCCCCCCCCCCCCTCCTGGGTAACTGCTTTATCTGAGCACCGCCTACCCCAACCAGCGGCACCCTACCTCCTCCCCTGCGAGCCCTACGGACGATTCTGCTCTTCTCCCATGGGCGGAAGACGAGGCTGCAGTCATTGCAAGCAGAAACAACTTTATACACGCCGAAGCGTTGTTGTAAAATATTTATTAAGCTGTTGATACCAACAGTTCAGCAGTCTGGCGTGCCTCCGTCTGATATTTTGTTTGTCGCAGCCATCCTAAAAGCAGCCACATCGTGCGAAACCGAGCGTGCCCCGTATGCACATTCCCGTGATTTTGCGGAGAAGTACCGGATGTCAGTCACAACAAAACAGCTTTCTCAGAGCCTCTAGTGAAAGCCGAGTCATAAGAAAAAGTAGTTTTGCAAACGTGTTTTTCCGTGTCGTAGTTCGTGTGCTGTCGGAACCGTAGACTTTTATTTTTTTCGTTTACAATGCTACCACCCTCTTGCGGAGACCATAGCAGTTAGTCGTTCACATTTAAAGCACAGGTAGTGCGCAAGTGCAGCTGGACCACACAATAAAAAAAGAAGAAACAGCAATCTTAAACCAAGGCACACATCAAAGTAAACAAAGCAAGAATACAAAATACGCTCCTTGATTTATACTCTTACATAAAAATGAATAACCTAACAAACAATAAATGCTATGAAGGCAAATGTTTCGAAACGCAATCATAGAGCGAAAAAGTATCCGAACAGACATTCCTGACCCGAGCGAACAGTAGCAGAAGAAGAAATATGTGGGCAGAACTAAACTACCAATGTGTCCACAGTGCGATCAGGCCGAGAAAAACAACTGTTCTCAATCTAAATGAAGCGGCGCCACTTGATGGTTTAGCCAGCACCACCGGAGAACGAGTGCCCTTAGCTTCGTCTCCCGGGTATGATGTCCTGTCCTCAGGGTAGTCGACGTCCCCGCTGCTTCGGTGCACGTCACGGCCACCACCGTCTTGCGGCAGGCCTTGGTTCCCGATGCATGGAATCCTATCCAGGAAGGCCGCCAGCACCTTGCGTGCTCCGGACACGTCCGGCTGCGGGTCACCTTCCTCGATCACCAGTGTGACGCTCTCGTTGAAACAGCGGTACATCCTCTGCCTCAGCTCTCTGTTTAACGATAGAGGTGTTGAATTAGAGCGCAAATAAATGCACAGAAAATTCCACCGAGAAAATGGTAATTACTTCCTTAACGCCCGGGCACAAAAACATATCAATTTGAGTAGCGTAGGGAATTCAGCGATTTGTTATCCAATCATCTTGTATTACAGTGCAAACCTCTTTACAATAGGTTAACCGACGACTGACTGATACATACGTTTACTCCCTAGGCGCTGTGGTACGCTTGGAAAAGTCGCCCTTGTGTCTAAAAAGACTTTAGTATTTCGAAGGACCGGATAGCACGTCTATTCTCTGCAGTGTTCTGCCATGTATGCCCACTACCGTGTAGCGAGGCTCTGTGGTCTCTCAGCCTGGTGCTGATACACGTCCATTTGGTTGATATTCGCGGCTGCACATGACAGGTATTCAGTTAGCAACATTTCTGGCATACGGAACTAAACTTTCATATTAAGTGATACCGACTCCCTTACATCAACCTACACAGCCTTGTTTGAATGTTTCAGCGTGAAAGCACCAACTACGGTGGGCGAAAATACGGCGTCTATAGCACACGAAATATACCCGGCGGACGCCATCATTGGGTGGCCGACTGTTCAACGGCCCGGTGCTGCGTTCATCATGCAGGGATACTGCGGTAACATTTCGGTTGGTGTGTTTCCTGTCCAGGCACGGCGACGTTAGAGCTCTCGGAGAACTTAATAGGACTTGATTGCTGGCTAGTTGGTTCATGATGTACGAAAGAATAAGTTTGCGCAGAAGACGAGGAGGAAGAGACGAGAGGACAGGACGAGCGCAACTTCCAACTTTATTTTACATGAAATAGCAAGACACATTAATACCCCAACCCGAAGCCCCCCTCTTTCCCATCACCATTTGCACCACCCGATACGGCGTAACAAAATCACAAACGAAATACAACAAACAAAACAAAACAATTCGATAAAAGGGCATAACATAACATTACCAGATAACAGATACGACTTAGACTGTGTACGTCTTCCAAAAAATCCCGTGACACACTTTAAAACAGAGATGAACTAGTAAAATCAGAGCCAAAAGGGCATAAAACCACTATGAATAAGACGACATGATAACACGGGTATAAGAATGGAAGTTAAGAACAAACACAGCTCACGTTTGCGGGACTTATGAGCAGTTAAAACAAATCAAACTTCGAGCTAACACGCGCTTTTTAGTACTATCAACGTATCCACCCAAATCCAGCATGACCGAATAATAGCATAAAATTCGCACCAAAAGGCATAAAAACGTTAAAAATAGAATAACAAAATGGGTGGGGTGGATACGCTGATTGTACTAAAAAGCGTGTGTAAGCTCGAAGTTTGATTTGTTTTAACTGCTCATAAGTCCCGCAAACGTGAGCTGTGTTTGTTCTTAA